>NC_141876.1:334119469-335369469 GCF_056163025.1 Triticum urartu
TTTCAACTTCTCTTTCCTTTCGTTTGATCATCCTTTTGTTACCGGAGTTCTTCATGGTGGTTCTACATGATGGTTCAGCAAGGATTTAATTCCTTCTCGGAGTGTTCATCGAGATTCTTTCCAGAGGAGTTCAAGCATTCTTCATCCTGCATCCCAAAGTGCGATTCTTTCTATCTTATCTTTTGAGGTGGTAATATATCATTCTTCATTCACAAGAATGAGATATTTAAACCCATCACTTTCTTCCTTAGAGCTATCTTTGTATATTTTTCACCTAAAGCCTTCCATTGGGAATGTTTCTCCTTGTGGTGATTACCTATGATCCAAGTTTTCTTATTACCTCGATGGAAGAAGATTTTATCTTTTCTAGATCCCAATCAAATCTTTTCTATGAGTGGCAGGCTGTCACCTCATAATTTTGAGCTGTTTTCTATAAGCCCACATCAAGCTTATCCTTTCCTTGTTGATAATCCAACAATTCCGTTCTAGCGTTTGTTGTAAGCGTGCTCTCTCAAGATCTTGTTTCCCTCCGTTCTTTTCATTCCATTCTTTCTTTCTTCCAGAGGCATTGTGATGTTGCTCTTTTCTCTCATCATCTTGAATGGTGAGGATCGTGTTTTTTCGTGCTTATCCATTTATCCGGAGTGTTGTGCCCTCTGCTCTAGTTCTTTTCATCTTATCAAGTCTTACATCTCTTTTTAACCGGAGTGCTATCCGAATTTGTTCTTCCTTGTTCCTCTTTTCTAACAGAGTGTTTTCAACTTCGATCATCTCCGTTGTTTTCTTTTCTAAAAATGGTTTAACCTCTCAAGGTTCTTTGGTTTCACTCATTGGTCAAAGAAGCAACTTAGTTTTACCTCTTCCTCTTCCTTTTTTTCTCCGGTGCCATCCTAGATCTCGGGACAAGATCCTCTCATAGTGGTGGAGTGTTGTGACACCCCGACACCGATACGCCAGGTGTCTTCCAGTTGTTCGCCGTCGTTGCCATGTCATTCGCTTGCGTGTTTCATCTTGCCATGTCATCATCCGCAATGCATCTGCATGTTTTCGAAAACTTGCATCCGTCCGGGTTCCCCCAGTTCCGTCCGATGTCCATTCTGAGCCCAGACACACTTGCACGCGCCCGCGGCACGTCCGAAATATTATTTTATACGTGGCTGGAAAATGTTCTCGGAATGGAATGAAAGTTGGCATCTGATGTTGTTATTTTGTTAGTAGACCGTCTGCCAAGTTTCATCGCATTCGGAGTCCGTTTGATGCCCCAATGGATAACTATAGCGACAATACAGTCTGTCTAATCGTCAGACGTTTTCGGTCTCCGAAAACTATTGTCGGGTTTTCCATCTCTTCCCCCCCTAGACCGTCTTCACAGTTCACTACCTACCGCCAGGCCTAATCTAACCTCTCTCGTCAGCCCGCGACCCTCCTCGCGCGCACGTCCGAAAGCTGTCCCGGACCTGACCCGGGCAGTCATCACCGTTGGGTCCGGATCATCCCCAAACATCCCTAAAATGTCTTCGATTCTTTGTTTGGACGCCCTAGCATTTTTATCCGTGACCGTCCGATTAAAATTGGAGGGACCAAATGCCCCTATCACAAATCCACTTGTTTAATATATATAAGACCACCACCTACCAAATCAACCTAACCCTAAAATCTAGGAGCCTTGTCCCTCCGCCGTCACCTACCTGCCTTTCTCTCTCTCTCGGGATCCATCCCGTCGCCACCTGGTCTCTCCTTGGATCCATCGCCGACCAATCCCCACCGGAATCCTTTCGATCCAATCCATGCACCGATCCATCCAACCACCACAGCCCACGCCGAACCCCTGTTCCCCTCGTCGTGAGCCGGGGAGAGAAGCTCCCTGTTGCCTCCCGCCTCGTGTCGTCCCCGCTGCCCCGGCAAACCACACCTCCGGCGACCATTACCAGGACCGGCCGTGCCCAGCGGCTTCTCCTTCGATTCTTCTTCTCCCGTTCTCTCTCTCACCTGCTCTCTGCCCTCTCTAGGAAACTGCAGGAGGCAAGCTCCACAACATAGGTTTCCCCTGCTCGCCATTGCCACTGCTCGCGCCGACGACCATGACCAGGCCATCGCCCTCACCAGCGCCCTTCTTCTCCTTTCCTGCCTTCTACTCCCTCCTCTGCTCTAATCCCTCTCTCTCTCTCTCCTTCTCTTGCTTCTAGCAGGGAACCAGGAGCACCAACACCGGCCGCCTCGAGTCCATGACGCCGGCGAGCCATCACCACCAGCCGGCGCCACTATCACCGGAGATGGGGTCTCGTAGATCAGATCCGCGCCTCGATCTGCCCGTTCCCGCCGATTCCCACTGACCCCGTCGCATGGTTCCCCCTGCCGTCGTCTCTTGCATCGCGAGGGGAGTGATAATGTTTCTGTTCTTCAAAAACGAGTAGCAGCTCGCCCGCTCATCCCCGATGACTGCGCTGCGGCTGCGAGCGACCACCAGTGGGCCTCCCAGATCCACCCGGCCCAGTGCCTCCCTTGCCGGCCCCTCTCCTCACCGACTAGGCTTGGCCCATGGTGACAACATCCCTAGCGTCCCACCTTTTTCTTCCCTGTTGTTGGGCCAGCAGATCCGGCCCAGAGTCTATTTTATTAGACTCTGCGATTTGTCTAATTATCCAGTGTATTGTAGTTTTGCAGAAAAACCCTTGATCATCATGCATTTAATAACTCATGAACGGTGCATCATATTGAAATGTGTTATACATGTAAAATGCTTAGAATTTCGTGTAGATTAATAATTTGCGACTTTCATCCATGTTTAAAATGTTTAAGATGATGTTTGTATATATTTTGCCTTATTGCCATGTTAAAATGCTTTATTTCATAACTAAATAACCGTAGCTCCAAACATAACAAACTTTATATGTAAATAGGGTAGAAAAATGCCTAGTTTAACATGGTGGCTTTACTTTGCATGTTTAACAACTCTAAAATATGGTTTAGGGCACAACAGCACCAAAACTAAAATAAGCACATGAGGAGTTTTCGGACTTGTTGTTTTGTTGTTCCGGTCTCATTTAAACTTTCCTAGATAGGTAGTTTTCATTTTCTTCCCATATTTCCATGTTTAAGAACATTCAATATTGATGCCATGCCTCTTTAAACCAGACATGCATCATACTTGATTGTGCATCATGCCATGTTTATGTGATGGTTGTTTACCATATTGTTTGCTTCTTTCCGGTGATGCTTCTTCAGGTTAGTTCTGATAATGTCGCGTTTTTGAGGATCCATTCGACTACGTCCGTTTGTCTTCTTCATGGACTCGTTCTTCTTTCTTGCGGGATCTCAGGCAAGATGATCATACCTTCAAAATCACTTCTATCTTTGCTTGCTAGTTTTTCGCTCTATCGCTATGCCACGATACCTACTACTTGCTATATCATGCCTCCCATATTGCCGTGTCAAGCCTCTAACCCACCATCCTAGCAAACTGTTGTTTGGCTATGGTACCGCTTTTGCTTAGCTCCTCTTATAGCGTTTCTAGTTTCAGGTGAAGATTAAGTTCGTTCCTTGTTGGAACATGGATATGTTTGGGATATCACAATATCTCTTATTTAATTAATGCATCTATACACTTGGTAAAGGTTGGAAGGCTCGGCCTTATGCCTGGTGTTTTGTTCCACTTTTGCCGCCCTAGTTTCCATCATACCGGTGTTATGTTCCTTGATTTTGCGTCCCTTACGCGGTTGGGTGTTATGGGAACCTCTTGATAGTTCGCCTTGAATAAAACTCCTCCAGAAAGGCCCAACCTTGGTTTTACATTTGCCTAACAACCTATCACCTTCCCTTGGGTTCTACAGACTCAAGGGTCATCTTTATTTTAACCCCCCGGGCTAGTGCTTATCTAATTGTTGGTACGAACCTGTCAGCCGCCGGTGGCCACCGGGGGCAACTCTGGGCTGGCCTACCGGAAGTTTGGACAATCCGGTGTTGCCCTAAGAAAGAGATATGTGCAGCTCCTATCAGGATGTCGGCACATCGGGCGGCTTTGCTGGTCTTGTTTTACCATTGTGGAAATGTGTTTTAACCGGGATTCTGAGTCTGATTGTGTCTTCCTGGGAGAAGGAATATCCTTCGTTGACCGTGAGAGCTTGTGATGGGCTAGGTTGGGACACCCCTGCAGGGTTTTGAACTTTCGAAAGCCGTGCCCGCGGTTATGGGCAGATGGGACTTTGTTAATATCCGGTTGTAGAAAACTTGACACTTAACTTAATTAAAATGAACCAACTACGTGTCTAGCCGTGATGGTCTCTTTCCGGCGGAGTCCGGGAAGTGAACACGGTTTTGGAGTTATGTTTGTGCATAAGTAGTTTCAGGATCACTTCTTGATCACTTCTAGTTCACGACCGTGCTTTGCTTCTTTTCTCGCCCTTATTTTGCGTAAGTTAGCCACCATATATGCTTAGTGCTTGCTGCAGCTCCACCTCATTACCTTATCCTACCCATAAGCTTAAATAGTCTTGATCTCGTGGGTGTGAGATTGCTGAGTCCTCGTGACTCCCAGATACTTCCAAAACAGTTACTGGTGCCGATGATACAAGTGTAGGTAACGCAACTCAGCTCAAGTGGGAGCTCGATGAAGATCGTGTTCGTTGTGTTGTTTCGTTTCGGGTTGATTAGTAGTGGGGCCTAGTTGGCACGATCGGGGATCTAGCATTTGGGGTTGTCTTCTTTTATTTTGGTTCCGTAGTCGGACCTTGATTGTATTCTGGATGATGTATGGTTAACTTGTATTTGTGTGAAGTGGCAATTGTAAGCCAACTCTTTATCCCTTTGTTTTTCAGTACATGGGATGTGTAAAGATAACCCCACTTGCGACATGCCTACAATGCGGTTATGCCTCTATGTCGTGCCCTGACACGTGGGAGATATAGCCGCATCATGGGTGTTACAGGCACACCCTTAAGTAATGTTCGATTACCCCCCTTGGGACCCCTACCAGCTGTTTGGGCTCCCAGGTGAACACCTCCTTGTTCGCGCGCAGGAACTTCACCAATGCCTCCTCTTGATCCGGGTCAAGGTTGGCGCCTATGGTGAAGGTGGCTCCCGAGGACCCGTCCTCCTCGACTAACACTTGCTTCATTTCGGCCTGATCCTAATTGAAAAGCTGCTTCTTTTTCACCGGCGCGACCTCCTTAGACCCCGGGGCGGCTCCGTTTGTCGGGCGTGCTGCTGCGGCAGCCCTGAAAGCGAGCTTGAGGGCCGTCAGAGCCTCCTTGGTGTCTCCAGCCACGGTGAGGACACCGCTACTACCTGGCATCTTCATGAGGTTGTTGGCCGGATGGGAGGCTGATGCGCGTGATGTCGAAGTCAATCAGCTCGGTGCGGTAGTTGTCCCGTGTATCGAAGGTGACCAGGAGCTGTATTTGCCCCAGGGGGCTGGTGGATCCGCTACCGACTCCGGAGAAAAGCTTGGGGGGGCGGAGCCGGCCGTGCGGCACATGAAGCAAGCCGAAAGCTTCCACAGAGAGCATGTTGAGGCGAGCTCCTCCGTTGATTAGTGTCTTGGTCATGGCGACGTTGCAGATGGTGGGTGTGCAAACCAGTGGGAGCGCCCCCGAGCCAGCAGTGGTAGCGGGGTGGTCCCCTGAGTCGAAGGTGAGGTCGGCCATGGGCGCCGCCCATCCTAGAGGGGCTCTCTGCTACATAGAGGTGGAGCCGATCTGGCGGAAGAACTGCTTGACATGGTGGTCCGAGGGCGGTGCCTGCGAGCCACCGAGGAGGGCCACGATGGCGAGAGGCGCCGGCACCATGAAACGCACGACGAAAAGGCCACGCAACTACTCCCAAGAAGCCACAGAGGATTCTGGCAAGCTAAGGAGCAAGGCACGCGGCACGCCAGCGAGGGCCATGAGGAACCAGTTGACCATGACCTTGTCATCGCCTCCAGCCTCTAGAACGGACTCCTCGTACGCCAGCAGGAAGGTCGACGGATCCGCTGTGCCGTCATAATGGGGTGGCATCTCCGGCCTAAACTTGTGCGACCACTGCACCCGCTGTAAGGCGGGGGTGAGCGCCCTGAGCCCCATGGCGCCGTCGCGGGTGTCGACCGGTCCAGTCGGAGGAGCGGCGCCGGCCATCAGGGGCCGAACCGGGGGGTGAAGCTGGTGGAGGAGCGAAGCTTCGACGCACCCCTACCTGGCGCACCAAATGTCAGATACGGGGGTGCGTCAAACCCTTGAAGTTCGAACTCTGGGGTGCGCACGAAGATCTCTCTCTTCCTAGATTACTCTCGCAACGATCTCAAGCCATAGCTCGCCAAACCCAAGGAACAAGAGACACGAGGGTTTATACTGGTTCGGGCCACCTTTGTAGTGTGATACCCTACTCCAGTGTGGTGTGGTGGATTGCCTCGTGGGCTGAGGATGAATTAGTACAGTGGATGACCAGCCTCCTAAGGAGAGGTGTTCTTGAGCTCGATGAGTTAGTGTGTCTAAGGATGGTCCAAATGATCCGTCCCTCGCTATGGTGGTGGCTAGCCCTATTTATAGAGGCCCTGGTCCTCTTCCCGAATGTTAGGCGGGAAGGGATCCTGCCATGGAATTGTCCTAGTGTGAGGACTTAGTCATGAGACCAATGCATCTATGTGGTAGCTTGAGAGGGGTTGAGCGGAATCGAGAGACGCAACACAAGACAAGGATTTAGACAGCTACGGTCCCCGGGAAACATCATCCGGTAACAACCCTACATGATGTTTGAGGCTAGGTCTCATTATGCTCATGAGGGAGTCGCCATAAACCGGCTCTCCTAGTTATGTCTAGCGCTAAAGATTGTTTTTCCTCTCCCTCTTGGGGTGCCCTACCCCTCGTTATGTATGTTGAAGGGGCGGGTTACATGTAGAGTCCAACTCGGATTAAGACTTAAACTATTCCGGCTTCTCTTCATGGGCTTCTTAACATCTTGGGCTTCATAACATCTTTGGCTTCATAACGTATCGGGCTTCGTAACCCAGGCGACTCTATGTGTCGGGTTATGACTGTTAACCAGTTATCACTGTCTACCGGGTTATGACTATCAACATGTTATCATTGTCTGCCGAGTTATAACTGTCAACCAGTTATCACTGTCTGTCGGTTTATGATGGTCTGCTGGTTTATGATGGTCTGACTTATCTCCTGCCGGGTTATCATCTGACTTAACTCCTGCTGAGTTATCATCTGACTTAACTCCTGCTGGGTTATCATCTGACTTAACTCCTGTCGGTTTATCAAGTCTCAGCCGGGTTATAACTCTGGCCGGGTCATACCGTGGGGTATATCACCGACATCAGCCCCCAGTTTAATTTAGATTTATCCATGTTAAACTGATCCTGAGCATCCTTAAATCCTTGTCATTTCCTTCTAGAAAATCTGGGTCAATTGGCCAGCCTCATAATCAATTTGCTGACATTGGTTTGTCACAAAAAAATATTATGAAGAATAATTCATTTGACTCAGCTCCCAATGCTTAACAGAAATATTAATCCTTGAAATACTCATCTGATCTTCAGCCGGTTTAAGGATGTAGAACTTGCCGGTTTATAAATATTGATGGCACCGGGTTATACTTGTAGTTAACATCAAGCTTGAAAATATACCTCTTATACGCCTATCACTTGTAGCCCCCAAGTCTTTAAGAAGGTAACGTAGTAAAAGCTTAAGAATTGCTTCAATATGAATGTCACAAGCTTGAAGAAATCCAGATTGTTCATCTCAATCACTAATCAGAACCGAGTATTCCACATATGTAGCCCCCAAGTGCCGGGTTGTCATGCTTGCAGCAACCTGAGACTTGTAATTGCCCGATGCTCATAAAAACTTCAACCAGTGTAGCCCCCAAGGGTCGGGTCATTATACAATAATGAGCAAGGACTTTGTAAATATAATCATGTAAACTTTGAACAGCAACGTGTATCCCCCAAGGGCCGGCTCAGTAAGATAATATTGAGCTGGGACTTGATATATACATCAATGAAAATAACGTCATATGATGTAACCGCCATCATGGGGCTTGAACCCACGTCCACAAGGTTAAGAGCCTTGTGCTTTACCAACTGAGCAGTGGACCCTTCAATATAATGGATTAAAAGTTTTGTACCTTGTATTGTTGACAGGAGCAATTGGTAGCCCCCAAGGGCCAGCTCATTACGATGTGATGATTCGGGTCTTCAATAAGGTGAGAAAACAATGACTTTGCATTAGTCCCTAAGTGTCATGGTGCATGCTTGCAGCGACTTGAGACTTGTGTATTTGATGTAATCCCAACTTAAATAATGTAGCCCCCAAGTGCCGGGTCAGAAGCCTGTAGCGACTCGGGACTATTCCTTCCATTGTAGAATAAAATATACCCATTGCGCTGAAGCGACTTTGAAAACCTCAATCATAATATTGGCTATTGATAACCATAATAAAAATCCATCCGTGTTGGCTATTAAAGATTTGAATAATATAACCTGGTTTGAAAACCGATTCCTGCCATATAAGCCGGTATATCCGTGCCCTTATGATACATGCTATGATGATGTAATGATGATGCAATGTATGACGCAATATATGATGATGTATGTGTATGATCAAGAGGGTTTAAGATATGGTTGAGATATGACAAGATCCCCCAAGTAGTCATAATTGTGGCATTGCGTATGATGATGTAATGATGATGCAATGTATGACGCAATATATGATGATGTATGTGTATGATCAAGAGGGTTTAAGCTATGGTTGAGATATGACAAGATCCCCCAAGTAGTCATAATTGTGGCATTGCGTCGATCAAGAGGTGTAGCTATGGTTCGAATACGACCAAGCTCCCAATTGATTTCCCTGATGGCCTTACGCCTATCAAGAGGTGTAGCTATGGTTCGAATACGACCAAGATCCCAAGTGATTTCCCTGGTGGCCTTATGCCTATCAAGAGGTGTAGCTATGGTTCGGATACGACCAAGCCCCCAAGTGATTTCCCTGATGCCCTTATGCCTATCAAGAGGTGTGACTATGATTCGAACATAGCCCCCAAGTGATATTGTGAGTTGTGCTCAAGGGATACCCGTTTGAGCTGTGCTGTGAAGCATACTCTCTTTGGTCCCTTATGATAATATTGGCTTGATAGTCGGATTACCGAAGTAACCGGAAGTTGCGCTCTTATGATAATATCGGCTTGATATCCGTATTAATAGGGTAGTCACAGCTGTGATGAACAAGCAGGAAGCCCCCAAATGATCAATAATATGATAAACTAATAAGGCGGGATGCCCATGTTTGAACCGCGCATCATGGCAGCAAGTTCTCTTTGGCAATCTTTATTTTTTCCGTGAGCCGGATTTTTAAACCGGAATCCTTCTTTTTAAGCCGGAAATTTTCTAACGGCCTTTAAATTTGCACCAATATGGCGGTTTAGGGTCCTGCATTAGATAACTTTGCAAGCCGGAGTAATTGCTCTTTTAAATAAAGCAATATATAATATAAAAATATAGTGGATGGATTTCACCTGATATGTTAGGCCAGAAATTATCCACCATGGAGTTGATGATCACCCCAGTAAAGGCGGGCGAGTCGGCTGTGGGCGCGGATGATGAGTCAGTCGCGTATGTTTATGTAGCAGGGGCAACGACTTGCACATGTATTCGTACAGCAACACGGCAGGAACGCGCTAGTGTACAAAATAATATTGGTGCACGCCCCTTTGCAACACCTTTGTAATGAATAACGGTCCTGCGAAAAAATACCACAGACGAGAGTAATTGTTCTCAAACAAAATATGTGCTTATAAAATTCTTAGGAAAAACAGCACCTTATGTTTTGTTGGGCGAACATATCTCCTCTGGCTTCCTCTGTTTTATCAAGGGAACCATGATGTGATTAGCACTCTGGCCGCATTATCCACGCACGTAGCAGGTTTTATCCTTCTTTTCTTTTTCTTCTTTGAAGTAGAGTCAGATTAGTAACGATGGTATGAATTAACAAGTCCTCCCTCCTCCACGTAGTCACTTGTCTTGTTGTGCACATATAAGGCAAATCCCTTGGGAGTCCGTAATGTACCGACAAAGCTTGCTTTTGGGAACCTAAACCGGGTCTGTGCAGGTCCTTGTTGGTTCTGTTTAGTGGAGTTGATCCAGCACAGTTTACGCACAGCGGACGCCGCTGCTAACCCTACTCTAGTGCTCGTACTGTATGAGCAATGCCAACAGACATGACCCATCCAGGTAATGTGCTCAATCACTAACGAACCCTACAGAGGCCTGTATTCTGATCTTTAGATGTAGTCATTGATATGCTGCCGGTTCATAGCTGTGGTGGCAGCTCTCAACAAAAATGGCAGAGGCGGGCTGAAAGAACCGACGGTTTACGGCGCACCACAGAGAAAAGGCGCGAGGAGGCTTGCTCGGAACTGCAGAAACAACCGTAGAGGCCGACAGAGGTAGCAGGACTGGGTCGCAACGCGTGAGGCCGACGGAGGTAGCGGAGCACGTCAACAGTGGTCGAGCTCAGAGGAGGAGCCAAGTATGTCCGGGGCGGTTTAGCGCTGCTCAAAGACGCATCAGCAAGGGCGCCCGGAACGATTTCGAGTAGCAGCGGCCGGTCATGGTGACCCGGCAGGGCGGCTCACAGCAGAGGCGTTGCCAAATCAGTGGCTCATGGTGTTGCAGAGGAGGCGATGACACGCGGTCGGGCCCGAGACCGCGACGGTTTGCGGCAGAGGTGAGCCAGGATGGTTCGTCAACTCGGTGGAAGTGTCTGTCAAGCCGTGGTGGTGACTTGGCCACGTGGTCGTGCTCGTACGAGGGTGATGGCCGTTTGACGTGCGACGACGGAGGCGACCGGACCGCGCGACGACGGTCAGTCAAGGTAGGCCCAAGGCGGCGGTTCAACCGCAAGACCGGTGACTCGGGGCCGGTTTACCCGCAGCGGTAATGGCCGCTCACCGACGCCGGTCAGCTCGGAACAACTGTAGTTGAAAAGGCATCCGACGAGGCAAGACAGCGGCCTGGCGAGGGATCCCGGCGGTGAGTCCGGGCGGCTTGAGGTCACGGTGGGGGTCGCTTGAGGCCACATCAGCGGGACGATCTCGAGGTGATGGAGCCCGACGGTTTAGCGCATGACGGGCGATTCAAAGCTCCGGCGGTTGTGTGGCAGAGGCGAGTCGAATCCCATGGTAAAGCGGGTCACCGCATCAGCGGCGTTTTTGGGCGGTTTGCATCTTGCGACAGATGGCGGGTTGGCTCGGTACATCGATGGTGGCGATTTGAGGCAGTCGGGGGTCACGGCGGCCTTCCTGCTTGGAGATGGCGAACCGGTGGCCGTTAACGACGACGGGGCCGGCTCAAGAACAATGCATAACTGCTGCGGCTGTAGAAATCCCTGGCGAGGCGGAGCGATGCAGCTCGGCCGTGGCTGAGGCGGAGAACGGCGGAGGGGACTTAGCGCGTCGTGAGCGATGACTCAGACAGAAAACAAAGCGCGATCGCGCCCGGGCGGTCCATCAGGGCCATCGAGTAGGTGGAGGAAACCGGATGAAGCGGCAGACCGGCCCGGGGACCAGAGACTCCTGAGGCGGAGCGATGTAGCACATCCCTGCTGTAGTTGATGCAGCGCTTGGGGTGGTGATTTTGACGGTGACCAGCGGCTCTCGGTGGTGTCTTGGCACCACCGCGACTCGACGGCCGGCTCGACCCGCGGCAGAGGAGGCAAGACTTGCTGGCTCAAAGGCGCTGACTTGGATACTCCGATGGCGGATGGCGACTCGAAGCTAAAACCGAGGCGCAGAATGGCGGAGACAGGCCGGCCTGGTGCTGGCAGCACGGGGCGCAGTCATGACGACAGCAGCGCAACGAGGCCGGGTCAACACTGTTAGATCGTGGTTATATCCACTTCCAGATCGTGATTGATGATTTTTTTAAACCATGTAAGTACTAGTAACAACACCATTGTTTTCTTCGGGACTTGATCCATCAGTCGAATATGCGCGGAGGCGTGAAGCGGCTAGCACAATTTGACTTTAGACAGAACAACTGCGATGTAGATTTCTTGTCCGTTTCAACGCAGCTTGCAATTGGTAGATCGCCGAAAACCAATGACATGACTTTTACGGCGGCACACCAAAAAATATATGTCGTGTGCGGCTGCACGTACCAAACCCTAACCTCTCAAATTTAAACTTGTATGATGACTCTTCATCATCAGATGATCACGAGCTTCTTGATCCTTGGGAGAGATTCCTTCAAGAACTCAACACCACCGTGCGCGAGGCCCCACGATGGGCGTCAACTATCATCGAATTGTCACGGCAGATGTCCTAATGCGAAGACTTAGTCGTGAGGCCAATGCATCTATGTGGTAGCCTGAGAGGGGTTGAGTGGAATCGAGAGACGCAACACAAGACAAGGATTTAGACAGCTTCGGGCCCCGGGAAACATCATCCGGTAACAACCCTACATGCTGTTTGAGGCTAGGTCTCATTATGCTCATGAGGGAGTTGTCGTAAACCCGCTCTCCCAGTTATGTCTAGCCCTAACGATTGTTTTTCCTCTCCCTCTTGTGGTGCCCTGGCCCTCCTTATATATGTTGAAGGGGCGGGTTACATGTAAAGTCCAACTCGGATTAAGACTTAAACTATTCCGACTTCTCTTCATGGGCTTCTTAACGTCTTGGGCTTCATAACGTCTTGGGATTCATAACCCCAGGCGACTCTATTTGCTGGGTTATGACTGTTAACCAGTTATCACTGTCTGCCAGGTTATGACTGTCAACAAGTTATCACTGTCTGCCGGGTTATGACTGTCAACCAGTTATCACTGTCTGTCGGGTTATGACTGTCAACCAGTTATCACTATCTGCCGGTTTATGATGGTCTGTCGGCTTATGATGGTCTGCCGGTTTATGATGGTCTGACTTATCTCCTGTCGGGTTATCATCTGACTTAACTCATGCCGGGTTATCATCTGACTTAACTCCTGTTGGGTTATCATCTGACTTAACTCCTGCCGGGTTATCATTTGACTTAACTCCTGCCGGGTTATCATCTGACTTAACTCCTGTTGGGTTATCAGCTAACTTAACTCCTGCCGGTTTACCAAGTCTCAGCCGGGTTATAACTGCCGCCAGGTCATACCGTGGGGTATATCCCCGACAGATCCCACTGAGGGAGTCCATGATTATGGGGTCCTCGGGCGTCCGGGCTATGTGATATGGGCCGGACTAATGGGCCGTGGAGATACAAGACGAAAGATTTTCCCCGTGTCGGGATGGGACTCTCCTTGGCGTGGAAGGCAAGCTTGGCGTACGAATATGAAGATTCCTTTTCTGTGAACCGACTCCGTACAAGCCCTAGTCCCCTCCGATGTCTATATAAACCAGAGGGTTTAGTCCATAGAGGCAATCACAACCATAATCCTATAGGCTAGACGTCTAGGGTTTAGGCATTACGATCTCATGGTAGATTAACTCTTGTAACCCTTATACCCATCAAAGTCAATCAAGCAGGAAGTAGGGTATTACCTCCATCAATTGGGCCCCTGTCTCCTGTTACCTGCCGGTTTTGACACCAACCTTGGTGCTCTCATTGAGAGTTTCACTGTGCCGTTATCGAAAGGCTCGATGGCTCCATCAATCATCTACAACAATGCTACCATGAAGGAGATTTTTCTCCTTAACCAGATCTTTATATTCAGTGGCTTCGCACTACGTGCCAACTCGGTTGGCCACCTAGAGCAGATCGACAGCTACGCCCTGGTCACCAGATCAGTTTTGGAAATCTAAACTATGTCGCTGAGACCTGAGGAGACTTGATCTTCCAAGGGTTCGCAGCCCCAACCACCGCTGCAGCCTTAGATCCGGAGCACGTCATCTGGTCCAAAGACGGGAGTCTAGAGCTCGCCGGACTCTCTATAGCTATAGAGCTCAATACTGAAGATCCGGAGAGAATAGCGTCTCCGGCAAGCATTGCAAAGCCGGACTCTTCTTCAGACACTAATTCCAAACCCTGGAGGCCCGCATCATGTGAGTTGGGCCAGAAACTTCCGACCCCGTCCAAACCCTGCTCTTAAATGAGGCTTTGGACCTAATGTGATCGCTCATCATCATAGAGGAACCGCTTTTGAATCACGCCCAGCTCGGACTAGGGCTGGAAATAGGGAATTTTACTTCCCACCCACCACCCACTTCATAGCCACTGTCGAGGACCTAACTGACATGCTTGATTACGCCTCCGAAGACATCGACAGTATGGACGACGATGCCGGAGAGGAGCAGGACCAAAACCCGCCGGTCACCGGACGTTGGACGGCCACCTCCTCGTATGACGTATACATGGTTGATACACCTAAAAACGGCGATGGTGATGATGAGAACAACCCAGTCGAGGACGAACCTCCTGAGATACCACCGAAACGTCGACGTCAGCGGCGCCGCTCTAAATCGCGTCGCGGTAAGAACAACAATATCGGCACCGATGATAATGATACTCCAGAGAACGCTGAAGACCAAGAAGACCCCATCGAACCAACATCCGAACAGGATGATAGGGAGGATGGGAAAGGTGACCCTGAGAAGCAAGCAGGGAACAAAAACTCGGAAGACAGCAACTATCTGCCACTCACCGAGGATGACGTGAGCCTCGGCGACGAAGATTTTATCATGCCAGAGGAACGCCTCGAACAAGAGCACTTTAAGCGCCGGCTAATAGCCACGACAAGAAGCCTAAAAAAGAAACAGCAGAAGCTTCAAGCTGACCAAGATCTGCTCAATGACAGATGGACTAACGTCCTAGCAGCCGAAGAATACGGCCTTGAACGCCCAACATAGAGTTACCCAAAGCATAAGCTGCTACCCCAATTCGACGACGAGGCACTGGAGCCTATAGCACCCGCGCGTAACGCAGCTGACGAACCCGACCGCCCACCGCGTGGTCAGGACAGAACGACAACTCATGCCGAACACCAGCCCACACCACCTCGCCGTAAAAGTCGAGAAACAATAGCTCAGGGATACACATACGACATACGACAGGACCTCGAAAATAGGGAATGTCAGATCAGGTCAATCTAAGGATTACGGGGGCATGCTTCGGGGCGAGCGGAGGGCTATGAAGCCTGGTGCTATAAACATAACCAACCCCGGGCTGAAAACCGCATACGGGCTCCATCCGAACTGCATCGTGACATGGCCCGATACAGAGGCAAAACACATCCCCTATGCTTCACCGATGAGGTAATGGAGCACGAGTTCCCTGAAGGGTTCAAACCCGTGAACATCGAATCGACGGCGCAACAGATCCCGCAATATGGATTGAAGATTTTCTTCTCCACATTCACATGGCTCGCGGTGATGATCTACACGCCATCAAATACCTTCCCCTAAAACTTAAGGGGCCATCTAGGCACTTGTTAAACAGCCTCCTAGAAAACTCTATTAGAAGCTGGGAAGAATTGGAAAATGCCTTTAGAGACAACTTCCAAGAGACTTATATCTGGCCTCCGGATACCGATAACCTCAGTCATATAGTCCAACAACCCGGAGAGTCGGCCAGGAAATTCTGGACCAGGTTCCTAATTAAAAAGAACCAGATTGTCGACTGTCCGGACGCCAAAGCCCTAACGGCCTTCAAATATAGCATCCGCGACGAATGGCTTGCCCGAAACCTCAGCCAAGAAAAGCCAAAGTCCATGGCAGCCCTTACATCACTAATGACCCGCTTCTGCGTGGGCAAGGATAGCTGGCTAGCTCGTAGCGGTAATAGTACCAGCGACCCCGGCACTTCCGAAGCCCAAAACGGCAACAGAAGGCCCCGACGCAACAAACACAAATGTCAGAGCAACAATGATGATACAGAAAATACGGTAGTCAACGCCGGATTCAGTGGATCCAAATCAGGTCAATCGAAGAAGCCATTCAAACGAAACATAGATGGTTCATCAAGCCTGGACAGAATACGGGATCGACCCTGCCAGATCCACGACACTCCTGATAAGCCTGCCAATGACACCAACAAAAGATATTGGGTCTTCAAACAAGCTGGCAAGTTAAATGCCGAACATAATTTGAAAGGGTCGCCCTATGAGAATGACGATGAGGAACCTCGTGCACCGAAAGCAGGGGGACAGAAGAAATTTCCCCCCGAAATCAAAACGGTGAACATGATATACGTTACCCATATCCCCAAGAGGGTGCACAAGCGCGCGGTAAGGGACGTCTATGTGATAGAGCCAGTCCGCCCAAAATTCAACCCATGGTCGGCCTGTCTGATCACCTTCGATCGCAGGGACCATCCGACGAGTATCCGTCACGGAGGTTCAGCCGCATTTGTCCTGGATCCAATCATCGATGGATTCCACCTTACGCGAGTCCTCATGGACAGCGGTAGCAGCCTTAACCTGCTTTATCAGGACATAGTCCGCAAGATGGGTATTGATCCGTCAAGAATCAAGCCCTCTAAAACTACCTTTAAAGGAGTGATACTCGGTGTAGAGGCCCGCTGCACGGGCTCAATCACATTGGAAGTGGTCTTCGGTTCGCCGGACAAATTCCGCAGCGAAGACTGGATCTTCGATATCGTCCCCTTTCGCAGTGGCTACCATGCACTGCTCGAACGAACCGCGTTCGCTCGTTTCAATGTAGTCCCGCACTACTACTATCTCAAACTCAAGATTCCCGGACCACGTGGCGTTATAACAGTGAATGGAAATATGGAATGCTCCCTCCCCACTGCGGAGAACACCGTGGCCCTGGCAGTGGAAGTACAGGGTGGCCTCATCAAGCCAACTATTATGTCGGCGACCAAGTCCTCAGACACTGTCAAACGAGTCCGGACTACCCCACTGTACGACAGTCCAGCTCGTCAGGAGCTCGATTGGCAATTCCGCCTCCATCTCATCCCCTATCGAATTGTGGCATATGTACCACGCGTACATAATTATGCACTAAAAATACTATGGGAAAGGATGGAGGCATAATAAGGACAATGTCTACAATACGGCTAGACCCTATCAGGACACTTACATTTCCTTTTTATTTTTCTAGGTTCCTCACAACCCACACCACCCTTTCGACGGTACCAAGGCCTCTTTTCGTGGCCTATTATGAAAACACCGGACGATGATCCTCTCGAAGAACAATATACCAAGGAGAAAAGAAGCATAGACGCGTGCCAGAGTACCTAATGGATCATTAAAGATTACCTCGTCCGCTTTCAGGACGTAGGCACAGCTTCCCCTTGTGTTCGGCATGTAAAATAGCCTTGTTGCTTATCGCACTAGTTGTGTCAATACATTTTGACATATCAATCAGACTATAATGGAAGCAGTTTTTAGCCCAAACCTACGTGGCGTTGGCTTATCTCTTAACATATATTTCCCTATTTTTGTCCGACTGTCATGTACACCTTGGTATTACCTAAGTTGCCAGGGGCTCTATTAAGCCATGTACATCTTTTAAATACTAAAAATTCCGAGCACTTCCACAGTGCAATTCGGCGTCCCGAATATAGCATTATATGCATTGGCCTCGAATCATGTCTTTGGTCAATAGTTGGGTTGCCCGGCTCCTATGCTTGCTACCTTACGTTCCGTCTGATCAGCTAGGGTAGTAAAGGGAGAACTACTGCGATTGTGTTTCTAGTTTACCCAGACAAACACCTTAGTAGAGAAATCTGAAAACTGTCAGTCATGATGTGGCGAGAGCTAGTCAGCTATTCGGCGACCAAGTATAAATCTATTGCAATTTTTTCCACATTATTCGATAGGATGGCCTTCACCCGCTCGTGCATTTACAGCACCCAAGTTTGGATAATTGAACAATACTAGGGGTTGCGCCCACATCCCTATTGTAAAACTCCTATGGCTAAGTGACGGCGATAGAGCCACATAGTCTGATTGCTTGGTTCACCGCACTAACACCTCCTTCACGGACCAATACATTGGGTCAAGCGTGTTTACGTGTCATACCGAACACCCCCGTACTACCTACGAGGGGGCTGAAGCCGATGACTGGCCAACTCTCAGATGTATTAAACAGCCGCACAGGAGGAGATATTTTTAAAACAAGCAACATATCATACATAGGCCTTGTTTCATGATACATGATTAAATAACATAGATACATTCATTCAAAAATGATGTCCTTTGAACATTGGCCCTCTACAATGCGGGATCCTTTCAGGACATCATCAAAGTACCGCTCTGGCGGGCGATCCTCTTTGCCTGCCGGCGGTCCCTCGGTTGCAAGATTGGCGGCGTCCATCTTTGCCCACTGCACCTTGACACAGGCGAAGGCCATCCGCGCACGTTCGATGCAGACCGACCGCTTCACGGCAACAAGCCTAGGGCAGGCACTAACCAGCCACTTCATGAGACCGAAGTAGCTACTGGGCATGGGTTCGGCGGGCCAAAGACGGATTATCAAATCCCCGATGGCCAATTCAGCCACCCTATGCAGTTCGGTCCATTGGTTCAGCTGATCGCCGAGGGGCACAGGATGCTCTGGCGCAAGGTACTTCAACCAGAACAATTTTTTGTTGAGCTCCCCTCTTCGGCCCGGAAGACCTCTGCGGCATTAGCAACACTCCGGGGCAGGTCCACAAACACTCCTAGAGAACTCCAAATCCGGGTTAGAAAGATATACCTTTTCTTCACAAATTTTCTCTGCATGTTAAAGGCCTTACCTGCCGCAATTTGCTTTGCATCTTGGATCTCCCGGACAGTGCTTTCGGCTTCGGCCCGGGATTCTTCTGCACCTTGGAGTGCCTTGGCAAGTTCAGAATTTTTCTCCGAACTCTTGTGCTCTAAGGACTCGCATTTGCCTATGACATCCTTGAGCTCTTGCTGGACTTCTTCCACTTGCGATTCATGTTTAAGGCGGGAGGCTCGCTCCTCCTCCGCCTCCTTCCTGGCCTTGGCCAGTGCACTCTTGAGGGCCTCGACCTCAGACATGTCAACTGCAAACATAATTATAAAACTTATTGAGATACCACATCATAGCTGACATCGTTTCAGACGTGCTTGTGTATTACATACCTTGCTTTTCTTCTAACTTCCGCCTTAGCTCGAACGCTTTGATGGCATGGGTAGCTGACCCCTGTTTAGCAACTTGCTTGTTCAAATGGATATGTACCTTAACCCCTGCATGAGTTATTAGATCCTCTGTTTGGTTTTTCTTTCCAAACAACGAACAGAGTCTCAAGGGCTACTATCTATACACAGGCATTCTTTTCGTACAACTAAAAGATACTGTAAAGCACATACCTCAAAGCCTCTTAAAAGGCTAGTGTAGGCTTTGCTCAATCCGCTTTTCACGGACTGAACCTTTTCAATCACTGTACCCATAAGGGTACGATGTTATTCCACAATGGTGGCGCTCTGAACCACTCTCACCAGAGTGTCCGACGCCTCCGCATTGACAGAGGTCGCCGGTGTAGTAGGCACGCCCCCTTCTTGCAAAGAGAGTTGCTCCTCTGTTTTCGGAACCGTGTGGGTTCTTGGAGCGACATTTGGTTGGGGGGCCAAACT
This sequence comes from Triticum urartu, assembly GCF_056163025.1. Lineage (NCBI taxonomy): Eukaryota > Viridiplantae > Streptophyta > Magnoliopsida > Poales > Poaceae > Triticum > Triticum urartu. Next base: position 334,138,974 of record NC_141876.1, read on the forward strand.
GGACATGGCCCCTGTGTCCAGTCTCCATGGGGGTTGGTTCCCCATGTTCTCGACAACCGAGGTGTCACCCTTAGGCACCATCTTGGCAGCCTACGGCACCTCTCCCTATTCCAGAAGGATCCATTGGGGTCGGTGTTGTCTGCTGCAGTGGGGGAGGAAGCTGGTGGAGGTGAATCGCTCTCCATCATGTTTGGACCCAGCGAATTCCCAGTAGAGGAAGATCACTGGGGGAGGACATGAACAGGAATGCAGCATGCAATTTAAGCGTGTTATAACTATAAGCCAGAAAATATGGACACACACACACACACACACACACACACACATATATATATATATACCTTTGAATACTTACGATCCGGCTAGGGGCTTCGGCCTGGGGCGCCACTCATCGGCATCCGACTCGGAGTCATCTGTAAGGGAGGTTCTCCCTTTCTTGGACGCCTCCGCCTCTAGATCAGTGGAGGCTGCCCTTTTCTTCTTATCCCCCTTAGGGGGGGGGTAGTTGCTCTCTTCCTCCTCCTCTTCCTCTTCGTCAGGGGAGGAGAGGGTTTCAGTGTCCCCGGACGCTATGTCCGAAGCACCCTTACGGTGGAGGCCACTCTTGGCCTCCTTACCCTTCTCCTTGGTTTTCTTTTCCGGTGCCTGGTACAGCACGGGACAAACATCCTCGTCAATAGGGGAATAGCTGAGTCTTTGGGTAGTGGAGCCGGACAGTGAATCCGTTCCGCTTTCTTTGTCCAGCCCTGCAAAAGAAAATAGAGAGTTTAGTTTGCTCCTTGGACTCGCAAAGTAAGGTTATCAAAGAACTTACGAGGGACGCGGCGTGGGTGCTATCATAGCCGAGGTCTTCGGCTGTCTCTGGACATGACTTTTGGGTCTTGAAGAGCAGCTTCCACATATCTTTGTGCTTCGTGCAGAAGAACTGCTACAGGGTCTAGGGACCGTCTGGGTTGAACTTCCACATGGGCTCTTGACGTGCCTGATAGGGGAGAATCCGGCGGAAGAGCATCACCTGGATCATGCTGTCGAGGCTGGTATTTTTATCTACCATGTTGTTGATACGCTTCTGCAGCATCGTTACCTCGTCACATGACGCCAAATCTAGGCCCTTGTCGAGCCAGGATGCCAGCCGCATTGGTGGTCTAGAATTGAACTCTGTAGGAGCAGCCCATGTGGAGTCATGGGGCTCTGTGACATAGAACCACCCCTGCTGCCATCCCATCACGGTCTCCATGAAGGTGCCCTTGGGCCAAGTGACGTTGGGCAGTTTTCTCACCATAGCGCCACCGCAATCAGTGTGCTGGCCGTCCACCACTTTTGGCTTTGCATTAAAAACCTTGAGCCATAGGCCGAAGTGGGGGGAAATGCGGAGGAATGCCTCACATACGATGATAAATGATGAAATGTTGAGGAAAGAATTTGGGGCTAGATCATGGAAATCTAGCCCATAGTAAAACATGAGGCCGCGGACGAAAGGATGAAGGGGGAACCCCGGTCCGTGAAGAAAATGAGGGACAAACACTACCCTCTCGCCGGGCTTTGGACTGGGGATGATATGCTTTTTGGCTGGAAGCCGGTGGGTGATCTCCTTGGCCAGGTACCCCGCTTCTCGGAGTTCCATGATGTTTTTCTCCATGACGGAGGAAACCATCCACTTGCCCTGCGCTCCGGATCCGGACATGGCTGGAGTACTTTCTAGGAACGGAGAGGATTGAAGCTTGGGCGCTGCAGCTTGAGGGTGGATGGGCTGAGGAAGGGGAAGGCATGGGGTAAAAAGGGGAATCTTATCTCCTCAAAAGGCAGTAAATATCATGCGTCCCCCACGAGCCTTAAAGCTCGCCTATTTCCAAGGGGTCGTGTGAAATGGCACGATTGGGTTTCCCAAACCCATATTGATGAGAATCCCGTAATAAGGGGGCACGATCTCTGCTTTGACAAGGCATGTAGTCGGTGGTTCGAAACACGAAATGGGAGGCCGAAAAACAGTTTGAAATAATAAAATGGCCGGACGTAACGTCTTACTAGTGAAATCTTCAGATGACAGAACTTATCTGTATTCTGCCATTGTGATTCAGAGGTATGACTGTTGTACAGAGCCAGATATAGTACTAACGATCAACTACTTTGAAATATTCGAAGGAGGAACCCGCCTTGCAATGTCGAAGAAAATCTGCGCGCCGGACACATCGTCATTGAAGACTGGTTCAGGGGCTACTGAGGGAGTCCAGTATTATGGGGTCCTCGGGCATCTGGGCTATGTGATATGGGCCGGACTAATGGGCCGTGGAGATACAAGACAGAATACTTTCCCCCGTGTCTGGATGGGACTCTCCTTGTCATGGAAGGCAAGCTTGGCGTACGGATATGAAGATTCCTTTTCTGTAAACCGGCTCTGTACAAGCCCTAGTCCCCTCCGGTGTCTATATAAACCGGAGGGTTTAGTCCGTAGAGGCAATCACAACCATAATCATATAGGCTAGACGTCTAGGGTTTAGCCATTACGATCTCGTGGTAGATCAACTCTTGTAACCCCTATACCCATCTAAGTAAATCAAGCAAGAAGTAGGGTATTACCTCCATCAAGAGGGCCCGAACCTAGGTAAACATCGTGTCCCGTGTCTCCTGTTACCATCGATCCTTAGACGCACAGTTCAGGACCCCCTACCCGAGATCTGCCGGTTTTGACACCGACACCCACAACGGCCCAATTTGAAGGCAGACAACTAGTACAAGTTATCCTGACAAAAGGTGGTCTTCGCCTGCCAAAGGCTCTAGTGCTGATGCAGCTATGGGCTCACCGGTGACCTCCGTCCTGCCGTCCTGCTGGTCTTCATCTTGTTGCATCGATATGGAATCCTTTGCTTGATGCCTCGGGACTCCTCGCTTGCGCCTGCTTCTTTAGAAGCAAAGAGGAAACTGGCACTCTACGCCCACTGCCGCCCGCCTGGCTTCGTTCGTCGTGGCTCACGTCACGTGAACCTCGTGAGGTGCCTCCCGCCTTGATATCTCCGCTCCTCGGGAGCCGGCCTAGTGAGGCTGCCCCCGAGGAGGTCCTGTGTCATCCGCCACGTGAGGCTTGGCCCCTCGCGAGGGTCTTGAGTGGTTGCTGATGAAGATGGGCCCTACCGGGCCGCTGGTAGAGCCACGTCATGGGCCGCAGGCAGGCAAGTCTGGGTACCCCCGTTCCCAGGACACCGACAATATTCCTTTTCTGTAAAAGTCAAAAACAAGGAAAAAACAGAAATTAGCACTTGGCTTTGGGTTAATAAGTTAGTCCCAAAGATAATATAAAATAGCATATTAATGCATATAAAAAATCCAAAATAGTTAACATAATAGCATGGAAAAATCAAAAATTATAGATATGTTGGAGACGTATCAAGCATCCCCAAGCTTAATTCCTGCTTGTCCTCTAGTAGGTAAATGATAATTTTTGATGTGGAATGCTACCTAACATATTTATTAATGCAATCTTATTTATTGTGGCATGGATATTCAGATCCATAAGATTCAAAACAAAAGTTTAATACTAACATAAAAAAAATTAATACTTCAAGCGTATTAATAAAGCAATCACGTCTTCTCAAAATAACATGGGCAAAGAAAGTTATCCCTACAAAATCATATAGTTTTGCTATGCTCCATCTTCATCACACAAAGTATTTCATCATGCACAACCTCGGTATTAGTCAAGCAATTGTTTCATACTTTTGGTGTTCTCAAACTTTTTTAACTTTCACGCAATACATGAGCGTGAGCCATGGATATAGCACTATAGGTGGAATAGAATATGGTGGTTGTGGAGAAGACAAAAAACAAGGAGAAAGTCTCACATCAACTAGGCAAATTAATGGACTATGGAGATGCCCATATATTGATATCGATGCAAGTGAGTAGGGATTGCCATGCAACGAATGCACTAGAGCTATAAGTGTATGAAAGCTCAAAAAGAAACTAAGTGGGTGTCCATCCAACTTGCTTGCTCATGAAGACCTAGGGCAATTTGAGGAAGACAATCATTGGAATATACAAGCCACGTTCTATAATGAAAAATTCCCAGTAGTATATGGAAGTGACAAAATAGGAAACTCTCTATCATGAAGAATATGGTGCTATTTCAAAGCACAAGTGTGGAAAAATGATAGTAACATTGTCCCTTCTCTCTTTTTTTCTTTTTTTGTTTGGTCTTCTTTGGCCTCTTTTTTTCTTTGGGCTTCTTTGGCCTCTTTTATTTTCTTTAAAGTCCGGAGACTCATCCCAACTTGTGAGGGAATCATAGCTTCCATCATCCTTTCCACACATGGGACAATGATCTAATAGTGATGATCATCGCACTTTTATTTACATACAACTCAAGAGTTACAACTCTATACTAGAACAAAATATGACTCTATATGAATGCCTCGGGCATATGAGAACAATATGATAATGATGTTATGTGTGATAATAAAACAGAATGGTGGAAGTTGCATGGTAATATATCTCGGAATGGCTATGGAAATGCCATAATAGGTAGGTATGGTGGCTGTTTTGAGGAAGGAATATGGTGGGTTTAATGCATCGGCAAAAGTTGCGCAGTACTAGAGATGCTAGCAAAGGTGGAAGGGTGAGAGTTACGTATAATCCATGGACTCAACGTTAGTCATAAAGAACTCACATACTTATTGCAAAAATATATTAGTCACCGAAACAAACTACTAATACACATTCTCCTAGGGGAGAGGTTGGTAGGAGTTAACCATCCCGCGCTCCCGACTTCCACACAAAGGATGACAATCAAAAAATAAATCATGCCCGGCTTCATCACATAATGGTTCACCATACGTGCATGCTACGGGAATAACAAACTATAACACAAGTATTTCTATCAATCCACAATTACTCACTAGCATGACTCTGATATCACCATCTTTATATCTCAAAACAAATGCAAGGAATCAAACTTATCATATATTCAATGCTCTTATATGAAAGTTTTTATTATATCCCTCTTGGATGCCTATCATACTAGGACTAAATCAATATCCTAAGAAAATTACCATGTTCTTTAAATACTCTGAAAATAATATAAGTGAAGCATGAGAGTTCATCAATTCTATAAAGTAAATCCACCGATGTGCTCTAAAAAGATATAAGTGGAGCACTAGAGCAAACTTCCTAGCTCAAAAGATATAAGTGAAGCACATAGAGTATTCTAATAAATTCACGTTTAAATTGTGTCCCTCTCAAAAGGTGTGTACAACAAGGATGATTGTGGCAAACTAAAAAGCAAAGACTCATATCATACAAGATGCTTGATGACCCACAAGTATAGAGGATCAATCGTAGTTCTTTTGATAAGTAAGAGTGTCGAACCCAACGAGGAGCAGAATCAAATGACAAGTGGTTTTCAGCAAGGTAATCTCTGCAAACACTAAAATTGTCGGTAACTATTAGTTTGATATCAAGGTAATTTGTAACGAGCAAGTAATGGTAACACTAAATAAAGTGCAGGAAGGTAGCCCAATCCTTTTGTGGCAAAGGATGGGCCAAAATGATCTGTTACAATAAGTGAAGCGTTGTTGAGGGTACACAGGAATTTCATCTAGTCACTTTCATCATGTTGGTTTGGTTCATGTTCGCTACTTTGTGTTGGGGAATGTATCATGCAATTTCAAAAAAATTCCTACGCTCACGCAAGATCTATCTAGGAGATGCATAGCAACGAGTGAAGGAAATATGCCCTAGAGGCAATAATAAAGTTGTTATTTATATTTCCTTATATCATGATAAATGTTTATTATTCATGCTAGAATTGTATTAACCGGAAACTTAGTACATGTGTGAATACATAGACAAATAGAGTGTCACTAGTTTGCGTCTACTTGACTAGCTCGTTGAATCAATGATGGTTATGTTTCCTAACCATAGACATGAGTTGTCATTTGATTAACGGGATCACATCATTAGATAATGATGTGATTGACTTGATCCATCTGTTAGCTTAGCATGATGATCGTTTAGTTTGTTGCTATTGCTTTCTCCATAGCTTATACATGTTCCTATGACTATGAGATCATGCAACTCCCGAAAACCGGAGGAATTTTTTTGTGCTACCAAACGTCACAACGTAACTGGGTGATTATAAAGGTGCTCTACAGGTGTCTCTGATGGTGTCTGTTGAGTTGGCATAGATCGAGATTAGGATTTGTCACTCCGATTGTCGGAGAGGTATCTCTGGGCCCTCTCAGTAATGTACATCACTATAAGCCTTGCAAGCAATGTAGCTAATGAGTTAGTTACGGGATGTAGCATTACGGAACAAGTAAAGAGACTTGCCGGTAATGAGATTGAACTAGGTATTGAGATACCGACGATCAAATCTCGGGCAAGTAACATACCGATGACAAAGGGAACAACGTATATCGTTATGCGGTTTGACCGATAAAGATCTTCGTAGAATATGTGGGAGCCAATATGAACATCCAGGTTCTGCTATTGGTTATTGACCAGAGATGTGTCTCGGTCATGTCTACATAGTTCTCGAACCCGTAGGGTCCGCACGCTTAGCGCTCGGTGATGATCGGTATTATGAGTTTATTTGTTTTGATGTATCGAAGGTAGTTCAGAGTCCTGGATATGATCACGGACATGACGAGGAGTCTCGAAATGGTCGAGACATAAAGATCGATATATTGATGACTATATTTGGACGTCGGAATGGTTCCGGGTGAGTTTGGGCATATATCGGAGCACTGGGAGGTTACCGGAACCCCCCGGGAGGTATATGGGCCTTATTGGGCCATAGTGGGAGAGAATAGAGGGAGGCCTAGGAGGGGGCGCAACCCCCTCAAGCCCAATCCGTATTGGGTGGGGGGACGGCCCCCTTTCATTCCCCCTCTCTCCCCCTTCCTTCCACTCCTAGTCCAACTAGGGAAGGGGGGAATCCTACTCACGGTGGGAGTAGGACTCCCCATGGGGCGCGCCATAGGAGGGCCGGCCCTCCCCCTCCTGCACTCCTTTATATACGGGGGAGGCGGGCACCCCATAGACACACAAGTTGATCATTGATCTCTTAGCCGTGTGCGGTGCCCCCCTCCACCATAATCCACCTCGGTCATATCGTAGCGGTGCTTTGGCGAAGCCCTGTTCTGGTGGCATCATCATCACCGTCATCACGCCGTCGTGCTGACAAAACTCTCCCTCGACACTCAGCTGGATCGAGAGTTCGTGGGACATCACCGAGTTGAACGTTTGCAGATCGCGAAGGTGTCATACCTTCAGTGCTAGGATCGGTCGATCGTGAAGATGTACTACTACATCGACCGCGTTGTCATAATGCTTCCGATTATGGTCTACGAGGGTATGTGGACAACATTCTCCCCTCTCGTTGCTATGCATCACGATGATCTTGCGTGTGCGTAGGAATTTTTTTGAAATTACTGCGTTCCCCAATAGTGGCATCCGAGCCAGGTTTATGCATAGATGTTATATGCACGAGTAGAACACAAAGGAGTTGTGGGCGTGGGTATATACATATTGCTTGCCGTCACTAGTTGTTTCTTGATTCGGCGGTATTGTTGGATGAAGCGGCCCAGACCGACATTACGCGTACGCTTACGCGAGACTGGGTCTACCGATGTGCTTCGCACATAGGTGGCTGTTGAGTGTCAGTTTCTCCAACTTTAGTTGAATCAGATTCAATGAAGAGGGTTCTTTCTGAAGATCAAAAAGCAATCACTATATCGTATTGTGGCTTTGGATGCGTAGGTAAGAATGGTTCTTGCTCAGCCCGTAGCAGCCACGTAAAACTTGCAACAACAAAGTAGAGGACATCTAACTTGTTTTTGTAGGGCATGTTGTGATGTGATATGGTCAACACATGATGCTAAATTTTATTGTATGAGATGATCATGTTTTGTAACATAGTTATCGGCAACTGGCAGGAGCCATATGGTTGTCGCTTTATTGTATGAAATGCAATCGCCATGTAATTGCTTTACTTTATCACTAAGCGGTAGCGATAGTCGTAGAAGCAATAGTTGGCGAGACGACAACGATGCTTCGATGGAGATCAAGGTGTCAAGCCGATGACGATGGTTATCATGATGGTGCTTTGGAGATGGAGATCAAAGGCACAAGATGATTATGGCCATATCATATCACTTATATTGATTGCATGTGATGTTTATCCTTTATGCATCTTATTTTTCTTAGTTTGATGGTAGCATTATAAGTTGATCTCTCACTAAATTTCAAGGTATAAGTGTTCTCCCTTTGTCGGAGTAATGGGCCACGGGTAGGCTCACCCGAGGCTCATAACCTTTCAAGACATCGGGGCTGACTGCGCCCCTCGAGACAACAGACGGAGAGCCGACTTCAGGAGAGCGCCTGGAGGAACAATCGGCTGCCCATATGCGTCCGAGTCCTAGAGATGAGATCAAGACCGGCCGACTCCGACTGGCAGCTTCCGGAGAAGCCGGCCACGGGGAGTCGGCCCACAACACCGGCAAAGCCCATGCCCTCATCAAGGGGGATGGGACAGGGAGTGGCGACAGTAAAGCCCACTCCCTCCCCTTTTCCAAGGGATGGCCAGGACAGAATGCGCTGTACCAGCGGAGATCTCCGTCTGGCAAAGCACTATTGCCATGCCATCCCTGACGTCGGCAACAGTGGGCGGAGTCCTGTACCCACGACGGCCTGCCGGTACATTCCACGGATGACGGGCCCTACCGGTCAGTGAGAGTCCGGAAGATGGCAAGGGCGCCACCAGTCGGACCCGAAGGGAGCCGGCCAGCGGGAGTCGGCCTGCCCCTCCCATGGGTCACACACGCCATTAACTAGACGAGACGGGGAGTGGCTACAATAATCGCCCGCTAGGCGGCATGACTGTTGCTGTGACCCCATGACCAAGCCTCTGTCATTAGAGGCACAGCTACAGTAATCAGCAGCTGGCAGGACCCGCTAGCGGCGGGTGCGGCCTATCGGCTCTGTACCAGACCAGTCGGCTAGGCCCACCAATCGGCGGGCCCCAACAGTCGGCAGGAGGGCCCATAGGCGAAGAGACTGCCAGCTGGGCCCTGCGTCCATATAGTTTACCTTTTTACCCCTGGGGGTAGGCTTATATAAAACCCCCAGGGCACCCATGCAAAGGGTTCCGATTCATTAGAACTAGACCAGACCTTAGAGGAAGGAGAGAGCTGGCCCTGCCTTCTCCTACCCACAGATACAGCTCGAGGAGCGCCTTTGTACTCCCTTTGCCTTAGTGATCATGCGGAGACCCCGCAGAGCAAGACTAGTGGTGTTATCTCCTAGGAGAGCCCCGAACCTGGGTAAAGTACGCCAGCGTTCGTGTCTACGCCTCATCCCGTTTCCAGGCACCGGTGACGTTCTACTCGCCCCCACCATGATAAGCCATCCATTGGCATATGTCGCACCCAACCCCCGACATTTGGCACCCACTGTGGGGCCTGGTGCACCATCGTCCGGAGACCTGTTCTGGACGGGAACCCTTTTTCTCCCTAGCGAGCGCAGCCAGCCCGGCACGCCAGACGGAGTCTGCGCCGATGCGCTGCATGGCGCTGAAATCGCCTGCACAGCCAGTTGCCTCGCCGATCTTGTCGGCGAGGTCCGCCTCTCCGACGAGCCCGCATTGGACTCAGGCACGGGCGGCCCCGAGAGCCTCCTTGCGGGCCTCCTCGATCAACTCCACGTCGCCAGCGAGCCAGCTGGGGACTTGCAGTTCGTAGGCTCCACCGATTCGATGTTGGTCGTCTCCGACACCGTGTCACTTGACACGTTCCCCACCAACGTGGTGGTCTAGGACAAACCGCTTCCTTGCGCGGAGAGCGGCGGAAGCACCGTCACGAAAATGCTTGTCATTGATCATGACGAGCACTCTGGCCGGGGTGATTATGACCCGTCAACGTGGCGCTACAAGACCTAGCGGTGCCCATCCCCGAAGACGCCGACGCTGAGACGCTGGAGGCACGCCGCCTTCAGCTAGTCGAAGGCGCCAAAAAGCTGGCCAGCATGAGACGCCTGTCAGAAGCCTACCAGCGCGAGATGGACCGCGCTGTGGGCGGCATGCCGGCTGTGGCTGGGCCTAGCCGCCCTGGCACGGTCCAGCAGTGCGGCGTGGCTATCGCCGATCTGTTCGGGGCGAATCACCCCGTCTACGCCATGCCTACGGAGAACATTCGTGCCGCCCAGACGGCGGCAGATGAGCTAGACAAGTTCGAGGGCGAAGAACGTTGCTTGATGACGGAGCGCGTCCAGCGACTCCTTGACGCGGCTGCTGAGCAGAACGAGGCCGGCTGCCACACTGATGCGCTGCGCCGACAGAATGACAACCTGCTTCCGCGCCGAGACCAAGGCACGGAGTCTCGGACGCCAACTAGCGGCGTCCGCGGAAGAAAAGACAAGGAGCCGGCTGCCTCCTCCCCCTAGAAGGGAAAGGCGAGTCTCCCCGCCTCCTGTTGATCACCCGACGCTCGGCGACCGCCTTGGCCGCCGAGAGGGAGTCAGAGAGAATGACGCCCGCCACCAGATCGACCGTCTCCACTGATCCCTGGCACTTGAAGAAGAAGATGAGTTGGGTCCGCCGTGTTTTGGCCCCCGCATCTGAGATGAGCCCTTCCCCAAAGGTTTCACGCTCCCTAGAGATACACCCAAATATACTGGCTCCATGAAGCCGGAAGACTGGCTAGTCGAGTACTCCATGGCCGTCAGCATAGCAAATGGCAACAAACGTGTTGCCGTGAAGTACATTCCGCTCATGCTCCAAGGCACGGCCCGGGCTTGGCTGAATAGCTTAAGGCCCCGCAGCATCAATAGTTGGGTCGACTTCACTGATGCCTTCGTCCGCAACTTCACCAGCACGTACAAGTGGCCTCCCAAGCCTCGCCAGCTCTCCTTATGTGTACAGGGCCCCAGCGAGTCAATCCGCGACTACCTCACGAGCTGGGCCGAGCTTCGCAACTCCTACGAAGGCGTGTGCGAGGTGCAGGCCATTGAGTACTTCACCACTGGATGCCAAGAGGGCACCCTCCTCAAGCACAAGCTTCTCTGCGACGAGCCGGAAACCCTCGACAAGCTGCTGATCATAGCAGACAAGTACGCCACAGCTGACTCCTCCATGAAGACGGAGATTCAAGTTAGCTCGACCAGCAAGGTGGCTCCTCAGGCTCCTCGAACCCCGGCCGGAGACATCAGTCGGCGTCAACCGCAGAACGACCGCAAGCGCAAAGCCCCACCACCGACTTCCACCAGTCGGCAGGTGGCGACAGTCGAAAACCAATAGCCGGAAGGGCAGCCCCTGCCCAAACGCCAGAAGGGCGGCAAGCCCAACTGGCAGCCAACTTTCTCATATAAGCAGACTTTGGATGGACCCTGCAAGTTCCACAGTGGCGCAAAGCCGTCCAACCACACCACTCAGAAATGTCACTGGCTCACCAGGATAGCCAAGGGAGACAGACTTTTGCCTCCCCCACCTGCGGGGCAGCTGCCTCCTCCGTCCCAGCAGCCGGCGGTCAGACCAGTCGGCATAGTACAAGACGAGTACCCAGAAGAGCTTATGTCGTGTTCACCAGTGTGGCTGACGATCGACGCAGCAGGCGGCTGCAGCAGCAGGAGGTGAATGCAGTGACATCTGACACCCCAGAGTTCATGCATTGGTCTGAGAAGGCCATCAGCTGGAGCAGAGCTGACGACCCAGAAGTAATGCCCAAACCCGGCTCCTACGCCTTGGTTTTGGACACCACCTTTGCCATGGACAACCGAGCTGCTCGCTTCTCCAGAGTCCTGATAGACGGCGGCAGCAGCATCAACATCCTGTACAAAGACACCATGGAGAAGTTAGGAATCAGGCAGAGGCAACTGCAGTCCAGCCAGACGGTGTTCCACGGCATAGGCCTTTCCTGCTCACCAATTGGCAAGATCTTTATCAACGTCCTCTTCGGAGACAAAGATCATTTCCGCCGAGAGACAGTTTGGTTCGAGGTGGTGGACCTAGAGAGCCCATACCATGCGCTGCTTGGCCGGCCTGCCGTGGCCAAGTTCATGGCCGTCCCCCACTATGCCTACCTCAAGATGAAGATGCTGAGTTCCAAGGGATCCTGACCATAATTGGCGATTACAAGAAGTCATCCGCCTGCGCATCAGAGAGCAGTCAGCTGGCCGAGTCCCTCATGATCGCAGCGGAGAAGCGATTGCTAGACCGGGTTGTGGCGATGGCAAGCAAACAGCTAGAGATGTCGCCTGATCCCAGAGAGTCGGAAGCTGAGGGCTTGTTCAAGCCGGCCAAAGAAACAAAGAAGATACCATTGGACCCAGAGCACCCAGAGAGGTACGCTGTTGTAGGCACCAACCTCGATAGCAAATAGGAAGGCGAGCTTGTCGATTTCCTCCGTGAGAATCGAGACATCTTCGCATGGCCCCCCAAAGACATGCCAGGTGTCCCGATGGAATTTGCCGAGCACAAATTACACGTCCGATCTGATGCCAAGCCAGTCAGGCAGCCTTTGCGTCACTTGTCAGAAGAGAAGAGGAGAGTTGTTGGAGAAGAAATAGCCCGGCTGTTGGCGGCCGGCTTCATCATGGAAGTATTCTTTCCAGAATGGCTGGCCAACCCGGTCCTGGTACTGAAGAACAAGCAATGGCGAATGTGTATTGACTACACTAGCCTCAACAAAGCATGCCCCAAGGACCCGTTCGCTTTGCCAAGGATCGACCAAGTGATAGACTCCACAGCCGGATGCGAGCTGTTGTGTTTCTTGGATGCATATTCAGGGTATCACCAGATCAAGTTGAACCCAGCCGACAGGCTGAAGACTGCCTTGATCACGCCATTTGGAGCTTTCTGCTACCTGACCACGATGTTTGGCTTGAGGAACACCGGCGCCACCTTCCAACGATGCATGCAGAAGTGCCTCCTCAAGCAGCTCGGCAGAAATGCTCATGTTTACGTGGACGATGTGGTGGTAAAGATGGAGAAGCATGTGACACTGCTGGAAGACCTCAAGGAGACCTTTGAGAACTTGCGCCGATTCCAGATCAAGCTCAACCCGGAGAAGTGCATCTTCGGAGTACCTCCCGGCCAGCTCCTTGGCTTCCTGGTCTCCGAACGCGGCATAGAATGCAACCCCGTGAAGATCAAGGCCATTGAAAGGATGGAGGTACCCGGCCGACTGCTGGACGTACAAAAGTTCACCGGCTGTTTGGCGTCCATCAGCGGATTCATCAGTCGGCTGGGTGAGAAGGCTCTTCCCCTGTACCAACTCATGAAGAAGACCACTTTTTTCGAGCGGAACCACAAGGTGGACGAAGCTTTTTTCCAACTAAAGAAGATGCTGGCTACTCCACCTGTCATGGTGGCTCCGACTCCTAAGGAGCCCATGCTCCTCTACATCGCTGCCACCAGCCGAGTAGTTAGCACAGTCATCGTGGTAGAACGCAAGGAGGAAGGCAAGGCGCTACCAGTCCAGAGACCGGTATATTATTTGAGTGAAGTGCTGTCGACCTCCAAGCAAAACTACCCCCACCACCAGAAGATGTGCTATGGTGTGCACTTTGCCGCCAAGAAATTGAAGCCTTATTTCCAAGAACATCCAACCACTATGGTCTGCATGGCTCCTCTAGCCGAGATCATCGGCAGCCGAGACGCTTCGGGCCGAGTGGCCAAGTGGGCCATAGATTTGGCCCCCTACACCATCTACTACCAACCTCGCACTGCCATCAAATCACAAGCGCTAGCCGACTTCCTCGTCGACTGGGCCGAAACCCAGTATCTACCGCCAGCGCCCGACTACACCCATTGGCAAATGCATTTCGATGGTTCCAAGATGCGCACCAGCTTGGGAGCCGGCATCGTCCTCACCTCTCCCAAGGGCGACAAGCTCAAATATGTGCTGCAAATCCATTTTTCCGCCTCCAACAACATCGCCGAGTACGAGGAACTCATTCATGGGCTCCGGCTAGCCAAAGAGCTCGGCATTCGCCGGATCCTGTGCTATGGTGACTCCGACTTGGTGGTCCAACAGTCGTCAGGCGATTGGGATGCCAAGGACGCAAACATGGCAAGATACCGCTTCCTCGTACAGCAACTCAGCGGATAGTTTGAGGAGTGCGAGTTTCTCCATGTACCAAGAAACGACAACGACCAAGCAGACGCCCTGGCGCGAATCGGCTCCACCCATCATGCGATACCGTCCGGCATCGCCCTCCAGCGCCTCCTCAAGCCGTCCGTCAAGCCATCGCCGGAGTCAGACTCCATCTTCGTGCTGGCTCCTCCTGAAGTAGTCGGATCCGACTCAAGAGCCCCCGCAGATGGCACGAGTATTCCGACAGGCGGCACGGGAATCGTGGCAGTCGCACCCGGCTCTGGGACTGCGGCAGTCAGCCCGGAGACTTCAGAGCTCGGCCCGGAGACTTCAGAGCCCAGCCTGGGGACTGCGCCAATCCGCCCGGGGACTTCATCGACACAGCAAGCGGCTGCCGACTCCAACCCGCCACCTCCCGGCCCAGCCGCCCTCGTCCAAGTCGCAGTCTTGGCTGTTGCAGAAATTGTAGCACCTTCATGGGCCCAGCCCATCCTCAAATTCATGGTGAACAAAGAGCTGCCAACTGATGAGATCTCGACTCGACAAGTACAACGCCGGGCGACAACGTACACCATAGTCAATAGATATCTTGTAAGGCGCAGTGTCACTGGTGTTTACTAGCGCTGTGTGGAGCCTGAGCAAGGCCAAGCAATTCTCAAGGACATCCATCAGGGCGAGTGTGGCCACCATGCGGCTTCGAGAGCACTCGTCACCAAAGCTTTCCGCCATGGATTCTTTTGGCCGACTGCTCTTGAAGACGCCAAGTCTTTGGGTCCAAAAATGCAAGGGGTGCCAGAAGTTCTGCTCTAAACCTCATCAGCGGACTTCTGCACTCAAGACTATTCCCATTGCCTAGCCCTTTGCTATTTGGGGCCTGGACATGGTCGGACCATTCAAGACGGCACGAGGCGGTTTGACTCACTTACTTGTCGCAGTGGACAAGTTCACCAAGTGGATAGAAGCAAAACCAATCAAGAGTTTAAATGGTCCGACCGCTGTGACCTTCATCTCCGACATCACAACTCGGTATGGCATACCGCACAGCATCATCACCGACAACGGCACAAACTTTGCCAAAGGTGCCTTGGCCCATTTCTGCGTGACGCAGGGCATCAGACTGGACTTAGCGTCCGTTGCCCATCCGTAGTCCAACGGCCAGGTAGAGCGAGCAAACGGCCTAATCCTGTCCGGCATCAAGCCTCGTCTGGTCGAGCCACTAGAGCGCTCGGCAGGCTACTGGCTTGACAAGTTGCCAGCCGTCCTTTAGAGCCTGCGCACAACTCCAAACAAGTCAGTCGGCTTCACGCCCTTCTTTCTCGTCTACGGTGCCGAAGCCGTCATCCCAACAAACATAGAGTTCGACTCCCCCCGAATCACCATGTACACCGAGGAGGAAGCAGAGGTAGTACGTCAAGACGACGTCGATCTGCTGGAAGAGGGCCGGCTGTTGGCACTCAGTCGGTCCAGCATCTACCAGCAGAGTCTACGCCGATACTACAATCGGAAGGTCAAGCCGTGATCTTTCCAAGAAGGAGACCTTGTGCTTCGGCTGATTCAGCGAACAGCTGGCCAGCACAAGCTCTCAGCACCCTGGGAAGGCGCTTTCATCATCAGCAAAGTGTTGGGCAACGACTCCTACTACCTGATCGACGCTCAGAAGCCCCGAGCACGCAAAAGGGACGACTCCGACAAAGAGATGGAGCGGCCATGGAATGCAAACCTCCTCCGAAGATCTTACAGTTAATGCAGTATGTATCACGCTACCTTTTTTATTAAAGTATGAAGACTTCAGGCCCCTCGAGAAGAGCTCAGGGACTGCCTTATTTTATCTATATGATAGAGTTATGACTATGAGTATGTTATTCTTTGTTATGCCATTTAGCACCGGGTTTGACTAGTCGGCCCGGGGACTTGCCGCCTTGAGCTATGAAACAACTTCCTACAGCTGGACAAGTAATGTGTGGCACTTAAGCCGTCTCTTGTTAGAAGCCGCATATCACAGAGCAACTGTCTGGCGAGTAGGAGTAAGGTAGAATGGGTGTCCATATGAAAAATGGCTAAGGATTCAAAGCTCGCTCATAGTTTAAAACCGGTTTACAACCTTTTACAACCGACTCTTTAGCAGCCGGCTTGCCGTTTATAAATTAACTTGCTAAAAACTCTAAAAGGCTAAGTACTTGCCTTCCCAAAGAAGCCAAGTATTTGATCTAGTGGCAGTCCACAGAGCGGCTGTCCGACTGGCAAGACGGCAACCAAGGGAAGGCGGCAAAGGAAAAAGTCAAAGAGCAATAAGCAAGAAGAGATAGAATGCGCATAAATATTTACATAGAAAGGCCCTTGGCCGAATCATCAAATAGAAGTTCAAGATACACCCAGTGGGTGGAATTGTGCAAAATAACAAGTTCATCGAGACTGCTAAGCAGGTAAAACAAAGATAAAGTGGCAGCCTAGGAAGCCGCGGATGGATTCGGAGGACCAGAGGGGTCGGCGGTGCCAGTTGCCGGGGCGGCCGGCTCGTTGGTCTCTGCTTGATCACCTCTGGCGATAGCTGGCTCAGTTGGGCATGGCTCGTTGCTAGAGGCGCGGTCGAGCTGGGGCTGGCCATCTACCTTGACCTCTGGCGTCTCCTCCTCGTCTCCCTCCTCCTCCTCGCCTTCCTCTTTGCCACTGGAGTCGATCACCTCCGCCGAGTCCTCGCCGTCGTCCGGGTTCAGCCCGAACCACTCCGGCGGCACCTCCTCGCCATTCTCAGTCCACTCTAGGACGAAGACGCTGGTGTCGGTGTACTCGGCGATCGACGCGGCGCGCTTGACAAGATCGTCCCCCACCGCTGCCAGCTCCGCCTGAGCTTCTAGCCGGAACGTGGCTAACTGGGCTAAACTCAGCCCGGGATACCACGCCTTGGCGAATTCTAAAGCCCGGCGTGCTCCAGCCTGGGCCGAAGAACCCTTCCAGGCCTCAAGACGGCCGACTGCTACCTCCAGCCAGTCGGCAGTCCGACTGGGGGTGGGCGGTGCCTGCATATCCGGCCACAGGGTGGCAATCTCCTGGGCGCCGACACGTTGAAGCCGGCGCAGCATCCGATGGGCCGGCCGAAGGCGGGCCTCGATGCTAAGAATCTGCTCGCCAAGAGTTCGGGGGTCGTTGGCGGCGATCTGTGCACCGTCCGCCCTCCGTGCTTCACGATCATCCTCGATGGCTTGATTGGCGTCATCCGAATGGCCGGGGAAGAAGTCTGCTAAGGAAGAAGAGCGAAGAAACAAGGTTAAAAATTTAAGGCCGACTCAGCCAGCAATCGGCAGCCTAGAAAAGGAAACGAGGAGAAGCTCACCATCGACAAGATCTTCGATTGCTTGGAAGCCGGAGACCAGCGTCGCCTCCTTGTCGGTCCAGGAGGAGCGCTCGGACGCAAATTTGGCAAGAAGGGCGGTCTCCTTGTCCTCTGCCTCCTTCTGGGCCCTCTGGTGCAACTCCTTCTGCTCCGCCAGCTGCGTAGCCAGCCGGTCACGCTCCTCCTTCAGCCGGCCGCACTCCTCCTCCTTGATGCGCAGAGCGGTGTTGACTTCGCCCAGCTGCTGCTGAAGGGCGGCGTTGGCCTCTGAAGAAGGAAAAGGAGCGGTGTCGGTCGTCAATAAAGAAGAAAGGTCGCCAGCGAGATCCGGCCCGACTGCTCAGCAGTCGGCCCGAATCTCAGGGACTACCGCCCGCGGGTGCGCTAGTGCGCCCCCATAGAAAAAGAAGAAGACTCACCCTGGCTGTCCGACAAGTCGGCGGTCCGCTTGGCCAGCTCCTCAACATTGGCGTTGAAGGAGGTCACGCGAAGATTGTGGTAATCCTGCATCAAAATTTCATACCAAATGTTTGTGCTTGGAGCTCACCAATTAGAGTTCCGAGCCGGCTGCTCAGCTGCCGGCCCGAAACTTGGGGACTACACCCAGTGGGTGCGCTGGTGCGCCCCCACAAAGAAAAACAAGGAAAGCAAAAACAAAAAGGAAGGACGCGTACCCGGATGGCTGTTCGCGATGCCAGATATGCCTTGGTGCACTCCTTGATGGCATCGCCCTCGGCTCGGAGCTTGGCTTGGACGTCCAAGAGCGCCCGGTTCAACGGGCCCGTCCCGCCTCCCCGCACCCACACGGTGGGCGCGGTGCTCCACACCTCGGTGTCCGGGATCGTGGAGCTCGCAGCGCCGGTCTCCAAAGGGCGCGGTGCTGAGGCCGCCCTCGCGAGACAGCGGCGCGTCGGGGTGCTGACCTCGAGGGCCAGGCCCGTCGCTGCCACGCCTCTGGTTGGCGGCACTGGCGGGTCCGCCGGTTGCCCGCCTGGCGCACTTCTGGAGGGCGGCGGCGGCATAATGACTTCCGGCGTGGTGGTGACGTTGGCGTCCCTCTCCATCACCGGGTTCTCATCGCCGAATTCCCCAGTCTGCGCCGTGAACTCTGGTGGCGGCGGCGCAGAGTTCAAGGGGACGACAAACACCGCCGACTGGCGGTGTGTGGCTTCCTCAGTGCGCTTCTTCTCCGCATCGGCGGCCTCGGCTTCCGCCAGCTTCTTCAGGGTAGCGGCCTCCGCCTTGTCGGCTTCCGCCTTCTTCAGGCGGGTGGCTTCCTGCTCCTCATGCACCTCCCGCGCGTTCCGCTCCGTCCCCTCCCTGAGGTCGGCGGCGGGATCAATCCGTCGGGTGATGGAGGAGGTCTCCGCCGACTTTACGACGGAGCCGGCGGCCGACTTCTCAAGAGAGAGCGGGGCCCTAAAGTCGGGAAAATAAAGAAAAGGGGATTTCAGACAGACTCAATAAAGAAATGTGAAGGCACAAAGGGAGGTAGTACTTACGCCGAAATCAGTTGCAGCGTCTTCACCACCTTGCAGAAGCGGTTGGCCTTTACGGCCGCTTCGTCCCGCTTGGTCACCGCGGCTGAGCCCTTGTGCTTTTTCGGCCGGCTGCCGAACAGGCTCGTCCCGGCCCTACGCTTCTTGCCGCTACCTTGAGCGTCCAGCGGGGCTGACGAGCCCGCGCCCGGCTGGCCGGCTCCTGGCTAGTGGCGCGGGGCGACCTCCTCGTCATCATCAGGCCAGTCCTCGAGACTAGCCCCATGTCTCGGGCCACCTGCTACGCCACCTCCTCCCTCGGCGTCGTCCTCCAGGGCCGCCGCCCCCAAGTCGGTGTCGTCCACATCACTCTCCGCTCGGTCGGGGAGGAACTCACACTCCGGCCCCACGGTGCTGGCTGCTGGCTGGAGGAGGGGGTTCTGACCAAAGCCGACTGGTCAGAATGGACAAGACGGACTCGGCGGCAAAGATGTCAGGAGAATCGAAGAAAAAGAGAGAAGGAAAACGACTCACCAGAGGTGGAGGGGCAGCACGTGAATACGGCTCCTTGCTGAACTGCCACTCTTCGTTGAGGTCGCAGCTCGCAAGATAGTTCACCATGTTGGCTACCTCCTCGTGAGGCATCTCCTTGGTGCACATCCGACTTGGGTGCCGATGCTCGCTCATCCGACAGATCATGTGGGGGGCGACTTTGGAGGGGAAGCACTCGGCGCGCCAGAAGGCGGCCAGCAAGTCCGGCCCGGTCAGGCCCTCTGAATGCGCCATCACTCGAAGCCGCGCAACGGCGCCGGCTCCTGCAGGCGTGGATGTCCGGGCCCGGTGCGACCAGTTGGGCTGCCTCCTAGCTGGCAGGCCGACTACGTAGGCTGGCAGGTTGACCCAATCACCCTCCGCGGAGACGTTCTTCACGTAGAAGTACGACCACTGCCACATCTTCACCGACTTGATCAGCCTGATGGAGGGAAATGGGTTGTCGCCCCCCGACCTCCGCACGGTGATGAAGGCGCCGCACTGAGCTGGCACGCCCACGGCTTGGGTGCCGAGCTTGGAGTAGAAGAACTCTCCCCAGAGCTCGATGGTGGGGAGAACGCCGATGAAGCCTTCGCACAGGGTGACGAAGGCGGACAATAGCACCACCGTGTTGGGGGTGAGGTGGTGCGGCTGGAGTCCGTAGAACTCGAGGAAGGAGCAGAAGAAGTTGCTTGCCGGCAGGCCCAGGCCGCGTAGGCAGTGCAAGTGGAAGATGACCCGCTCACACTCCTGCGGCGCCAGCGAGATTTCTCCCCTCCGCGCGAGGCGGACCCTCACGAGGTCCTTGCCGAGCAATCGACGCGTCTTGCGGAGGAAATCAATGTGATCATCTGGACCTCCGAACTGTCCCAGGTACCGGAGTGCGCCCTCGGGGGCGTGACGGCGGAGGAAGAGCTCATCGTGAGCGGACCGCCGCGACGTTCGACGAGGCTCAAGGTGCAGAGAGAGAGAAGAGGGAGAGGAAGCAGTGGGAAGGCGGGATGCGCGTGCTCCGCCGCTTCCCCTCCTCCCCCTACTTATAGCCCAGTGGACTGCGAAGCCGAGGGGGCGGTTGTGGGATTTACTGCGCCCACTACCCCACGCCCCCACGTTTATCACGTAAGGTTACTGCGCACAGTAACTACATGGGAACCTCAACCGTCCCCCACGGCCGCATCGGATCCGCTCGCGTGCCGAGGCGCGGTAGTGGCGGGCCCCGCCTACGGACATGTCCCATCTCGCGGATGGGCAGGCAGGCTGGCCCATCCACTGGTTGCCATGTGGCGGGCCTGAAGTGGGTGGCGGCCAGGAGGCTTAGCTTGTACGCCACTGAGTTCCCTCCAGAGCATTCGAAAGTATTTCGTGGACGAGTCAAAATCAGGCGACTCTGGCTCCTACCAGCCGGCCCGGCAGAGTCAAGCAGAGTCCCCACCTCAAGTACTCGGAGAATGAAACCGCTGAGGCTCCTTGGCTGGTTGCCCGTAGCGCCTCATCAGCTTCGGGGACTACTGTTGGAGTAATGGGCCACGGGTAGGCTCACCCGAGGCTCATAACCTTTCAAGACATCGGGGCTGACTGCGCCCCTCGAGACAACAGACGAAGAGCCGACTTCAGGAGAGCGCCTAGAGGAACAGCCGGCTGCCCATATGCGTCTGAGTCCTAAAGATGAGATCAAGACCGGCCGACTCTGACTGGCGGCTTCTGGAGAAGCCGGCCACGGGGAGTCGGCCCACGACACCGGCAAAGCCCATGCCCTCATCAAGGGGGATGGGACAGGGAGTGGCGACAGTAAAGCCCACTCCCTCCCCTTTTCCAGGGGATGGCCAGGACACAGTGCACTGTACCAGCAGAGATCTCCGTCTGGCGCAGCACTGTTGCCATGCCATCCCTGACATCGGCAAAGTGGGCGGAGTCCTGTACCCACGACGGCCTGCCGGTACGGTCCATGGATGATGGGCCCTACCGGTCAGTGAGAGTCCGGAAGAAGGCAAGGGCGCCACCAGTCGGACCCGAAGGGAGCCGGCCAACGGGAGTCGGCCTGCTCCTCCCATGGGTCCCACGCGCCATTAACCAGACGAGACAGGGAGTGCTACAGTAATCGCCCGCCAGGCGACAGGACTGTTTCTGCGACCCCATGACCAAGCCTGCGTCATTAGAGGCACGGCTACAGTAATCAGCAGCCGGCAGGACCCGCTAGCGGCGGGTGTGGCCTGTCGGCTCCGTACCAGACCAGTCAGCTGGGCCCACCAATCGGCAGGCCCCAGCAGTCGGCAGGAGGGCCCGCAGGCGAAGAGACTGCCAGCTGGGTCCTGCGTCCATATAGTTTACCATTGTACCCTTGGGGGTAGGCTTATATAAACCCCTAGGGCACCCATGCAAAGGGTTCCGATTCATTAGAACTAGACCAGACCTTAGAGGAAGGAGAGAGTTGGCCCCGCCTTCTCCTACCCACAGATACATCTCGAGGAGCGCCTTTGTACTCCCTTTGCCTTACTGATCATGCGGAGACCCCGCAGAGTAGGACTAGGGGTGTTATCTCCTAGGAGAGCCCCGAACCTGGGTAAAGTCCGCCGGCGTTCGTGTCTACGCCTCATCCCGTTTCCAGGCACCGGCGATGTTCTACTCGCCCCCACCATGATAAGCCATCCATTGGCATATGTCCCACCCAACTCCCGACACCCTTAGTATGCACCATTGCTATAGTTCGTCGTGCCGAGACACCACGTGATGATCAGGTGTGATAAGCTCTATGTTCACATACAACGGGTGCAAGTCAGTTTTGCACATGCGGAATACTCGGGTTAAACTTGACAAGCCTAGCATATGCAGATATGGCCTCGGAACACTGAGACCGAAAGGTCGAGCATGAATCATATAGTAGATATGATCAACATAGTGATGTTCACCATTGAAAACAACTCCATATCACGTGATGATCGGACATGGTTTAGTTGATATGGATCATGTGATCACTTAGATGACTAGAGAGATGTCTATCTAAGTGGGAGTTCTTAAGTAATTTGATTAATTGAACTTTAATTTATCATGAACTTAGTACCTGATAGTATTTTGCATGTCTATGTTGTTGTAGATAGATGGCCTGTGATGTTGTTCTGTTGAATTTTAATGCATTCCTAGAGAAAGCTAAGTTGAAAGATGATGGTAGCAACTACACAGACTGGGTCCGTAACTTGAGGATTATCCTCATTGTTGCACAGAAGAATTACGTCCTGGAAGCACCGCTAGGTGATAAACTCGCTGTAGGAGCAACGCCAGATGTTGTGAACACCTGGCAGAGCAAAGCTGATGACTACTTGATAGTTTTTTGCGCCATGCTTTACGTCTTAGAACCGAGACTTCAACGATGTTTTGAACGTCATGGAGCATATGAGATGTTCCAGGAGTTGAAGTTAATATTTCAAGAAAATGCCCGGATTGAGAGATATGAAGTCTCCAATAAGTTCGATAGCTGCAAGATGGAGGAGAATAGTTCTGTCAGTGAACATATACTCAGAATGTCTGGGTACCACAACCACTTGACTCAACTAGGAGTTAAACTTCCTGATGATAGTGTCATTGACAGAGTTCTTCAATCACTGCCACCAAGCTACAAGAGCTTTGTGATGAACTATAATATGCAAGGGATGGTTAAGACGATTCCTGAGCTCTTCACAATGCTAAAGGCTATAGAGGTGGAAATCAAGAAGGAGCATCAAGTGTTGATGGTCAACAAGACAAGAAGTTTCAAGAAAATGGGTAAAGGGAAGAAGGGGAACTTCAAAAAGAACAGCAAGCCAGTTGCTGCTCAAGTGAATAAACCCAAGTCTGGACCTAAGCCTGAGACTCCAAGTCTAGACCTAAGCCTGAGACTAAGTGCTTCTACTACAAAGGAACCGGTCACTGGAAGCGGAACTACCCCAAGTATCTGGCGGAGAAGAAGGATGGCAAAGTGAAAGGTATATTTGATATACATGTTATTGGTGTGTACCTTACTCATGCGCACAGTAGTGCCTCGGTATTTGATACTGGTTCAGTTGCTAACATTTGCAACTAGAAACAGGGGCTGCCGATTAAGCGAAGATTGGCTAAGGACGAGGTGACGATGCGCGTGGGAAATGGTTCCAAAGTCGACGTGATCGCCTTCGGCACTCTCCCTCTACATCTACCTTCAGGATTAGTTTTAGACCTAAATAATTGTTATTTGGTGCCAGCGTTGAGCATGAACATTATATCTGGATCTTGTTTGAGGCAAGACGGTTATTTATTTAAATCAGAGAATAATGGTTGTTCTATTTATATGAGTAATATCTTTTATGGTCATGCACCCTTGATGAGTGGTCTATTTTTACTAAATCTTGACAGTAGGGATACACATGTTCATAGTATTGAAGCCAAAAGATGCAGAGTTGATAATGATAGTGCAACTTATTTGTGGCACCGCCGTTTAGGTCATATTGGTGTAAAGTGCATGAAGAAACTCCATTCTGATGGACTTCTGGAATCACATGGTACTTGCGAACCATGCCTCATGGGCAAGATGACTAAAACTCCATTCTCCGGAACAATGGAGTAGGCAACAGAGTTACTGGAAATCATACATACTGATGTATGTGGTCCAATGAACATTGAAGCTCACGGCAGATATCGTTATTTTCTCACCTTCATAGATGATTTGAGCAGATATGGGTATATCTACTTAATGAAACATAAGTCTGAAACATTTGAAAAGTTCAAAGAATTTCAGTGTGAAGTGGAAAATCATCGTAACAAGAAAATCAAGTTTCTATGATCTGATCGTGGAGGTCAATATTTGAGTTATGAGTTTGGACATCATTTGAAACAATGCGGAATAGTTTCAGAACTCACGCCACCTGGAACACCACAATGTAATGGTGTGTTCGAACATCATAGCCGCACTTTATTAGATATGGTGCGATCTATGATGTCTCTCATTGATTTACCACTATTGTTTTGGGGTTATGCTTTAGAGGCAGCTACATTCACGTTAAATAGGGCACCATCTAAATCTGCTGAGACGACACCTTATGAACTGTGGTTTGGCAAGAAACCCAAGTTGTCGTTTCTTAAAGTTTGGGGCTGCGATGCTTATGTTAAAAAGCTTCAACCTGATAAGCTCGGACCCAAATCTAAGAAATGTGTCTTCATAGGATACCCAAAGGAGACTGTTGGGTACACCTTTTATCACAGATCCGAAGGCAAGATAGTCGTTGCTAAGAATGGATCCTTTCTAGAGAAGGAGTTTCTCTGGAAAGAAGTGAGTGGGAGGAAAGTAGAACTTGACGAGGTAATTGTACCTTCTCCCTTATTGGAAAGTAGTTCATCACTGAAATCAGTTCCAGTGATTCCTACACCAGTAAGTGAGGAAGCTAATGATGATGATCATGAAACTTCTGATCAAGTTAATACCAAACCTCGTAGGTCAACTAGAGTAAGATCCGCACCAAAGTGGTATGGTAATCCTGTTCTGGAGTCATGTTACTTGACCGTGAGGAACCTACAAACTATGAGGAGGCGATGATGAGCCCAGATTCCGCAAAATGGCTTGAGGCCATGAAATCTGAGATGGGATCCATGTATGAGAACAAAGTGTGGACTTTGGTTGACTTGCCCGATGACCGGCAGACCATAGAGAATAAATGGATCTTCAAGAAGAAGACTAAAGCTGACGGTACTATTACTGTCTACAAAGATCGACTTGTTGCGAAAGGTTTTCGACAAGTTAAAGGAGTCGACTACGATGAGACCTTCTCACCTGTAGCGATGCTTAAGTCCATCCGAATCATGTTAGAAATTTCCGCATTTTTTGATTATGAAATTTGGCAAATGGATGTCAAAACTGCATTCCTTAATGGATATCTTAAAGAAGAGTTGTATATGATGCAACCAGAAGGTTTTGCCGATCCAAAAGGTGCTAACAAAGTGTGCAAGCTCCAGTGATCCATTTATGGACTGTTGCAATCCTCTCGGAGTTGGAATATACACTTTGATAGTGTGATCAAAGCATATGGTTTTATATAGACTTTTGGAGAAGCCTGTATTTACAAGAAAGTGAGTGGGAGCTCCGTAGCCTGATATTATATGTAGATGACATATTGTTGATCGGAAATGATACTGAATTTCTGAATAGCATAAAAGGATACTTGAATAAGAATTTTTCAATGAAAGACCTCGGTGAAGGTGCTTATATATTGGGCATCAAGATCAATAGAGATAGATCAAGACGCTTAATTCGACTTTCACAAAGCACATATCTTGATAAAGTTTTGAAGAAGTTCAAAATGGATCAGGGAAAGAAAGGGTTCTTGCATGTATTACAAGGTGTGAAGTTGAGTCAGACTCAATGCCCGACCACTAAAGAAGATAGAGAGAAAATGAAAGGTGTTCCCTATGCTTCAGCCATAGGCTCTATCATGTATGCAATGCTGTGTACCAGACCTGATGCGTGCCTTGCTATCAGTTTAGCAGGGAGATACCAAAGTAATCCAGGAGTGGATCACTGGACAGCAGTCAAGAATATCCTGAAATACTTGAAAAGGACTAAGGATATGTTTCTCGTATATGGAGGTGACAAAGAGCTCGTCGTAAACGATTACGTTGATGCAAGCTTTGACACTAATCCGGATGACTCTAAGTCACAAACTGGATACATGTTTTTATTAAATGGTGGAGCTGTCAGTTAGTGCAGTTTCAAGGAGAGCGTTGTTGCGGGATCTACGTGTGAAGCGGAATACATAGCTTCTTCGGAAGCAGCAAATGAATGATTCTGAATGAAGGAGTTCATATCCGATCTAGGTGTCATACCTAGTGCATCGGGTCTAATGAAAATCTTTTGTGACAATACTGGTGCAGTTGCCTTAGCAAAGGAATCCAGATTTTGCAAGAGAACCAAGCACATCCAGAGATGCTTCAATTCCATCCGCGATCAAGTCAAGGAGGGAGACATAGAGACTTGCAAGATACATACGGATCTGAATGTTGCAGGCCCGTTGACTAAGCCTCTCTCGCGAGCAAAACATGATCAACACCAAGACTCCATGGGTGTTAGAATCATTACAATGTAATCTCGATTATTGACTCTAGTGCAAGTGGGAGACTAAAGGAAATATGCCCTAGAGGCAATAATAAATTTTTTATTTATATTTCCTTATATCATGATAAATGTTTATTATTCATGCTAGAATTGTATTAACCAGAAACTTAGTATATGTGTGAATACATAGACAAATAGTGTCACTAGTTTGCCTCTACTTGACTAGCTCGTTGAATAAATGATGGTTATGTTTCCTAACCATAGACATGGGTTTTCATTTGATTAACTGGATCACATCATTAAAGAATTATGTGATTGACTTGACCCATCCGTTAGCTTAGCACGATGATCGTTTAGTTTGTTGCTATTGCTTTCTCCATAACTTATACATGTTCCTATGACTATGAGATCATGCAACTCCCGCATACCGGAGGAACACTTTGTGTGCTACCAAATGTCACAACGTAACTAGGTGATTATAAAGGTGCTCTATAGGTGTCTCCGATGGTGTTTGTTGAGTTGGCATAGATCGAGATTAGGATTTGTCACTCTGATTGTCAGAGAGGTATCTCTGGGCCCTCTCGGTAATGTACATCACTATAAGACTTGCAAGCAATGTATCTCATGAGTTAGTTATGGGATGTAGCATTACGGAACGAGTAAAGAGACTTGCCGGTAACGAGATTGAACTAGGTATTGAGATACCGACGATCAAATCTCGGGCAAGTAACATACCGATGACAAAGGGAACAACGTATATCATTATGCGATTTGACCGATAAAGATCTTCGTAGAATATGTGGGAGCCAATATGATCATCTAGGTTCTGCTATTGGTTATTGACCGGAGACGTGTCTTGGTCATGTCTACATAGTTCTCGAACCCATAGGGTCCGCACGCTTAATGTTCGGTGACGATCGGTATTATGAGTTTATGTGTTTTGATTCACGGAAGGTAGTTCGGAGTCCCGGATATGATCACGGACATGACGAGGAGTCTCGAAATGGTCGAGACATAAAGATCAATATATTGGGTGACTATATTTGGACGTCAGAATGGTTCCGGATGAGTTCGGGCATATACCGGAGGACCGAGAGGTTACCGGAACCCCTCGGGAGGTATATGGGCCTTATTGGGCCATAGTGCGAGAGAAGAGAGGGAGGCCTAGGAGGGGGCGCGCCCCCCTCAATCCCAATCCAAATTGGGTGGGGGGCCGGCCCCCCCTTTCATTTCCCCTCTCTCCCCCTTCCTTCCACTCCTTTATATACGGGGGAGGGGGAATCCTACTCCCAGTGGGAGTAGGACTCCCCATGTGGCGCTCCATAGGAGGGCCGACCCTCCACCTCCTCCACTCCTTTATATACGGGGGAGGGGGTTATATAAAGGAAAGCACTCCCGAGGACACATGTTAATTATCGTCAAGCTCATATGATTCGCGTTCGGTACTTTGATAATTTGATATGTGGGTGGACCGGTGCTTTGGTACTGTCCTTCTTTGGACAAGCATCCCACTTATGATTAACCCCGATTGCAAGCATCCGCAACTACAATAGAAATATAAAGGTAAACCTGACCATATCATGAAACATATGGATCCAAATGAGCCCCTTACGAAGCAACACATAAACTAGGGTTTAAGCTTCTGCCACTCTAGCAACCCATCATCCACTTCTTACTTCCCAGTGCCTTCCCCTAGGCCCAAACAATGCTGAAGTGTCATGTAGTCGACGTTCACATGACACCACTAGATGGATGACAACATACATCTCATCAAAATATCGAACGAATACCAAATTCACATGACTACTTATAGCAAGACTTCTCGCGTGTCCTCAAGAACAAACGTAACTACTCACAAATCATATTCATGTTCATAATCAGAGGGGTATTAATATGCATAAAGGATCAGAACATATGATCTTCCACCGGATAAACCAACTAGCATCAACTACAAGGAGTAATCAACACTACTAGCAACCCACAAGTACCAATCTGAGGCCTTGGGAAAAAGATTTGTTTCAAGAGATGAACTAGGGTTTGAGATGAGATGGTGCTGGTGAAGATGTTGATGGAGATTGACCTCCTTCCGATGAGAGGATCGATGGTGATGATGATGGTGATGATTTCCCCCTCCCGGAGGGAAGTTTCCCCGGGGGAACAGCTCTGCCGGAGCCCTAGATTGGTTCCGCCTCTTGGCGGCGGAGTTTCGTCCCGTGAGCTAGATTATGATTTTTTTCCATGATGAAAGAAAACATATAGCAGAAGATGGGCATCAGAGGGCTGCCAGGGGGCCCACGAGGCAGGGGGCGCGCCCAGGGGGGTAGGGCGCGCCTCCCCACCCTCGTGGACGGTGGGTGGCCCCCCTCTGGTACTTCTTTCGCGCAATATTTTTTTATATTCTGAAACATCTCCCGTGAAGTTTCAGGACTTTTGGAGTTGTGAAAAATAGGTCACTAACTTCATGTAAACCTTGTAAAATAAGAGAGAATAGGCATAAGTATTGTGACATAATGTGCAATGACAGCCCATAATGCAATAAATATCGATATAAAAGCACGATGCAAAATGGATGTATCAACTCCCCCAAGCTTAGACCTCGCTTGTCCTCAAGCGAAAGCCGGAATCGAAAAATATGTCCACATGTTTAGAGATAGAGGTGTCGATAAAATAAAATACTGACATGAGGGCATCATGATCATTATTATAACAGCGATATATATATATTGTCATGTGATCTCTTATGCTAAAGTAACAATTCATTCACAGTTTCAAGTACGAATCATAAACTTCATTGAAAACTAACAAACTATAATCTCAGTCATTGAAGCAATTGCAATTTATCATAACATCTAAAAGAGTCAATAAGAGCTTTTCAGCAAGTCCACATACTCAACTATCATTTAGTCTTTCACAATTGCTAATACTCACACAATATTCATGGGTATGAAGTTTTAATCGGACACAGAGAAATATAGGGGCTTATAGTATTGCCTCCCATCCTTTTACCTCAAGGGTAAGGTCAACATTAATAGTTCATGAAAACTCACATCCAATTAGCTATATATATCTGGATCTTTCCAACACATTGTGATTGCCAAAGGATAAAATGTAAAAAGGAAAGGTGAAGATCACCGTGAATCTTGCATGAAGTATAAGACAAGAATAAAAGATAGGCCCTTCGTAGAGGGAAGCAAAGGTTTTCATGTGCTTTTATGGTTGGATGCACAAAATCTTAATGCGAAATAACGTCACTTTATATTGCCACTTGTGATATGGACCTTTATTATGCAGTCTGTCGCTTTTATTTCTTCCACATCACAGGATCGTATAAAGCTTATTTTCTCCACACTAATAATTCATACATATTTAGAGAACAATATTTATTGGTTACAACGATGACAACTTACTTGAAGGATCTTACTCAATCCATGGGTAGATATGGTGGACTCTCATGGCAAAACTAGGTTTAAGGATATTTGGAAGCACAAGTAGTATCTCTACTTGGTGCATAGAATTTGGCTAGCATGAGAGGGAGAGGCAATCTCAACATGTTGGATGATCCATGGCAATATAATTTATCTCAGATGTAAGAAAACATAACCCATTACGTTGTCTTCCTTGTCCAACATCAACTCTTTAGCATGTCATATTTTAATGAGTGCTCACAATCATAAAAGATGTGCAAGATAGTATATTTATATGTGAAAACCTCTCTTTCTTTATTACTTCCTATTAATTGCAACGATGAACAAAACTATGTTTGTCAACTCTCAACAACTTTTATTCATCATACTCTTTATATGTTAAGTCATTACTCTCCATAAGATCCATAAGATCCCTTTATTTCTTTTTATTCGTTCTCTTTTATTTTATTCCCTCAAGATCATAGCAAGATAATCAAGCCCTTGACTAAATACTAATATTTATTAAATATAGCTCACGGACTCGATTACATAGAAGGATCATAAAGCAAAACTCAAAACTAGATCATACTAAAACTTTATTCTACTAGATCAAGATATTACCAAAAGGATCGAACTAAGAAAAAAGATAAATATAAAAGTGTGATGGTGATACGATACCAAGGCACTCCCCCAAGCTTGGAAGTTGCCAAGGGTTGTGCCCATACCCATGTGATTATGTCTCCTTCTTCGGGGGTGGTGATGTGATATTCTTGGCGATGATGCCCCTCGGGATACGATTCTCTTCCTCGAGCTTATTGACTTGCTGATTGAGGTCCATTATTTCATTACAGAGCTTGCCCATGATGGCTAAAGCTCCTTTCACCCAAGGATGTTGCATGGCTGCGGGAGAATAAGTAACACTCTTTTTCATATTTTCGTAAGAAAGAAATCTAACATTGGAAGGGATGACTGAGTTTGGAATAGTTGACCTCTGTAGTTCCCCCATCGTGAAACTGGCTCGGAAATGAGAAGTAACTTCTTGATCTTCCTCTATTGCATCTATCCTTTTCAAGTCGGCATCCATCTCTTCCTCAGTTGATGACCCAAAGTGGTCAGCACTGCTGTTTGCTCTTGTCCCAGGTGTCAAATGCGACACCCGACTCTCCCCGACTAACTATTGAGAAGACATCTTGCTCTAAATCTACGGCAGAAACAACTCAAAACAAAAACAAAGGATAATCACGTGGTACGGTGGTCAAAACCTTCGGGAGATTATATAATGAATTTTTACCGACCGAAAGGAGTATCGTGCAAGAAAACGGAGTCTGGAGAGCAGACGAGGTGCCCACGAGGTAGCAAGCAGCGCCCAGGGGGGTAGGGCGCGCCCTCTACCCTCGTGGACGCCTCATATCCTTCTCGGACTACTTCCTATTTTCCTATTTTCTTAAATATTCCAAAATGGAGAAAAATTGCTATTAGAACTGTTTTGGAGTCGATTTACTTACCGTACCATGTACCTATTCCTTTTCGGAGTAAAAAACCTTCTGGAAAGTGTCCCTTATGTATTCCTCCGGAGTTATGGTTTTAATAACATTAGTTTCAACATTTATAGGATTACATGAGATATAATGTTTGATTCTTTGACCGTTCACCACCCTTGGATTAGTGCCTTCGAAGTTGTTGATTTTTATGGCACCGGAACGATAGACCACTCGATGACGTAAGGACCTTCCCATTTAGAGAGGAGTTTGCCTGCAAAAAATCTTAAACGAGAGTTGTACAACAATACATAATCACCTACATTAAACTCGCGTTTTTGTATCCTTTTGTCATGCCATCTTTTAACTTTTTCCTTAAACAGTTTGGCATTCTCATAGGCCCGGGTTCGCCATTCATCAAGTGTGCTAATGTCAAATAACCTCTTCTCACCGGCAAGTTTAAAATCATAATTGAGCTCTTTAATGGCCCAATATGCCTTATGTTCTAGTTCGAGAGGTAAGTGACATGCTTTTCCATAAACCATTTTATATGGAGACATACCCATAGGATTTTCATATGCAGTTCTATAAGCCCATAATGCATCATCAAGTTTCTTGGACCAATTCTTTCTAGATCTATTAACAGTCTTTTGCAAAATTGACATAAGCTCTCTATTACTCAGTTCTACTTGACCGCTAGACTGTGGATGATATGGAGATGCAATTCTATGATTAACATCATACTTAGCAAGCATTTTACGAAAATCACCATGAATAAAATGTGAACCACCGTTAGTCATTAAATATCTAGGGACTCCAAATCTCTGAAAAATAACTTCTTTAAGCATCTTAATAGAGGTGTTATGATCAGCACTACTAGTTGGAATAGCTTCTACCCACTTTGTAACGTAATTGACAGCAACTAAAATATGTGTATACCCATTAGAGGAAGGAAAAGGTCCCATATAATCAAGGCCCCAAACATCAAATGGTTCAATAACAAGTGAATAATTCATAGGCATTTCTTGATGTCTACTAATATTACCAATTCTTTGACATTCATCGTGAGACAAGACAAACTTACGAGCATCCTTGAAGAGAGTAGGCCAATAAAAACCGGATTGCAATACCTTATGTGTCGTTCTATCTCCAGTGCGGTGTCCTCCATAAGCCTCGGAGTGACACTTGTGTAGGATCTGTTCCTGTTCATGCTCAGGTACACAACGTCTAATAACACCATCTACTCCTTTATAAAGGTATGGGTCATCTCAGAAGTAATGTATTAAATCATAGAAGACCTTTTTCTTTTGCTGGTATGTGAAGCTAGGTGGTATAAATTTAGCAACAATATTATTAGCAGAATCAGCATACCATGGAGCAGTACGAGATGCATTTATGACAGCTAATTGTTCAACAGGAAAGCTATCATTAATATGTAGTGGGTGATCAAGAACATTCTCTAACCTAGACAAGTTGTCTGCAACGGGGTTCTTAGCTCCCTTTCTATCAATAATATGCAAATCAAATTCTTGTAGCAAGAGAACCCATCTAATAAGTCTAGGTTTAGCATCTTTCTTTTCCATAAGATATTTTATAGCAGCATGATCAGTGTGAACAGTTACCTTAGAATAAAAAATATAAGGTCTGAACTTATCACAAGCAAATACAACTGCTAAAAACTCATTTTCAGTAGTAGCATAATTTCTTTGAGCACTATCTAGAGTTTTACTAGCATATTGGATAACATTTAATTTCTTATCAACTCTTTGTCCAGGAACAGCCCCTATAGCATAATCACTAGCATCACACATGATTTCAAATGGTAAATTCCAATCAGGAGCCTGAACAATAGGTGCAGAAATCGAAGCTTTCTTAAGTATTTCAAATGCTTCTACACAATCATCATCAAAGACAAATGGAACATCTTTTTCTAAGAGATTAGTCAGAGGCCTAGAAATTTTAGAGAAGTCCTTAATGAACCTCCTATAAAAACCGGCATGGCCAAGGAAACTTCTTATACCTTTAATGTCCTTAGGACATGACATCTTTTCAATAGCATCAACTTTAGCTTTATCAACTTCAATACCTCTTTCAGAAATTTTATGCCCCAAAACAATACCTTCATTAACCATAAAGTGGCACTTCTCCCAATTCAAGACAAGATTAGTTTCTTCACATCTCTATGAAACTCGATCAAGGTTGCTTAAGCAATCATCAAAAGAAGTTCCATAAATGGAGAAATCGTCCATGAAAACCTCAACAATCTTTCCACAAAAGTCAAAGAATATAGCAGACATACATCTTTGAAAGGTAGCAGGTGCATTACATAAACCAAAAGGCATATGTCTATAAGCAAAGGTACCGAAAGGGCAAGTAAAAGTTGTCTTTTCTTGATCCTCTTTTGACACAGGTATTTGAGAGAAACCAGAATAACCATCTAGAAAGCAAAAATGTGTATGTTTGGATAATCTTTCTAGCATTTGATCAATAAAAGGTAACGGGTAATGATCCTTTTTAGTAGCTTTATTTAATTTGCGGAAATCAATTACCATTCTATAACCTATAACTATTCTTTGTGGGATCAATTCATTTTTATCATTAGGAACAACAGTAATAACTCCCTTATTAGGGACACAATGGACATGACTTACCCACTAACTATCAGCAACGGGATAAATTATACCTGCCTCCAGAAGCTTTAGTATTTCTTTTCTTATCACTGCTCTCATCTTAGGATTTAACTGTCGTTGGTGATCAACAACCGGTTTCGCGTCTTTATCCAATTTTATTTTGTGCTGGCATAGAGTGGGACTAATGCCCTTAAGATCATCAAGAGTATATCCAATAGCAGCATGGTGCCTCTTTAGAGTTTTCAATAATTTCTTTTCTTCATGCTCTGAAAGGTTAGCACTAATAATAACATGATATATCTCTTTCTCATCAAGATAAGCATATTTAAGAGTATCAAGCAATGGTTTAAGCTCAAACAGAGGATCACCCTTGGGTGGAGGAGGATCCCCTAAGATTTCAACAGGCAAGTTGTGTTTCAAAATAGGCCCCTGTTTAAAGAATACTTCATCTATTTCCCTTCTTTCATTCATAAACATATCATTTTCATGGTCTAGCAAATATTGTTCTAAAGGATCACTAGGAGGCACGGCAATAGAAGCAAGACCAATAATTTCATATTTACTAGGAATTTCTTTATCATGGGGTTGTCTATGAAATTTAGCAAAATTAAACTCATGAGACATATCCCCAAAACAAACAGTAACAACATCCTTTTTCTAGTCTATCTGGGCATTAACAGTATTCAAGAAGGGTCTACCAAATATAATGGGACAAAAGTCATCTTGTGGGGAGCCAAGAACAAGAAAATCAGCAGGATATTTAACTTGCCCACACAAGACTTCAACATCTTTAGCAATCCCAAATGGTGAAATAGTATATCTATTGGCAAGCTTAATTGTAACATCAGTTTCCTCTATCTCAGCAGGTGCAATATCGTGCATAATTTCTTTGTATAAGGAATGAGGTATTGCACTTGCACTAGCACCTATATCACATAAGCCATGGTAGCAATGATCTCCTATTTTAACAGAGATAACAGGCATGCCTACAACAGGTCTATGTTTATTTTTAGTATCAGTTCTAGCAATTCTAGCAGCTTCATCATAGAAATAAATAACATGACCATCAATATTATCGGCCAAGAGATCTTTAACTATAGCAAGAATAGGTTCAACTTTAATTTGCTCATAGGGTGTAGGTGTTCTAGTATTACTCTTACAAAGCACAGTTGAAGCTTTAGCATAATCCTTTATTCTAGCAGGCAAAGGTGGTTTCTCAATAAAAGGAGTAGGAACAACAGGATAATTATAAGTGATAGTATTTTCTTCAACTTTAATAGGTGCAACTACTTTTACTTCAATGGGAGGATTATATTTAAACCACTTCTCCTTAGGGAGATCAACATGAGTAGCAAAGGATTCACAGAAAGAAGCTATTATCTCAGAGTCAAGTCCATATTTAGTGCTAAATTCATGGAAATTATCGGTATCCATAAAAGATTTAACACAATCAAACTTAGGTGTTATACCTGACTCCTTACCTTCGTCAAGATCCCAATCTTTAGAGTTGCGTTTAATTCTTTCCAATAAATCCCATTTGAATTCAATAGTCTTCATCATAAAAGAGCCAGTACAAGAAGTATCAAGCATGGAGCGATTACCGAGAGAAAGCCGAGCATAAAAATTTTAAATAATAATTTCTCTCGAGAGCTCATGATTGTGGCATGAATATAACATTGATTAATCCTCCCCCAAGCTTGAGCGATTCTTTCTCCTTCGCGAGGCCAAAAATTATATATATATATATATATATATATAATTACGATCACGATGAACAAGATGCATAGGATAAAACTTCTGATGAAATTCCAATTTCAATCGGTTGTAGTTCCATGATCCCATATCATCACGTAGACTAAACC
Organism: Triticum urartu; assembly: GCF_056163025.1. Classification (NCBI taxonomy): domain Eukaryota; kingdom Viridiplantae; phylum Streptophyta; class Magnoliopsida; order Poales; family Poaceae; genus Triticum; species Triticum urartu. Next base: position 334,174,820 of record NC_141876.1, read on the forward strand.
ATGTCAATGCCTTTCCCTTCAAATATAAAGGGAAGACGTTCTTCTTGGTAACATCCTCGGGCATACCTGCAAGCTTAAATAATCCACAAACTTCATCCACATAGATTAGGTGCAAATCAGGATGTAATGTTCCATCACCCGTGAAAGGATTAGCTAGCAGTTTCTCTATCATACCCGAAGGAATTTCAAAGTAAACATTTTCAGTAGGTTCAATAGTTTGCAGAGAAAATCTTTGCTCTACTGGTCGGGGTGAAGATACCCCGAAGAAGCCACTCAAAGGATTATGTTCCATAGTAACAAGTGACAGTAAATTTTAGCACACTATATAAATTTTTCCTTACCAAATTCCACCTACCAAGGCGCTTCACTCCCCGACAAAGGTGCCAGAAAAGATTCTTGATGACCCACAAGTGTAGGGGATCTATCGTAGTCGTTTCGATAAGTAAGAGTGTCGAACCCAACGAGGAGCAGAAGGAAATGATAAGCAGTTTTTAGTAAGGTATTCTGTACAAGCACTGAAATTATCGGTAACATATAGTTTTGTGTTAAGGTAATTTGTAATGGGTAGCAAGTAATAAAAGTAAATAAGGTGCAGCAAGATGGCCCAATCCTTTTTTTAGCAAAGGAATAGCCTACACAAACTCTTATATTAAGGAAAGCACTCCCGAGGACACATGGGAATTATCGTCAAGCTAGTATTCATCACGCTCAAATGATTCGCATTTGGTACTTGATAATTTGATATGTGGGTGGACCGGTGCTTGGGTACTTTCCTTCCTTGTACAAGCATCGCACTTATGATTAACACCTATTGCAAGCATCCGCAACTACGACAGAAGTATTAAGGTAAACCTAACCATAGCATGAAACATATGGATCCAAATCAGACCATTACGAAGCAACGCATAAACTAGGGTTTAAGCTTCTGTCACTCTAGCAACCCATCATCTACTTATTACTTCCCAATACCTTCCCCTAGGCCCAAACAATGTTGAAGTGTCATGTAGTCGACATTCACATGACACCACTAGAGGAGAGACAACATACATCTCATCAAAATATCGAACGAATACCAAATTCACACGACTACTTATAGCAAGACTTCTCCCATGTCCTTAGGAACAAACGTAACTACTCACAAATCATATTAATGTTCATAATCAGAGGGTATTAATATGCATAAAGGATCTGAACATATGATCTTCCACCGGATAAATCAACTAGCATCAACTACAAGGAGTAATCAACACTACTAGCAACCCACAGGTACCAATCTGAGGCTTTGGAACAAAGATTGGATACAAGAGATGAACTAGGGTTTGAGATGAGATGGTGCTGGTGAAGATGTTGATGGAGATTGACCCCTTCCCGATGAGAGGATCGATGGTAATGATAATGGTGATGATTTCCCCCTCCCGGAGGCAAGTTTCCCCAGCAGAACAGCTCCGCCGCAGCCCTAGATTGGTTCCGCCAAGGTTCCGCCTCGTGGCGGCGGAGTTACGTCCCGTGAGCTATCTTATGATTTTTCCTCGACGAAATACCTCATATAGCAAATGATGGGCATCAGAGGGCTGCCAGGGGGCCCACAAGGCAAGGGACGCGCCCAGGGGGTAGGGTGCGCCCCCACCCTCGTGGGCGGTGGGTGGCCCCCCTCTGGTACTTCTTTCGCCCAAGATTTTTTATATATTCTGAAACATGCTACCGTGAAGTTTTAGGACTTTTGGAGTTGTGTAGAATAAGTCTCTAATATTTTCTCCTTTTCTAGCCCAGAATTCCAGGTACCGGCATTCTCCCTCTTCATGTAAACCTTGTAAAATAAGAGAGAATAGGCATAAGTATTGTGACATAATGTGCAATGACAACCCATAATGAAATAAATATCGATATAAAAGCATGATGCAAAATGGACGTATCAGATGGCACCCCATAGACACACAAGTTGATCATTGATCTCTTAGCCGTGTGCGGTGCCACCCTCCACAATAATCCACTTAGGTCATATCATAGCAGTGCTTAGGGGATGCCATGTTCCGGTAGCATCATGATCACCGTCATCACGCCGACGTACTGACGAAACTCTCCCTCGACACTCAGCTGGATCGAGAGTTCATGGGACGTCACCGAGCCGAACGTGTGCAGATCGTGAAGGTGCCGTACCTTTGGTGCTAGGATCGGTCCATCATGAAGACGTATGACTACATCAACCGCATTGTGATAACGCTTCCGCTTACGGTCTACGAGGGTACGTGGACAACAGTCTCCCATCTCATTGATATGCATCACCAAGATCTTTCGTGTCTGTAGGAATTTTTTTGAAATTACTACGTTCCCCAACAACGAGAGGGGGAGAGTGTGTCCACGTACCCTCGTAGACCGAAAGCGGAAGCGTTTGACAATGCGGTTGACATAGTCGCACTTCTTCTCGTTCTGACCGATCAAGCACCGGACATACGACACCTCCGAGTTCTGCACACGTTCAGCTCGATGATGTCCCTCGAACTCTTGATCCAACAAAGTGTCGAGGGAGAGTTTCGTCAGCATGACGGCGTGGTGACGGTGATGGTGAAGTGATCCACGCAGGGATTCGCCTAAGTACTACGACAATATGATCGGAGGCATAAACTGTGGAGGGGGGCGCCGCATACAGCTAGGAATCAATGTTGTGTTTTCTAGTAGTACCCCCCCACATATATATATAGGTGGGAGAGGGAGAGGGGCTGCAAGGGGTGCCCCAAGTAGGAGTAATCCTACTTGAGCGCCTCCTCCAAGTCGGCCTCCCCCTTCCATATCCATCGGAGGGGGAAGGAATGAGATGGGGGAGGGGAAGGAAAGGGGGAGGCCGAATCCTCCCCTTTCCTTCTCCCTTCCCTTCCTTTCCTTCTCCTCCAATTCAGACTATAGGGGGCGCACCAGCCCTTTTTGGGGCTGGTATGTCCCTCTATTGGCCCATTAGGCCCATATAGCTTGTCGGGGGTTGCCCAGAACCCCTTCCAGTGACCCGATACGTACCCGATACCCCCGGAACACTTCCGGTGTCCAAATACTATTTTCCTATATATGAATATTTACCTCTCGACCATTGCGAGACTCCTCATCATGTCCGTGATCTCATCTGGGAATCCGAACAACATTCGGTCACCAAATCACATAACTCATATAATACTAATCATCATCGAACATTAAGCGTGTGGACCCTACGGGTTTGAGAACTATGTAGACATGACCGAGGCACCCCTCCGGTCAATAACCAATAGCGGAACCTGGATGCTCATATTGGTTCCCACATATTCTACGAAGATCTTTATCAGTAGTAGGGTAATGACAACATATGGTATTCCCTTTGTCATCGGTATGTTACTTGCCTGAGATTCTATCCTCGGTATCTTCATACCTAGTTCAATCTCATTACCATCAAGTCTCTTTACTCATTTCGTAATACATGATTTTTGTAACTAACACATTAGTCACTTTGCTTGCAAGGCTTATTATGATGTGCATTACCGAGAGGGCCCAGAGATACCTCTCCGATACTCGGAGTGACAAATCCTAATCTTGATCTACGCCAACCCAAAAAACACCTTCGGAGATACCTGTAGAGCATCTTTATAATCACCCAGTTACGTTGTGACATTTGATAGCACAAAAGGTATTCCTGCGGTATCTGGGAGTTGCATAATCTCACAGTCAAAGGAATATGTATTTGACATGAAGAAAGCAATAGCAATAAAACTGAACGATCGATATGCTAAGCAAACAGATGGGTCTTGTCCATCACATAATTCTCCTAATGATGTGAACCCATTCATCTAATGACAACACATGTCTATGGTCAGGAAACCTAACCATCTTTGATTAACGAGCTAGTATAGTATAGGCTTACTAGGGACACAGTGTTTTGTCTATGTATCCACACATGTATCATGTTTCCGGTTAATACAATTCTAGCATGAAAAATAAACATTTATCATGATATAAGGAAATATAAAATAACAACTTTATTATTACCTCTAGGGCATATTTCCTTCAGTCTCCCACTTGGACTAGAGTCAATAATCTAGTTCACATCACCATGTGATTTAACACCAATAGTTCACATCTTTATGTGATTAACACCCATAGTTCACATCACCATGTGACCAACACCCAAAGGGTACTAAGTTGTGATCATGTTTTGCTTGTGAGAGAAGTTTAGTCAACGAGTCTGCCACATTCACATCCATATGTATTTTGCAAATTGTATGTCTACAATGCTCTGCATGGAGCTACTCTACCTAATTACTCCTACATTCAATATGTATCTACATTGAGACTTAGAGTCATCTAGATCAGTGTCGAAGCTTGCATCGACGTAACTCTTTACGACGAACTCTTTATCACCTCCATAACTGAGAAACATTTCCTTAGTCCTATTTAAGGTAACTAAGGATAATTTTGACCGTTGTCCAGTGATCTACTCCTGGATCACTATTGTACCGCCTTACCAAACTCATGGTAAGGTACACAATATGTATGGTACACAACACGGCATACTTTATAGAACCTATGGCTGAGGCATAGGGAATGACTTTCATTCTCTCTCTATCTTCTGTCGTGGTCGGGCATTGAGTCTTACTCAACTTCACACCTTGCAACACCGGCAAGAACCCTTTCTTTGACTGATCAATTTTGAACTTCTTCAAATCTTTATCAAGGTATGTGCTTTGTGAAAGGCCAATTAAGCGTCTTGATCTATCTCTATAGATCTTGATGCCTAGTATATAAGCAGCTTCACCGTGGTCTTTCATTGAAAAACTCTAATTCAAATATCCTTTTATGCTATCCAGACATTCTACATCATTTCCAATCAACAATATGTCATCCACATATAATATCATAAATGCTACAGAGCTTCCACTCACTTTATTGTAAATACAGGCTTCACCATAAGTCTATATAAAACCATATGCTTTGATCACCTTATCAAAGCGTATATTCCAACTCCAAGATGGTTGCACCAGTCCATATTTGGATCGTTGGAGTTTGTACACTTTGTTGGCACCTTTTAGGATCGACAAAACCTTTTGGTTGCATCATATACAACTCTTCTTTAGGAAATCCATTACGGAATGCAGTTTTGACATCCATTTGCCAGATTTCATAAAATGCGGCAATTTCTAACTTGATTTGAACGGACTTAAGCATCGCTACGAGTGAGAAAATCTCATCGTAGTCAACACCTTGAACTTGTCGAAAACCTTTTTGCGACAAGTCGAGCTATGTAGATAGTGACACTACCATCAGTGTTTGTCTTCCTCTTGAAGATCCATTTATTCTCAGTGGCTTGTCGATCATCGGGTAGGTCCACCAAAGTCCACAGTTTGTTCTCATACATGGATCCTTTCTCAGATTTCATGGCCTCAAGCCATCTGTCGAAACCTGGGCTCATCATAGCTTCTTCATAGTTCACAGGTTTGCCATGGTCTTATAACATGACTTCCAGGACAGGATTACCATACCACTCTGGTGCGGAATGTGCTCTGTTCGACCTACGAGATCCAGTAGTAAATTGATCTGAAGTTTCATGATCATTATCATTAGCTTCTTCTCTAGTTTGTGTAGGCATCACGGGAATGGATTTCTCTAATGAGCTACTTACCAATTCAAGAGAAGGTACAATCACCTCATCAAGTTCTACTTTCCTCCCACTCACTTCTTTCGAGAGAAACTCCTTCTGTAGAAAGGTCCCATTCTCGGCAACAAAGATCTTGCCCTCAGATCTATGGTAGAAGGTGTACCCAATTGTTTCCTTAGGGTATGCTATGAAGATGCACTTCTCTGATTTGGGTCTGAGCTTATCAGGCTGAAGCCTTTTGTCATAAGTGTCGCAACCCCAAACTATAAGAAACGACAGCTTAGGTTTCTTGCCAAACCACAGTTCATACGGTATCGTCTCAACAGATTTAGAGGGTGCCCTATTTAACGTGAATGCAGCTGTCTCTAATGCATAACCCCAAAACGAAAGTGGTAAATCTGTAAGAGACATCATAGATTGCACCATATATAATAAAATACGGTTATGATGTTCGGACACACCATTACGTTGTGGTGTTCCAGGTGGCGTCAGTTGTGAATCTATTCCACATTGTTTGAAATGAAGGCCAACCTCGTAACTCAAATATTCGCCTCCGTGATCAGATCATAGAAACTTTATTTTCTCGTTACGATGATTCTCCACTTCACTCTGAAATTCTTTGAAATTTTCAAATGTTTTAGACTTGTGTTTCATTAAGTAGATATACCCATATCTGCTCAAATCATCTGTGAAGTTCAGAAAATAATGATACCCGCCGCGAGCCTCAACACTCATCGGACCGCATACATCGGTATGTATTATTTCCAATAACTCAACGGCTCGCTCCATTGTTCCGGAGAACGGAGTCTTAGTCATCTTGCCCATGAGGCATGGTTCGCAAGCATCCAATGATTCATAATCAAGTGATTCCCAAAGTCCATCCGCATAGAGTTTCTTCATGTGCTTTACACCAATATGACCTAAACGGTAGTGCCACAAATATGTTGCACTATCATTATCAATGTTGAATCTTTTGGCATCAATATTATGAATATGTGTATCACTATGATCGAGATTCAATAAACCATTTATATTGAATGTATGACCATAGAAGGTTTTATTCATGTAAACAGAATAACAATTATTCTTTGACTTAAATGAATAACTGTATTGCAATAAACATGATCCAATCATATTCATGCTCAATGCAAACACCAAATAATATTTATTTTAGGTTCACCTCTAGTCCCCAAGGTAAAGGGAGTGTGCGATGGTGATCTTATCAACCTTGGAATCACTTCCAACACACATTGTAACATCGCCCTTAACTAGTATATGTTCATTTTGCAACTCCTATTTCGAGTTACAAATCATAGCAACTGAACCGGTATCAAATATAGAGGGGCTACTATGAACACTAGTAAAGTACACATCAGTAACACGTATATCAAATATAGCTTTGTTCACTTTGCCATCCTTCTTGTCCACCAAGTTTTTGGGGCAGCTCCGCTTCCAGTGACCATTTCCTTTGTAGTAGAAGCACTCAGTTTTAGGTTTAGGTCTAGCTTTGGGCTTCTTCATGGGAGTGGCAACTTGCTTGACATTATTCTTGAAGTTCCCGTTCTTTCCCTTTCCCAATTCTTGAAACTTGTGTTGTTGTTTAACCATCAACACTTGATGCTATTTCTTGATTTCTACCTTCGCCGATTTCAGCATCGCGGAGATCTTGGGAATCATTTTCGTTATCACTTGCATATTATAGTTCATCACGAAGTTCTAATAACTTGGTGATAGTGACTAGGGAACTTTGTCAATCACTATATTATCTGGAAGATTAACTCCGACTTGATTCAAGCGATTGTAGTACCCAGACATTCTGAGCACATGCTCACTAGCTGAGCTATTCTCCTCCATCTTGTAGGCAAAGTACTTGTCAGAGGTCTCATACCTCTTAATATGGGCATGCGTCTGAAATATCATTTTCATCTCTTGGAACATCTCATATGCTCCATGGCATTCAAAACATTTTTGAAGTCCCGGTTCTAAGCTGTAAAGCATGGTGCACTAATATATCAAGTAGTCATCATACCAAGCTTGTCAAACGTTTATAACGTCTGCATCTTCTCCTGCAATAGGTCTGTCACCTAGCGGTGCATCAAGGACACTGTGCAGCAATGAGGATAATCCTCAGATCACAGACCCAGTCCGCATCATTGCTACTATCATCTTTCAACTTAGTTTTCTCTAGGAACATATCAAAAATAAAATAGGGGAGCAATACGCGAGTTATTGATCTATATCATAGATATGCAAATGCTATTAAATTAAGTTCAGTTAATCATATTGCTTACGAACTCCCACTTATATAGACATCCCTTTAGTGATCTAAATGATCACATGATCCATATCAACTAAACCTTGTCCGATCATCACGTGAGATGGAGTAGTTTTCAATGGTGAACATCTCTATGTTGATCATATCTACTATATGATTCACGTTCAACCTTTCGGTCTCCAGTGTTCTGAGGCCATGTCAGTACATGCTAGCTCATCAAGTTTAACTCGAGTATTCTGCATGTGCAAAATTGTATTGCACCCGTTGTATGTGAACGTAGAGCTTATCACACCCGATCATCACGTGGTATCTCGGCACGACGAACTGTCGCAATGGTGCATACTCAGGGAGAACACTTATACCTTGAAATTTTACTAAGGGATCATCTTATAGGGCTCCCGTCGTACTAAGAAAAATAAGATGCATAAAAGATAAACATCACATGCAATCAAAATATGTGACAAGATATGGCCATCATCAACTTGTGCTTTGATCTCCATCTCCAAAGCACCGTCATGATGTCCATCGTCACCGACTTGACACCTTGATCTCCATCATAGCGTCGTGGTCGTCTCGCCAACTATTGCTTCTACAACTATCGCTAATGCATAGTGATAAAGTAAAGAAATTACATGTCATTTGCATTTCGTACAATAAAGCGACAACCATAAGGCTCCTGCCAGTTGCCGATTACTTATACAAAACATGATCATCTCATACAATAACGTATATAACATCATGTATTTAACCATATCACATCACAACATGCCCTTCAAAAACAAGTTAGACGTCCTCTACTCTGTTGTTGCAAGTTTTACATGGCTGCTACGGGCTTCTAACAAGAACCGTTCTTACCTACGCATCAAACCACGATGGTGATTTACCAAGTCTGTTGTTTTAACCTTCAACAAGGACCGGACGCAGTCAAATTTGATTCAACTAAAATTGGAGAAACAGACAGCTGCCAGCCACCTTTATGCAAAACTAGTTGCATGTCTATCGGTTTAACCAGTCTCATGAACATGGTCATCTAAGGTTGGTCTGGGACGCTTCATCCAACAATACCACCGAATCAAAATAAGACATTAGTGGTAAGCAGTATGACGATCACCGCCCACAAATCTTTGTGTTTTACTCGTGCAAATCATCTACGCATAGACCTGGCTCTGATACCACTATTGGGGAATGTAGTATGCAATTTGAAAAAAATTGCTATGCTCATGAAAGATCTATCTAGGAGATGCATAACAACGAGAGGGGAAGAGTGTTTCCACGTACCCTTGTAGACCGAAAGTGGAAGCGTTTGACAATGCGGTTGATGTAGTCGAACTTCTTCTCGTTCCGATCGATCAAGCACCGAACGTACGATACCTCCAAGTTCTGCACACGTTCAACTCGATGACGTCCTCGAACTCTTGATCTAGCAAAGTGTCAAGGGGGAGTTTCGTCAGCACAACATCATGGTGACGGTGATGGCGAAGTGATCAACGCAGGGCTTCGCCTAAGCACTTGGACAATATGACCGGAGGCGTAAACTGTGGAGGGGGGCGCCATACACGGCTAGGAACAAATGTTGTGTTTTTTAGTGGTGCCCCACCCCACATATATATACGTGGGAGAGGGAGAGGGGCGCCCCAAGTAGGAGTAATCCTACTTGGGCGCCTGCTCCAAGTCGGCCTCCCCCCTTCCATATCCATCGAAGGGGGAAGGAAAGACAGGTGAGGGGAAGGAAAGGGGGAGGCCGAATCCTCCCCTTTCCTTATCCCTTCCCTATCTTTCCTTCTCTTCCCAATCGGCCTATAGGAGGTGCACCAGCCCTTTTGGGGGCTGGTATGTCCCTCCCTTGGCCCATTAGGCCCATATAGCTTGCTGAGGGTTGCTAGGAACCCCTTCCGGTGACCTGATACGTACCCGGTACCCCCGGAACACTTCCGGTGTCCAAATACTATCGTCCTATATATGAATCTTTACCTCTCTACCATTTCGAGACTCCTCGTCATGTCCATGATATCATCCGGTACTCTGAACAACATTCGGTCACCAAATCACATAACTCATATAATACAAATAATCATCGAACGTTAAGAGTGTGGACCCTACGGGTTCGAGAACTATGTAGACACGACCGAGACACCTCTCCGGTCAATAACCAATAGCGGAACCTGGATGCTCATATTGGTTCCCACATATTCTACGAAGATCTTTATCGGTCGTATCAAAATGACAACATATGTTATTCCCTTTGTCATCGATATGTTACATGCCCTAGATTCGATCGTAGGTATCTTCATACCTAGTTCAATCTCGTTACCGGCAAGTCTCTTTACTCATTCTGTAATACATCATCTTTGTAACTAACTCATTAGTCACTTTGCTTGCAAGGCTTCTTATGATGTGCATTACCGAGAGGGCCTAGGGATACCTCTCCGATACTCGGAGTGACAAATCCTAATCTCGATCTATGCCAACCCAACAAACACCTTCGGAGATACCTGTAGAGCATCTTTATAATCACCCAGTTACGTTGTGACGTTTGATCGCACACAAGGTATTCCTTCGGTATCAGGGAGTTGCATAATATCATAGTCTAAGGAATATGTATTTGACATGAAGAAAGCAATAGCAATAAAACTGAACGATCGGTATGCTAAGCTAACGGATGGGTCTCGTACATCACATCATTCTCCTAATGATGTGATCCCGTTTATCAAATGACAACACATGTCTATGGTTAGGAAACTTAACCATCTTTGATTAACGAGCTAGTCTATTAGAGGCTTACTAGGGACACAGTGTTTTGTCTATATATGCACACATGTATCAAGTTTCCGGTTAATACAATTCTAGCATGAATAATAAACATTTATCATGATATATGGAAATATAAAATAACAACTTAATTTTTGCCTCTAGGGCATATTTCCTTCACTTTGATAATTTGATTTGTGGGTGGACCGATGCTTAGGAGTTTTTCTTACTTGAACAAACCTCCTACCTACGATTAACCCCCTCGCAAGTATCTGCAACTATGTAGTGACTCAATCCCAATGGACCGAAGTCTCTGTGCTTTAGTATCATCCTTGGATAGGTATTGCTGACACACACACACAGTACTCGAGGAATTATAGCAGAGTTCAATCACACACTTATTACATCGAATGTCTCAAGAGAGAACTTATTACAATAATATGGCCGAAGGCCATCTAAATAAGATAACTGCGGAAGCATCTAAGATAAATGAGTCCATCCAACTCCACGGCAAAACTGAGTGCATGACAATGACCTATCGCACCTTACTCTTCGTCTGAAAATTCTACAACATGATACATTGCAGCCGTGAAGGTCAGCACATGGAATATGCTAGCAAGACAACACTATAGAGTAAAGAACAAATAATAGCTATCACTACATGCATATATGGCTGGTGGAGGCTCTAGGTTTAACATTTTGCATAAAGCCAATTTTCCTTACAACAAAAGGAATAGATTTTATAACTACCAATTTTATGTCATTAATGAGAAGGTACCCCAACTCAATCCCAAAAGAATATTATTAACCCAACAAATTCATTAAGTAAGTGATGAGATCAAATCAATAATTCAAGTACCAGATACTCAAGATGTCCATAACCGGGGGCATGGATAATCATCACTAGTTTGTACACTCTGCAGAGGTTTGCGCACTTTTCCCAACAAGACTCGATCTCCTCCATTGGATTTCTCACGGTACATGATGTTTGAGAAATCGATGATCGAGACATAGTCTTTCCGAGGAGGTCCCCTTAACCGATAGATAGGCCGGTACACCTACAATTCCCCTACATCTGCTAGCCCATCATGGAAATGATTCCCACAAATTACTCAACTATGCCAGAGCCCATAATGGCATGTGGCTGCACACGGAAGTTTCTAGCATGAACAATCTTATGATCCCTTTGAGCCTGGGTGGCATTCCATAGGATGATCACACGGGTACCCCGGGATCTCCTAGGACAACACTGGATTCCCCAAGTGCCCATAACCATTCCAACCATATGTGTATTAAAGTAGCTACCTTAAGTTTCCCTTATATAATATTACTCTTGCAGCTTTCATGATTCTCACATACCCAAACCACGTCTACGAGCAAAGCAATATGAGCATAACATATAATACCCGGGGTTGATAAAAGACAATAGGTTCCTGCCTCATCAACTACTTAACCACACCCACACGTTAGCAATCCTACTCATGCAATGTTTGAGGGTTGAGAATAATGCATAAAAACTGGGTAACAAAGGGATATGATCAAAGTGTTACTTGCCTCATTAACGATCAGAACACCCTAGAGATTCGAAGTAGCAAGCTATGCACTCCCAGAACTCTATTGTAAACAAACAATAGCATACATAAGCACTCAAGCAGAAGATGCAAGGGTAAAAATAGAGAAAAAGATCTAAACAAAAATTTCAAGGAATAGCTTCGATTTGCAAAAAGAACCAGTTGAATCGGAGCTACGAATCTCAAACTACGATCAAAAGAAGTTCAAAATAAAATAAGCTTGAAATTAAATTTTAAATTTTCAAAAACATGTTTAAGTTGGTTATCTGAACATAGGGGAACATAATGAAGAATTTGGCATTGGTTTCATTGGATTTGGATAAACGAGCAAAAAGTTGTGAGGGTTTAAAGATCAGGGACTAATTTGTAAGAAAACAAATCGCGTGTAGGTCCCTGGCCGAAAAAAAACTAAAAGAAAAATCTAATGAACAAACGTTCGCTAACAGAAACTAACGAACAAAAGCCTATCACTAACAGATCTAAACAAATGAACATTCACTAATTAAACTACTCTAATAAAATAAACCGATATAAAAAGAAGAACCAAAACTAAAAAAAGGGGCGGGTTTATTTGGCGGTTATACCGGTTCGGCGAGAGACACCGGCGGTGGTGGATCGGCCTCCGGCGCGAGGCGGCGTGAGTGACGGTGGCTGCAGGGCGGGGTGGCACGATAGCGGCCCGGCGAGGCGGCGTCGGCAACGACTAGCGGCGGCGGGGCAATGTCGGCGGCAGGCGACGGCGACTAGCAGGGGGTGGCTGCGTGCAGGCGGCGGCTCGCGGCGATGCGGCAGGCGGCGGGGGTGTGAGGAGGAGGGGGCCAGGGTCTCGCCTTTTAAAGGCATGGTCGGGCGGTGGCTTGGGCAGGGGGCCAGGCGGTAGTGGCGGGGGTCCGAGCCGGACTCCGCGGCGGCGGGGCGTGCGGCGGCCGGACTCCCAGCCGGAGTCGGTCGTGGGCGAGGCGCTGGGCGGCTGGGCCTTTGGCCCAGTTCGGTCTGGAAGATTTTTTTAAAATCTTTTCACCGTGAAGAAATAAAAAAATACAAATAAAATAACAACAATTCCTAAAATTCTGGAAATAATTTTCATCGTCCTCTCCTAGTATTTAGGACAAAGCGAACATTTTTCTGAGCTAAATGCAATTTTTAAAAATGCACATTTTTTCCCTAATTTAACCGAATAAAATTCTAAATAACATTCAAATAAAATATATTGTAAAAATTAAATTTGCATTATTTTTCAGCTGTTTCTGAAGAAGTCATATTATCTTCTCTCATTATTTATTTATTTTGAAATAATTGGAAAAATACTTTCAAATAAAAAATGACATTGATCCCATTTTCCAATTTTGAAAAATTCAAAAATGGATTTTTGTGAAAACCTCCAACTCTCTCAACTGGTCCTTGAGTTGCTTAAGGTCTCTAGGATCAAAATGTCCAAATAAACCAAATTCAAAATGCACAAATCATGGATGCGTTTGATCACCTAGTGATTAACATCCAAATTGAAAATTGGGATGTTACAAACCTACCCCCTTAAGATGAATCTCGCCCTCGAGATTCGGGTTGGCTAGCAAAAAAGGTGTGGGTGGTCTTTCTGTAGGTCTTCTTCTCGCTCCCAGGTGGCTTCTTCCTCGGTATGGAGACTCCACTGAACTTTGCAAACCTTGATGACCTTGCTGCATGTGACTCGGTTGGCGAACTCTAAAATCTTGATGGGTTTATCCTCATAAGTCAGGTCACTCTCCAACTGAATTGCTTCCAGGGGCACTATATCTCTCAGAGGAATATCGGCCATCTCTGCATGGCACCTCTTCAACTTCGAAACATTAAACACATCATGAACTCCTGACAATCCTTCGGGTAATTCCAGCTTGTAGGCAACTTCTCCCATACGCTCCAAAACTCGGTATGGTCCTACAAATCTTGGTGCTAAATTTCCTTTGACTCCAAATCGTTTAACTCCTCGAAGTAGTGACACACGGAGATATGCTATGTCTCCAACTTCATAGGCTACCTCCTTGCGTCTACTATCAGCATAAATTTCTGCCTGGACTAAGCTACTGTCAGCGTTCTAGGAACGGGGGTCCCCAGACTTGCCTGCCTATGGCTCACGGCGTGGCTCTACGAGCGGGCCCATACGGCCCATCTTCACCAGCAAGCACTCAAGACCCTCGCGATGGGCCAAGCCTCGCGAGGCGGACGACACAAGACCTCCTCAGGAGCGGCCTCACTAGGCCGGCTCACGAGGGGCAGAGAGTTCAAGGCAAGGCAAACCTCGCGAGGTTCCAGTGACGTGAGCCGTGACGACAAAGGCCAGGCGGGTGCCAGCACGCACAGTGTCCTTGTTTCCCCTTTGGTGCTAAGGGAGCAAGCGTAGGAGCGGAGTACCGAGGCGTCAAGCAAAGGTTTCCATATTGGTGCAACGAGACCAAGACCAGCAGGATGGCAGGACGGAGGTAACCGTGGAGCCCAAGACGGCATCACCACCAGAGACTTTGGCAGGCGAAGACTGCTTTTGTTAGGATAGCTTGTACTAGTTGTCCCCCTTCGAATTGGCCGTTGTGGGATCCCTTCTCGCTCAATATTTGGGAAGAGGACCAAGGCCACGTTAAATAGGACTAGCCAGCACCGTAGCTAGGGGGAGACCTCATCTTTGACTAGAACTAGTTCATCCCCACAACCACATCCACCAAGCACAAGAACACCTCTCCTCAAGAGGCGGTTCTTCCCCTTGTACTGTTCATCCTCAGCCCGAGAGGCAATCCACCACCACCACACTGGAGTAGGTTATTACACCACAATGGTGGCCCGAACCAGTATAAATCTTGTGTCCTTTGTGTTGCGAGTTCGTCGAGTTAGTTCGTAAGATCTTAGCCGAGTTAGGACGTGGATCGGTAGGGGGAGATCTTCGCGCGCACCCCAGTGTTTGAACCTTGAGGGTTTGGCCGGAACCCGTGATCTGACATTTGGCACGCCAGGTAGGGGTGCGCCGGAGTCTTTCTTCCATCGATTCGTGCTCCACCATCTCCACGTCTGCTCCCCATGGCGGGTGCCCCTCCAGCTGGATCTATCTGTGCCCCCGGCAGCGCTTGGGGGCTCCGAGCCCTTGCCCCCGCCTTGCGGCAGGTGCAATGGCACCCAAGTTCAAGCCGGAGATGCTGCGGAACTACGACGGCGCGGCGGACCCCTCGGCTTTCCTGCTGGCGTACGAGGAGGCCGTTCTAGAAGCCGGGGGCGACGGCAATATCATGGCCAACTGGTTCCCAATGGCCCTCGTTGGCGCGCCGCGCGCCTGGCTCCTCCATTTGCTGGAGTCTTCTGTCGCTACCTGGGAGGAGCTACGCAACCTCTTCATCACTCGCTTCGGGGAACCGGCGGCCCCCATCATCGCAGCTCTTCTCAGCGGTTCGCAAGCACCACCCTCAGATCAGCATGTCAAGCCGTACCTTCGCCAGATCGGTGCCGCTTCCAAGCGCCCAGGGGCTCCGCCATCATCGGTTTGGGCGCGCTCCTGATGCTTTGCACAACCATTATCGGCCATGTAACCATCACCATACCCTCGTCGATGGCGGCGCCAGCCTCAATGTGCTCTCCGTCGAGGCCTTCAACCTCCTTCACGTACCGCTCGAGCGGCTCCGCCCTAGCAGGCCTTTCTCAGGGTCGGTGGAGGCTCTGCCCGCTCCCTGGGGTAGATCCGCCTCCTCGTGACCTTCGGCACGTGCAACAACTACCACACCGAGCTCATCAACTTCGACATCGCCCGCATTAGCCTCCCGTACAACGCCATCCTAGGGTACCCAGCTCTGGCCCAGTTCATGGCAGCGACCCATCCGGCTTACAACCTCATGAAGATGCCGGGGAGCGGAGGTGTCCTCACCATCAAAGGGGACGCCAAAGAAGCCTTGATGATGCTCAATCTCGCCCTCAAAACCGCCGCAGCAGCACAGCCCTCCGACTCGGACACCTCCAAGGCCAAGGGAGCCACACCAACCAAGAAGAAGAAGTTTTTCACTCAAGACAAGGCAGAAACCAAGCAAGTGCTGGTCGAGGGGGGAGGGTCCTCAGGGGCAACCTTTACCATAGGCGCCAACCTCGAGCCTGATCAGGAGGAGGCATTGGTGAGGTTCTTGCTGGCAAACAAGGAAGTGTTCGCTTGGGAGCCCGATCAGCTGGTGGGGGTCAGGAGAGAGGTGATAGAGCATCACCTGAAGGTGTGCCCCAACGTACGCCCCGTGAAGCAGAAGGTGAGGCGGCAGTCCATGGAGAAGTAAGCTTTCATCATCCAAGAAACCCGCAAGCTGGAGGTTGTGGGTGTCATTCACGAGGTTCGGTACCCAGAGTGGCTGGCGAACCCTGTCGTCGTCCCCAAGAAAGGCGAGAAGGAGCGGATGTGCATCGACTTCACCAACCTCAACAAGGCCTGCCCCCAAGATCTGTTCCCGCTTCCACGCATCGACCAAATCGTCGACTCCACTACCGAGTGTGACTTGCTATGCTTCCTGGATGCGTTCTCATGATATCACCAGATCAAGATGGCGGTAGAAGATGTGGAGAAGATGGCCTTCCTGACCCCGTGTGGGTTGTACTGCTACACTTGCATGCCGTTCGGGCTACGCAATGCGGGCGCAACCTTCCAGCGGCTCATGCATATCGCCTTGGGTCGGCAGCTTGGGAGGAACGCTGAAGCCTACGTCGACGACATCATGGTGAAGTCTCAGGAGGCGGGGACCTTGATCCAAGACCTGGTGGAGACCTTTGAAAGACTCCGCCAGGTGGACTTGCGGCTCAGCCGGAGAAATGCTTGTTTGGCATCCATTCCGGCAAGCTGCTTGGTTTCCTGTTGTCCCACAGGTGGATCGAGGCCAACCCAGAGAAGGTCAAGGCCATTGAAGACATGAGTCCACCGCAGAACCTCAAGGAAATGCAGAAGTTGGCTGGTCGGGTGACTGCGTTGCGGCGCTTCATCTCCAAGCTGGGAGAGCGCGCCTACCCTTCTTCAAGCTAATGAAAAAGAAGGGCCCGTTCGAGTGGACCCCAGAGGCCGACCAAGCTTTTCGAGACCTCAAGAGATACCTGACCAGCCCTCTAGTGATGGTGGCGCTGCATCCTCGCAAGCCCCTAGTCCTCTATCTTGCCGCCACCCTATACTCAGCCAGCATGGCTCTGGTGGCGGCTTGGGAAGAACACCAAGCCAAGGGCGCATCACGCCGTGCCAGGTCTCCAGCAGAGATGACGCAAGACCAGAACGGCGCCACAAGGGCCGCATCAGCAGCGGTAGAGGATCAGGCTCGGCAGGACGATGCCCCCAAACTAGTGAAGACCTGGGCAAGCGATCAAGCATCGGGGTCTCCACCACCTCAGGAGGCACCCTAGCTTCCGGAAGGCGCAAGCCTCATCAGCACGCCTACCCTCGTCGAGCACCCGGTATACTTCATCAGCACGGTGTTACGGGATGCAAGAGCATGGTACCGCATGCCTCAGAAGCTCCTGCTCGCCCTCCTAGTGGCCTCACAAAAGCTGCGACACTACTTTCAAGGCCACCCCATCAAGGTCGTCTCAGCCTACCCATTGGAAAGAGTGGAACATCGAGTTGCATGCATTCCAGTTGGAGTTCAGTACTACCAGCGTCATCAAGGGAGCCGTGCTTGCTGATTTCGTGGCAGAATGGACTGAGGCCCCGGCGCTTGAGGTAGGCGAAGACCGGTCCCTCTCTCCGAGAAGAGAGGCGCCCGATGGATGGGTCATGTATTTCGATGGTGCCTTCATGCGCCAGCGCGCGGGGGCTGGAGCAGTGCTCATCTCGCCCACTCAGGACAAGCTCTACTACACCGTGCAGCTCTGCTTCCAGTAGGGCGAGAAACTCTACAACAACATTGCAGAATACGAAGGCCTCATAGCTGGCCTGAAGGCTGCAGTGGCAATGGGGGTAAAGCGCCTCACCGTCAGGGGTGACTCGCAGCTCCTCATCAACTTCTCCAACAAGATATACGAGCCAAGGGACGAACAAATGGAAGCATACCTCGCAAAGGTGCGCAAGATGGAGAAACAATTCCTGGGCCTAGAGTTGCAGCACGTGCCCCGTGGCACCAACAAGGAAGCTGACGACATCACCAGAAGAGCATCCAAGTGACAGCCCCAGGAGCCTGGCGTCTTCGAGGAGTGGCTCAGGAGAAACTCCCGCAGCCGCCTGCCACAAGAGCCCCGGCCTGTGGCCCGACCTCGGGAGCGCGCCTACTCCTGGCGCTCGAGCCCCAGGAGGGATGCTGGACCAAGGAATTAAAGGAATACCTGATGCAAGGGACGTTGCCGGAGAAGGAGGAGGACGGGGAGCGCGTGGCCCGTCAGGCCACATCACACTGCATCCGGGACGGTGAGTTATACAGGAAGCGGCCAAATGACGTTTCACTGCATTGTATCTCTAGGGAGAAGGGCAAAGAGCTGATAGTCGACATACACGGCGGGGACTGCAGGCACCATTCTTCATCACGAACCCTCGTCGGCAAGGCATTCCGCAGCGGGTTCTACTGGCCTACGATACTCCATGACGCAACTGAGCTGGCAAAGTTATGCGAGGCCTGCCAATTCCACGCCAAGAAGATCCATCAGCCAGCCCAGGGCCTCCAGACAATTCCACTCCCGTGGTCGTTTGCAGTGTGGGGGCTAGACATCCTGGGCCCGTTCCCTCGGGCGCCTGGGGCTATCGATACCTCTACGTCGCCATCAACAAGTTCACTAAGTGGGCGGAGGTTGAAGCCATCCGCACCATCCCAGCTGGCTCTGCAGTCAAGTTCATCAAGGGCCTCGTGAGCTGTTTGGGGTCCCCAACCGCATCATCACCTATAATGGCTCGCAGTTCACTAGTAATCTCTTCAAGTCATATTGTGCTAACCTTGGAACGAAGAACTGCTACGCTTTGGTAGGGCACTCCAAGAGCAATGGCCTGGCCGAACGTGCCAACGCGGAGGTCCCGAGGGGCCTCAAGACCAGGATCATCAAGAAGAAGCTCAAGGCCTGCGGCAGGGGCTGGCATGATGAGCTCTAGGACGTGCTGTGGTCCATCCGCACCACCGCCACCGAGCCGACGGGCGAGACCCCGTTCTTCCACCTCTATGGAGCGGAAGCAGTCCTCCCTTACGAGGTCAGGCATCGCTCCGCACGGGTCCTGGCATTTGATGAAATGCAGCAGGACGCCAGGCGGGGGATGGACCTCGTGCTGAGGAAGGAACGTCGCAGCGAAGCAACACTACGGGCGGCAAGATACCAGCAGGCCCTGCGGTGGTACCACTGTCGCAGCGTCTGCTCCAGGACCCTCGAGGTCGGTGACCTCGTCCTGAGGCGGGTCCTCTCCAGGGAAGGGCTGCATAAGCTCTCACCCATGTGGGAGGGCCCATTCAAGGTCGTCCATGTCTCCAGGCCTGGCGCCACGCGCTTGGAAACACAGGACGGGGTACCCATCCAGAACGCCTGGAACATTCAGCACCTCCGGAAGTTCTACCCCTGAAGAAAGGCCCAACGACTGTGAAGAAGCCCCGGTGCCAGTGAAGAAATGCCCAGCGCCTATGAAGAAGGCCCGGTGCCTGTGAAGCAAGGCCCAGTGCCAGTGAAGCAAGGCCCCGTGGATGTGAAGAATCGCCGCCCATGACACTCTCACGTAATAACAAGTGGGGCTGTACACGCCCCGGAGCCTCAGGAGTGCCGCCCTTGGGGCTCGGGGGCTCCCTCCCACGCCGAGTGGCAGCACTTAGCTCCGCGCTGGTGAGAAGATGTCGACTAGGTGCCAGACGCGGATTTTCATTTGCTTGCCAACGTTGGCTTGCCCCTCTTTTAATTGACATTTGCTTTCTGGTGTCTCTTGCTGGTCCCGCCTTATCGCTTTCTGCCTTCATATCTTTGGTCGACCTGTACTTTCCCTCGCGTCCCTCGCGAGGGGGCTGAACAGGTACCTTCATGAGCTTCCTCCTTCTATCTTTTTGCGAGGCACCCTCGTTCGAGCCCACAAGCTGGCACACCTCTCCTAATCCGTGCCCCACGGGTATTGCGACGCGAAGCGCCGAGTCAAGGCTAGCAGCGCCTATGACCATGCCCCGGGAGAAAAATAAACCTCAAAAAAAGTCGAGCTAAGTTATCCCTACATAAAACGATGATGTTGCGACACAGCACAGGAACGACAAACACAACATAACAATTGAGATCATAGTTCGACACACGCCCCTCCGGCGGCCATTCTGGTTTCTTTCTGATGCAGGAAGGAAAAGAAGAACAAAATAAAAGCGGCGCCTACAGCGGTCCACGGGGGTAGGCCCTAGCGCCTTTGTGAGCTCAGCTGGACCCCTCCTCGCGCTTCACGGAGGCGCGGCAACGAGACGACCCGCCACCATCTTCGAAGCGGGCATGGCGGTGCGATGGCTGGTCGTAGCCGCCACTACTGGAGCTATCGCTGGGGGAAGACCTGCCATAGCTGGACGAGACGCGGTCGGCACCAAGGGCGGGTTCGCCCTCATCCTCGTCACGGCTGTCGCCAAGGCCGGGCACCTCCTCGCCGTCGTTCACCTCAGGGTAGCACCCGGCACGGCGACCATCTTCCCCAAACACCCTCATATAGAGGGGCGTGTCGCCGTCGTACTTGAAGTGGAGGGTGCACCGCCTGCCCAGGCCACCCGCGCGGGTGAACGTCTACCAACCACGAGCCAGAGCTATATTGCCCGCGGTGGAGACCTCAACCGCGACACAAGAAGCCCTACTGCAGCAGCCGTCTGCCTGTAGCCAAAGCCCGTTTGGACCTGAGGCAGGCAGCTCGTCGGCAAAGAAGCGCGGGAGCTGAAGCCAGTTGCCGGCCGGGTTCTCCGACCAGACGACGAACTCCGGCAGCATCTCCGCCGAGTGGAAGCGTGGCCGGGGAGGCTGCGCGACCACCGCATGTCTCCCTTCATCAATGAGACCGCCACGACCAGAGCGACCCCTGCCCCGCGAAGTGGCACCACCACGGCTGCACGGGGCCGCGGTGGGGGTCGCGGCGTGCTTGCGTGGACGGACGCGTCCACGCTTGGGCACCAGAGAGCCGGGTCCCTCGTGAGGGGCCTTCCCCTTCTTCGCAGCAGTGAACCTCCTCGACGGTGCCATTGGTAGGAGGAGTGGAGCAAGGAAGGAGAAGAAGGAGACGAGGCATAGGAAAGATGGGCGACGGGGGCTCCGGCCCCTCCCATTTATACCAGGAGAAGGCCAACCAGCACGCTCGGCGATCATAGGTAATGATGGTTTTCCATGCATGTCGCAGGGACTTGTCAAGTCAGGCAGTTGCCGAGGCAGCGTGGGGAAGCAGAGATGCCCACGTCCAATCAACTGCCCTGCGTCGACCCATGCCGTAGGCTATTGGGGCTCACAGCGCTTCGCCCTTGACCCATGGCTTCGCCTCGAAGCCAAGCCCGAGCATGCCTTGGGCCCGGGGGCTACTGTCACCATTCTGGGAATGGGGATCCCCAGACTTGCCTTGGGCCTGGGAATGGCGTGGCTCTGCGAGCGGGCCCGTACGGCCCATCTTCAACAGGAAGCACTCAAGACCCTCGCCAGGGGCCAAGCCTCATCAAGAGGACGACACAAGACCTCCTCAGGAGCGCCCTCACCAGGCCAGCTCGCGAGGGGCGGAGATTTCAAGGCGAGGCAAACCTCGCGAGTTTCCAGTGACGTGAGCCATGACGACCAAGGCTAGGCGGACGGCAGCACGCACAATGTCCTTGTTTCCCCTTTGGTGCTAAGGGAGCAAGCGCAGGAGTGGAGTACCGAGGCGTCAAGCAAAGTTTCCGTATTGGTGTAACGAGACCAAGACCAGCAGGACGACAGGACGGAGGTCACCGTGGAGCCCAAGATGGCGTCACCATCAGAGCCTTTGGTAGGCAAAGACTGCTTTTGTCAAGATAGCTTGTACTAGCTGTCCCCCTTCAAATTGGCCCTTGTGGGATCCCTTCCCGCTCAATATTTGGGAAGAGGACCAAGGCCACGATAAATAGGACTAGCCACCACCGTAGCTAGGGGGCGACCTCATCTTAGTCTAGAACTAGTTCATCCCCACAACCACATCCACCAAGCACAAGAACACCTCTCCTCAGGAGGTGGTTCTTCCCCTTGTACTGTCCACCCTCAGCCCGAGAGGCAATCCACCACCACCACACTGGAGTAGGGTATTACACCACAACGGTGGCCCGAACCAGTATAAATCTTGTGGTCTTTTGTGTTGCGGGTTCGTCGAGTTAGTCCGTAAGATCTTAGCCCAGTTATGGCATGGATCGGTAGGGGGGAGATCTTCGCACGCACCCCAGTGTTTGAACCTTGAGGGTTTTGCTGGAACCCGTGATCCGACAGCTACCTTCAGTTTATCGCGAATGAACTTGACTTTCCCGTCAGACTCTCTGATTAAGTCTAGCCCGAACAATTGTCGGTCTCCAACTTCATCCCACATCAATGGTGTCCTGCACCTCCTTCCATACAAAGCTTCAAAAGGGGCCATCTATAAACTAGCCTGGTAGCTGTTGTTATATGAGAACTCTGCGTAAGGCAAAATATCATCCCAACTAGACCCATAGTCTAGCGCACAAGCTCTCAACATGTCCTCCAGAATATGATTGACTCTCTCAGTCTGTCCATCTGTCTACGGATAAAAGGTTGTACTGGACCCTAGCCTGGTTCCCAAAGTCTGGTGTAACTGATTCCAAAACTTTGAGGTAAACTATGTTCCTCTATCTAATACGATGGTCCTCGGAACTCCATGCAGGCATACGATCCTGGTCATATAGATCTTGGCCAACTTCACGCTCATATAAGTGGTTTTCACAGGGATAAAGTGGGCCACTTTGGTCAAGCGATCAACTACAACCCAAATGGAATCACATCCTAAACGCGTCCTGGGTAATCCAGTGATGAAATCCATGCCAAGCTTATCCCACTTCCATTCAGGTATCAACAAAGGCTGAATTAATCCGGCTGGTTTCTGGTGCTCTGCCTTGACTCTCTAACAAACGTCGCATACTGCTACACATTCGACAATATCCTTCTTCATACCTGTCCACTAGAAACGTTCCTTCAAATCGAAATACATCTTGGTCTTGCCTGGGTGAATCGAGTATGGTGAGTCATGCACTACTAGGAAAAGGGCTACTAATGGCGCACCAGTTTTGCCTACTAATGGCGCATCACTGGTGCGCCATTAGTATCACACCACTAGTATTTTTTACTAATGGCGCACCACTGGTGCGCCATTAGTATCTGGTATACTAATGGCGCACCACTGGTGCGCCATTAGTATAGGCCACGGTGCGCCATTAGTATAGGCCACTGGTGCGCCATTACTATAGGCCACTGGTGTGCCATTAGTATTTTTGAATTTTGAAGGCGGGAAAATAGTAGTGGCGCACCGTCTAACCCCCACCGTGCGCCATTGCTATTTTTGAATTTTGAATTTGGATCTGGATCGTGATTTTTTTGCCCATTTTTTGCTCGTTTTTTTGCTCGTTTTTTGGCACGATATTATTTCAAATTTTGTTCCTGTTTTTGGATCTTGTACGTTCTTTTTCCGTGTTCTTTTGCCGGAGAGGAGTTCGCCGGAGAGGAGGAGGAGGAGGTCACCGGAGAGGCGCTCGCCTACATCGCTGGAGAGGAGGAGGAGGAGTTCGCCGGAGAGGAGGTGGAGGAGGTCACCGGAGAGGAGTTCACTGGAGCATCGGAGAGGAGGAAGGAGAAACCATGAGGGGATGGGAGGAGAGGAGGGAGGAGGATCTCACCGGAGAGGAGGGAGGAGGAGCTCACGGGAGAGGAGGGAGGAGAAACCGTGAGGGGAGGGGAGGGGAGGAGAGGAGGGAGGAGGAGGTCGCCGGAGAGGAGGAGGAGGCCACCGGAGAGGAGGAGGAGGAGGTCGCCAGAGAGGAAGAGGGTAGTATGGTGGAGGAGAGAAGGGAAGATGGAGTGGAGGCGAGGAGGAGATGGAGTGGAGGAGAGGTGGAGTGGAGGAGAAGAATGAAGAGGTAAGGAGGAGAGGACCACGCCCAGCCATATATACGGCATAGTAATGGCGCACCGCGGGCAGGTGCGCCATTACTTTTTTATTATTATTATTTTGAATTTTGAAGGCGGAAGATGCTAATGGCGCACCATGGGCAGGTGCGCCATTAGTAACTTTTTATTTTTATTTTTTTTGACTTATTTTGAATTTTGAAGGCGGGAAGATAGTAATGGCGCACCATGGGTAGGTGCGCCATCAGTAAGTTTGAATTTTTTTGAATTTTTTTGCCTCTCCAGATCTTAAAAGCCTTGTATCTTTTTTCTGTTAGGTTTTTGAGGATTTTGAAAATGTAACTTTTCGAGTAGATGATTTTTCATATAAAAAACTTTTTCATCCGAGTTCGTACGCAAAAGTTATGCCCATTTTACAAATTCTCGAGAGATTTTGCAAATAAAGTCGAAATTCATATTTGTAAATTTTCACAACAACTAGACCACATATCACATGGGAAACTTATTTTTCTTTTATTTTTTTTTGACATTTCCATCATTTTTTAAGAGTTCGTACGCAAAAGTTATGCCCATTTTACAAATTCTCGAGAGATTTCGTAAATAAAGTCGAAATTCATATTTGTAAATTTTCACAACAACTAGACCATATATCACATGGGAAACTTATTTTCTTTTATTTTTTTTGACATTTCCATTATTTATTTTATTTTTTTAAACTGAAAAAGCGGTCCACAGGGGGGGTGCATTCGGTGGAAGTGGTGGCCAAGTTACTAATGGCAACTAGTAATGGCGCACCACTCCCACGGTGCACCATTAGTAGTTTTGAAAAAAAATTATTTTTTTACTAATGGCACACCGTGGATGTGGTGCGCCATTAGTATTTGGACACTAATGGCGCACCAACACATGGTGCGCCATTAGTATATAGTAATGGCGCACCACATGTCTGGTGCACCATTAGTGTCAATTCCATCTATAGCCCTTTTCCTAGTAGTGATGAGCTTCCTAAAGAATTAACTTCTTGATCTCTGGATCATTGGGCACATAAATATGATCCACTAACCATAATGTTTCGTGTTCATCCTCACGAAAACCTTTGGCCTCTCCTTTATTCATCTTCTCCTTTATCTCCGCAATCTCCTTATCAGTCTTCTAGACTTCTCGAATCTTACCCAACAACATGGACTAAACATCCAACGCTGCAACAAAACCTCTCAGAACTATCTCCAAGCGAAGTTCTCTTAGATCATCGGCTAACTCCTGAGGTAATCCTTTGGTTATGAGAGTATTAGCATAAATCCTGCGGCTCCAGGCGTCGGCTACAACATTTGCCTTTCCTGGCTGATAATGCAGTTTGACGTCATAATCCTTTATCAGCTCCAACTATCTCCTCTTCCTGAGGTTCAACTCCTTTTGGGTGAAGATGTACTTCAAACTGTTATGATCCGTGTGTATGTCACAATGGTTTCCAATGAGAAAATGTCTCCAGATCTTGAGCGCATGCACTACGGACGCTAACTCCGAATCATGTGTGGCATAATTTAACTCATGAGGTCGTAGCTGATGTGAGGCATATGAAACAACTCTTCAGTCTTGCATAAGTATGCCTCCAGGTCCCTGGCAAGAAGCGTCGCAATATACTTGGAAATCCTTGCGTATATCTGGAAGAATTAGCACTGGGGTTGTAACTAAATGTTCCTTCAACTCCTGAAAACTGGCCTCACATTCCTCGGTCCATTTAAACTTTGTGTCCTTCTTCAATAACTCCATCATGGGTTCCGCAATCTTGGAAAAAAATTCAATGAATCTCCGATAATATCCTATGTGTCCAAGGAAACTGCGTATCTCTCCAACTGAGGTGGGTGCCAACCACTCAGTGACTGACTGAACCTTGGAAGGGTCCACTGCTATACCTTCTCCATATATAGCATGTCCATGAAATTATACTTCCTTCAACTAGAACTCATAATTGTTTAACTTGGCATATAACTGATGTTCCCTGAGCTTCTCGAGAACCAAGCGCAAATGTTTCTTGTGTTCTTCTTCATTCTTCGAGTACACCAATATATCATCAATGAACACCACAACAAACTTATCCAAGAACACCATGCACATCTTATTCATCATACTCATAAAGTAGGCAGGTGCGTTAGTCAAACCAAAAGACATGACCGTGTACTCATATAGTCCATACCTTGTGGTAAAGGCTGTCTTAGGTATATCCTGTTCTCGGATCTTTAGCTGGTGGTATCCTGATCAAAGTTCGATCTTGGAGAATACTTTAGGTCCCTGCAACTGGTCAAACAAATCATTGATCATCCGAAGAGGGTATTTGTTCTTGACCGTCACCTCATTCAAAGCACAATAATCAACAACCATTCTCAAAGATCCATCCTTCTTCTCCACTAAGAGCACTGGGCTCCCCATGGTGATGAACTTGGTCGAATATAACCTTTCTCCAATAACTCCTTAATCTGCTTCTTAATTTCCACTAGATCATTTGCGGGCATCCGATACGGTCTCTTCGATATTGGTCCAGTGCCTGGCAACAACTCGATCAAAAACTCTATGTCTCGATTTGGTGGCATGCATGGTAATTCCTCCGGGAATACATCTGGATAATCCTTCACAAGGGGCACTTCCTCCTGTACAACTCCCGAGAGTGAATTTACTTGAGTCCTCCTTGGCGCATGCCTAGACACATACTTGATCCTTTTTCCTTCTGGGTGGTGAGAAGAATTAACTTACTAGCACAATCGATATTTCCTCCATACATCGATAGCCAATCCATGCCTAGTATCACATCCAATCCTTGTGATTCCAAAATAATGAGGTCGGAGGGGAAAACATGCCTACCTATGGTCAATGGCAACTGAAAACATCCTCGGCTAGCCATATACTCTGCTCCTGGTGAGCTTACTAACATAGGTGTCTTAAGGGCTACGGTGGGCAACTTAAACTTATCCACAAATCCCCTTGGTATGTATGAATGTGATGCACCAGTGTCAAAAAGGACAATAGTTGTAAGTGAGTTAATCAAAAACTTACCAAGAACTGCGTCAGGCTGCGCTTCAACTTCCTCCGCGTTGACATGATTCACCTGGCCTCTGGTGAAAGGATTTGGTTTCTTTCCAGAGCTTCCATTGCCATTACCATTCTTTGCCTCAGAACAATCATTGGCGTAATGTCCTATCTTCCCGCACTTGAAACAAGTAACGTGACTCAGATCCTTCTTAGTGGGTGTCGCGGGGTTGGAACAGCTCTGACTGCTGTTACATCTATTCCCATTTCCATTCTTGGGGCCACTTGGTTATGTGAACTTCCTCCATTGTGAGAATGTCCCCTATGGTTATGATGGGTGTATCCTCCCGAGTACGGGGTTAAAAGTGGCTTCTGCTGAGCTCCAGAGGTGTACTTCCCCTGTCCATACTTTAGTTTGCGGCCCTCTATCTAATGCTGCTTGCCTTCAATCATGAGGGCCCTGTCTACCAGCTCCTGATAGTTGGTAAATGTTTCCACCATCAACTACATACTCAGCTCATCTTTCAGCTCCTTAAGAAACTTCTCCTGCTTCGCGGCATCTGTAGCCACATCATATGGGGCGTAGTGTGCTAACTTGCTGAACTCATACACATAACGCGACACAATACGATTTCCCTGGCGTAAGTTGCAGAACTCACGCTTCTCCATACTCATGGCTCCAGCTGAGACGTGTGTAGTGTGGAAGGCTTGTTGAAACTGATCCCAAGTCACAGTGGCCACGGGGAAAGTGGTAGTGTAATTCTCCCACCATGAGGCTGCGGGTCCATCCAGTTGATGTGCGGCAAAGCACACCTTCTCAGCATCTGTGCAACCTGCGGTGGTCAGCTCCCTTCCAATCTTGCGGAGCCAGTCATCAGCAACAATCGGCTCGGTTCTACTAGAGAACACCGGCGGGTTCAACCTTAGGAAACGGGCTAAGTTGTCAACTGGGGGTGGTGGCAGTGCGTGGTTGTTATTGTTGTTGCCTTGGTTCTGGACTAGCAACTGCATCAAGGCATTATGTTATTCGATCAATTGGGTGAGCTCCGGTGGGAAGGCGAATGCGTGGTCACGTCTCGGAGGCATCTGATGGGTTTAGATGTGTGAGAATAGAATAGAGTGAGGTCTAAAGAGATATTTCAATACCCATATGCACATGTGACAAACAAATTCATTCCATACCACTCAATATCAGAAAAGATTCATACAATCGATCTAAGCTACCGTTACAAAATCTCGTGAATGATTACTATATACATGGAAGAACTCTAATGGTAATATGGTGGTCGACTAGAAATTTTGATCGGTGGGAGACTCCATAATATCTGCTCCATCTTCGTCTTCATAATCATCATCGTTGTCGGGGTCGGAGTCTGTGTCATCTAGTATGATGTAGACTTCTAAACGAATGTCCACTCCAGGTTCAGGATCCCCCATGAATATTCCTAGTTTCCTCTTCAGTTCTTCATTCTTCTCCAGTAGTACCGCAATTTCTTCTTCATAACCATCACGTGTAGCCTTCAGTTCCTCTTATAGCTCCATATTCCGGATCATCACCTTCTTCGTGTCTATCATGTTGGCGCACATCTGGTTCTCATAAAGACAAATGTGCTGATTCAACTCATGTATGTAGGCTTCAATAGATTTATCCTTCCTGGTGCGAATCATCTCCCATTTCTCATCTCGGCCTCCACATATCTGGTAGGTGGTGTCTTTAAGATCCTTGTTGTACACCTTGCCTATGTGTCCAATGGCGATGTGGGCGGCCATGCTCTTTCCCAAACTCTAGGTTGGTGCATCAAAGGAAAACTTGATGGGCTCGGTAACTGGTGTAAAAGTCCTTCCTGGAACACGAACTTGAATCATCCAACACTCCTCTTTTGGTAATCTGGCGGTGAAGGTTCCAGTGAAGCTTGGTATGCCAATGTTCAGGTACCTAGTGACTTCCTTCAAGTGTCGTCCTAAAGGGGTGCCGTCATCTAGTTGAGTGAACTTGTTCCTTGGGTCCGCCATCTATAGAGTAGAAATGGAGAAGAGTTAGAAATAAGTAGAGGAGAGTATCATGTGGCTTTTCCTAGTGGTCGCATCATACAGTCAGCGTGTGCTCTGATAACATCTTGTAGCGACCCGATCCCAATGGACCGAAGTCTCTATGCTTAAGTGTCATCCCTGGATCGGTATTGCTGACACTCATAGTACTCAAGGAATTATAGCAGAGTTCAATCACACAGTTATTACATCGAATGTCTCAAGATAGAACCTATTACAATAATATGGCTGAAGGCCATCTAAATAAGATAACTGCGGAAGCATCGAAGATAAATGAGTCCATCCAACTCCATGGCAAAACTGAGTGCATGGCAACGACCTATCGCACCTTACTCTTCGTCTGAAAATTCTGCAACATGATACATTGCAGCCGTGTAGGTCAACACATGGAACATGCTGGTGATGGTAGCTGGACCTACATCGGTATTTCCTTGGAGAGGGAGGGATGATGTAGTACATCGATGGTAGGTATTTCCCTCAGTTATGAAACCAGGTATCGAACCAGTAGGAGAACCAAGCAACACAAATTAAGTAGCACCTACACACAAATAACAACACCTCACAACCCGACGTGTTAAAGGGGTTGTCAATCCCTTTCGGGGTATGACACCTCAAGATAGGCAAGCGGACGTGAGGTAAATTGTAGTAGATTGATAGATCGAACGCCAAATAAAATAAATTGCAGCAAGGTACTTTTGGATTTTTCATTTAATAGATCTGAATAAAAATGGGAAGGAATTGTAGATCGCAAGGAAAATATAAGAGAAAGAAGACTCAGGGGTTGTAGGTTTCACTAGTGGCTTCTCTTGAGAAAAATAGCAAACAGTGGGTAAACAAATTACTGTTGGGCAATTGATAGAACTTCAAATAATTATGACGATATCCAGGCAATGATCATTACATAGGCATCACGTCCAAGATTAGTAGACCGACTATTGCCTGAATCTAATACTATTACTCCACACATCGACAGCTATCCAGCATGCATCTAGTGTATAAGTTCATGGAAAAATGGAGTAATGCAATAAGAACGATTACATGATGTAGACAAGATCCGTTTATCTATATGGCGGTAGATATAGATCTCGTCTTTTTATCCTTAGTAGCAATGATACATACGTGTCGGTTCCATTTTTGTCACTGGGATCAAGCACCGTAAGATCAAACCCACTACCAGGCACCTCTTCCCATTACAAGATAAATAGATCAAGTTGGCCAGACAAGAACCAAATATTGGAGAAGAAATACAAGGCTATAAGAGATCATTCATAAAAGAGATTAAAGAACTCAAATACTTTCATGGATATAAAAACATACATCTGATCATAAACTCAAAGTTCATCGATCCCAACAAACACACCACAAAAAGAGTTACATCATATGGATCTCCAACATACCATTGTATTGAGGATCAAGAGTGAGAGATGAAGCCATCTAGCTACTAACTACGGACCCAAAGGTCTACCAATAACTACTCATGCATCATCAGAGAGGCACTAATGGAAGTGGTGAACCCCCTCCGTGATGGTGTCTAGATTGCATCTGGTGATTCTAGACTCTGCGGCGGCTGGATGAATATTTCGTCGACTCCCCTAGGCTTCTGGTATTTTTGGGGTATTTATAGAGGAAAGAGGTGGTCCAGGGAGCACCCGACGTGGGCACAACCCACCAGGGCGCGCCAGGGCCTCCTAGCGCGCCCTGGTGGGTGGTGCCCCCCTCGGGGCACCCCCAGGTGCAACCAGGGCCCATTGCCTTCGTTCTGGCCCATAAAAATCTTCGTAAAGTTTTGTGGCATTTGTACTCCGTTTGATATTGATTTTCTGTGATGTAAAAAACATGGAAAAAATAGCAACTGGCACTTGGCACTATGTCAATAGGTTAGTAGCAAATAATTATATAAAATGACTACAAAATGATTGTAGAACATCCAAGATTGATAATAAAACATCATGGAACAATCAAAAATTATAGATACGTTGGAGATGTATCAGCATCCCCAAGCTTAACTCCTACTCGTCCTCGAGTAGGTAAGTGATAAAAACAAAATTTTTGATGTGGAGTGCTATTCATGAAGTCATATCATATTCTTTTCTTTATAGCATGGACATTTGGACTTTTATGTGATTCAAAGAAATAGTCTAGTTTGACATAATAATTTAGATAGTTAAGCATATCAACAAGCAACCATGTCTTTCAAAATTTCAATGTTAAAATAAGTTATCCCTAGCCAATCATGCTCAAACATTGATCCATTCATGAAACACACTCGGATATTAACTACACCCAATACTTGAGCACGATCATATTGCCTCCTAGTTGGTGCTTTTATGAGAGAAGATGGAGACTCAAATTTCAAAAATAAAAATTGCATAAAGTAATAGATAGGCCCTTCGCAGAGGGAAGTATGGATTTGTAGAGGTGCTAGAGCTCAAAGCGAAAAATTAGAATAAAAATATTTTGGGAGGTGTATCCATCCAACCAACAAAAACAACTTAGAGTTCACAATACTTTCCATTCATAGATATATCATAGGCGGTTCCCAAACAGGAAATAAAGTTTATTCCTTATTCAACCATAACTTTCACTTTCCTTGGCTAACCGCATCCACGGGTGCCCTCCATACCAACACTTTTCAAGGAATTTATTATTTGATAACGTAAAGTAAATTCATTTCTTTTTGCATTTCGGGACTGGGCATCCATAATACCTTTGCCTTACTCTCGTCCAATGACAAGTGAATAAACACTCATCTTGAGAATAACACATCTAGCATGGAAAATATTAGCCACCCCTCACCTGTCCGTGAGCGAAACAAACACACAAAAGAGAAGTTTATTTTGAAAATTAGAGATGGCACATGCAAATTTGCTTAGAACAGAAAAACAATACCACATATAGGTAGATATAGCGGAGTCATGTGGCAAAACTGGTTTAAAGGATTTTGGATGCACAAGTAGAGGTCATACTTAGTGCAAAATGAAGGCTAGCAAAAGATTGGGAAGCGACCAACCAAGGAACCAATAATCTCATAGGCAAGCATTAAGCATAATTAACACCAAATAATGCACCACAAGTAGGATATAATTTTCATTACATGATTATTGACTTTCGTGCATGCATAGGGAATCACAAACCTTAACACCAATATTCTTACTAAAGCATAATTACTCATCAACATAACTCACATATCACATCATCATATCTCAAAACTATTACTAAGAATCAAGTTTATTTTGTCTAATGATCTTCATGACATTTTTTTACTTTATCCTTCTTGGATATCTATCACTTTGGCAGTAATTTCCATGTGTTGCTTTTCATAAGCTCAAACAAATATAAGTGAAGATCATGAGCATAACAAATTTTATTTCTCTCAAAATAATTTAAGTGAAGCAAGAGAGAATTTCTTCAAAATTTTAATAACTCTCGAACAAATCTAAGTGAAGCAAGAGAGCATTTCTTCAAAAAAAACAAAGCACACCGTGCTCAAAAAGATATAAGTGAAGCACTAGAGCAAGTCCTAGCTCATGAAAGATTTAAGTAAAGCAAAGAGAGCAATTCTAACAAGTCATGAAATAATTTTGGCTCTCTCAAAAAGGTGTGTCCAGCAAGGATTGATGACTTAAAACACAAAATAAAACAAGCAAATACACATATCATACCAAGACGCTTCAAGCAAAACACATATCATGTGACGAATAAAAATATAGTCTCGAGTAAAATACCGATAGTTGTTAGTTGGTTGCTCATTCTTGGATAATAGCTTGGGATGTCGGGGCATACCCATGCATAGGCTCTTACATCCTTCCTTCATCCATTGTAAGATAACCAAAAACTTGAAAACTTCAATCACACAAAACTCAACAAAGCCTTCGTGAGATCCGTTAGTATAAGAATAATAAACCACTACTATAAATGCTGTATAAAACTAGTTCATATTTTGTTTTTGTATTATATCTACTGTATTCCAACTTTTCTATGGAAAAAACTCATCAAATAAAACCATAGAGCCATCAAAATAAGCACACAACACAAAGAAAACAGAATCAGTCAAAACAGAACAGTATGTAGCAATCTGACTATTTCGAATACTTCTGTAATATAAAAAACTTTGAAAAATTAGGACGACCTGAGAAATTTGTATATTGATTTACTGCAAGTGGAATGTGTATCTTATCACTCTCTAGTAAAGAATGAAAATTAATTTCATGAGCGTAAAACTTTCTGTTTTTTCAGCAAAATCAAACAACTATTGCCCAAGAAGATACTAAAGGCTTTACTTGGCACAAACACTAATTAAAACACAAAAAAACACAATCATAACAGTAGCATAATTGTGCTTAACACTCAAAAACAGGAAGCAAAAAGCAAAAATAAATTTTATCCATTGGGTTGCCTCCCAACAAGCGCTATAGTTTTACCCCCTTAGCTAGGCATAAGATTTTATTGATGCTCACATGAAAGATAATAATTGAAACACAAAGAGAGCATCATAAAACATGTGACAAACACATTTAAGTCTAACATACTTCCTATGCATAGGAATTTTATAGTCAAAAAATTATCAAGACAAGAAATAACTAGTATATGCATAGGAGAGAAATGAAACATTGACAATCTCATCATAACGAGAGGCAATCTAGTAACATGAAAATTTCTACAACCATATTTTCCTCTCTCATAATAATTATATGTAGGATCATAATCAAATTCAAAAATATAGCTATCATATAAAATTTTCTCTTCATGATCCACATGCATAAAAGTTTTATGATCTTCCATGATTGTGGGATTAACATGAACTAAAGTCATGACCACCCCAAGCCCACTTTTATTAAAAATTTCATAAGATTCAAAACTCTCCAAATATGTGGGATTATTTTTATCTAATGTTGACACTCTTCCAAACCAATTTTCAATATTATAGCAAACATATTCATCATGAGGCTTAAATAAATTTTCAAGATTATAAGAAGAATCACCCCAATCTTGATCGTTGCAAAAAGTAGTAGACATAGCAAAATTAGCATCCCCAAGATTGGGGTTTTGCATATTATTAGCACAATTGACATTAATATAATTTATAGTAAAATCATTGCAATCATGCTTTTCATTCAAGGAGTTATCATGAATCACTTCATTAAGTTGTTCATCACAATTTTCATATTCACGAATCTCAAGCAGAACTCCATAAAGATAATCTAGTGCACTCAACTCACTAGAAATTGGTTCAACATGATTGGATATTTTGAAGATATTAGAAAGTGGATGGTGATCCATATCAATATATTTTTAGCAAGCGAAGATGCAAGCATATAGAAGGCACATGGCAACACAAGCAAACAAAAGATCTGACGAGAAAAAGTCGAACAGAAAAGAAGGCAAATAAAACAGCAAATTTTTGTGAAGTGGGGGGAGGAAAACGAGTGGCAAATGGCAAATAATGTAAATTGCAAGGAGATGAGATTTGTGATTGGGAACCTGGTTATGTTGAAGATCCTCCCCGACAACGGCGCTAGAAATTCTCCTAGATGGTAGCTGGAACTACGTAGGTATTTCCCTAGAGAGAGAGGGATGATGTAGCACAATGATGGTAGTTATTTCCCTCAATTATGAAACCAAGGTATCAAACCAGTAGGAGAACCAAGCAACACAACGTAAGCAGCACCTCCACACAAATAACAACACCTCACAACCCTATGTGTTAAAGGGGTTGTCAATCCCTTCCGGGGTACGGCGCCTCAAGATAGGCAAGTGGACGTGAGGTAAATTGTGGTAGATAGATAGATCGAACAGCAAATAAAATAAATTGTAGCAAGGTATTTTTGGATTTTTGGTTTAATAGATCTGAATAAAAATGCAAAGGAAAAGTAGATCGCAAGGCAAATATAAGAGAAAGAAAACCCGGGGGCCGTAGGTTTCACTAGTGGCTTCTCTCGAGAAAAATAGCAAACGGTGGGTAAACAAATAACTGTTGGGCAATTGATAGAACTTCAAATAATTATGACGATATCCAGGCAATGATCATTACATAGGCATCACATCCAAGATTAGTAGACCGACTCCTGCCTGCATCTACTATTCTTACTCAACACATCGACCGCTATCCAGCATGCATCTAGTGTATTAAGTTCATGGAAAATGGAGTAATGCAATAAGAATGATGACATGATGTAGACAAGATTCGTTTATCTATATGGCAGTATATATAGATCTCGTCTTTTTATCCTTAGTAGGAACGATACATACGTGTCAATGCCCTTTCTGTCATTGGGATCAAGCACCGTAAGATCGAACCCACTACTGGACACCTCTTCCCATTGCAAGATAAATAGATCAAGTTGGCCAGACAAAACCCAAATATCAGAGAAGAAATATGAGGCTATAAGAGATCATGCATAAAAGATATCAAAGAAACTCAAATACTTTCATGGATATAAAAACATATATCTGATCATAAACTTTCAGTTCATCGATCCCAACAAACACACTGCAAAAAGAGTTACATCATATGGCTATCCAAGAGACCATTGTATTGAGGATCAAGAGAGAGAGATGAAGCCATCTAGCTACTAACTACGGACCCGAAGGTCTACAAAGAACTACTCATGCATCATCGGAGAGGCATCAATGGAAGTGGTGAACCCCTCCGTGATGGTGTCTAGATTGGATCTGGTGATTCTGGACTCTGCGGCGGCTGGATGAATATTTTGTTGACTCCCCTAGGGTTTTTTGGTATTTTTGGGGTATTTATAGAGCAAAGAGGCAGTCCGGGGGGTACCCGAGGTGGGTACAACCCACCAGGGCGCGCCAGGGCTTCCTGGCGCGCCCTGGTCGGTTGTGGCCCCCTCGGGAACCCCCAGGTGCAACCAGGGCCCATTGCCTTCCTTCTGGCCCATAAAAAATCTCCATAAAGTTTCGTGGCATTTGGACTCTCTTTGATATTGATATTCTGCGATGTAAAAAACATGGAAAAAATAGCAACTGGCACTTGGCAGTATGTCAATAGGTTAGTACCAAAAATGATATAAAATTACTATAAAATGATTATAAAACATCCTAGATTGATAATAAAACAGCATGGAACAATCAAAAATTATAGATACGTTGGAGTCTTATTAGCTAGCAAGACAACACTATAGAGCAAAGAACAAATAACAGCTATCACTACATGCATATATGGCTGGTGGAGGCTCTAGGTTTAAGACTTTGCATAAAGCCAATTTTTCCCTACAACAAAAGGAATATATTTTATATCTACCAAGTTTATGTCATTAATGAGAAGGTACCCCAACTCAATCCCAAAAGAATATTATTAACCCAACAAATTCATTAAGTAAGTGGTGAGATCAAATCAATAATTCAAGTACCAGATACTCAAGATGTCCATAACCGGGGACATTGCTAATCATGATTAGTTTGTACACTCTGCAGAGGTTTGCGCACTTTTCCCCACAAGACTCGATCTCCTCGGTTGGATTTCTTGCACTACATGATGTTTGAGAAACGGATGATTGAGACATAGTCTTTCCGAGGAGGTCCCCTTAACCGATAGATAGGCCGGTACACCTACAATTCCCCTACATCTGCTAGCCCATCATGGAAAGGATTCCCACAACTTACTCAATAATGCCAAAGCCCATAATGGCATGTGGCTACACACGGAAGTTTCTAGCATGAACAATCTTATGATCCCTTTGAGCCTAGGTGGCATTCCATAGGATGATCACACGGGTACCCTGGGATCTCCTAGGACAACATTGGATTCCCGAGGTTCCCACAACCATACCACCTAGATGTGTATTAAAGTAGCCACCTTAAGTTTCCCTTAGATAATATTACTCTCCCAGCTTTCATGAATCTCACATACCCAAACCACGTCTACGAGCATAGCAATATGAGCATAACGTATAATACCCAGGGTTGATAAAAGACAATAGGCTCCTACCTCATCAACTACTTAACCACACCCAAATGTTACCAATCCTACTCATGCAATGTTTGAGGGTTGAGACTAATGCATAAAAACTGGGTAATAAAGGGATATGATCAAAGTATTACATGTCTTGCTGACGATCGGAAAACCCTAGAGATTCAAAGTAGCAAGCTTCGCACTGCAGGAACTCTGTCGTAAACAAACAATAGAATACATAAGAACTCAAGCATAATATGCAAGGGTAAAACCAGAGAAAAAAAAATCTAAACAGAAAGTTCAAGTCAAAAGCTTCGATTTGCAAAAAGATCAGTCGAATTGGAGCTACAAAACTCAAACTACGATCAAAAGAAGTTCAAAATCAAATATGCTTGAAACCAAATTTTAATTTTTCAAAAGCATGTTTAAGTTGGTTATATGAACAGAGGGGAACATAATGAAGAATTTGGCGTTGGTTTCGTTGGATTTGGATAAATGAGCAAAAAGTTGTGAGGGTTTAAATTTCAGGGACTAATCTGTAAGAAAACTAATCACGGATAGGTCCCTGGCTGAAAATAAAACTAAAAAGAAAAATCTCACAAACAAACATTCGCTAACAGAAACTAATGAACGAAAATGTTCACTAACAGATCTAAAAGAACAAATGTTCGCTGATTAGACTACTCTAATAGAATAAACCGCTCTAAAAAGAAAAACTGAAACTATAAAAACCGGGGCGAGTTTATTCAGCGGTCATACCGGTTCGGTGAGAGAAACCGGCGGCGGAGGATCGGGCTCCGGCGGCGGCTCGGCTCCGGCACGAGGAAGCGTGAGCGACGGCGGCTGCGGGGCGGGGTGGCTAGGCAACAGCCCGGCGAGGCAGGCTCGGCGGCGACTAGCAGGCGAGGCGGCTTGCGGCAGGCGGTGGCGATGCGGCAGGCGCTCGTGGCGTGAGGAGGAGGGGGCGGGGTCTTGCCTTTTAAAGGCGGGGTCGGGCGGTGGCTTGGGCAGGGCGCCAGGCGGCGGCGGAGCAGGTCCGAGCCGGACTCCGCGGCGGAGGGGCGTGCGGCGGCCGGACTCCCAGCCGGAGTCGGTCACGGGCGAGGCGCTGGGCCGGCTGGCCCTTTGGCCTAGTTCGGTCCAGAAGATTTTTTTAATACTTTCACCGCGAGGAAAGAAAAAAAATGCAAATAAAATAACAAAAAAATTCTAAAATTCCAGAAATAATTTCCACCGTCCTCTCCTAATATTTAGGACAAAGTAAACATTTTTCTAGCTAAATGCAATTTTTGAAAATGCACATTTTCCCCTAATTTAACCGAATAAAATTCCAAATAAAATTTGAATATAATATATTTTATTCAAAATTAAATTTCCATTATTTCTTAGTTGTTTTTTAGTAAGTCATATTATCTTCTCTCATTATTTATTTATTTTGAAATAATTGGAAAAATAATTTCAAATAAAAATCACTTTGATCCAATTTTCCAATTTTGAAAAATTGAAAAATGGATTTTTGTGAAAACCTCCAACTCTCTCTCAAATGGTCCTTGAGTTGCTTAAGGTCTCTAGGATCAAAATTTCGAAATAAACCAAATTCAAAATGCACAAATCAGGATGCATTTGATGACTTAGTGATTAAAATGCAAATTGAAAATTGGGATGTTACAAACTACGGGAAAAGTATTAGGACAAAATGTAACCATAGCATTAAACTTTTGGATCCAAATCAGTCCCTTATGAAGTAGCGCATAAACTAGGGTTTAAGCTTCTATCACTCTACCAACCCATCATCTAATAACTACTCCACAATGCATTCCCTTCAGCCCAAGTATGGTGAAGAGCCATGTAGTCGACGTTCACATGACACCACTAAGGGAATCACAACATACATATCATCAAAATATCAAACACACACTGGTGCGTGTCGGTCCTAAACAAACAGTTTTTAACCCCTTTCTGCAACGGCCTTTGGAACAGTCGCCAAGTGAGTGTGTGCGATAGGGGGTCCTTCCCACACGACCCAGAAACCGTCGGGGATATGGAACAGTGATCCAGAGGCCTTCCAAAATGTAATCGTGTGCGATGCAGCACACACTAAATTCTTTCGCACATGTGGTATCGGTGATTAAGCATTTCTAATGATGCAGTGAAACCATACGGTCTGTCGTAACAAACCGTTTGAGAAACAGTATGTAAGGCACACAGGCCAACATATGAACTGTGTGCGATTTGTGCCCTATCGCACACGAGTTTTCTGCGTAACCTGTCTGCCATGCTAGACTCTGTCGCACATGTTTTCCAACAATTACCGTCTGCGATAATGTTCTATCACAAATGGTTCAGAAGCCCCTTCGCACACATACAAGTGTTGCAGACCATTTGTGATTTGTTAGGTATCACCGACGGTTGCTGCAAGAGTGACATGTGCTTTTCGTGTGGGATCCCACACGTTTCATGAAAAAAATACAACTAGGATTGTATTTTGCATTGGGCATGGTTTTCTCCCAGTTCTCGTGTGCGATAACGCGATATGACAAACGGTTCCAGAGAACCTATGCACACGTAGTAGCGTTGCGAATCGTTTGCAATCTGCTATGTATCACCGACGGTTCCGCTACGATTGACATATGCTATCCGATGTGGATCGCACACACTCATTTAGTTGAACCGTGTGCGGAGCAATTGCCAGGTTAAAACAAAAATATCCCATTTTGAATCGGCACGCAAAAATCAAATTTGCCATAATATTCAATTGAACAAATAAACAAAAATATCCCATTTTGAATTAGCATGCAAAAACCAAATTCACCACAGTATTCAATTGAACAAATAGTGTCCAGAGGAAGAACATTCATCAGATTTCACAACAATTGCAATTGAATATATGGTAGCTAAATTCCAATGATTTGTCCACACATATATGCATTACATAATTAATCATAGTGTACGAAATATGAAGACCCCATCAGATGGAAAACAATGGATCCATGAGTTATATGTTTAGCGGCTAACTCTTACTCAATGTTTTAGGAGAAGGCATGCTGAAATCTTTATTATCACCAGTGGGATTGATGTAGTGATCCAGGAAGAAGTCGCTGATAAATCTCCGAACCATCAGCAATTCACCAGCCAGGAGTGGTTCAGGGGTCCTCGGTTCTAAGATGAGCTGCAGTATTTTAAGATCAGAATGTTCCATATGAGTGGATTAGTAGATATTAATTAAGATAGACTTACTGGTACTAATTCGCGAGGATCGTCACAACTATTAGCAGATTTGTAGATGGAGATCATGTATCTGTAACATAGTATCCACAAAGGTTGGTCCCTGCTTCTTGCTGAGGACACTGAATTTTTTTGTACAAAATTAGTCATGTATTTGTCCTGTTAGGAACAACCTAACCAGTGTTAGTTGTATTATTTTTTCTTTGGACAAAATAGAAAGAGGATTATTTGGAAGCTTGAACATTTGACTAGCGTAAGGAAAGGTATTTGCACACTGTTGGATAAATTTTCCGAAAATAACGGATTTCGGTGTGTTACCGGAGAAATGATCTCATGTTGCACGGGTTGTTCCGTCTTAAACTGGTTCCCTGGTTTAGTTTTCCACAATGAGAGCACACTGCAAAATGATGATGAATTTTGACAACATCAATTGTTGAACCATATATGAATGCAAATTAATTTTAACATCATGGAATTCAATACCGATCCAATTGCTGAACATGCGTCAGATCCTGAGCATTTGTTGACTCTCTGAGAGAATCGATGTAGTAAACTGTATTCTTGTTTGGAACAATGAATACCAATATCCAGTGATTGCTACATATTAAGAAAGACATGAACTTACGAATGATGCTGAAATCTGAAAGACAATCAGTGTATGCGTGGTTGTTTACTTGACTTATCGCTCATGATATGGCCAGAGAAATGATTGTGGATGGGACGTGTTTTCAAAGATACGGAGGACCGTGTTAACGGCCCAGTCCCGTCGGTCCTTACCATCTAATGTTGTGCCATTTGCTAATGCAGGTTCTATGAAATACACACTCTCCCTTATTCTTCTCCACGCGTTTAATCCCATGAGAGGAATAAAATGCAGTTAGTTGTTTATCATTTACAACATTGTACGGAGAAGTTGATCAGAGTTTGTTAAGTACTTACAAAATCAGGCATCTAACAAGAGTGGCATCGAGCACGTTGAAGTTGAAGAAGAGATGTAAGTCCTCGAAACTCACATTTATGGAACCAACATCGTGTCAGAAATGATCTCTATTGTAGTGGACTAGCAAAGCATGATAACCTGCTGACATTTGATCCATGCAATATTCATGTAACTTGCGGCAACTGGAGCTGCACTCATCAAAGTATTCGCCAACAAGAAATGGTTGACCATGGATGTAATTGCGTGCTTCAAGTACGTTTGCTTTCCTTTTAGCAAGCAACAATTCTACTTCTTCGTCATCCATGGCGTCAGAAATAATATTACTCCCCGATCCGAACAAGCTGCTGTTAATTTGGTTCTGTGCGATGAGTGCTTTCAGTAAGAGGCCATCGTTCTCTTTCCTCGTCACTCTCCCACTACACTTCCTCATGGTCATGGTTGTAGCCTTTTTGGCCACTTCCTTCTTGCTACTGGAAGCATTTCTGGCAGAACGTCTGGTTGCCTGCAAGGTACACTGCTGAGCAGACGGTGAAGCTTGGACGGACTTCTTAGCAGACGGTTTATCTATGCCAGACCGCTGAGCTAGCAGTGCTACTGTGACGGATTGCTGGGCTATAGGAGCAGAGGCATCAGACTGCTAACCATGCGTTGAAGCTATGTCGGGTTTCTCCGCAGGTGGTGCCAACTTGTTGGTGTGCTAAGGAGGCCGTGCCAAAGCGTTGGTTTGCTGAG
Source organism: Triticum urartu (assembly GCF_056163025.1). Lineage (NCBI taxonomy): Eukaryota > Viridiplantae > Streptophyta > Magnoliopsida > Poales > Poaceae > Triticum > Triticum urartu. Next base: position 334,216,904 of record NC_141876.1, read on the forward strand.
TAGGAATAACTGACGCATTGGTATGCTGATCACGCGCCTGTAGACCGACAGACTGATGAGCAGTCGGTTCTGGACCTACAAACTTCTTAGCAGGCGGTTTCGAAGCATCAGACTGCTTAGCAGTCTGTTCCACCAGGTTGTTCTACTGAGCATGTGCTCCAGCTGGGTCTCCCTCCGCTGCTTCAGCGGCCAGCATCTGAATCGGTGGTGCATCATCAGAAGTTGTAGGCCTTGCCACTGGCTGCTTCGGGGCGGAGGATGACATGGCATGTATGCCACAAAGTCGGGCCGACAGATCATAGGTTGATGCATCAGCCTGCGAGAGCTATTGTGTCAAGGAGAGCGTCCTCGGTTTTGGGGCGACGGTGGTTGCTTTTGGCGGGGCTTCAGGAATCTCATCGATGAACTCTATTTCCTTTCGTGGCCACTGGATGTGATGTAATAGTGTTTCTCCCAAGGTCCTTTTCTCATTGAAGTCTCCTAGGACATTCTTCAGGGAAAATTCATTGAATCCAGGCTTTACTTCAGTCACGTAGCACTTCACACAGCCCGGCTTCAATGGCACATTGTCCAAGAAGAGGCCATCTTCCAAGAAGGGTGGGCAAACCCAAGTTGTTGCACATTTTAATGTACCTTCATAATGTGTAAGTACGCCCTTCAGTCTATCTTTCATTCCAGATAGATCAGATATAGCGTCATCACGAGCAGCTGTAGTCTCAGTGTCGCCGGGGTCAGCTGATGCACACCTACTCTTGTGCAGTGTTGCCGCGCAATAAGCAGTAGCATACATGCCCGCCTCCCTCCCATCTATTGGCTATCTGTCAGTGTTAGAGTCTTCTGCATCATCACTGACTCCTCAACATCCTTTCGAACAGCTGGATAAATCTCCTTCTTCATCTTTTCAAACAATCCATTCTGCTTCATTTCACTCCTTGCTTTTTTCATGATGAGCCTCTCTTCTTTGCTGAGTGTGAAAGCCCTCTTGTGTGGGACATTAACACCTATACCTCTTGCACGGCCAGGGGGCTCTTTTGTGTCCAGAGCAATGGACAGAATGTCACATGGCCCTGAGTTCCTGTAGAACCTTTCAGGGATCTTGGAAGCCTCTACCATCACTTCATACAGTTTGGCGTCATGTGCGTTTTCAAAGTAATAAGTTCCGTCATCACGCCTCTTTGCACGTGCCCTCAAGTAGTCTCTGGCGCATTCGCCCTTGATTTCACTAAAGGCCGGAGTCCCACCCACCGCTATTGCTTCTTTGTTCTCCTGTTCCCATATCAGTTTCATGCCGTAGTATCCTGCCACACCCGTATGGTGGGGGTGTATGGCCTACTTCTGAAGTTCCGATTGCTTGAAACTCTTCGCAGCAAACTCTGGAGTTGCCCTGACCCTTTTGAATTCTGCCGAGTCTGCCTCTGTAATTTGGGGGTATGCGGGGATTGGGTCCTTGCCTTCACTCAAGTACTTCTTGTACAACACGTGCTTCCAGTTTCTCCAAGCATCCCTAGCCTTCTTTAGTGCAGCATGTTCCACCTGCATTCTCCACTGCTCTAGAACGTTGAAGTGATCCATCAGCTCCCGGACTATCCTTCACCGTGTTTCTGTGTCAGCCCTCCGAAACCCCGGCAGATTAATGTTGAGTCTTGCCCTACCAACAAATACACACACACACACTCCTAAACCTCATGCATGCTTTCTTTGGTTTAGTTGGAGCCCGGGACTTTAAATCGAACTCGGTTACTTCATATGCACCTTTAGGCTGGTGTGTGGGCTTCCTTGGAGCGTTCCTCCATGTCCTGACCAGAAGGGTAATTGTTGTAGTTCTATCCCGTTCAATACTACTTGATCCCTCACAATTTGCTGAATACCTAGGGTTGTCCGAATCAGGAAGATACATGGCCAGAATGAGTACTCTTGCTGCTACTCGGCATCTACAGAGAACACATGCGAAACTCAGGAAAGGAGGATAAGCATAAAACTAACAACTCGGTATCAAGCTTTCTAAACATGCCATGCAATAATTTAGAAAATTTACGGGTAATTTGTTAAGTTTGTCTGTAAATAGGCAGTAACTTATTGGAACAAATATAGCTTATATGTAGTAAGGAAGGTAGATAATAAACATATATACACTCTCCATTATTTATAGCCAATTTGGGAACATACGGAACGAAATTGGAAGAGAGATTGCGAGGAAATATGCCTCACCGCGATGGAGAGCAGTAACTAACATGCTTCTTAATTCCAACCCGGCCAGACCACAGGAGAGGCGAGGGTTACTACATCGATATGCTCAAGGGTGGCTGGCGAGCAAACGAAGATGGCGAGGCATGGGCCATCGTCTGTTGGGAACGGGAGAGGAGGTATGCTTGACGCTGAAGAGCGGGCACATGGCCGGGTTGAGCACGGCAGCGCCGGAGAGGGTTCTGCTGTGGATCTAGGGAGGGGGGAGCTGGCGAGGGAGATTGGGTTGACTAGTTGAGTGAAATGTGGGCGGACGGTGTGTGTGTGTGTGTGTGGGGGGGGGGGGTTGGCAGCCTAGGTGAAAAGGGTGAAAATATCCACGATCGTCGGGCGCATGGAAAGGCCGATGCAAACGGTTGCCTCTAAGCGCTCGTGTGCACAAACAGAATAATTTCGTTTGAAATGAAGACGTACTAATTTTTCGCACGTAAACCAATCACAATTTTACCACGGGTTTGATTTGCTGGCGCATTTCAGGTCTCGTGTGCTATATGTAAGACATTTTTTGGCATTTACCGTGCATGTTGGCATATAAATCAATTCCTAGCCGGACTGCATTTCTTGTCGAAAGGGATGAGGATTGCCGTTCGATTTGGGAGCATCCAACGGTGCAGACGTACGATCCGTGGGGTTTGGGTTCTGGCCAATCAGAACGCACGACTCAGATCGAGTGCACAGCGAGGGGGGCATCGACCACGGTTTGGTAGGCACACGGCTTTCGTGTGTGAACCGTGTGATATTTGACAACAATTTTTGGGGAGGGGCTATTTGAAAACATGTACCAGTGTTTTCGAAAGGGATGAGGATCTTGGTTCGATCAAGGAGAATCCAATGGTGCAGACGTACGATCCGTGGGGTTTTGGTTCTGGCCAATCAGAACGCACGACTCAGATCGCGTGTGTGGCAAAGGGGTGGGGGGTGCATCGGCCATGATTTAGTGGACACACGGCTTTCGTGAGTGAACCGTGTGCTCTTTGAAAACATTTACATTACCTAACATCATATTTTTGTTCGAATGGAAACATGAGTTCCTCGTTTCGCCTCCATTTTTTTCCACGATATGAAATCATGAGTATAGTGGAGAGTGTCATATACTAGTATCATGAATATACAGTACATATGATACTAGTGTATCATTCTACCTTTAATTAATTATAGCGCATAGTATAATACATAGAGTATAGTATCATATATAGATCATATTATTGCCATGCATGACACAAATTAGCATCGCATTTAACATGATACGGTATCTACCTACTATATGTAACTCTAAACCTCTTTATATATATTTAATTCTTTGCCACACCAGCATACTTGCTATTTCCGAGTGCATGACATCGCCGGCCACTATGGCCAGCCTTATATTGTGGGGAGTATCATATACTATATATATAGTATCATGCATATGATACTAGTGTATGACACTAAGTACGTACCTTCATAGTGCATATATAGTATCATAGAGTAGTACTAGCTCCCTCTATAAACTATTATAAGAGCGTTTATATAACTAAATAGTTACCTAAACGCTCTTATATTAGTTTACGGAGGGAGTATATATCATAGATGACCATATTTATGAATTGAGCCCTATAAGGCTGGTTGTAATGGGGAGTATTATATATATACTAGTAGTATCATGCATGCATATATATGATAGTGTAGCTAGGATACTATTTCCGTAATGCATAGTATCATTAGTTAACATCTTAGGTTGCCTTACTAACTATCATGCATCACACAAAGTAGTAGTACAACATTTAATATGACACGGTATCATGATATGATACCACATCCTCTCTTGTGTGCCACATCATCCAAAAAGTCTACTTGGCATGCATGATACCGCTTATGATAATACCATTACAACGAGCCTAAACTGGAAACGAGGGAGTATGAGACTAGCCAGAATGGAGAGTAGTACACTAGTAACATACACATATCCCTAGACTATATATGTTACTACCTTCATAGTGGGTAGTAACATATGTTGTAGTGTCATGCAATGCTTCATTTCTTAGGTTACATACTCATATTGCATTCGGGCATGTAATGCTACAGTAACTAGCTAAGTTACCGAAACTATCTCTCTCCTGATTAACTTATTGCCACATAAGCAAGTTTGCTGAGTTGGAATCGGTGTTACTACTGAAGTTACTCCCACTGTGGCTAGTCTGATACTACCTATTCGTCTATGATATACTAGCTACCTCACTAAGAGCATGCGTGGTTAATAGTATAGCCAAGGGTCGGCTATAAGAAGTTGCCATGTCATATACAGCCAACCTCTTAGCGGGCATGTACAATAATATGTTTTATATACGTACTAGTTTATCAATAGTTGGCCCACCTTACATCCTCACAAAGTGTCTAAGGTCTCATGTTGTAGCTGGCTCTACTAACCAAGAGCCCGCTTCTCTTCTCTTTCCTCCAACTAATAAGCACATATATATATTATTCTATTCCATATAGCCAGACTACCCACAGTGGGAGTAACATAGGTAGTAACATCACACATATCTAGATAAAATAGATGATGTGGCAAGCAATAAATGAAGAAATGGAGGAAAGTGGATATGTGTGATGTTACTACCTATGTTACTCCCACTGTGGGTATAGTCTTACTATATTATGAGACTACCCACAATGGGAGTAACATAGGTAGTAACGTCACACATATCTAGATAAATTAAGTAGATGATGTGGCAAGCAATAAATGAAGAAAGAGAGGAAAGTAGTAACATAGCTAGTTACTAGTAGTATGAGTAACGTCACATGTACATATCGAGGCAAGATGTGTCTATAGCCTAATAAATGAAGTGTTGCATGTTACCACACATATATGTTACTCCCCACTATAGAGGTAGTAACATAGACTAGTAACACATGGGCATGTTACTAGTCTATGTTACTACCAATTGTGGCTAGTCTGAGTAACATCACACATCTCAAGGCAAGATGAGTCTATAGCCTAATAAATGAAGTGTTGCATGTTACTACACATATGTTACTCCCCACTATAGATGTAGTAACATAGACAAGTAACATTCTATGTTACTACCCATTGTCTCTAGTCTTATGTCACTCTATTGTGTACTTACTTGCTCTAATGCATAGTATCATAGAGTTGCCAGTATCATATGTAGTACTTTATTTATATTGTCATGCATGACACATAGTAGCATAACATTTATTATGATACGGTTTCATGATATGATACTTAACCCTCTCTTTCTTCATTTAATTAATTCTATGAAAACTCATCAAAATTGCATAGTTGGCATGCATGATACTAGCTATGATACCCCCTTACTATCAGCCTAGCAAAGGTGTATAGATCATCTGTGCGTCGCTTTGTGAGTTTTCATCCTTTTGTTCGAGAAGCAGGGCGAAGTTTCAAACATTTAGGTCGCAAGGTCCGGCCACTGGCATAGGCCTAGTTGGTATTTTAATTACAAAAAATTCAAATGGAGTTCGGACATCATCAAAATCGATGTGTGCCTATGGCGTGCTCCCACGACCCCGTGGAAAAAAATTGGTAAAGTTTGGCACAAGTTTTGATGACCGCTCCTTCCTAACCGAAGCATCTCACATGAAGGATCATGGTTTTCCAAAAGGAGAGGTATCAATTCAAACTCCTTTGGTCGGTGACTTCATCATTTGGCCTCATAAAAATTTCCACGGTACGCAATCACCATTATACCACATGTTTGATTTTCTGGCGTATTTCAGGTATCGTTAGCTATATTTAAGACATTTTTTGAGATTAACGTGCATTTTGTGCATAAAAATAAAATTACAACCGGAACAGCATGTGATGTTGAAAGGGATGAGGATTGTCGTTTGATCTGGGAGCATCCAACGGTGCAGACGTACGATCCGTGGGGTTTGGGTTCTGGCCAATCAGAAAGCACGAATCAGATCATGGGCGGGGTGGCGGGGTTTGGTCTGCACACGGCTTTCATCAACGAACCGTGTGCTATTCGCAATCCAGATTGCATATTTTTGTTCACACATACTGTAGTAACTCAGAAAGGGTAGTACATCACATACGGTTATGTAACAACGATCGTGTCTAACCTATGTTGTCTTCTCACATGGTTTGGTGCAGAAATCATGTGTGACATTGTAATACCCAACACAAATGACATGTACAAACAGTGTGCCATATAGAACATATATATAGTGCCATTAGTAGTTCCCGACCGTTAGATTATCTCCACAGTTTCCCCATTTGACCCAAATCCCTACATAGCCTCCAAATTCCCTCGGGTGGCGCTGACATTGGGGGAATGCAGACGAGTGGTGCTAATGGTTCCGGTGCGGCTACTCCTGCTCGTATCGCTGCCGAGCACTTGCCTAAGCTCATCAGAAGGCAAGTGTACTACGGATCCGAATCATCCTGTCAGGTTCGAATCTATCCCAATCTTTTTTAGCATGTCCAAAGTATAGATCCTTGTTGAATCCGTCCTGAATGACCCCCCCACCCCAGGAAAGCGATCTGCCGCCAGATCCAGAGCATGACTCTAGACTCCCGCAACATGACTTCGACTCCGAGTTTTGCGCCACCGAGAAGTACCAAAAGCTGGGTTGTGTGCACGGGCACACTCCCGCTCGACGTGTATGCATGGAGGTATTCGACATTGGCAGGAGGTTTCTCAGTTGCCCCTTAGAGGTTAGTGCTAATTAAGTTCATCATTTTACTTCAGTTAATGCCACCGCTCATCCAGAATACTATTTAACATTGGTAGGGATATGAGGATTGTGCCTTTGTTAACTGGCTAGAAAAAGAATGGCATGGCAGGGCTCGGAGTGTTATCACCAAGCTCGCAGAAGATAACATAAAGCTGAAGAAGAAACTTGTTGATCTGGAATGTACAATCAGTACGATGAAGCAAGAAAGAATCAATCACAGACAACAAATGAAAGCAAGAGACAAGAAGGAACTAGCATGTGTAGTTGTGGTTGTCGCATTAGCCATGTTCTATGAAATGTTTGCAATGATGATTAGGGGTTTTGTTTGACAGTATTGCTAAAGCACATCTAGATGTGCTCTAAGTAATGCACATCTAGGTCCTATGCCATTGATGTTATGCGAAGATTCCTGCAGATATTTTTCTTTGTCTTTTTTCTTATCCTTTCTAGTTTGATTATTACTGGCTTTATCAACAAGAAGAGCTCAATGTATTGCTTGCCAACTGTCCTACTCTGTTTGTACCGGTATCAGTGCATAATCCCAAAACTCGTTCCATGTATTTGTTCTGAAAAAGGAAACCAGCCAAATAGCCAATAGGAGTCATGCGCAACCCCGGGAATTTGGAGCGATTGGGTGCAAATAATTGCGGTTGATTATATATCAGCGGTTAGATAATACGTCAACCCCCGCTTCAATCCCCGCTTCAATTAGCAGTTCCTCTTCTCTGCATAACCCGCTTAAGTGTCCACAATCTTCATCGTCCTCGGCAGGCCACGCTACACACTGGCACACACTATTATGCCATGTCGAGCGATAGCGAGGACGAAGTTCGGCCAGCAGTCTGGCGCCCAATGATAGGGTAACATCAAAATCACCCCGCTCGTCTTCCATGAGTCCGGTGTCGAGCCAGACCTCGATTATATCCGGTTCATGGAAGGGACGCCGCCTCCGGACTCGTCAAACAACAACCAGACGAACGAGGAGCCATCGGAGGATGAAGAAGAGGATGATGATGATGATGAGGAGGAATGGTCGAACAAGGAGGAGGAGTACGACGACAGAAACGACGATGACGATGGCGGCGGCGATGAAAAGCCAACGGTCAGCGCTAAGAAGCGTCCTCGCCAAGACGATGTCGCGGGGCCATCCAAGAAGAACAACAAGAAGAAGAAGGACTAAATTAAGCAGACTGTATATATCTCTGTTTATCCTGTCAATCTCATCGTAGACGGTTAGTAATATGTATTCAATAGAGATCTTTTACATTATCGCCAACAGGTTGGTTTGTTGAACTGTGTGCCCTGACAAGCACACAATTCACAAAAAAAGACCGTATGGGCTGTCTATAATGATCGCACACAATTCTTTTTACCGACCTGTTTACCGGGTATCACACACATCTTATTACGTCGAATCATTTGTGTGCACCTCACTCACCGCAAACGGTTCATCGGAGTGAATTGTATGTCGTATATCGCACACACCTTGATCTGGCTGCCTGTTTCTATTGTTCTATCTCATCGCAAACAGTTCGTATAGATCAACCGTATGCCCCTCATCGCACACGCAACTATAATCTGAACCGTGTTTGATGTATCATTCATCGCAAACATTTAGCATCATTTCTGACAGTTTTCATAAGCACCGTTTGCGATTATTGCATCACACATAGTTTCTCGAAGGGTCTCCGATCGTAGTGTCGCATTAGCAGCATCCTGCAGTAGTGACATATCAAGTTCACATGATTACTTGCAATATGACTTCTCCCGTGACCTCAAGAACAAAAGTAACTACTCACAAATGATAATCATGCTCAAGATCAGAGGGGTATTAAATAGCATAATGGATCTGAACATATAATCTTCCACCAAATAAACCATATAGTAATCAACTACAAGGTGTAATCAACACTAGTAGCCACCCACATGTACCAATCTGAGGTTTCGGTACAAAGATTGAACACAAGAGATGAACTAGGGTGTTAGAGGATATGGTGTTGTTGAAGATGTTGATGAAGATTGGCCTCCCAAAGATGAAAGGGTTGTTGGTGGGAAGTTTCCTCGACGGAATCACTCCGCCGGAGGAAAAAAGTGCTCCTGTCCAAGTTCCACCTCGAGACGACGGCGCTCCATCCCGAAAGCCCCCTTCATATTTTTTTCTAGGTAAAAATGACCTATATACCCGAATATGGGCACCGGAGGTGGGCCGAGGAGGGGACAACCCACCAGGGCGCACCTGGGGGCCCAGGCGCGCCCTGATGTCTTGTGCTCACTAGGGTGGGCCCCTCTGGAAGTTATTTGCTCCAGTATTTACTATATATTCCAAAACAATTCTCCGTAAATTTTCAGCTCATTTGGAGATTTGCAGAATAGGTAACTCTGACGTAGCTTTTTCAGGTCCAGAATTCCAGCTGCCGGCATTCTCCCTCTTTGTGTAAACCTTGCATATTATGAGAGAAAAGGAATTAGAATTACTCCATAAAGCATTATTATGCATAAATATATATAACTATCAGTAGGAAAACATGATGCAAAATGGACGTATAAACGCTCCGAGCGAAACACATATCATGTGGTGAATAAAAATATAGCCCCAAGTAAATTTACCGAAGGATTGAAGACGAAAGAGGGGATGCCATCTTGTGTAATTAGGACAATGTAGTAATTTGTATATCCATCTTGTGTATCCATCTTGTGTAATTAGGACAATGTAGTAATTTGTATATCCATCTTGTGTAAAAAAATAGAATTTTATCACGCTTCTGTGATTTTAAACAATTCTACTACTGGACACAAAAGTTTTGGTTTTTCAGCAAGATCAAATCAACTATCACCATAGACCATCCCAAAGGTCTTACTTGGCTCAAACACTAATTAAAACACCAAAACACAATTACTACAGAAGTAATAATGTGTATTTATTAGAAAATAGTAGCACAAACAAAAAACACAAAAATAAAATTGGGTTGCCTCCCAACAAGCGCTATTGTTTAATGCCCCTAGCTAGGCATAAAACATAGATCTAGGTATTGTCATCTTTGTTATGCAATTCTTCAATTGCACATTTATGACCCGTAGGAGATTCTTTGGGTTTGCTGATAATCACACACATAGGTAGGAAATCAAGAAATTCACTTGTAACAATTGGTTCTTTAATGATATTGATAAAGCTAGGGTGAACAGTTATCGTCTTAAGATCTTCGTTCCCTTTACTAGATGATTCAACCTTATTTTTAGGAACATAAATAAACTTAGTAGATTTAGTAAGAGGAAAATTTGGAGTAGTTTTTACAGAGGCGAAAGCGGAACCAAGTTGGTAATAATATCTTCTAACTTATTAATTTGAGTAGAACCTTGATCTATTTTATCATTAACTATAGGTTCCTTTTCCTTTAGATTCTTTAAAGTGATTCCTACCTTCAATCCAATTTGATTAATGTGATTATGGATCTTCTTATCCAGATTTTCAAAAAGTTCTACGGTAGAAATTTTATTCTCAATAATATCAAGCCTTTGCATCACATGTTCCAAAGTTAAAACTGTTTCATTAACCATGAGTGGTAGTGAGCCAACCAAATCTATCATAGCATTATAAGCATCCAAAGTATGGCTGCCCAAGAAATTACCCCAAGTAATGGTATCTAGCACATATCTATACCAAGTAGTAACACCCACATGAAAACTGCGAAGGAGAACGGTAGTAGATTGCTTACGAGTAGATCTATTTTGAGAATGGCAAATTCTATACGAAGCATCTTTTAAAAATTCTCCCTCCCTTTGTTTAAAATTGAAAACCTCACTTTCAGGGGTACTAAGAATGGTAGGAGGACTAGCAATGATATCAAAACAACTGATCTAGCACACAAGCAAACGGAAAGCAAACAAAAAAGATGAACGAAAGAAGGGCGAATAAAAAGGCAAACATTTTTGTGATTTTCTAAAAATGTTTTAGAAGTGGGGGAGAGGAAAACGAGAGGAAAATGGAAAATAATGTAAGTGCAAGAGACGAGAGATTATGATGGGTACCTTGTAGTCTTGGTGTAGAACCTCCCCAGCAACGGCGCCAGAAATTCTTCACGCTACTTCTTGAGCTTGCGTTGATTTCGCTTGAAGAGGAAAGGGTGATGCAGCAAAGTAGAGATAAGTATTTGCCACAGTTAAGAACCAAGGTAACAATCCAGTAGGAGGCACAAGCAACTCCCCAATATATGCACCTACACAAACTAACGAACACTTGCACACAACGCAAAAAGGGGTTGTCAATCATTTCACAGTCATGAACAAGAGTGAAATCTAATAGAGATGGGTATAAAAGATAAATAAAAGGGCAAACTAAAATAAATATAAATAAATTGCAGCAAGGTATTTTTGGGTTTTTTGGTTTATAGAGCTGAAAATATATGATGGAAAATAGACCCGGGGGCCATAGGTTTCACTATTGGCTTCTCTCTTGAAAGAAACATACGGTGGGTAAACAAATTACTGTTGAGCAATTGGTAGAAAAGCACATAGTTATGATGATATCTAAGGCAATGATCATGAATATAAGCATCATGTCCGTGACAAGTAGACTAAAATGATCATGCATCTACTACTATTACTCCACACATTGACCGACTCTTCCCTGCATCTAGAGAATTAAGTTCATAAGAACGGAGCAACGCTTTAAGTAAGATGAGATGATGTAGAGGGATAAACTCAAGAAATATGATATAAACCCCATCTTTTTATCCTCGATGGCAACAATGCAATATGTGCCTCGCTACCCTTCTATCACTCGGTGAGGACGCCACAAGATTGAACCCAAAACTAAGCACCTCTCCCATTGCAAGAAAAAACAACCTAGTTGGCCAAACAAACCGATAGTTCGAAGAGAAATACAGAGATACCTTAATCATGCATAAAAGCGTTCAAAGAAGACTCAAATAATATTCATTGATAATCTGATCATAAATCCAAAGTTCATTGGATCTCAACAAACACACCGCAAAAGAATATTACATCGACTAGAACTCCAAGGACATCGAGGAGAACATTGTATTGAAGATCAAAGAGAGAGAAGAAGCCATATAGCTACTAGCTATGGACCCTTAGGTCTATGGTAAACTACTCATGCTTCATCCAAAGGGTAGCAAGGTTGATGTAGAGGCCCTCCGTGATCGAATCCCCCTCAGGCAGGGTGCCAGAAACGGCCCCAAGATGGGACCTCATGGGAATAGAGGCTTGCGGTAGCAGAAAACTATTTTTGTGGATGCTTTTGATGTTGGGGGGGGGGTATTTGAGAATATATAGCACTGGAATGTAATGCCCCGGACACACCCTCCGGTGGTCGTTACTCCTGGCGGGATCTAGACTGGCCCCATAGATCAGTACTAGTACTTTCTGCACACTTTGTCCTCACCCGTGCGCACCCAAGAGAAACTTCCTGGTCGGTCACCCATCCTGAAACTACTCAGCCGAGCACACTTAACTTTGGAGTTATGTAAGAATGGATTCCGGAAAATAAGGAATTCCTTATTGGTATGAGTAGTCTATCATCCCTATTAAGCCAGGCTATCACATACACCCCCACTAAGAGGAACCGACGTCCTCATCGAGCCATAGGGACGTTCCCTCTTGGCACAAACGTCTGTGCATCCAGTCCGGTACATGTCCCATGCCGTGTGCCACGACGGGTCACAAATGTCATGAGTAACATGAACGCACACCTATCCGCAAACATCCGTGTAACCGCGAGGGTCGGCTCTGATACCAACTTGTAGCGCCCTGGATACACCCGCCGGTGGTCGTTACTCCTGGCGGGATCTAGACTGGCCCCATGGATCAATACTAGTCTTTTCTGCACACTTTGTCCTCACTCGTGCGCACCCAGGAGCAATTTCCTGGTTGGTCACCCATCCTAAAACTACTCCAAGCTGAGCACGCTTAATTTTGGAGTTCTATCCGAATGGCTTCCGGAAAAGAAGGAATTCCTTATTGATATGAGTAGTCGATCATCCCTATTAAGCCATGCTATCACATAGTCTCGTGTCAAGTTCTCTACAACCGGATATTAAAAATTCCCATCTGCCACATAACCATGGGAACGGCTCTTGAAAGTTTAAACCCTGCAGGGGTGTTCCAACTTAGCCCATGACAAGCTATCACGATTAACGGAGGAAAATCCTCCTCCCAGAACAACCCGATCAAACTCGGAATCCTAGTTCACAAGACATTTCGACAATGGTAAAACAAGTCCAGCAAGACCTCTCGGCGTGCCGAAACCCTGATAGTAGCCGTGCGTATCTTGTCTCAAGCCACGACCAGATGGGACATCCTATGAGTAAAACCAGATCCTCGTGTTGCCCTGTGGTGGCCCCGCAGTGTACCCGTTTGGGACCAACACCATCCGCAATGGCCCCCTGTATTATGTTAAAAGAATCCTCGAGGACGCGACCCCCTATGCCAATTAATTAATTATCAGGATTATTATGTTGGGCAAATGTTAAAACCAATGTTGTGCCTTGCTGGAAGAGTTTTATTCAAAGCGAACTGTCATGGAGGGCCCATAAACCCCAACCGTGTTAGGAACGCAAAATCAAGGAACATAACACCAATATGATGGAAACTAGGGCGGCAAGAGTGGAACAAAACACCAAGAAAAAGGCCAAGCCTTCCACCCTTTACCAAGTATATATGTGCATTAATTAAATAAGAGATATTATGATATCCCAAAATATCCATGTCCCAACATGGAACAACCTGCACTGCACCTGCAACTAGCAACGCTATAAGAGGTGTTGAGCAAAGCGGTAACATAGCCAAACAACAGTTTTCTGGGATGGTGGAAAATGTTAGAGGCTGTCATGGCAATTTGGGAGGCTTGATAAACAAGTGGTAGGTAGCGCGACATAGCGATAGCATCGAGACAACTAGCATGGCAAAGATAGTAGTGAGATCCAAGGTGACAGTCATCTTACCTAAAATCCCTCTAGGAAGAGAACCGGATCCATGAAGAAGAAGATGAACAAACGTAGTCGAACGGATCGTCACAATCACAATGTAACCGGAACTATCGAGAAGAAGCACAACCGGAAAGAAGCAAACAATAAAGTAAACAACCATCACATAAACATTGCATGATGCACAATCAAGTATGATGCACGTCCGGTTTAACAAGTCATGGCATGGCAAAGTGCAACAAACAATACAACCAATTAAGTGGATCTCAATATGCAACGAGTTGCATATTGACGAAACACCACATTCAAGTCATTTAGTTCGCTCTCGTTTATGTACCCAACAAGATTAAATGTTGGTTAACATGGCAAGAAGTGAGGCATAACTAAACTACACATTTTAGGCAATTTAAATGAGGTCGGAAATAACAAACAACAATTCTGAAAAATCCCCATATGCATATTTTGAATTTCATATTGTTCTGCCCTATACAAAATTTTGGAGTTGTTAAACGGCAAAGTAAAGTGCAGCAAGGTAATCTATGCATTTTCTACCCCGTTTACAAATAAAGTTTATTTAGTTCGGAGCTACGGTCAATTGGTTATGAAATAAATCATTTTAACATGCATTTATGCAAATTTAGACAAACAACAAGTTTAAACATTTTAAACATGGATTAAAGTTGCATATTATGAAAATAGACGAAATTCTAAGCATTTTACATATATAAATTATTTCGATCCGATGCACGATTGAAGAGTTATTAAATGCATGATCTAGAAGGGTTTTTCTGCAAATTTGTTTTTACTGGATAATAGGAAATTTGCAGAATAGGAAAAAAATAGAACAGGCTGCATCTGCTGGGCGCTGGGGCGCTCACCATGGGCCAAGGCCCAGTCAGTGCAGCAGGAGAGGCCCACGCGGGCGTGGAAGTCAACGGGCAGGGGCGGCTTCCTTTGTCTGCTCCCAACAGAAGGAGGCAGCGCGGCGCGGAGCAGCTCTTGGGCTGCGGCACGAAGGCGATGGCAGCGACGTGCAAGGCAAGCAGGGTTGGCCGGTGGTCGACGAAGATGGCCGGGACCAGGCGGATCTGACAGGAGATGGTGGCTGGCGGGCTGGAGCTTGGCAGGGCCGGCCATGGCGACGTGCTGTGAAGAAAGGGACACATAGAGAGATGGACAACGTGAGAGAGAGCCAGGTAAGTAGAGGAGAAAAGAAAAGGGAGAAGCAAGGGCACCCGGCGACCTACGGGGCTCAGGTCGGCGATGCTGACCCACGGATGTGGCTCGGTCAACGCGAGCGATCGAGCTGCTAGTGCTTGATGCCGCAGAACAGGAGGCAGAGGGTTCTCCCAACGATGAGTTTAATTCATCAGGTTGGAGCTTGAGGTGGCGCACGGATCCGGCCGGAGACGAGACCATGAGCGGCGGCGAGCCCCTGCAGCAAAAGGCAGCGACAGCAGTAGCAGTCAAAAACAGGCAGACAAGGAGGAATGGAGGTTCAGCTTGAGCGACAAGATCGACATGAGGAGGCTAGGAAAAGGCGATTTGCAGGCATGATTGAGGAATGGGTGCGGGTAGTGGGAGGTCGTCATGGTGCAGGTGGAGGAGGTCGGCATCCATGGCAAGGCGGGGCTCGTCCTGTCCATGGCGCAAGGAACACTTGTTGTAGGAGAAGAACGAGGGAGATGAGAGGAGGAGACGAAGGAAGGAAGGAGAAGGGCAGGGGCGACGGGGTCCTGGTCCGGCTGAGGCGCCGGCTGGCGAGAGGCCAGGACTCCTGGATTGGGTGCCCTGGGAGCTCCTCTCCCGATCCAGATCGGATCGAGGAGGTTGTGGCGATGGGTCAGGCGCTCTGGTGGCCATCGGATCTTGATCTAGCGGCTACAGATCAAGGTGGAAGGTGGATGGCTGGCTGGAAGCCCTTGGATCTAAATCGGACGGACGAGAAAATAGGATAAAGGAGAGTTCAGTAAATAAAATGGAGATGTTTTGGGGATGTTTGGGGATGATCCGGACCCATCGGTAACGACAGCTCAGTTCGGGTTCGGGACAGCTTCGAACACGCACATGAGGGGTATGACGAAAGGCCATGGAGACAAAGGGTTTGATAGGCTCAGAGAAGATACAACAGAGACAAGGAAGAAGCGGCAACTACGAGCGGATCCAAGTTTTGTAAACATGACGACAACGAAGTGCCGATGCAATGCGAATGTTGTGATGATGAATGCAGCAAGCACATGAAACACATGGCAACAACGAAAATAACTGGAAGGCATCTAGAGCTTCGGTTTCGGGTCGTTACAACTCTCCTCCACTTACAAGAGATCTCGCCCCAAGATCTAGGGATGGCACTGGAGAGAAATGGAAGAAGGAAGAGATAAACTAAGTTGCTTCTTTGACAAAAGAGTGAAACCAACGAACCTTGAGAGGTTGAAAAAAACATGCAAGAACGGAGAGAACACAATGGAAATGAACAAAACTAAGAGCACTCCGGTATGAAAGAGGAACAAGGAACACCAAGAGAAACTTGGGGCTCTCAAGGATATGAATGACGAGCTCAATGGACAAGAAAGAATTTGAAACCACTCCGGTTAAAACAAGATGATAAAGGAAGAATTCGGGCAGCACTCCAGTTAAAATGAGAGGCAAGACTTGATAAGATGAAAGGAACTTGAATAGAGGACACAACACTCTGGTTAAATGGATAAGCAAGGAAAAGAAAAGAACATGATCATGTCAAAACGAGATGATGGGACGAAGAGAGCAACATCACAATGCCTCTGGAACAAAAGAGTGGAATGAAAAGAACAGAGTAGAGAACATCAACTTCCACCATGAAGGAACATGAAGGAGCCTTCCTACGAAGAAGGGTTGAACGGAGTTGTTGGAAATCAACAACAAAAGATATGGTTTCCAATGGTCTTATGGAAAACATCCCAAAATTATGAGGTGAAGACCACCCACTAACAAAATTAATTAATTTGATTGAGAACACCAAAGAGATGAAAAACTTCCTCCACCAAGATGATAAAGAGATAACTTGGATCATTATTAAGCACCACAATTAGCAACATTCCTTAGGGAAGGCTTTAGGTGAAATCTTTACCAAGATAAATCAAACAAAGAGACTGATGGATTTAAAATACCTCATTCTTGACAAAATTTGAATCATAAAACAAGAATGACATAACACCACCTCAAAAGATAAGATAGAAAGAACCGCACTTCGGAATGCAAGATGAAGAATACTTGAGCTCCCGCAACAAGTATATTTAAGAACACTTCGAGAATGAATTAAATCCTTGATGAACCATCATGTAGATCCTCCATGAAGAACTCCGGTAAAAAAAAAACGATGAGGAGGAAGTGATGGATGAAAAGAATATAATTGAAGCCTTGCAGTGATTTAGATGGAGCTTCGCGGCGAGTTAACTGAGAGAGATTGGAACTCTGGAAACAAAAGATGAAGCATCTTGAACCGAGAATGTGATATGATGAACAACTCAGAAAGAAAGATGAATCACTTGTAATCAAGTATTTATTCATCATGAACAATCTCCGGAAGAAAATAATTGAATCACCTCAAGGAAATAAGAATAAGATTTATTGTATGCTTATCCTTCATCAAATTAAATTGATGAAAAACAATGGATTTGGCATACTACTTATTCCCATTGAAAAGGATTAAAGAGAGATATAGAGCAAAATTGAGAAAGTCTTCAACAAATCACCAGTAGAATTGGAAACAACGAATAAGTTGATATGATAACAAGGAAGAGAAAACATGAACGAACCACCATAAGAACCGAAATGAACGATGAAAAGTGAACGAAACGCCGGGAAGAATTACAAAATGAACGAATATACTTTAGGGGATTTAGATGCAAGAGAACGAAGAGATCACGATCTAACAACTGAATACTTGGAAGAAGCACCGGTAGAATAAGGAGAATGAGAGTTGAAAGATGAGAATGAAGAATTCAAAAATGAAGGCCTTTGGAGGAATAAAATGGAAACAACTCATGAAATGCTTCGAATGGGTATGAAAAGAAATCTCACAATCAAAAACAATCATGAGAATGTCATAAAGCTAGAACCATGAATCTTCAATTGAACGGACAATATTTAGGAGAAATTCTTCTTCGGTCTTCAGATGTTGAGAATGATGACGAGAACCACCATGACAATTGATGAGACACTCCGGAACAATGAAGAATAGAAATGTTGAACCAATGATGAAAATGTTTTGAAAGTGATGTTGGAGAAGGAATATGACTGACGATAATTCATTCGTATGTCAAACTTTGAAAAAGAATTTGAGAATAACTTCGGAAAATTAGAAGAGTCAGGTAAGATCCTGGGAAAAGACCTGTTTGTTAGGGCCCACTCAAAGATACACCGTTCAAAGCAATTTAGAAATAGATGATGCACTGGAACGTTTCAAAGACTTGAATGAGGTGAAAACCTTGAATTAATTTGAACACAAACACGAATCCTCTGAGATGTCTTCGGCACTCTAGAATGATTAAATGGTGAGAGGGGAACGAGCAAGGGGAAACACTTGGTCCAAGGAAAAGAATATGATCAACCCAAAAAACTTGAGTTAATCCACCGGAGAATAAAACGAGAGAGAGTCTGACGAACTAGACGAGAATCCACTGGTTGAAGCAATTAAGGAAATAATGAAGAAGCTTTGCATGAAAGAATTGAATGCCTGTTTCGAGACTGTAGACTAAGTGAATAAAAAGGGTGGGTGGGTGGGAAAAGAAAATAACTTGCGTCGGTGAATCGAACTCCGTTGGGAAAACTGACAATCGATGCTGCAAGAGTTGAAGAGGATGGCTCGAAGAGAAGTGCGCCGGTTGAACAAAGGATGAACAAGAAAATCTCGATGATCAAGAAGAATTAGCACTCCCATAGAAATATGAGAAGACTGCTTAGGGACAGGTATGGAATCAACACTTGACATCGAAGCAACTCGAATACCACAACAAAAAAAACAAAGGATTGGCTTGGGAAATAAGTCAGAAACAAACATATAACCCCTCATGCATTTATTGGAAAGATAAACCTAGGTAATGTAACGACTTAGAGGCATAACCACATTGAAAGCAATGTCGCAAGTGAGGTAATCTTTGCAAGCAACTCATGTAATACATAAAGGGGAGAGAGATACATAGTTGGCTTACACTCGCCACGTCACACAATGCATAAATAAGTCATTACATTCATCCAAATACACTCAAGGTCCGACTATGGAACCCAAAATGAAGATAAACCCCAAATGCAACATAGTCCCTGATCGCCCCAACTAGGCACCACTACTGATCATCTGGGAAAGACACATAGTATCGTCCTGAGTCCTCATCGAACAGCCACTTGAGCTCAGTTGAATCACCTGGAGCGGTATCATTGGTCCCTGCATCTGGTTTTGGAAGTAATCTGTGAGTCACGGGGACTCAGCAATCTCACACCCTCCGATCAAGACTATTTAAGCTTATAGGAAAGGCAAAGGTATGATGTGGAGCTGCAGCAAGTGACTAGCATATATGGTGGCTAACATACGCAAAAGAGAGCGAGAAGAGAAGGCAAAGGCACGGTCGAACAACTATGATCAAGAAGTGATCCTAGAACAACCTACGTCAAACATAACTCCAACACTGTGTTCACTTCCCGGACCCCGCCGAGAAGAGACCATCACGGTTACACACGCGGTTGGTGCATTTTAATTAAGTTAAGTTTTAGGTTATCTACAACAGGACATTAACAAATGCCCATCTGCCCATAACCGCGGGCACGACTTTCGAAAGTTCAAATCCCTACAGGGGAGTCCCAACTTAGCCCATCACAAGGTCTCGCGGTCAATGAAGGATATTCCTTCTCCCAAGACAATCCGATTAGACTCGGCATCCCGGTTACAAGACATCTCGATAATGGTAAAACAAGTCCAGCAACACCGCCCGAATGTGCCGACAATACCCGATAGGAGCTGCACATATCTCGTTCTCAGGGCACACTCAGATGAGACTAGCTACGAGTAAAACCAACCCTCAAGTTTCCCTGAGGTGGCCCCGCAGGCAGCTCAGTTTGGACCAACACTCAGAGGAGCACTGGCCCGGGGAGGTTTAAATAAAGATGACCCTCGGGCTCCGAAAACCCAAGGGAAAAAGAGGCTAGGTGGAGAATGGTAAAACCAAGGTTGGGCATTGCTGGAGGAGTTTTATTCAAGGCGAACTATCAAGGGGTTCCCATTATAACCCAACCGTGTAAGGAACGCAAAATCCGGGAACATAACACCGATATGACGAAAACTAGGGCGGCAAGAGTGGAACAAAACACTAGGCATAAGGCCGAGCCTTCCACCCTTTACCAAGTATATGGGTGCATTAAAATAAACAAGATAATATGGTGATATCTCAACAATAAACATGTTCCAACAAGCAACGATCTCCAATCTTCACCTGCAACTAGCAACGCTATAAGAGGGGCTGAGCAAAGCGGTAACATAGCCAAACAACAGTTTGCTAGGACAAGGTGGGTTAGAGGTTTGACATGGCAATATGGGAGGCATGATAATCAAGTGCTAGGTATCGTAGCATAGGCATAGCAAAAGAGCGAGCATCTAGCAAGCAAAGATAGAAGTGATTTCGAGGGTATGGTCATCGTGCCTGCAAAGTTCTCGGAGTTGACTTCATCCTCATAAGCGTACTCAACGGGCTTCTCGTTCACGTACTCGTCTCTCGGCTCTACTCAGGCAAGAACAACAAACAAAAAGGAACACAATAAACCACGTGCAATGCTCAAGCAACATGATGCAAACATGGTATGATATGCAGGATGCGATATGTGATGCATATGCAAGATTTGGCAAGGAATGATTAAACCTAGCCTCAACTTGGAAAACCAAGAGTGCCACTGGAAATAGGAGTTGATTTCGGTTGAAATCGATATAAAGATCACCAGAATCGGATGCACGGTTTGGAAATGGCAAGCAAAACAAATATGGCACCGACCTGCGATAATCAGCACGAGACCACCTAAATGCATCAAGAACAACATGCTACAACACTCCAACATGACAACAAAATACATGGCATGGATCCACTCATGATTCTTGACAAAATATGAACACTGAGCTATGGCTAATTCACTCAATAGAAGGTTCAAACAAGCATGGCAAAAGTGCAAAAAATTACAGGTTTCAGACTTCGTGAAATTAACAGCATATCAGGAATTTAACATCAGGAAGCAATGTTTAGGGCACGATAACTACATGCTACAGGAACATATCATGGAAAAGCAAAGCATGGCATGAAGCTACTCAAAGCATACAACAAAAGTACCTTAGTGACCATGAGCCAAAAGGGATCAGAAAATACAATTGCAAACATGTGAACATAGCAAAAACATAAACAGATTGAGACTTCGTGAAAAACTGGAGTATGGCAAAACAGATAATGAGTAGGCATGTTTACGAGCTCGATGCACTCACTACAAGGCATTGCATGACAAACTAAGCATACACTCAACAAGTAGACATAGCATAGAAGGTAAACATGGTAAGAACAACAACATAGCATGCACGGATCAACAACAACAAGCTCGGCAAAATCGCTAAACATGTTAACAATCTGCCAGGAACATTTTATAGCAAAAGTAGAGCTCGATGGACTCAAGCTAGGAGCTCCATAATTGCAAACAAACAGATGGAGGGATAGAGCACCACAATATCTACAAAATATCCTTACTGATCACTAGGAAACAACATGAACATATGGCATAAAAATTACAGCAGGACAAGGACTTAGTGAAATTCTATGTCCCTGAAAACAGCAACATTGAGTAAGCTACTTTGCATGCTTGTGCTAGTCACCACAAAGACCACAAAAATACATGGCATACACCTCTGTAAAGATGGCATGGCATTCTTCAAAACACATGTAGAGCTCAGGATCATAGCATGCACACATTAATCATGGCAAAAATGACAAAAGTGCATTTGTTCAAACATATCTGAAACTATCATCACATAGTCCTCTTCCAACAGCATTTCGGGCATCAAGATGAGCTCAAAAGAAAATGATGCAATGAGATGAAATGATGTACTCGTCGGGACGAACATTTTGATATGCTACACGCACGAATCGGAGCCACGATGAGGGAGTTATGATGCGTCAAAGTATGCAAAAATCTAGGGTTTGAGGGGGAAAATCAACCGGATCTAGATCTCAGATATGGCGGTTACTGTAGTGATGCGGCGCCCGAGGTTCGTCGACGATCCACTATTCGCCGGAGTCGAGGTGGGAAGTCGCCAAACTTGGAGGGGCGCCAGAGAGGGTCGTCGCCGGCGAGGAGGGACGACGAGGTTGCGCGGGCGGCGGAGGACCTGGCGGTGCCGGCGAGATGGCGGCGAGGCGCCTCGGCCGGTGAGCAGCTCCGGCTGGCGGGGCTGGCGGCGTGGCGGAGGGAGAGGTGGCGCTGCGAGGAGCGGAGTCGGGCGGCGGCTTCCCAGGCGGCGGACACGAGGCATAGGGCGGCGGCGCGGGGGAACGGGCTCGGGGGCCCAAATCGGGCTTCCCAGGCCGCGGCGGCGGTGCGCGCTGGTGCGCCACGTGGCGGGGGCTGATTTGCGCGGGAGGTGGAGGCGATGTGTCCAGTGCTGGCGGACACGTCCGGCGCACGGAGAGCGGATTTCTAGGGTTTTGAGGAGGGAGAGATCGGAAATTTTCAGGGACGGTCTATTTATAGAGGTTGAGGGAGCTAGGAAGCTCCAAATGAGGTGCGGTTTGCGGCCACGCGATCGTGACCGAACGACCTAGGTGATGGGAGAGGTTTAGGTGGGTTTTGGGACACTTTGGATGGGTGTAGAGCTGTAACACACACGAGGCCTTTTCGGTCCCTCGGTTAACCGTTGGAGTATCAAACGAAGTTCAAATGGCACGAAACTTGACAGGTGGTCTACCGGTAGTAAACCAAGGCCGCATGACAAGTCTCGGTCCAATCCGAAAACATTTAACACCCGCACACAAAAAGATGTAGAAAGGGACGCCGGAGGACATAGGAGCGCCGGAATGCCAAATGGACAACGGGGAAAATGCTCGGATGCATGAGACGAACACGTATGCAAATGCAATGCACATGATGACATGATATGAGATGCATGACAAAGACAAAACACACGGAGACAAAAACCCGACAACGGTGAAATAAAATAACTTAGTGCCGAAAATGGCAAGAGTTGGAATACAAATAAGGTAAGTTACATCCGAGGTGTTACAACACTACACCACTACGAAAGGATCTCGTCCCGAGATCTAGGACTGGAAAAACTCTGAGTACTCAGAACGGAGGTGATCCTCGCGTTCCCAGGTGGCTTCATGGTCGGAATGATGTGACCACTTGACTTTGAGGAATTTGATAGACTTGTTGCGAGTCTTGTGCTCAGTTTCTTCAAGGATAGCAACTGGGTGCTCATGATAAGACATGTCTTCTTGGAGATCAATGTCTTCGAAGTTGATGGTGCGGTCAGGGGTCTTGAAACACTTGTGGAGCTGAGAGACATGAAACACGTCATGCACGTTTGCAAACTTAGATGGAAGCTCAAGTTGATAGGCGAGATCACCTCTCTTCTCTTGCTGATGATCTTGAAAGGACCCACGTATCTAGGGGCAAGCTTCCCTTTAATACCGAAGCGATGAGTACCTTTCATTGGAGAGACGCGGAGGTAGACATGGTCTCCGATCTCGAAAGCCAAGCCGCGATGCTTGCTATCATAGTAACTCTTCTGGCACGATTGCGCAGCTTTGAGATTATCACGAATGACTTTGCACATCTCTTCTGCCTCTGTGATCAAGTAATTGCCAAGAAGTTGACGTTCACCAGTCTCTGACCAGTTAAGAGGAGCACGACACTTCCTGCCATAGAGAATTTCAAATGGGGCCTTGCCCGAACTCGCTTGGAAGCTGTTATTGTAGGAGAACTTGGCATATGGAAGACAATCTTCCCACTTCATACCGAAAGAGATGACGCAAGCCCTGAGTATATCTTCAAGAATTTGATTTACTCGCTCGACTTGGCCACTAGTTTGAGGATGAAAAGCTGTGCTGAAACGAATGTTGGTGCCCATGGCCTTTTGAAAAGAATCCCAGAACTTAGAAGTGAAGATGCTGCCACGATCTGAAGATATCAACTACGGAATGCCGTGCAGAGAGACAAGACTGGAGGTATATAGCTCTGCCAATTGAGCTGCTGTGATAGATTCTTTGATACGAAGGAAATGAGCCACTTTAGTGAGTTTGTTGATGACAACGGAGATAGCATCATTGCCACACTTGGACTTTGGAAATCCAGTCACGAAGTCCATCTCAATGTGGTCAAACTTCCATTATGGAATGGCAAGAGGTTGCAGGAGACCAGCTAGTCGTTGGTGTTCAGCCTTCACACTTCTGCAGACATCACATTCATTCACGAAAGGAGCAATCTCACGCTTCATTCGAGTCCACCAATACGACTGCTTGAGGTCCTGGTACATCTTTGTACTTCCAGGGTGGATAGAGAGGAGTGAATTGTGAGCTTCGTTCATAATGACTTTACGAAGGTCACCTTTAGGCACAACAATGCGATCCTCGAAGAATAGAGTATCCTTGTCATCGAGACGACAACACTTGTACTTAGGTTGACTCTTGGCAATCCCAATCGTCACCTTCTTCACCATAGCATCATATAACGCCCTCGATGCGGCTATATCTCCTACGTGTCGAAGCACGACTTAGAGGCATAACCGCATTGAAAGCAATCTCGCAAGTAAGGCAATCTTCACAACATCCCATGTAAATAGATAATAAAAGGGGAAGGTACATAGTTGGCTTACACTCACCACGTCAAAAAAAGTACATAAATAGCATTACATCAACCAATCACTCATGGCCTGACTATGGTGCCAAAATAAAAGATCAACCCAACATGTGACACGGTCCCGATCGCCCCAACTGGGCACCACTACTGATCATGAGGGAAAGACACATAGTAATGGCGTGAGTCCTCGTCGAACTCCCACTTGAGCTCAAGCGCGTCATCTGGAACGGAGTCATCTGGCCCTGCATCTGGTTTGGATGTAATCTGTGAGCCATAGGGACTCAGCAATCTCGCACCCTCGCGATCAAGACTATTTAAGCTTATAGGTAAGGCAAGGTAAATATGTGGAGCTGCAGCAAGCGACGAGCATATATTTTGGCTAACCTGTTCGCAAAAGAGAGCGAGAAGAGAAGGCAAAGCGCGAACGAATAACTAGAGAACAACCTACGCAAGCATTACTCCAACACCGTGTTCACTTCCCGGACTCCGCCGAGAAGAGACCATCACGGTAACACACAGTTGATTCATTTTAATTAAGTTATGGTTCAAGTTATCTACAACCGGACATTAACAAATTCCCATCTGCCAATAACCCCGGGCATGGCTTTCGAAAGTTCAAATCCCTACAGGGGAGTCCCAACTTAGCCCATAACAAGCTCTCACAGTCAACGAAGGATATACCTTCTCTCGAGACATTCCGATCAGACTCGGTATCCCTGTTCTACAAGACATTTCGACAAGTTAAAACAAATCCAGCAACACCGCCCGAATGTGCCGACAAATCCCGATAGGAGATGCACATATCTCGTTCTTAGGGCACACTCGGATAAGCAGTCCGTACAACTAAAACCAGCCCTCGAGTTTCCCCAAGGTGGCACTGCAAGGGGTTCTAGGTGGCAAATGGTAAAACCAAGGTTGGGCATTGCTGGAGGAGCTTTATTCAAGGCAAACTGTCAAGGGGTTCCCATTATTACCCAACCGCGTAAGGAACGCAAAATCCGGGAACATAACAACGATATGACGGAAACTAGGGCGGCAAGAGTGGAATTGAACACTAGGAAAAAGGCCGAGCCTTCCACCCTTTACCAAGTATATAGATGCATTAAGATAACAAGATAATATAATGATATCCCAACAAGAAAATAATGTTCCAACAAGGAACGGTCTCCAATCTTCACCTGCAACTAGCAACGCTATAAGAGGGGCTGAGTAAAGCGGTAACATAGCCAATCAACGGTTTGCTAGGGCATGGTGGGTTAGAGGTTTGACATGGAAATTTGGGAGGCATGATAAGCAAGTGGTAGGTATCGTGGCATAGGCATAGCAAAAGAGCGAGCATCTAGCAAAGCAAAGATATATGTGATTTCGAGGGTATGATCATCTTGCCTGCAAAGTTGTCAGAGTTGACTGGATCCTCGAAAGAAAACTCAACGGGATCCTCGTTAGCAAACTCGTCTCCCGGCTCTACCCAAACAAGACAAACAAGCAAAAGGACACAATCAACCACGTGCAAAGCTCAAACAACATGATGCAAACATGGTATGCTATGCGGGATGCGATATGTGATGCATATGCAAGATTTGGCAAGGAATGAATGAACCTGGCCTCAACTTGGAAATCCAAGTGTGCCACTGGAAAGGTGAGGTGATTTCGGTTGAAATCGATATAAAGAACACCGGAATCGGATGCACGGTTTAGAAATGGCAAGCAATACAAATATGGCACCGGTCTGCGATATACAACAAGTAGCCATTTAAATGCAACAAGTTAAACATGCTACAGCACTCAAACATGGCAAAAAAATAAATAGCAGGGATCCATTCATGATACTTAACAAAATATGAACACTGAGCTACGGCCAATTCATCCATTAACAGGTTCAAAGAAGCATGGCAAAAGTGCAATTGGTAAACAGGTTTCAGACTTAGTGAAATTAACACTTGTCTGGAATTTCAGATCAGGTAGCACACTTTGGAGCAAGAAACGTATATGCTACAGGAACTTAACATGGAAAAGTAAGGCATGGCATGGAGCTACTCAAAGAGGTTAACAAAAGTCCCTTAGTTACCTTGAGCCAAAAGTGATCAGAAAATACAATTGCAAGCATGTGAACATGGCAAAAACATAATCAGATTACAGACTTAGTGAAAAACTGGAACATGCAAATCAGATATCAAGTAGGCATGTTTACGAGCTCGATGCACTCACTACAGAGCAAGTCATGACCAACTAAGCATACACCCATCAATAATACACATTATACAAGCTAGACATAGCAAGAACAACAACATAGCATGCACGGATCGACTACAACATCCTCGGCAAAATCGCTAACAAGTAGACAATCTGCCCAGATTCACGAAATAGCAAAAGTAGAGCTCGATTGACTCAAGGTAGGGTGCTCCATAATTGCAAACAAAGACATGGATGGATTGAGCACTACAAGATTAACAAATCATCCTTAATGATCATCCTCAAAAGAGGCACGGATCACTAGGAAACAACATGAACATATGGCATATTGATAAAAATAGTCCAAGGACTTAGTGGAATTTCTAAGTCCCGGAAATCAACATTAACGAATGCACCACTTTGCAAGCTTGTGCTAGTCACCACACTTATCACAAAAGTACATGGATAGCACCTATGAAAAGATGGAAAAGCATAAAACAAAACTCATGTAGAGCTCAGGGGCATATAATGCACACATTAATCATGGCAAAATTGACAAATAGCTATTTGGAGCAGTAGATCTGACACTTAACTCAAATAGCACTCTTCCAACAGCATTTCGGGCATCAAGATGAACTCAAATGAAAATGATGGAGTGAGATGAAATGAAGTGCTCTCTGAGGCGAACATTTTGATATGCTACACGCCCAAAACGGATCTACGGATGCAGAGATATAGCAGGTCAAAGTATGCAAAATAATCTGTGACTTAGGGAAAAAAAGAGGTCAACCCCTAGGGTTTCCAGATCAAAATCAGATCGGCGCACTGTAGCGCCACGGTTCCTGATGTTCGTCGCCGAAGTCGCCGGAGGACGCCGAAGCTTGGCCGGCCGGAGGGAGAGGATGCCGGAGCGGTGAGGAGCCGACGCCGGCGCGGCACGGTCGCCGGAGGCGTCGGGTCGGCGGCGGCTAATGAGCTGCGGCGCGCGGCGGCCGGCGCGGTCGGCGGAGGTGGCCGGTGAGGGAGCGGCGAGGAAGCTCCGGCCACCGGAGATGGGCAGCGGGCGGCGGAGCAACCCGGGCGCGGGAGGCGGCTGGCGGCTGGGCCGCGGGGGCCTGCCCCGGGCGGCGCGGGCCAGCACGGTGGAAGACGGCGACGGCGAGTGGCGGCGTGACACGTGGCGGCGGCGGCGTGGGTCGGACCTGTCCGGCCCGGCGATTTTTGTCCGGCGGCGGCGGATGGAGTGGATCTAGGGTTTCGGGGAAGAAGGGGACGTGAATTTCGGAGGGGGGCTATTTATAGGCATAGAGGGAGCTAGGAGTGTCCAAATGAGGTGCGGTTTTCGGCCACGCAATCGTGATCGAACACTCTAGATGATGGAGAGGGTTTTGGTGGGTTTTGGGCCAAAATGGAGGGGTGTTGGGCTGCAACACACACAAGGCCTTTTCGGTCCCTCGGTTAACCGTTGGAGCATCAAACGAAGTCCAAATGGTACGAAACTTGACAGGCGGTCTACTGGTAGTAAACCAAGGCCGCTTGGCAAGTGTCGGTCCAATCCGGAAATGTTTAATCCCCACACATGAAATAAAGGTAGAAATGATCACCGGAGGAGAACGGAGCGCCGGAATGCAAAACGGACAACGGGAAAAAAGCCCGGATGCACGAGACGAACACGTATGCAAATGCAATTCACATAATGACATGATATGAGATGCATGACAATGACAACAACCCACGGAGACAAAAACCCGAACCCGAGAATACAAAATAACTTAACGCCGGAAACGGCAAGAGTTGGATTACATATTAGGTAAATCATATTCGGGGTGTTACAACACTCCACCACCACAAAAGGATATCGTCCCGAGATCTAGGACTGAAAGAACGCCGGGTACTCATAACGGAGGTGATCCTCGCGTTTCCAGGTGGCTTCACGGTCGGAATGGTGTGACCACTTGACTTTGAGGAATTTGATTGACTTATTGCGAGTCTTGCGTTAAGTCTCTTCAAGAATAGCCACGGGGAACTCACGATAAGAGAGATCTTCTTGGAGATCAATGTCTTCGAAGTTGACGGTGCGATCAGGAGTCTTGAAGCACTTGCGGAGCTGAGAGACATGGAACACGTCATGCACATTTCCAAAGTTTTAAGGAAGCTCGAGTTGATAGGCGAGATCGCCTCTCTTGCTGACGATCTTGAAAGGTCCCACGTATCTAGGGGCAAGCTTCCCTTTGATACCGAAGCGACGAGTACCTTTCATTGGAGAGACGCGGAGGTAAACATGATCTCTGATCTCGAAAGCCAAATCACGGTGCTTACTATCATAGTAGCTCTTCTGGCGCGAATGGGCTGCTTTGAGGTTATCTCGAATGACTTTACACATTTCCTCTGCCTCTGCGATTAAGTCATTTCCCAGAAGTTGACGTTCACCGGTTCCAGACCAGTTGAGAGGGGTATGGCACTTCCTGCCATACATAATTTCGAATGGGGCCTTGCCCAAACTTGCTTGAAAACTGTTGTTGTAGGAGAATTCAGCATATCGAAGACAATCTTCCCACTTCATGCCGAAGGAGATCACACAAGCCCTGAGCATATCTTCAAGAATCTGATTGACACGCTCGACTTGATCGCTAGTTTGAGGATGGAAAGCAGTGCTGAAGCGGATGTTGGTGCCCATGGCCTTCTGAAAAGAATCCCAAAACATGGAGGTAAAGATGCTGCCATGGTCTGAAGAGATCACCTGGGGAATACCGTGCAGCGAGACAATTCGAGAGGTATAGAGCTCCGCCAATTGAGCTGCAGTGATTGACTCTTTGATAGGCAGAAAGTGAGCCACTTTGGTGAGTTTGTCGATGACAACGAATATAGCATCATTGCCACGCTTGGACTTTGGAAACCCAGTCACGAAGTCCATCTCAATGTGGTCAAACTTCCATTCAGGAATGGCAAGAGGTTGGAGGAGACCAGCTGGCCTTTGGTGTTCTGCCTTCACTCTTCTACAGACATCACACTCATTCACGAACTGAGCAATCTCGCACTTCATTCGAGTCCACCAATAAGCCTGCTTGAGGTCCTGATACATCTTCGTGCTCCCAGGGTGGATGGAGAGGAGTGAATTGTGAGCCTCGTTCATGATAACCATACGAAGATCACCTTTGGGCACAACAATACGATCCTCGAAGAAGAGAGTATCCTTGTCATCAAGGCGGTAACACTTGTACTTGGGTTGACTCTTGGCAATCCCAATCTTCACCTTCTTCACCATAGCATCAAGAAGTTGAGCCTCACGAATCTGGTCTTCCAAGGTAGGAGAGACTTGAAGGTTAGCGAGGAAACCTTGAGGAACAACTTGCAGATTAAGTTTGCGGAAAGCTTCACAAAGCTCGGGTTGGTAAGGCTTGAGAATCAGACTGTTACAATAAGCCTTCCTGCTCAAAGTGTCAGCTATCACATTGGCCTTGCCTGGAGTATACTCTATACTTGGATTATACTCTGGAATCATTTCGACCCAGCGAGTCTTCTTGAGGTTGAGATTAGGCTGAGTGAAGATGTACTTGAGACTCTTGTGGTCAGTCAAGATGTCCACTTTTCTTCCCAATAAGAGATGTCTCCAAGTCAAAAGAGCATGCACAACTGCTGCCAACTCGAGGTCATGAGTGGGGTAGTTCTTCTCATTGGGCTTCAACTGGCGAGAGGTATAAGCCACAACTTTCTTCTCTTGCATCAACACTGCACCAAGACCTTGGAGAGAGGCATCGCAGAAGACCTCGAACGGTTTGGATTCATCAGGAGGAATCAGAACTGGAGCAGTGACCAATTTCTCTTTCAAAGTGTTGAAAGCGATGTCACATTCCGGAGACCAAACGTACTTGACGTGCTTCTGGAGAAGGTTTGAAAGAGTTTTTGCGATCTTTGAAAAGTTCTCAACGAACCTTCGACAGTAGCTTGCGAGACCGAGGAAGCTACGGAGTTGCTTCACGTTCTGAGGTGGATCCCAATTCACAATTGCACACACCTTCTCAGGATTCACCGCAATGCCCTTGGCAGAGGTGATATGCGCAAGATAAAGAACCTCATCGAGCCAAAACTCGCACTTTGAGAACTTGGCGTAGAACTGGTGTTCCCTGAGCTTATCGAGCACCAAACGCAAGTGCTTGGCATGATCTTCCTTGTTCTTCGAAAAGACCAGAATGTCATTGAGATAGACCAAAACAAAGTCATTGGTGAAGGCGTTGAAGATGAAGTTCATCATGCGAGAGAAAGTCGGAGGAGCGTTGACGAGGCCAAAAGACATGACAGTGTATTCATATGAACCATAGCTTGTCCTGAAAGCCGTCTTGGGAATATCTTGCTCACGGATTCGAATCTGGTGATAACCCATATGGAGATCAAGCTTGGAGAATACTTGGGCACCGTTGAGTTGTTCGAACAGCTCGTTGATGTTGGGAAGTGGGTACTTGTTCTTGATAGTCTTCTTGTTCAATGGACGGTAGTCAACACAAAGTCGGTCCGTTCCATCCTTCTTCTTCACAAAGAGTACGCCACAACCCCACGGAGAAGAACTAGGTCGGATGAGACCCATACGCTCTTGAATATCAAGTTGCTTCTTCAGCTCCTTCAACTCTTCAGGTCTGAGCTTGTAAGGACGCTTGCAAACCAGTTCCGTGCCAGGCTCAAGATCAATGACGAATTCAACTGGCCGGTGCGGAGGCATTCCTAGAAGCTCTTCTGGAAAGACTTCTTGATATTCGCAAACGACTGGAATTTGTGAGATGGCATCCAGTTCACCCTTCTCATTGAGAGAGAATAGACGGATTGTATCATCACGAGCGGCAAAGACAATAACATCCTCAGACGAATGAGTCAATTGAATCTGCCTGGCTGCACAATCAAGCTGAGCCTTGTGCTTAGAAAGCCAATCCATTCCGAGAATAAGATCAATATCCGAGTCCCCAAGAACATTTGGAGAGGACAAGAACTTATAGTCACCCAAAGTGATTGTAACATCCAGAACGCATACTCGAGATGTCATTTGACGGGCCGGAGAGACAATAGCCAACGGTTTTGGCAACACTTGAGTAACAAAATCATGCTTATATGCAAAAGGTCTCGAGATGAAACAATGCAATGCACCAGTGTCAAAAAGAACTCTTGTAGGAATATCGTTAACAGGAAGGTTACCCATGATGACATCTGACGAGTCCTCTGCCTGAGTTGCATTCACCATGTTGACCTTGGCGTACTTGGGGTTATGCTTGACCACAGCTGTACTTGCCGATCTCACAGGAGGAGGAGGAGGGAGACACCTCTGGTTGAAGCACTTGTTGGCATAGTGACCCTTCTGTTGGCACTTGTTGCACGTCACCTCTGAAAGCGGACAGTGATACGGAGCACTCGATCTTGAGGCTTGAGACGAAGTCTTGTTCTGAAAGCCAGGGTTGGGTGGGTGGGAAGATCCACTGCCACCTTTGCTCTTCTGATACGGCTGACGGAACGGAGGAGGAGGAAGCCAATACTTCTGCTGCTTGGCCACTTGAGTAGAGGAAGAAGGAGTAGCATCTCTGACTCACTTCTTGGAAGCATCACACTTCAGTTGAGCAGCCTCTTGCTTCAATGCCATGTTGTAGAACTCATCGTACCTCAAGGGCTCAAAGAGAACAAGAGCTAGCTGGATTTCTTCTCTGAGACCACCCCTGAACTGGTATATCATGCTCTTCTCGTCAGGGACATCCTGCTTAGTAAAGCGGGCGAGCTTCTGAAACACCTTGTTGTAGTCATAGACAGACATAGAGCCTTGCTTCAGGTTGCGGAATTCCTCACGCTTGCTTTCAACCAAGCTCTGAGGAATATGATGAGCTTTGAAGTCTTGACAGAATTCATCCCAGGTAATCACACGGCCTCCTCTGGAATCCTTGTACTGTTGGAACCATTTTGCAGCTTGGTCTTTGAGTTGGAAGGAAGCGAACTTCACAAAGTCCTCAGGCCTGACGTTACTGCACTCGAAATGCTTGCATAAGTCCACAAGCCAATCGTCAGCATCAGTTGCCTCAACACAATTGCTGAAGGTCTTTGGCTGGTTAGCAATGAACTAGTTGAGTGTAGCAAAGTGATTCTGATTGTTGCCCTGGTTGCCTTGGTTGCCTTGGTTGCGCTCTTGAAGAATTTGCATGGTCAATTGCGTGTTTGCATTGGTAGCAGCCATCACAGCTTGCCATGCCTCCGGAGGAGGGGGAGGTGGTGGCGGATCCTGATTCTGATTCTGATTGCTGCTCTTAGCGGGAGCCATCCTGAAGAGGGTGACATCCGTTAGCACATTGACAGATAAAATTGAAGCTGAATCAAGCAGGTTGAAATTGCAACATATAGTCTTCACATCCGAACATAAGAACGAATGCATTCCACTTGAAATGGTCACATATCCATAAATTGAGAAGCCACTTAGAATTTAGGTAGAGGAATAAATCAACAAGGTATGGAACAAGAACGAATACTCGGTAAGAAATCCCAATCTCAAACCAAATATCCGTGGAAGAAGAGCTAGAGCTACAAGCATTCCCACCTATGAAACTCCCGAACCTTTCCGGTTATGCAATCAGGGGTTGGGGATACAGGGGAAGCATAATATCTCACCCAAATCAAGCAAATCCTACATCCAGCTGTATCCATCCTTCAACTCATAACCGAGAAAAACTTCAGAAACCATCTACCTCAACCTTCAAAAAGCATCCGTTATACAAGTTATGGCAATACTCCCGAACTCCCGCCCCAGTACTGGGTGGTGTCGAGGTTATCTCACCAACAACTGCATAAAAGAGATTTTTGATGTCGACGAACTAAACTTAGGTATTCCAGAATTGCAACGATAAAATTGTGACGCCAACACCTCGGAGCTCAACTCCCCGGGACACTGCCACAACCCCTAAATGACAGGAGGCACCAAGAACAATGTTCTCATCACAAATCCATCGGAACGATTCCAAGATACCCGCGTGATCCTAAAAAAAAATTAGTGAAATTTGAGAGGAGAAGAGTCAAAACTCTACGTCAGGATGCCTTACCAGAGCGATGAGGAGACTGGGGAGTAAAAAGAATTCCTAAAATCTCCGATATATAATTCCTAGATGACTCAAAACATTTTTCTAGACTCAACAACGGCTGCTAAAAACGATCAAGCAGTGGGGGCTCCTAAGGTCGGGGAAGGCTCTGATTACCAACTTATAACGCCCTCGATGCGACTATATCTCCTACGTGTCGAAGCACGACTTAGAGGCATAACCGCATTGAAAGCAATGTCACAAGTAAGGCAATCTTCACAACATCCCATGTAAATAGATAATAAAAGGGGAAGGTACATAGTTGGCTTACACTCGCCATGTCAAACAAAGTACATAATGTTGGGGAACGTAGCAGAAATTCAAAATTTTCTTACGTGTCACCAAGATCTATCTATGGAGAAACCAGCAACGAGGGGAAGGAGAGTGCATCTACGTACCCGTGTACATCGCTATGCGGAAGCGTTCAAGAGAACGGGGTTGAAGGAGTCGTACTCGTCGTGATCCAAATCACTAGAGATCCTAGTGCCGAACGGACGGCACGTCTGCGTTCAACACACGTACAGCCTGGTGACGTCTCCCATGCCTTGATCCAGCACGGAGAGAGGGAGAGGTTGAGGAAGACTCCATCCAGCAGCAGCACAACGGCGTGGTGGTGGTGGAGGAGCGTGGTACTCCAGCAGGGCTTCGCCAAGCACCGCAAGAGACGAGGAGGAGAGAGGTAGGGCTGCGCCAGGGAGAGATCAAATCGTCTGTGTTGGGCAGCCCCAAACCTCAACTATTTATAGGAGGAGGAGAGGAGGGTGCGCCCCCTCTAGGGTTCCCACCCCTAGAGGGGCGGCAGCCCTAGATGGAGGGGGCGGCCAAGAGGGGGAGAGGGGGGCGCGCCCTAGGGTGGGCCTTAGGCCCATCTGTGCCTAGGGTTTCCCCCTTCTCCTCCTAGCTGCGCCTTGGGCCTTGTGGGAGGCGCACCAGCCCACTCAGGGGCTGGTCCCTTCCCACTCTTGGCCCATGCAAGCCTCCGGGGCTGGTGGCCCCACTTGGTGGACCCCCGGGACCCTCCCGGTGGTCCCGGTACGTTACCGATAAAACCCGAAACTTTTCTGGTGACCAAAACAGGACTTCCCATATATAAATCTTTACCTCCAGACCATTCCGGAACTCCTCGTGACGTCCGGGATCTCATCCGGGACTCCGAACAACATTCGGTAACCACATGCAAACTTCCTTTATAACCCTAGCGTCATCGAACCTTAAGTGTGTAGACCCTACGGGTTCGGGAACCATGCAGACATGACCGAGACATTCTCCGGTCAATAACCAACAGCGGGATCTGGATACCCATGTTGGCTCCCACATGCTCCACGATGATCTCATTGGATGAACCACGATGTCGAGGATTCGATCAATCCCGTATACAATTCCCTTTGTCTAGCGGTATTGTACTTGCCCGTGATTCGATCGTTGGTATCCCGATACCTTGTTCAATCTCGTTACCGGCAAGTCTCTTTACTCGTTCCGTAACACATCATCCCGTGATCAACTCCTTTGATCACATTGTTCACATTATGATGATGTCCTACCGAGTGGGCCCAGAGATACCTCTCCATTTACACGGAGTGACAAATTCCAGTCTCGATTCGTGCCAACCCAACAGACACTTTTGGAGATACCTGTAGTGTACCTTTATAGCCACCCAGTTACATTGTGATGTTTGGCATACCCAAAGTATTCCTACAGTATCCGGGAGTTGCACAATCTCATGGTCTAAGGAAATGATACTTGACATTAGAAAAGCTTTAGCATACGAACTACACGATCTTTGTGCTAGGCTTAGGATTGGGTCTTGTCCATCACATCATTCTCCTAATGATGTGATCTCATTATCAACGACATCCAATGTCCATGGTCAGGAAACCGTAACCATCTATTGATCAACGAGCCAGACAACTAGAGGCTTACTAGGGACATGGTGTTGTCTATGTATCCACACATGTATCTGAGTTTCCTATCAATACAATTCTAGTGGATAATAAACAATTATCATGAACAAGGAAATATAATAATAAACAATTTATTATTGCCTCTAGGGCATATTTCCAACACATAAATAGCATTACATCAACCAATCACTCATGGCCCGACTACGGTGCCAAAATAAAAGATCAACCCAACATGTGACACGGTCCCGATCGCCCCAACTGGGCACCACTAATGATCATGAGGGAAAGACACATAGTAACGGCGTGTTTCCATGTCGAACTCCCACTTGAGCTCAAGCGCGTCATCTGGAACGGAGTCATCTGGCCCTGCATCTGTTTGGAAGTAATCTGTGAGCCACAGGGACTCAACAATCTCGCACCCTCGCGATCAAGACTATTTAAGCTTATAGGTAAGGCAAGGTAAATATGTGGAGCTGCAGCAAGCGACTAGCATATATGGTGGCTAACCTGTTCGCAAAAGAGAGCGAGAAGAGAAGGCAAAGCGCGAATGAATAACTAGAGAACAACCTGCGCAAGCATTACTCCAACACCGTGTTCACTTCCCGGACTCCGTCGAGAAGAGACCATCATGGTAACACACACAGTTGATTCATTTTAATTAAGTTAAGGTTCAAGTTATCTACAACCGGACATTAACATATTCCCATCTGCCCATAACCGCGGGCACGACTTTCGAAAGTTCAAATCCCTGCAGGGGAGTCCCAACTTAGCCCATGACAAGCTCTCACGGTCAACGAAGGATATACCTTCTCCCGAGACATTCCGATCAGACTCGGTATCCCGGTTCTACAAGACACTTCGACAAGTTAAAACAAATCCAGCAACACCGCCCGAATGTGCCGACAAATCCCGATAGGATCTGCACATATCTCGTTCTCAGGGCACACTCAGATAAGCAGTCCGTACAACTAAAACCAGCCCTCAAGTTTCCCCGAGGTGGCGCTGCAAGGGGCTCTAGGTTGGACCAACACTCAGAGGAGCACTGGCCCGGGGGGGTTAAATAACATGACCATTGGGCTCCGGAAACCCAAGGGAAAAGAGGCTAGGTGGAAAATGGTAAAACCAAGGTTGGGCATTGCTAGAGGAGCTTTATTCAAGGCGAACTGTCAAGGGGTTCCCATTATTACCCAACTGCGTAAGGAACGCAAAATCCGGGAACATAACACCGATATGACGGAAACTAGGGTGGCAAGAGTGGAACAAAACACTAGGAAAAAGGCCGAGCCTTCCACCCGTTACCAAGTATATAGATGCATTAAGATAACAAGATAATATAATGATATTCCAACAAGAAAATAATGTTCCAACAAGGAACGGTCTCCAATCTTCACCTGCAACTAGCAACGCTATAAGAGGGGCTGAGCAAAGCGGTAACATAGCCAATCAACGGTTTGCTAGGGCATGGTGGGTTAGAGGTTTGACATGCCAATTTGGGAGGCATGATAAGCAAGTGGTAGGTATCATGGCATAGGTAGAGCAAAAGAGCGAGCATCTAGCAAAGCAAAGATATAAGTGATTTCGAGGGTATGATCATCTTGCCTGCAAAGTTGTCAGAGTTGACTGGATCCTCAAAAGCAAACTCAACGGGATCCTCGTTAGCGAAATCGTCTCCCGGCTCTACCCAAACAGGACAAACAAGCAAAAGGACACAATCAACCACATGCAAAGCTCAAACAACATGATGCAAACATGGTATGCTATGCGGGATGCGATATGTGATGCATATGCAAGATTTGGCAAGGAATGAATGAACCTGGCCTCAACTTGGAAATCTAAGTGTGCCACTGGAAAGGTGAGGTGATTTCGGTTGAAATCGATATAAAGAACACCGGAATCGGATGCACGGTTTAGAAATGGCAGGCAATACAAATATGGCACCGGTCTGCAATATACAGCAAGTAGCCATTTAAATGCAACAAGTTAAATATGCTACAGCACTCAAACATGGCAAAAAAATAAATGGCAGGGATCCATTCATGATACTTAACAAAATATGAACACTGAGCTACGGCCAATTCATCCATTAACAGGTTCAAAGAAGCATGGCAAAAGTGCAATTGGTAAACAGGTTTCAGACTTAGTGAAATTAACACTTGTCTGGAATTTCAGATCAGGTAGCACACTTTGGAGCAAGAAAAGTATATGCTACAGGAACTTAACATGGAAAAGTAAGGCATGGCATGGAGCTACTCAAAGATCTTAACAAAAGTCCCTTAGTTACCTTGAGCCAAAAGTGATCAGAAAATACAATTGCAAGCATGTGAACATGGCAAAAACATAATCAGATCACAGACTTAGTGAAAAACTGGAACATGCAAATCAGATATCAAGTAGGCAAGTTTACGAGCTCGATGCACTCACTACAGAGCAAGTCATTACCAACTAAGCATACACCCATCAATAATACACATTATACAAGCTATACATAGCAAGAACAACAACATAGCATGCACGAATCGACTACAACATCCTCGGCAAAATCGCTAACAAGTAGACAATCTGCCCAGATTCACGAAATAGCAAAAGTAGAGCTTGATTGACTCAAGGTAGGGTGCTCCATAATTGCAAACAAAGACATGTATGGATTGAGCACTACAAGATTAACAAATCATCCTTAATGATCATCCTCAAAAGAGGCACGGATCACTAGGAAACAACATGAACATATGGCATATTGTTAAAAATAGTCCAAGGACTTAGTGGAATTTCTAAGTCCCGGAAATCAGCACTAACGAATGCACCACTTTGCAAGCTTGTGCTAGTCACCACACTTATCACAAAAGTACATGGATAGCACCTCTGGAAAGATGGCAAAGCATAAAACAAAACTCATGTAGAGCTCAGGGGCATATCATGCACACATTAATCATGGCAAAATTGACAAATAGCTATTTGGAGCAGCAGATCTGACACTTAACTCAAATAGCACTCTTCCAACAGCATTTCGGGCATCAAGATGAACTCAAATGAAAATGATGGAGTGAGATGAAATGAAGTGCTCTCTGAGGCGAACATTTTGATATGCTACACGCCCAAAACGGATCTACGGATGCAGAGATATAGCAGGTCAAAGTATGCAAAATAATCTGTGACTTAGGGAAAAAAAGAGGTCAACCCCTAGGGTTTCCAGATCAAAATCAGATCGGCGCACTGTAGCGCCACGGTTCCTGATGTTCGTCGCCGAAGTCGCCGGAGGACGCCGAAGCTTGGCCGGCCGGAGGGAGAGGATGCCGGAGCGGTGAGGAGCCGACGCCGGCGCGGCACGGTCGCCGGAGGCGTCGGGTCGGCGGCGGCTGACGAGGTGCGGCGCGCGGCGGCCGGCGCGGTCGGCGTAGGTGGCCGGTGAGGGAGCGGCGAGGGAGCTCTGACCACCGGAGATGGGCAGCGGGCGGCGGAGCAACCCGGGCGCGGGTGGCGGCTGGCGGCTGGGCTGCGGGGGCCTGCCCCGGGCCGCGCGGGCCGGCGCGGTGGAAGACGGCGGCGGCGAGTGGTGGCGTAACACGTGGCGGTGGCGGCGTGGGTCGGACGTTTCCGGCCCGGCGATTTTTGTCCGGCGGCGGCGGATGGAGTGGATCTAGGGTTTCGGGGAAGAAGGGGACGTGAATTTCGAAGGGGGCTATTTATAGGCATAGAGGGAGCTAGGAGTGTCCAAATGAGGTGCGGTTTTGGGCCACACGATCGTGATCGAACGCTCTAGATGATGTAGAGGGTTTTGGTGGGTTTTGGGCCAAAATGGAGGGGTGTTGGGCTGCAACACACACAAGGCCTTTGCGGTCCCTCGGTTAACCGTTGGAGCATCAAACGAAGTCCAAATGGTACGAAACTTGACAGGCGGTCTACCGGTAGTAAACCAAGGCCGCTTGGCAAGTCTCGGTCCAATCCGGAAATGTTTAATCCCCACACACGAAAGAAAGGTAGAAATGACCACCAGAGGAGAACGGAGCGCCGGAATGCAAAACGGACAACGGGGAAAAAGCTCAGATGCACAAGACGAACACGTATGCAAAGGCAATGCACATGATGACATGATATGAGATGCATGACAACGACAACAACACACAGAGACAAAAACCGAACCCGAGAAAATAAAATAACTTAACGCCGGAAACGGCAAGAGTTGGATTACATATTAGGTAAATCATATTCGGGGTGTTACACATCAAGAAGTTGAGCCTCGCGAATCTGATCTTCCAACGTAGGAGAGACTTGGAGGTTGGCTAGAAATCCTTGAGGAACCACTTGAAGGTTGAGTTTGCGGAAAGCTTCACAAAGCTCGGGTTGGTAAGGTTTGATAATCAAACTGTTGCAGTAAGACTTCCTCCTCAATGCGTCAGCAATTACATTGGCCTTGCCTGGAGTATATTCGATACTCGGATTATATTCTTGAATCATTTCGACCCAATGAGTCTGCCTGAGGTTGAGATTAGGCTGAGTGAAGATGTACTTGAGACTCTTATGATCAGTGAAGATGTCCACTTTTGTTCCCAATAAGAGATGTCTCCAAGTTAAAAGAGCATGGACAACTGCCGCCAACTCAAGGTTGTGAGTGGGGTAGTTCTTCTCGTTGGGCTTCAACTGGCGAGAGGTATAGGCCACAACTTTCTTCTCTTGCATCAACACTGCACCAAGACCTTGAAGGGAAGCATCACAGAAGACCTCGAATTGTTTGGATTCATCAGGAGGAGTCAGAACTGGAGCAGTGACTAACTTCTCTTTCAGGTTGTTGAAAGCGATGTCACATTGAGGAGACCAGACGTACTTCACATGCTTCTGGAGAAGGTTGGAAAGAGGCTTCGCGAACCCAATGAACCTTCGACAATAGATTGCGAGCCCAAGGAAGCTCCGGAGTTGCTTCACGTTCTGAGGTGGTTCCCAATTCACAATTGCACACACCTTCTCAGGATTTACCGCTATGCCCTTGGCAGAGATGATATGTCCAAGGTAGAGAACCTCATCGAGCCAAAACTCGCACTTTGAAAAGTTGGCATAGAACTGATGTTCTCTGAGCATATCCAACACCAAACGCAAGTGCTTGGCATGATCCTCCATGTTCTTGGAAAAAACCAAAATGTCATCGAGGTAGACCAAGACGAAGTCATTTTTGTAGGCGTTGAAGATGAAGTTCATCATTCGAGAGAATGTTGGAGGAGCGTTGACGAGGCCGAAAGACATGACAGTGTATTCATATGAACCATAGCTTGTTGTGAATGCTGTCTTGGGGATATCTTCTTCACGAATGCGAATCTGATGATAGCCCATACGGACATCAAGCTTGGAAAATACTTGAGCACCTTTGAGTTGTTCAAACAGCTCATTGATGTTGGGAAGTGGGTACTTGTTCTTTATGGTCTTCTTGTTCAATGGACGGTAGTCGACACAAAGTCAGTCCGTTCCATCCTTCTTCTTCACAAAAATAACACCACAACCCCATGGAGAAAAACTTGGTCGGATGAGACACATACGCTCTTGAATATCGAGTTGTTTCTTCAGCTCCCTCAACTCTTCAGGTCCATGCTTGTAAGGACGCTTGCAACCAGGTTCCGTGTCAGGCTCAAGATCGATGATGAATTCAACTGGCTGGTGCGGAGGCATTCCTGGAAGCTCTTCTGGAAAGACATCTTGATATTCGCAAACGACTGGAATTTGAGAGATGGCATCCAGCTCGCCCTTTTCATTGAGAGAAAACATACGGATGGTATTATCACGAGCGGCAAAGATGATTACATCCTGAGACGAATGTGTCAATTGAATTTGCCTGGCAGCACAATCAAGCTGAGCCTTGTGCTTAGAAAGCTAGTCCATTCCCAGAATAAGATCAATATCCGAGTTACCAAGGACCATTGGAGAAGCCAGAAACTTGAAATCACCCATCATGATAGAAATATCCGGGACCATCATGCTAGAACTCAAATGCTTAGCCGGAGAAACAACTTGCAATGCTTTAGGTAAAGCCTTAGTGCCAAAATTGTGCTCCGATGCAAATGGGAATGACATGAAAGAATGCGATGCACCAGAGTCGAAAAGAAATTTTGCTGGAATATCGTTAACAGGAAGGTTACCCATGATGACATCTGACGAGTCCTCTGCCTGAGCTGCATTCATCATGTTGACCTTGGCGTGCTTGGGGTTATGCTTGACCACTGCGGTACTGGCAGATCTCATAGGAGGAGGAGGAAGATGCCTCTGATTGAAGCATTTGTTGGTATAGTGACCCTTCTGCTGACACTTGTTGCACGTGACCTCCGAGAGCGGATGGTGATACGGAGCACTTGATATTGGAGTTTGAGACGAAGTCTTGTTCTGAAAGCCTGGGTTGGGTGGGTGGGAAGATCCATTGCCACCTTTGCTCTTCTGCTGATAAGGCTGACGGAACGGAGGAGGAGGCAGCCAATACTTTTGCTGCTTAGAAGCCACTTGAGTTGAGGAAGAAGGACTTGCATCTTTGACTTGCTTCTTGGAAGCATCGCACTTGAGTTGAGCAGTCTCTTGCTTCATTGCCATATTGTAGAACTCATCGTACTTCTTCAGCTCAAAAAGGACGAGAGCTAGTTGGAGATCTTCTCTGAGGCCACCCCTGAACTGATAAATCATGCTCTTCTCGTCAGGGACGTCTTGCTTGGTGAAACGAGCGAGCCTCTGGAACAGAATGTTATACTGGTAAACAAACAAGTTGCCTTGCTTCAGGTTCCGAAATTCCTCATGCTTGCTTTCAACAACACTCTGAGGAATGTGATGAGCTTTGAAGTCTTGACGGAATTCATCCCAGGTAATCACACGGCCTCCTCTGGAATCTTTGTATTGCTGAAACCATTCTGCAGCTTGGTCTTTGAGTTGGAAGGAGGCAAACTTGACAAAGTCCTCAGGCCTGACGTTGCTGCACTCGAAATGCTTGCAGATATCCACGAGCCAATCATCAGCGTCTGAGGCCTCGACACAGTTGCTGAAGGTCTTTGGTTGATTAGCGAGGAACTGGTTGAGTGTAGCAAACTGATTCTGATTGTTGCCATGGCCATGATTCCCTTGGTTGCGCTCTTGCAGAATTTGCATTATCAACTGCGTGTTTGCATTGGTAGCGGCCATCACAGCTTGCCATGCCTCCGGAGCTGGACGTGGTGGTGGCGGATCAGGATTCGG
The DNA here is from genome assembly GCF_056163025.1 of Triticum urartu. Lineage (NCBI taxonomy): Eukaryota > Viridiplantae > Streptophyta > Magnoliopsida > Poales > Poaceae > Triticum > Triticum urartu. The sequence continues at coordinate 334,260,002 of NC_141876.1, forward strand.
AGTCGTGCACGTTGGAGGAGCCATCCTAGAGAGGGTGACATCCGTTAGCATCTTGATAGACAAATATTCAAGCTGAATCAAACGGATCGAAATTGCAACATATAGTCTTCACATCCGAACAAAATGAACGAATGCATTCCAATCGAAATGGTCACATTTCCATAAATTGAGAAGCCACTTGAATAGAGGTAGAAGAAAAACAACAAGGTACGGGCAAGAACAAATACTTGGTGAGGATTACCCAATCACAAACCAAATATCCGCGGAAGAATTACTAGAGCTACAAGAATTCCCACCTATGAAACTCCCGAACCTTTCCGGTTATGCAATCAGGTGTTGGGGATGCAGGGGAAGCATAATATCTCACCCAAAGCTAGCAAATCCTACATCCAGTTGTATCCATCCTTCAACACATAACCAAGAAACCTTCGGAAATCATTTACCTCAACCTTCGAAAAGCATCCGTTATACGAGTTATGGCAATACTCCCGAACTCCCTTCCCAGTATTGAGTGGTGTCGAGGTTATCTCACCAACAACTGCATAAAAGAGATTTTCGATGTCGGCGAAACTCAGGTATTCCAGAATCTCAATGATAAAATTGTGACGACAACACCTTGGAGCTCAACTCCCCGGGACACTGCCACAACCCCTAAATGTCAGGAGGCACCAAGAACAATGTTCTCTTCATAAAACCATCGGAAAGATTCCAAGATACCCGCGTGATCCTAAATTTTTTTAGTGAAATTTGAGAAGAGAAGAGTCAAAACTCTATGTCAGGATGCCTCACCAGAGCGACGAAGGGACCGAGGAGTAAAAATAAGTCCTACTCTCCGATATATATAATCCTAAATGACGCAAAACATTTTTCTAGACTCAACAACGCCAGCGATTCGATCAAGCAAGGGGCTCCTAAGGTCGGGGAAGGCTCTGATTACCAACTTGTAACGCCCTCGATGCGGCTATATCTTCCACGTGTCGAAGCACGACTTAGAGGCATAACCGCACTGAAAGCAATGTCGCAAGTGAGGCTATCTTTGCAAACAACCCATGTAATACATAAAGGGGAGAGAGATACATAGTTGGCTTACACTCGCCACGTCACACAATGCATAAATAAGTTATTACATGCATCCAAATACACTAAAGGTCCGACTACGGAACCCAGGATGAAGATAAACCCCAAATGCAACATAGTCCCCGATCGCCCCAACTGGGAAACACTATTGATCATTTGGGAAAGACAGGTAGTATCATCCTGAGTCCTCATCGAACAGCCACTTGAGCTCAGTTGAATCACCTGGAGCGGTATCATCGGTCCCTGCATCTGGTTTTGGAAGTAATCTGTGAGTCACGGGGACTCAGCAATCTCACACCCTCGCGATCAAGACTATTTAAGCTTATAGGAAAGGCAAAGGTATGACGTGGAGCTGCAGCAAGCGACTAGCATATATGGTGGCTAACATACGCAAAAGAGAGCGAGAAGAAAGGCAAAGGCATGGTCGAACAACCATGATCAAGAAGTGATCCTAGAACAACCTACGTCAAACATAACTCCAACACCATGTTCACTTCCCGGACCCCGCCGAGAAGAACCCATCATGGTTACACATGCGGTTGGTGCATTTTAATTAAGTTAAGTTTCAGGTTATCTATAACCGGACATTAACAAATTCCAATCTGCCCATAACCACGGGCACGGCTTTCGAAAGTTCAAATCCCTACAGGGCTATCCTAACTTAGCCCATCACAAGCTCTCACGGTCAATGAAGGATATTCCTTCTCCCGAGAAGACCCGATCAGTCTCGGAATCCCGGTTACAAGACATTTCGACAATGGTAAAACAAGACCAACAAAGCCGCCCGAATGTGCCGACAAATCCCGATAGGAGCTGCACATATCTCGTTCTCAGGGCACACCGGATGAGCAAGACGTCGGGTTGGCATAGACCCTGGTTTCCCAGGGGGCGCCGGCCATCGCTCAGGTTGGACCAACGCTTAGAGAAGCACTGGACCGGGGGGGGTGGTTAAGATAAAGATGACCCTCGGAGCACGACTCCCAAGGGAAAAAAGGCTAGGTGAGGCAAATGTAAAACCAAGGTTGGGCCTTGCTGGAGGAGTTTTATTCAAAGCGAACTATCAAGGGGTTCCCATAATACCCAACCGTGTAAGGAACGCAAAATCAAGGAACATAACACCGGTATGACGGAAACTAGGGCGGCAAGAGTGGAACAAAACACCAGGCATAAGGCTGAGCCTTCCACCCTTTACCAAGTATATAGATGCATTAATTAAATAAGAGATATTGTGATATCCCAAATATATCCATGTTCCAACAAGGAACAAACTTCATCTTCACCCGCAACTAGCAACGCTATAAGAGGGGCTGAGCAAAGCGGTAACATAGCCAAACAACGGTTTGCTAGGACAAGGTGGGTTAGAGGTTTGACTAGGCAATATGGGAGGCATGATAAAGCATGTGGTAGGCGGCATAGGCATAGCAATAGAGCGAGCAACTAGAAAGCAAAGATAGAAGTGATTTCAAGGGTATGGTCATCTTGCCTGAGATCCCGCAAGGAAGAAGAATGAGTCCATGAAGAAGACAACCGGACGTAGTCGAACGGATCCTCACAAACGCGATGTTATCGGAACTAACCCGAAGAAGCAACACCGGAAAGAAGCAAACAACATGGTAAACAACCATCACATAAGCATGGCATGATGCACAACCAAGTATGATGCATGTCCGGTTTAATGAGGCGTGGCATGGCAAGGCAAAGTGCAACAAACAACACTACAAATTAAGTGGAGATCAATATGCAACGAGTTGCATATTGCCGGACACCACATTTGATTATTTAGTTCACTCCCGGTTAGGTACTCAACAATATTAAATGTTGATTAACATGGCAAGAGGTGGAGCAAAATAAAACTACCTATCTAGGCAAGGTTAAATGAGGCCGGAACAACAAGCAACAAGTCCAGAAACTCCTCCCAAGACAATCCGATCACAAGCTCTCACGGTCAACGAAGGATATTCCTTCTCCCAAGACAATCCGATCACATTCAGCATCCCGGTTACAAGACATCTCGACAATGGTAAAACAAGTCCAGCAACACCGCCTGAATGTGCTGATAAAACCCGATAGGAGCTGGACATATCTCGTTCTCAGGCACACTCAGATGATACTAGCTACGAGTAAAACCAACCCTCAAGTTTGCCCGAGGTGGCCCTGCAGGGAGCTCAGTTTGGACCAACACTTAGAGGTTCCCATTATAACCCAACCGTGTATGGAACGCAGAATCCGGGAACATAACACCGATATGATGGAAACTAGGGCGGCAAGAATGGAACAAAACACCAGGCATAAGGCCGAGCCTTCCACCCTTTACCAAGTATATAGGTGCATTAAGATAAACAAGATAATATGGTGATATCCCAACAATAAACATGTTCCAACAAGGAACGATCTCCAATCTTCACTTGCAACTAGCAACGCTATAAGAGGGGCTGAGCAAAGCGGTAACATAGCCAAACAACGGTTTGCTAGGACAAGGTGGGTTAGAGGTTTGACATGGCAATATGGGAGGCATGATAAGCAACTGGTAGGTATCGTAGCATAGGCATAGCAAAAGAGCGAGCATCTTGCAAGCAAAGATAGAAGTGATTTCGAGGGTATTGTTCATCTTGCCTGCAAAGTTCTTGGAGTTGACTTGATCCTCGTAAGCGTACTCAACGGGCTCCTCGTTCATGTACTCATCTCCCAGCTCTACTCAAGCAAGAACAACAAACAAAAAGGAACACAATCAACCACGTTCAATGCTCAAGCAACATGGTGCAAACATGGTATGATATGCGGGATGCGATATGTGATGCATATGCAAGATTTGGCAAGGAATGATTGAACCTGGCCTCAAATTGGAAAACCAAGAGTGCCACTGGAAAGAGGAGTTGATTTCAGTTGAAATCGATATAATGATCACCGGAATCGGATGCACGGTTTGGAAATGGCAAGCAAAACAAATATGGCACTGATCTACGATAATCAGCACGAGACCACCTAAATACATCAAGAACAACACGCTACAGCACTCAAACATGACAACAAAATACATGGCAGGGATCCAATCATGATTCTTGAGAAAATATGAACACTGAGCTACGGCCAATTCACTCAATAGAAGGTTCAAACAATCATGGCAAAAGTGCAAAAAATTACAGGTTTCAGACTTAGTGAAATTAACAGCATGTCAGGAATTTAACATCAGGAAGCAATGTTTAGGGAACGATAACTACATGCTATAGGAACATATCATGGAAAAGCAAAGCATGGCATTAAGCTACTCAAAGCATAAAACAAAAGTCCCTTAGTGACCATGAGCCAAAAGGGATCAGAAAATACAATTGCAAGCATGTGAACCTAGCAAAAACATAAACAGATTCAGACTTGGTGAAAACTGGAGCATGGCAAAACAGAAAATGAGTAGGCATGTTTACGAGCTCGATGCACTCACTACGAGGCATTGCATGACAAACTAAGCATACACGCAGCAAGTAGACATAGCATAGAAGCTAAACATGGTAAGAACAACAACATAGCATGCACGGATCAACAACAACAAGCTCGGCAAAATCGCTAAACATGTTAACAATCTGCCAGGAACATTTTATAGCAAATGTAGAGCTCGATTGACTCAAGCTAGGGTGCTCGATAATTGCAAATAAAGACATGGATCGATAGAGCACCACAATATCTACAAAACATCCTTACTGATCATGCTCCAAAGACGCACGGATCACTAGGAAACAACATGAACATATGGCATAAAAATTACAGCAGGACAAGGACTTAGTGAAATTCTATGTCCCTGAAAACAGCAACATTGAGTAAGCTACTTTGCATGCTTGTGCTAGTCACAACAAATACCACAAAAATACATGGCATACACCTCTGTAAAGATGGCATGGCATTCTTCAAAACACATGTAGAGCTCAGGATCATAGCATGCACACATTAATCATGGCAAAAATGACAAAAGTGCATTTGCTGAAACAGATCTGAAACTATCATCACATGGCCCTCTTCCAGCAGCATTTCGGGCATCAAGATGAGCTCAAAAGAAAATGATGCAATGAGATGAAATGATGTACTCGTTGGGGTGAACATTTTGATATGCTACATGCACGAATCGGAGCCACGATGAGGGAGTTATGATGCGTCAAAGTATGCAAAAATCTAGTGTTTGAGGGGCAAAAATCAACCGGATCTGGATCTCAAATCTGGCGGTTACTGTAGCGATGTGGCACCCGAGGTTTGTCACCGATCCACTGTTCACGGGAGTCAAGGTGGGACGTCGTCGGACTTGGAGGGGCGCCGGAGAGGGTCGTCGCCGGCGAGGAGGGACGGCGAGGTGGCGCGGGCGGCGGAGGACTTGGCGGTGCCGGCTAGATGGCGGCGAGGCGCCTCGGCCGATGAGTAGCTCCGGCTGGCACGGCTGGCGGCGCAGCTAAGGGAGAGGTGGCGCGGCGAGGAGCGGAGTCGGGCGGCGGCTTCCCAGGCGGCGGAGACGAGGCGTAGGGCAGCGGCACGAGGGAACGGGCTCGGGGGCCCGAATCGGTCTTCCCGGGCCGCGGCGGGCGCACGCGGTGGTGCGCCACGTGGCGGGGGCTGATTTGTGCGGGAGGTGGCGGCGACGTGTCAGGCGCCGGCGGACACGTCCGGTGCGCGGAGAGCGGATTTCTAGGGTTTTAAGGAGGGAGAGATCCGAAATTTTCGGGGAGGGTCTATTTATAGAGGTAGAGGGAGCTAGGAAGCTCCAAATGAGGTGCGGTTTGCGGCCACATGATCGTGATCGAACGACCTAGGTGATGGGAGAGGGTTAGGTGGGTTTTGGGCCACTTTGGAGGGGTGTTGGGCTGCAACACACACGAGTCGTTTTCGGTCCCTCGGTTAACCGTTGGAGTATCAAACGAAGTGCAAATGGCACGAAACTTAACAGGCGGTCTACCAGTAGTAAACCAAGGCCGCATGACAAGTCTCGGTCCAATCCGAAAACGTTTAACACCCGCACACAAAAAGAGGTTGAAAGGGACATCGGAGGACATAGGAGCTCCGGAATGCAAAACGGACAACGGGGAAAATGCTCGGATGCATGAGACGAACACGTATGCGAATGCAATGCACATGATGACATGATATGAGATGCATGACAAAGACAAAACACACGGAGACAAAAACCCGACAACGATGAAATAAAATAACTTAGTGCCGAAAATGGCAAGAGTTGGAATACAAATAAGGTAAGTTACATCCGGGGTGTTACAGGTAACTACTTGAATTCCCACCTATTAACTCACGAAACATTCTGGTTACGCAATCTGGTGTTGGGGATACAGGGAGGCACAAATATCTCACACAACTAACAAATCCTACACTCCAACTGTATCCATCCTTCAACACATAACCAAGAAAACATCGGAAATTGTGTACCTCAGACCTTCGAAAACATCCGATATACTAGATGTGGCAATACATCTGATCACTCTCCCTAGTACTAGGTGTCGTCAAACTACTCTCACCCCAAAGAGTATAGAAGCTTTTTCGATGTCGGCGACCTCTGGTATTCCGGAACTGAAATGATAAGCACTGTGACGAAAACACCTTGGTGCTCAACTCCCCGGGACACTGCCACAACCCCTAGATGTCAGGAGGCACCAAGACAGAATCCCCGTCACAATGATATCACAACAATCCAACAACACCCGCGTGATCCTAAAAAAATTAAGTGAAAAAGGATAGAAGAGTGGGAAAACACCTACGCCACGAGTCCTCAACAGAGTGATGAAGGGGCCGAGGAGTAAAAAGAATTCCTACTCTCCAATATAACTAGAATCGAAAATAGTTTTTTTCTAAACTCAAGAACGGCAGCAGTTCGATCAATCAAGGGGGCTCCTGTGGTTGGTAGGGCTCTGATACCAACTTGTAGCGCCCAAAATGTGATTCTATCCCAATCACGTGATGAACTCATGATTGGGGAACAACCGCATTTCGGGCGCATAGCAAGGTGGATATCATTACAACATACCATGTACTAAACATATGAGAATACAAGATAAAGGCTTACAATTGCCACAAGCTACATCATGAATACAACAATTCATTTTTTTGACCAGTGAAAACAGCAGGAGAGCCTCCTACTGTTGTTTTTCTTTTATTTATTGAAATGTTAACCAATGGTTAACATTAGAGAATCGGATGTTTTTACATGGCTATCACAAGAATACAGTAGGCACTAAACTAGCCTATGTAAAGCAGGAGATTAAACAGACAAAGAGCTGCTGAAGCTTCTAAAAAGGTTAATTTTTGAGGGTTGATCCTGTAACCCAAGATCACAAAATCTTCCTTGAGTTTCCTCAGCCACTCAGCATGTGTGGCCGTCTCTCCATCAAATACCTCTCTGTTGTGTTGCTTCCAAATATTCCAAAAGGTCAATATGGTTATCTCTTTGAGCAGAGGTCCCTGCCATCTTTCTATAGCTCTCTGTAACACCCTCGATGCGACTATAGCTCCCACGTGTTGAGGCACGACTTAGAGACATAATCGCATTGAAGGCATATGTCGCAAGTGAGGCAATCTTCACAACATCCCATGTAATATATAGATAATAAAAGGGGAGATAACATAGTCGGCATACACTTGCCACGTCAATCAAGTACATAAATAACATTACATCATCCAAACACTCATGGCCCGACTACGACACCAAAATAAAAGATAACCCAACATGCGACACGGTCCCGATCACCCCCAACTGGGCACCACTACTGATCATCAGGAAAGGAAACATAGTATCGTTGAGAGTCCTCGTCGAACACCCAGTTGAGCTCGAGCGCGTCACCTGGAGGGGAATCGTCAGGCCCTGCGTCTGGTGTAATAGTAATTTGTGAGCCACAGGGGCTCAGCAATCTCGCACCCTTGCGATCAAGACTATTTAAGCTTATAGGTAAGGCAAGGTAAATATGTGGAGCTGCAGCAACGACTAGCAAATATGGTGGCTATCCTGTTCGCAAAAGAGAGCGAGAAGAGGAGGCAAAGCGCGAGCGAGAAACTAGAGGGCAACCTGGGCAAACATTACTCCAACACCGTGTCCACTTCCCGGACTCCACCGAGAAGAGGCCATCACGGTAACACACACGGTTGATTCATTTTAATTAAATTAAGGTTCAAGTTATCTACAACCGGACATTAACAAATTCCCATCTGCCCATAACCGCTGGCACGGCTTTCGAAAGTTCAAATCCCTGCAGGGGAGTCCCAACTTAGCCCATGACAAGCTCTCACGATCAACAAAGGAATAGACCTCCTCCCGAGACGTTCTGATCAGACTCGGTATCTCGGTTCTTCAAGACACTTCGACAGGTTAAAACAAGACCAGCAACACCGCCCGAATTTGCCGACAAATCCCGATAGGAGCTGCACATATCTCGTTCTCAGGGCACACTCAGATGAGCGCTCCATACAACTAAAACCAAACCTCGAGTTTCCCCGAGGGGGTGCTGCACAGGACTCTGGTTTGGACCAACACTCAAAGGAGCACTGGCCCAGGGGGGGCTAAAATAAGATGACCCTCGGGCTCTGGAAACCCATGGGAAAAAGAGGCTAGGTGGCAAATGGTAAGACCAAGGTTGGGCATTGCTGGAAAAGCTTTAATCAAGGCGAACTATCAAGGGGTTCCCATTATAACCCAACCGCGTAAGGAACGCAAAATCTGGGAACATAACACCGATATGACGGAAATTAAGGCGGCAAGAGTGGAACAAAAAACTAGGCGAGAGGCCGAGCCTTCCACCCTTTACCAAGTATATAGATGCATTAAGATAACATGGCAATATAATGATATCCCCACAAGCAAATAAATGATCTCCAATCTTCACCTGCAACTAGCAACGCTATAAGAGGGGCTGAGCAAAGCGGTAACATAGCCAATCAACGGTTTTCTAGGACATGGTGGGTTAGAGGTTTGACATGGCAATTTGGGAGGCTTGAAAGCATGTGGTAGGCATCGTAGCATTGGCATAGCAATAGAGCGAGCATCTAGCATAGCAAAGATAGTAATGATTTCGAGGGTATGATCATCTTGCCTGCAAAGTTGTCAGAGTTGACTGGATTCTCGAAAGCAATTCAACGGGCTCCTCGTTAGCAAACTCGTCTCCCGGCTCTACCCAAACAAGACAAACAAGCAACAAGGACACAATCAACCACGTGCAAGGATCAAACAATATGATGCAAGGATGGTATGCTATGCGGGATGCATATGCAAGATTTTACAAGGGATGCATGATCCTGACCTCAACTTGGGAATCCAAGTATGCCAATAGAAAGATGAGATGAAATCACTTGAAAACGATATAAAGAACGCCGGAATCGGAGTTACGGTTTGGAAATGGCAAGTGATTCAAATATGACCATGTTCTGCGATTTACAGCAAGTAGCCATCTAAATGCAACGAGATGAACATGCTACAGCACCCAAACATGGCATAAAAATCCATGGCAGGGATGCATTCATGATGCTTAACAAAAGTCTAGCAATGAGCTATGGCCAATTCATCCATTAACAGGTTCAAACAAGCATTGCAAAAATGCATATGGTAAACAGATCTCAGACTTCGTGAAATTAACACTTATCTGGAATTTCAGATCAGATGGCACTCTTTAGAGCAACAAAACTATATGCTACATGACCTGAACATGGCAAAGTAAAGCATAGAATGTAGCTACTCAAAGAGCTTAACAAAAGTCCCTTAGTGATCTTGAGCCAAAAGGGATCAGAAAATACAATTGCAAGCATGTGAACATGGCAAAAACATAGTCAGTTCTCAGACTTAGTGAAATCTGGAACATGCTGAAAACAGATATCAAGTAGGCATGTTTACGAGCTCGATGCACTCACTACAGAGCAAGTCATGACAAGCTAAGCATACACCCATCAAGAATACACAAAATGCAAGCTAGACATGGCAAGAACAATAGCATAGCATGCACGGATCAACTACAACATCCTCGGCAAAATCGCTAACAAGTAGACAATCTTCCCAGATTCACGAAGTAGCGAAAGTAGAGCTCGATTGACTCAAGCTAGGGTGCTCCATAATTGCAAACAAAGACATGGATGGATAGAGCACTACAAGATTAACAAAACATCCTTACTTATTATCCTCAAAAGAGGCACGGATCACTAGGAAACAACATGAACATATGGCCATATGAGATAAACAGGCAAGGACTTGGTGGAAATGCTAAGTCCCTGAAATCAGCATTGCCAAGTGCCTCACTTTGCAAGCTTGTGCTAGTCACCACACACATCACAAAAATACATGGGTTGCACCTCTGGAAAGATGGAAAAACCCTTAACAAAACATATGTAGAGCTCATGGGCATATCATGCACACAATAATCATGGCAAAAATGACAAATAGCTAAATGGAGCAGCAGATCTGGCAATTATCTCAAGTAGCACTCTTCTAACAGCATTTCGGGCATCAAGATGAACTCAAATGAAAATGATGCAATGGAATGAAATGATGTAATCTCTGAGGCGAACATTTGCATATGCTATATGCCCAAAACGGAGCTACGGATGCAAAGTTACGATGCTATGAACATGAGCAAATAATTCTAGGACTTGGAGAAAAAGGTCAACCCCTAGGGTTTTGAATCCGGATCTGAGATCCGATCCGGCGTGCACGCGGCCCGAGGATGCCCGGAAGTCCTGTAGCGCCGGAGTTGCTCGTGGTTCGCCGGAAGGAGAAGGGCGGCGAGGCGGCGGTGGAGGGCGGCGCCAGCGGGGGCGGCGGCCACCGGCGACGAGGTAGGCGAGGCGCGCGGCGGGCGGCGCCCGCGGTGGAGCGGCGGAGGACGGCGGGGAAATCGGGGGGTGAGCTCGCCGGCGTGGAGGAGCGCGGAGCCGGGCGGCGGAGGCTCCCAGGCGCGCGGGGCGGCGAACGGAGGAGGAAGGCGGCCCGGATCGGGCGACAGGGAGGGCCGGGTGCGGGCCTGGCGGGCCCGCGTGGCAGCGGTGAAGTGGGGCGTCCGCCCGGGACAGGTGCCGCGCCTCTATTGGCCCGAGGCGGCGGTGGAGGCTGTCCGGCGGGAAGTGGACATGTCCGGCGGCGGAGATGGATTTTTCTAGGGTTTGGGGGACGAAGACCCGGATTTGGAATGTGGGGATCTATATATAGGCATAGGAGGAGCTAGGAGAGTCCAAATGAGGTGCGGTTTTCGGCCACGCGATCGTGATCGAACGCCCTAGATGATGGAGAGGGTTTTGGTGGGTTTTGGGCCAAATTGGAGGGGTGTTGGGCTGCAACACACACGAGGCCTTTTCGGTCCCTCGGTTAACCGTTGGAGTATCAAACGAAGTCCAAATGATACGAAACTTGACAGGCGGTCTACCGGTAGTAAACCAAGACCGCTTGGCAAGTCTCGGTCCAGTCCGGAAATGTTTAATCCCCACACACGAAAGAAAGGTAGAAATGACCACCGGAGGAGAACGAAGCACCGGAATGCAAAACGGACAACGGGGAAAATGCTCGAATGCATGAGATGAACACGTATGCAAATACAATGCACATGATGACATGATATGAGATGCATGACAACGATAACAACACACGGAGACAAAAACTCGAACCCGAGAAAATAAAATAACTTAAGCCCGGAAATGGCAAGAGTTGGATTACATATTGGGAAAGTCATATCCGGGGTGTTACAACACTCCACCACTATGAAAGGATCTCGTCCCGAGATCTAGGACTGAAAGAACGCTGGGTACTCAGAACGGAGGTGATCCTCACGTTCCCAGGTAGCTTCACGGTCGGAATGGTGTGACCACTTGACTTTGAGGATTTTGATTGACTTGTTGCGAGTCTTGCGTTCAGTCTCTTCAAGAAAAGCAACTGGGTGCTCACGATAGGAGAGATCTTCTTGGAGCTCAATGTCCTCGAAGTCGACGGTGCGGTCAGGAGTCTTGAAGCACTTTCGGAGCTGAGAGACATGGAACACGTCATGAACATTTGCAAAGTTTGAAGGAAGCTCGAGTTGATAGGCGAGATCGCCTCTCTTGCTGACAATCTTGAAAGGTCCCACGTATCTAGGGGCAAGCTTCCCTTTGATACCGAAGCGACGAGTACCTTTCATAGGAGAGACGCAGAGGTAAACATGATCTCCGATCTCGAAAGCCAAATCACGGTGCTTACTGTCATAGTAGCTCTTCTGGTGGGATTGGGCTGCTTTGAGGTTATCTCGAATGACTTTGCACATTTCCTCTACCTCTGTGATTAAGTCAATTCCGAGAAGCTGACGTTCACCGGTTTCAAACCAGTTGAGAGGGGTACGACACTTCCTGCCATACAGAATTTCAAATGGGGCCTTGCCCGAACTTGCTTGAAAACTGTTGTTGTAGGAGAATTCAGCATAAGGAAGACAATCCTCCCACTTCATGCCGAAGGAGATCACACAAGCCCTGAGCATATCTTCAAGAATCTGGTTGACACGCTCGACTTGACCGCTAGTTTGAGGATGGAAAGCTGTGCTGAAGCGGATGTTGGTGCCCATGGCCTTCTGAAAAGAATCCCAAAACTTGGAGGTAAAGATGCTGCCACGGCCTGAAGAGATCACTTGTGGAATACCGTGCAGAGAGACAATTCGAGAGGTATAGAGTTCCGTCAATTGAGCTGCAGTGATTGACTCTTTGATAGGCAGAAAGTGAGCCACTTTGGTGAGTTTGTCGATGACAACGAATATAGCATCATTGCCACGTTTGGACTTTGGAAACCCAGTCACGAAGTCCATTTCAATGTGGTCAAACTTCCATTCTGGAATGGCAAGAGGTTGGAGGAGACCAGCTGGTCTTTGGTGCTCTGCCTTCACTCTTCTGCAGACATCACACTCATTTACGAACTGAGCAATCTCGCGCTTCATTAGAGTCCACCAATAAGCCTGCTTGAGGTCCTGATACATCTTCGTGCTCCTAGGGTGGATGGAGAGGAGAGAATTGTGAGCCTCGTTCATGACCACTTTACGGAGGTCACCTTTGGGTACAACAATATGATCCTCGAAGAAGAGAGTGTCCTTGTCATCAAGGTGGTAGCACTTGTACTTGGGTTGACTCTTGGCAATCCCAATCTTCACCTTTTTCACCAAGCATCAAGAAGCTGGGCTTGGCGAATCTGGTCTTCTAAGGTAGGAGAGACTTGAAGGTTGGCAAGGAAACCTTGAGGAACAACTTGCAGATTAAGTTTGCGGAAAGCTTCTCAAAGCTCGGGTTGATAAGGCGTGAGAATCAGACTGTTGCAATAAGCCTTTCTGCTCAATGCATCAGCAATCACATTGGCCTTGCCTGGAGTATACTCGATACTCAGATTATACTCTTGAATCATTTTGACCCATCGAGTTTGCCTAAGGTTGAGATTAGGCAGAGTGAAGATGTACTTGAGAATCTTATGATCAGTGAAAATGTCCACTTTTCTTCCCAATAAGAGCTGTCTCCAAGTCAAAAGAGCATGCACAACTGCCGCCAACTCGAGATCATGAGTGGGGTAGTTCTTTTCATTAGGCTTCAACTGGCGAGAGGTATAAGCAACAACTTTCTTCTCTTGCATCAACACTTCGCCAAGACCTTGGAGAGAGGCATCACAAAAGACCCCGTACGGCTTGGATTCATCAGGCGGAGTCAGAACTGGAGCAGTGATCAATTTCTCTTTCAAAGTGTTGAAAGCAATGTCACACTCCAGAGACCAAACGTACTTGACGTGCTTCTGGAGAAGATTTGAGAGAGGCTTCGCGATCTTAGAAAAGTTTTCAACGAATCTTTGACAGTAGCTTGCGAGACCGAGGAAGCTACGGAGTTGCTTCACGTTCTGAGGAGGTTCCCAATTCACAATTGCAGACACCTTCTCAGGATTCACCGCAATGCCCTAGGCAGAGATGATATGACCAAGATAAAGAACCTCATCGAGCCAAAATTCGCACTTGGAGAACTTGGCGTAGAACTTGTGTTCCCTCAGCTTATCGAGTACCAAATGCAAGTGCTTGGCATGATCTTCCTTGTTCTTCGAGAAAACCAGAATGTCGTCGAGATAGACCAAAATGAAGTCATTGGTATAGGCGTTGAAGATGAAGTTCATCATGCGAGAGAAAGTCGGAGGAGCGTTGACGAGGCCAAAAGACATGACAGTGTATTCATATGAACCATAGCTTGTCCTGAAAGCCGTCTTGGGAATATGTTGCTAACGGATTCGAATCTGATGATAACCCATATGGAGATCAAGCTTGGAGAATACTTGGGCACCTTTGAGTTGTTCGAACAACTCGTTGATGTTGGGAAGTGGGTATTTGTTCTTGATGGTCTTCTTGTTCAATGGACGGTAGTCAACACAAAGTCGGTCCGTTCCATCCTTCTTCTTCACAAAAAGAACACCACAACCCCACGGAGAAGAACTAGGCCGGATGAGACCCATTCTTTCTTGAATATCGAGTTGCTTCTTCAGCTCCTTCAACTCTTCAGGTCCGAGCTTGTAAGGGCGCTTGCACACTGGTTCCGTGCCGGGCTCAAGATCAATAACGAATTCAACTGGCCGGTGCGGAGGCATTCTTGGAAGCTCTTCTGGAAAGACGTCTTGATATTTGCAAACGACTGGAATTTGCGAGATGGCATCGAGTTCACCCTTCTCATTGAGAGAAAATAGACGGATGGTATTATCCCGAGCGGCAAAGACAATTGCATCCTTAGACGAATGAGTCAATTGAATCTGCCTGGCAGCACAATCAAGATGCGCCTTGTGCTTAGAAAGCCAATCCATCCCGAGAATAAGATCAATATCCGAGTTACCAAGAACAATTGGGGAAGAAAGGAACTTGTAGTTGCCCAAGGTGATAGTAACCTCCAGGACGCAGGTGTTAGCTGTCATCTGCTTGCTCGGTGACACAATTTGCAAGGAACTTTGTAGATACTGATAATCGCACTCATACTTTGATGCAAAAGGTTTGGAAATGAAGCAATGCGATGCACCAGTGTCAAAAAGAACTTTTGCAAGAATATCATTAATAGGAAGGTTACCCATGATGACATCTGATGAATCCTCTGCCTGAGCTGCATTCACCATATTGACCTTGGCGTACTTGGGGTTATGCTTGACCACAGCTGTACTTGCCGATCTCACAGGAGGAGGAGGAGGAGGAAGACGCCTCTGATTGAGACACTTGTTGGCATAGTGACCCTTCTGTTGGCACTTGTTGCACGTGACCTCTGAAAGCGGACGGTGATACGGAGCACTCGATCTTGGAGCTTGAGACGAAGTCTTGTTCTGAAAGCCAGGGTTGGGTGGGTGGGAAGATCCACTGCCACCTTTGCTCTTCTGCTGATACGGCTGATGAAACGGAGGAGGAGGAAGCCAATACTTCTGCTGCTTGGCCACTTGAGTAGAGAAAGAAGGAGTAGCATCTCTGACTCGCTTCTTGGAAGCATCACACCTCAGTTGAGAGGCCTCTTGCTTCAATGCCATGTTGTAGAACTCATCATATCTCAAGGGCTCAAAGAGAACAAGAGCTAGCTGGATTTCTTCTCTGAGACCACCCCTGAACTGGTATATCATGCTCTTCTCATCAGGGACGTCCTACTTGGCAAAGCAGGCGAGCTTCTGAAACAACTTGTTGTAGTCATAGACAGACAAAGAGCCTTGCTTCAGGTTGCAGAATTCCTCACGCTTGCTTTCAACCACGCTCTGAGGGATATGATGAGCTCTGAAATCTTGAGGGAATTCATCCCAGGTAATAACACGTCCACCTCTGGAGTCCTTGTACTGCTGGAACCATTCTGCAGCTTGATCTTTGAGTTGGAAGGAAGCGAACTTGACGAAGTCCTCAGGCCTGACGTTACTGCACTCGAAATGGTTGCACAGATCCACAAGCCAATCGTCAGCATCGGTTGCCACAACACAATTGCTGAAAGTCTTTGGCCCGTTAGCAAGGAACTGGTTGAGTGTAGCAAAGTGATTCTGATTGTTGCCTTGGTTCCCTTGGTTGCCTTGATTTTGCTCTTGAAGAATTTGCATGATCAACTGTGTGTTTGCATTGGTTGCGGCCATCACAGCTTGCCATGCCTCCGGAGGAGGGGGAGGTGGTGGCGGATCTTGATTCTGATTCTGACTGGTGCTCTTAGCGGGAGCCATCCTGAAGAGGTTGACCACCGTTAGCACATAGACAGATAAAATGAAGCTGAATCCAACGGAATGAAAATTGCAACATATAGTCTTCACATTCGAACAAAATGAACGAATGCATTCCTCTTGAAATGGTCACATATCCATAAATTGAGAAGCCACTTAGAATTTAGGTAGAGAAATAAATCAACAAGGTATGGATCAAGAACGAATACTTGGTAAGAAATCCCAATCTCAAACCAAATATCCGTGGAAGAAGAAACTAGAGCTACAAGAATTACCACCTATGAAACTCCCGAACCTTTCCGGTTATGCAATCAGGTGTTGGGGATACAGTGGAAGCATAATATATCACCCAAATCTAGCAAATCCTACATCCAGCTGTATCCATCCTTCAACACATAACCGAGAAAAACTTCGGAAACCATCTACCTCAACCTTCGAAAAGCATCTGTTATACAAGTTATGGCGATACTCCCGAACTCCCGCCCCAGTACTGGGTGGCATCGAGGTTATCTCACCAACGAACTGCATAAAAGAGATTTTCGATGTTGGTGTACTAAACTCAGGTATTCCAGAACTGCAACGATAAAATTATGACGACAACACCTCAGAGCTCAACTCCCCGGGACACTTCCACAAAACCCCTGACAGGAGGCACCAAGACAATGTTCTCGTCATAAAACCATCGGAACGATTCCAAGATACCCGCGTGATCCTAAATTTTTTTTAGTGAAATTTGAGAAGAGAAGAGTCAAAAGTCTACGTCGGGATGCCTTACCAGAGCGATGAGGAGACTGGGAAGTAAAAAGAATTCCTAAACTCTCCGATATATAATTCCTAAATGACTCAAAACATTTTTCTAGACACAACTCGGCTGCTAAAACGATCAAGCAATGGGGCTCCTAAGGTCGGGGAAGGCTCTGATTACCAACTTGTAACACCCTCGATGCGACTATAGCTCCCACGTGTCGAGGCACGACTTAGAGACATAATCGCATTGAAGGCATATGTCACAAGTGAGGCAATCTTCACAACATCCCATGTAATATATAGATAATAAAAGGGGAGATAACATAGTCGGCTTACACTCGCCACGTCAATCAAGTACATAAATAACATTACATCATCCAAACACTCATGGCCCGACTACGGCACCAAAATAAAAGATAACCCAACATGCGACACGGTCCCGATCACCCCCAACTGGGCACCACTACTGATCATCAGGAAAGGAAACATAGTAATCTGTGAGCCACAGGGACTCAGCAATCTCACACCCTCGCGATCAAGACTATTTAAGCTTATAGGTAAGGCAAGGTAAATATGTGGAGCTGCAGCAACGACTAGCAAATATTGTGGCTATCATGTTCGCAAAAGAGAGCGAGAAGAGGAGGCAAAGCGCGAGCGAGAAACTAGAGGGCAACCTGCGCAAACATTACTCCAACACCGTGTCCACTTCCCGGACTCCGCCGAGAAGAGGCCATCACGGTAACACACTTAGTTGATTCATTTTAATTAAGTTAAGGTTCAAGTTATCTACAACCGGACATTAACAAATTCCCATCTGCCCATAACAGCGGGCACGGCTTCCGAAAGTTCAAATCCCTACAGGGGAGTCCCAACTTAGCCCATGACAAGCTCTCATGGTCAACGAAGGAATAGACCTCCTCCCGAGACGTTCCGATCATACTCGGTATCTCGGTTCTTCAAGACACTTCGATAGGTTAAAACAAGACCAGCAACACCGCCCAAATGTGCCGAAAAATCCCGATAGGAGCTGCACATATCTCGTTCTCAGGGCACACTCAGATGAGCGCTCCATACAACTAAAACCAAACCTCGAGTTTCCCCGAGAGGGCGCTGCACAGGACTCTGGTTTGGACCAACACTCAGAGGAGCACTGGCCCAGGGGGGGGGGCTAAAATAAGATGACCCTCGGGCTCTGGAAACCCAAGGGAAAAAGAGGCTAGGTGGCAAATGGTAAGACCAAGGTTGGGCATTGCTGGAAAAGCTTTAATCAAGGCGAACTATCAAGGGGTTCCCATAACCCAACCGCGTAAGGAACGCAAAATCCGGGAACATACACCGATATGACGGAAACTAAGGCGGCAAGAGTGGAACAAAACACTAGGCGAGAGCCCGAGCCTTCCACCCTTTACCAAGTATATAGATGCATTAAGATAACATGGCAATATAATGATATCCCCACAAGCAAATAAATGTTCCAACAAGGAACGGTCTCCAATCTTCACCTGCAACAAGCAACGCTATAAGAGGGGCTGAGCAAAGCGGTAACATAGCCAATCAATGGTTTGCTAGGACATGGTGGGTTAGAGGTTTGACATGGCAATTTGGGAGGATTGAAAGCAAGTGGTAGGCATCGTAGCATTGGCATAGCAATAGAGCGAGCATCTAGCATAGCAAAGATAGTAATGATTTCGAGGGTATGATCATCTTGCCTGCAAAGTTGTCAGAGTTGACTGGATTCTCGAAAGCAAACTCAACGGGCTCCTCGTTAGCGAACTCGTCTCCTGGATCTACCCAAACAAGACAAACAAGCAACAAGGACACAATCAAGCACGTGCAAGGATCAAACAATATGATGCAAGGATGGTATGCTATGCGGGATGCGATGCGGGATGCATATGCAAGATTTTACAAGGGATGCATGAACCTGACATCAACTTGGGAATCCAAGTGTGCCAATGGAAAGATGAGATGAAATATCTTGAAAACGATATAAAGAACGCCGGAATCGGAGTTACAATTTGGAAATGGCAAGCGATTCAAATATGACCATGTTCTGCGATTTACAGCAAGTAGCCATCTAAATGCAACGAGATGAACATGCTATAGCACCCAAACATGGCATAAAAATCCATGGCAGGGATGCATTCATGATGCTTAACAAAAGTCTAGCAATGAGCTATGGCCAATTCATCCATTAACAGGTTCAAACAAGCATTGCAAAAATGCATATGGTAAACAGATCTCGGACTTCGTGAAATTAACACTTGTCTGGAATTTCAGATCAGATAGCACTCTTCAGAGCAACAAAACTATATGCTACAGGACCTGAACATGTCAAAGTAAAGCATAGTATGGAGCTACTCAAAGAGCTTAACAAAAGTCCCTTAGTGACCTTGAGCCAAAAGGGATCAGAAAATACAATTGCAAGCATGTGAACATGGCAAAAACATAGTCAGTTCTCAGACTTAGTGAAATCTGGAACATGCTGAAAACAGATATCAAGTAGGCATGTTTACGAGCTCGATGCACTCACTACAGAGCAAGTCATGACAAGATAAGCATACACCCATCAAGAATACACTAAATGCAAGCTAGACATGGCAAGAACAATAGCATAGCATGCACGGATCAACTACAACATCCTCGGCAAAATCGCTAACAAGTAGACAATCTGCCCAGATTCACGAAGTAGTGAAAGTAGAGCTCGATTGACTCAAGCTAGGGTGCTCCATAATTGCAAACAAAGACATGGATGGATAGAGCACTACAAGATTAACAAAACATCCTTACTTATTATCCTCAAAAGAGGCATGGATCACTGGGAAACAACATGAACATATGGCCATATGAGATAAACAGGTCAAGGACTTGGTGGAAATGCTAAGTCCCTGAAATCAGCATTGCCAAGTGCCTCACTTTGCAAGCTTGTGCTAGTCACCACACACATCACAAAAATACATGGGTTGCACCTCTGGAAAGATGGAAAAACCCTTAACAAAACATATGTAGAGCTCATGGGCATATCATGCACACAATAATCATGGCAAAAATGACAAATAGCTAAATGAAGCAGCAGATCTGGCAATTATCTCAAGTAGCACTCTTCTAGCAGCATTTCGGGTATCAAGATGAACTCAAATGAAAATGATGCAATGGAGTGAAATGATGTACTCTCTGAGGCGAACATTTTGATATGCTATATGCCCAAAACGGAGCTACAGATGCAAAGTTACGATGCTATGAACATGAGCAAATAATTCTGGGACTTGGAGAAAAAGGTCAACCCCTAGGGTTTTGAATCCGGATCTGAGATCCGATCCGGCGTGCACGCGGCCCGAGGATGCCCGGAAGTCATGTAGCGCCGAAGTTGCTCATGGTTCGCCGGAAGGAGAAGGGCGGCGAGGCGGCGGTGGAGGGCGGCGCCGGCGGGGGCGGCGGCCACCGGCGATGAGGTAGGCGAGGCGCGCGGCGGGCGGCGCCCGCGGTGGAGCAGCGGAGGACGGCGGGGAAGTCGGGCGGCGAGCTCGCCGGCGTGGGGGAGTGCGGAGCCGGGCGGCGGCGGCTCCCAGGCGCGCGGGGCGGCGAACGGCAGGAGGAAGGCGGCCCGGATCGGGCGACGGGGTGGGCCAGTTGCGGGCCTGGCGGGCCCGCGCGGCGGCACCGAAGTGGGGCGTCCGCCCGGGACAGGTGTCGCACCTCTATTGGCCCGAGGCGGCGGTGGAGGCTGTCTGGCGGGAAGTGGACATGTCCGGCGGCGGAGATGGATTTTTCTAGGGTTTGGGGGAAGAAGACCCGGATTTGGAATGTGGGGATCTATATATAGGCATAGGAGGAGCTAGGAGAGTCCAAATGAGGTGCGGTTTTCGGCCACGCGATCGTGATCGAACGCTCTAGATGGTGGAGAGGGTTTAGGTGGGTTTTGGGCCAAATTGGAGGGGTGTTGGGCTGCAACACACACGAGGCCTTTTCGGTCCCTCGGTTAACCGTTGGAGTATCAAACGAAGTCCAAATGATACGAAACTTGATAGGCGGTCTACCGGTAGTAAACCAAGACCGCTTGGCAAGTCTCGGTCCAGTCCGGAAATGTTTAATCCCCACACACGAAAGAAAGGTAGAAATGACCACGGGAGGAGAACAAAGCACCGGAATGCAAAACGGACAACGGGGAAAATGCTCGAATGCATGAGATGAACACGTATGCAAATGCAATGCACATGATGACATGATATGAGATGCATGACAACGATAACAACACACGGCGACAAAAACCCGAACCCGAGAAAATAAAATAACTTAAGGCCGGAAACGGCAAGAGTTGGATTACATATTGGGAAAGTCATATCCGGGGTGTTACACTCTCTCATATTTGTGTTGCATGTCTGGGTGATTATCCCAATTTATGCCCACAAGTTCCCAATACTTTGCAGCAAAAGGACACTCATAAAAAAGATGGGCATTTGTTTCTAGTACCTCCCTGTTGCACATTGGACAATTGTGATCTTCTCCAATATTACAACGCCTTCTTAGAAGCAAATCCCTTGTGTTGACCCTATCATGCAACATCAACCACGCAAACACTTTATGTCTCATGATATATTTTGTTTTCCAAATGGATGTGATGCATTATGTAGCCAATATATTTCTAAACATGAATTGGTAAAACTAAAAAGAACGACATCCACCCTGCTAATCCCAGGCTCCCCGATCCGGAACCTAATCCCTTGAACGAAGAAGAAGAACTCCAAAAGCAATCAAGAATCACTCTCATGTCAGATCATTGCATTACCTATAACTACAACTATTGTTGTAGTAATCTATGAGCCACGAGGACTCAGCAATCCCATTACCATGGGTATCAAGACTAGCAAAGCTTAATGGGTATGGAATCGATAGTGGTGAGGTTACATCGACACTTAGCATTGTATGGTGGCTAACTTACGAGCATAAGAATAAGATGAGAAACTACGCAACGGGAGCAAACTAATAATTATCAAGAAGTGGTATTGAACTACTTGAGTTCAAACATAACCCCGCCGTCTTCTCTTTCGAACTCACTCGAAAAGAGACGGTCATGGTTACACACGCGGTTGGTGTATTTTATTTCGAATCTCGTGTCAAGTTCTCCACAACCGGATATTAAAAATTCCCATATGCCACATAACCGCGGGCACATCTCTCGAATGTTTAAGCCCTGCAAGGGTGTCCCCACTTAGCCCATGACAAGCTCTCACGATCAATGCAGGAAAATCCTCCTCCCAGAACAACCCGATCAAACTCGGAATCCCGGCTCACAAGACATTTCGACAATGATAAAACAAGTCCAGCAAGACCTCCCGGCGTGCCGGCACCCTGATTGTAGCCGCGCGTATCTCGTCTCAGGCCACGATCGGATGGGACATCCTACAAGTAAAACCAGATCCTCGGGTTGCCCCATGGTGGCCCCGTAGTCTACCTGTTTGGGACCAACACCAACAGCACTGGCCCCCATGTATTATGTTAAAAGAATCCTCGAGGACGCGACCCCCTATGCCAATTAATTAATTATCAAGTTTATTATGTTGGCCAAATGTTAAAACTAATGCTGGTTCTTGTTGGAAGAGTTTTATGCAAAGCAAACTTTCAAGGGGGGCCCATAAACCCCAACCGTGTTAGGAACGCAAAATCAAGGAACATAACACCGATATGAAGGAAACTAGGGCGGCAGGAGTGGAACAAAACACCAGGCAAAAGGCCAAGCCTTCCACCCTTTACCAAGTATATATGTGCATTAATCAAATAAGAGATATTGTGATATCCCAAAATATCCATGTCCCAACATGGAACAACCTACACTGCACCTGCAACTAGCAACGCTATAAGAGGGGTGGAGCAAAGCTGTAACATAGCCAAACAACAGTTTGCTGGGATGGTGGAAAATGTTAGAGGCTATCATGGCAATTTGGGATGGTTGATAAACAAGTGGTAGGTAGCGCGACATAGCGATAGCATCGAGACAACTAGCATGGCAAACATAGTAGTGAGATCCAAGGTGACAGTCATCTTGCCTGAAATCCCGCTAGGAAGAAGACCGAATCCATGAAGAAGATGAACCAACATAGTCGAACGGATCCTCACAATCACAACGTAACCAGAACTATCGAGAAGAAGCACAACCAGAAAGAAGCAGACAACAAAGTAAACAACCATCACATAAGCATTGCATGATGCACAATGAAGTATGATGCATGTCCGGTTTAATAAGTCATGGCATGGCAAAGTGCAACAAACAATACTACCAATTAAGTGGAGATCAATATGCAATGAGTTGCATATTGATGAAACACCACATTCAAGTTATTTAGTTCGCTCTCGTTTATGTACCCAAGAATATTAAATGTTGGTTAACATGGCAGGAAGTGAGGCATAAGGAAACTACACATTTTAGACAATTTAAATGAGGCCGAAAATAACAAACAACAATTTCGAAAAATCCCCATATGCATATTTTTAATTTTTTAGACAGCAAAGTAAAGTGCACCAAGGTAATCTATGCATTTTTCTACCTGATTTACATATAAAGTTTATTCAATTCGAAGCTACGATTAATTAGTTATGAAATAAATCATTTTAACATGGCATTTTTGCAAATTTAAACAAACAACAAGTTTAAGCATTTTAAACATGGATGAAAGTTGCATATTATGAAAATAGACGAAATTCTAAGCATTTTACATATATAAATTATTTCAATCCGTGATACGTCTCCAACGTATCTATAATTTTTGATTGTTCCATGCTATTATATTATCAACCTTGGATGTTTTATATGCATTTATATGCTATTTTATATGATTTTTGGGACTAACCTATTAACCTAGAGCCCAGTGCCAGTTTCTGTTTTTTTCCTTGTTTTAGAGTATCGCAGAAAAGGAAAATCAAACAGAGTCCAATTGACATGAAACTTCACGGAACATATTTTTCGACCAGAAGAAGCCCACAGAGTATCGGAGATGGACCAGGAGAGTCTCGGGCTGCCCATGAGGGTAGGGGGCGCGCCCACCCCCCTGGGCGCGCCCCCCTGCCTCGTGGACAGCCCGAAGATCCACCGACGTACTTCTTCCTCCTATATATACCCATATACCATAAAAACTTCGAGGAACACAATAGATCGGGAGTTCCACCGCCAGAAGTCTCCGTAGCCACCGAAAACCAATCTGGACCCGTTCCGTCACCCTGCCGGAGGGGGAATCCCTTTCCGGTGGCCATCTTCATCATCTAGGTGCTCTCCATGACGAGGAGGGAGTAGTTTTCCCTCAGGGCTGAGGGTATGTACCAGCAGCTATGTGTTTGATCTCTCTCTCTCTCTCTCGTGTTCTTGAGGTGGTACGATCTTGAGGTATCGCGAGCTTTCCTATTATAGTTGGATCTTATAATGTTTCTCCCCCTCTACTCTCTTGTAATGGATTGAGTTTTCCCTTTGAAGTTACCTTATCGGATTGAGTCTTTAAGGATTTGAGAACACTTGATGTATGTCTTGCGTGGGATACCCATGGTGACAATGGGGTATTCTATTGATCCACTTGATGTATGTTTTGGTGATCAACTTGCGGGTTCTGCCCATGAACCTATGCATAGGGGTTGGCACACATTTTCGTCTTGACTCTCCTGTAGAAACTTTGGGGCACTCTTTAAAGTTCATTGTGTTGGTTGAATAGATGAATCTGAGATTGTGTGATGCATATCGTATAATCATACCCACGGATACTTGAGGTGACATTGGAGTATCTAGGTGACATTAGGGTTTTGGTTGATTTGTGTCTTAAGGTGTTATTCTAGTACGAACTCTATGATAGATTGAACGGAAAGAATAGCTCCACGTTATTTTACTATGGACTCTTGAATAGATCGATCATAAAAGATAACTTTGAGGTGCTTTCGTACCCTACCATAATCTCTTCGTTTGTTCTCCGCTATTAGTGACTTTGGAGTGACTCTTTGTTGCATGTTGAGGGATAGTTATGTGACCCAATTATGTTATTATTGTTGAGAGAACTTGCACTAGTGTAAGTATGAACCCTAGGCCTTGTTTCCTAGCATTGCAATACCGTTTATGCTCACTTTTATCATTAGTTACCTTGCTGTTTTTATATTTTCATATTACAAAAACCATTATCTACTATCCATATTGCACTTGTATCACCATCTCTTCGCCGAACTAGTGCACCTATACAATTTACCATTGTATTGGGTGTGTTGTGGACACAAGAGACTCTTTGTTATTTGGTTGCAGAGTTGTTTGAGAGAGACCATCTTCATCCTACGCCTCCTACAGATTGATAAACCTTAGGTCATCCACTTGAGGGAAATTTGCTACTGTCCTACAAACCTCTGCACTTGGAGGCCCAACAACGTCTACAAGAAGAAGGTTGTGTAGTAGACATCAATCCGATGCACGGTTGAAGAGTTATTAAATGCATGAACTAGAAGGGTTTTTCTGCAAATCTGTTATTACTGGATAATAGGAAATTAGCAGAACAGGAAAAAACAGAATGAGCTGAATCTGCTGGGCGCTGGGGCGCTCACCATGGGCCATGGCTCAGTCGGTGTAGCAGGAGAGGCCCACGCTGGCCTGGAAGTCAACGGGCAGGGGCGGCTTCCTCTATCTGCTCCCGACAGAAGGAGGCAGCGCGACGTGGAGCAACGCTTGGGCTGTGGCACAAAGGCGATGGCAGTGACGCGCAAGGCGGGCACGGTTGGCCGGCGGTCGAGGAAGATGTCCGGGACCAAGCGGATCTGATTGGAGATGGTTGCCGGCGGGCTGGGGCTTGGCAGGGCAGGCCATGGCGACGTACTGTGAAGAAAGGGACATAGAGAGACATGGGCATCATAAGAGAGAGCCAGGGAAGTAGAGGAGAAAAGAGAAGTGAGAAGCAAGGGCACACGGCGACCTGCGGGGCTCAGGTCAGCGGTGCTGACCCACGCGCGTGGCTCGATCAACGCGAGCGATCAAGCTGCTGGTGCTCGACGCCGCAGAACAGGAGGCGGAGGGTTCAACCAACGGCGAGGTGAATTCAATAGGTTGGAGCTCAAGGCAGTGCACAGATCCGGCCGGAGATGAGACCATGAGCGGCGGCGAGCTTCTGCAGCAAAAGGCAGCGGTAGCGGCAGCAGTCAAAAACAGGCATGCGAGGAGGAATGGAGGTTCGGCTCGAGCGACAAGATCGACATGAGGAGGCCGGGAGAAGGCAATTTTGAGGCATGGTTGAGGAAGCGGTGCCGGGAGTGGCAGGTCGTCATGGTGCAGGTGGAGGAGGTCGGTGTCCATGGCGGCATCCATGGCTGCATCCATGGCGAGGCGGGGCTCGTCCTATCCATGGCGCAAGGAACACCTGTTGCAGGAGAAGAACGAGGGAGATGAGAGGAGGAGACTAGGGAAGGAAGAAGAAGGGCAGGAGCGATGGGGTCCTGGTCCGGTTGAGGCGCCAGTGAGCGAGAGGCCAGGCCTCCTAGATCAGGCGCCATGGGAGCTCCCATCCCAATCTAGATCGGATCAAGGAGGTTGCGGCTATGGGTCGGGCTCTCTGGTGGCCGTCTGATAATCCCCAAGTGTAGGGAATCATCGTAGCAATTCCCAAAGGTGGAAGTGATAAGTATGGAGTGTCGAACCCACGAGGAGCTAAACGTAAGATCAATATTCTCTCAAACCCTATCTGCCACCGATACGAGTCTACGTACACCGAACGTTTGCTGCCAACTAGAAACAAGAAATAAAACTAAGTGTGGGTATGAAGAGGATAACTTCGCATGATATCGGAGAGCTAAAATATAAAAGTAGGTTTTGTTCTCATAAATTTAGAATATATTGCTAAATATTATAAATAGCGAGTGTGGAATGATGATGGGTCAGTGTGCGGAATTGTCTTAGGCAATTGTTAACAAGACCGATAGTCGTCGTTGTAATTTCATATGAGGGAGAGGCATAAGCTAACATACTTTCTCTTCTTAGATCATATGCACTTATGATTGGAACTCTAGCAATCATCCACAACTACTAAAGATCATTAAGGTAAAACCCAACCATAGCATTAAAGCATCAACTCCCCTTTATCCCATACGCAACAACCCTCTTACTCGGGTTTATGCTTATGTCACTCAAGCAACCCACTATAAGAGAATTATGAATGTATTGCAACACCCTACAGCGAGAATCCCTCACGCTTGCGCGACATGGAAGGCACAATAGGACAGCACCAAAATAAAACATACAACTCATACCAATCTAGATCATCAATCAACCCAAAGACAAAGGATATGTACTCAAAACATCATAGGATGGCAACACATCATTGGATCATAATATGTGGCATAAAGCACCCTGTTCAAGTAGGGATTACAGCGGGGTGCGGGAGAGTGGACCGCATAAAAGAGATGAGGATGGTGATGTTGATGAAGACGATCACCGTGGCGATGATTCCCCTCCCGATGGCACTCCGGTGCCAGCAAGAGAGAGGAGGAGAGGTTCTCCCCCTTGTGCTTCCTCCTCCATGGCCTTCATGGTGATGATGGCCCCTCCGGGATCCTCCTCCATAGCCTCTGGTGATGACGGCCCCCTCTGGCATGGTGCCAAAGAGGGCCTAGATTGATTTCTCGTGGATATAGAGGCTTGCGGTGGTGGAACTTCCGATCTAGGTTATTTTTTGGTGATTTATGTATTTATAGGAATTTTTGGCATTGGTTTCTCATCAGGGGGGTCTCCGAGTCATCCATGAGATAGGGGCCCACGCCCAGGGGGGTGGGGTGCGCCCCCCACCCTCGTGGACGGCTTGGGACTCTTCTGGTCCAACTCTTTTACTCCGGGGGCTTCTTTTGGTCCATAAAAAATGATCAAAATTTGGCACGTCAATTGGACTCTGTTTGGTATTCCTTTTCTGCAATACTCAAAAACAAGGGGAAAACAGAAACTGGCACTGGGCTCTAGGTTAATAGGTTAGTCCCAAAAATCATATAAAATAGCATATAAATGCATATAAAACATCTAAGATGGATAATATAATAGCATGAATACTTCATAAATTATAGATACGTTGGAGACGTATCACCGCCGGATCTTGATCTAGCGGCTACAGATCAAGGTGGAAGGTGCCTGACTGGATGAGGGTGTGTGTGTGCGGGCGAGTGTGAGGTGGAGAACAGCTGTTGGATCGTTGGTGATCCTGAGGTGGAGCGACTAGGCGGCGGTGGGCGGAATGGGTGGATGGGACATCTAGGGCTAGGGTTAGGCTGTTATTTATTGCAAGTGGGTCTAAATGCAGACTAACGGAAGCCCTTATATCTAAATAGGATGGACGAGAAAATAGCTAAAGGAGAGTTCATTAAATAAAATGGAGATGTCTTGGGGATGTTTGGGGATGATCTGGACCCATCGGTAACGACAGCTCGGTTCGGGTCCAGGACAGCTTCGGACGCACACGCGAGGGGTATGACCAAAGGCCATCGAGACAAAGGGTTTGATGGGCTTAGAGAAGAGACAAGAGAGACAAGGAAAGCGGCAACTACGAGCGGATGCAAGTTTTGTAAACATGACGGCAACAAAGTACCGATGCAATGCTAATGATGAATGCAGCAAACACACGGCAACAACGAAAATAACTGGAAGGCATCTGGAGTGTTGGTCTCAGCTCGTTACATGGAATTAGGGTTGGAGGACTCCCGAGGGGCCCACAAGCCATGGGGCCGCCCTGGAGCATGCCCTAGAGGTTTGTGGCCTCCTCAGGACTCTTCTGGCCCTCTCTCCAAGTCACGTAGGTGTCTTTTGGTCCAAGAAAAATCATCGTAAAGTTTTATTCCGTTTGGACTCTGTTTGATATTCCTTTTCTATAAAAGTAAAAACAAGGAAAAAATATAAACTGGCACTGGGCTCTGGGTTAATAGGTTAGTCCCAAAAATAATATAAATAACATATTAATGTATATAAAACATACAAAATAAATAACATAATAGCATGGAAGAATCAAAAATTATAGATACGTTGGAGACATATTAGAGCACCAATATAGTTGTCTTCGAGGGACTTGTTGTTCTCAAGGAAGATAGTCTTGGAGATGTCGTTGTTCAATCCCATCATGAAGTGGAACTTCATCCGAACGGGGTCGTCCATGCCGGCTCGTTGCAAGGCTTTCTTCATCTCGTTGAATTACTCGTCGATGGACTTGGATCCTTGGACGATGTTCTCCAATTGACGGTGAAGATATATCGTGTAAGTGGAAGGCAAAAACTCTCGCCGCATAGCTATCTTCGTCGGGCCAACTCATGTTGAATCTCTTGGAAGGTGTGTGAAGCCACCATGTCGACACGTAGTCGTCAAATTTTCTTGCAGCGCACTTCACTTGATCTTCGGAATGGACATGAAGTGGCTTGAGGTAGGTGTCCATCTTGCGCTCCCACTCGAGATACTACTCGGGGTCTTGAGTCCCATAAAACATAATTTCATGGTCGGTGTTGAGGTCTTAGTATCTCGTGGAAGTCATGGATTTATGCTTGGGGAGCTTCACTTGAGCGTAATCTTGAGGTGCTTGTTGGCGAAGATGCCGCATATCCAAACGTGAAGATTCCTTGAAGTCGCTTGGCAAAGATGCCAAGGTAGATGGTGAATTCATCAAGCGATGGTTGGTGTTGAGCTCTTGACCTTTATGTTCTATTCGTTGATGGTGTCGATGTTGATGTGATCTTATTAGAGATGGTAGCTCGAAAGGATGTGCACTTGAGCTTCTTCTCGAAGATGAGGAAGACCAATTGCCGGTCTTTATGAGGGCTTTGCGCTCCTCCATTTGAGCTTCCATCTTGGCGTCGAAGAAGTTCTTCATGGCATCAAACTTGTCGTTGTTGGTGTAGAACAAAGTAGATGTGCTTTGCCTATCCATCACAAGACTCGAGCAAAGGTGAGTAGCAAATGTGATAAACAATACCAAGATACATTTCCCAAAGTTGAGGATGTATCCCGTTTCACATAATGTGAAATGAAAGAATAGTGGAATTGGTACCAGACTTGTTCACTCACACCTACAAAGTAAAGCTTATGGAGTGGCTTGGTTAGGACAAGTGGCACAAAATTCAAGCAATTATTAGTAAGAGTCAATAATGTGGAAAGAGATTCACAAATTCGCAAGTGAAACAAGTACACCAATAGCAATGAACGACACATGGAAACGCACACACGGATAGATAAATGGGGTTGTGCAACCAAGGAATGAGCACAAAAATGTGGAATCCACGAAAAATGCTCTTGTTGCACAATGCTAGAGAGACACTGGCGTGATTTCCAATAGGTGGATATGAGACTTGTGCACGAACTACAAAGCAAAAATGCAATGCCTTCTATCCCAAGTATGCTATATATGTATGGTGTTCCGGTGATATGATAGAAGATGATTGAGTATGGAAATTTGATATGCAATGTGGTATGATGTTATGGCTATTGCTTACAAACTTTTGCCTATTTTTCTTGTGCTTAAAAGCTTTTTGGCTCTTTCTCTTTTGAGCTCTTTCTTTGGCCACTTATACAAAATTTCACGAACCAAGATAGCAAATGTGTATATGCTAGAACAACCTTGTGATACCAGAGATGATATGATTACACCAAGATGAGGTATGTATGCAAAGTAATCGATGATCACTAATGTGCACAAGTAACATTGCCGGGCAATACTCAAATGCATAGTCTCGATAGGAATGTCACGGCGGGCTCGTGGTTAACAATGCAATGGCAGGGGAGAATATACAAGGGTGTCATCGAGGTTACCGTTCAAGTGGTCGTTGTCGATGTCGAGTCCGTGGAAATGATGGGAGGCGGTGTTATTGATGTCTAACCGCTCCTAAGTAGCCGAAACACCTTAGGAACTGGAAAAACCACAGCTCAAATATCTCAAACGAAAAATGTCAATTGGTGGTAGCGGAATGCGGTGGTGGTTTCAGAGTTTCTAATGTGGAAGTGATGGTGGTCATTGATGAAGAAGTAACCATCCCTAAGTAGCCAAAACACCTTAGGAGACTCAAATCACAACTCAAGCAACCCCAAATGGAATTGGGAACAAAATGGGTTAGGTTGCGGAAGACGGTGGTGGGAATGCAGATGATATGGTGGAATGCCTAGGCAAAGATGCCAAAGTTCCAAAAACTTTATGGAGTCAAATGGTGTTGGAACCTATCTACATGGATGGGGGGATGTCAATATCTACTCAACGAGCTAAAGAACATGAAAATCAGACTCCGGATGTGAAAGTTATGGTGAAAATTCTAAAGAAGGGCAATACTGGAATTTTGGGGAAAGTTGTTGGCTAGGCCAGAAGTTCCTGGGTTAGGGGCGGAAGTTCTGGGCTCCGGAGTTTCCCCGGGTGTTCTAGAAGTTCCGGGGGTCGCGGGTGAGGTGTGGGAGGATTTGGGGTAAACTTTCGGTTTAGCCCGAAAGTTTCGGGGTAAGGACCGAAGTTCCTTGGGAGTCTAGAAGTTCCAGGGGTCATGGAATTTCTTTTGGGACGAACCGGGAACGGGGGTGGAAAAACTAGATTTCCAAGGTCAAATTGAGAAGATTTCATGGATGGAAAGTGGAGAAAAGATGGGGAAAGCTAGATCGAGTTGAAACACTTCGAATCTATGGATCAAAAACAACAAAACATCATCAAACCAACAAATCACAAAAAATGGGGGGCCATTTTTGAAGGAAATATGCCGTGGAGGCAATAATAAAGTTGTTATTTTATATTTCCTTATTCACGATAATGAAGGAAAAATGCCCTAGAGGCAATAATAAAATTGTTATTTATATTTCCTTATATCGTGATAAATGTTTATTATTCATGCTAGAATTGTATTAACCGGAAACTTAGTACATGTGTGAATACATAGACAAACAGAGTGTCCCTAATATGCCTCTACTAGACTAGCTCATTAATCAAAGATGGTTAAGTTTCCTCACCATAGACATGTGTTGTCATTTGATGAACGGGATTACATCATTAGAGAATAATGTGATGGACAACACCATCCATTAGCTTAGCATTATGACCGTTTAGTTTTATCGTTATTGCTAGAATTTCTTTGGACCGTCCATGACGGAAAAACCCGTGGTAGAAGCGAGGGCAAGGAAAATATCAGGGGACTTCACGGTTACGGTGGGTGGTCGGGGCCGAGCGATGCGTGTTTCTCTCATATGTACGCGCGTGTGTGCGAGGCGTTAGGCTCTAATTGAACCTGAGCGAGGCGATGGGCTCTAGCTAAACCCGAGTGATTGCACGGCAGGCTACGCGTTACTGAACCTGAGGGATCGATCGATCCCTTGCTATTAACTAAACCCGAGTGATTCCTTCTCTACTGCTGCTAATTGAAGCCGATCGATGCTGCCTCTGGATGAACAGTGAGCGTTGTTGGGGGGGTTTGGATGAATAGTTCCTGGTGGGGGTTGGATGAACAGGACCCCGTGGTAGAAGAGGCCGTTGCCACTGGATGAACAGGACCCTGATCGATCGAGCCGGTGGATGAACAGGACCCCGTGGAGGGGTGGATGAACAGGACCCCGTGGAGGGCTGGATGAACAGGACGACCCCGTGGAGGGCTGGTTGAACAATACCCGGTGGAGGGCTTGATGAACAATAGCCCATGGAGGGGTGGTTGAACAGGACCCCGTGGAGAGGGCTGGTTGAAGAGTAATCGCAGTGGAGGAATGCGTGGTGGAGGCTAGTTGAACGGGAGCCCGTGGATGAACAGTCGCAGGTGAAGGCTGGAGGGGGTCAACGGTGGATGAACAGTAGCCCGTGGAGGCAGTCAATGGTGGATGAACAGTCGCCCATGGAGGCAGTCGACATGGAGTGCCGTTTTGCGGTACGCCACACCCCTGCCGATGAACATGACCCCAGTTTCGACCGTAGCGCTCCAACACAAGTCCGTTTCCTCTGTTTTGCGGTACGCCACACCCCTCCCGATCAACAGGACCCCGTTTCCACTATAGGAGGTCCATTTCCTCCGTTTTGCGGTACGCCAGACCCCTCCCGATGAACAGGATCCCGTTTCGACCGTGTTCGGTCAAACACAAGGACATCTCCGTTCTATGCTACGTCGGGCCTCGTTTCCATCGGTTGTTCCATCCAAGCCAGTTGGCTCTCAATGAACACGACGACGCATTCCGTTCCGACCCAGCCGATTGCCTCCCCATGATCACGATGACGGTGCAGCTTCTCCGTTCCGACCCAGCCATGTACACGAGCCCTGGCTGTATGTATGCGCGATTAGGTGTTCAAGACCCTGCTCGTACGTGTACATGCTACATGAACACCTCTACTACGACACGTGCGTGCCTCTACTACGACACGTGCCCTTCCTTACATGGCCACGGTTCATTGCTGCAGCCTGCAAACAGACCGATCATATGTACGTACACGTTTGCGACCAAAATGACAACGCTACATACGCTTCGACCAGGTGGGTCCCGACTGTCAAGCACTTCCTTGCGTGATAAGATGTAGCTGGTGGGTCCCAATAGTTAGCAGGGCGAATCATTTTTTTTGCCTGTAATATGGACGCACTTCCTTGCGTGTGAAGATGTAGCTGGTGGGTCCCAGCAGTCAGCAGGAAAACAATTTTTTTCACGAAATACGGTGGCCCGTCCGGTGGGTCCCTGTTGTCAGGTGGAGGAATAAGGAGGCACTTCCTTACTACGGCCGTGGATCCAGCTATTAGCCTCTCCACGTACATTACTCTTCTGATGGAAGTCGTTCGTTGACCACATTGGCCACGCTGCGCCAGGAGCGCCAAGGCGGTGGACGACGGTGAGGCCTGGGAAGGGGACGACACGGAGCCGGGGAAGACGCGGCAGTGGATGCCCACTAGGAGAGGAGTACGAGGGTTCACTGGTTCGGTTGCGGTGTGAGGCAGCCGTCGCTGCAAGGCCTGTCCAGCGGTGGGAGTAGTAGGGGCCAGTGAGGCCTCCACGGTAACACGGCCGGCCATGGGAGGCAGGAGCAGGAAGCACGACCGGCATTGCTTTGGGCGGCTGGAGTAAGAAGACCAGAGGTTGAAGAAGCACTACGACTGTTGGATGGACATCGTACGGTCACTGGAACTAGAATTGTTTATATTGACTAAGTTGACAAAGCCCTCCATCCCTGTCAACTTAGTAGGCCCACATGTCAGCCTCCCACTATGCTGGTTCCCAGCTAGTAGGGGGTATTAATTTTTTTTGTGCGTAATAAGGAGGCACTTCCTTGCATGCGAAGCTATAGCTGGTGGGTCCGACCTGTCTGTGGGAGGAACGTTTTTTCGTGAAATACAGAGGCCCTTCTAGTGGGTCCTAGATGTTAGGTGGAGGAATCATTATTTTGTGTGTAATAAGGAGGCATTTCCTTGTGTGCGGCTATGGACCCGGCTATCAGCCTCTCCACATAAAGTCCACATCCGATGGATGTCGTTCATGGACCACGTTGACCACGGCACGCGAGAGTTCCAGGGCGGTGGACGACGGCGAGGCCTAGGAAGGGGATGACGCGGAGCCGGGGAAGACATGGCAGTGGGCGCCCATGCGGAGAGGAGTACGAGGGTTCACTGGTTCGTTTGCGGTGTGAGCCTGCCATCGCCGCAGGGCCTGGCCAGCGGTGGGAGTAGTAGGGGGCGATGAGGCCTCAAAGGTAGCACAGCCGGCCAATGGAGGTAGGAGCACGCGGTCTCGCCGGCACTGGTTTGGGCGGCCGGTGCAAGAAGAGCAGCGATTGAAGAAACAACAGGACCATTTGATTCAAATCCAACGATCACTGCTTGTAGAATTGTTTGTTGACTAAGTTGACAAAGCCCTACATACGCGTCAACTTAGTAGTCCCATATGTCAGCCTCCGAACCGGTGTGCCCCAGATGTCAATGGGAGGAATCATTTTTTGCGTAATAAGGAGGCAGTTGATTGCGACCAGGAAGAGGAGGGAGCAGGCAGTCCCGCCTGCACTGGTTTAGGCGGCTGGAGCAGGAAGATCAGAGATTGAAGAAGCACGTCAGTCGTTGGATGGACATCCAACAGTCACTGCTGCTAGAATCGTGTGTTGACTGACAAAGCCTTGCGTAAACAAGTCAGCCTCAAAATTTGTTGCGTGTATAGCCCATTTGCTATTATTTTCATAATTTTTACTCATTTTCTAATTCATATGGAATTTATTGCAGCCCTTTTTCTGGTCAGTACTAGGGTTAAAGAATTGAACCCAAAATGTGCGAAATTTTGAAAATTCGCAATTTTTTGCTGGGGAACAAAATATTCTTAATCCAAAAATTATTAGCCATGCTAAAACAAATTTAAAAATAAATTAGTACTATTCATGTTAAAATCCAATGAAATATAAAATAACAATGAAGAACAAAAACAAAAAAGGAACTAATTTTCCCATTTACTTTTAACAGATACTGACCAAACTCTTTGGCCAGGCCGGAATGCATCCCTCCTCGTCTTGAAAGATTTGTATCCCAGTAAGTCAGAAAAAACAAATAGGCCTAGCTTGGGTATCCTTCAAAATGTGGGAGATAAGGATGAACGAGGCAAGGCCTTATCTATAAATGTGGAGAGAGGTGCGGGTATCTTTTGCAAAATTGTCATAGTTTGCTTTCTATCCGTCAGATATAGATCAGACGGTCTATACTATAAGATGACAGGCACACCATCATCACCAACTCGGTTTTTTCTCTACTCCTACTCCTATATTACTTATACTTATACTCCTATAAAAGACTCAGTTGGTGATGATGGTGTATCTGCCACCCGCCATTTCTAACCATTAGGTATGCATCTAATGGCTGTGATGTAAGTTGTGGCCTTTTGCAACAATTCCCACTTCTCTACTACAGTTTACACAAAACCCCTTAGTATCTTGAAACCAACCACATTCCTCCCTTACCTCATCAAAACAGCCCAAAGAATATATATGGAGTGAAACATAAGATATTTTTAGTGATATGTATATCAAAACTAAACTGTTTTCTTTCAAATTTGTGAATATGTGTTATTCTACTTTGGATCCGTTGCAACGGACGGGCTCATTGCTATAAAGGTTTATCTCCTACATCGTCCGCAACGAACACCTGGTGTACTCGTCCAGGCCGGATGCTTGCAGCGCGATGGCCTAAGTTCGAATTCTGTCCAAAACTGTAGCTTTTTATTATTTTTTAATATATACTTCTTCCGCTACTATACTGGGAGTGGAACCCACAGAGTACTTAGAATACAAGATTAAGGATGGATTCATTTATTTCTAACTTTCTATATGAATCTGTAGCCAGCCTGCAAGTAATGTACACTGTACTCACAGTGGAACCCACAGAGTACTCAGAATACAAGATTAAGGATGCAATTAAGTTTTTATGGAGGGAGAATCATACGCGCAATTAACTCAAATGGATTGGATGTTACTCTATTATTCTCCAACGGCAACTGGCAAATTTCCTCCCGCGGGTCGGAGTAGGTTTGTCAGTTTGCATGCAGATTTAACGGAGGGGCTTGATGGATGCGAGGTGGCGTGTTCAGCCGGCCGTGCAGCGGGCGGCCCAGTACTATTCGATTTGACAGCTACTAGTATATTATAAAAAAGAAAGAAGAGTAGTAGAGATAGAGATAAGAGTAGGGAGAGAGACTAGGGAGGATCAACATCTACTGATTCGTGTGCTACTCATGCGCTCCATTCGGCCGCCGCAACCTCCCCTATAGCCACTCCCTCCTGCGCTCCACTCAGCGGGCGCTATTGAAATTTGGGCAGCGCACTCTCGCGACTGCTCGCAGCGACGACTTCACTGACGATGAATTCTTCCGCAACCTCGGCAACCTCTTCCTCAACGAGATGGGCAACAACCTCAAGACCAACGGTTCTGCTCCCGTTGCACCATATATGTTTCTATCCTTCTTGTTCGAAATCGTGGTAGAATTCATGTTTCTAGTCTGTGTCCTAGATTCGATCTGTTCATCTAGTATGCTAGTCCACATGATTAGTTTAATCTCTGTTATAGCCATCATGATTTATTTTGTGCTTATTCAGACTAAATCTTGTAGTAACTTGCTCATATATTCAACTGGCACACCATCCCCTACAGCCACTCCTGTTTGATGGACGGTCTGGTTGATGCCTCCAAGGAGCCCTTCGTCTACTGCTATGAGTGCCCGATGCTGTTTTGGGGCTCGCCGGCGGACCTCGTGCATCACCTCACGCAGTCGTCCGTCTATCACCACTGGCCTGCGGCGAAGAACATCAAGTACGAGGCGTGCTGCCCGTTCACCGTGCCGGAGTCGCTGGAGGATCACCTCCGCCTGCTAGTCTCAGAGGAGGACGGCAACATCTTCCTCTTGATCGTGGGCACCAGCGAGACCCGTGCAGGCCGCCGCCCCGTCTCTGTAGTGTGCGTCAGGGGCGACGCCGCTGACGCTGACACTAACACGAGGCTGATGTATGGGTGCGTGCTCACTGTTACTAACCCTTCGAGTTACGTGGGCAGCGACACTAGCTATAGGAAGCTGACTAGGACTATGCCAAGCATGGACCTTCCCGGCGATGTGGACATGGAAGACGCATGGTATGATTTGCCCCCAACGTGGTGCACGGGGACTCCAAGGAGGTTCACCTGGACATATGCATTACCAAGTTAAATGTTGATCATTAGTCTTCGCTCATTGTAATCCGCTGTCTAAGCATGTGGAGACTTCCATGCATGATCTTGCTCTATTGGAGTATCGCGCATGAATAAAAGTGTATCCATTTATGGTTTAGTCTAGAATCTTCCATGTATGAAATTTTTACTACAGTACTGGTGAAAGACTTATGATGAAACATTTCTTACATCTCCTCTGCCCCCTTCCAAGTCATCCTGATGTAATCCCTCCGTCTAGGTGTATAAGGGCATGGTTAATACTTACTAGTATAGCCAACTATTGACTATAAGAAAGTGCCATGTCATCTATAGCCACATGTATAACAATCGATACTCAAAAACAAATTCTTAAAGATCATTTCTTGCAAAGCACGATAAGTGTTATTTCTTCACAAGTTTTGGATGCAGGTTGAACAGTTGAACGTTTTTGTTTGCAAAAGATACTTTTTTTATCTATTTCACCCGGATGTTTGTGAGCTCTAGAGATGAAATAATATCTGAAGAAACCTATCGATACCCGTTATACATGAGATGACCCACACATCCTTTGTCAAAATAAACAACTCCCCGATCAATGCATTTCACTGTTCCGTGCAATGCACGGGCACCTTACTATAGATTAGTACGACCAAAAATTGAACTAACATTCTATATAGTATGATAAATGCTGATGCATGTCATCTAAACTTATATCATTGAAAACTATGTTCAAATACGAATCCAATGGTATTGTTTTTGTTGACATGCACTAACATTTTGTCAGTTAAATATTTTGTCAAATTCAATGGGGGACTTATAAACCACGACCAACGTAGTACTAGTGTAGAGGGCAGCGCTGCACGCGAGTCTCACCCCGGTCGTGGCACGATAGTAATGTCGTCATATCACAAAACCCAACTACTCCTAGTATCCCTAGCTACCACTCCTACGGACAGTTCTTTTGGCGGCTTAAAAAATAAGCCATCTCTCCCCAGCTTTTCCCATAAGACTAGTCATAGTGGAGAGTAACATTAAGGCGCCTCACTAATTTATTTTGGCTTCTAAACTACTACTAGTACCTCTGTCCTGGTTTATTCGTCACCATTGTAATTTGTGCTAAATTTTCACCAAAGAATTAACTGATAAAATGTTAGCGCATGTGACATATGAATGTACTTACAAAATGCATACGGATACACAAGGTTTCCAAACTTTTCATTTTACATACTTAATTAAGGACGCTAATAATTCCCGAATGTTTAGGATTTATCATTTGCGTCCCAAAACTAATGAGCTCGCCTTACGAAACTAAATTATATTCCTAATAGAAGCCATGACGCTCGCGGGAGTGCTTGCGGCGTGCCACGAGCGCCCTAGTGCGCGGCCGTTTCCCAGCGCGCCGACACAACGCGGCTTGCCGGCGGGCGACGCGATCTCACTGGTGTGGTGATCCGGCGCCAACAGGTACTCCTCCTCGCTGGAAGCATCCACGTCCCGCCAAGCGTAGATGACGCGCTTGGGCCCGACTGCACTCAGGGCTTTGGCACGGGCGTTCTCCGCCACCCTCACGGCCCTCGCACGAGCCTTCTGCCAAAGAGCCAATTGCCTGACTCTCTCGGACGCGACATAAGCCTGCCAGGCAGCTTGCCCCATGGCGCGCTTCTCTTCCTCGACCTTCTTCTCCGCCTCTATTTTGGCGCGCTCTTCCGGAGGCAAATCCTCCCACAAGGCAGCATCCATTTCTTTCCAAAGCTCCTCAAGGTTGGGGGGCTCGGCGGGCGGCGTGGTGTTCTCCTCGTAGCGGGGAGCCGACGTGTCCTCCGACGTGCGTGCTGGCGATATTGGGAATGCCGGCGTGTCCACCTAGACACGTCACGGCGTGGAGCGGAAGGCCGATGCGTTCTCCTCGACTAGTGGCGGCGAGGAACTGAACGGCGACGCGTACTCCTCGACTAGTGGCGGCGAGGAACGGAACAGCGACGCGTGACCGTCCACGCGGTACTATGAGAGGCACCTAGGGCTTGGGAGGGGGGATGCCATGGTGGTCGATGTGAGAGGGAGGGGGAGGAGATAGCGATGAACGTGAGCGTTCTTCCGAATGTCGTGGGAGGTCCAGTAGGAACTGGCACACATACATAGTATATGGACTAAGCTTCACTGACTTAACTGCTGGTCCAGTTGCGTCACTGACATGTGGGCCAAATGCCTGTTGGGCCCACATGTCAGTGACCCAATGCACCCAGTTATGTAACTGAAGCAGCTATGTCGGCATATTTGTTGGAGTAAATTACGGGTGAGGGAAGGGGTGGAAATATTGCCAGTCACAATGGATTGGACGAGTGTGGGGAGGAGAGTCATGCATGCAGATTTTTTCCACACGGGGTGGAGTGGTGGGACTGCTGGAGAGAGAAGGAGGGTCAAGCAGGTGTTCAGATTTCAAGGTGCACTAAATTATTGCATGCGATGATTAAGTCTGGCCATAGTGGTGGTAATGTGGTACACCCTCCTTTCTAGTTAATAGGGCTTAATTTGAAAATCTCTTCAACCAAGGTAGATGATGAATGGTGCAAATAAGTCTGTAGTTTGCAAAAGTACTTAATTAGTACTCTCATTTTTCTCAAAAATTTGTGTAAACCGATGCATTAATTACACAACATGCATGCATGACCACTCCTATAAACATCTCAGTTGGTGGTGATGGTATGTCTGCCTCTGGACAACGTGAGTCGTTCGATCTACTTGGAACCAACGGCTGAGATGTGTGTTCATAGAGACATGGCCTTGCCACCGGAGGTATTGTATAGCAGATATTTACCCACCTCTGCCACTGTATAAAATATGGAACTACTCATTCCAGCCTCATTTCGTTTCTGGTTCATCTCCTTGCATTGTTGCCGGCGGCGGCGAAGGTTCCTGAAGATGGAGTCCAGACTCTAGAAACCACTACAAAAACTATTTCACCACCTCGATCTTGGTAAGAGTAGGTGAAATTTTTGAATCGAGCGCTTTAAACTAGAAGGGAGGTAGTTGTACTCTAATAGCTAACCTTGTTGTGATGACTAGATAGGACATGGAACGCACCTGGATGGAGGAACTAGTCTGCATTGTGCATTTAAGTTTTGTCTGAAGTCAATGTACGTCTAGTTTGAACAAACTTATAGAAAAATGTACATCAACATTCACAATGTCAAATCAATATTTTTATACTTATTATAAAACATAGTTTTTAAAATCATTATAATCAGTATTGTAGATATTGGTATTTTTAGTATAAATTTGGTCAAAAACATTGCAAACGGTTGACGGAAGTAAAAAGGACCACAGGGAGTATCATGCATGCGGAGTAGGAAAAAATGCTCATTTATAGCCGGTCGAAGTCTCAAAGGGCGTGACCGCGGGAGGGAGGCGAAGGTCATGGGAGGCACGACGGTTGAGGGAATTAAGTGAAGTTACATCCACGCGCCGGCATGGCGTGCGATCAGGCAGAAGCTACACCGTCACGCCTACGATATGGTTCTAGTAGACATGCCATCTAATGGGTCCCGCATAGTACTCGAGAACTCTTTGGGGGCTTGCAGCCATTTATCCACCGGGCAAGTGAACAACCCCAGGCTGTTTGCACGCTCTACTCGTCCCTGTCTTCTACCTTACAATAGTTTGCTCCCAGTCGTCCCGTCCTTTCACATTACACCAGTTCAACTTCTCCTAACCCTTCTCCAAAATCCATGGCCTCCCAAATCTCCATGGTCGCCGCAGAGTACCAGGTTAGAGCCATCACTGGCAATGAGTTCATCGTCATCTACACCCGTGGATCCGTGACGGTAAAGGATGCCTTGCTCGCCTCAGAAGCATGTTCAAAAACTCAAAGGATGA
This sequence comes from Triticum urartu, assembly GCF_056163025.1. Lineage (NCBI taxonomy): Eukaryota > Viridiplantae > Streptophyta > Magnoliopsida > Poales > Poaceae > Triticum > Triticum urartu. Next base: position 334,301,460 of record NC_141876.1, read on the forward strand.
GTGGGTCACTGGGCTAGATGTTGAGTACACCACAATCCTGGAAAGCAAGAAGATTCTAAAGGAGGTAGAGAAGAAGAAGCCCGTTGTGATCCAGGTTTGCGTACATAATGTGTGCTTGGTCTACCACATAATGTGTGCTTGGTCTACCACATATGCCAGGATTTTAAGAATGTCCTCAAGGATGAAAGAGTGAAATTTGTTACTGTAGACTTTAGGAACGATAGGGATGTCTTGGGTCAGGTAGGCCTCGTTGTAGGCCAGCCCTTCAATGCTGACCCTGGCAGCAGCCATGATTTATCCTTCGTACGCTAAATTGAAGAAACCTCACCACGAGTTTCATCATGCATGGGAGTCACTACTCCAGGATGTTGCTAATGCGACACTACGATCAGAGACCCTTCGGGAAACTGTGTGCGATGCAATGATGGCAAACAGCGCTGTATGAAAACCGTCAGAAATGTGTAAAATGTCTGCGATGACGGATGCATCAAATACGGTTCAGGTTTTAGTTGTGTGTGCGATGAAGGGCATACGGTTCAGTTCAATGAACTGTTTGCGATGAGGAGGAACAAAAGAAACGGGCAGCTAGATGAAGGCATGTGCGATACACAGCATACGGTTCACTCGGATGAACTGTTTGTGATTAGGCAACACAAATGAAACGGTCAGCCAGATCAAGGTGTGTGCGATATACGACATGCGATTCACTCGGATTAACTCTTTGCGTTGAGACAGAAATGGTTCAACTTAACAAGATGTGAGTGATACGCGACAAATAGGTCCGTAATCAGAAATGTGTGTGAAGACCGATAATAACACAGACGGTTGCTGCTAATAAGACGTGTGTGTTGTGCGATGGGATTGCATACAGAACAACAACATATATATACACACACACACACACTTCTAAGGACATGCTTGCATAACCAAATTAAACATCCACTTACATAGGCGGCTACTACAACCATGGCATTTACACACACCAAAGTAAACTATTACATGCATAATGACATAGGTGGCTACTACACACATGACATTTCCACACACCAATAAAGTAAACTATATATTACATGCATGATTAACTAGCATAAACGATCATTTGATCATCATCTACTTCTTGTGACGCTTGCTCTGCTTGTGGCTTGATCCGGGCCTATCGATTTGGGTAACGAGGCACTTCCTCGTGTCAACGATCCGCCTGTGCATCTCGTAGCATGTGTACATGCTCTTGGCCGCGAACCTGAGGTGAGGTTCGTCCAGTTGCCGCATCCAGGCCTTGTGCCATGATACGGGACTTGTTCTCTGGGCATCCTGCTTCATCTTTTTGTAGTAGGGGTCGATGATGGCCGAGGCGAGTTCGACCAGGGAGTCCTGCTTCGTGCTGCCCCAGCCCCTGTAGTGGTCACACATTTTGATAAGGTTCTTGTAGGCCAAGCCCGTAACACTGAGCGCTTTTACATCGTCTTTGGTATCCACCATGGAGAAATTGTAGTCGGTGTTGTTGACAAACATGTTGAAACGGTCGCAAGGCTTTGTGGCCATGTAGTAGTAGTAGATGAGGACATGATGGTGCACGCACAACTGGGCAACGACAACCTTCTGATCTATGCCGGGATGACTGGTGGTGTACTGGAGGTCGATGCCGACCATCTTGTACTTGTCTCCAGCAAGTAACTGCTCAACGCTGTTGATGTAGTCATCCACCACGGCCGGGTTGATGGTGTACACCACCGAGAGATCTGTCTCCCTCTTGTGGGTCTCCACTCTATGCTCTCCGAAGTCCATTAGAGCACCGTCGGACATCCCCTCTCTATGTGTCGTCGTGAGTGTGCTTGTTGTGTTGTGGGGCGCAATTGAAAGGTTGAAGAGACTAAGGTTATAATGGCCACAGGAATTAAAGGGGAAGCTGGACGGCCAGGAATATCGGCAGGCCCTGATGGCAGTTCTAATTTGCAACACGTAACTCCATCGTGCCGCACGTAACTTCATCGTGTGGCAACGCATGGGGCACAACCGCATGCATATGGGGCCCCCGACGTGATCATGCACACGCTCAACCGCTGGCAAAGCATGCGCGGAGGGATGCGAGCAGAGCGCTCCGCGGTCGCCTCAAGGAAAAGTTGTCCACAAGCCGAGCACACCGACGGACGCGAGCAGAACGCGCCAACGGACTCTACAGAGCGCGCTCCAGCGCCTAACGGCGAGTAGAGGACGGCACAGTGATACGTGGCAAATAAGACGAACTGTGTGAGCGATGTCGGAGACATCAAGCACGAATCAGATTAGAGTTGCATGTGCGATACGTGGTAGACACTTGATCCATCAGAGCTATTTGTGATGGAATAAGCCGTGTGTGTTTCGGGCAAACGCTTGCTGGTGTATAACCTTAAATTTAACCAAAAAAGTGTTAATGCATGTTACAAAAATTGTATAGCTGGAAACTATGTTCAAATACGACTCCAACGATATAATATATGGTGACATGCATTCGTATTTTATTAGTTAAATCCTACTTATAAAACAGGACGGGGGTATAGTAGGTAATTAAATCGCAAACATTTTTTTATTAACTATATGTGTACGTGTCCTCTCGTTCTTCTCTCGCGCGTCTTGTCACCCCGCTGCCGCATATGGCCTACAGCGCAAGCTTGCGCAGAGCGCGGGGGCGTTCTTTTGGCCAAACGGTGGCGCCAATGAATCGTCGGTGAGCCCATTCCAACACAACCTCGTAGGTTCCCTCGCAAGCTTCCCGCCCGACTCGGTGAAATCCCCCAGAATCCCAATGCTTGCCGGCCTGCTATAAAAACCCTCACGGTCGGCGAGTCTTGCATCGCATTTTCCCCTCCCTCCCTGTAGCTTATCTTGCCTGCTTCTCCCACAATCGCCAATGGCACTGGTCCGTCATCGTCGCTCAGCCACTCCACCGTCATCAAAGGACAGCTCCAGCTGGGTGGATACACCACGGAGGCGGCGCAGTCCACGTGTGGCGTCCCTGTTGGGTGTGCGCGGAACACCCACCACCTGCTCCGCCGCCGCTGCCCGTCGGCTGCTGTTGCCGGCCGCCGTTGCCGCCACACCACCATCAAAAGCCAGGGCCATCTCCCACTCCGCCGCCACGACCCGAAGGCGGGACGTGGTCGTCGTGGCCGCCACCCCACTGCCGGCTACCGTGGCCATCACCCGCTCCGCCACCGTGGCCCGAAGGCAGGAGGTGGTGGTCGTGGCCGCCATCCCATCGTCGGCCACCGTGGCCGCCAGCCCACCGTCGACTGCCGGGATCATCACCAGCTCCGCCACTGCCGCCCGAAGGAGGAAGGCGGAGGTGGAGGCCCGCACGTGCATCAGCGACCTTGTGCACTACATCGAGTTCCTGCGGGAGGAGAAGGAGCGTCTCGTCGAGCATGCAAAGAGCCTTAATGTTGTCGTGGCCGCTGCACACGCCGACGCAGAGGCGAGGAATCAGGAGATCTACGAGCAGTTCGGCCGCTTCGAGAGGGATCGTGTGGAGCGGCAGTGGGAGTTTGAGCTGGCGAGCGTCGCTAAACATGCAGCAGCGGCAGGCATCGTATTGCATTTGTCCAGCTCGTCAGTAGGCTCCTCCTCCTCCTCCTCTGCCTCTTATTGAGCGCGCTCGGCAGAGGAGAGGCTGCCGGAAGTAGCACAAAGCCCCTCCGTGGTAGTAGTAGTAGTATTTAGGGGCTATTTTGGTCAGTTCATCTGACTATAGATGTGCGGTCGAACTGTACAACATACTTAAAATTAGCTAGTATATATAGTTGAACTAGCTATTTTAGTACGTGGTTGGCAACAATTGGGGAGAAGTTTAGTCGGTTCAGCTGTCGAGTTGAACTGTTTGTATAAATTAAGAAAGACTGCTTTATCTATGAATGAAATCTATGCTTAATTACTGAATTTTAAGTACGTTTGACAAATGTAAATCTTTCCAGTTTGAAAAATGGCAAAATACCCAATATGACATATGCAAATCTTACCAAATTGTTTGTACGTGGTTGCACACAGGTCATCCAAAACAACCGTTTGCGTTGAAGGGATGAACAAATCCTGCACTTCTCTCACTTTGCATATGGGTGTCCTATCTAAATCGTTTGCGATCAAGAGCTGCAGAAATCCTAACTAAAACGTTTGCGATGATTGTTCTATACTTAAAAAGAGAATTAAACTGCGACTAGGGCGCCATTAATGCAGAGGATGCGAGCAAGGCGGGCAGCCATGGAAGTCAAAGGGCTCACTTCCCAGTGAGGGTGCGCAGCGTACAACTCGCACGCTTCCCGGTGAGCTTGCACACTCGGGGACAGCTTGCACTCCTCTTGGCCCGCCTGCGCACCAGACGACACTCGCACGCCTCCCGTACAGTCAAGGTCAAGCAGCTATCCGCACGGAACCTCCTACAGCCATGAAAACCAAGACACGTGGCGTCACATGCATGGTTAAAAATTTTTTGGATTTATTAGAATTTAAAAACCAGGCATCTCAATGTTTTTCCGGCAATCAATGGCCATGGTGTTTAAAATTCATTCACATTTCTTGCATGGGACCTAAGCATGCACCCAAGGACACAGATTTGGTTTTTCAACCAATTTATATGCACTGTAGGATGTGCATGTAGTTCAAATTTGAATTATGCACATAAATGCATTGAAAACTCAGTTAATGCATAAAAATGTCCAAACGAACCCCGAAAAATCACAAAAATTCAGACAACACTCCTATTGTTCTATGTTGACATGAGAAAAAAATTGAAAGCAATAAGAGGCAATGGATATCGTTTCGTCCCCAATGGTGGGACATTCCCTATCGAAAACCATCATGCTTCTTGTGACACGCTCTGGTTTGTGAGAAGAATATACCCAAACCTACCCCAAATGGGACAAAATTTGTACCACGGCATGTTGATGCCGCTCCATGATAGCATGCCAAGTTTCATGATTTTTAGATGGGTTCTGGATTTACTAGAATCTAAAAACCAGGCATCTCAATGTTTTGCCGGCAATCAACAGTGCCCTGGTGTTTGAGATTCATTCCCATTTCTTGCATGTGACCTAAGCATGCTCCAAAGGACACATATTTGATTTTCAACCAATTTATATGCATTGGACATGCGAATGTAGTTCGAATTTGAATTATGCACATAAATGCATTAAAAACCTCAGTTAATGCATAAAAATGTCCAAGCAAACCCCGAAAAATCACAAAAATTCACACAACACTCGTATTGTTCTATGTTGACACGAGAAAATAATTTGAAAGCAACAAGAGGCAATGGATATCGTTTCTTCCCCAAATGTGGGACGTTCCCTACCGAAAACCATCATGCTTGTTGTGAGAAGCTCCGGTTTGTGAGAAGCATATACCCAAACCTTCCCCAAATGGGACAAAATTTGTACCATGGCATGTTGATTCCGCTCCATGATAGCATGCCAAGTTTCATGAATTTCAGACGATTTTTGAATTTACTAGAATTTAAAAACCAGGCATCTCAATGTTTTGCGAGCAATCAACGGTGCCCTGGTGTTTGAAATTCATTCCCATTTCCTGCATGGGACCAAAGCATGCACCCAAGGACACATATTTGATTTTTCAACCAATTTATATGCACTGGACCATGCGCATGTAGTTCAAATTTGAATTATGCACATAAATGCATTGAAAACTCAGATAATGCATAAAAATGTCCAAACAAACCCCGAAAAAATCACAAAAATTCACACAACACTCCTGTTGTTCTATGTTGACACGAGAAAAAAATTGAAAGCAATAAGAGGCAATGGATATCGTTTTGTCCTCAAAGGTGGGACATTCCCTATCGAAAACCATCATGCTTGTTGTGAGAACCTTCGGTTTGTGAGAAGCATATACTGAAACCTACCCCAAATGGGATAAAAATTGTACCACGACATGTTGATGCCACTCCATGATAGCATGCCAAGTTTCATGAATTTCAGACGAGTTTTGGATTTACTACAATTTAAAAACTAGCCATCTCAATGTTTTGCCGGCAATCAATGGTGAGCACGCACCCAAGGACACATATTTGATTTCTCAACCAATTTATATGCACTGGAATTTAGTGAACATGGCAGAAACAGTGACAAGTAGACATGTTTGCGAGCTTGTGCAACTCACCACACAACATTTCATGGCATGCGAATGTAACCAACAGAAAGAAGGCATATCTATGCAGCTACTGATGGCAAGAACATGGTCATAGGATGCATAGAACACTAACTATTCACATGGAAAAAATGAACTTACTGATAACAGACTGACAAAAACATTATTAAGCAATTTGAGAGCATGATAACAACAATATACATTAGGCTATAAATGCACACAAGGGAATGGGTGGATAGAGCATAACAAGATCTACAAAACATCTTTACCGAGCATCTCCAGATTATGCATGGATTCACTTGTAGCAACAAGTTAACATGGCAACATAATGTAGCAGGTTCAGACTTGCCAAAAATCACAGTCACTGAAATCGGCAATAGCAAGTACCCTACTTTGCATGCTTGTGCTAGTCACTCGAGAGCACATAAAAATACATGGATTGCACCACTGTAAAGATGGCATGAATATTCTTCTAAAACATGTTGACAGGATGCTCAAAAGATAACACACAAAATGCTATGAAAAAGACAAATCATCAAGTTATAACAGCTTTCAGCAGTTAACAGCAACATGCACTTTTGCAACGATGATTAAGGCATCAAGATGGATAGTAACATGTATGCAAACTAAACCAACATGTAGAGCACTCAGAGATGAACATGTCAAAATATCATACACGCAAATCGGAGCAACATGCACAAAGTTAGAGCCACTCAAAGATGCACACATGATATTGCAATCTCAGGAGTTGGCAGAAATTACCCTCACAAAACTAGGGTTCGTATGAGGCACGTGAACCGAGGCGAGCTCAACGGCGGCGAGGGAGTCGCGGAGAGGGCCGGGGAGGACACCGGAAGAGCGGGGGAGGGCGGATCCGGGCGGCGCCGGCCCGGATCCGGTCAGAGCCGAGGACGGCGGCAGCGGAGACGCCTGGGAGGTGGCGAGGAGGCGGTGGCGGCTGGTGTGCTGGTAGGCGGCGAGGTGGCGGTGCGGGCGGCGGAGCGCCGCGGGTGGAGGCGGCGGGGTTCCGGCGCAGGCAGCGGAGCGGGGCGCCAAGGCGCGCGGGGAGCTCGGGCGGCCGCGCGGGCCTGGGCGGGACCCGCCTGGGCCCGGCGGGCCACGGAGGCGGGGGAGTCGTGCAGGACGTGTGGCGGCGTGGTATTGGCCGAGGGCAGCGGCGCGGACAAGTCCGGCGGCGTGAGGAGGAGGGAGGCTAGGCTTTGCCCGCAAAAATAGGATGCGGAGGCTTATTTATAGGTAGAGGGAGCTAGGAGAGGGCTACTGAGGATCGGTTTTCGCCCACATGATCGTGATCCAACTGCGAAGAGAATGGAGGGGGTTTAGATGGGCTAGTTGGCTGCTATGAAGGAGTGTTCGGCTGCAAAGAGGAGGGTTTCGGTTAACGCGATTAACCGTTGGGGCGTCAAACGACCTCCAAATGGAACGACATTTGACAAGCTTTCTACTGGTGATATACCAAGACCATATGTCAACTCTCGGCCCATTCTGAGAACATTTTTCTCCCGCTCACAAAACGAGATCTGAGAGGTGCAACGGGTGCATGTGAGAGTGTCGAACTCCGAAACGGACAATGGAGAAAGTGACCGGATGTATGTTTTGAAAAACATGAGGATGCAGTGCACATGATGACATGGCAAAGTGCAACACGCAAGCGAATGACATGTCAACGACGAAGAATAACTGGGAGACACCTGGTGCATCAGTCTCGGGGCATTACAATTTGTTCTTCTAATTCTTTCCGGCGAGGAATTCTGTTTCATCATTCATTTTCAAATTCTCATGGTGGTTCGTTCTTGATTCCTTTTTCCTTGTTATCATATCAATTCATTTGTTTCTTTCTAATCCTATCGGTGGTTCATGAAGACCTTCCCAAATTTTTCGCTATGTCTCCCTTTAATCTTTTCCAACGCGGATAAGTAGTATGCAAATCCATTGCTTCTCATCAATTTAATTGGTGGAGGATAAGCATAACATTATTCTTAGTCTTCTTTCATCAAGTTGTTTAATCTCTTCTTTTCGGAGTTTGTTCATCATATCACATTCTCGGTTCGAAGTGTTTTCATCTTTTCTTTTCCGGAGTTCAAAGTTTCCTCGGCCATCTCATCGGAAACTCCATATAAATCATCGCAAGGCTTTAATGTTATTATTTTCATCCTTCAATTCTATCTCATCATCGTTTCGTTACCGGAGTTCTTCATGGTGGTTCGTTAAGGATTTAATTCATTCTTCAAGTGTTCATCAAGATTCTTGTAGGCGAAGCTCAACTATTCTTCTTCTTGCTTCTCAAGGTTCAGTTAATTCTCTGTATGCTTTTGAAGTGGAGTTTTACATTTCTTCGTTCTTCGCAGCTATTCAATCATTTGCTGGTGGCAGAAATTCACCTCAAGTTTTGAGATGTTTACATAAGCCCACACAAATCAATTCTTTTGTTGTTGAATTTCCAACAACTCCGTTGAACCCTTCTTCGTAAAAATGCTCTTCAAACTAAATTGTGGTAGAAGATGTCATTTTCTTCTTCGTTCTTTTCATTCCAATCTTTTAATTCTTTCGGAGGCATTCTGTTGTTCCTCTCGTCAAGTATCACTCCATATTATCAAGTTCATGTTCTATTCCATTCCATGTTCAACAGGGATGCTATCACAATTCTTTCATTCTTATTCCTCTTCTATCTTGTTCCAACCAGAGTGGTTTTAGAGTCTATCTTGTTCCTCGAGCTTTTGATTCTCGTCATAAAACACCGTTCTTCTATTTTACCCGAGTGCTCTCGATCTTGTTCACCTTCTCTGTTACGCTCTTGTTTCACCTCTTCCCCTTTCTCTTCTGTCTCGTTCTAAGATCTCGGGACGAGATCTTCTGTTAGTGGAGGAGAGTTGTGACACCCTGAGACCGATGCGCCAGGTGTCTTCAAGTTATTCGCCGTCGTTGCCATGTCATCCACTTGCGTGTTGCACTTTGCCATGTCATCATGTGCATTTCATATGCATGCTTTTTCAAAACTTGCAACCGGTCACTTTCTCCGTTGCCCGTTTCAGAATCCGACACTCTCACCTGCACCCGCCGCACCTCCCAGATATTGCTTCGTGAGCGGTAGAAAAACATTCTCGGAATGGGCCGAGAGTTGACGAGTTGTCTTGGTACATCACTGGTAGACCACCTGTCAAATTTCATTCCATTTGGAGGTCGTTTGATGCCCCAACGGTTAACCGCGTTAACCACTGGACCTCTTTCTCTTTGTAGCCCAACACCCCTTCACAACAGCCAACTAGCCCATGTAAACCCCCCTCCATGCTCTTCGCCATTGGATCACGATCGTGTGGGCGAAAACTGCACCTCTATAGCCCTCTCCTAGCTCCCTCTACATATATAAACACCTCCCCCTCCGAAATTTGCGAGCAAACCCTAGCCTTCCTCTTCCTCCACGCGACAGACGTGTCCACTCCGCCGCCGGACGTGTCCAGCCGCCGCACCCGGGCCAATCCTGTCGTGCCACGTCACCCCCGTGCCTCTCCACCGCCGCCTCCCACTGCGCAACGCGGGGAAGCCCATTCGGGGCCCGCCCAGGCCCGAGTCTCCGCCGCCGTGCGCTCCGCTGCCCCACCTCGCCTCCTCGCCGCATGCCTCGCTCCGCCGCCCCGCGCCGGATCCAGGGACTGGGATGAGATCCACCACTCCCCGAACCAAACGCACGCCCACGCCCTGGACCGCGACGTCCCGGATCTCCCTCGTCCCGTTTACCCGAGGTTGAAATTCCACAGTCCCAGATCTGTAGTATTATGTGTGCATCTTCATCATGACATAACTTTGTGCATATTGCTTCATTTTGCGTGTATGATATGTCAAATTGTTCATCTCTAAATGCTCTACATGGTGGTGTAGTTTGCTTGCATGTTACTATTCATATTGATGCGTTAATCCTCGTTGCAACAGTGGTAAATGGTATTATCTACTGGAAGTTGTCATAACTTGCTGATTTGTCTTTTTCATAGCATTTTGTGTGTTTATCTTTTCAGCATCATGTTAACATGTTTTAGAAGCATATTCATGTCATTTTTACAGTGGTGCAATCCATGTATTTTTATGTGCCCCGTGGTGACTAGCACAAGCATGCAAAGTAGGGTACTTGTTGTTGCTGATTTCAGTGACTTGATGATTTCTACTAAGTCTGAATCTACTACATTATGTTGTCATGTTAACTTGATGCTAGAAGTGAATCCATGCATAATATTGAGATGCTCAGTAAGGATGTTTTGTTGATCCAGTTATGCTCTAAGCATTCATGCCATTGTTTGCAATTATGTCCTGCCGTAGCTTGTCATTACCATGCTCTCAAGTTGCTAAATAATGTTGCTGTCATCCTGTTAACAGTACGTTCAATTTTGCCTTGTGAATAGCTAGTGTTCTGTGCATCCTATGACCATGTTCTTGCCATGAATAGCTGAATAAACATGTTTCTTGCTGTTGGTTGTATTCACATGCCGTGATATGCTTCTTGTTGAGTTAACCAAGCTTGCAAACATGTCTACTTGTCGTTGTTTCTTCCATGTTTACTAAATTCCACTGTGAATATGTTGTCATTTGCAATCTTGCCATGATGTTTTGAGCATGTTCTAGTGTTTTATAGTGGGAGCTCAGTGTTCATGTTTTGTAGTGCTTGACATGTAAATGTTGGCCATGCCGTTTGATGCCATGAAACGTTCTTGTAGCATATACTTTTGTTTTCTCAAAGTATGCATCATGAATCTGTTTTCAGCCTTCCTCTTTTTTTCACCAAGTCTGAGAATCTGTTATGACTTGCTTACTTGTCTTGATGATTTCCATTGATCTAGGGGTTATATGTAGATGCTTATTAAACATGTTTTTCCATGTTTAACCTGTACTTTAATGCCATGCTTTTTCTTGGTATGTTCTTGCGCTGTAGCATCAGCATTTCATGCCTCCAACATGTCAACATGTTATTTCTGCACACATGTATGCCATGTTTTTCACTAAGTCCTAATCTGTGATATTAAGTTGCTTCTTGCATTGATCTCCTTGGATTAACCCTGATGCCTATGAACATGAACCTTGATGTTATTTGAAGCATGTAATATGTACTTTGAGTGCATATCAACTTTGTGCCCATATGTTTCCTGTAGCATGTTGTTTCCTTGATTGTAAAGTGCTTAGTTGTTGTTTTGGGCAGATTGTGGTTGAAACTTTTATTGTGTGTATGTGTTGAACCGTGGCTCTGTTTGGAGCATGCTCTACATGAAACTTGCTTGGGTGTGCATGTAGTTTCATCTTGCCTTGTTGCATCTTTGGTTTGAGTATGTGTGCTTCATGTTTGAATGCATTTTGCATCAATGCCATGTTTAACTTGTTTTGCTCATATCTTCTAGGCCGTATCTCTGAACTAAATGAACTTTATATATAACTTGACTAGAAAGACACATAGATCATCTTGGTGCACTATAACCTGATATTTAACAACTTTAACATAATGTGTTATCCTGATGTGGACCAATTTCGAAATTTTCATATGATGACTTACCGGAATTGTTATATGTTGATTTCGGCCTCATTTAAACTTGCTTTGATGTGATGTTCTTGTATGCATCCTGTCTTTCCATGAGTAGTATCATGTAGCCTTGTCATGCATCATACTTAGATGAGCATCATGTCATGTTTATGTGTTGTGTGTTTACCGTGTTGTTTGCTTCTTTCCGGGTGTGGTTCTTCTCGACAGTTCCTGTTCCGTTGCGATCGTGAGGATTCGTTCGTCTACGCTTGGTTCGTCTACATGGCTTCATCTACTTCATGGACTTGTTCTTCTTCCTCGCCGGATTTCAGGCAAGATGACCGTCACCTTGGATCGGACTACTATCTTTGATATGCTAGTTGTCTCGATATTGTCGCTATGTCGCGCTACCTACCACTTGTTTATCAAGCCTCCCAAATTGCCATGATAAGCTTCTAACCTTTTTACGCTTCCTAGCAAACCGTTGTTTGGCTATGTTACCACTTTGCTCAGCCCCTCTTATAGTGTTGCTAGTTGTAGGTGTAGTTGCAGGTTGTTCCATGGTGGGACAGGGGATATCATGGGATATCACAATATCTCTTATTTAATTATTGCACATATATACTAGGTAAAGGGTGGAAGGCTCAGCCTTTTGCCTGGTGTTTTGTTCCACTCTTGTCGCCCTAGTTTCCGCCATACCGGTGTTATGTTCCTTGATTTTGCGTCCCTAACACGGTGAGGGTTTATGGGCCCCTCTTGATAGTTCGCTTTGAATAAAACTCTTCCAGCAAGGCCCAACATTGGTTTTAACATTTTACATAATAATATGGAACTAAATAATTAACTGGCATAGAGTGTCATGAACCGAGGATTCTTTATTCTACATACAGGGTGCCAGTGCTGATGGTGTTGGTCCCAAATGGGCAGACTGCGGCGCCACCACGGGGCAACCCGAGGATCTGGTTTTACTCATAGGCTTTCCCATCCGATCATTGGCTGAGATGAGATACGCGCGGCTACTATCAGGGTGTCAGCACATAGGGAGGTCTTGCTGGACTTGTTTTACCATTGTCGAAATGTCTTGTGCACCGGGATTCTGAGTCTGATCGGAGGGTCCCGCGATGGAGGATTGTCTCCGCGGATCGTGAGCTTGTCATCGGCTAAGTTGGGACACCCCTGCAGGGTTTAAACTTTCGAGAGCCGTGCCCGCGGTTATGTAACAGATGGGAATTTGTTAATATCCGGTTGTAGTGAACTTGAAGTAAACTCAATTAAAATACACCAACCGTGTGCGTAACCATGACTGTCTCTTTGCGGGGAAGTTCGAGCGGAGAACACGGTTGGGTTATGTTTGAACGTAAGTAGTTCAGGATCACTTATTGATCATTACTAGTTTGCGACTGTTTGCGTAGTTTCTCATCTTACTCTTGTACTCGTAAGTTAGCCACCATACATGGCTTAGCCACTGATGCAACCTCACCACTTTACCCCTTCCTTACCCTTTAAGCTTTACTAGTATTGATACCCATGGTAATAGGATTGTTGTGTCCTCGTGGCTCATAGATTACTACAACAACAGTTGAAGGTACAGGTTATGCAATGATCCGACATGAGAGCGATGTTTACTTATTTTGGAGTTCTTCTTCTTCTTCGTCGATCTTGGGTTAGGTTCCTGGTCGGCAGCCTAGGCTAGCAGGGTGGATGTTGTTTGAGTTTCTGTTTGTGATTCATCCATAGTCTGATGTTGTTCTCATGTATGATTTTTGATGTGTTCTTGCGGCATTTGTATGCCTTTGTATGTATCCCCAACTATTATGTAATGGTACGATGTAATGATATCCACCATCCAAAAGCGTCTCCAATATGCGCTTCTATCCTTGGTGGGACCTTCGAGTCCCTTTAGGATAGGGTCGCATATTAGGCGTGACACTTGCAAACCTTGAAACCGACGATATAAAATCCTATTTTTCCATAAAAATGAGGGAGAAAGAATTATCGCGTTCCATGAGACGGAGCTACCGTCGCCTCCTGTTCTTCATTGGGAGGCCAGATCTGGAGTCCGTTTGGGGCTCCGGAGAGGGGGATCTTCGATCTTCGTCATCACCAACCCTTCTCCATCGCCAATTCCATGATGCTCCCCACCGGGATTGAGTAATTCCTTCGTAGGCTAGCTGGTCGGCGAGGAGTTGGATGAGATTCATCATGTAATCTAGTTAGTTTTGTTAGGGCTTGATCCCTAGTACCCACTATGTTCTAAGATTGATGTTGCTATGACTTTCCCATGCTTAATGCTTGTCACTTTGGGCCTCGGTGCCATGATTTTAGATCTGAACTATTTATGTTATCACCATTATATCGATGTTCTAGATCCCATCTTGCAAGTTATGGTCACCTACTACGTGTTATGATCTGGCACCCCCGGAGTGACAATAATCGGGACCACTCCCAAAGATGACCGTAGTTTGAGGAGTTCATGTATTCACCATGTTTTAATGCTTTGTTCTGGTTCTCTATTAAAAGGAGGCCTTAATATCCCTTAGTTTCCAATTGGACCCCGTTGCCACGGGGGGTAGGACAAAAGATGTCATGCAAGTTCTTTCCATAAGCACGTATGACTATTTATGGAATACATGCCTATATTATATTTATGAACTGGAACTAGTGCCGTATCACCGTAAGTTATGACTGGTTATGACTGTCGCATGATGAATATCATCCAACAAATCGCCGATCCAATGCCTACGAATTTCTATCATATTGTTCTTGCTAAGTTGCCACTACTATCGTTATTGTTACACTTGCTACAAAATCATTGCTATCACTGTTACCATTGCTATTGTTGGTGCTACTATTTCCAAAACTATCATACTACTTTGCTACTGATCACTTTGTTGTAGATAATTAATCTACAGGAATGACTGAATTGACAACTCGGTTTCTAGTACTTGCAAATATTCTTTGGCTCCCCTTGTGTCCTATCTATAAATTTGGGTTGAATACTCAACCCTCAAAAACGGTTGCGATCCCCTATACTTGTGGGTTATTATTGACCTAATCGCACCTAGGGCCTCAAGGTCTGCCCACACCGAACACGAAGAAGAACAAAGAACGAGGAAGAACAAAATGAGGGGAAAGGGAGAAAGGCAAAGATAAAAAGGATAGATTGATTGGTTGATTGTCGCGACGTCTATTTGGGCTAAACCTACTGACTTTCGTATCTAGGCCTTCCAAAATTATAATCTTAAACAAACACATCAAATTCCCTAGAACCGATTCTACAAAATTAACTACTAGGCAAGCCAAGTTGGAAACAACGATTTTGGTGATTCTGGTCAATATTGAGCCCTACATTATTTCTAGTCAAAGTTGCAACAGAATTGCCACCCCAAGCCCATCTGAGTGAACCATCCCATCCTCTCCTCTCTCGTCTCTCCTAAGCTATTCCTCTAGTCTCCACCGCCTCTCACCCACACGTCATCGTTGCTTGACCGACCTACACTAGTGACTCAGCTCTCTCATCTTATCCAAGATGTCGCTGCAACCAAGGGAGAAGGTTGATCCCGCTAGGGCCCGCCTTTGTCGATGCTGACCTCCCTTTTCAAGCCACCTGGGTGTAGGGTGGAACCCAAGATTCAAGATCTTTCCACTCTTGGAGGTCGGGAGAAGAAGAACAAGGAAAAACACTCAACAAGTCCAAATCACGCATCCACTAAGATAGTACACATAGGATCCACAAGTATACAAGATCAAGCCAAGGTAAAAATAATAGGTGGAGTTCTTCCCAAATCGATAGGAGATGAGCCCTGGAGGTAGATAGATATTCCCTAAAGTATGGGCCTTGCATCCATGAGATGGATCTTCCCTTGAAGGGGCCTTGTATCCACTGACAGATCTTCTCCAATGGAGGGCTTGGTCTCCAATAGAGTGGTAGATAAGCTAGCCTCTCTAGTTCTTAGTTCAATGTACTTTGCTAACCCTAGTTCGTCCAAGGGAAGAGGTATTTATAGTCCAGGGTGAGAGGGGGACACATGGGTCAAAACCTGAAGGCTTCACACACAATATTCCGGACGTCCGGTGGCTCACGAGTGACCAGACTTTCGGTGGGTGCCGATCTTCCGTCCATTCTTCTCGGGTATAGTGGCACCGGGTTTCCGTTGGTGCGTGGATGTCTGGTGGCTCCGCAGGGTCCATATGTTAGGTGTAGATTAGAATTCTTCTAGTTTGCTTCTGGATGAGTCTTGCCAGATTTCCGGTGGAGACCGGACATCCGAGCGCTGGGACTTGCCGGATGATACGTCTCCAACGTATCAACAATTTTTTATTGTTCCATGCTATTATAGCATCAATCTTGGATGTTTTATATGCAATTATATGCAATATTATGTCATTTTTTGGGAGTAACCTATTAACTTAGTGCCAAGTGTCAGTTGTTGTCGTTTGCCTGTTTTGGTTTTCTAGGAAATCAGTACCAAACGAAGTCCAAATGCCACGAAACTTTTTGACAGTTTTTTCTGGATAGAAGAGACCCTGGAAGCTTTGTGAGGAGGCTAGAAGCCAAAGGAGTAGGCCACAAGGCACTTGGGTGCGCCTATGGGGGCAGACGCACCCAAGTACCTTGTTGGCCCCTCGTTCCTCTGTTTGACCTAATTCCAACTCCATAAGTTCTCTAAAATCAGGAAACTAACATAGAGCCACCCGGAATACTTTTTTCACCATGCGCAAGCCTATGTTCTTGCGAGATCCCATCTGGAGGCCTTTTTCGGTACTGTGTCAGAGGGGGAATCGATCACGAAGGGCCTCTACAACAACCTTCTGCCCTAATGATGATGTTTGAGTAGTTTGCCACAGACCTACGGTCCATACCTAGTAGCTAGATGGCTTCTTCTCTCTCTCTTTGATCTTCAATACAATGTTCTCCTCGATGTTCTTGGAGATCTATTCGATGTAATCTTCTTTTGTGGTGTGCTTGTTGGGATGCAATGAATTGTGGGTGGTTGATCAGATTATCTATGAATATTATTTGAGTCTTCACTGAATTCTTTTATGCATGATTATTGTAGCTTTGTATTTCTCTCCGATTTATCCATTTGGTTTTGCCAACTAGATTGATTTATCTTGCAATGAGAGAGGTGCTTTGTAATGGGTTCAATCTTGCGGTGCTCTATATCCTAGTGATAGAAAGGGATAAGACACATATTTGTATTGTTGCCATTAAGGATAAAATGATTGGCTTTATTCATATAGATTGGATTTACTTACATCATGTCATCTTGCTTAAGGTGTTAAACCATTCTTTTATGAACTTAATACTCTAGATGCATAGTGGAAGGCAAGAGTCGATCTACTTGTCTCGAACATGATGCCTATATACGTGATCATTGCCTTGGATATTGTCATAACTATGCGCTTTTCTATCAATTGTCCAACAGTAATTTGTTTACCCACCGTATGTTTTTTGTTTGAGAAAGAAGCCTCTAGTGAAAACTATGGCCCCTCGAGTCTATCTTTATCACATATAAAATCAAAATATACCTTGATGTAATGTATTTACTTTTTTTGTTTTTTTGTTTATCTATCTATCACTACGAGATTTGATCCTTGCAATTAACTACCAAGGGATTGACAACCCTTGTTTGCGTTGGGTGCAAGTATTTGTTATTTTGTGTGCTAGTGCTATTTACGAGGTCTTGCGTGGTTCTCCTACTGGTTGATAACCTTGGTTCTTAACTGAGCGAAATACTTATCTCAACTGTACTGTAACACCCCCAATAATTAAGCTACAGTAATCCCCTGCTAATGATGCCATGTCGCCACTATTACTGTTGCTAATCTCACTTTAATTCAAATCCAGTTAAGATTTAAAATGAAGTCAAACAATTAAAGTTTTCACATGTCAAAACTAAAATGTTTTAAATGTGACAAATAATCCATAGAAAGTATTGGTGAACAAACCACATTTTTATAAAGTATTTAAATGGCCTAAAATAATTAAAAAATAGGTGAAACAATTAACTCAATGTATTTTTAAAATTATAAAATTACAAACTATTTTATTTGAATGCGAAAATTATTATGGCAGTGGTATATTTAGTATCACTAATTTAGGTGCTATTTGTATATTTTATAAAACTAAAATAAATTAAAAAAATAGTAAAATAAAAATAAAAATAAATAAATACAAAATACAAAGAATAAAATAAAGCCTCCCCCACTGGCCCTCTGCCGAACTGGCCACCCAAGCCGGCCAGCCCAGCGGGCCCCTCCCACCTTGCGTGAACCCCTAACATAACCCCCCACTCGCCCCGATGCCATCCACCCTCTCCCCTCCCGATCTGGAGTGCCCGCCCCCGACGTCGTTGCCGCCATCCTCGGCCGCCTTCCCGATTCACGTCATCGAGCCTCGCCGGCGAACCCCGGCAACGGCCGTGAGCTCCCACTCCCTCCTCCCTCTCTCTGCTCGCCGTAGGCCGCGCCCGCGCCTGCTTGCCCCGTCGCGCTCCCGTGAGCGACTACTGGCCGTGCCCGCGAGCCCCGACCATGCCCTGCCTTCCCTTACGTGTGCGCTCGGCGTGCATCGCCGCATCCCCGCGTTGCGCGTCGCTACCTTCGCCCACGGCCGCTGCAACCACCTGCTCGTCGTCGCTTGCCGCTTGCTGCTACTGCCCGGCTCCGCCCTCTGTGCCGCCAACGTGGTCGCTGCCTCCCTCTCTCCCACTGCTCGCCATGCAGCCTCTGCCCCTGCGCCGATGCAGCCTCGCCGCGGGCAGCCTCGCATCGCCGCCCAACGCACGGCCTTGCCGCCCAGTACTGCGGCTCTGCCGCCTCTACCCCACCATGGACTCGCCCCTCGCCCGCCCCTGCGCTAGCTTGTCCGCTCCCGCACTGCTCCTTGTCGAGCCTTCACCTATAGCTGTCGCCCTACTAATGCAGCGGCTACTGCTATTGCCGCTCGCGCAGGCAGCCGTCCTCGCCGCCTCTTGCTGTCGCTGCCCCGCCCACGCCGGCGCCACTCGCCGCCGACCGCTTGGGTTGAGCCCCAGGCCACCGCCCGTGGCGCCCTCTGCCCCTCCCCTGTGTGCATTCGTGCACATGCAGGAGGTGGCCAGGGCCTATGACAGATGGGGCCCAGTGTGACGCCCCGAGACCGATGTGCCAGGAGTCTTCCAGTTATTTGCCGTCATTGCCATGCCATTCACTTACGTGTTGCATCTTGCCATGTCATCATGTGCATTGCATCATCATGTTTTCAAAACAAGCATCCGTCCCGGCCTCCCTGTTCCTTCTGTTGTCCGTTCTGAGCCCTGACACACTCGCACGCGCCCGCGGCACGTCCAAAATAGTATTTCTATGAGTGGCCGGAAAATGTTCTCGGAGTGGGTTGAAAATTGGCATGCGGTGTTGTTTTAGTGTAGATAGGCCTCCTACAAAGTTTCAACGCATTCGGAGTCTGTCTGACGCCCCAACGGATAACTATAGCGACAATATAGCCGGTTTAACGTCGGACGTTTGCGGTCTCCGGAAACAGACGCCAGGCCTCACTCTCTCTTCTCTCGTCTCAGCCCGAGGCCTTCTGCACATCCCACAAGCTCCAACCTACCCCTCCTCGCGTCTGGAGCCGTCGGATCGCAATCGGAGGCTCTGAAAACCCCCTAGAACCTCAACCCTAGCCACCTTTTGCTATAAAAGGGAACCCCTCCTTCCAAATCTGGACATTCCTCCCTCTCCTCGTTTTTCGCGCCCCCTAATCATCAGCCGCCGCCTTCCTCATTTTCAGTGTCGGCACGCTCCCTCACTGCCACTTGTCGCCGCCAGCACCACCCCGCGCCGCCACTACGTCAACAGCGACGCCGCGCGCAGCCAGCCACACGCCGCCACTTGTCCTCCTCGCGCCCCACTTCGTCGCGGCCCTCAGAGCCCATCTGGGCCCGAGTGCCTCCGCCCCAGCGCCTCGTGTTCCTCCTCGCGAGCTAGAGCCCGAGCGCTCGACCCCGCCGACTCGCCGGACTCCACCGCTGCGCCGGAGCACCGCCGCCACCGGCGACCACCTCCGCCCAGGCCGGACCCCGCACCCTGCTCCCTTTCCCTCCTCTGCTCTCCCTCTCCCTCTCACCACAGCTTCCTCCTCGTTCCCTGCAGGACGTCGCCCCACCACCGAACCCTCGCCACTGGACCTCCTCGAGCTCGCCGGGATCCCTGCCACCGGCGCCGTAGATGGACAGATCGGTGGATCCAGTCCGGATCTACGCCTCTAGGGCCTCCTCCGCCCATCCCCACCGGAGTCAGCCGTGCCCGTCGCCATTTCCCCCACGCGCCGCCCTTGCCAGAGTTCGGCTTCTGCCGCCGCCACCAGCTGTTGATCGTGCCCTTCGCCAACCGCACATGGGCCTCGCCCCGGCCAGAGCTTCCTCCAGCAAGGCTCAGGGCCTGGGCCGCGTCCAGCGAGCCGGCCCGTTGCCCCGCCGGCCTGCTGCCTCTTCCCCGACTGTGCCTCAGCCCGATGTGACCAGCCCCGCTCCCTGTGCACTGTTGGGCTAACCACTTTCGGCCCGTAGTTATTTTTTCCGCTGCTGTGAATTTTTCCAATTATCCAAAATTGCATATATATATATATATATACAAAATAGTTCCTCTAGTCCATGCATAGCGTAACTCACAAACTGTGCATCACATGTAAATAACTTATATATGAAAAATTCTTAGTTTTTCATCTAGTTTCACAATATCCAACTTTCATGCATGTTTGAAATGTTTAAAGTGTTGTTTGTTTAAATTTTCCATATTGCCATGTTAAAATGATTTATTTCATAACTAAATAACCGTCGCTCCAACCTTAACAAACTTTATATGTAAATGGGGTGGAATAATGCCTAGTTTAACATTGTGGCATCACTTTGCATGTTTAATAACTCTAAAATATGGTTTAGGGCAGGGCAGTACCAAATCTAAAATATGCACATGAGAATTCTCCGGACTTGTTGTTTGTTGTTCCGGCCTCATTTAAACTTGCCTAGATAGGTAGTTTTCATTTGCTTCACCTTTTGCCATGTTAACCAACATTTAATATTGTTGAGTACCTAACCGGGTGTGAACTAAATAATTGATGTGGTGTTTCGCCAATATGCAACTCGTTGCATATTGAGCTCCATTTAACTTGTAGGTTTGTTTGTGCATTTTTTCATGCCATGCTTATGTAAACCGGACATGCATCATACTTGGTTGTGCATCATGCCATGTTATGTGATGGTTGTTTACTATGTTGCTTGCTTCTTTCCGGGTTCCTTCTCTCGTAAGCTTCGGTTCCGTTCCGGAGTTGTGAGGATTCGTTTGACTACGTCTGTTTGTGTTCTTCATGGACCCGTTCTTCTTCCTTGCGGGATCTCAGGCAAGATGACCATACCCTCGAAATCACTTCTATCTTTGCTTGCTAGTTGTTCGCTCTATTGCTATGTCGCGATACCTACCACTTGCTATATCATGCCTCCCATATTGCCATGCCAAGCCTCTAACCCTCCTATCCTAGCAAACCATTGTTTGGCTATGTTACCGCTTTGCTCAGCCCCTCTTATAGCGTTGTTGGTTGCAGGTGAAGCTGAAGTTTGTTCCATGTTTTGGAACATGGATATGTTGGGATATCACAATATCTCTTATTTTAATTAATGCATCTATATACTTGGTAAAGGGTGGAAGGCTCGGCCTTATGCCTGGTGTTTTGTTCCACTCTTGTTGCCCTAGTTTCCATCATACCGGTGTTATGTTCTTTGATTTTGTGTTCCTTACGCGGTTGGGTGTTATGGGAACCCCTTGACAGTTCGCTTTGAATAAAACTCCTCCAGCAAGGTCCAACCTTGGTTTTACATTTGCCTAACAACCTACACCTTTCCCTTGGGAGTAATTAACCCGAGGTTCATCTTATTTTAACCCCCCCGGGCTAGTGCTTCTCTTAGTGTTGGTCCGAACTAGAGCGCCGTGCGGGACCGTCCCTTGGCAACTTGGGTTATGTTGGTACCTGTATGCTTAGCTTATCCGGTGTTGCCCTGAGAATGAGATATGTGCAGCTCCTATCGGGATGTCGGCGCATCGGGCGGCCTTGCAGGTCTTCTTTTACCATTGTCGAAATGTCTTGTAACCGGGATTCTGAGACTGATCGGGTCTTCCTGGGAGAAGGAATATCCTTCGTTGACCGTGAGAGCTTGTGATGGGCTAAGTTGGGACACCCCTCCAGGGTTTGATCTTTCGAAAGCCGTGCCCGTGGTTATGGGAAGATGGGAATTTGTTAATATCTGGTTGTAGAGAACTTCACACTTAACTTAATTAAAATGAATCAACCGCGTGTGTAGCCGTGATGGTCTCTTTCCGGCGGAGTCCGGGAAGTGGACACGGTTTTGGAGTTATGTTTGTGCGTAAGTAGTTTCAGGATCACTTCTTGATCACTTCTAGCTTCTGGACCGTTGTGTTGCTTCTTTTCTCGCTCTTATTTGCATATGTTAGCCACCATATATGCTAGTGCTTGCTGCAGCTCCACCTCACTACCCTTTCCTACCCATAAGCTTGAATAGTCTTGATCTCACGGGTGTGAGATAGTTGAGTCCTCGTGACTCAAAGATACTTCCAAACAGTTGCAGGTGCCGATGATACCAGTGCCGGTGACGCAACTGAGCTCAAGTGGGAGCTCGATGAAGATCTTGATCATTGTGTTGTTTCATTTCCTGTTGATCAGTAGTGGAGCCTAGTTGGGACGATCGGGGATCTAGCATTTGGGGTTGTCTTCTTTTATTTTGGTTCCATAGACGGACCTTGATTGTATTCTGGATGATGTATGTTAAGCTTGTATTTGTGTGAAGTGGCGACTGTAAGCCAACTCCTTATCCCTTTCTTATTCAATACATGGGATTGTGTGAAGATTACCCCTCTTGCGACAAACCTACCATGCGGCTATGCCTCTAAGTCGTGCCCTGACACGTGGGAGATATAGCCGCATTGTGGGTGTTACAACTTGGTATCAGAGCCTTCCCCGACTTAGGAGCCCCCCTGCTTGATCGAATCGCTGACATTGTTGTGTCTAGAACAAAAATGTTTTGAGTCATAGGATTATATATATCGAAGAGTGGGATTCTTTTTACTTCTCAGCCCCTTCGTCGCTCTAGTGAGGCCTCCTAACGTAGAGTTTTGACTCTTCTCTTCTCCAATTTCACTAAAACAATTAGGATCACACGAGTATCTTGGAATCATTCCGATGGTTTTGTGACCTCGACGCCACCCAGTACTGGGGCGGGAGTTCAGGAGTATTGCCATAACTTGTATAATAGATGCTTTTCGAAGGTTGAGGTACATGATTTCCGAAGGTTTCTTGGTTATGTGTTGAAGGATGGATACAGCTGGATGTAGGATTTGTTAGTTTGGGTGAGATATTATGCTTCCCCTGTATCCCCAACACCTGATTGCATAACTAGAAAGTTTCAGGAGTTTATAAGTGGGAATGCAAGTATCTCATAGGATATCCTTCCAACAGACACATGAAATGACATGGGGTAAATCTTATGTTTGTTTCCGGCTCATTCTGCAAGCCAATCCTTTGTTTTGTTTTGAGTTGTGGTATTCGAGTTGCTTCGAAGTCAAATGTGGATTCCATACCCTTTCTAAGCGGTGTTCTCACATTTCTATGTGAATACTAATCCTTCATGATAATCGAGATTGTCATGTCAATCCTTTTCAACCGTCATGTTTCTCCTCAAGTGGATCCGATCATTTTCAACATTCGCAAGATCAACTCTAAGTATTCTCAACGGTGTTTGTTTCATTTGTCCCAAGTTGTCTTTGTTTTCCCACTCTCCCACCCTTTTTCTTCAAGGACTCAGATTTCTTAATCAAGTATCATTTTATTGATGTGAAGTTTCTTCATTCTTTTCCTTGAAAGTTCTTACTCGGTGGTTATCTTGAAGATGCTCTACAAGTTTATCATTCTTCGTTCTCTTTTCTTCTCCGGTGGATTCAAGCCAAGCTTTGTTGATCATATCCTTTCCTTGTTTCAAATGTTTTCTCGTACCAGTGCACCTCTTATTCATCCACTTTTCGCTATTCAATTGTTCCGGTGTGCTGAAGATATCTCAGAAGATTCAAGTTTCCATTCTCAATTCGCTCAAGTTCTTTTGAGGATGTTAGCTCATTCAAGCCATTTAAATCAACCGGTGCAATCTCCCTTTTTAAGTAATCGTTCGAAGGTGTTTCTTTTCAGTGGGCCCTAACCCATAGGTCTTTTCCCAGGATCTTACCTCACTCTTCTATTTTTCCCAGAGTTACTCTCAAATTCTTCTCCATGTTTGACGTAAGTATGAATTATCATCAGTCAAATGCCTTCTCCAAGATCTTTCAAATTCTTTTCATCGTTAGCTCAACCTTTCTATTCTTCATTCTAGAGTGTCTAAACAAATTCATGGTGGTGTTTCTCGTCGTCATTCTCGGGTTTTGGTGACCAAAGAAGAGTTTTTCCTCCAAATATTATCCGTTCTCTTAGAGATGCGTAGTTCAAGCTTGCTGCCATCCTATAATAATAATTTCTGATTGTGAGAATTCTTTTCACCCATCCAGAGCAATTCAGTTGTCTTTTCAGTTTGATTCTTCGAAGGCCATCATTTCGAGTTTATTCATTCTCAGCTTTCAGCTCTTGTTCTCCAATCTTACCGGTGCATCGTTCAAATATTCTCTAATCAATTCATGATCTCTTCGTTCACATGTATCTAAATTCCTTCAAGTATCTTCATCCGTTTTCCAATTCTTCCCGGTGAATTGTGCCTCTACTACTTTCATGCTCAATTCTTACGGTGGTTCATTCAAGAGTTCTATTCCTTGGTTATCATATCAATTCATTCGTTGTTTCCAAATCCTACCAGGGGTTCGTTGAAGACCTTCCCTAGTGACGCTATATCTATCTTAATCCTTTCTACGAGAATAAGTAGTATGCCAAATCTGTTGCTTGTCATCAATCTAAATTGGTGAAGTATAAGCATACTATAATTCTTATTCTTGTTTCATCCGAGTGATTAATTCCTTATTCCGGAGGTTCATCAAAATTCTTGATTTCATTTGTTCATCTTTCTTTTCCGGAGTTCCAGGTTTTCCGCATTATCTCATCACGAAGATCCATCTAAATCATCGCAAGGCTTCACCTTGTGTTTTCAACTTCTCTTTCTTTCGTTATTCTTTTATTACCGGAGTTCTTCATGCAGGCTCTACATGATGGCACATCAAAGATTTAATTCCTTCTCGAAGTGTTCATCGAGATTCTTTTCAAAGGAGCTCAAGTGTTCTTCATCTTGCATTCCGAAGTGCATTCATTATACCTTATCTTTTGAGGTGGTGTTATGTCATTTTGACGGCTCCCTTCTTGTTTCATGATTCACAAGTCGTCCGAAATGAAATATTTTTAACTCATCATTTTCAATTTGTTCATGAGTTCCTTTGCAACCCATCAATCTCTTCATTGGAGTTATCTTGGGTTATATTTCACCTAAAGCTTTCCCTAAGGATTGTTGCTATTTATGGTGCTCATAAATGACCCAAGTTCTTCATTTATCCTCCCGGTGAAATAAGTTTCTCGTTTCCTTGTTCATATCAATCCAATCTATTTTTTTCGTTAGTGGCAGAATTTCACCTCAAAATTTCGAGATGTTTTCCATAAGCCCACTACAAGCTTTTTCGTTTCGTTGGTGGTTTTCCAACAACTCCGTTATAACCTTCTTGGAAGGGTGCTTTCCAAACACTTTGGTGGTACAAGTTGGCATTTTCTTCTTCATTCTATTATTCAAATGATCTATCTTCTATTCTTTCCCCCGAAGGCATTGTGATGTTGCTCTTTTCACTCATCATCTACAATTTTGAGGACCGTGTTCTTTCCTTTGTTTATCCATTTAACCGGAGCGTCGTGTTTTCATTTGAGCTCTCTCATCTTATCAAGTTTTACCTCCCTTCTCAACCGGAGTGCTGTCTGAAATCGTTCTTACCCCTTGTGCCATTCTTTCAATAGTTCCGGAGGCAGTGTGTTGTTGATTTGATCAAGTATCCTCTCATCTTGTCAAGATCATATTCTTTACCTTCCTTTTCCAACCGAAGTGTTTTCGTAATTGGTATTTATTGTTGCTTGTACATCTCGTTTATACCGGAGTTCTTGCATGTACTTGTTGTCCATTGTAGCCCTTTTCTTATGTCTTTCAACCTCAAGGTTTTTCGTAATGTTCCTTGTTCCTCTTTTCTAATGGAGTGTTTTCAACTTTGTTCATCTTCATTGTATTCTTCCTTTCAATTTGTTCAACCTCGCAAGGTTTGTTGGTTTCACTTGTTTTTCAAAGAAGCAACTTAGGTTTACCTCTTCTCTTCCTCTTCCGTTTCCCTCCGGTGCCATCCTAGATCTCGGGACGAGATCCTCTTGTAGTGGTGGAGTGTTGTGACGCCCCGAGACCGATGTTCCAGGTGTCTTCCAGTTATTCTCCGTCGTTGCCATGTCATTCAATTGCGTGTTGCATCTTGCCATGTCATCATGTGCATTGCATCATCATGTTTTCAAAACTTGCATCCGTCCCGGCCTCCCCGTTCCTTCCGTTCTCCGTTCTGACCCCAGACACACTCGCACGTGCCCGCGGCATGTCCGAAATAGTATTTTTTATAAGTGGCCGGAAAATGTTCTCGGAATGGGTTGAAAGTTGGCATGCGGTGTTGTTTTAGTGTAGATAAGCCACCTGCCAAGTTTCATTGCATTCGGAGTCCGTTTGATGCCCCAACGGATAACTATAGCAGCAATATAGCCGGTCTAACGTCGGACGTTTTTGGTCTCCGGAAACAGACGCCGGGCCTCACTCTCTCTTCTCTCGTCTCAGCCCGAGACCTTCTGCATAGCCCACAAGCTCCAACCTACCCCTTCTCGCGTCAGGAGCCGTCGGATCGCGATCGGAGGCTCCGAAAACCCCCTAGAACCTCAACCCTAGCCACTTTTGCTATAAAAGGGAACCCCTCCTTCCAAATCCGGACATTCCTCCCCCTCCTCCTCGTTTTCCACGCCCCCTAATCATCAGCCACCGCCGCCTTCCTTGTTTTCAGCACTGTCACGCTCCCCCGCCACCACTTGTCGCCACCAGCACCACCTAGCGCCGCCGCCACGTCAACGGCGATGCCGTGCGTAGCCAACCACACCCCGCCACTTGTCCTCCTCGCGCCCCACTTCACCGCGGCCGTCAGAGCCCATCTGAGGCCCGCCCGAGCCCATCTGGGTCCGAGCGCCTCCGCCCCAGCGCCCCGTCTTCATCCCCGCGAGCTAGAGCCCGAGCGCTCGACCCCGCCGCCTCGCCGGACTCCGCCGCCGCGCCGGAGCGCCGCTGCCACCGGCGACCACCTCCGCCTAGGCCGGACCCCGCACCCTCATCCCTTTCCCTCCTCTGCTCTCCCTCTCCCTCTCACTACTGCTCCTCCTCGTTCCCTGCAGGACGTCGCCCCGCCACCGAACCCTCGCCACTGGACCTCCCCAAGCTCGCCGGGATCCCTTCCACCGGCACCGCAGATGGACGGATCGGGTGGATCCCGTCCAGATCTGCACCTCCAGGGCCTCCTCCGCCCATCCCCACCGGAGTCAGCCGCGCCCGTCGTCGTTTCCCCCGCGCTCCACCCTTGCCGGAATTCGGCCGCTACCGCCGCCGCCCTCCATTGATCGTGCCCTTCGCCAACCGTACGTTGGCCTCGCCCCGGCCCAGAGCTTCCTCCAGCAAGGCCCAGCACCTGGGCCGCGTCCAGCGAGCCGGCCCATTGCCCCGCCGGCCTGCTGCCTCTTCCCCGATAGGGCCTCAGCCTGATGTGAGCAGCCCCGCTCCCTGTGCACTGTTGGGCTAACCACTTTCGGCCCGTAGTTATTTTTTCCACTACTGCGAATTTGTCCAATTATCCAAAACTGCATATTTACAAAATAGTCCCTCTAGTCCATGCATATCGTAACTCACAAACCGTGCATCACATGTAAATAACTTATATATGAAAAATGCTTAGTTTTTCATCTAGTTTCATAGTATCCAACTTTCATGCATGTTTGAAATATTTAAAGTGTTGTTTGTTTAAATTTCCCATATTGCCATGTTAAAATGATTTATTTCATAACTAAATAACCGTAGCTCCAAACTTAACAAACTTTATATGTAAATGGGGTGGAATAATGCCTAGTTTAACATGGTGGCATCACTTTACATGTTTAATAACTCTAAAATATGGTTTAGGGAAGGACAGTACCAAATCTAAAATATGCACATGAGGATTATCCGGACTTGTTGTTTGTTGTTCCGACCTCATTTAAACTTGCCTAGATAGGTAGTTTTCATTTGCTTCACCTCTTGCCATGTTAACCAACATTTAATATTGTTGAGTACCTAACCGGGTGTGAACTAAATAATTGATGTGGTGTTTCGCCAATATGCAACTCGTTGCATATTGAGCTCCATTTAACTTGTAGGTTTGTTTGTGCATTTTTTCATGCCATGCTTATGTAAACCGGACATGCATCATATTTGGTTGTGCATCATGCCATGTTATGTGATGGTTGTTTACTATGTTGCTTGCTTCTTTCCGGGTTCCTTCTCTCGTAAGCTTCGGTTCCGTTCCGGAGTTGTGAGGATTCGTTCGACTACGTCCGTTTGTCTTCTTCATGGACCCGTTCTTCTTCCTTGCGGGATCTCAGGCAAGATGACCATACCCTCTAAATTACTTCTATCTTTGCTTGCTAGTTGTTCGCTCTATTGCTATGCCGCGATACCTACCACTTGCTATATCATGCCTCCCATATTGCCATGTCAAGCCTCTAACCCTCCTATCGCAGCAAACCGTTGTTTGGCTATGTAACCGCTTTGCTTAGCCCCTCGTATAGCGTTGTTAGTTGCAGGTGAAGCTGAAGTTTGTTCCATGTTTTGCAAGATGGATATGTTGGGATATCATAGTATCTCTTATTTTAATTGATGCATCTATATACTTGGTAAGGGGTGGAAGGCTCGTCCTTATGCTTGGTGTTTTGTTCCACTCTAGCCGCCCTAGTTTCCGTCATACCGGTGTTATGTTCCATGATTTTGCGTTCCTTACGTGGTTGGGTGTTATGGGAACCCCTTGACAGTTCGCTTTCAATAAAACTCCTCCAGCAAGGCCCAACCATGGTTTTACATTTGCCTAACAACTTACACCTTTACCTTGGGAGTAATTAACCCGAGGGTCATCTTATTTTAACCCCCCCCCCCGGGCCAGTGCTTCTCTAAGTGTTGGTCCGAACTAGAGCACCGTGCGGGACCGTCCCTTGGCAACTTGGGTTATGTTGGTACCTGTACGCTTAGCTTATCCAGTGTTGCCCTGAGAACGAGATATGTGCAGCTCCTATCGGGATGTCGGCGCATCGGGCTGTCTTGCTGGTCTTGTTTTACCATTGTCGAAATGTCTTGTAACCGGGATTCCGAGACTGATCGGGTCTTCCTGGGAGAAGGAATATCCTTCGTTGACCCTGAGAGCTTGTGATCGACTAAGTTGGGACACCCCTGTAGGGTTTGAACTTTCGATAGCCATGCCCGCAGTTATGGGCAGATGGGAATTTGTTAATATCCGGTTGTAGAGAACTTCACACTTAACTTAATTAAAATGAATTAACCGCGTGTGTAGCTGTGATGGTCTCTTTCCGGCGGAGTCTGAGAAGTGAACACGGTTTTGGCGTTATGTTTGTGCGTAAGTAGTTTCAGGATCACTTCTTGATCACTTCTAGCTTCTCGACCGTTGCGTTGTCTCTCTTCTTGCTCTTATTTGCGTATGTTAGCCACCATATATGCTAGTGCTTGTTGCAGCTCCACCTCACTACCCTTTCCTACCCATAAGCTTAAATAGTCTTGATCTCGCGGGTGTGAGATTGCTGAGTCCTCGTGACTCACAGATACTTCCAAATAGTTGCAGATGCCGATGATACCAGTGCCGGTGACGCAACTGAGCTCAAGTGGGGCTCGATGAAGATCTTGATTGTTGTGTTGTTTCATTTCCTGTTGATCAGTAGTGGAGCCCAGTTGGGACGGTCGGGGATCTAGCATTTGGGGTTATCTTCTTTTATTTTGGTTCCGTAGACGGACCTTGATTGTATTATGGATGATGTATGTTAAACTTGTATTTGTGTGAAGTGGCGATTGTAAGCCAACTCCTTATCCCTTTCTTATTCACTACATGGGATTCTGTGAAGATTACCCCTCTTGCGACAAACCTACCATGCGGCTATGCCTCTAAGTCATGCCCCGACACGTGGAAGATATAGCCGCATTGTGGGTGTTACACCTAGCCCCATAGATAAAACGAAAAAAGAAAATGAAATGGAAGAATAAAAATAAATAATAGTAATAAATTAGTATTAAATAAGTTAATTAATTAGTTAACTTAACTTAATTAACTTAATCCTAATTAGTTAACTAATTAGACTAAACAGACTAATGACAGGGGGGCCACCCCCTGTTGACCAGTCAACTTTGACCGGTCAACTTGGACCCCCTGGACCCACATGTCAGCCCCTCTGGTACACTTATGTGTACTTAGAGTTGGGTGTACATAGCAGTTTTTTATTTAATTTTTGAAATAATTTAAACGCTTTTTATCATTTATGTCACCATTTATGTCCCACTACTCAGTTTCGCCAATAGGAATTTCAACTGCTAAAAATACCATCACTTTGTTCGACACATGCTCAAAAATGCCACTGGACATCATTATTGTGATCTCAAATCTCTTTTGACATGTTATAATGGCATAAATACCTATGGACCAACATGCCAACTCTCCCTCTGTCTCACTACAATAAAGTGTGGGGCCCACTTGATCCCAAGAGTGTTCCTATTTTCCTGTAAAATTATTCGCTTACTTACTCCTCACAAGTGGGGCCACACTTATCATTGTGAGATAGAGAGAACTGAAATGTGGACCGAGCTTTTTTGTCATATTGGATGGTTAACAAGTTTGACATGAAAATAACAATGTCTAATGGCATTTTTGAGCAAACATCTAAAGAACGATGGCATTTTTTATATATCTAATGGCATTTTTTAGTAAGCATCTCATGAATCGATGGCATTTTTGAGCGGCTGTAACTTCTAATGGAAAAACTGTTTAGTGGGATACAACTGGTGGGATAAATGATAAAACCCTAATTTAAATGATAAAAATATTATAAAATCATTTAAATTTTTGAAAATTAATACAAGATAATCCGTAAGTCAGATGAAAATAATTTATACATGAAAGTTGCTCAGAAAAATATGAATCCGAATATGCATTCCGTTCGTCTGCCGCATGCCTCTAGCATAGAGAACATGGATCCGTCCCCTCCTTTTCATCTATTCGAGAAATGCCAAACTTCGGGAAAACATTCCCAGATGTTTTCCATCCTCGTCTGTATCACCTGGCTCTGCGATAAATCACCCCTAGCACTGCATGTTGTCATGTCATGCATCGTGATGCATCTGTTTGCATTGTATTAATTGTTTCTCCCCCTTCCCTCCGTTAGACACCGAGACTTACGCTGCTCCCGACGTCGACTACACCATCGACGACCCCTCCTTCTCAGCAGAGCTTCCAAGCAAGTAAAACTCCCTTGATCATCCCGGTACCGCCTACTCCTTCTCTCTACTGCTTGCATTAGAGTAGTGTTACTGTTACAATCTTTTCGGTTGATCCTATATTGTTGCATAGCCTGTCCTTGTTGCTACTGTTGTTGATACCTTACCTACTATCCTATTTGCTTAGTATAGGTTGCCTGTAATCCATCAGTGGCCATACATTCTTGTCCATCTGCATGCTATATTATCAGGCAGTGATCCCTTCGTGTGGAGATGACAGGTATACAGATATATACATATTATACATGATACATGTGGTGACTAAAGTCGGGTCGGCTTGTAGAGTACCCGTGAGTAATTCACGGAGTAGGGGTTGAAAGGACATGTTTTCTCGATGACCCCCTGAGTGGATCTTTGTGGCGGAGCGATAGGGCAGGTTGAGACACCTAGGAGAGAGGTGGGCCTGGTCTATGGTCGTGTATGTGATTATTTCTTAATAACACGCCTAACGAGTTTGGATATTTGATCTGAGTTGTACTTGCTATTCATGGAGATGGGGAACCTCCTAAAACCCTCAATGCTCGCTAAGTTAAAAATATTGAACGCTACTTTGATAATCCTGAGAAAACCCCATTCAACTTGATAATGGGAGACATGGTGGATCAACATGAATACTTTAGGGACTATCACTTGACACAAAAAGGGAAACTCTTATGGGATCAAATTCATATGTTTCATTGGTATGCTCGGGATCTATGCTTGAGATATGATTATACACTTGTTGCTTGATAACCCACAAGTATAGGGGCTCGCAATAGTTTTCGAGGGTAGAGTATTCAACCCAAATTTATAGATTCGACACAAGGGGAGCCAAAGAATATTTGAAGGTATTAGGAGCTGAGTTGTCAATTCAACCACACCTGAAGATTAATTATCTGCAGCAATATGATGAGTAGCAAAGTAGTTTGATAGTTTTGATAGTAATGACTGTAGCAACGGTAACAGTAACAGTGATAGCAGTAATTTATAGCAAGTGTAACAGTGATGATAGCAGTAGTAACTTAGTAGAAACAGTAAGGATAAAGTTGTAGGCATTGGATCGGTGACTTGTTGGATGATATTCATCATGTGACGGTTATAACCTAGGGCGATACGGCACTAGCTCTAGTTCATCTATATAATGTAGGCACGTATTCCGTAAATAGTCATACGTGCTTTATTAAAAGAACTTGCATGACATCTTTTGTCCTACCCTCTCGTGGCAGCGGGGTCCATATTGGAAACTAAGGGATATTAAGGCCTCCTTTTAATAGAGAACCGGAACAAAGCATTAACACATACAAAATACATGAACTCCTCAAACTACGGTCATCACCGGGAGTGGTCCCGGTTGTTGTCACTCCGGGGTTGCCGGATCATAACACGTAGTAAGTGACTATAACTTGCAAGATCGGATCTAGAACATGGATAAAATAATGATAACATAAACGGTTCAGATCTGCAATCATGGCACCCGGGCCCAAAGTGAGAAGCATTAAGCATGGCAAAGTCATAGCAACATCAATCTAATAACATAGTGGATACTAGGGATCGGGCTCTAACAAAACTAACTCGATTACATGATGAATCTCACCCAACTCCTCACCGACCAGCGAGCCTACGAAGGAATTACTCACTCCCGGTGGGGAGCATCATGGAATTGGCGATGGAGAAGGGTTGGTGATGACGAAGAACGAAGATCCCCCTCTCCGGAGCCCCAAACGAACTCCAGATCTGCCCTCCCGAGGAAGAACAGGGCTTGGCGGTGGCTTTGTCTCATGGATCACGATAATTCTTTTTCCCTGATTTTTTTCTAGAATAATTTGATTTTATAGTATCAGGGGGGTCATCAGCGGGGCCACCAGGTGGGTACAACCCACCTGGGCGTGCCAGGAGAGGGGGCGCGCCCTGGTAGGTTGTGCCCACCTAGGGGCCCTTCTCTGGTGGGTCTTGGCTCAAGTAATTCTTATTATTGATATAAAAAATCCTCAAAAAGTTTCGTTCCATTCCGAGAACTTTTATTTCTGCACAAAAACAACACCATGGTAGTTCTACTGAAAACAGCGTTAGTCCGGGGTTAGTTTCATTCAAATCATGCAAATTAGAGTCCAAAACAAGAGGGAAAACGTGAGAAAAAGTAGATACGTTGGAGACGTATCAACTCTCCCAAGATTAAACCTTTGCTTGTCCTCGAGCAATTCAGTTGATAAACTGAAAGTGAGAAAGAGAAACTTTTACGAACTCTTTTGCTCTTGTTTGCATAAATAAGCTTAAACAACACCCAGGTTTTCAGCCAACATTATAACTAACCATGTCAACAATAACTCTTAAAGATTATAATGATTCATATCAATGACATAATCAGCTAGCGAGCAATAATAAGATATCTCAAATGGCAACACGTTGTCAAAACAACCATGATATAATATGACAATAATGGTATCTCGCTAGTCCTTTCTGAGACCGTAAAACATAAATGCAGACCACCTCCAAAGTTCAAGCAACGACTAAACATTGTAATTCATGGTAGAAAAGATCCAGTCATGATGCACCCAACATTAGCTATACACAATGCATAAATCATGACCGCTGTGCTCTACTCAGTTTCTAGCGCTTGTTTACAGAAGGTGATGACACAACATAAAAGTAAATAGATAGTCCCTTCGCAGAGGGAAGTAGTGATTTGCAGAGGTGCTAGAGCTCAATTTTTAAAACAGAGATAAATGAAATTTTGAGACATGCACCCTTCTTATTCACTTCACGACCATCAGTTATCAACATCTTCCATGCTAAGCACGCTAGTGGCAGTTCCCAAGTGGTAAAAGTAAAGGTTTTGACTCCATTGGGATTTTTAGTTTGATTATTTAAGAGATGAACTCTTTTTGTATTTTGCAGTTCGGGACTGGGCATCCCTATTACTGCCCATTTCCTCGTGCGATGCCGAGTTAATAAACACTCGACCTGATGATAACATGCTTAGCACAGAAGATATCGACCACCTCCTGTCATTCCATGAACGATCCAGGCACACAAAAAGGATAATTTTTAGAAGTTTTTAGAGGTGGCACATTCAAATTTACTTAGGATGACAGGGTAATACCATATATAGGTAGGTATGGTGGACTCATCTGGAATAACTTTGGGTTCAAGGTTTTTGATGTACAAGCAGAGTTCCCACTTACTACAAGCGAAGGCTAGCAATTAAGATTGGGAAGCGGCCAGCTAGAGAGCAACAACGATCATAACCAGGCATTATGCATAAGTAACATTGGACACTAGCATGAGTAGATTATGATCACCATGAACATAAATACTATAGAAGCTATGTTTGTTTTGATTCAACTACATGCATGAATATGTACCAAGTCAAGACACTCGAACATTCAGAGGAGGATACCATATCATCATACTACATCACAATCATTTTAACGCTATGTTGATATCCAAGATATATCAGTATCCACTCCCAGCTACTTAGGCATGGCATGAGAAACTATTATCTCTAATTTTCATTGCAAACATTTTTAATCATAATGGGCTGAAGCCTGGATACTAGGTTAAACATATTTACACAAACAGAACAAGTCGAGTTCATACCAGTTTCTCTTTGCCACGGCCAGCTCATCGAATATCGTCATTATTGCCTTTCACTTGCATGACCGAATGATATGAAAATAATAATAGTGCAAGAGTGCCATGGACTAAGCTAGAATTTGCAAAACATTTTATTCAACAAGAGAAGACAAGGTAAAATGGGCTCTTATTAGTTCAACAGTTATTCATATGAGAGCCACTCAACATTTTCATCGTGGTCTTCTCATCGGTACAACTCGAATAAAAAGAAAAGAAATTTAGAGAAACAGACAGAAATATTTTTGGAGATTTTTGTTTTCTGCAACAAGCAAATAAAATGGAAAAGCAAAAACGAGAAAAACTACTTACATGGGAAAGCTCCCAACAAGCAAAAGAAAAACAAGGATATCTTTTTGGATTTTCTTTTTAGTACTACTACTAAGCATGCATAGAAAATAAATTAACTACAACTTTTTTTTTGATTTTTCTAAAGTTTTCCAAACACACAAGAAGAAAGCAAGAAAATAAATCTAAGCATGGATGATACAACGAAAAAGTGTGAGCACCGACAGATGGAATGATATGTGAGCATGAATATAATGTCGGTAATGAATCAGTAGCCTGGAGGGTAGTAGTCGGTGTGGTAGCTCATGGATGCTCTCGGTGCCGAGGCCTCAGCACGCCGTGCCGCCAACACTTCTGCATTGTGAGCTCGGGCCTTGCTCTCAAGAAAGAAATATATTTCCTTGCTGTGATAATCAAAGAGAGCAGGTGTAGGCAAATATGTGTCCACAACATGTGATTGGTTAAACAACAAATTATAAGTGAAGTTATCAGCCCTTCCGATAGAACCTTATGCTCTTTTAAAGCATCAAAATCTAAATACCGAGTGGGAAGGATAGGATCAAAAGGAAAAGGTGAAACACTCAGTCCTCATGCTAAACGCGTGGCATATATTCCACCATAGAACCAGCCACTTTGGCATTATCCCGAAGTCTACGTGCAACAATCACTCCAAGGATATAAATCCTTTCACCAGTGAGAGCGGTGTGAATGAGGCTCAAGTCTAGAGCACAAAGTATGCTACAGTCTTTCTTGCCTACTATGCATTTCCCGTTAAATAATGCAAGGTACTGAATTGCGGGAAAGTGAATGCTCTTTATTCTTCCTTGTCCCAGTCCCCTATTTTCACCTAACAAAGGCTAGTCAAGAAAGACTCGTACCCAGCCTTTGCTGGCTCGTCAAGTGAACCCCAAAATGGAAGTTTGCAATGGTAAGCAAAGTTCTCTAGTGAAATAGTATATGGGTTATCATAAAGCATAAACGACATCCTAGACTCGGGAGGAAAATATTTAAATTATTTGACAAATGATTCAGTGATACGATGGCGCTGTTCACATTATCTGAGAGGTAAGGACCAAGACCGGCATTATGAACATATTGCTCAAATTCCTCTTTGATGCCCACCTACGTCATATACTCATCGCATGGCCATAAGCAAGTTTTGGTGGCAGCATCTCACGTGGAACTTTCATTTGGTTCAACGTAAGACCAGCGAGCAGAGCTGTCACTAGACTATGCCCCCGAGGATCGTCTCCTCGAGGAACTCCTTCCAAACAGGTTCATCATGTCTACGTACAATTTTCTGAAAATAATTTTTTTGGTGACAAAAATTTGTCAACAAAACTTCACAAAACTAATAGCAACTACTCATAGGGATACATAGAGGCCACAACAAGCATTCACACTACTTAGGACACTAAAAAATGAACATGCAAGCACATCTACAGCACCACCAAGAGTAGCTATTTATTCAAAGTATAAACCACTAAAACAAAAATTAATTGGACAAATGGTGGAGCCACATACCAAGCAACAATCCCCCGAAACAGTTTCAGAAACGAAGCTTCGAGCAAAGAGATCGAAATCTGCGGGTTTGAGCTCAAGAACACGGGAGAGAGAGCAAGAGTGATTTTTTTCTGGAGGTAGGTGACAATGTGGGCTAAAGAGATAAGTGAGGGGGCCCACGTGGGGACCACAACCCCCAGGGCGTGCCAGGGGGTGCTGGCGCGGCCAGGTGGATTGTACCCACCTGGTGCACCCCTTCTGGTTATTTTTGCACCAAAAATTCTTAAATATTCAGGACAAAATCATATAATTTTTAGAGCATTCTAAGAACTTTTATTTTTGGGTCATTTTTTATTGCACGGGAAATTCAGAAAATAGACAAAACATGGCATTTATTTTATTTAACTAATAAAAATAGAGAATAAAAAGTAGGGACAGAAAGTAGTGCTCACTAAATTCATCAACCTCATACCGTTCAAAGATGATTCATTAATAAGGTTGATCAGGTCTTATTAACAACCACTCTCGATTAGTATGAAATCGAAGAACTTTCATAAATCACAAAGTTACCTCAATGGGGATATGCATTTCCCCAAAAATAAGTATTTCATATTTCTTTTTGACAGTAGGTATAGGTATTTGAGGACTTCCAATAGTGATTGTCGGAGATTTTTTGATAACATTAATACCATTCATTTGGAATTGTTTCTTCGGAAAGTGCACCGTATGCTCATTACCATTGATATGAAAAGTGCCTTGCTTTTACTGCAATCAATAACAGCCCCTGCAGTATTCAAGAATGGTCTACCAAGGATAATCGACATGTTGTCGTCCTCGGGCATCTCAAGTATAACAAAGTCAGTCAAAATAGTAACATTAGCAACAACAACAGGCACATCCTCATAGATACCGATAGGTATGGAAGTTGATTTGTGGGTCATTTGCAAAGATATTTCAGTAGGCGTGAGTTTATTCAAGTCAAGTCTTTTATATAAAGAGAAAGGAATAACACTAAAACCAGCTCCTAAATCACACAAAGCAGTTTTCACACAATTCTTTTAATGGAGCAAGGTATAGTTGGTATATCTGGATCTCCAAGTTTTTTAGGTACTCCATCTTTAAAAGTATAATTAGCAAGCATAGTGGAGATTTCAGCTTCTAGTATTTTTCGCTTATTTGTGATGATGTATTTCATATACTTTGCATAAGGAGGCATTTTAAGGATATCAGTCAAGCGAGTACGCAAAAAGACTGTCCTCAACATTTCAGCAAAGCATTCAAATTCTTCATCATCATTCTTTTTAGTTGACTTGGGTGGAAAAGGCATAGGTTTTTGAACCCACGGTTCTCTTTCTTTACCGTGTTTTCTAGCAACAAAGTCTCTTTTGTCATATCTTTTATTTTTAGCTTGTGGGTTATCAATGTCAACAGGTGGTTCTATCTCAACATCATTATCTGGTTCTTTATCATTGGTTGGTTGAGAGTCTTTATGAACCTCATCATTTTATTTTTCATTATCATTAGGGGAGTGTTCATTACCAGATTGAGTTTTAGCATCAGAGATAGAAATTTCATTTTCATTATCATGAGGTTTTTCTATTTTAGGTTCACTAGCAGTGTGCAAAGTCCTATCATTTTTTATTTTTCCTTTTCTTTCTAGAAGGACTAGTTGCACTAGTGTTGTTTCTTTGTGAATCTTGTTCTATTCTTTTTGGGCGTCCCTCAAGATAAAGTGGTTCCTGAGTCATTTTACCTCCTCTACTTGCAACTCTAACAGCAAAGTCATGCCTATTATAATTCATTTCATCAAGTAATTCTCTTTGTGATTTAGCAACTTGTTCTAGTTGGGTTTGAACCATAGAAGCATGTTTTCCAACACCTCTAACATCATTTGATATTATAAATAACACGTCACTCAATTGAGCGATCATATCAGAATTATATTTCAATTGTTTCATAACATTTGCATTGAAGTGATCTTGTTTTTTAATGTAGTTTTCAAACTCATAAAGGCATTGACTAGGATGCATATTGTGAGGATTATCATTGTCATAAACTTCATAAGAGAATTTACCTCTACCACCTTAGGCAATGGTGGTGTATTAAGCCCATGTATTTCTTCAATATGAGGTATTTTTTCACATCCTCAGCTTTAATACCTTTTTCCTTCATGGATTTCTTTGCCTCTTGCATATCTTCATGACTAAGATATAATATAACCCTCTTCTTCGGTGTGGGTTTAGGCAGTGGTTCAGGAATGGCCCAATCATCATAATTTTTCAATATTTTATTCAATAATTCTTCAGCTTGAGCAATAGTTCGTTCCCTGAAAACACAACCAACACAACTATCTAGGAAGTCCCTAGAAGCATTGGTTAGTCCATTATAGAAGATATCAAGTATTTCATTTTTCTTAAGAGGATGATCAGGCAAAGCATTAAGTAATTTGCAAAGCCTCCCCCAAGCTTATGGGAGACTCTCTTCTTTAGTTTGAGCAAAGTTAAATATTTTGTGTAAGGCAGCTTGTTTCATATGAGCAGGAAAATATTTTTTAGAGAAATAATAAATCATATCCTGGGGACTATGCACACAACCAGGAGTAAGAGTATTGTACCATGATTTAGAATCGCCCTTTAATGAGAAAGGAAATAATTTGAGAATAAAGTAATAACGAGTTTTCTCATCATGAGTAAAAAGGGTGGCTATATCATTCAACTTAGTAAGGTGTGCGACAACAGTTTCAGTTTCATAACCATGGAAAGGATCAGATTCAACCAAAGTAATTAACTTTGGGTCAATACAGAATTCATAATCCTTGTCAACAATAAAAATTAGTGAAGTAGCAAACTTAGGATCACATTTCATTCTAGCATTCAGAGATTTTTCTTTATACTTTTGTAGTAATTTCTCTAGATCATCTCTTTCATTGCAAGCAAGAATATCTCTAGTTGTCTCTTCACTCATAACATAACCTTTCAGTACCTTAGGCAATTCATATCTAGGAAGGCTAGTTCTAGCAGGTGTTTCAACAGATTCAGTTTCAAGCTCATCATTAGATTCAACAACATCATGTTGTATTACTCTAACAATTTGTTCATCAAGAAAATCACCAAGTGGAACATCGTCATTATCAAGCAAGGTACTAGCATCATCATAAGGATCATTCATAGTAGAAGTAGCATCATCAATAACTTTCGACATATCAGGATTAATAGCATGTGGTGGTGTTGCAAGTTTACTCATAATAGAAGGTGAATCTAAAGCAGAACTGGATGGCAGTTCCTTACCTCCCCTCGTCTTAGAGGGATAAATCTTAGTCTTTGGATCCTTCGGATTCTTCATAGTGATAATCCCAAGTGACTCAACAAATATAGCTATGCTCCCCGGCAACGGCGCCAGAAAAAGGTCTTGATAACCCACAAGTATAGGGGATTACAACAGTTTTCGAGGTAGAGTATTCAACCCAAATTTATAGATTCGACACAAGGGGAGTCAAAGAATATTTGCAAGTATTAGCAACTAAGTTGTCAATTCAGTCACACCTGGAGATTAATTATCTACTACAAAGTGATCAGTATCAAAGTAGTATGATAGTTTTGGTAATAGTAGCAGCAGCAATAGCAACATTAATAGGCATATCAATGATTTTGTAGGAACTATAACAGTAACGATAGTAGTGGTAACTTAGCAAGGACAATATGATAGAAATTCGTAGGCATTGGATCAGCGATTTGTTGGATGATATTCATCATGTGACAGTTATAACCTTGGGTGATACAACACTAACTCCAGTTCATCGATATAATGTAGGCATGTATTCCGTAAATAGTCATACATGCTTTATTAAAAGAACTCGCATGACATCTTTTGTCCTACCCTCCCGTGGCAGCGGGGTCCATATTGGAAACTAAGGGATATTAAAGGCTCATTTTAATAGAGAACCGGAACAAAGCGTTAACACATAGTGAATACATGAACTCCTCAAACTACGGTCATCACCGGGAGTGGGCCCGGTTGTTGTCACTCTGGGGTTGTCGAATCATAACACGTAGTAGGTGACTATAACTTGCAAGATCAGATCTAGAACATGGATATAATGATGATAACATAAACGGTTCAGATCTGAAATCATGGCACCCGGGCCCAAAGTGAGAAGCATTAAGCATGGCAAAGTCATAGCAACATCAATCTAAGAACATAGTGGATACTATGGATCGGGCCCTAACAGAACTAACTTGATTACATGATGAATCTCATCCAACTCCTCACCGACCAGCGAGCCTACGAAGGAATTACTCACTTCCGGTGGGTAGCATTATGGAATTGGCGATGGAGAAGGGTTGGTGATGATGAAGAACAAAGATCCACTCTCTGGTGCCCTAATCGGACTCCAGATCTGCCCTCCCGAGGAAGAACAGGGCTTGGCGGCGGCTCCGTCTCGTGGATCGTGATAATTCTTTCTCCCTAATTTTTTCTCGAATAATGCGATTTTATAGTATCAGGGGGTCATCAGCAGGGCCACCAGGTGGGTACAACCCACGTGGGCGCGCTAGGAGAGGGGGGCGCGCCCTGGTGGGTTGTGCCCACCCAAGGGCCCCTCTCTAGTGGGTCTTGGCTCCAGTAATTCTTATTATTGATATAAAAAATCCTCAAAAAGTTCTGTTCCATTCCGGGAACTTTTATTTCTGCACAAAAACAACACAATGGTTGTTCTGCTGAAAACACCTTCAGTCCGGGGTTAGTTTCATTCAAATCATGCAAATTAGATTCCAAAACAAGTGGAAAAGCATGAGAAAAAGTAGTTACGTTGGAGAAGTATCATTGCTCTAGGATGAAGGATCCACACCTTCCCTTTTTCATGCAAATTTAATGATAATGAAACCTTGGCTTCTTATGCTAATGGTAGATATGCTTACCATGATGTGGAACGAATAGAAGAATTTGTTGCTCTTAAGGGTGCTTACGAAATTGAATCTCTGTTTATAAAGATTATGATGATTCTGTTTATAGACCTAGAAATTTTGCTATACTTAAATATTGCTGTGAAAACTATCAATACAATGCCGATATTGATGTGTTCATTGAGAAAGTCTTCACTGTCCAAGAAGAGACTAATATTTTGCATGGAACTATGGAAGAAGAAATAGATGTAACTGTGAGCTCATTGGATGAAAAAGATGATGAGGAGAGTGAAGAACAAAAGGAGGAAGAGCGGATTCATCACCCGTGCCAACTAGTTTTCCCTTGAAGAGGAAAGGGTGATGCAGCAAAGTAGCGTAAGTATTTCCCTCAGTTTTTGAGAACTAAGGCATCAATCCAGTAGGAGATAACACGCAAGTCACCTAGTACCTGCACAAACAATCAAGAACCTCGCAACCAACACGATAAAGGGGTTGTCGATCCCTTCACGGTCACTTGCGAAAGTGAGATCTGATAAAGATAGTAAGATAAATATTTTTGGTATTTTTGTTGTATAGATTGGAAAGTAAAGATTGCAAAATAGTAAACAAGATGCAATGTAAATAAAAAGAGATGCAATATAATAAGAAAGAGACCCAGGGGCCATAGGTTTCACTTGTGGCTTCTCTCATGATAGCATGTATTACGGTGGGTGAACAAATTACTACCGAGCAATTGATAGAAGAGCGCATGGTTATGAGTATATCTAGGTAATGATTATGAAATATAAGCATCAAGTCCGTGTTAAGTAGACCAAAACGATTCTGCATCTACTACTATTACTCCACACATCGACCGCTATCCAGCATGCATCTAGAGTATTAAGTTCATAAGAATAGAGTAATGCTTTAGGCAATATGACATGATGTAGATGGATAAACTCAAGCAATATGATATAAACCCCATCTTTTTATCCTCGATGGCAACAATAGAATATGTGCCTTGCTGCCCCTACTGTGACAGGGAAAGGACACCGCAAGATTGAACCCAAAGCTAAGCACTTCTCCCATTGCAAGAAAGATCAATCTAGTAGGCCAAACTAAACCCATAATTCGAAGAGACTTGCAAAGATATCAAATCATGCATATAAGAATTCAGAGAAGAACCAAATATTATTCATAGATAAACTTGACCATAAATCCACAAATCATCGGATCTCGGCAAACACACCACAAAAAGTATTACATCGAATAGATCTCCAAGAAAATCAAGGAGAACTTTGTATTGAGAACCAAAGAGAGAGAAGAAGCCATCTGGCTAATAACTATGGACCCGAAGGTCTGTGGTAAACTACTCACACATCATTAGAGAGGCTATGGTGTTGATGTAGAAGCCCTCTATGATCGAATCCCCAATGGTTTCGTGGCTCCCCCTGATGTGTTTAGGGTATAAGAGTATATATAGGTGAAAGAAGTACGTCGGTGGAGCTCCGTGGGGCCCACGAGGGTGGGGGACGCGCCTACCCCCGGGCTCGCCCTCCTATCTCTTGGAAGCCTCGCGGAGTTCCATACTTCCACTCCAAGTCTCCTGGTTTGTGTTTGTTCCAAGAAAGATCCTCGCAAAGGTTTCGTTCCGTTTGATATTCCTTTTATATGAAACACTGAAATAGGCAAGAAAACAAAAACTGGCACTAGGCCTCCGGTTAATAGGTTAGTCCCAAAAATAATATAAAATAGCATATTAAAGCCCATTAAACATCCAAAATAGATAATATAGTAGCATGGAACAATCAAAAATTATAGATATGTTGGAGACGTATCAAGCATCCCCAAGCTTAATTCCTGCTCGTGCTCGAGTAGGTAAATATTAAAAACGGAATTTTTGATGCGGAATGCTACCTAACATAATTTCAATGTAATTTTATTTATTGTGGCATGAATATTCAGATCCAAAAGAATCAAGACAAAAGTTTAATATTGACATAAAAATAATAATACTAGAAGCATACTAACCAAGCAATTATGTCTTCTCAAAATAACATAGACAAAGAAAGCTCATCCCTACAAAATCATATAGTTTGGCCATGCTTCATTTTTGTCACACAAAATGCTCCCATCATGCACAACTCTAATGACAAGCCAAGCAATTGTTTCATACTTTTTCAACTTTCACGCAATATATGAGCACGAGCCATGGACATAGCACTATAGGTGGAATAGAATGGTGGTTGTGGAGAAGGGAAAAAGGAGGAAGATAGTCTCACATCAACTAGGCATATCAATGGGCTATGGAGATGCCCATCGATAGATATCAATGTGAGTGAGTAGGGATTGCCATGCAACGGATGCACTAGAGCTATAACTGTATGAAAGCTCAACAAAAGAAACTAAGTGGGTGTGCATCCAACTTGCTTGCTCACGAAGACCTAGGGAAATTTGAGGAAGCCCATCATTAGAATATACAAGCCAAGTTCTATAATGAAAAGTTCCCACTAGTATATGAAAGTGACAATATAAGAGACTCTCTATCATGAAGATCATGGTGCTACTTTGAAGCACAAGTGTGGAAAAAGGATAGTAACATTGCCCCTTCTCTCTTTTTCTCTCATTGTTTTTTTGTTGGGCCTTCTTCTTTTTTTTGGCCTCTTTTTTTCGTCCGGAGTCTCATCCCGACTTGTGGGGGAATCATTGTCTCCATCATCCTTTCCTCACATGGGACAATGTTCTAATAATGAAGATCATCACACTTTTATTTACTTACAACTCAAGAATTACAACTCGATACTTAGAACAAAATATGACTCTATGTGAATGCCTCCGGCGGTGTACCGGGATGTGAAATGAATCAAGAGTGACATGTATAAAAATTATGAATGGTGGCCATGCCAAAAATACGATGTCAACTACATGATCATGCAAAGCAATATGACTATGATGAAGCGCGCCATAATAAGCGGGACGGTGGAAAGTTGCATGGCGATATATCTCGGAATGGCTATGGAAATTCCATAATAGGTAGGTATGGTGGATGTTTTGAGGAAGGAAAATGATGGGTTTATTGT
This sequence comes from Triticum urartu, assembly GCF_056163025.1. Taxonomy (NCBI): domain Eukaryota; kingdom Viridiplantae; phylum Streptophyta; class Magnoliopsida; order Poales; family Poaceae; genus Triticum; species Triticum urartu. The sequence goes on from NC_141876.1 coordinate 334,346,119, forward strand.
ACCGATGAAAGTTTCCCGGCACAAAAGTGGCTAGCAATGGTGGACGGGTGAGAGTGCGTATAATCCATGGACTCAACATTAGTCATAAAGAACTCACATACTTATTGAAAAAATCTACAAGTCATCAAAACCAAGCACTACGTGCATGCTCCTAGGGGATAGATTGGTAGGAAAATACCATCTCTCGTCCCCGACAGCCACTCATAAGGAAGGAAATCAAAGAACACCTCATGCTTCAAATTTGTCACACAAAGGTTATCATATGTGCATGCTACGGGACTTGCAAACCTCAACACAAGTATTTCTCAATTTCATAATTACTCAACTAGCATGACTCTAATATCACCATCTTTATATCTCAAAACAATTATCAAGTATCAAACTTCTCATAGTTTTTAATGCACTCTATATGAAAGTTTTTATTATACCCATCTTGGATGCCCATCATATTAGGACTAATTTTATAACCAAAGAAAATTACCATGATGTTCTAAAAGACTCTCAAAATTATGTAAGTAAATCATGAGATACCAATAATTTCTATAAAATAAAACCACCACCGTGCTCTAAAAAGATACAAGTGAAGCACTAGAGAAAAATTATCTAGCTCAAAAGATATAAGTGAAGCACATAGAGTATTCTAAAAAATTCGGATTCATGTGTGTCTCTCCCAAAAGGTGTGTACAGCAAGGATGATTGTGTTAAACTAAAAAGAAAAGACTCAAATCATACAAGACGCTCCAAGAAAAACACATATCATGTGGTGAATAAATATAGCCTCAAGTAAAGATAACGATAGACGAAGACGAAAGAGGGGATGCCTTCCGGGGCATCCCCAAGATTAGGCTTTTGGTTGTCCTTGAATTTTACCTCGGGGTGCCATGGGCATACCCAAGCTTAGGCTCTTGCCACTCCTTGTTCCAAAATCCATCAAATCTTTACCCAAAAACTTGAAAACTTCTCAACACAAAACTCAACAGAAAATCTCATGAGCTCCGTTAGTATAAGAAAGCAAACCACCACTTTAATGTATTGTAATTTACTCATTATTTATTTATATTGGTGTTAAACCTACTGTATTCCAACTTCTCTATGGTTCAAACCCCCCGATACTACCCATAGATTCATCAATATAAGCAAACAACACACGAAAAACAGAATCTGTCAAAACAGAATAGTCTGTAGCAATCTAGAGGTTTCGAATACTTATGTAACTCCAAAAATTCTGAGATATTAGGACGACCTAAATAATTTGTATATTGATCTACTGAAGCTGGAATTGGTATTTTATCACTCTCTGGTGAAAAATGAATATTATTTTCATGAGCGCATACTTTCTGTATTTATCAGCAAGATCAAACAACAATCACCCAAGAAGATTTTAAAGGCTTTACTTGGCACAAACACTAATTAAAACATAAAAAAAATCATAACATAGGATAGATAAATTATTTATTACTAAACAGGAACAAAAATAAAATTGGGTTGCCTCCCAACAAGCGCTATTCTTTAAAGCCCCTAGCTAGGCGAAGAGATTGCAATGATGCTCACATGAAAGACAAGAATTGAAGCACAAAGAGAGCATCATAAAACATGTGACAAACACATCTAAGTATAACATACTTCCTATGCATAGGCATCTTATAGGCAAACAAATTATCAAGGCAAGCAAAAACTAGCATATGCAAGGAAGCGGAAAGAAACAATAGCAATCTCAACATAACGAGAGGTAATTTAGTAACATGAAAATTTCTACAACCATATTTTCCTCTCTCATAATAATTACATGTAGGATCATAAGAAAATTCAACAATATAGCTATCATAAAACATATTCTTAACAAGATCCACATGTATGCAAAGTTGACACTCTTCCAAAATAGTGGGATTAACATTAACTAAAGTCATGACCTATCCAAACCCACTTTTATCAAAAACTTCATAAGATTGAACATTCTCCAAATATGTGGGATCTAAAGTTGCCACTCTTCCTAACTCACTTTCAATATTATTGCAAACATTATTATCAATATCATATTCATCATGGGGCTTAAATATTTTTTCAAGATCATAAGAAGAATCACCCCAATCATGATCATTGCAACAAGTAGGTGAAATAGCAAAACTAGCATCCCCAAGCTTAGGGTTTTGCATATTATTAGCATAATTTACATCAATAGAATTTATAATATAATCATTGCAATCATGCTTTTTATTCAAAGATTTATCGTGAACCGCTTCATAAAGTAATTCATCACACTTTTCAGATTCACGAATTTCAAGCAAAACCTCATAAAGATAATCTAGTGCACTCAACTCACTAGCAATAGGTTCATCATAATTGGATATCTTAAAGAGATTAGAAAGTGTATGGGGATCCATAAACTTTTAGCAAGCGAAGATGCAAGCAAAAATAAGGTACATGGTAACACAAGATCAAACGGAAGAAGGGTGAAAGAAAAGGGCAAAGGTGAAGTGGGGGAGAGGAAAACGAGAGGCAAATGGCAAATAATGTAATGCGAGGGAGAAGACTTTATGATGGGTACTTGGTATGTCTTGACTTGAGCGTAGATCTCCCCGGCAACGGCGCCAGAAATTCTTCTTGATACCTCTTGAGCATGCATTGGTTTTCCCTTGAAGAGTAAAGGATGATGTAGCAAAGTAGCCTAAGTATTTCCCTTAGTTTTTGAGAACCAGGGTATCAATTGAGTAGGAGATAACACGCAAGTCACCTAGTACCTGCACAAACAATCAAGAACCTTGCAACCAACGCGATAAAGGGGTTGTCAATCCCTTAACGGTCACTTGCGAAAGTGAGATCTGATGAAGATAGTAAGATAAATATTTTTGGTATTTTTGTTGTATAGATTGGAAAGTAAAGATTGCAAAATAGTAAATGAGATGTGATGATAATAAAAAGAGATATAGTATAATAAGAAAGAGACTCGGGGGCCATAGGTTTCACTAGTGGCTTCTCTCACGATAGCATGTATTACGGTGGGTGAACAAATTACTGCCCAGCAATTGATACAAGTCTGCATGGTTATGAGAATATCTAGGCAAAGATTATGAAATATAGGTGTCACGTCCGTGTTAAGTAAACCGAAACGATTCTGCATCTACTACTATTACTCCACACATCGACCGCTATCCAGCATGCATCTAGAGCATTAAGTTCATAAGAACAGAGTAATGCTTTAGGCAAGATGACATGATGTAGACGGATAAACTCAAGCAATATGATGTAAACCCCATCTTTTTATCCTCGATTGCAATAATACAATATGTGCCTTGTTGCCCCTACTGTCACTGGGAAAGGACACCGCAAGATTGAACCTCAAGCTAACCACTTCTCCCATTGCAAGAAAGATCAATCTAGTAGGCCAAACTAAACCGATAATTCGAAGAGACTTGCAAAGATATCAAATATGATTCATAGATAAACTTGATCATAAATCCACAATTCATCGGATCTCGACAAACACACCGCAAAAAGTATTACATCGAATAGATCTCCAAGAACATCGAGGAGAACTTTGTATTGAGAACCAAAGAGAGAGAAGAAGCCATCTAGCTAATAACTATGGACCCGAAGGTCTGTGGTAAACTACTCACACATCATCGGAGAGGCTATGGTGTTGATGTAGAAGCCCTCCGTGATTGAATCCCCCTTCGACAGATCGCCGGAAAAGGCCCCAGATGGGATCTCACGAGTACAAAAGGTTGTGGTGGTGTTAAAGTGGTTTCGTGGCTCCCCTGATGTTTTTAGGGTATAAGAGTATATATAGGCAAAAGAAGTACGTCGATGGAGCTCCGTGGGGCCACGAGGGTGGGGGCGCGCCTACCCCCCTGAGCACACCCTCCTATCTTGTGGAAGCCTCACGGAGTTCCAGACTTCCACTCCAAGTCTCCTGGTTTGTGTTTGCTCCAAGAAAGATCCTCGCGAAGGTTTCGTTCCGTTTGGATTCCATTTGATATTCCTTTTCTACGGAACACTGAAATAGGCAAAAAACAGAAATTGGCACTGGGCCTATGGTTAATAGGTTTGTCCCAAAAATAATATAAAACATCATATTAAAGCCCATTAAACAACCAAAATAGATAATATAATAACATGGAACAATAAAAAATTATAGATACGTTGGAGACGTATCACCCACCTTCTAATGAGATTAACTCTTAGACTCGTACATTGTTTAATGTCCTTTCATTCTTACTGAAGGATGAATGCTATGATAATTGCTATGATCCCATTGATTCATTTGATAGTCCTATTATCTTTTTGAAATCTCCCAACTGCACTATATCGGAGAAGTTTGCACCCATTAAGGATTACATTGATGGGTTGCCTTTTTACCTTTGCACATGATGATTTTGATGAATATAATACGTAGGTGCTTGCTGCTCCTACTTGCAATTATGAGAGAGGAACTACATCTCCGCCTCTCTACGTTTCCAAAATGGTAAAATTGCAAGAAACTACTTATGCTATGTATTGGCCTTTACTTGATGTGCATGAATTGTTCTTTTATGACATGCCGATGGATAGGAAGAGAGTTAGACTTCGTTGTTGCATGATATATGTTGCTTTGTGCTCACTACTAAATTATAAATCGTTGCTAATTAAAATTAGCTTTGATATACCTTGTGATCCGGGTGGATTGATTACTTGAGCACTTTATGCCTAGCTTAATGGCTTTAAAGAAAGCGCTGTCGGGGAGACAACCCAGAAGTTTTAGAGAGTCATTTTATTCTGTTGTGTGCTTTTATAAAGTTTAAAAAGAAAAAATATAGAGGGGAACTTAAAACTTTTCAAAAAGAAAAGTGGAAGTGTGAAAGACAAACATCGTTGAAGTGGGGGACGTCCTTGAACTTTGTTCATGCCCATGGAAACTTTGTAAATCTCAATTACAAAAACTTTTCAACAAAAATAATTTTCCCCTTGTGCAAATCCATTGCATTATAAAAAATAATGTGCCAAGATTTGCCTTTAGGATGATTAGATTGCTTGTTGATATGTCCGGTGCAAAAACATAAACTTTTGCTGTAGTGCATGAATTTTCATTTTTTACTGGAACATCAAAAGTTTTAGAAATTTTTACACAGTACTTCTATGCAAATTTTATATTTTTTCCTAAATGTTCAGAATTTTTGGAGCTACAGAAGTATGGTCAATGTTCCGATTGCTACAGATTGTCCTGTTTTTGACAGATTCTGTTTTTTGATGCATTGTTTTGCTTATTTTGATGAAACTATCGATTGTATCAGTGGTATAAGACATGGAGAAGTAATAATACGGTAGCTACAATGCACAAACAAAATATGAATGGGTTCACAATAGTATTGAAAGTATTGATTTGTATTATTATTTTAACGGATATCACGAGCTTTCTGTTGAGTTTTGTGTGGATGAAGTGTTCAAAGATCAATGAGGTCTCGATATGAGGATAGGGTAGAGAGGTAAGAGTTAAAGCTTGGGGATAACCAAGGCACCCATAGTAAATATTCAAGGAGACTCAAGAGTCTAATCTTGGTGATGCCCCGGAAGGCATCCCATCTTTCTTCAACAAGTATATGTATGTTCTGGTTTTCATTTCGTTCACATGATATGCGTAAATCTTGGAGCATCTTTTGTGTTTATTTTACATTTTTCTTTTATGCACCATGCTGGTATGAGATAGTCCATGGTTGATTTATAGAATGCTCATTGCACTTCACTTATATCTTTGGGTATAGCTTTATAGAATGCTTCATGTGCTTCACTTATATCATTTGAAGTTTGGATTGCATGTTTCTCTGCACATGGAAAACCGTTATTTGTAGAATGCTTGTTTGCTTCACTTATATTTATTAAGAGCATGGTATTTTTTAGAAAGAATTAAACACTCTTGCTTCACTTATATATATTTAGAGAGTCAACAGGAATTGATCATTCACATGGTTAGTCATAAACTCCTACATAAAGCTTCTTGTCGGTGTACAAAAGTAGGGGCCCTTCTGTACCCCTTTACTTGTGCACGGGTCGTTGTAGCCACACCTGCGGCCGTGGTGGGCGGGGCATAGGAAGCAAAGGTACAAGACAGCGAAGGTAGCACTCAAGCCAGAAGCATGAAGAGCGAAGAGACAAGGTGAGTTTTCCCCGACAAGGCCCTTACCGGGGGTGGCCTACGTGGCCCTGGCAAGAGCCTTACCGGGGCAACTTGCCCAACACCAGCAAGAATGCCACGCTTGAGCCCGAGAGTTATGAAGTCATCGACAACGCCAAGACCAAGGCTCGGGAGTGCCTCCATGGTGGCATGCTGATCTTTGTGAAGCCCAAAGGCCTGCGAATCATGATAGAAATGAGAAGACGAAGGCCCCCGGCAAGATCCTTGCCAGGGGCAGACAAAGACCCCCCCGACAAGACCCTTGCCGGGGACGGCCACGAGACCCCGGCAAGACCCTTGCCGAGGGCATCTGCAGCAACGAGGCCAGCCCCGCACTTGCTAGAGTTTCACTGCCCCGCGCCTCTTCCGACATGGTGGCCAGCCCGCCAACTAGGCGAGCGCCTGCGTGGCAGCGTGCAGCTTCTAGGCCAAACTAGCCAAATCACCTACGTGGTGGCATGCAATTCTTTGTGAAGACCCTGCCACCGCACCAGTTCAGCAGCCACCCAGCCAGCGTGGCGCTGCATGCCTCTTTAGCTTAGACGCACGTCAGAGTGAGGCGAGGCGGCGACGAACGGGACGAGCTTCTTTGCCGTCCCCTATAAAAAAAGTGGGCACGTCGGCAGCGCATTAAATGCTTTTGTCCTATGGTGCCAGGCGATAGACTTGTACACCGTACATACATTCCACCTCCTGTGTGCCACTGTGGCAACCCCTTTGACATATAAAAGGAGGCCCGAGGCGTACTGAGGAAGGATTCAGATTTTTTGGACTAGGCATCCACCACAGCTAGTTCAAGAGATCATGAACACTAAATACACACAAAGCAGGACTAGGGTTTTATGCATCATTTGTAGCCCGAACCTGGGTAAAAATCCCCCCTCATGTGTTGATCTGCTAGACCCGCTCTTTGTGCAGCCCCACGCCCCGCCAACCATAGAAGGGACTGCCCAAGGGATCCCATAGGTGTTGTTCCTGATTCCCCGACATCCTTGGCGCGCTAGGTAGGGGGGGCTGAGGCTGTGAAAATCCGGTTTTGAAGTCAACTCATCGATTCCTTGAGCAAATTTGATCAGCCACGCTCCGGTGCCATCAGCTAGGCAAGGCGGTGCCATCCGCAGCCGGAACAACCATCCACGTGGTGATGGAAAAGCTAAGTCACGCAGAACCTTGAGCAAATTCCTTTTTGTAGGTTTACCTTCCTCGGAGGATTTTGCTCCTTGTATGGAAAACCTGCATGCAAGGGAACCCTTCCGCTATTGGCAACGCCCTTGTTCTGTTTTGAGTCTCCTCAACAGTTCAAGCGGCTGCGCTGAGAATGGCAAGGTGGCTTGTCTGGCAGCAAGCGCCCCCCAGCAGGCTGCTAAGGATCTGTTCCTCAAAGCGCCACAACATGGGTTTACGCGCCGGCAAACCTATCCAACTAGGCATACGGTGTGTACGTATAAGGAAAGATCGAACGGGAAGATAGCATGCTTCATTTCAAAGTACTATAGAGTTATATTACATCAGTAATTGTCGCGATTCTAACTTAAGATAAATTATCTTAGGCATGAACTCGCAGTGGCTAGGAGAAACAGGGTGGCTAGTCCTGGCTCTGGCCCTCCACCCTCTTGACTCCATCGACGTGGCTGATGATGGGCTCGATACGCTCATCAAGCGCCGCGAGGTCCGTGCCCTTCGGCAAGCTCTCAAGCGCGTTGGCGAAGTCGACGATGGGGTTCCAGAACGCCACATTGGTGAGCACCTTGGTCAGGGCACGCCGGCAAAGCCTCCGGGACTCATTGGCCAGATAGGTCGCTCGATTGGAGCGGAGCTGCTCCAGGGCGTTGAGGACACGCTTGAAGAACAAGGTCAGCCTGGCATTGGGGCTTGTGTTCACCTCCTGGGAGAACCTGACGTCCGGCATGCCTATGACGGTTAGCTGCACGGTGAGCTTCTCTGCAACGTCAATGAGACGGCTGATCCAGAGATTTACGCCGCCCACATAGTCCTTATGGGCGGCGGCGTCATCACTCCGCAGCCGCTTTTCGGTCTCGAGGGCCTTGTTCAGGGTACCCTCCCGGGCCGTGACCTCTGAAAGCGTCCCCCTCCAAGGAGCCCAGTTGCAACTTCAGATCATCAATGGAGCTGTTGGCCTCAGAGAACAGCTTGATCTGGTCAGAGACGGTGACCTGCGAATCCGCCAGAGTGCGGTTGGCCGTGTCCCTCTCCTCCGTTAGCTCCAAGTCCTTCTTCTTCAGCTCCTCCTACTCCATCTGCTCCTACTCTAGCTTGTCGGCGTGGTCTAGGGCCAGAGCATCGAGTGCGTCCCTATGCCTCTTCTCCAGCTCCTGGGGCAGCTGCTTCCTTAGCGGCATGTTCCTTCGCTGCCTCTTGGGCGTTCTTGATGTCGGCCTGCTACAGGATGAGCTCTCGCTTGCTCTCATCTAGCTCAACCTGGGCAATCCTCAGTTCCTCCATGGCCTCGCCAAACCCTCAAAATCAGCCTCCGCCCTGTCCACTGCCGCCATCCTAGATTTCACTTTGTCTTGGCGAGCACGGTGGAGCGCCTGAAGCTTCTGGAAGTTGGCACTCATGGCTCGAGAAGCTGGTCCTCTTCAGAACCGCTGCCGCCAGCGCTCGGTTCGTCAAAAATCTGGAGCCCGGCGGTGGCGAGTGCCGCATCATCGAAAACCTCCCCTTCGTCTGTCGCTCTGGTGCTTGCCGTCCCTGGGAGGCTGATGAACAGATCATCACCCACCTTCAAGTACTAGCCCGAGGCGGGGGCTGCGGGGGAGGAAGGTTGGTCATCGGCCATCCCCTCCCCGGCAGGCTCCTTGGCGGCCTCCTCGGCAGTGGCTTTGCGAGCCTCCCCGGCAGGCTCCTTGGCGGTCTCCCCGGCAGCCCCCTTGCCGGCCTCCTCGGAAGCAGACTTGGCGGCTTCGTCAGCCTCGATCCCTGGCGACCTCCTCGATGACGGCGTCGCTGTCCACCTGGTCCGACGAAGTAGGGTCTGGAAACCAGAAAGGAGGATGAAGTAGGGCCGAAATCAAAGTTCAGAACAAAGAAACAAGAGACGACATGGCATGGCAGAGATAGCAAGGGATGGGAAGCAGGCCGCTTACCTATGTCGAGCTGAGCAGAAGTGGTTCCCTCCCCACCAACGTTCGTTTCCGGGACGGAGCCACCGGTGCCCATGCTTGCCTCCTCCTCCTCCTCCATGTGCGTGCGCTCGGCGGAAGGTGCCCTAGCCGGTGACGCCCCTCTGGGTGGCGTGGTTGACGAGGGCGGCGTGTCGGGGGTGGCCCTCAATGGCTCCTCCTGTTTCCGCTCTCCTCCTGCAAACCCGGAAAGGTCGGCACCAAGGATTCATGCCCCAACGCCTGCCGGTGGGGAGTGAATGATGAACTCACGCTGGGGGCTGAAGCAGGGGCTGCGTCGAGCGCTGTTGTCCAGGATGATCACCACCAATGTCGGCGTGCGCGGAGCGCTCGTCGGGGGCTGGACACCCGTCGAAGCCTTGGCTCTCTTTGCCACCCTCTGGGCCAGCGTCTCCGTGTCGCTGCAAGGATAAAATCAAGTTAGGGAAGATGGCACAGGCTGAGTGTCATAAAGGATGGAGGGCGACATGCTTACTTGTCCTCCTCTGCCGGCCTCCTCTTCCTCTTCAGGCTGAAGGATCCAAGGTCGAAGTTGGCCTCCGGGGCGGAGTCCGCGGGGGGAGGGGGGGGCGAAGGCATCTTGCGCCTCTTGATGAGGAAGAAGCGGCGACCACAACCTTCTTCGCTGCCACAACCCTCGTCTCGCGCGCGGGCTGCGCCTGGGCCTGTTGCCGCTGCGTGGTTCTGCCAGGCCGGACCGGCTCGTCGGAGCTAGCCCACCGCAGGACATGTTTTCTCCCCGGGGACGGGGGGTCATCCGCCTCGGTCTCCTCTTCGGCCGACTCCTTGACCATGTCTTCAATAAGGGGGACCCCAGCGCTGGCGCCTCTGGACCCCCGGCAGCTCCCATCCACTCGGCGAACTTTCTCTCCTGTGCGGCCACGTCGGCCTTGTCCTCGATGGTGCTGAGGCTGCCGGCCTCCTCGGCAAGCGTTGCCTCCTCCGCCCGGGTGGCGATATACGCTAGCTCCTCCTCGGTGGTGTCGCAGATGAGCCGCGGCTCGTCGCGAACGTACGTCTCCGATAAGTTGTCGAAGAATTCCTGCACCAGCTCTGCATCTGGCTCGGCCCAAGTTGGGTCGAGGCCGTGAGTGTTGAAGACCGGCATCATGCCGATGATGGTGGTCTGGCAAGAGTTGTTACTTAGCGGGACCACCTCCACCGGCAACCCAAACAGAGACTTACCGGCTTTGCCAGCCTTGCCGGTCTTCTCGGCCTTGCCGGTCCTCTCGACCCTACCGACCTCGCCAACCTTGAGCTGAAAAAGCCTCTGGCAGAGGTGGGTGTGCTACAGCACCGTGAAGTTGTGATTCAGACCAAGGCGCAACCTCTTGATGTCGGCCGCATTCCTGAAGTCCCAGGCCGGCCTCCCCTTATTACGTAGCGGGGCAATCCAGCGACAGATGAAATCGGCCCCGATCATCTCGAGAGTGTGCCCGGTCGAGGTGAGACGATGGATCCTGGAACTGTTATCTTCTTCTCATCAGCGTCGACATCGCCCCAGTCCTTTTTGCGAACCGGCGACTCCCGACGGACCCGGCAGAACACCTGCGGATCTGCCTCCATGATCCAGCACCACTAGCCCTGCCACTCTTCCTACCTCTCCTTCTGGGCGCCCTCCAGGTACGTGCCCCTGGGTCCTCGGGATCTAGGTGATGCATCCAGAGATGGCACCCCTTGGCTGGATGCGAGGGGTGAAGTAGTGGCGGAAGAGCGCCGTGATGGGATGTACTCCGGCAAAGCCCTCACAAAGGTGGGCAAAGAAGGCCATGCACACCACGGCAGTCAGCGTAAAATCCATAAGATGGAAGCCGTAGGTGTGCATAATGTCGTTGAAGAAATCAGAGAAAGGGGGGCAGCGCCCACAAGAGAAGTAATCGACAAAGAAGGGGTACCGATTTGGGCCGACCATGGCAAAGGAGGCAGGGATGATACGCATGGTGGGGGTGCCCCGATATCTCCGTCCCCCACAGGGGCCTGAACTTCTCCTTGAGGGTGAGCGTGTCGACCGTCGAGGTGAAGAGGGCGCATTCCGCCCACATCTCCACCAACTCGCTCTCCGGCGCCTCTTTCTCCTCGGCGTCCTTGGACACTCCCTTGCCCTTGCCTGTGTTGGGCGCCATGGCGGCTGAGAAGAGGTAAGGGATCGAGAGCAATGGGGGTACGGCGGTGGCGGTGGCGAGCAGAGGGGAAAGCTTTGGTTCGCGCTTGGAGAAGAAGAGGGGAACGCCGGTTCCAAGATTGGAAAGGGCACAGAGGGTAAATGAGCAGCGCCCCTGTAGTTTCCTCTTTTTATGGGGAAGACGCGGGGCCGTATCTTTACTATTCACAACAAGGTGACGCAAGCATGCTGCGAGTGTTCCACGCACGACACCCATGTCAAGCACTCAATGCGGGTCGTGGGGAAGCGCAACTAACGAAGGAGTTACCGCAGTTAAAACTCTGCCACATGTGCCTGTTCACCGTTCTGGGCCTGGACAAACAACGCTTTGTGCTTATGTGTGGCCCGGGCCCGAGGGCTCCTGTCGGTGTACAAAAGTAGGGGACCTTCGGCACCCCTTTACTTGTGCACAGGCAGTCGTAGCCACACCTAAGGCCATGCTGGGCGGGGCAGAGGAAGCGAAGGTACAAGGCTGCCAAGGCAGTACTCAAGACAGAAGCATGAAGAGCGAAGAGACAAGGTGAGCTTTCCTCGGCAAGTCCCTTGCCGGGGCGGCCTATGTGGCCCCGGCAAGAGCCTTACCGGGGCAACTTGCCCAACACTAGCAAGACCGCCACCCTTGAGCCTGAGAGTTATGACGCCATCGACAACGTCAACACCAAGGCTTGGGAGCGCCTGCATGGTGGCATGCTGATCTTTGTGAAGCCCAAAGGCCTACGAATCTAGATAGAAACTAGAAGACGAAGGCCCCCGGCAAGTTCCTTGCCGGGGGCAGACGAAGACCTCCCGGCAAGGGTGCTGGGGACGGCCATGAGACCCTGGCAAGACCCTTGTCGAGGGCATCTGCGGGGCTGAGGCCAGGCCCGCACTTGCCAGAGTTTTGCTGCCCCACACCTGTTCTGACATGGCCGCCAGCCTGGCAACTAGGCGAGCGCCTGCGTAGCGTGTAACTTCTTGGCCAAACTAGCCAAAGCATCTGTGTCGTGGCATGCAGATCTTCATGAAGACCCTGACACCGCACCAGCTCAGCAGCCAGCCAGCCAGCGTGGCGCTGCATGCCTTGTCAGCTTAGACGCGCGTCAGAGTGAGGCGAGGCGGCAACGGACAGGATGAGCTTCTTTGTCGTCCCCGATAAAGCAAGAGGGCATGTCGGCAGCACATTAAATGTGTTTGTCCTACGGTGCGAGGCGATAGACTTGTACACTTTACATACTTTCCACCTCCTATGTGCCACTGTGGCAACCCCTTTGACATATAAAAGGAGGCACGAGGCGTACTGAGGAAGGATTCAGAATTTTTGGACTAGACATGCACCGCAGCTAGTTCAAGAGCTCAAGAACACTAAATACACACAAAGTGGGACTAGGGTTTTATACATCGTTTGCGGCCCGAACCTGGGTAAAGAACCCCCCCCCCATGCGTTGATCTTCTAGACCCGCTCCTTGCGTAGCCCCATGCCCCGCCAACCGTAGAAGGGACTCCCCATGGGATCCCGTAGGTGTCATTCCTGATTCCCCGACACTTCTGGATCACTGAATATGATATGTTTGATTCCTTGCAATAGTTTTGCAACATAGAGATGGAATACGTGGGAGGAATTGGTAAACGGTTGTAGTTAGTAAGAATATTGGTGTTAATGTTTGTGATTCCCGAAGCATGCATGCATAGTCTCTCGTTATGCTATGAAATTGGAGCATGATTTATTATTGATTGTCTTCCTTTGCATGGAGGTCAGGGGCGCGCGATGGTTAAATCCTACGAACCCCCTCCTTGGGGCATGCGCAGTAGTACCTTGCTTAGAGGGCTAATAAACTTTAGCAATAAGTATATGAGTTCTTTATGACTAATGTGAGTCCATGGATTATATGCGCAGTAGTACCTTGCTTAGAGGGCTAATAAACTTTAGCAATAAGTATATGAGTTCTTTATGACTAATGTTAGTTCTTTATGACTAATGTGGTGCAAACTTCATCAGTGCATCCAAACCCTGTGATATGATATGCTCTATCACACATAAGCCTTATTATATCTTCCTCAAAATAGCCACCATACCTACCTATTATGGCATTTCCATAGCAATTCCAAGATATATTGCCATGCAACCTTCACCACTTCCAATTTCATGACTTGAGCATTCATTGTCATATTGCTTTGCATGATGGTTTTTTTGACACCTTTGCATGATGGTTAGATAGCTATCATGATGTTTCCATGGATTTTATGTTTTTTGATATCCCTGCTATGCTAGATCGTTGCACATCCTTGTACACTGCTAGAGGCATTCATATAGAGTCATACTTTGTTCTAGGTATCGAGTAGTAATATTGAGTTGTATGTAAATATAAGTGTGATGATGATCATTATTCATTATTTGAGCATGTCCCAGTGAGGAAAAGATGATGGAGACTATGTTTCTCCCACAAGTCGGGATGAGACTCTAGACAAAAAGAAAAAAGAAAAGAAAAGAAAAAACCCAAAAAAAGTGAGGGCAAAAAGAGCCCAAGAACAAAATTAGAGAAGAAGAGAGAAGGGGCATGCAAATTCCACACTTGTGCTTCAAAGTAGCACCATGTTCTTCATATGGAGAGTCTCCTATGTTGTCACTTTCATATACTAGTGTGATTTTTCCATTATAGAGTTAGATGCACACCCACTTAGTTTTCATATTGAGCTTTCATACACTTATAGCTCTTAGTGCATCCGTTGCATGGCAATCCCTACTCCTCGCATTGATATCAATAGATGGGCATCTCCATAGCCCGTTGATTAGTCGCGTTGATGTGAAACTTTCTTACCTTTTCTGTCTTCTCTTAATTAATATGTACCACCATATTCCATTCCACCCATAGTGCTATATCCATGTCTTGCAGTCATGTATTGCGTGGGAGTTGAAAAAGCTGAAGCGTGTTAAAAAGTATGAACCAATTGCTTGGCTGACACCGTGGTAGTACATGATAAATACTTTGTGTTAAGAAGATGGAGCATGACAAGACTATACGATTTTCTGGGGATAGTGTTCTTTAGCATTGATATTTTGAAAGCCATAATTGTTTGTTGGGATGCGTGAGTATTGATGTCTCTATGTCAAATTATAGACTATTGCTTTGAATCACTCATGTCTTAATATTCATGCCATGATTAGATATATGATCAAGATTATGCTTGGTAGCATTCCACATCAAAAAATATTTTTCTTTTTATCATTTACCTACTCGAGGATGAGCAGGAATTAAGCTTGGGGATACTGATACGTCTCTGTCGTATCTATAATTTTTGATTGTTCCATGCCAATGTTATACAACTTTCACACAATTTTGGCAACAATTTATATGATTTTTTGGGATTAACATATTGATCCAGTGCCCAGTGCCAATTCCTCTTTGTTGCATATTTTTTGTTCCGTGGAATATCCATATCAAACGAAGTCCAAATGCAATAAAAATTACAGAGAATTATTTTGGAATATATGTGATTTTTGGGAGGTAGAATCGACGGAAACGGAGGCCCACAACCCCGACAAGACACATGGGCACGCCAGCCCCCCCCCCCCAAGCGCGTGGTGGTGGGTGGTGGCCACCTCGTAAGGCAATCGCTCCTCTACTTCGGGTGCAAGGAAGCTTATATCCAAATTTGTTTTTGTTAAAATCACACCGTAATTGGAGTTACGGACCTCTGGATATTTAAGAAACAGTTTTCGGCCAAAAAACGGAAACGCGAAACAGAATAGAACAGAGAGGGAGATCCAATCTCGAAGGGGCTCCCGCCTCTCCGCCGCCATGGAGACCATGGACTAGAGGGGAACCCTCCTCCCATCTAGGGGGAGGCCAAGGAAGAAGAAGGACGGGGGCTCTCTCCCCCTCTCTCCTGGTGGCGCCGGAGGACCACCGGGGCAGTCATCGTGACGTCGATCTACTCCAATAACCTCGCTGCCGTCAACACCAACTCTCTCCCCCTCTATGCAGTGGTGTAGCCTATCTTCTACCCATTGTAATATCTACTTAAACATGGTGCTCAACGCTATATATTATTTCCCAATGTTGTATGGCTATCTTATGATGTTTGAGTAGATTCGTTTTGTCCTATGGGTTGATTGATGATCATGATTGGTTTGAGTTTTATGTTTTATTTTGGTGCTGTCCTACGATGCCCTGCGTTTTGCGCAAACGTGAGGGATCCCCTCTGTAGGGTGTTGCAATACCTTCATGATTTGCTTATGGTGGGTGGCGTGAGTGATAGAATACACACACCTGAGTAAGTGGGTTGTTGCATATGGGAGTGAAGAGGACTTGACACTTAATGTCATGGTTGGGTTTTACCCTAATGATCTTTACTAGTTGCAGATGCTTGCTAGAGTTTCAATCATAAGTGCATACGATCCAAGTAGAGAAACTATGTTAGCTCATGCCTCTCCCTCACATAAAATTGCAACAATGATCACCGGTTTAGTTATCGATCACCTAGGGACAAACGGCTTTCTTGTGTGACAAAAACTATCTACTTTCACTAGTAGAAAACGGAGCTTTAAAACCGGTTTGTAAGGGCCTTTAGTGCCGGTTATGGAACCGGCACTAAAGTTTCGGCACTAAAGGCCCCCCACCCTTTAGTACCGGTTCGGCACGAACCGGCGCTAAAGTGCCACCACGTGGCGTGAGCTCGCGCCCTGGTACGGGGGACCTTTAGTACCGGTACTAAAGGTTTTTTTTGAAATTTTTTTTTGAAAATTTTGGAAAAAAAATTTGATTTTTTTTATTTTTAATTTTTCTGAATTATTTGATGAGTTAGTCTCTAATCACCTCTCTTAACTGCTCAAGTGTGGATCACTCATTCCAAATCATCTAACTTCCCGACCGGTCACCCATCCCTCTCACTACTCCAGCCCGAGCACCCTTAACTTTCAAGTTCTATTCTCCTTCGTTTCCGAGTCTGCACTTGTTGTTTTCCTGACAATAGTAAGATGTCAATCCTAACCCTCAGGAGTTTAGCTTGAGCATGAAGTGACACATTTCACCGTATGAGTTTGAAACTATTATTCTAAAAAAACAGTAATTATTTAGTAACACTAATATTTCTTGAATAAGTTTGACCATAGTTTGACCATAGTTTGACCAGATTTGACCAAAATTCAAAAAATTGAAATAATTATTTAGTAACACTAATATTCTTGAATAATTATGTAGTAACACTAATATTTCTTGAATAAGTAGTTTGACCATAGTTTGACCACAGTCTGACCAGATTTGAACAAAATTCAAAAAACTGAGATACTTATTTAGTAACACTAATATTATTGCGTAATTATTTAGTAACACTCTATATTTCTTGAATCAGTTGTTTGACCGGTTTGACAAGATTTAACCAAAATTCAAAAAAACAAAAATTAGAGCATATCTTTTTTTCCTTTTACAATTTGTCATTTCAAAAATTGTCCTAAACCCTAAACCCGGGACTTAAAACATCGGAAACTCTATGCTAAACAGTAAAAACTAAGGGTTTAGACCATAAAACCTAACCCTAAATGCTGAAATCTAAACCCTAGCACTAAATGCTAAAAACGTCCAAAAAAAACGTCTAAAACGCCCAAAAACTCTATTTTCCCTTTGGAATTTTGTGATTTCAGCGGATAAATCTTTTTGTTCTGCAAATTTTGATATATTATATGTATTTTTCTGAATTAGGATGATTTAGTTATGATTTTTTCAAGTTTGAAAATTGCCCTATAGTCCCGGTTTGTGTCTCCAACCGGTACTATAGGTCAGACCCCTTTAGTACCGGTTCATGGCACGAACCGGTACTAAAGGTTAGACCTTTAGTACCGGTTCGTGCCACGAACCGGTACTAAAGGTGATCGTGGGGCCCCGGCCTAACGCCAGCCTGCCACCACCCCTTTAGTACCGGTTCGTGCCACGAACCGGTACTAAAGGTTCAACACGAACCGGCATTAATGCAAATCCGTTCGAACCGGCACTAATGGTACCATTAGTACCAGGCAAAAATCAAACCGGCACTAATGTGCTTCACGTTTGACCCTTTTTCTACTAGTGTTTTATTATCTTGTAATTTATTTGTAGCTTTATTCTCGTAAAGTACTTGTAGTTTTATTCTTGTTCTAGGTCAAGCAAATGTTAAGTGTGCATAGAGTTATATCAGTGGTCGATAGAACTTGAGGGAATATTTGTTCTTGTTGGTGCAATATCTGTCTACCTTGTGTTTTGGATATTGTTGACAGAAACATGTATGTACTAATTTGTTTGCTAGTGCATACAGAGAGAAAAAGTCTATACACAACAAAAGAGAATGTTGTCTCCGGTGCTGAGTTCGAGGAACTTCACCGAAGTATATCTGTGTTGCAGAGTAGAACGAGCTATATTTATTGAAGTCATATAGTCGAGAGGATTGATGTGAAGAAATCAACCCCCCGAAATTTTACTGCTGAAGCAAAGCTTTTAATTCGGTATTGTTGTCCGAAGAAATTGAATGCAGTGATGGAAGTCGGAGACAAAGTGAAGACGTAGCATTCATTTCGTTGTTCTTCTTTCATTCTTTTGAATCATAGGACCTCCGTCCTATTAAGAGGGTTATTGGTTCTTAATGCTTAGATCCTCTATGATGCTTAGCCAAAACCTATGAAAATTGCGAGAGAAATCTCTTCGTGTTCCGATCAAATACTTGCCAGCAAGAGACTGGGATCTTCTTCGCTACAAGAGATTTGTCTCAGACCGAGGAGTTAGCATTACTTGCTTCGCAAGCAATGTTACTGTTGTGCTCAAATCCTACCGTTGGACTCGTGTTGTTTGGCCATAGGCTAATCCCGATGTCTTTGCTCATTTTCCATTAGGGAAGGCTACGATTATAAATAGCTAGCCCGCTCCAACATTGTCCGTTGGCTGCTCCGCTTGAGATTTCTGAGAAGATTGATTTGAGCAACCCCTCTCCAAGTGATTTGAGTTTAAGATCCACCGAGAGAAAATCAAGATCCCAAGCTTAGACAGTGGTTTAGCATCGCAGTAGTTCCGAGTTAGAGTTCTTGTACCTATTTCTCTTGAGAGCTGCGCACTCTCTAGAGGATAGGTTTCAGCTCGAGTGTTAAAGAGTTGTTGTCTTCACCGAGCTAGATCTTCAGCAACCAAGAGTGATTGTGGTTCGCGAAGGTCGACCAAAGGTTTGGAGATTGCCGATAAGGATCTACCACAAGTTAAATTAACCTGAGTCTGATCAGCTTTGTGTTGAAGGAGAATAGGGTGAAGAGAGTTTATCGTCCGTGTTAAGTCATAGCCCCTCCAACCAGACATAGCCCTTTGGCAGAAGGGTGAACTGGTCTACCAAATCTATCTGTCGCCATCGAGCACCACCGGTTTAGTCTACTCTACTGTATTTCCTTCACCAATTTACTTTAGTGCTCTGTGCCGATAGTTTATCCGATCATTATCTTCTGTTGTTGTTTCATTCACATCTGTGGTCACTGTCCTACTTGAGTTGTTCTTCATATCGTATTCTGTTAATCTTCGTGCTTATTTGTCTTCACCCACTCCTTGCCGTGTCTCATGCTAACTACATCTGTTTGCATCTTGCATTACTCTCATCGTAGTTAAACCGATTATTTCACATGCTCGTACTATTATCACTGGATTCATCGAAGAATATTCTTTTGGCAAAGAGGACTGATTCAGCTCATTTCCTTCATTACATTGTTCCGCTACTGTGGTTGGGGTTGTCTTCAAAACATTTCAAAGAATTTTTTAATCTCCTAATAGTTCTACCTTTAGCTCCTCGTTGGGTTTGTCACTTTTATTTATCGAAAGAGGCTACAAATGATCCCCTATACTTGTGGGTTATCAGTATGCCACTCGTGAGCACCACTACGACACTTGACACACATGCTTCCAGCAGTCCATATACGTCTCTGAATGTGCAACTATCCCTAGGTGGTTTTTGTAATTCCTAACAACATACAACCCATTGAGCTATTGCTATTTCAAGATAAATATTTCAGGAAAGCTCAATGTTTGGCATGGCATGGATCAGAAAGTGGACCTCTCAAAATACTAGGAACACATGTTGTCTCAAGCTCAAGACTCTACATTTTACTTTTAGTGATCCAAGATAACGTTTAGTCCATATGAAAAGCCAATACTATTAAAAGGGTATGAGGTGTTGCTTAATGATTTACTTGCTCAAAATGCTTAGTGATATGCTCCAATACCCTCAACTACTTTCTCATATCCACATATGTCCCAAACCAAAAGTCAAACTCGGCCCCACCGAAATTTCCTACCCTGCGCCACCGAGTTCACTTGACATACCCACTACCACAAACCCTAGTCATTTCGGTCTCACCTATAGGGATCTCGGTCTCACTGAGATGGGATTGCAACCTCTCTGTTTCCCTTCGTAACGTTTTGGTCCAACCGAGATGAGCGATCGGTCCCACCGAGATTGCAATGCAAACTCTCGGTTTCCCCTTCGTAATGTTTCGGTCTAACCGAGATGAGGGAATCGGTCCCACCGAGTTCGTCTGACCAACTCTCTGTTTGTCTAATACGAAAATCGGTCCCACCGAGTTTGTGTAAACGGTCTCACCGAGATTACATTATGCCCTAACCCTAATGGACTCGGTCCTACCGAGTTGACATGTCGGTCCCACCGAAAATCCTAACATTCACATTTTGAACTAAATCGGTATGACCGAGTTTCATGATTTGGTCACACCGAGTTCGGTGATTTGTGTGTAATAGTTAGATTTTGTGTGGAGGCTATATATACCCCTCCACCCACTCTTCATTTGTGGAGAGAGCCATTAGAACATGCCTACGCTTCCAACATACATTTTCTGAGAGAGAACCACCTACACTTGTGTCGAGGTCAAGATATTCCATTCCAACCACATAAATCTTGATCTCTAGCCTTCCCCAAGTTGCTTTCCACTCAAACCCTTTTTCCACCAAACCCAATCCTATGAGAGAGAGCTGAGTGTTGGGGATACTATCGTTTGAAGCACAAGAACAAGGAGTTCATTATCAACACACCATCTATTACCTTTTGGAGAGTGGTGTCTCCTAGATTGGCTAGGTGTCACTTGGGAGCCTCCGTCAAGATTGTGGAGTTGAACCAAGGAGTTTGTATGGGCAAGGAGATCGCCTACTTTGTGAAGATCTACCCTAGTGAGCCAAGTCCTTCGTGGGCGATGGCCATGGTGGGATAGACAAGGTTACTTCTTCGTGGACCCTTCATGGGTGGAGCCCACCGTGCAACTGTTACCCTTCGTGGGTTGAAGTCTCCATCAACGTGGATGTACGATAGCACCACCTATCGGAACCACGCCAAAAATCTCCATGTCTACATTGCGTTTGCTCCCTCAAAATCCTCCCTTTACCTTCATATGCAATTGTTTTACATTCCGCTGCTATACTCTTAAAATTGCATGTGTAGGTTAATTACTTGACTTGTGCTAAGTTGTTAAAATCTGCCAACACTTAAAATTGGGAAAAGGCTAGATTTTTATTTGCTCAAGTAGTATAATCACCCCCCTCTAGACATACTTTCAATCCTACAAGTGCTATCAGAGCTTTGGTCTTCATTTGCTTTGATTTCCATAGCTTTTGGTGATCATATCCTTGGTTTCACAACCTAGGAGAGTATGGCGTCTAGTGAGGGAAATTACCACCGTAGACGTCCTTACTTTGATGGTACTAATTTTGCTAGTGGGAAGCATAAGATGGAAATGCATATTCTTGGACATAACCCTGCCATTTGGGTTATTGTGTGTATTGGCTTGCAAGGTGAATTCTTTGATGGGAGAGAACCGAACCATGAAGCTACCGCAGAAGAGTTGAAGATGCTGCAATACAATGCTCAAGCTTGTGATATTCTCTTCAATGGATTGTGCCCCATAGAATTCAACAAAATATGCCGTCTTGAGAATGCAAAGGAAATTTGGGATAGTTTGATTGATATGCACGAAGGTACCGACTCCGTCAAGGAATCCAAATTGGATGTGCTTCAAAGTCAACTTGACAAGTCCAAAATGAAGGATGGTTAAGGTGTCGCTGAAATGTACTCTCGGCTTGTTGTCATCACAAATGAGATTGCCGGCCTAGGAAGTGAAGAGATGACCAACATATTCATCATCAAGAAGATCGTAAGAGCCTTGGATGGAAAATATGATACCATGTGCACATTGATCCAAATGATGCTCAATTACAAAGATCTCAAGCCAACGGAAGTCATTGGAATAATTGTTGCTCATGAGATGTCACTTAAGGACAAGGAAGAGCTCCACAACAAGTCAAGTGGTGCTTACAAAGCCTCATGTGATGCTCCCACATCATCAAGTGAGAAACAAACCTTCAATGAAGAATTGAGCCTAATGGTGAAGAACTTCAACAAGTTCTACAAGAGTAGAAGCAAGGAAAGAAGTTCCAAGTCAAGGTCCTACAATGACAAAAGATCTTCAAGTCATGAACGTAATTGCTACAATTGTGGAAGACCCGGACACTACTCCAATGAGTGTATGGCTCCCTACAAAAGAAGAGAAGATTCTCCCAAAAGAAGAAGAAGAAGAAGAAGAGATGAACCACCACCTAGAGAGAGGAGTAGAGATGATCGTTATGAGCGAAGACCCTCTCGGAGAAGCAAGGATTCAGAAAGGAAGTACAAGTCCTCAAAGAGCTACAAAAAACGAAGACATCAAGCTCATGTTGGTGAATTGGTATCCGGCTCCGACTCCGACAATCACTCCGAAATAAGTTACCACTTTGACTCCAAATACACTCAAGATGAAGGTGTTGCTAGTCTAGCACTTGTGTCAACCGACTCCTACGACATATTTGACTCACAAAATGAAGGAACTGGAAGATGCTTCATGGCTAAAGGCCCAAAGGTATCACACCCGAGTATGTTGATTTCAATAGTGATGAATATTATTTTCTAGGTGATGATGATTTACTTGTTGACAACTCTAGTTATGAAAACTATGACAAACTTGCTATTAATCATGCTAATCAAGATAAAACGAATGACAATGATAAGAAGGAGATTGAGCGTCTAACTAAAGAACTAAACACCCTTAAGTTAGCTCATGAAACTACCTTGGAAGATCATCAAGAACTTTTAAAGACTCATGAGAAGCTACGCTTTGAAAAGCTCAACCTTGAGCAAGAGCATGAGTTCTTAAAGGCAATCAATCATGATCTTCACAAGAAAAGTTCCTCTTAGATTGCCAAGCATTTACTCTTGTCTACTTACATGCCACAAGTTAAATCTAGCAACTAGAACAAGAAAGATTCTTCTTCTAGTAGTAACAATAATCATGCTAAAACCAATGTTGTTGCTTCTAGTAGTTCTCTTGATTCCACTAATGATTCTCTTAGCCAAGTTACACTTGAGCAAGAAAATAACTTATTGAAGGGAATTATAGGGAAAGGTTTTTACAAGAGTCTTGCCGAAAGTAAGCAATTTGAGGAAATTGTACGCAAGCAAGGAAGACACCGGAAGAATCAAGGTGTTAGTTTTGAACGAAAGTTCAATGCCAATGGAGTTGAGTGGGAAGAAGATCAATACCCGAAGAGAAAGTTTGTTCCCCAACAAGAGACATGTGATCCTAATTCTTTCCACGGAGAACAAGCTCAAGATGATATTCCACCACAAGACCATAAGCTAAAGGGCAAGGACAAGCTTCAAGAGGAGATTGATGCATTTGAAGAAGCCCCTAAGGCATTGGTCAAGTGGGTTCCCAAGACTACATCAAGTTCTACTTCATCAAGTATGACTACAACTCCAAGGATTCCCATCAAGATGGTGTGGATCCCGAAGAAGAATAACTAGAGTGTTCTTGAGGGTGACTCCGCCAACATACTTCACTCATATCATTTTGGCAAGGACAAGTGCAAACAACTTCCATATCTTGCACTAGTTCAAGGAGTCACAAACCCTCTTGTTGGTAAGACAAGGGACAAGGTAACCTAATGCATTCATGGACATCATCTCATGTGAATATCACTCTATGTCTATGGATATCCTTGTTTGTTCCTTGTGGGACTAACCCATGTAGGTATTAAAAGTGAAACTCACTCCAAAGGATTGCTCCGAATGATCTACACCAACTTTGAGCACCTACATCTTCAACACCTACATGAAGTCATCATCGACAAAACCCAAGGTTAGTTCATCCTTCCTAGGGGGATATCACATCTAGGGGGAGCTTTACTCTAATCAATTGAGCAGAAGCAACTCTAATGATGCGAACACAATAATGCATTATGTAAAAGTGGTAACCCCACTTGTGCTTAAGAGATGAGCGTGACCTACGATCAAATGTTCTCATTTGACTCCTCAGTCAATATACTCATATATAGATGACCTAGTCATCGCCAAATTGCTTGATAGATGCTAGAGTGATTGTGCATGCTTTGTGACATATTTCATTTTCCATCTTATTGTGTGAGCATGTTGGTTCCATATTTTACTCATTCGAGGACATCCATTTGTCACCTTGATTGTTTGGATTTTTCTCTTTTGCCAAATGGATGGAAAAGAATGCCTAAGGACTTCCTCTAGCTATATATGCTTTTCTCGTCTCAAACTATATCCGTGCTACGTCACAAAGTTTGATCAAGTCAGATTCGAACCACTCTGTGTGAGGAGCACTCGGAGTCCCCGATTCGTCATGGACTTAAACTTCCAAATCCTCTTTGTGCATTTCGCTATGAGCGAGTCATCCATTTCGGTCACACCGAGATCACTAAGTTAATCTAGGTTTTCAATCTCGGTGCAACCGATTTGAACTTTTCGGTCACACCAAGTTGCAGTAACCACTTGCGATTCTGCATCTCGGTGCCACCGAGTTGTTCCACTCAGTCACACCGACAGGGTTGGGATATATATACCCATGGGTGAGATTTTGGAAATTTCTTCAAACTCCTCAGCCCGCCCGTGTGTCCTGCTCTGCCTCCTCGGGTCTCCGGATCGTCTCCTCGCCGCCAGTGACATCGCGCCGCTGGTCTCCATCGCTGTCAAAGGAACTCTGCTCCACCATTGTCGCTGTAGCGAACTCCCGCTGAACTAGGGTATGGGTTCGACCCTTGTGCTATTCTTTTACCTTTGATTCATAGCACATTGTTTTGCCATGATCCTTACCACGTATGCAAACACTCTATCCACTGAAAACATCCTTTAGGTTAGATTTGATTTGAAAATTTAGGGTTAGGTCTCTGCCGAACTCATCTCGGACCAACCGAGTTGTAGAAATCGGTCTCACTGATTTGGCTTAGGCCATAGCACTTGCAATTTTTGGTCTGACCGAAAACTGCAAATCGGTGTGACCGAGTTCGATTCTCTGTGAAACCCTAGCAATCTTGGTGCCACCGAACTGGGACTCGATCTGACCGAGTTCACTAGTTTAGGTTCCAAAAGCTGCTTCGGTATCACCGAGTTTACAAATCGGTAGCTCCTAAATGCTTTCTGTGGATAACTAAAACTAAGTTTTTAAGTCATCTATTTTGCAAAAACTCTGCACTTTGTGATTCTCATCCACTCAATCTCATCTACATCTATTCACAGGGTCTGCTGTCAGTGAGTTTGCAGAGATGTCTGATCAGAGTGACAGTCAGAACAAGTCTGAGGAGCATGTGCAGCTGAGTGAGGGTTCAGATACCTCGAGCACTTCTGATGATGGCAGCAGGAGCACTCCCAACAACTTGCCAAAGGCAGCCAACAGATCTAGGAAGAAGAGAACCTCAGAATCTGAGGATGAGGATTATGTTGCCACCGAGGAGGAAGTAAGCTCCAAGAAGAAGGTGCTGAAAAAGGAGTATGGCATAGCTGCTACACTTAAGCCAGGAATGAATAAGAAGGCTCCAACAAAGAGAATTGCTATGTCTAAGGCTAGAGCCTCTACTCAAGAGACATTGGAGTTCACTCTTGGACCCAAAGAAGGTGGAGAAGGCAAGAAAAGGAAGGAGAGGGTCAAGAAGACCATTGCTAGAGTCATTGGCAAGCCCTCCATGATGAGAGATCCCTCTGAAGAAGAGGAAGAGGATGCTGCACCAGCACCCAAAGCTCGGAAGCTTATGGGAGATGCTATAAAGTCAGGGGCTGCTCCATCAAATCCCAAGATAGCTCCCAAAGCTCTAGCTCAGAAGCCCAGTAAGCCCAAGAGGAACACCAGAAGTATACCTGCTGAAGAAAATAACAAGGCCCCAGTGCCTCAGGTTGAAGAAGATGATGAGTCTATTATTTTGAGAAAATTAAAGCCCAAGATTCCAGACCACAATGATGCTCATCCAGTCATTGAGAACATGCACCTCAGGAAAGATTCAGGACTGGGATTGTCGAGAGAGTATGATCCTTATGCTGTGAGGAGGAGGACTGCAGTTGACCACCGGTTACATACAAAGGAACAACAAGATTTTTATGAAACTATTTTGCTGGACAAGAAGCCCATTGTCTGTGACATGAGATGGGTCTATTGGGAATACATCCAGGAGAATGAAAATCACTTTCTAGGTGTTTATGGCAGCTTCAAATCATGTGGAGTAGATGAGTTTTTTGGATAGAAGCTCACAAAATAGAAAGATGGGCTGATCATGCAGTTTTACTCCACTGCTCACTTTTACCCAGACGGGAAGATCATATGGATGTCAGAAGGTACTAGGTACCAATCTACAGTTGAAGAATGGGCAAAATTGATAAATGCCCCAGAAGAACATGAAGATGACTTGTATGTGTATGCCATGAAGAAGAAGGACCACAACACTATGGCTAACATGTACAAGGAGATCCCAGATAAAGCTTTGGAGACTCACAAGCTTAGATCTGTACATTTCTTATTGTCTAGTATGCCTACTATCAACTGGATCCTAAGGCACACTCTGCTACCCAAGTCAGGAGATCACAAGATGATCAGAGGGCAATCTATCAACCTGCTACAACTTTTTGATGTCCCTCAGAAGTTCAGGGTCATGAGTTTGATTGTAGAGACAATCAAGAGGACTGCTGCTGACCAGAAGAAAAGTTGTGGGTATGCTCCACACATTCAGGAGATCATCAACTCCAAGATGGGCACATGAACATATCTGTTGGATAAAGAGCATTGAGGGAGTCCTGGATTATGGGGTATCCGGACAGCCGGATTATATCCTTTGGCTGGACTATTGGACTATGAAAATACAAGATTGAAGACTTCGTCACATGTCCGGATGGGACTCTCCTTGGCGTGGAAGGCAAGCTTGGCAATACGGATATGTAGATCTCCTTCCTTGTAACCGACTCTGTGTAACCCTAGCCCCTTCCGGTGTCTATATAAACCGGAGGGTTTTAGTCTGTAGGACAACATACAATCATACCATAGGCTAGCTTCTAGGGTTTAGCCTCTCTGATCTCGTGGTAGATCAACTCTTGTACTAATCATATTGTCAAGAATAATCAAGAAGGACGTAGGGTTTTACCTCCATCAAGAGGGCCCGAACCTGGGTAAAACATCGTGTCCCCTGCCTCGTGTTACCATCCGCCTTAGACGCATAGTTCGGGACCCCCTACCCGAGATCCGCCGGTTTTGACACCGACATTGGTGCTTTCATTGAGAGTTCCTCTGTGTCGTCGTCATTAGGCTTGATGGCTCCTTCGGTCATCGATAGAGATGCAGTCCAGGGTGAGACTTTTCTCCCCGGACAGATCTTTGTATTCGGCGGCTTCGCACTGCGGGCCAACTCGCTTGGCCATCTGGAGCAGATCAAGAGTTATGCCCCTGGCCCTAGGTCAGGTTAGGAAGCTTAAATTACATGGCTGACATCTGCAGAGACTTGATCTTTGACGGATTGGAGCCCCTGCCGAGTACGCCGTACTATCACGATGAGCATGGTTTAGCTCTACCGTCGGACAGTGTGCAGGAGCCGATTGCGCCATCCACGGACAAGGGGATAGACCCCGCCACGGAGGCCGCATTCTCAGCGGCGATCG
This sequence comes from Triticum urartu, assembly GCF_056163025.1. Taxonomy (NCBI): domain Eukaryota; kingdom Viridiplantae; phylum Streptophyta; class Magnoliopsida; order Poales; family Poaceae; genus Triticum; species Triticum urartu. The sequence continues at coordinate 334,373,519 of NC_141876.1, forward strand.
AGCCGAGTATCGACCTTACCCTTCACGAGAGCCGTCACGCCAAATTGCCGGATTCTTCCCCGGCAATGGACACTGAACCACCTGCACCCGTGCCTATCGAATCCGACTGGCCGCCGATCATGGAGTTCACCTCCGCAGATATCTTTCGTCACTCGCCCTTCGGCGACATGCTGAACTCATTAAGGTATCTCTCCCTGTCAGGAGAGTCCTGGCCGAACTATGTTCGGCAGGATTGGGATGCGGATGATGAAGAAATTCGCCGCCCACCCACCACCCACTTAGTATCCACTGTCGACAATTTGACCGACATGCTCGACTTCGACTCCGAAGACATCGACGGTATGGACGACAATGCGGGAGACGAAGAGGAACCATTTCCCATAGGGCACTAGACAGCCACCTCATCATATGATATATACATGGTGGACACACCCAAAGAAGGCAATGGCGACGGGACAGCGGAGGATGACCCCTCCAAGAAGCAACCCAAGCGCCGACGTCAGTGGCGCCACTCTAAGTCTCGCCAAAGCAAAAGAGGTGACACTGGCACAGGAGATAATAGCACTCCGGACAGTGCCGAAGACGACAACAATCCCCTCCAGCAAGATTTAGAGCAGGAGGATGGAGAAGCCAGCCCTCACGACAGAGCGGCAGATGGAGAGGCGGAGGATGATAATTACATGCCTCACTTCGAAGACGAGGCAAGCCTCGACGATGACGAATTTGTCGTACCGGAGGATCCCGCCGAGCAAGAGCGCTTCAAGCGCCGGCTTATAGCCACGCCAAATAGCCTTAAGAAAAAGCAGCAGCAGCTTCAAGCTGATCAAGATTTGCTAGCTGACCGATGGACTGAAGTCCTTGTGGCCGAGGAATATGAACTCGAACGCCCCTCCAAGAGTTACCCAAAGCGCAGATTGCTACCCCGACTGGAGGAAGAAGCATGAAAACCTACATCTCCAGCGTATGACGCGGCTGATCGGCCACCTCATGGCCGCGACAGAGAGGCATTTCAGCCAAAAACTCAGCCCGCACCCCGACGCCACTCAAATAAAAATGACAAGGCACGGGGAAACACGCTAGACCTGCGAGACGTATTAGAGGACAAAGCAAAACACGCAAGATCGATCTATGGATCACGAGGGCGCGCCACTTCGCGAGACGATAACCGTCACGCCAGATACAGTAACAGTAAATCCGGCCGGGCCGCACACAGCGGACAAGACTCATTCGAGCTGCGTCGCGACATAGCCCACTACAGAGGCGCCGCACACCCCATATGCTTCACACACGAAGTAATGGACCACCAAATCCTAGAGGTTTTCAAACCCGTAAATATCGAATCATACGACAGCACAACAGATCTTGCGGTATGGATCGAGGACTTCCTCCTGCACATCCACATGGCCCGCGGTGACGATCTACACGCCATCAAATACCTCCCACTCAAGCTCAAAGGGCCAGCTCGGCATTGGCTCAACAGCCTTCCAGCAGAATCCATCGGCTGTTGGGAAGATCTGGAAGCCGCATTCCTTGACAACTTCCAGGGCACTTATGTGCAACCACCAGATGCCGATGACTTGAGCCACATAATTCAGCAGCCAGAGGAATTGGCCAGGCAATTCTGGACACGGTTCCTGACAAAGAAAAATCAAATCATTGACTGTCCGGATGCAGAGGCCCTAGCAGGTTTTAAGCACAACATCCGCGACGAGTGGCTCGCCCGGCACCTTGGCCAGGAAAAGCCAAAATCTATGGCAGCCCTCACGACAGTCATGACCCACTTTTGCGCGGGAGAAGACAGCTGGCTGGCTCGCAGCAATAACATATCAAAGAACCACGATACTTCAGATACCAGGGATAGCAATGGCAGGTCACGTCGCAACAAACATAAGCGCCGCGTCAATAGCGATAATACCAAGGATATGGCAGTCAATGCCGGATTCAGCGGCTCTAAACCCGGTCAGCGGAAAAAGCCATTCAAAAGAAGCACCCTGGGCCCGTCCAGTTTGGACCGTTTACTCGATCGCTCGTGCCAAATACATGGCACCCCCGACAAGCCATCCAACCACACCAACAGGGAATGTTGGGTGTTCAAGTAGGCCGGCAAGTTAAACACCGAAAACAAAGATAAGGGGCTACATAGCGATGACGAGGAAGAGCCCCGGCAGCCGTACACCGGAGGATAGAAGAGGTTCCCCCCACAAGTGCGGACGGTGAACATGATATACGCAACCCATATCCCCAAGAGGGAGCAGAAGTGTGTGTTAAGGGATGTATATGCGTTGGAGCCAGTCGCCCCAAAGTTCAACCCATGGTCCTCCTGTCCGATCACTTTCGATCGCAGGGACCATCCCACTAGTATCCGTCATGGCGGATTCGCCGCACTGGTCCTAGACCCAATCATCGACGGATTTCACCTCACTCGAGTCCTTATGGACGGCGGCAGCAGCCTGAACCAGCTTTATCAGGACACAGTGCGCAAAATGAGTATAGACCCCTCAAGGATCAAACCCACAAAAACGACCTTCAAAGGCGTCATACCAGGTGTAGAGGCCCATTGTACAGGCTCAGTCACACTGGAAGTGGTCTTCGGATCCCTGGATAACATCCAAAGTGAGGAGTTAATCTTCGATATAGTCCCGTTCCGCAGCGGCTATCATGCACTGCTCGGGCGAACCGCATTTGCGAGATTCAACACGGTACCACACTATGCATATCTCAAGCTCAAGATGCCAGGACCTCGGGGGGTCATCACAGTCAATGGAAACACAAAGCACTCTCTCCGCACGGAGGAGCACACTGCGGCCCTCGTAGCAGAAGCGCAAAGCAGCCTCTTAAGGCAATCCACCAGTTCGGCGATTAAAGACCCGGACACCTTCAAGCGCGCCCGAAGTAATCGGCAACAAGACCGTCTGGCACGTTCCGAGCTCGCATAGCAATGCGGCCCCCACCCCAGTTCCAGCCAAATGGCGAAATCCGTGCCACACGTATATAATTATGCATTGAAAATACCATGGCACAGGTGGGAAGGGGGGCACGACTACGGCACGCCCCAAGACGCGGCTCAACCGCAGTTGGGGCTTCCCGCTTTGTCATTTTTCTCTCTTTCAGGTCTTTAATCTCTAGAAACCCCATCCGACAGTATGATTGCCGGACACAAGATGCAACAACCAAGGAGGCAGAAAGCTACGTCGCACCACGGAACTCCCAGGTGGTCTCTGATAACGAGTGAAATACTTTCTTCAAATACCATTCCTCAGGTTGCCCTTGGAGGGGTCATGTCAAATAGTCCTACTCTTTCCTTATAGCACTACTTGTATCATTCTACTTCGACACACCTTTTTGAATAAACAATGCATAGCACTAGACTATTACCGCATCCTCTATTCTTCTTATATATATATATATATATATATATGTTCATTCACAACATTCAGCACCCGTACACTTTGGTACGGCCAATATGCCAGGGGCTTAAGCGTACCCCATAATACGGCGTGAGAAGTTCGAACACTTTCAACAGTGCGGCACCCCAAACTTATAGCATTATATGCATCAGCTCCGAATCATCTCTTGGGTCAATAGTTTGGTTTGCCCGGCTCCCATGTTTTGGTACCTTACGTTCCGCTATATCGGCTAAGGTAGCACTGGGAGAACTACTACGATTGTGCCCCGGTTCATCTGGGCAAGCACCTCAGTAGAGAAAGCTAAAACTGACTGTCATGATAAGGCGAGAGCTGGTCGCTGTTCGAGAGGTCTCGAGTCCCTAAAGACTTATGCCGCTTAGAGCGAGGAGTCGGCTTTGTTCGGCTTAAGGCGTGTATAGCGCCTAGAATTCGGCCTTCCAGATACTAGGGGCTTCGCCAATATTTAAAATTGTAGACTTCTATGGCTAAGTGAGAGTGATAAAGCATTATAGTCTGATTGCCTTGTTCGTTGTGCTGAGAACCTCCCTCGAAGGACCCAACAATGGGAAAAAGACTGCTCAGATTTATCCCGAACACCCCAGCACTCAGGGCATGGGGGCAGAAGCCGACGACTAGCCATCTCTCAGATTTAATAAATAGCCGCACAGAAGGTAATATTTTAAACTCAAACAAGCGTTTCATAGCGCATATGAACAAGTTTTCATAATACAGGATCACACGAGCAAGTTCATTCAAAACTTACACCCTTCGCACACTCGTCTGCCACAAGACAGGCAGCCTTCAGGACACCCTCACAATACATTTCGGGGTGGCGATGCTCCTTGCCCTGCGGCGGCCCCTCCTTCACCAGCTTCTCGGCGTCCATCTTGGCCCAGTGCACCTTCGCACGGGCAAAAGCCCGACAGGCACCTTCGATGCAGACGGACCGCTTGATGACTTCCAGCCGGGGGCAGGCATCCACAAGTCGCGCTCACCAGGCCGAAGTAGCTATTGGGAAGGGAGTCGCCAGGCCACATCCGGACTATAAGGCCCCTCATGGCCTGTTTCAGCCGCCTTGTGCAGCTCGACCAGTTGCTTCAGCTGGTCGCTCATAGGCATCGGGTGTTCGGTCCTAGTATACTGAGACCAGAACAACTTCTCCGTCGAGGTTCCCTCCTCGGCCTGGTAATATTTCGCGGCATCCGACACACTGCGGGGGAAATCTACGAATGCTCCTGGAGAGCTCCGGACTCGGGTAAGTAACAAGTAATTTACTTTCACATGCTTACTTTGCATCTTGAATGCCTTACCCGCCGCTATCTTCCTCATCGCCTCAATTTCCTGGAGGGCCTTTTGGGATTCAGCCTTGGCATGCTTTGTGCTCTTGAGGGCCACAGCAAGCTCGGACTCTCGCGTCTTCGAGTCAAGCTCCAAAGTCTCGTGTTTCTTCACGAGAGCCTGGAGCTCTTGCTGCACCTCGCCCACCAGTGCCTCTTGTTTCTCCCGCTCAGTGCGCTCCTTGGCCGCTTTGTTTTCGGCCTCGGACAACGCTTGCTTCAGGGTCACCACTTAGGTCGTGGCCCCTAGCACATTCATGATAATCCTGTCATTTCGCAACCACATTTTCTTTTTTATATAGACAAGGTATTGATTACCTTTGTTCTCCTCGAGCTGCCTCTTCGCAAGGCTGAGCTCTTTCTCATACCGCTCGAGGTTCTGCTTCAGTGCGGCGACCTCCGCAGTCAGTGCGGCAGAGGTCAGCAGTGAAGCCTGCATACACATACAGACATACTTATATTAGACTCCTGCAGATATTATTTGATCCTCTATTCGTCTTTTCTTTGTGAACACCAAACAGAGCATCATGGTCTACTGTCTATGCAGTAATATTTTTCCTATATTTTAAATACTTACCTCAAAGCCTGTTAGAAGGCTGGCATAGGCTTCAGTCAGTCCGCTCTTGGCAGACTAAACCTTCTTGATCACCGCACTCATAATAGTGCGGTGCTCTTCGTCGATGGAAGCGCCGCCAAGCGCTCCCAGCAGGTCATCCGGTGCCTCTGGATGGATAGAGGTCACCGGCACAGATGGATTACCCCTCTTGGAAGGGGGCCGCCTGGCCGAGTCCGGAACCACTGGAGGTTCCAGCGCGGTGTTCGGCTGAGGGCCGAACTTGGAGCCCCTGGGAGCCTTGCTCCCTTTGCTCCTATAGTCCGGAAGGTCACCTTGAGGCGCCTCCGGGACTATCTCCCCCCGGCTCGGTGCCCCTTGAGACAATACCTCGACATTGTCCGTAGGGCAAGGAGAGGAGGCGGTTGGAAGTGTATCACTATTCATGTCCGACGAGTCCAAGGAACCATCCAACGAGGATACGTCGATACGGGCTTGGGGCGGACTGCATAATCATATTCGACGTTAGGATAAGCAGTGCAACAAAAGTATGCTATGAGTTACTCTGGTATCTGAATACTTACGACTTCGCTAGGGGCTTGGCCCTGAGCATCCACTCGTCTTCGCCATCGGCGGCGGCGGTGGAGTAGTCCGGAAGGAGAGTCCTTCCCTTCTTGGACCCTTCGGCCTCCCCGGTTGGGGCGGCCTTCCTTTTCTTGTCTCCCCCGGCTGGAGGGGGAGAATCTTCATCTTCCTTCTCCTCGTTTTCACGGGAGGAGTGCGTCTCGGAGTTATTGGACGATGTGTCCGATACCACCTGGCGCCGGGAACTCTTTCGGGTTCCCGTGGCCTTCTTCTTGGTCTTCTTCGGCACCTCATAAGGAGCCGGAGTCTACATCTCCGTCAGGAGAGCGTCTGCAGGGTCTTAGGGCAAAGGGGCCGGACAGTTAATCTGCTCCGATGTCTCCACCCAGTCCTGTCAAAGGCATGGGAGCTCAGACCCCGCACATTGTTAAGCTATGGGAAATAAATACCCTACCCAGTGTACAGAGCTTACCGGATTCGCAGGGCGCTTTGCGCTTAACCCACGGTCCTCGGTAAGAGAAGGGGGGACCTCGGCGCCTTTGAAAAACACCTTCCAGACGTCCTTATGCGCCGTGTTGAAAAGCTCGTGCAGAGTCTGGTGCCGGGCCGGGTCGAACTCTCATAAGTTGAAAGCCCATTGTTGACACGGGAGGATCCGGCAGAAGATCATGACCTGGACTATGTTGACAAGCTTAAGTTTCCTACTTGTCATCTTCCGTATACACTTCTGGAGTCCGTCCAGCTCCACCGATGAGCCCCAAGACAGGCCCTTCTCCTTCCATGAAGTGAGCCGCGTGGGGATTCCAGATCGAAACTCGGGGGCTGCCACCCAGTTGGTGTCGTGCGGCTCAGTGATGTAGAACCACCCTGACTGCCACCCCTTTATGGTCTCCACGAAGGAGCCCTCGAGCCATGTAACGTTGGGCATTTTGCCCACCATGGCTCCGCTGCATTCCGCTTGTTGGCCGCCTAGTACCTTCAGCTTGATATTGAAGGTCTTCAGCCATAGGCCGAAGTGGGGCCGGATGCGGAGGAAAGCCTCGGACACGACGATGAACGCCGAGATGTTGAGGATGAAATTCGGGGCCAGATCATGAAAGTCCAGCCCATAATAGAACATAAGGCCGCAGACGAATGGATGGAGGGGAAACACCAGTCCGTGGATGAAGTGGGGGAGGAAAACCACCCTTTCGTGAGGTTCCGGGGTAGGGACAATCTGCCCCGCAGCTGGCAGCCGGTGCGCGATATCCGCGGCTAAGTATCCGGCTCCACGTAGTTTTTTTATGTGTCCCTCCGTGACGGAGGCGGCCATCCACTTGCCTCCCGCTCCGGACATGTTTGGGGAGAGTTGAGGAAAAGGATGTGGACTTGGGCGCTGGAGCTCGAGTGCGCCAGAATGGATGGGAAAGGAGGAAGAAGGTGTGGGTAGAAAAAGGTGAGACCTTATCCCTTTATAAGGGCGGACAAAACTATGCGCCCCCACCAGCCTGGTAAAACTTGCTTGCCCCCCAAGCGCCGTAATTGATGGCGCGGTTGGGTTACCCATGTCCGTATTAATGGGAATCCCGTAATAAGGGGACACGATCTCTGCTTCGACAAGATGTGCCAAGGAAACCGCCTCGCGAAACACGATGAGACAGGTTATGAAAAACGATTCGAATAAAGACCTGGCTGTGGTATGATGTCACACTACGGGGTACGTCAGCAGATTAGATTTGTGTAAATATTATTCCCTCTATGGTGGTATGTGGAACTTATTTTGCAGAGCCATACATGATCCTCGTGTTCAAAATCTTCTATGAGGTATTCGAAGGAGGAACCCGCCTTGCAATGCCGAAGACAATCTGCGCGCCGGACTCGTCGTCATTGAAGCCTGGTTCAGGGGCTACTGAGGGAGTCCTGGATTAGGGGGTATCCGGATAGCCGGATTATATCCTTTGGCCGGACTGTTGGACTATGAAAATACAAGATTTTAGACTTTGTCCCATGTCCGGATGTGATTCTCCTTGGCGTGGAAGGCCAGCTTGGTGTCGGGACCCCGATTCTACGTCACACCGATCTAGCATGTAACACCTCATATCACTTTGCGGCCTCACGCACGGTATCCCCACGGGTGTCGCCTTACCATGGCCCGGGACCGTTTGCGCCTTTTGGCTCACGTATATGATAGTGTCGCTAGCATCCATATGACAGAGAACTCGGGCCGACATGGCTAGTCATGAACCCAAAGCGGCACAGACCTATGGAGACAGGCATACATGAATCACATCGAGCATGTCGGTCAGCAGCGTATGAATCCGGGCTGTAGCACTAGGCTAACAGGACTCGGAAGTCACCGCGCGACATTTCCCCATAGGGACAGACATAGGAACAAAGTGGAACACATGCCGGCCAGTCAAGTGTTCTGAGCAGTAGTGCTGGGCTAGCAGGACTCCGGTGAACCGGGCTGTAGCGGACTACTATGGCTCAAGGAAGCACTAGACTACATTTCCCCATAAGAGAGGCTGCCAAGGATAAACAACTAGATTGGCGGATCCCACACATAGCAATACACGTCACACGTACGCATAACATGCAAGTATGTGCTGTACAACATGGCATCACAACAAAACGCAACTCATATAGATAAAGGCCCAGAAGAGCCACATAGCATTAAATACAAATAGGGGTCACATGACCCATCATTCAGAGCATACAAGCAACAGAAGCATTACATGTTTGAGTACAGACGACTACAAAAGAAAAAGGCCGAGAAGCCAGACTATCTACAAGTCCCTCCAAGGTACAAGATCGTAGCTGAGGTAACAAGCTACTCGTCGAAGTCCAAGCGGTACTACTAGTGAGACAGATGTCTCACCTGCAAAACATAAATAAAGCAAACGTGAGTACAAAGTTACTCAGCAAGACATGCATCAGTTCCTATCATACATGCATTTGTATCAAGAAGGTAATGTGGGGTTTAGTTGCAGCAAGCCAGCTTTGACTCAGTGGCTATTTTGTTCTACGACAATGAGAAACTTCTTTGAGGTGAGGAAGCGCACACGAGTCCACTAATCACCACATCAATACACTACAATGGATTCATCCCCGTCTCTCCTATGAGAAGGCCATCCATAGCACTCACACTTGTCTTGAGCATTTTAGAGTATCCACTTTAAGTTGTCTATGTACCACGTAAGCATCCAAGAAGTCCATAACCGAGGACACGGCTATTCGAATAGATCATGATAACCCTGCAGGGGTGTACTTCTTCACACACGCTCTCACCACTTATCACCATATACACGTCATGTATCTTGGCAACCTTCAAGCGGAAGCCTGGCGAGGGTGTCGGCCACGACCTGACTAACCACGCAAGACTCTAGTCCAGGTTTATCGCCTATTTGGGTTCCATCCGCAAGGAGATCCAGTCGGGGTTTCGCTCACGGCCCCAAACGATGTGAGTAGGGTTCCCAAGCCCACCATCCGGGTGCCACTTGGTACACCGTGCCACCTGTGCCTAGTCTGTCCCGAGCCCACCCTACCGGGTGCCACTCGGTTGAAAAAATAGCACTACCTACAAACACCAGAAACTATTTGCAACTCCTGGACAGAGTTCAAGGCGGTTAATAAGCCGAGAGAGCTTGGAGCGCCTGGAGCCCAATGTGTGGTAGTAGCTAGTCATTGGACAACTTACACAGAACTCAGTTCTTAAGGACGGTCCCAATGAGACAACCCACCATGTACTCCTACATGGCCTCTCACCGCTACCTTTACCAAATCGTGTTCACACGCTTAACTCTCAGCACCAGAACATATCATAACACTCCTATTCATTCCTGATGAATCAGACCTGACACAACTCTAAGCAATAGCAGGCATGGCATGGTAGGAACACAACATGGCTCAAACAACTCCTACACATGCTAGTGGGTTTTAACTATTTACTGTGGCAATGACAGTTCATGCAGAGGAATGGGTTCAACTACCGCAGCATAAAGTAGCAGTTGAATCATTATTGTCCTAATGCAATAAATGAGAGCAGGAGCGAGAGAGTAGGATTGTATCGGAATGAACAAGGGGGGTTGCTTGCCTGGTAGATCAACAAGGGGGGCACTGCTCCACTGACAGGTGCTCCCGAACACTTTCTGGAGCAGGACCTATCAAGAAGGAACGGTGTCGAAAATCAAACACAAGTATATGCAACAATATGATGCATGATCATGGCATGAATATGTGATGTTGTTTGAGTTAAAGCACCTAGCATTTATTTGGTTGAAGTTCATTTGAGCCAAGGGTTCAAATACAACTCCAAATTAAGCTCTTAAATATGCCATAAGTGTGTTTTCATACATACAGCATGTATAGTTGGTTTGTCATGCATGAAAATGGTACAGATGGATAGATTGAATTTTTCTGATCATTTTTCATATATAAAATATTTCATTCTGAGCTATGGTTGAATTTCTATGAATTTTTTAAGTTTATATCATTTTCTGGAATTTCCTAATTTATTTTAATACTAGAAAATGATATATTGCGTCAGCATGACAGTAGCATTGCGTCAGCAGGTCAAAGGCTCTGACCAAGTCAAACCTGACGTGTGGGGTCCACACATTAGTGTCATAGTTAGTTAACAGAGTTAATTAGATATTAAACTAATCCTAACAAAAACATTAGCAGGGCCGGGCCCCACCTGTCATTGACCCTGGGTAGTCAAACCCCAGGTCAACTGGGGGGTTAGACCGGTCAACCCCACCGGCGTTTAGTCGCCGGTGAGGCCGAACGCGGTGGAGGGGCTCGGGATCACCGTTCCGGCGACCAAAAGGACGGCGGAGAGAACCGGGGCGTAGCCCGTGCTCTCCCGCATCTTGTGGGGTAGATAGGAGGAGGCAGGGTGGCCAGAGCTCGCCGGAGCACGGGTTCGGGCGGAATCGAGCTACGGGGCATGGCAGGGGCTGCGGAGGGCCTCTACGGCCTCCTAGTGTCACCAGGAGCAAGGTGACACACGCGGGAGCGGCTGGCTCGGCCTCTGGCCACGGCGGCGCCATGGCCGGCAGCGAGGAGCTCGCGGGCGTGGTGGTTGAGCTAGCTGGACAGGGAAAACGAGCACGGGGAGGAGGGGAAACAAAGTAGAGCTCATGGCGGATCTAGCGGAGGCGTCAGCGAGCTCGGGGAAGCACTGGTGCAGCCGGAGCGTCGTCGGCGATCTCGGGCAGCCGGTGGCGAAGACAATGGCGATGGCGGCGATGGAGGCCGTCCGAAGGTCCGTGGCTCGACGAGGAGGTAGCTGGCGATGTGGCGGAGGTTCTGAGCACGACGGGGAGGCGAGGCCGTGGCGGTGGGCTCAACAACGGCGTGCGGCGGCGACGGAGCCGCTCGTTGCGTGCGAGGGAGAGAGAGCAGAGGAGGGGATGGGGATGAGAGAGAGCGAGAGATAGACGGGTGGTAGCGTGGCGACGCTAGAGGCGTCCAGGCCGTCATGGGGGCGAGGCAGGCAGGCAGGAGGTGGCCGGCGCGTGCACGCGCGCGTCGGGCACACGCGCGCCGTCCTCCTCGCGCGAGGTAGGGGATGACTTGGCCTGGGCCAACAGTGCTGGGCCGGCACAGGTAAGGCCCAGGTGAGTCATTCTCTCTCTGTCTTTTATTTTGTTTTTGTTTTCTATTTTCTGACATTTGTTTTGATTTGATAAAAAAATAGCAAATCATTTTATTTAATTCTGACAATTTTTGCAGGGCCTAAGGGATTATTCCAAAACCCTCACCAAAATTCAGAATTATTGGACAATATTTCATATATATAAAAATATTTATCCAACGCAAATAATTACTGGATTAACTCCAAATGTCCAAAATAAATATTTATGAGTTCCTTAAAATATTGGTTTGATTTTTACCTCTGGTCAATATTTTCAGAGAGTAACATGAACATTTTCTTGGACCTTTTTGGAGAATTTTTTATCTGGATTATTTCCAGAAATGATTCTGAGGGTTTCACAAATCCCCATTTCAAATTTAAAGGGAATTTAAACATGATGCACAAATGGCTAGCTGGTCTAGGTCATACCAGAACTAGGGATGTGACAACTCGCCCCCACTCGGAAGAATCTCGTCCCGAGATTCAGGAGTCGATGGAAAGAAAGTGGGGTACTCAAGTCGAAGACGATCTTCACGCTCCCAAGTAGCTTCTCTCTCGGAATGATGAGACCATTGAACCTTGAGAAACTTGATGTTATGACATCGGGTGACACGCTCTGCTTGATCGAGGATGCAGACAGGGTAGTCTCGATAAGTGAGGTTATCTTGGAGATCAAGCGTTTCGTGGTCCACTCCGCGGATGGGATCCGAGAAGCAACGCCTGAGTTGAGAGACATGGAAGACATCATGAACTCGAGAAATATGTGGTGGTAGTTCCAACTAGTAGGAAACCTCTCCTCGTTTAGCGAGAATGAGAAAGGGACCAATGTAACGAGGAGCCAACTTGCCCTTGATACCGAATCGATGGGTACCCTTCAAAGGGGTAACCCGAAGGTAAGCTTTGTCGCCAATTTCATAAGCCACTTCCTTATGACTATGGTCATACTAGCTCTTTTGACGAGATTGGGCTGTTTTCAAATTCTCACGAATGATGCGAACTTGCTCTTCTGCCTCCTGGATCATATCCGGTCCAAAGAATTGTCTTTCACCGGTTTCTGACGAGTTCAATGGTGTTCGACATCTTCGTCCATACAGAACCTCAAAAGGAGCTTTCTTGAGGCTGGATTGGTAGCTGTTGTTATAAGAAAACTCGGCGAAGGGAAGACACTTCTCCCAATCCATACCAAATGAGATAACACAAGCCCTAAGCATGTCTTCGAGAATTTGGTTGACCCTTTCCACCTGACCACTTGATTGAGGGTGGAAAGCGGTACTGAAGGAAAGATGGGTGCCCATGGCAGTTTGGAAACTCTCCCAGAAATGAGAAGTGAAAAGACTACCATGGTCTGAATTGATCTCTAGTGGAACACCATGAAGTGACACTATTCGAGAAATATATAAGTCAGCGAGCTGACTAGCAGTGATACTCTCTCGAACAGGTAGGAAGTGAGCCACTTTGGAAAGACGATCAATGACTACGAAGATAGTATTATTCCCTCTCTTGGTCCTGGGAAAGCCGGTGATGAAGTCCATACCAACTTTATCCCATTTCCACTCAGGAATAGCTAAAGGTTGAAGGGTGCCAGCAGGTCTCTGATGCTCTGCCTTCACGCGAGGACAAACGTCATAGTTAGCAATAAATTGAGCAATTTCTCTCTTCATCCTAGTCCACTAGAACCTCTGGCGTAGGTCCTGATACATCTTAGTACTACCAGGATGAATCGTGAGAGGAGATTCATGCGCCTCCTGAAGGATTAATTGTTGAAGATGTTGATTCTTGGGAACCACCAAGCGACTCTCAAAGAAAACAACACCACGATCATCTATAGAGAAACTACCACCAACTCCTTTGTTAATGTTTCTCTTGATCCGGGAAATTCCCGTATCCTGCTTCTGAGCAGAGATGATCTGATCCACAAGAGTAGGTTTCGCCACCAAGGTAGAAAGGAATCCATGAGGAGAAATGTGAAGGTTAAGTTTACATAATTCCTCATGGAGAAGTGGTTGGCCCAGCTGCAACATGAGATTGTTGCAATAGGACTTACGACTTAGCGCATCAGCCATGACATTCCCCTTGCCTGGGGTGTAGGTAATCCCTAAGTCGTAATCTGAGATCAACTCCAACCAACGTCTTTGCCTAAGGTTCAAATCTGGTTGGGTGAAGATATACTTGAGACTCTGGTGGTCGGTGTAAATCTTGCAACGTTTACCGAGAAGGTGATGTCGCCATGTCTTAAGTGCATAGACTACGGCTGCAAGCTCTAGATCATGTGTAGGATAATTCTCCTCATGTGGATGCAACTGTCGAGATGCATAGGCAATCACATGGCGATCTTGCATAAGAATGCAACCTAGTCCCTGTCGTGAGGCGTCACAGTAGATAACAAAGTCCTTAGTGAAATCCGGTGGCACAAGTATGGGAGCAGAAGTCAGGCGTCTTTTCAGTTCCTGAGAACTGTGCTCACACTATGGGGACCACTCAAACTTTTTATCTTTCTTAAGAAGTTCCGTGAGAGGTTTGGCCACTTTGGAGAAGTTCTCAATGAAGCGGTGACAATAACTGGCTAGACCAAGGAAAATCCTAACTTGCTTAACTGTTTTAGGCGGAGTCCAATCAAGAACGGCCTGAACTCTCTCGGGATTGACAGCAATGCCCTTACCAGATATCACGTGGCCTAGGTAGGTCACTTCTAGCAACCAAAATTCACACTTGGAGAACTTGGCATAAAGGCGGTGCTCTCTGAGTTTTCCTAGCACAAGTCTAAGATATTAGGCATGCTCTTCCTCGGTCTTCGAGTAAATAAGGATATCATCGAGGTAAACCACGACGAATTTATCTAAGTACTCCATGAAGATTGAGTTCATCAAGCGGGAGAATGTAGCTGGAGCATTAGTTAGACCAAAGGACATGACGGTGTACTCATACTGGCCATAACGAGTGACAAAAGCCGTCTTAGGAATGTCCCCATTTCTGATCTTGATTTGGTGGTAGCCTAACCTAAAATCCATCTTGGAAAAAACTGAGGATACAGCGAGCTGATCATACAAATCGTTGATCCTGGGGAGCGAATACTTGTTCTTTATCGTGACCAAATTAACGGGACGATAATCTACAACCATCCGGTCCGTACCATCCTTCTTCTTAACGAAGAGGACGGGGCAAGCCCAGGGAGAAGAACTAGGACAGATGAAACCCTTTTGCAAGGATTCATCGAGTTGTTTCTTAAGCTTGGCTAGTTCTAAGGGTGCCATCTTGTAAGGTCTCCTAGTGATTGGAGCGGTTCCTGGGATAAGATCTATGACAAATTCTACATCTCTGTCAGGTGGAATGCCTGGCAGTTCCTCTGGAAAGACATCCGGAAAGTCAAGGACTACCGGGATATCTTCAAGGTCTGGAAGAGGGTTGGCATTAAGAGAATAGAGCTGACGCTTTGCAACTCTGGTGGAGACAGCAACTATCTTGCCAGATGGATGTGTGAGCTGAACAGACCTGGTGTAACAATCAATCTTGGCATAATGAGCTTTCATCTAGTCCATACCCAAGATGATGTTAATATCTGTAGACTTGAGGGCTATAAGTGATGCAAGGAATACAAGTCTGTCGACAAGGATTTCATTACCATGGCTTACACTAGAAGTTTGCCATTTGGATCCAGGAGTTTGAATTACTAGTGGAGAGGGCATATCACAAAAGGATATGTTGTGCAAGCTGGCATAACTTTTGGAAATGAAGGACTGAGATGCTCCGGTATCAAACAGAACCGAAGCTGGATGACAGTTGACAAGGAGTGTACCAAGAACGACATCCGGATCATCATGAGCGTCTTTAGCTGAGACGTGATGCACACATCCACGTTCAGTGGGAGCTGACTTGACACTAATCATCTTGCTTGATGGCTTACCACGACCAACAGACTTCTCAGGCTGGGGTGGAGCATAGTTGGTTTCAGAGTAGTCACATGCATAGTGTCCTGGCTCTCTGCATGTGAAGCAAGTCCCTGAAGTAGGACGTGGGCCCCCATTGACAAGCGGTCTACCAATAGGTCTGGGTGGAGCATATGACTGAACTGGGTGAGGCGCCACAGAGGATGGCCTCGGTGAATATCCGGGTGGAAGAGCGGAGTTCGGAACCCAAATCCGGCGCTTCTGCGAACTAGAACCGGAGGAAGAAACCAAATCACAGGTGTGCTTACGAGACTCCTCGTAAGTGAGCTGAGCTGTCTCTGCATTAATGGCCTTATTCACAAGAGCCTGGAAGGTATTGCAATGGTGCAAGTGGAGATCATGACGCAACTTGGGGTTGAGACCCTTCCGGAACCTAGCCTGCTTCTTGGCGTTTGTGGACACTTCTTCTGTAGCATAGCGGGCGAGGTTCTCAAACTCTCTACTATAAGCATCAATAGCCATCTTACTCTGAGTGAAACTACAGAACTCTTCTCTCTTGCGGTCAATGAGAGCATGAGGAATGTGATGCTCATGAAAAGCCTCGGTGAAATCTCTCCAGGTGGTTATCTGGCCAGCTGGAAGCATAGCCTCATAGTTCTGCCACCAAATACTAGCAGGACCTTCCAAATGATAAGCACCGTAGGTGACCCTGGCACTTTCAGCTACGTTCGCCGAACGCAGCTTGTGTGTGATACTACGGAGCCAGTCATCTGCATCGAGTGGTTCAATGGAATGATGGAAGGTAGGTGGTTTCAGACCAATGAAATCATAGATGGACGCTAACTCTTTGTGCTGACGGGAGGTGTTCTCCTCAATACGTGCTAACAAGCGGGTAGACTCTCGCTTGTTCTTCTCCATCTCTAACATGAACTCTGCCAACGAAGGCTGGTCGGGAGGATCCTCATCCCTACCATCTCCGGGGTTCCGACTACGAGCAACAGAACTTCGGTTAACTGACGACATCCTGAAGAACCAACCAAGGAAACAAAGGATGGATTAAGCATCATCATAAGGATGTAGATTATAGTATGAGGAAAAATACTATCTCTTGAACTCCTAGGACAATTCCGGCAGCATAACGGCAGTAAAATGCTCGAAATGAGACATTCTGCCAAAGACGGGGTAACACCATACTCAACATCATCACTCAAGGTTCTGGGATATTACTAAACAGGCTACACCGGAGGTACTCAAACTGGCATATGACTCAGATCAACCAAACCTTAGAGACTACGGAGTAGTAACACGTGATCCTGATAGACGGAAGAGAAAGCCTAGTTCCTTAACCCCGTAGGAAAGATAGGATGACTCAGATCAGAAGGCATGAGGCATAAGGAGTAAAAAGAGCCTTACGTTCCCTTCCACAATCAATTCCCCTATATAGCTAAAGAATTTCTAGACTCAACTTCGACCAGGTTGGCTTGCTAATCCTACAGGCAGTCAGGCTCTGATACCAAAGCTGTCGGGACCCCGATTCTACGTCACACCGATCTAGCATGTAAAACCTCATATCACTTTGCGGCCTCACGCACGGTATCCCCACGGGTGTCGCCTTACCATGGCTCGGGACCGTTTGCGCCTTTTGGCTCACTTATATGATAGTGTCGCTAGCATCCATATGACAAAGAACCCGGGCCGACATGGCTAGTCGTGAACCCAAAGCGGCACAGACCTATGGAGACAGGCATACATGAATCACATCGAGCATGTCGGTCAGCAGCGTATGAATCCGGTCTGTAGCACTGGGCTAACAGGACTCCGGAAGTCACCGCGTGCCATTTCCCCGAAGGGACAGACATAGGAACAAAGTGGAACACATGCCGGCCAGTCAAGTGTTCTGAGCAGTAGTGCTGGGCTAGCAGGACTCCGGTGAACCAGGCTGTAGCGGACTACTATGGCTCAAGGAAGCACTAGACTACATTTCCCCAGAAGAGAGGCTGCCAAGGATAAACAACTAGATTGTCGGATCCCACACATAGCAGTACACGTCACACGTACGCATAACATGCAAGTATGTGCTGTACAACATGGCATCACAACATAACGCAACTCATATAGATAAAGGCCCAGAAGAGCCACATAGCATTAAATACAAACATGGGTCACATGACCCATCATTCAGAGCATACAAGCAACGGAAGCATTACATGTCTGAGTACAGACAACAGACAAATACAAACATGGGTCACATGGCATCACAACGGAAGCCTGACTATCTACAAGTCCCTCCAAGGTACAAGATCGTAGCTGAGGTAACAAGCTACTCGTCGAAGTCCAAGCGGTACTACTAGTGAGACAGATGTCTCACCTGCAAAACATAAATAAAGCAAACGTGAGTACAAAGGTACTCAGCAAGACTTACATCAGTTCCTATCATACATGCATTTGTATCAAGAAGGTAATGTGAGGTTTAGTTGCAGCAAGCCAGCTGTGACTCAGTGGCTATCCTGTTCTACGACAATGAGAAACTTCTTTGAGGTGAGGCAGCGTACACGAGTCCACTAATCACCACATCAATACACTACTATGGATTCATCCCCGTCTCTCCTATGAGAAGGCCATCCATAGCACTCACACTTGTCTTGAGCATTTTAGAGTATCCACTTTAAGTTGTCTATGTACCACGTAAGCATCCAAGAAGTCCATAACCGAGCACATGGCTATTCGAATAGATCATGATAACCCTGCAGGGGTGTACTTCTTCACACACGCTCTCACCACTTATCACCATATACATGTCATGTATCTCGGCAACCTTCAAGCGGAAGCCTGGCGAGGGTGTCGGCCACGACCTGACTAACCACGCAAGACTCTAGTCCAGGTTTATCGCCTATTTTGGTTCCAACTACAAGCAGATCCGGCCGGGGTGTCGCTCACGGCCCCAAACGATGTGAGCAGGGTTCCCAAGCCCACCATCCGGGTGCCACTTGGTACACCGTGCCACCTGTGCCTAGTCTGTCCCGAGCCCACCCTGCCGGGTGCCACTCGGTAGAAAAAATAGCACTACCTACAAACACCAGAAACTATTTGCAACTCCTGGACAGAGTTCAAGGCGGTTAATCAGCCGAGAGAGCTTGGAGCACCCGGAGCCCAATGTGTGGTAGTAGCTAGTCATTGGACAACTTACACAGAACTCAGTTCTTAAGGACGGTCCCAATGAGACAACCCACCATGTACTCCTACATGGCCTCTCACCGCTACCTTTACCAAATCGTGTTCACACACTTAACTCTCAGCACCAGAACATATCATAACACTCCAATTCATTCCTGATGAATCAGACTTGACACAACTCTAAGCAATAGCAAGCATGGCATGGTAGGAACACAACATGGCTCAAACAACTCCTACACATGCTAGTGGGTTTTAACTATTTACTGTGGCAATGATAGGTCATGTAGAGGAATGGGTTCAACTACCGCAGTATAAAGTAGCAGTTGAATCATTGTGCAATAAATGAGAGCAGGAGCGAGAGAGTAGGATTGTATCGGAATGAACAAGGGGGTTGCTTGCCTGGTAGATCAACAGGGGGGCACTGCTCCACTGATAGGTGCTCCCGAACACTTTCCGGAGTAGGACCTATCGAGAAGGAACGGTGTTGAAAATCAAACACAAGTATATGCAACAATACGATGCATGATCATGGCATCAATATGTGATGTTGTTTGAGTTAAAGCACCTAGCATTTATTTGGTTGAAGTCCATTTGAGCCAAGGGTTCAAATACAACTCCAAATTAAGCTCTTAAATATGCCATAAGTGTGTTTTCATACATACAGCATGTATAGGTTGGTTTGTCATGCCTGAAAATGGTACAGATGGATAGATTGAATTTTTCAGATCATTTTTCATATATAAATTATTTCAATCTGAGCTACGGGTGAATTTCTATGAATTTTTGAAGTTTATATCATTTTCTGGAATTTCCTATTTTATTTTAATACCAGAAAATGATATATTGCGTCAGCATGACAGCAGCATTGCGTCAGCAGGTCAAAGGCGCTGACCAAGTCAAACCTGACATGTGGGGTCCACACATCAGTGTCATAGTTAGTTAACAGAGTTAATTACATATTAAACTAATCCTAACAGAAACATTAGCAGGGCCGGGCCCCACCTGTCATTGACCTTGGGTAGTCAAACCCCAGGTCAACTGGGAGGGGTTAGACCGGTCAACCCCACCGGCGTTTAGCCCTCAGCGAGGCCGAACACGGCGGAGGAGCTCGGGATCACCGTTCCGGCGACCAAAACGATGGCGGAGAGCACTGGGGCATAGCCCGTGCTCTCCCACATCTAGTGGGGTAGATAGGAGGAGGAGGGGTGGCCGGAGCTCGCTGGAGCGAGGCTCGCGGCGGCGGCCGGAGCACGGGTTCGGGCGGAATCGAGCTACGGGGCATGGCAGGGACTGCGGAGGGCCTCTACGGCCTCTGGGTGTCACCAGGAGCAAGGGGACGCGCGCGGGAGCGGCTGGCTCGGCCTCTGGCCACGGCGGCGCCATGGCCGGCGGCGAGGAGCTCGCGGGCGCGGTGGTTGAGCTAGCTGGACGGGGCAAACAAGCACGGGGAGGAGGGGGAAACAAAGTAGAGCTCACTGCGGATCTAGCGGAGGCGTCAGCGAGCTCGGGGAAGCATTGGTGCGGCCGGAGCGTTGTCGGCGATCTCGGGCAGCCGGTGGCGAAGACGATGGCGATGGCGGCGATGGAGGCCGTCCGGAGGTGCGTGGCTCGACGAGGAGGTAGCCGACGATGTGGCGGACGTTCTGAGCACGACGGGGAGGCGAGGCCGTGGCGGTGGGCGCGGCAACGGCGTGCGGCGGCGACCGAGCCGCTCGTTGCGTGCGAGGGAGAGAGAGTAGAGGAGGGGATGGGGATGAGAGAGAGCGAGAGAGACGGGGGGTAGCGTGGCGACGCCAGAGGCGTCCAGGCCATCGAGGGGGCGAGGCAGGCAGGCAGGAGGTGGCCGGCGCGTGCACGCGCGCGTCGGGCACATGCACGCCGTCCTCCTAGCAGGAGGTAGGCAATGACTTGGCCTGGGCCAACAGTGCTAGGCCGGCACAGGTAAGGCCCAGGTGAGTTATTCTCTCTCTGTCTTTTATTTTATTTTTGTTTTCTATTTTCTGACATTTGTTTTGATTTGATAAAAAATACCAAATCATTTTATTTAATTTTGACAATTTTTGCAGGGCCTAAGGGATTATTCCAAAACCCCTCACCAAAATTCAGAATTATTGGACAATATTTCATATATATAAAAATATTTATCCAACGCAAATAATTACTGGATTAACTCCAAATGTCCAAAATAAATATTTATGAGTTCCTTAAAATATTGGTTTGATTTTTACCTCTGACCAATATTTTCAGAGAGTAACATGAACATTTTCTTGGACCTTTTTGGAGAAATTTTTATCTGGATTATTTCCAGAAATGATTCTGAGGGTTTCACAAATCCCCATTTCAAATTTGATGTGAATTTAAACATGATGCACAAATGGCTAGCTGGTCTAGGTCATACCAGAACTAGGGATGTGACACTTGGCAATACGGGCATGTAGATCGCCTTCCTTGTAACCGACTCTGTGTAACCCTAGCCCCCTCCAGTGTCTATATAAACCGGAGGGTTTTAGTCCGTAGGACAATATACAATCATACCATAGGCTAGCTTCTAGGGTTTAGCCTCTCTGATCTAGTGGTAGATCAACTCTTGTACTACTCATATTATCAAGAATAATCAAGCAGGACGTAGGGTTTTACCTCCATCAAGAGGGCCCGAACCTGGGTAAAACATCGTGTCCCTTGCCTCATGTTACCATCCGCCTTAGACGCATAGTTTGGGACCCCCTACATGAGATCCGACAAGCATCTACCCCTGTATCCTGATTTTGAAGATAATATTGTTGTGATGAATGAGGAGGAACCATCATCTGTTCAAGCACATGAGAAGAGAGCCAAATCAAAGGCTGAGAAAGCTACCAAGATACCAAGTGTTGAAGAGGCATCTCATGTTTTCCTGAAGAGCAAGCAAGATCAACTTGCATATTTGATCCAGTCTACACTTAGGATTGAGATGGGCTTGGCCACCCTAACTCAAAACCAGGAGAGCTTGGAGAGGATCATAGAGACCAAATTTTATGATCTTGATCTGAGGGTAACTGAGATTCAAATAGCAGTTGAGAAGCTTCAGGAGGAAGCAGAAGGGAAGAGAGGCAAGGCAACCACAGATGCATTTCAGCGAGTGCCAAGGAGTCAGAGGTCTGCTGTCGTGCTAGTGATACATTCTAGAGCTACAACATCAGCATCAGCAGCTATAGCTCCAGTGCACCTCCAGCAGCCACTCCACCGGCTCCAACTACATCAACATATGCCTTCGTCCTTGGAGTTCTCCCTACACCACCTCCCGAAGACCAAGCCTGAGAGACGCATAGCACTATGCATATTTGAACTTTTTGGTAACTTGTTGCCAAAGGGGGAGAAATATGTATAGATCATAGGCTTCGAGAGAGTGTTTAGATGATACTATCTTTGCCTTTGGTTGAACTTTTTATTGTGTGAGATACTTGTGTGATCATGTGATTGATCATTTGCTACCTTAATACTTGTTTATATGATACTATCTTTTATATCCATATATGATCATTCACTTGCTTGGTGATGAGTGCATGCTTTTAATTTCTATCATTTTGAGCGCTCCACCAAGATGTATGTGACATGGAATAGTAATCCATGATCCTAATCGATTGTGCATTTGCATTGAAAAGCAAATTTTAAATAATGCACAAATTTAGGGGGAGCTCTTACTTATCACATAGTTCTCCAAGCGACGATGTTTTTCAATCTTATTATCTTTTGTCGAAGCTTTGATCTATATGTTGTCATCAATTACCAAAAAGGGGGAGACTGAAAGTGCAACTATCCCTGGGTGGTTTTGGTAATTCCTAACAACATATAGCCCATTGAGCTAATGCTATTTCAAGATAAATATTTCAAGAAAGCTCAATTTTCGGCATGGCATGGATTAGAAAGTGGACCCATCAAAATACTAAGAACACATGTTGGCTCAAGCTCAAGACTCTACATTTTACTTTTAGTGATCCAAGATAACATTGAGTCCATAGGAAAAGCCAATACTATTAGAAGGGGATGAGGTGTAGCTTAATGAGTTACTTGCTCAAAATGCTTAGTGATATGCTCCAAAACCCTAAACTACTTTCTCATATCCACATATGTCCCAAACCAAAAGTCAAACTCGGCCCCACCGAAATTTCCTACCGGGCGCCACCGAGTTCACTTGACATAGCCACTGCCACAAACCCTAGTCATTTCGGTCTCACCGATAGGGATCTCTGTTTCCCTTCATAACGTTTCCGTCCAACCAAGATGAGCGATCGGTCCCTCCGAGATTGCAATGCAAACTCTGTGTTTCTCCTTCGTAACGTTTCGGTCTAACCAAGATGAGGGAATTGGTCCCACTGAGTTTGCCTCACCAACTCTCTGTTTTCCTATTACCAAAATCGGTCCCACTGAGTTTGTGTAATCGGTCTCACCGAGATTAAGTTATGCCCTAACCCTAATGGAATCGGTCCCACCGAGGTGACATGTTGGTCCCACCGAAAATCCTAACGTTCACATTTTGAACTAAATCGGTCTGACCAAGTTTCATGATTTTGTCACACCGAGTTCGGTGATTTGTGTGTAACGGTTAGATTTTGTGTGGATGCTATATATACCCCTCCACCCACTCTTCATTCGTGGAGAGAGCAATCAGAACATGCCTACACTTCCAACATACATTTTCTGAGAGAGAACCACCTACACTTGTGTTGGGGTCAAGATATTCCATTCCAACCACATAAATCTTGATGTCTAGCCTTCCCCAAGTTGCTTTCCACTCAAACCCTCTTTCCACCAAATCCAATCCTATGAGAGAGAGCTGAGTGTTGGGGAGACTATCATTTGAAGCACAAGAGCAAGGAGTTCATCATCATATCACCATATATTACCTTTTGGAGAGTGGTGTCTCCT
The DNA here is from genome assembly GCF_056163025.1 of Triticum urartu. Classification (NCBI taxonomy): domain Eukaryota; kingdom Viridiplantae; phylum Streptophyta; class Magnoliopsida; order Poales; family Poaceae; genus Triticum; species Triticum urartu. The sequence goes on from NC_141876.1 coordinate 334,396,981, forward strand.
AGATTGGCTAGGTGTCACTTGGGAGCCTCCGTCAAGATTGTGGAGTTGAACCAAGGAGTTTGTACGGGCAAGGAGATCGCCTCCTTCATGAAGATCTACCCTAGTGAGGAAAGTCCTTCATGGGCGATGGCCATGGTGGGATAGACAAGGTTGCTTCTTCGTGGACCCTTCATGGGTGGAGCCCTCTGTGGACTCGCGCAACCATTACCCTTCATGGGTTGATGTCTCCATCAACGTGGATGTACGATAGCACCACCTATAGGAACCACGCCAAAAATCTCCGTGTCTACATTGCGTTTTCTCCCTCAAACTCCTCCCTTTACCTTCATATGCAATTGTTTTACATTCCGCTGCTATACTCTTAATATTGCATGTGTAGGTTAATTACTTGACTTGTGCTAAGTTGATAAAATATGCCAAGACTTAAAATTGGGAAAAGGCTAGATTTTTATTTGGTCAAGTAGTCTAACAACCCCCCTCTAGACATACTTTCTATCCTACAGCCTCCAACGTATCTACTTTTCCTAATGCTTTTCCTCTTGTTTGGACTCTAATTTGCATGATTTGAATGAAACTAACCCTGAACTGACGTTGTTTTCAGCAGAACTACCAGGGTGTTGTTTTTGTGCAGAAATAAAAGTTCTCGGAATGGAACGAAACTTTGCAAGGATTTTTTATACAATAAACAGAATTTCTGGAGCCAAGATCCACCGGACGGGGTACTTGGGGTGGGCACAACCCACCAGGGTGCGCCCCCTCTAGGCGCGCCCAGGTGGGTTGTCCCCTACTGGTGGCCCCGCAGACCCTGAAACCGATGCTATAAAATCCTTATTTTCTAGAAAATATTAGGAAGAAAGAATTATCACGATCCATGAGATGGAGCCGCGGTCACCTCCCGCTCTTCATCAGGAAGACAGATCTGGAGTCCATTTGGGGCTCCGGAGAGGGGCATCTTTGTTCTTGGTCATCACCAATCCTTCTCCATCGCCAATTCCACGATGCTCCCCACCGGGAGTGAGTTATTCCTTCGTAGGCTCGCTGGTCAGTGAGGAGTTGGATGAGATTCATCATGTAATCGAGTTAGTTTTGTTAGGGCCTAATCCCTAGTATCAACTATGTTCTAAGATTGATGTTGCTATGACTTTGCCATGCTAAATGCTTGTCACTTTGGGCTCGGGTGCCATGATTTAAGATCTCAACCGTTTATGCTATCACCACTATATCCATGTTCTAGATCCGATTGCAAGTTATAGTCACCGACGTGTTATGATCCAGCAACCCCGGAGTGACAATAGTCGGGACCACTCCTGGTGATGACTGTAGTTTGAGTAGTTCATGTATTCACCGTGTGTTAATGCTTTGTTCCAGTTCTCTATTAAAAGGAGGCCTTAATATCCCTTAGTTTCCAATAGGACCCCGCTGCCACGGGAGGGTAGGACAAAAGATATCATGCAAGTTCTTTCCATAAGCACGTATGACTATTTATGGAATACATGCCTACATTATATTGATGAACTGGAGCTAGTGCCATATCGCCCTAGGTTATAACTGTCTCATGATGAATATCATCCAGCAAGTCACTGATCCAATGCCTACGAATTTATGTTATATTGTGCTTGCTAAGTTACTACTACTATCATTACGGTTGCACTTGTTACAAAACTACCGTTATCACTGTTACCGTTACCATTGCTGCTACTACTATTATCAAAACTATCATTTTACTTTGCTACTGATCATGTTGTTATAGATAATTAATCTCTAGGTGTGGTTGAATTGACAACTCAGCTGCTAATACCTTCAAATATTCTTTGGCTCCCCTTGTGTCGAATCTATAAATTTGGGTTGAATACTGTACCCTCGAAAATTGTTGCGATCCCCTATACTTGTGGGTTATCAAGACCTTTTTCTGGCGCCGTTGCTGGGGAGCATAGCTATATTTGTTGAGTCACTTGGGATTATTATCAATTTATCACTATGATGAATCTGAAGGATGCTAAGACCAATATTTATCCCTCTAAGAAGAGGGGAGGTAAGGAACTGCCATCCAGTTCTACTTTAGATCCACCTTCTGTTATAAGTAAACTTGCAACACCATCACCTGCTATTAATTCCGATATGTCACAAGATATTGATGATGCTACTTCTACTATGGATAATGCTTATGATGATGCTAGTACCTTGCTTAATAATGATGATGTGCCACTTGGTGAATTTCTTGATGAACAAATTGCTAGAGTAATACAACATGATGTTGTTGAATCCGATGATGAGCTTGAAACTGAAACTCCCGAAACACCTGCTAGAACTAGCCTTCCTAGATATGAATTGCCTAAGGTACCAGAAGGTTATGTTATGAATGAGGAGAAAACTAGAGATATTCTTGCTTGTAGGGATAGAGATAATCTAGAGAAATTAGTATGCAAGTATCAGGAAAAATCTCTGAATGCTATAATCAAATATGATCCTAAGTTTGCCCCTTCACCAATCTTTATTGATGATAAGGATTTGAATTCTCTGTCGACCTAGAGTTAATTACTTTGGTGGAATCTGATCCTTTCCTTGTTTATGAAACTGAAACTGTTGCAGCACATCCTACTAAGTTGAATGATATAGCCACCCTTTTGACTCATGATGAGAAAACTCGCTATTACTTTATTCTCAAATTATTTCTGTTCTCATTAAAGGGTGATGCTAAAGCTTGGTACAATACTCTTGCTCCTAGTTGTGTGCGTAGTCCCCGAGATATGATTTATTTCTTCTCTGAAAAATATTTCCCCGCTCATAAGAAACAAGTTGCTTTACAGGAAATATTTAACTTTGTGCAAACCAAAGAAGATAGTCTCCCATAAGCTTGGGGGAGGCTTTGCCAGTTACTTAATGATTTTCCTGATCATCCTCTTAAGAAAAATGAAATACTTGATATCTTCTATAATGGACTACCTGATGCTTCTAGGGATTTCCTAGGTAGTTGTGCTGGTTGTGTTTTCAGGGAATGAACTATTGGGCAAGCTGAAGAATTATTGAATAATATATTAAAAAATTATGATGATTGGCTCTTCCTGAACCACCGCCTAAACCCACTCCGAAGAAGAGGGGTATATTATATCTTAGTCCTGAAGATATGCAAGAGGCAAAGAAATCTATGAAGGGAAAAGGTATTAAAGCTGAGGATTTTAAAATTTACCTCTTATTGAAGACATACATGGGCTTAATACACCACCACTGCCTAAGGTGGTAGAGGTAAATTATCTAATGAAGTTTAATGATAATGACAATCCTCACAATATGCATCCTAGACAATGTCTTTATGAGTTTGAAAACTATATTAGAAAGCAAGATCACTTCAATGCAAATGTTATGAATCAATTGAAATACAATTCAGATATGATTGCAAGCTTGAGTGACTTGTTATTTACAATATCAAATGATGTTAGAGGTGCTGGAAAGCATGCTTCTATGGTTCAAACTCAGTTAGAACAAGTTGCTAAATCTGAAAGAGAATTGCTTGATGAAATGAATAACAATATACATGACTTTGCTGTTAGAGTTGCAACTAGAGGAGGTAACACGACTCAGGAACCATTTTATCCCGAGGGACACCCAAGAAGAATTGAACATGATTCACAAAGGAACAACACAACTGCACCTAGTTCTTCTAAAAAGAAAAGGAAGAAGAAAAATGATAGGACTTTGTATGCTTCTAGTGAACCTAAAATAGAAAAACCTCGTGATAGTGATAATGAAACTTCTATCTCTGATGTTGAAACTCAGTCTGGTAATGAAAATTCACCTAGTTATAATGAAAAACATAATGCTGATGTTCATGAAGACTCTCAACCTAATAATGAAAAAGAACAAGACAATGATGTTGACATAGAACCACCTGTTGATCTTGATAACCCACAACCTAAGAATAAAAGGTATGTTAAAAATGACTTTGTTGCTAGCACAGATGCTAAAGAAAGAGAACCGTGGGTTCAAAAACCAATTCCCTTTCAACCTAAGTCAACTAAAAAAAGATGATGAAGAATTCGAATGCTTTGCTGAAATGCCGAGGACAGTCTTTTTGCGTACTTGCTTGACTGGTGTCTTGAGAATGCCTCCTTATGCAAAGTATATGAAAGACATCATCACTAATAAGAGAAAAATACTGGAAGCTAAAATCTCCACTATGCTTGCTAATTATACTTTTAAGGATGGAGTACCTAAAAAACTTGGAGATCCTGGAATACCAACTATACCTTGCTCCATCAAAAAGAATTATGTGAAAACTGCTTTATGTGATTTAGGAGCTGGTGTTAGTGTTATGCCTTTCTCTTTATATAAAAGACTTGACTTGAATAAACTCACACCTACTGAAATATCATTGCAAATGGCTAACAAATCAACTGCCATACCTATCGGTATCTATGAGGATGTGCCCGCTGTTGTTGCTAATGTTACTATTTTGTCTGACTTTATTATACTTGAGATGCCCGAGGACGACAACATGTCAATTTTCCTTGGTAGACCCTTCTTGAATACTGCAGGGGATGTTACTAATTGCAATAAAAGCAAGGTCACATTTCATATCAATGGTAAGGAGCATACAGTGCACTTTCCGAAGAAACAATTCCAAGTGAATGGAATTAATGTTATGGAAAAATCTAAGACAATTACTATTGGAAGTTTTCAAATACCTCTACCTACTATCAAAAAGAAATATCAAATGCTTATTGTTGGGGACATTCATATCGCCATTGAGGTAACTTAGTGATTTATGAAAGTTCTTCGGTTTCATGCTAATCGAAAGTGGTTGTTAACAAGAGTTGATCAACCTTATTAATGGATCATTTTTGAGCGGTATGAAGTTGATGAATTTAGTAAGCACTACCTTCTGTCCCTAATTTTTTCCGTTTTTATTAGTTAAATAAAATAAAATGCCATGTTTTTATCTGTTTTCTGAATTTCCCGTGCACTAGAAAATGACCCAAAAATAAAAGCTCTTAGAATGCTCTGAAAATTTAATACGATTTTTCCTGAATATTTAAGAATTTCTGGTGCAAATAATAACAGAGGGAGGTGCACCAGGTGGGCACAACTCTCCTGGGCGCGCCAGGACCCCCAGGCACGCCCTAGTGGGTTGTGGTCCCCATGTGAGCCCCCTCACTTATCCCTTCACACCACATCATCACTTACCTCTAGAAAAATTCTCCATTGCTCTCTCTCCCGTGTTCTTGCTCTCAAACCCACAGATTTTGATCTCTTCGCTTGAAGCTCCATTTTTTAAACTATTTCGGCGGATTGTTGCTTGGTATGTGACTCCACCGTTTGTCCAATTAGTTTTTGTTTTAGTGGTTAAATTTTGAACAATTAGATATTCTTGGTGCTACTGTAGATGAGCCTGCATGTTGAATTCTTAGAGTTCTATGTAGTTTGAATGCTTGTTATGGCCTCTATGTATCCCTATGAGTAGTTGGTATCATTTTTGTGAAGTTTTGTTGAGAAATTTTTGTGTACTGAAAATTTTAGAATTTTTGTTGATAGGAAAAACATGAATATCTTTAGGAAGTTTGGTTCCAAGAAGAACTCCAAGGGAGTTATTGGGGAGTCATCTGACAGTGATCTCCAACCCCGGAGGTTGGCGGAAGTACAACCATGCGAATGGCCGCACACCCTGTCCATGGAAGAGGCTTGAATCCCTTAGGAGTTCAGACAGTATGCTGCTAATGCTGGCCTCACCGACTTCATCGCAGCTGAATGCGAACAGTATCAACACCTCACAAACATCTTTGTTCAAAGTTTTACTTTCTTTCCTAGGAATAATCCTCCTGAGTTGTGGTTTGATTTATATGATGAAACCCATAAGATACCACTTACTGAATTTTGTAACATATGCATGATCCCTTCTGATGGAAGCTTAGCTGAGGCTAGGCCGACAGAGTTTGTGGCCTTTTATCGTAACTTGATGGTGGGAGATGAGAGAGGGTGTCAGCTATCACTGCCGCTAGCTTTCATTTTCCTGCTGTTCATTACTTTGCTCTTTTCATTGCAAAATGCTTGCTTTCTACAGAGAAGGTGGGTGCACTCAGCTCATCAGACCTTGTTGTTTTGCGTCGTGCATTAGTGGGCGACAACACTTATAGCATGGGAGCTATTGTGGCACGTCGCCTCCACATTAATAGGTCCAAGGGTAAAATACATAGTGGGATTTTCGCTACTCGTTTGGCGGCTCACTTCGAGGTTGAGATACGCCTTCATGATTACCCTTTGACCAAGGTTTACCTAGACCACGCAGCCGTGGAACACCACCATTTTATTGCATGAGATTACCCTGACATCCCTATTCCTAATAACTTGGTTTTCAGCATTGAAACTCGTGATATTATTCTATTGCCTGCTCCGGCTTTGTTTGATCCTGTTGCCAGCGGCGGATATAGGATTATGCCAGCGGACATCATCGCCTACCAAAATGATCAGGATGCAGAGGAGGAGGAAGAGCCTCAGCAGTGGGATCAGTGGATGCCCGCTTCTCTGTACCCCAACTACTATCTAGGCTTCTGATTGATTACCAAGTTAGGCCAAAAGCCTAAGCTTGGGGGAGTATGTGTTTCCCACCGACATTCCATTCATGTTCACTTATTTCATCTGTCGATGTTCACACTTTTTCATTGTATCATCCATGCTTAATTTTATTTTCTCGCTTGTGTGTTTGAAAAACTTTAGAAAAACAAAAAAAATTAGTTGTAGTTAGTTTACTTTCTATGCATGCTTAGCTATAACATTAAAAAGAAAACCCAAAAAGATTTCCTTGTTCTTCTTTTGCTTGTTGGGAGCTTTCCCATGTAAATAGTTTTTCTCGCTTTTGTGTTTCCCTTTTATTTGCTTTTTCAAGAAAACCAAAAACTCCAAAAATATTTCAATGTGTTTCTCTTAATGTCTTCTCTTTTTATTCGAGTTGTACTGAGGAGAAGACCACGATGAAAATGTTGAGTGACTGTCATTTGAATAACTATTGATCTAATAAAGAGCCCATTTTACCTTGTCTTCTCCTATTGAATAAAATGTTTGCAGATTCCAGCTTAGTCCACGACATTCTTGCACTATTATTATTTTCATATCGTTCGGTCGTGCAAGTGATAGGCAATAATGATTATATTCGATGAACTAGCCGTGGGAGAGAGAAAATGAGTATGAACTCGACTTGTTCTGTTTTGTGTAAATATGTTTAACCTAGTATCCATGATTCATCTCATTATGATTAAACATGTTGGCAATGATAATTAGAGACTATAGTTTCTCATGCCATGCATAAGTAGCTAGGAGTGGATAATGACTTATCTTGGATATCAACATTGTGTTAAAATGATTGTGATGTACTATGATGATATGGTATCCTCCACTGAATGTTCGAGTGGCTTGACTTGGCACATGTTCATGCATGTAGTTGAATCAAAACCAACATAGCCTCTATGATATTTATGTTCATGGCGTTCATAACCTACTCATGCTAGTGTCCATTGTTACTTATACATGATGCATGTTCATGACCGTTGTTGCTCTATAGCTGGCCGCTTCTCAACCTATTTGCTAGCCTTTGCCCGTACTAAGTGGAAATTCTTCTTGTACATCAAAAACCTTGAACCCAAAGTTATTCCAGATGAGTCGACCATAACTACCTATATGCGGTATTACCCTGCAATCCTAAGTAAATTTGCATGTGACACCTCTAAAAATTTCTAATAAATATCCTTTTTTGTGTGCTTGGATCGTTCATGGAACGACAGGAGGTCGTCGATATCTTCCATTCTAAGCGGTTATTTTCAGGTCGAGTGTTCATTCACTCGCCATCGCACAAGAAAAGGGCGGTAATAGGGATGCCCAGTCCCAAACTGCAAACACAAAAAGCTTACAAATAATCAAACAAAAACTCCCAATGGAGTCAAAACCTTTACTTTTATCCCTTGGGAACCGCCACTAGCATGCTTAGCATGGAAGATATTGATAACTCATAGTCGTGAAGTAAATGAGAAGGGTGCATGTCTCAAAATTTCATTTACCTCTGTCTTAAAAACTTGAGCTCTGGCACCTCTGCAAATCACCGCTTCCCTCTGCGAAGGGACTTCCTATTTACTTTTATGTCATGTCGTCACCTTCTAAAATAAGCGCCAGAGCCTTAGAGCACTACTGTCATGACTTATGCATTGTGTGTAGCTAATGTTGGGTGCATCATGATTGGATCTTTTCTACCATGAATTACAATGTTTATTCGCTGCTTGAACTTTGGAGCTGCTCTGCATTTATGTATTGCGGTCTCATAAAGGGCTAGCGAGATACCACTATTGTCATATTATATCATGGTTGTTTTGACAATGTGTTGCCATTTGAGACATTTTATTATTGCTCGCTAGCTGATTATGTTATTGATATGAGTTAATATAATTTCTAGGAGTTATTGTCGGCATGGTTAGTTATAATGTTGGCTGAAAACCTGGGTGCTGTTGAAGCTTATTTATGCAAAAAAGAGCGGAAGAGCTCGTAAAAGTTTTTCTTTTTCACTTTCAGTTTATCAACTGAATTGCTTGAGGACAAGCAAAGGTCTAAGCTTGCGGGAGTTAATACGTCTCCAACGTATCTACTTTTCCTAACGCTTTTCCTCTTGTTTTGGACTCTAATTTGCATGATCTGAATGAAACTAACTCCAGATTAACAATGTTTTCAGCAGAACTACCATGGTGTTGTTTTTGTGCAAAAATAAAAGTTCTCGGAATGGAACAAAACTTTGTGAGGATTTTTATACAATAAATAAGATTTCCTGGAGCCAAGATCCACCGAAAGGGGGCACCTGGGTGGGCACAACCCACCAGGGCGCGCCCCTCCTGGTGCGACCTGGTGGGTTGTCCCCACCTGGTGGCCCCGTAGACCCTGAAACTGATGCTATAAAATCCTATTTTCCAGGAAAAATCAGGGTGAAAGAATTATCGTTATCCACAAGACGGAGAGGCTGTCATCTCCTGTTCTTCATCGAGTGGTCAGATCTGGAGTCCATTTGGGGCTCTGGAGAGGGGGATCTTCGTTCTTCGTCATCACTAACCCTTCTCCATCGCCAATTACATGATGCTCCCCACCGGGAGTGAGTAATTCCTTCGTAGGCTCACTTGTCGGTGAGGAGTTGGATGATATTCATCATGTAATCGAGTTAGTTTTGTTAGGGCATGATCCCTAGTATCCACTATGTTCTAAGATTGATGTTGCTATGACTTTGCCATAATTAATGCTTGTCACTTTGGGTCCGGGTGCCATGATTTCAGATCTGAACCATTTATGTTATCATCATTATATCCATGTTCTAGATCCAATCTTGTAAGTTATAGTCACCTACAACGTGTTATGATCCAGCAACCCCGGAGTGACAATAGTCGGGTCCACTCCCGGTGATGACCGTAGTTTGAGGAGTTCATGTATTCACCTTGTGTTAATGCTTTGTACCGGTTCTTTATTAAAAGGAGGCCTTAATATCCCTTAGTTTCCAATAGGACCCCGCTGCCACGGGAGGGTAGGACAAAAGATGTCATGCAAGTTCTTTCCATAAGCACATATGCCTATTTATGGAATGCATGCCTACATTATATTGATGAACTGGATCTAGTGCCGTATCGCCCTATGTTATAACTGTCTCATGATGAATATCATCCAACAACTCACCGATCCAACGCCTATGAATTTATCTTATATTTGTGCTTGCTAGGTTACTACTGCTATCGTTACTGTTGCACTTGTTATGAAACTACTGTTATCACTGTTACCGTTACCATTGCTGCTGCTACTATTATCAAAACTATCATATTACTTTGCTACTGGTCACGTTGCTGCAGATAATTAATCTCCAGGTGTGGTTGAATTGGCAACTCAGCTGCTACTACCTTCAAATATTCTTTGGATCCCCTTGTGTTGAATCTATAAATTTGGGTTGAATGGTCTACCCTCGAAAACTGTTGCGATCCCCTAAACTTGCGGGTTCTCAAGTCCATGCAGGGATTCAGCCAGAGTTCATCCTTTACCCCGCAATGGACTAAGATGCCACCGAGTGTTGTGTGGTTTGATGTTGGAGGTGATACCCCTGCACATGGACCTCTTCTTCCGGTTCGGGACCTGTACCTTCACCAGAGCCACCACAGAGCATGTGTCTTCTCGCCCAGAAAAAATCTCCAAAAAATTTCGCTGCGTTTGGACTCCGTTTGGTATTGATTTTCTACGAAGTAAAAAACAGCAACTAGCACTGGGCACTATGTCAATAGGTTAGTCCCAAAAAATGATATAAAATTGCTATAAAATGATTGTAAAACATCCAAGTATGATAATATAACAACATGGAACAATCACAAATTATAGATACGTTGGAGATATATATCAGCATCCCCAAGCTTAGTTCCTGCTCGTCCTTTAGTAGGTAAATGAAAAAAAACAGAAGTTTTGATATGGAATGCTGTCTAACATGTTCATCATATATTCTTTTCAATGTAGCATGGACATTGGACTATTATATGACTCAAAGCTATAGTCTAGGTTTGATATGAAGATTTCAATACTCAAGCATATCAACAAGCAACCATGTCTTTCAAAATATGAACACTAAAGCAAGTTACCCCTAGCCCATTATGCTCAATCATTGATCCATTCATGAAACATACTGGCATATTAGCTATACCCAATGCTCAAGTACGATCATAGTGCCCTTAGTTGGTGCTTTATAAGAGAAGATGGAGACTCAAATAAAAATAAAAATTGCATAAAGTAAAAGAAAGGCCCTTCGCAGAGGGAAGTAGGAATTTATAGAGGTGCCAGAGCTCAAAGCGAAAAAGTTAGAGATAAAAACATTTTGGGTGGCATGGTTTTCCTGTCAACGAAAACGATCGAGTAGTTCCCAATACTTTCCATGCTAGATATATCATAGGCAGTTCCCAAATAGAAAATAAAGTTTATTCCTTTTTCCACCATACTTTCACATTCCACGGCTAACCGAATCCACGGGTGCCGTCCATACCAACACTTTCCAATGAATTTATTATTTTACAACATAAAGTAAATTCATTTTTCATTTCGGGACTGGGCATCCCTAATACCTTTGCTGTACTCTCGTGCAATGACAAGTGAATAAACATTCAGCTTGAGAATAACACATCTAGCATAGAAAAATATCAGCCACCCCCTATCGTTTCATGAGCAGTATGAGCACACAAAATGGAAATTTATTTTTAATATTAGAGATGGCACATACAAATTTGGTTAGAACGGCAAAAGAATACCGCATATAGGTAGGTATAGTGGACTCATATGGCAAAACTGCTTTAATGAATTTGGATGCACAAGTAGTACTCATACTTAGTTCAAATGAAGGCTAGCAAAAGATTGAGAAGCATCCAACCAAGAAATGAAAAATCTCATAAGCGATCATTAAGCATAATTAACACCGAATAATCACTACAAAAACGGACACATCCGTGACATTTTGGGCCGAACGAATTTTTCCCTTGTCATACTTATGACACTTCTATGACGATAATTGTGACAAAACCCGGTATCACCATAGATGTGGTGGGCTCCTACTTCTATGATAAAAAATCATGATAGAAAATGGGGTTTTCGTCCTGGCCGGGCCAGAGACACAGCTGCATGACATTCTTTGGGCCATCCATGACGGAAAAAAACTATGGTAGAAGCGAGAGCGAGGAAAATATCGGGGTCTTCCCGGTTACGGTGGGTGGTCGGGGCCGAGCGATGCGCGTTTCTCTCGTACACGCACGCGTGTGGATGTGAGGCGTTGGGCTCTAACAGAACCTGAGCGAGGCTTTCGCCCACTGAACCCGAGCGATTGCACTGAAGGCTACGCGTTACTGAACCCGAGCGATTGCACTGAAGGCTACGCGTTACTGAACCCGAGCGATCGATCGATGGCTGTTAACTGAACCCGATCAAGCGATTCCTTTGCTACTCCTGCTAACTAAAGACTATCGATGCTGCCTTTGGATGAACAGTCAGCGTTGCTAGGGGGTTTGGATGAACAGTTCCCGGTGGGGGTGGATGAACAAGATCCCATGGTGTTGCCTCTGGATGAACAGGACCCCGATCGATCGAGTCGGTTGGGGCTGGATGAACAAGACCCCGTGGAGGGCTGGATCAACAGGACGACCCCGTGGAGGGTTGGATGAACAGTAGATGGTGGAGGGCTAGATGAACAGTAGCCCGTGGAGGGGTGGTTGAACAGGAACCCATGTGGAGAGGGCTGGTTGAATAGTAGCCGGTGGAGTAGCGCGTGGTAGAAGCTGGATGAATAGGAGCCTGTGGATGAACAGTAGCCCGTGGAGGCTGCAGGGGTCGACGGTGGAGATGAACAGTATCCTGTGGAGTCCCGTTTTGCGGTACACCACACCCGTCCCGATGAACAGGACCCCCGTTTCGACCGCAGCGCTCCAACACAAGTCCGTTTCCTCCGTTTTGTGGTATGCCACACCCCTCCCGATGAACAGGACCCCCGTTTCGACCGTAGGAGGTCCATTTCCTCCGTTTTGCGGTACGCCAAACCCCTCCCGATGAACATGATCCCGTTTCGACCGTGGCCGGTCGAACACAAGGCCGTTTCCTCCGTTCTGCGGTACGCCAGGCCTCCATTCCATCGGCTGTTCAGTCCAAGCCCTCCCGATGTACACGATGACACATTCCGTTCCGACCCAGCCGGTTGGCTCCCCATGAACACAACGACGACGCAGTTTCTCCGTTCCGACCCAGCCATGTACACGAGCCCTGGTCGTACGTATGCGTGAGTAGGCGTTCGAGACCCCGCCTGTATGTACGTACGTGGCCGTATTTTCTATCTTGCACACTGGCCGCTGTACGTATGTGTACATGCTACATGCGCGCCTCTACTATGACACGTGCACGCTCTACATCGACCAGTATGTACGTACATGTTTGCCACCAGAATGACAACACTACATATGCTTCGACCAGGTGGGTCCCAACTGTCAGGCACTTCCTTGCGTGCGAAGATATAGCTGGTGGGTCCCAGCAGTCAGGGGGGTGAATTGTTTTTTTTGCCCGGACGCACTTCCTTGCGTGTGAAGATGTAGCTGGTGGGTCCCAGCAGTCAGGGGGGAAACGTTTTTTTCGCGAAATACGGTGGCCGTCCGCTGGGTCCCCACTATCAAGTGCAGGAATAATTATTTTCCGTGTAATAAGGAGGCACTCCATTGCGGCTACCGTGGACCCAGCTGTCAGCCTCTCCACGTACAGTACTCTTCCGATGGAAGTAGGTCGTTGACCACATTGACCACGCCGCGCCGAGAGCACCAAGGCGGTGGACGACGGCGAGGCCTAGTAAGGGGACGACGCGGAGCTAGGGAAGATGAGGCAGTGGATGCCCACACGAAGAGGAGTATGAGGGTTCACTAGTTCGGCTGCGGCGTGAGGTTGTCGTCGCCGCAGATTAACAGTAGGTGTGGGTGAGTAGAGGGATGGCCTGGCCAGCGGTGGGAGTAGTAGGGGGCGGTGAGGCCTCCGCGGCATCACAGCAGGCCACGGGAGGCAGGAGCACACGGCACGACCGGCGCGGGTTTGGGCGGCTGGAGCAAGAAGACTATAGGTTGAAGAAGCACTATGGCCATTGGATGGACATCGTACGGTCAGTGGAGCTAGAATCATTCATATTGACTAAGTTGACAAAGCCCTCCGTTCCCGTCAACTTAGTAGGCCCACAAGTCAGCCTCCCACCAAGGTGGGTCCTAGCTAGCAGGGGGAGTATTCATTTTTTTTCTACATAATAAGGAGGCACTTCCGGTGGGTCCGAGCTGACAGCGGAGGGAACGTATTTTTCATGAAATACGGTGGCCCGTCCGGTGGGTCCCAGCAGTCAGGGGGAAATGTTTTTCGCAAAATATGGTGGCCCGTCTGGTGGGTCCCTGCTATCAGGTGGAGGAATCATTATTTTCCGCGTAATAAGGAGGCACTTCCTTGTTGCGGCCATGGACCCAGCTGTCAGCCTCTCCACGTACAGTACACTTCCGATGGAAGTTGTTCCTTGACCACGTTGACCATGCCGCGTTGCATTGCATGCATGCATCCATGGGCATGGTGCGTCCCCACTGTCAGCCTCTCACGTACAGTCATCTTCCAATGACTCTCGGTTGTTCACCACGTTGACCACACCATGCCGAGCGCACCAAGGCCGGTGGACGATGGCGAAGCCCCAGGCTGGAACGACCCGGAGATGGGGAAGACGGGGCGGTGGGGTCACAAATGGAGAGGAGTGGGAAACTTGACTGGTTCGGGCGAGCGGCAGCATAGCCGTGCTGCCGCCCACGGGAGATAGGAGCAAGAACATAGGTTGAAGAAGGAGCACGGCTATTGGATTAACATCCAACGGTCCAACTGCTAGAATCATTTGTTAATTAAGTTGACAAAGCCCCGCGTACACGTCCGCTTAGTAGGCCCACAAGTCAGCCACCAAATCTGATGGGTCCCAGCTGTCAGGTGGATGAAACATTTTTTCAGCTTAATAAGGAGGAACTTTCCATGCGTGCGACCATGGACCTCGTGGCTCCCAACCATCAGGCTCTCCACGTACAGTCCTCTTACGATGACTCTCGTTTGTTGACCACGCCGCACAGAGCACAGCGAGGCGGTGGATGACGGCAAGGCCCCGGACGGGAACGACTCGGAGATGGGAAGACACGGCAGTGTAGTCATAGATTAAGAGGAGGAGAAGGGTTATAACTGGTTCTGGTGCGGTCTGGGGCTGCAGTCGATGGAGAATAACAGGAGGTGTGGAGGGGTGGAGGGATAGCCTGGCCGGCGGTGGGGTAGCGCTTCGTAGCGATGCGTGCTAAGCAGAGCCACTAGCTGCCGGAGGCCGGACCAGGCGGTCCTGGCGACGCTGGAGGAAGAAGACGAGAGATTGAAGGTGCATGGCGGCCGTTGGATATAAATCCAATAGTTGTGGATGTCATAATCATTTGTTGACCAAGTTGACAAGGCCCTGCGTAGGCTTCGACCTATTGGCCCACATGTCAGCCTGCAAAAATGTGGCATATATTTAACCCATATTTTCTAGGATGTACAGTCCATTTGCTGGGCTCGGTGAACAAATAATTTCACGTCAATGCGGCCCATTTATATTTTCTAAGGAATCCCAGCCCATTTGCACTTCCTTCAAATACGCGAATTAGCTGGGCTCGCCATATATTATGTTAGGTTAGAAGGAGCAATTAATATCAAAAAATAAACCGGAGAGGCACATTTTTATATACATAATTAACAAATTAGCGAGTTATTGCTCAAAATAAAAATGAGCGCGTTTGTCGGTGTCAAAACCGGCGGATCTCGGGTAGGAGGTCCCGAACTGTGCGTCTAGGCCGGATGGTAACAGGAGGCAGGGGACACGAAGTTTTACCCAGGTTCGGGCCCTCTTGATGGAGGTAAAACCCTACGTCCTGCTTGATTAATATTGATGATATGGGTGGTACAAGAGTAGATCTACCACGAGATCAGAGAGGCTAAACCCTAGAAGCTAGCCTATGGTATGATTGTTGTTGTCCTACGGACTAAAACCCTTCGGTTTATATAGACACCGGAGAGGGTTAGGGTTACACAAGGTCGGTTACAAAGGAGGAGATATCCATATACGTATTGCCTAGCTTGCCTTCCACGCCAAGTAGAGTCTCATCCGGACACGAGACAAAGTCTTCAATCTTGTATCTTCATAGTCTAACAGTCCGGCCAATGGAGATAGTCCGGCTATCCGGAGACCCCCTAATCCAGGACTCCCTCCGTAGCCCCTGAACCAGGCTTCAATGACGATGAGTCCAGCGCGCAGTATTGTCTTCGGCATTGCAAGGCGGGTTCCTTCTCCCAATACATCACAGAAGAATTTGAATATGAGGACAGTGTCCAACCCTGCAAAATAAGTTCCACATTCCAAAATATTTTCGCATATCTAATTTGCTGGCTTATTTTGGCAGCATGACGTTATGTCATGGCTCGGTGATTATTTGAAGTTTCCTTTAACCAGCCCCACACATAACGCGAGGCAGTTTTTCGACACGTCTTATCAAAGCAGAGATCGTGTCCCCTTATTACGGGATTCTCATCAATACGGGCGTGGGTAACCCAACCGCGCCATCAATTGCGGCACTTGGGGGATAAGCGAGTTTTACCAGGCAAGTGGGGACGCTTAGTTTCTTCCGCTCATATAAAGGGATAAGAATTCACCTTTCTATCCACGCCTTCTTCCTCCTTTGCTCATTCGTTTTCGCACACTCGAGCTCTAGCACCCAAGTCCACACTTACACCTCAACCTTCTCCAACCATGTCCGGAGCGGGAGGCAAGTGGATGGTCTCTTCAGTCACGGAGGGAGACATCAAGAAACTGAGGAGAGCCGGATACCTGCCCAGCGACATCGCGCACCAACTCCCAGATGAGGGGCAGCTCATCCCCACCCCCAGGCCCCATGAGAGGGTAGTATTCCTCACCCATTTCCTCTGTGGACTGGGATTCCCTCACCATCCCTTCGTCCGGGGGCTCATGTTTTATTACGTCCTGGATTTTCACGATCTGGCCCCGAACTTCATCCTCAACATCTTGGCGTTTATCGTCGTGTGCGAGGCCTTCCTCCGCATCAGGCCCCACTTCGGCTTATGGCTGAAGACCTTCAACGTCAAGCCGAAGGTGGTGGGCAGCCGCCAGGCGGAGTGCGGAGGCGCCATGGTGGGCAAGATGCCCAACGTAACATGGCTCGAGGGCTCCTTTGTGGAAACCATAAAGGGGTGGCAATCGGGGTGGTTCTATATCACCGAGCCGCATGACCCTACATGGGCAGCGGCCCCCGAGTTCCGTTCTGGCATTCCCACGTGGCTCACCTCCTGGAAAGAGTAGGGACTGCCCTGGGGTAATTCGAAAGAGCTGACCGGACTCCAAACATGTATTCAAAACATGCTGGATAAGAAGCTCAAGCTTGTCAACACCGAACTCTGAACAGGCTCTTCAACACGACTCATGAAGACGCCTGGAGGGTGCTGTTCAAAAGCGCCGAGGTCCCCCCCCCTATTACTGAGGATCGCGGATTCAGCGCGAAGCGCCAAGCCAGTGCGGTAAGCTGCTTTACCTTTCACAGGATACTTATTTTTTATATAGATGGACTCTATGCGGGATCTAAACTCCCGTACCTTTGCCCGACATATCGACTGTCCGCCTCCTTTGCCCGAGGGTGCCGCAGACGCTCTTCTGGCGAAGATGCTAACTCCGACCCCTTATAAGGTGCCGGAGAAGACCAAGAAGGCCAAGGGAACCCGAAGGAGTTCCCGACGCCAGGCGTCGTCGGACTCACCGTCCGATGACTCTGCGGTGCACTCTTCCCCCGAAGACGGGGAGGAAGAAGAAGAAGATGCTCCCCCACCGACAGGGGGAGACAAGAAAAGGAAGGCCGCCCCTACTGGGGAGGCCAGGGGGTCCAAGAAGGGAAGGACTCTTCTTCCGGACAGTTCCACCGCCGCCGACGAAGGCAAAGACGAGTGGTTGCCCAGGATCAAGCCCCCGGGGAGATCGTATGTATTTGGATACCAGAGTAACTCACAGGATTCCTTTGTCGCACTGCTTTCCCTAATCGCCGAACATGATTATGCAGGCCACCACGAGCCAATATTGAGGTATCATTGGATGGCTCCCTGGGCTCGTCGGACATGGATAGCGATCCGTTCCCGACCGCCACGTCCCCTCATCCTGCTGACGACGCCGAGGTGTTGTCTCAAGAGGCACCGGATCGAGGGGAGATAGTCCCGGAGGAGCCCCAAGGCGACCTTTCGGACTCCGGGAGCCGAGGGGACGGGGCCCCCGAGAGCTCCGAGTTCGGCCCTCAGCCGAACACCGTGCCTGACCCTCCAGCGCTTCTGGGCTCGGGCAGGCAGCCTCCTTCTAAGAGGGGCAAGACGCCTGTGCCGGTGACCTCTGTCCATCCAGAGGCACCAGACAATCTGCTGGAAGCGCTTCACAGCGCTTCCATCGACGATGAGCACCGCACTATCATGAGTGCGGTGATCCAGAAGGTTCAGTCCGCCAAGAGCGGATTGACTGAAGCCTGTGCCAGCCTTCTAACAGGCTTCGAGGTAAGTGTTTTAAAATGTAGTAGAAATATTACCGCATAGACAGTAGCCCGCGATGCTTTGTTTGGTGTTCACAAAGAAAAGCCGAACAGAGGATCAGATAATATCACATGAGTCTAATATATGTATGTCAATGTGCATATGCAGGCTTCGCTGCTGGCGTCCGCCGCACTGACTGTGGAGGTCGTCGTACTGAAGCAGGCCCTCGAGGGGTCCCGGAAAGAGCTCGGCCTTGCTAAGAGGCAGCTCGAGGAGAACAAGGGTAAGTAATACCCCGTCTATAGATATGTATATAAATATATATATATATATATATATAAGGATGCGATTGCCCAATGACAGGATCATTGTATGTTTGTTAGGGGCCACGGCCGAGGTGGCGACCCTGAAGCAAGCGCTAATCCAGGCCGAAGATAAAGCGGCCCAGGAGCGCACCGAGCGAGAGAAGCACGAGGCTCTGGTGGGCGAGGTGCAGCAAGAGCTCCAGGCTCTCGTGACAAAGCACGAGGCGTTGGATCTTGACTCCAAGACGCGGGAGTCTGAACTTGCCGCGGCCCTCGAGAGCGCAAAAAGTGCCAAGGCCAAAGCCCAAAAGGCCCTCCAAGAGATCGACGCGATGAAGAAGATAGCGGCAGGTAAGGCTTTCTATATGCAAAGCAAGCACGTAAAAGTAAATTAACGATTACTTACCCGGATCTGGAGCTCTTCAGGAGCATTCGCAGATTTTCCCTGCGGTGTGTCGGATGCCGCACATTTTTACCAGGCCGAGGACGGAAGCTCGACGGAGAAGCTGTTCTGTTCTCAGTATGCTGAGGTTGAACATCCGGTGCCGATGAACGACCAGCAGAAGTAGATGGTCGAGCTACATAAGGCGGCCGATTAGGCCATGAAGGGCTTTATAGTCCGGCTGTGGCCTGGCGACGCCCTTCCGAACAGCTTCTTCGGTCTGGTGAGGCGGCTTGTGGATGCCTGCCCATGGCTAGAGGTCGTCAAGCGATCCGTCTGCATTGAAGGTGCACGTCGGGCTTTTGCCCGTGTGAAATTGCAGTGGGTCAAGCTAGAAGCCGTGAAGCTGATCAAGGAGGGGCCGCCGGAGGGCAAGGGGCACCGCCACCCCGAGATGTACTACAAGGGTGTTCTGCCGGGTGCCCGTCTCATCGCGAATGAGTGACCAAAATATGTAATATTTGAATGAGACTTGCTCATCTGATCCTGTATGATGAAAACTTGTTTCATATGCGCTATGCAACGCTTGTTTGAATTTAAAATATTACCTTCTGTTTGGCCGTTTATCCAATCTGAGAGATGGCTAGTCCTCGGCTTCTGCTGCCATGCCACTAGTGCTGGGGTGTTTGGGATAAACTCGAGCACTCTTGTTCCCATATTTGGGTCCTTCGAGGGAGGTGCTCAGTACAACGAACAAGGCAACCGGACTAATTATGCTTTATCACTCTCACTTAGCCATAGAATTCTATAATTTTAAATTTCAGCGAAGCCCCTGATATTCAGAAGGTCGAATTCGGGGTGCGATACACGCCTGTAAGCCAGACAGGGCCGGCCCCTCGCCATAAGCGGCATAAGTCTTTAGGGACTCGGAAAAAACCTCGCCGAACAGCGACCAGTCTCTCGCCTTATCATGACAGTCAGTTTTAGCTTTCTCTACTGAGGTGCTAAACCCAGCAGAACCGGGGCACAATCGCAGTAGTTCTCCTAGCGCTACCTTAGCCGATAGAGTGGAACGTAAGGTACCAAAACATAGGAGCTGGGCAAACCCAACATTTGACCAAAGACATGATTCAGAGCTGATGCATATAATGCTATAAGTTCGGGGTGCCGCACTTGTGAAAGTGTTCGGACTTTTCACACGCATTGTGGGGTACGTAAGCCCCTGGTGTATTGGCCGTACCAGAGTGTACGGTTGCAAGGCGTCATTAAAGAATACATATATATATATATATAACAAGAATGCAATAATAGTCGTAATGTCATGCATTGTTGATTAAAAAAATTGCGTTAAGGCAGAGTGATACAGATAGTGTGATAAGCAAAGAGTAGGACTATGTCCCTTCCAAGGGCAAGCTGGGGAATGATATTGAATTAAATACTTCACTCGTTACTGTAATCAACCTGGGAATTCCGTGGTATAACGTAGCTGTCTGCCTCCTTGGTTGCTGCATCATGTGTTCGGCAACAGTGCTGCCGGACAGTGTTTCCACAGATTAAGGTCCTGAAAGAAAAAGAAAAATAACCAAACGGGAAGCCCCTAGTGCGGTTTAGGCCGCGTTTTGGGGCGTGCCACAGTTGTGGCCCCCTCCCCACCTGTGCCCATGGTATTTTTAATGCGTAATTATGTACGCGTGGTACGAATATCGCCATTGGGTTGGGATTGGAGTGGCCGCCGCATTGCTACCCGAGCTCAGATCGCGCCAGGCGGTCTATTTGCCGATTGCCCCGAGCGTGCTTGAAGGTGTCCGGGCTTTGAAGCGCTGAACTGGCTGATTGCCTTGAGAGGCTGCTTTGCGCTTCTGCTACGAGGGCCGCGGTGTGCTCCTCAGTTCGGAGAGAGCGCTCTGTGTTTGCATTGACTATAATAACTCTGCGAGGCCCTGGCATCTTGAGCTTGAGGTATGCATAATGCGGTACCGCATTGAATCTAGCAAATGTGGTTCCCCCGAGAAGCACGTGATAACCACTGCGGAACGGGACTATATCGAAGATTAACTCTTCGCTTCGGAAGTTATCCGGGGATCCGAAGACCACTTCCAGTGTAACTGAGCCTATGCAATGGGCTTCTACACCTGGAATGACGCCCTTAAAGGTCGTTTTTGTGGGTTTGATCCTTGAGGGATCTATACCCATTTTGCGCACTGTGTCCTGATAATGCAGGTTCAGGCTGCTGCCACCCTCCATAAGGACTCGAGTGAGGTGAAATCCGTCGATGATTGGGTCTAGGACCAGTGCGGCGAATCCTCCATGACGGATACTAGTGGGGTGGTCCCTGCGATCGAAGGTGATCGGGCAGGAGGACCAAGGGTTGAACTTTGGGGCGACTGGCTCCAACGCATATACGTCCCTGAGCGCATGCTTCCGCTCCCTCTTGGGGATGTGGGTTGCGTATATCATGTTCACCGTCCGCACTTGCGGGGGAAACCTCTTTTGTCCTCCAGTGTGTGGCTGCCGGGGCTCCTCCTCGTCATCGCTATGCGGCCCCTTGTCCTTGTTTTCGGCAATTAACTTGCCGGCCTGCTTGAATACCCAACAATCCCTGTTGGTGTGATTGGCTGGCTTGTCTAGGGTGCCGTGCATTTGACACGAGTGATCGAGTATATGGTCCAAGCTGGATGGGCCCGGCGTACTTTGTTTGAATGGCTTTTTCCGCTGACCGGGTTTAGAGCCTGTGAATCCGGCATTGAATGCCGTATCCTCAGTATTTTCGCTGTTAATGCGGCGCTTATGCTTGTTCCGACGTGACCTGCTATTGCCATCCTTGGTATCTGAGGTACCTTGGTTCTTTGATATGTTATTACTGCGAGCCAGCCAACTGTCTTCTCCCGCACAAAAGCGGGTGATGAGCGTTGTGAGAGATGGCATAGATTTCGGCTTTTCCTGACCAAGGTGCCAGGCTAGCCACTCGTCTCGGATGTTGTGCTTGAAAGCTGCTAAGGCCTCCGCATCCGGACAGTCGATGATTTGATTTTTCTTTGTAAGGAACTGAGTCCAGAATTGCCTGGCCGACTCTTCTGGCTGCTGAATTATGTGGCTCAAGTCATCAGCGTCTGGTGGATGCACATAAGTGCCCTAAAAGTTGTGAGGAATGCGGCTTCCAGATCTTCCCAATAGCTAATGGAGTCCGCTGGCAAGCTGTTAAGCCAATGCCGCGCTGGTCCTTTGAGCTTTAGTGAGAGGTATTTGATGGCATGTAAGTCATCACCGCGGGCCATGTGGATGTGGAGGAGGAAGTCCTCAATCCATACTACGGGATATATTGTGCCGTCGTATGATTCAATGTTTACAGGTTTGAAACCTTCTGGGAATTGGTGTTCCATTACTTCGTCTGTGAAGCATAAGGGGTGTGCGGCGCCTCTGTATTGGGCTATATCTCGACGCAGCTCGAATGGGTCTTGCCCGCTGTGTTCGGCCCGGCCGGATTTGCTTTTACTGTATCCGGCGTGATGTTTGTCATCTCGCAGAGTGGTGCGCCCTCATGATCCATAGATCGATCTTGAATGCTTTGCCTTGTCCTCCAATATGTTTCACAGGTCTGGCGTATCTCCCCATGCCTTTTTATTTGAATGGCATTGGGGTGGGGGCTGAGCTTTTGGCTGGAATGCCTCTCTATCGCGGCCACGAGGTGGCCGATCCGCCGTATCATACGCTTCTTCCTCCAGTCGGGGTAGTAACCTGTGCCTTGGGTAACTCTTGGAGGGGCACTCGAGTTTATATTCCTCGGCCGCGAGGACTTCAGTCCATTTGTCAACTAGCAGATCTTGATCAGCTTGAAGCTGTTGCTGCTTTTTCTTCAGGCTATTTGCCGTGGCCATAAGCCGGCGCTTGAAGAGCTCTTGTTCGACGGGATCCTCTGGGACGGCGAATTCATCTTCGCCGAGGCTTGCCTAGTCTTCGGAGGTGAGGATGTAATTGTCATCCTCCTCCTCTCCATCTGCCGATCTCTCAGGAGAGCTGGCTCCTTCATCCTCCTGCTCTAAATCTTGCTGGAGGGGATTGTTGTTGTCTTCGGCACTATCCGGAGTATTATTATCTCCTGTGCCGGTATCACCACTTTTGCTTTGGCGGGACTTAGAGCGGCACCGCTGATGTTGGCGCTTGGGTTGCTTCTTGGAGGGGTCATCCTCCCCTATCTCGTCGCCATTGCCTTCGTTGGGTGTATCCACCATGTATATGTCATATGACGAGGTGGCTTTCCAATGCCCTATAGGTGCTGGTTCATGTTCGTCTCCGACATCGTCGTCCATACCGTCGATGTCTTCGGAGTCGAAGTCGAGCATGTCGGTTAAATCATCGACAGTGGCTACAAAGTGGGTGGTGGGTGGGCGTCGAATTTCTTCGTCGTCCGCATCCCAATCCTGTTGGCCATAATACGGTCATGGCTCTCCTGACAAAGAGAGAGATCTTAGTGAATTCAGAATGTCGCCGAAGGGTGAGTGCTGAAAGATATCCATGGTGGTGAATTCCATGATCGGCGCCCAATCGGATTCGATTGGCAGGGGCGCGGGTGGTTCGGAATCAGAAAGAGAGACCGGCACCTTGGAGTCACGGGCTGCGCGGAGGATTATGCTGGTGTTTGGCTCGATCGCCGTTGAGACTGCAGCCCCTGAGGCGGTGTCTACCAACCCGTCCTTGATTGGCGCATTTGGCTCCGAGCTAAGGGTTGGAGCTGATGCGGGCGTGGCCTCTGGGGTACTGTTCGGCGGCAGAGCTAGGTCATACCCATCGCGATAGTGCGGCACGCCCGGCTGTGGCTCGAATCTGTCGAAGGTCAAGTCTCCGCGGATGTCGGCCGTGTAGTTCAAACTTCCAAATCTGACCTGATGGCCAGGGGCGTAGCTTTCAATCTGCTCCAGATGGCCAAGCGAATTAGCCCGCAGTGCAAAGCCGCCGAATACGAAGATCTGTTCGGGGAGAAAAGTCTCACCCTGGACCGCATCGCCATCGATGATAGTAGGAGCCATCAAGCCTAACGGCGACGGCACAGAGGAACTCTCAATGAAAGCACCAATGTCGGTGTCAAAACCGGCGGATCTCGGGTAGGGGGTCCCGAACTGTGCGTCTAGGCCGGATGGTAACAGGAGGCAGGCGACACGAAGTTTTACCCAGGTTCGGGCCCTCTTGATGGAGGTAAAACCCTATGTCCTACTTGATTAATATTGATGATATGGGTAGTACAAGAGTAGATCTACCACGAGATCAGAGAGGCTAAACCCTAGAAGCTAGCCTATGGTATGATTGTTGTTGTCCTACGGACTAAAACCCTTCGGTTTATATAGACACCGGAGAGGGTTAGGGTTACACAAGGTCGGTTACAAAGGAGGAGATATCCATATACGTACTGCCTAGCTTGCCTTCCACACCAAGTAGAGTCCCATCCGGACACGAGACGAAGTCTTCAATCTTGTGTCTTCATAGTCTAACAGTCCGGCCAATGGAGATAGTCCGGCTGTCGGGAGACCCCCTAATCCAGGACTCCCTCAGCGTTATTATTACATTGGTCCTTAAAATCTTCGCAATCTTTTGTACGCAATCACCAGGATTTTGCTTGCCTATGAGTCTGTAACGCCCTCGATGCGGCTATATCTCCTACGTGTCGAAGCACGACTTAGAGGCATAACCGCATTGAAAGCAATGTCGCAAGTAAGGTAATCTTCACAACAACCCATGTACATATATAAAAGGGGAAAAGATACATAGTTGTCTTACACTCACCACATCACACAAATACATGAATAACATTACAATCATCCAATACACTCATGGTCCGACTACGGTACAAAAATAAAGATCAACCCCCACATGCAACAAAGTCCCCGATTGCCCCAACTGGGCACCACTACTGATCATCTGGAAAAGACACATAGTAACAGCGAGAGTCTACATCGAACTCCCACTTGAGCTCAAGCGCATCGTCTGGAGCAGTATCATCGGTCCCTGCATCTGGTTTGGAAGTAATCTGTGAGTCACGGGGACTCAGCAATCTTGCACCCTCGCGATCAAAACTATTTAAGCTTATAGGAAAGGCAAGGTATGATGTGGAGCTACAGCAAGCGACTACCATATATGGTGGCTAACCTGTTCGCAAAAGAGAGCGAGAAGAGAAGGAAAAAGCACGGTCGAACAACTATGATCAAGAAGTGATCCTAGAACAACCTACGTCAAGCATTACTCCAACACCGTGTTCACTTCCCGGACTCCACCGAGAAGAGACCATCACGGTTACACACGTGGTTGATTCATTTTAATTAAGTTAAGTTCATGTTATCTACAACCGGACATTAACAAATTCCCATCTGCCCATAACCGCGGGCACGGCTTTCAAAAGTTCAAATCCCTGCATGGGAGTCCCAACTTAGCCCATCACAAGCTCTCACGGTCAACGAAGGATATTCCTTCTCCCGAGACATTCCGATCAGACTCGGCATCTCGGTTTTACTAGACATCCTCGACAATGGTAAAACAAGTCCAGCAACACCGCCCGAATGTGCCAACAAATCCCGATAGGAGCTGCACATATCTCGTTCTCAGGGCACACTCAGATGAGACTAGCTACGAGTAAAACCAACCCTCAAGTTTCCCCGAGGTGGCCCCGCAGGCAACTCAGTCGGACCAACACTCAGAGGAGCACTGGCCCAGGGGGGTTTAAATAAAGATGACCCTTGGGCTCTGGAAACCCAAGGGAAAAAGAGGCTAGGTGGCAAATGGTAAAACCAAGGTTGGGCATTGCTGGAGGAGTTTTATTCAAGGGGAACTATCAAGGGGTTCCCATTATAACCCAACCGCATAAGGAACACAAAAACCAGGAACATAACACCGATATGACGGAAACTAGGGCGGCAAGAGTGGAACAAAACACTAGGCAAAAGGCCGAGCCTTCCACCCTTTACCAAGTATATAGGTGCATTAAGATAAAAAAGATAATATGGAGATATCCCAACAATAAACAATGCTCCAACAAGGAACGATCTCCAATCTTCACCTGCAACTAGCAACGCTATAAGAGGGGCTGAGCAAAGCGGTAACATAGCCAATCAATGGTTTGCTTGGACATGGTGGGTTAGAGGTTTGACATGGCAATTTTGGAGGCATGATAAGCAAGTGGTAGGCATCGTAGCATAGGCATAGCAAAAAAGAGCGAGCATCTAGCAAGCAAAGATAGAAGTGATTTCGAGGGTATGATCACCTTGCCTGCAAACTTGTCAGGGTTGACTTGATCCTCGTAAGCGAACTCAACGGGCTCCCCATTCACGAACTCGTCTCCCGGCTCTACCCAAACAAGAACAACAAGCAAACGGAACACAATCAACCACGTGCAATGCTCAAACAACATGATGCAAACATGGTATGATATGCGGGATGCGATATGTGATGCATATGCGAGATTTGACAAGGAATGATTGAACCTGGCCTCAACATGGAAATCCAAGGGTGCCACTGGAAAGGTGAGGTGATTTCGGTTGAAATCGATATAAAGATCACTGGAATCGGATGCGCGGTTTGGAAATGGCAAGCAAAACAAATATGGCACCAGTCTGCGATAATTAGCAAGTGACCAACTAAATGCAACAAGATAAATATAGTACAGCACTCAAAGATAACAACAAAATACATTGCAGGGATCCATTCATGAAGATTGACAAAAGATGAACACTGAGCTATGGCTAATTCATCCATTAACAGGTTCAAACAAGCATGGCAAAAGTGCAAAAGATAACAGGTTTCAGACTTAGTGAAATTAACACAAGTCTGGAATTTATCATCAGGAAGCACACTTTAGAGCATGAAAACTACATGCTGCAGGAACTTAACATGGCAAGGCAAGGCATGGAATGAAGCTAATCAAAGCACTTAACAAAAGTCCCTTAGTGACCTTGAGCCAAAAGGTAATAGAAAATACAATTGCAAGCATGTGAACATAGCTAAAACATAAACAGATCTCAGACTTAGTGAAAAATGGGAGCATGCAAATCAGTTAACGAGTAGGCATGTTTACGAGCTTGATGCACTCACTACATAGCATGGCATGACAAAGTAAGCATACACCCATCAAGAATACATATCATAGAAGCTACAAATGGTAAGAACAACAACATAGCATGCACGGATCAATAGCAACATCCTCGGCAAAATCGCTAAACATGTCAACAATCTGCCAGGATTCACGATATAGCAAAAGTAGAGCTCGATTGAATCAAGCTAGGGTGCTCCATAAATGCAAACAAAGAAATGGATGGATAAAGAACCACAAGGTTAACAAAACATACTTACTGATCATCCTTAAAAGAGGCACGAATCACTAGGAAACAACATGAACATATGGCATATCAACAAAATCAGGACAAGGACTTAGTGAAATTCTAAGTCCCTGAAATCAGCATTACCGATTGCGCTACTTTGCAAGCTTGTGCTAGTCACCAAAAATATCACAAGAATACATGGCAAGCACCTCTATAAAGATGACATGGCATATAACAAAACACATGTAGAGCTCAGGAGCATAGCATGCACACATTAATCATGGCAAAAATGGCAAATAGCTATTTGATGAAATAGATGAGACAAATTCACCACATAGCCCTCTTCCAACAGCATTTAAGGCATCCAGATGAGCTCAAATGAAAATGATGCAATGAGATGAAATGATGTACTCGTCGAGATGAACATTTTGATATGCTACACGCACAAATCGGAGCTACGGATGCAGAGATACGACATGTCAAAGGATGCAAATAATCTAGGGTTTGTAGGGAAAAAGTCAACCATCTCCCGATCTAGATCTGGATCTGGCGCGTTTCTCGAGGTTCGCCGGGGATCACTATTCACCGGACTTGCCGAGGTCATCAGGGTTCGCCGGAGTCGCGGGATGAGGTGGCCGGAGCCGAGAGGACGGTGGCCGGAGCGGGGCAGCGCGGAGGAGGTCCGGCCTCTGCGGCGGTGAGCGGCGAGGAGGAAGGCGACGGGCGGCGGGCGGCGAAGCCCGATGGAGGTGGCGGCGACCGGGTGGCGCTGGCGTCCCGGTGACTCGCCGGCGCGGGCAGGCGGCGAACGGGGCGAGGGCGGCGGAGCTAAACGGCGGCGGCGGCGCTGGAGGCCGAGGCGCTCGGGGCGGCGGCTCGGGCCCAGCGCTGCTCGGGTGGGCCGGCCTCGGGCCCCGGTGGGCCGTGACGGGTGCAGGGATGGCACGGAAGACGCGTGGCGGCGGCGGAGCTGACGTGGCAGCGCGCTATTGGACGAGGCAACATGGCGGCGGGCGGCGGACGTGTCCGGCGCGGCATGGACGCGTCCCGCGGCGCGGGGAGGAGTTTGCTAGGGTTTGGACTGCGCGAAAAATCTAGGGGAGGACACATATTTATAGGTAGAGGGAGCTAGGAGACTCCAAATTGAGCACGGTTTTCGGCCACGCGATCATGTTCGAACGCTCTAGACGATGGAGGGGTTTTTGTGGGTTTTGTGGCAAATTGGAAGGGTGTTGGGCTGCAACACAAGCGAGGCCTTCTCGGTCCCTCGGTTCACCGTTGGAGTATCAAACGAAGTCCAAATGGCACGAAACTTGACAGGAGGTCTACCGGTAGTAAACCAAGGCCGCTTGGCAAGTCTCGGTCCAATCCGGAAATGTTTAACCCCCACACACGAAAAAAGGTAGAAAGGGACACCAGAGGAGATAGGAGCGCCGGAATGCAAAACGGACAACGGGGAAAATGCTCGGATGCATGAGACGAACACGTATGCAAATGCAATGCACATGATGACATGATATGAGATGCATGACAAAGGCAACAACACATGGAGACAAAAACCCGAACCCGAGGAAAATAAAATAACTTAGGCCAGAAACGGCAAGAGTTGGGATACATATAAGGTACATTACATCCGGGATGTTACAACACTCCACCACTACGAAAGGATCTCGTCCCGAGATCTAGGACTGGAAAAACACCGGGTACTCAGAACGGAGGTGATCCTCGCAATCCCAGGTGGCTTCACGGTCGGAATGGTGTGGCCACTTGACTTTGCGGAATTTGATTGACTTATTTCAAGTCTTGCACTCAGTTTCTTCAAGAATAGCAATGGGGTGCTCATGATAAGAAAGGTCTTCTTGGAGATCAATGTCTTCGAAGTTGATGGTGCGGTCAGGGGTCTTGAAGCACTTGCGGAGCTGAGAGACATGGAACACGTCGTGCACGTTTGCAAAGTTGGAGGGAAGCTCGAGTTGATAGGTAAGATCGCCTCTCTTGCTGACGATCTTGAAAGGGCCCACGTATCTAGGAGCAAGCTTCCCTTTGATACCGAAGCGACGAGTACCTTTCATTGGAGAGATGCGGAGGTAAACATGGTCTCCAATCTCGAAAGCCAAATCATGATGCTTACTATCATAGTAGCTCTGCTGGCGCAATTGCGCTACTTTGAGGTTATCACGAATGACTTTGCACATATCTTCTGCCTCTGTGATCAAGTCATTTCCAAGAAGTTGACGTTCACCGGTCTCTGACCAGTTAAGAGGAGTACGACACTTCCTGCCATAGATAATTTCAAATGGGGCCTTGCCCGAACTCGCTTGAAATATGTTGTTGTAGGAGAACTCAGCATAAGGAAGACAATTTTCCCACTTCATACCGAAAGAGATAGCGCAAGCCCTGAGCATATCTTCGAGAATCTGATTAACACGCTCGACTTGGCCGCTAGTTTGAGGATGAAAAGTTGTGCTGAACCGGATGTTGGTGCCCATGGCCTTCTGAAAAGAATCCCAAAACTTCGAGGTGAAGATGCTGCCACGATCTGAAGAAATCAACTACGGAATGCCGTGCAGAGAGACAATCCGAGAGGTATACAGCTCCGCCAATTGAGCTGAAGTGATAGACTCTTTGATAGGCAGGAAATGAGCCACTTTAGTGAGTTTGTCGATGACAACGAATATAGCATCATTGCCACGCTTGGACTTTGGAAATCCCGTCACGAAGTCCATCTCAATGTGGTCAAACTTCCATTCTGGAATGGCAAGAGGTTTGAGGAGACCAACTGGTCATTGGTGTTCTTCCTTCACTCTTCTGCAGACATCACATTCATTCACGAACTGAGCAATCTCACGCTTCATTGAGTCCACCAATACGCCTGCTTGAGGTCCTGGTACATCTTTGTACTTCCAGGGTGGATAGAGAGGAGTGAATTGTGAGCCTCGTTCATAATGACTTTGCGAAGGTCACCTTTAGGCACAACAATGCGATCCTCTAAGAAGAGAGTATCCTTGTCATCAAGACGATAGCACTTGTACTTGGGTTGACTCTTGGCAATCCCAATCTTCACCTTCTTCACCATAGCATCAAGAAGTTGAGCCTCGCGAATCTGATCTTCCAAAATAGGAGAGACATGAAGGTTGGCGAGGAAACCTTGAGGAACAATTTGTAGATTGAGTTTGCGGAAAGCTTCACAAAGCTTGGGTTGGTAAGGCTTGAGAATCAAACTGTTGCAGTGAGCCTTCCTGCTCAATGCGTCAGCAATTACATTGGCCTTGCCTAGAGTATATTCGATGCTCGGATTATACTCTTGAATCATTTCGACCCAACGACACTTCCTGAGGTTGAGATTAGGCTGAGTGAAGATGTACTTGAGACTCTTGTGGTCACTTAAGATGTCCACTTTTCTTCCCAATAGGAGATGTCTCCAAGTCAAAAGAGCATGCACAACTGCCGCCAACTCGAGGTCATGAGTGGGGTAGTTCTTCTCGTTGGGCTTCAACTGGCGAGAAGTATACGCCACAACTTTCTTCTCTTGCATCGACACTGCACCAAGACCTTGAAGAGGCATCGCAGAAGACCTCGGATGGTTTGGATTCATCAGGAGGAGTCAGAACTGGAGCAGTGACTAATTTCTCTTTCAGGGTGTTGAAAGCGATGTCACATTCAAGAGACCAAACGTACTTCACAACGCTTCTGGAGAAGGTTGGAAAGAGGCTTCGCGATCTTTGAAAAGTTCTCAACGAACCTTCGGAAGTAACTTGCGAGACCAAGGAAGCTGCGGAGTTGCTTCATGTTCTGAGGTGGTTCCCAATTCACAATTGCAGACACCTTCTCAGGATTCACCGCTATGCCCTTGGCAGAGATGATCTTCCCAAGATAGAGAACCTCATCGAGCCAAAACTCGCACTTAGAAAACATGGCATAGAACTGATGTTCTCTGAGCTTATCCAGCACCAAACGCAAGTGCTTGGCATGATCTTCCTTGTTCTTCGAAAAGACCAGAATGTCATCGAGGTAGACCAAGACGAAGTCATTTGTGTAGGCATTGAAAATGAAGTTCATCATGTGAGAGAAAGTCGGCGGAGCGTTGACAAGGCCAAAAGACATGACAGTGTATTCATATGAACCATAGCTTGTTCTCAAAGCCGTCTTGGGGATATCTTGCTCACGAATTCAAATCTGGTGATAGCCCATACGGAGATCAAGCTTGGAGAATACTTGAGCACCTTTGAGTTGTTCAAACAGCTCGTTGATGTTGGGAAGTGGGTACATGTTCTTTATAGTCTTCTTGTTCAATGGACGGTAGTCAACACAAAGTCGGTCCGTTCCATCCTTCTTCTTCACAAAAAGGACTCCACAACCCCACGGAGAAGAACTAGGTTGGATGAGACCCATTCGCTCTTGAATATCGATTTGCTTCTTCAGCTCCTTCAACTCTTCAGGTCCAAGCTTGTAAGGACGTTTGCAAACAGGTTCCGTGCCAGGCTCAAGATCGATAACGAACTCAACTGGCTGGTGCGGAGGCATTCCTGGAAGCTCTTCTGGAAAGACGTCTTGATATTCGCAAACGACTGGAATTTGAGAGATGGCATCCAGTTCACCCTTCTCATTGAGAGAAAACAGACGGATGGTATTATCCCGAGCGGCAAAGACAATAACATCCTCAGACGAATGAGTCAATTGAATCTGTCTGGCTGCACAATCAAGTTGAGCCTTGTGCTTAGAAAGCCAGTCCATTCCAAGAATAACATAAATATCCGAGTTACCAAGAACCATTGGAGAAGCCAGAAACTTGAAATCA
Source organism: Triticum urartu (assembly GCF_056163025.1). Taxonomy (NCBI): domain Eukaryota; kingdom Viridiplantae; phylum Streptophyta; class Magnoliopsida; order Poales; family Poaceae; genus Triticum; species Triticum urartu. The sequence goes on from NC_141876.1 coordinate 334,428,877, forward strand.
TCCATCATGATAGAAATATCCAGAACCATCATGCTAGAACTCAGATGCTTAGCCGGAGAAACAACTTGCAATGCTCTAGGTAATGCCTTAGTACCAAAATTGTTCTCCGATGCAAATGGGAATGACATGAAGGAATGCGATGCACCAGAGTCAAAAAGTACTTTAGCTAGAATATCATTAACAGGAAGGTTACCCATGATGACATATGATGAGTCCTCTACCTGAGCTGCATTCATCAAGTGGACCTTGGCGTGCTTGGGGTTATGCTTGACCACAGCTGTACTTGCCGATCTCACAGGTGGAGGAGGAGGGAGACGCCTCTGATTGAAGCATTTGTTTGCATAGTGACCCTTCTGTTGGCACTTGTTGCACGTTACCTCTGAAAGAGGACGGTGATACGGAGCACTTGATCTTGGAGCTTGAGACGAAGTCTTGTTCTGAAAGCCAGGGTTGGGTGGGCGGGAAGATCCACTGCCACCTTTTCTCTTTTGCTGATAAGGCTGACAGAACGGAGGAGGAGGAAGCCAATACTTTTGCTGCTTAGCCACTTGAGTTGAGGAAGAAGGAGTTGCATCTCTGACTCGCTTCTTAGAAGCATCGCACTTCGGTTGAGCAGTCTCTTGCTACATTGCCATGTTGTAAAACTCATCGTACCTCTTGGGCTCATAGAGGACAAGAGCTAGCTAGATTTCTTCTCTGAGACCACCCCTAAACTGATATATCATGCTCTTCTCGTCAGGGACGTCTTTCTTAGCAAAACGGGCGAGCTTCTGAAGCATTTTGTTGTACTCGTAAACAGACATAGTGCCTTGCTTCAGGTTGCGGAATTCCTCATGCTTGCTTTCAACCACGCTTTGAGGAATATGATGAGCTTTGAATTCTTGACGGAATTCATCCCAGGTAATCACACGGCCTCGTCTGGAATCTTTGTACTGCTGGAACCATTCTGCAGCTTGGTCTTTGAGTTGAAAGGAGGCGAACTTGACAAAGTCCTCGGGCCTGACGTTACTGCACTCGAAATGCTTGCATATGTCCACGAGCCAATCATCAGCGTCTGTTGCCTCAACACAATTGCTGAAGGTCTTTGGCTGGTTAGCAAGGAACTGGTTGACTGTAGCAAACTGATTCTGATTGTTGCCATGACCCTGGTTCCCTTGGTTGCGCTCTTGAAGAAGTTGCATGATCAGCTGCGTGTTTTCATTGGTAGTGGCCATCACAGCTTGACATGCCTCCGGAGGTGGAGGTGGTGGTGGCGGATCAGGATTCGGAGTCGTGCGCGTTGGAGGAGCCATCCTAAAGAGGTTGACATCCGTTAGCACATTGACAGACAAATATTGAAGCTGAATCAAACGGGTTGAAATTGCAACATAAAGTATTCACATCCGAACCAAATGAACGAATGCATTCCAATCAAAATGGTCACATATCCATAAATTGAGAAGTGAAAGTGCAACTATCCCTAGGTGGTTTTGGTAATTTATAACAACATATAGCTCATTGAGCTAATGCTATTCCAAGATGATTATTTCAGGAAAGCTCAATGATTGGCATGGCATGGATGTGAAAGTGGAACCCTCAAAATGCTAAGGAAAAAGGATAGGCTCAAGCTCAAAAGCTCAAGACTCTTCATTTTATATTTTAGTGATCCAAGATCACATTGAGTCTTTAGGAAAAGCCAATACTATTAAGGAGGGATGAGGTGTTGCTTAATGAGCCTCTTGCTTCATGTGCTTAGTGATATTCTCCAAAACCCTCAACTACTTTCCCATATCCACATATGACGTAAACCCTAAGCCAAACTCGGTCCTACCGATTCTTCCTATCCGGCGCCACCGAGTTTCACTTGTCATTAGCCACTGCCAAACCCTAGAAATTCGGTTCTACCGATAAGGATCTCGGTCTCACTGAGATGGGGTTGCAAACTCTCTGTTTCCCTTTCGTAACTTTTTGGTCTCATCGAAAGAGCAAATCGGTCCCACCGAGATTGCAATGTAAACTCAGTGTTTCCCCTTTGTAACTTTTCGGTCTCACCGAGTTCCACTCGGTCTCACCGAGAGAGCAAATCGGTCCCACCGAGTTTGCCTGACCAACTCTCTGGTTAGCTAATTACCAAATTCGGTCTCACCGAGTTTGTGTAATCGGTCTCACCGAGATTACGTTATGTCCGAACCCTAACCATATCGGTCCTACCGAGTTGCATGTCAGTCCCACCGAAAATCTCTAACGGTCACTAGGTTTACATTTTCGGTCCGACCGAGTTTATTGATTCGGTCCCACCGAGATTGGAAAAATGTGTAACGGTTGGATTTTGTGTGGAGGCTATATATACCCCTCCACCTCCTCTTCATTCGAGGAGAGAGCCATCAGAACACACACACCATTCCAACTCATATGTTCTGAGAGAGAACCACCTACTCATGTGTTGAGACCAAGATATTCCATTCCTACCATATGAATCTTGATCTCTAGCCTTCCCAAGTTGCTTTCCACTCAAATCTTCTTTCCACCAAATCCTATGAGAGAGAGTTGAGTGTTGGGGAGACTATCATTTGAAGCACAAGAGAAAGGAGTTCATTACCTACACACCATTTGTTACTTCTTGGAGAGTGGTGTCTCCTAGATTGGCTAGGTGTCACTTGGGAGCCTCCGACAAGATTGTGGAGTTGAACCAAGGAGTTTGTAAGTGCAAGGAGATCGCCTACTTCATGAAGATCTACCGCTAGTGAGGCAAGTCCTGTGTGGGCGATCGCCATGGTGGGATAGACAAGGTTGCTTCTTCGTGGACCCTTTGTGGGTGGTTGCTTCTTCGTGGACCCTTCGTGGGTGGAGCCCTGTGTGGACTCGCGCAATCGTTACCCTTGGGTGGAGCCCTGTGTGGACTCGCGCAACCGTTACCCTTCGTGGGTTGAAGTCTCCATCAACGTGGATGTAGGATAGCACCACCTATCTGAACCACGGGAAAAACATCCGTGTCTCCAATTGCGTTTGATTTCTCCAAACCCTTCCCTTTACATTCTTGCAAGTTGCATGCTTTACTTTCCGCTGCCAATATACTCTTTGCATGCTTGCTTGAATTGTGTGATGATTGCTTGACTTGTCCTAAAATAGCTAAAATCTGCCAAGAACTAAAATTGGGAAAAGGTTAAGTTTTTATTTGGTCAAGTAGTCTAATCACCCCCCTCTAGACATACTTTCGATCCTACAAGTGGTATCAGAGCTTTGGTCTCCATTTGCTTTGGTCTCCATAGCTTTTGGTGATCATAGCCTTGGTTTCACAACCTAGGAGAGTATGGCGTCTAGCGAGGGAAATTATCACTGTAGAGGTCCTTACTTTGATGGTACTAATTTTGCTAGTTGGAAGCATAAAATGAAAATGCATATTCTTGGACATAACCCCGCCGTTTGGGCTATTGTGTGTGTTGGTTTGCAAGGTGACTTCTTTGATGGGAGATAACCAAACCGTGAAGCTACCGCGGATGAGTTGAAGATGTTGCAATACAATGCTCAAGCTTGTGATATTCTCTTCAACGGATTGTGCCCCGAAGAATTCAACAAAATCAGCCGTCTTGAGAATGCAAAGGAAATTTGGGACACTTTGATTGATATGCACGAAGGTACCGACTCCGTCAAGGAATCCATGTTGGATGTGCTTCAAAGCCAACTTGACATGTTCAAGATGAAGGATGGTGAAGGTGTCGCTGAAATGTACTCTAGGCTTGCTCTCATCACAAATGAGATTGCCGGCTTAGGAAGTGAAGAGATGACCGACAGATTCATCATCAAGAAGATTCTAAGAGCCTTGGATGGAAAATATGATACCGTGTGCACATTGATCCAAATGATGCCCAATTACAAAGATCTCAAGCCAACGGAGGTGATTGGAAGAATTGTTGCTCATGAGATGTCACTTAAGGATAAAGAGGAACTTCACAACAAATCAAGTGGTGCCTATAAAGCCTCATGTGAAGCCCCTACATCATCAAGTGAGAAACAAGACTTCAATGAAGAATTGAGCTTAATGGTGAAGAACTTCAACAAGTTCTACAAGAGTAGAAGCAAAGATAGAAGCTTCAAGTCAAGGTCCTACAATGACAAAAGATCTTCTAGTCGAGAGCGAAACTGCTACAATTGTGGAAGACCCGGACACTATTCCAATGAGTGTACAGCTCCCTACAAGAGAAGAGAAGATTCTCCAAGAAGAAGAAGCAAAGAATCACCACCAAGAGAGAGAAGGAGTAGATATGATCGTTATGAACGAAGATACTCACGGAGAAGCAAGGATTCGGAAAGGAAGGAAAAATCATCAAGGAGCTACACAAGACGAAGACATCAAGCTCATGTTGGTGAATGGGTATCCGGCTCCGACTCCGACAGCCACTCCGAGAGAAGTTATCACTCCGACTCCGAAGATACTCAAGATGAAGGTGTTGCCGGTCTAGCACTTGTGTCAACCAACTCCTACGACATATTTGACTCACCAAATGAAGGAATTGGAAGATGCTTCATGGCCAAAGGTCCTAAGGTAACACACCCCGAGTATGTTGATTTCAATAGTGATGAAGATGACTTGTTAGGTGATGATTTGCTTGTTGACAACTCTAGTGATGAATACTATGATGAAACGTCAATTAAACATGCTAATCAAGATAAAACGAATGACAATGATAAGGAGAAGATTGAGGCTCTAACTAAAGAACTAAACACTCTTAAGTTAGCTCATGAAACTATCTTCGAAGATCATCGAGAACTTTTAAGAGCTCATGAGAAATTACGCTTTGAAAAGCTCAATCTTGAGCAAGAGCATGAGTTCTTAAAAGCAATCAATGATGATCTCCGCAAGAAAAGTTCTTCTTACATTGCCAAGCGTTTACTCTTATCCACTTACATGCCTCAAGTCAAGTCTAGTAACAAGAACAAGAAAGATTCTTCCTCTAACAGTAACAATGATCATGTTAAATCCAATATTGTTGCTTCTAGTAGTTCTCTTGATTCCACTAATGATTCTCTTTGCCAAGTTACACTTGAGCAAAAAAATAGCTTATTGAAGGGAATTATAGAGAAAGGAGTGTACAAAAGCCTTGCCGGGAGTAAGCAATTCAAGGAAATTGTGCGCAAGCAAGGAATGCACCGGAAGAATCAAGGTGTTGGTTTTGAACGAAAGTTCAATGCCAATGGAGTTGAGTGGGAAGAAGATCAATACCCCAAGACAAAGTTTGTCCCTCAACAAGAGAAGTATGATGCTTCTTTCAAGGGGACACAAGCTCAAGATGATCTTCCACCACAAGACTACAAGCAAAAAGTCAAGGACAAGCTTCAAGAGGAAATTGATGCATTTGAAGAAGCTCCTAAGACTTTAGTCAAGTGGATTCCCAAGACTACTTCAAGTTCCACTTCATCAAGTACGACTACAACTCCAAGGATTCCCATCAAGATGATGTGGATCCAAAAGAAGAAGAACTAGAGAGTTCTTGAGGGTGACTCCGCCAACATACTTCACTCTTATCATTTTGGCAAGAACAAGTGCAATCAACTTCCACATCGTGCACTAGTTCAAGGAGTCACAAACCCTCTTGTTGGTAAGACAAGGGACAAGGTAACCTAAAAGTTTTCATGGACATCATCTTGTGTGTGCATCACTCTATGTCTATGGATATGCTTGTTTGTTCCTTATGGGACTAACCCATGTAGGTATTGAAAGTGCAATTCACTCAAATGGATAGCTCCAAGTGATCTACATCAACATTGAGCATCCACATCTTCAACATCTACATGAAGTCATCATCGACAAAACCCAAGGTTAGTTCATCCCTCTTAGGGGGGATATCACATCTAGGGGGAGCTTTACTCTAAGACTTGAGCTAAAGCAACTCTAAAGATGTGAACACAACAATGCTTTATGTAAAAGTGGTAACCCCACTTGAGCTTAAACGATGAGTATGACCTATGATCAAGTGTTCTCACTTGACTCCTAAGTCAATATACTAATATATAGATGACCTAGTCATCACAAATTGCTTGATAGATGCTAGAATTGGTTGTGCATGCCTTGTCACATATTTCATTTGCCATCTTATTGTGTGAGCATGCTGGTTGCATATTTTAGTTCGGTTTTATCTTCTTTTGCCAAGTGGATGGACAAGAATGCCTAAGAACCTCCTCTAGCTATCTATGCTTTTCTCGTCTCAAACTCTATTCATGCTGCATCACAAAATTTGATCAAGTCAGATTCGAACCACTCTGTGTGAGGAGCGCTCGGAGTCCCCGATTCGTCATAGACTTAAACTTCCAAAACCTCTTTATGATTCTCGGTCTGACCGATACCCCACTTTCGGTCCTACCGAGATCATTAAGTTGATCTAGGTTTTCGATCTCGGTGCAACCGATTTGAACATTTCGGTCACACCGAGTTTCAGTAACTGCCTGCAGTTATGAATCTCGGTGCCACCGAGTTGTTCCACTCGGTCACACCGACAGGGTCGGGCTATATATAGTCACGGGCAAAATTTTGGAAATTTCTCCGAACCCCTTCGCCCGCGCGATAGCCTGCTCTGCCCTCGTGGTCTCCGGATCGTCTTCTCGCCGCCAGCCGCCTCCAGTAGCTGGTCTCCATTGCCGTCAACTGGAATTCTGCCCCGCCGTTGCTGCCGTAGCAAGTCCCCGCCGAACTAGGGTATGGACTTGATCTTTGTGCTATTCTCCAATCTGATTCCTAGCACATTGTGTTCTTCATGATTCTTGCCACGATTGAAACACTCCTATCCAGTCAATACGCCCGTAGATTAGCTTTGATTCGAAAATTCTAGGTTTAAGTTTCCGCCGAAACCATCTCGGACCCAACGAGTTGAAAAACTCGGTCCCACCGATTTGGCTTATGCCATTGCACAAGTGAGACTCGGTCTGACCGAGAATTACTTATTGGTGTGACCGATTTTGGAACTCTGTGAAACCCTAGCAGTCTCGGTGCCACCGAATAGTGACTCGGTCCAACCGAGTTCACTAGTTTAGGTTCCAAAACTGCTTCGGTATCACCGAGTTTGAAAATCGGTAGATCCGAGATGATTTCAGTGGGAAACTAAAACTAAGTTTTTGGATCATTCTTTTGCAAAAATCTCTACATTTTGTGATGCTCATCCTTTCTACCTCATCTATAATCTGTTCACAGGGTCAGCAGTCAGAGCTTGCAGCATGTCAGACCAGAGTGATAGCCAGAATGTGTCAGAACAGCAAGTGGTGATGAGTGAGGGCACTAGTCCCTCCAGTTCTTCTGATGAAGGCAGCAGGAGCACCCCTAGCAACTTGCCAAAGGCTGCCACGAGACAGAGGAAGAAGAGGACTTCAGATTCTGAAGATGAAGACTATGTGGCAGAGGAAGAGGCCACTTCCAAGAGAGTTGAGCCAGCTCAAGGCACTAAGCCAGGCCTGCAAATCAAAAGGCCAGCAGGCAGGCAGCCAATGTCAAAGGCCAGAATGTCAACTGAGAAGCCCATAGAGCCAGTTGCAGCTGAGGGCAAGAAAAGAAAGGAAAGGGTGAAGAAGACTGTGGCTAGAGTGCTTGGCAAAGCTTCCATCATGGAAGAGGAAGAAGAAGAAGAAGTAGCTGCACCAGCACCCAAGGCACCCAAGCTAATGGTAGATGCCATAAAATCAGGGGGAGCTGCTTCCAAGGCCAAGCCAGCTCCAAAGCCAAAGCCAAAAAGGAACACAAGAAGCATCCCAGCTGCTGAAAAGAACAAGGCCCCAGTGCCTGAAGCTGCAGAAGAAGAGGAAGAGAATGTCCTAAGGAAGCTAAAGCCCAAGATCCCAGACCACAACGATGCTCATCCTATGGCTGAGGACATGAAGCTCAAGAGAGATTCAGGACTAAGGAAATGGAGAGAAGCAGACCCGTATGCTTCAAGGAGAAGGACAGCAGTTGACTACAGGTTTCACACCAAGGAGCAGCAGGATTTTTATGAGACAGTGCTGCTAGATAAGAAGCCCATTGTCTGCGATATGCGATGGGTTGATTGGACATACATCAAGGACAATGAGGAGCACTATCCTGGAGTGCAAGACAGCTTCATAGCTTGTGGAGTAGCTGACTTTGTTGGGCAGAAGCTCACAAAGTGGAATGAGGAGCTTATAATGCAGTTCTACTCCACGGCACAATTTTATCCAGATGGGAGGATCACATGGATGTCTGAGGGTACGAGGTACCAATCCACTGTTGAGGAATGGGCAAAGTTGATTAATGCCCCAGAGGAGCATGATGATGACATGGACATATATGCCAAGAAGAAGATGGACCACAACTCAATGTCCAATATGTACAAGGAGATCCCAAATGAAGCACTTGATACTTTCAAGTTTGGTCTTCTGTCAGGTCTGCCTACGATCAATTGGATACTAAGGCACACCTTACCGCCCAAGTCTGGAGATCACAAGATGATCAGAGACCATGCTATCAACTTGCTACATGTGTTTGATGTGCCTCAGAAGTTCAAGGTGATGAGCCTAATAGTGGAAACAATCAAGAGGACTGCAGCAGACCAGAAGAGGAGCTACGGATATGCCCCTCAAATTCAGGAGCTCATCAACTCCAAGATGGGCACGGGCATATATTTATTGGACAAGGAACACCTGCCCATCCGTCCAGATTTTGAGAACAATGAAGTTGTGATGACTGAGAATGAGCCATCGTCTGCACAAGCTTACGCAAAGAAGGAGAAGGCGAGGAAGGAGAAAGCTGCCAAGATGCCAACTCAAGAGGAGTCATCTGAGTACTTCTTGAAGACCAAACAAGAGCAGCTTGGTTACTTGATTGCATCCACGCTGAGGATTGAGCAAATCTGGCCACCCTCACTCAAAATCAGCAGAGCCTAGAGAGAATCATGGAACAGAAGTTCTATGACTTGGATGTCAAAGTAACGGAAGTTCAGTCTGCAGTGGAGCAGCTCCAGGAGGACATGCAGGAGAGGAGAGGCAGGACTACTACTCATGCCTTTGCCAGAGTGCCAAGAGGTCCGAGGTCATCTGCCGTGCCAGTTACTGACACAAGAGCCACCACCTCAGCACCAGCCACAGCCTTAGTTCCACCAGCTCCAGCATCTACTTCAGCTCCAACTCCAGTGTCTACTTCAGCATCTACCGAAGCCTTCGTCCTTGGAGTGATCCAGACACCACCACCACCTGAAGATCAAGCCTGAGCGTCGATCTAGTGCTATGCATTTTGTAGGAACTTTTTGGTAACTTGTTGCCAAAGGGGGAGAAGATGTATAGATCATAGGCTTTGAGAGAGAGAGAGTGTTGCTTTTCTCTCTTGCTTTATTTGGTGGTTTTTCAAACTTGTTTGCTTTTGAGTGCTTGAGATACTATGCTTGTGAGACATTGATGATCATGTGTTTGATCATAAGCTACACTTAATGCTTGATGAATGCTATTACCTTATCTATCTTATGTGATCTTTCACTTTTCTTGGTGATGAGTGCATGTATTTCATTCTTATCATTTTAAGCGCTCCACCAAGATGTATGTGACATGGAAGAGTAACCCATGACTCTAACTCCTTGTGCATTTGCAGTCCAAAGCAAATTTTAAATATGCACAAATTTAGAGGGAGCTCTTACTTATCACATACTTCTCAAAGCGACGATATATTTCATGCTTATTATCATTTGTCGAAGCTTTGATCTATATGTTGTCATCAATTACCAAAAAGGGGGAGATTGAAAGTGCAACTATCCCTAGGTGGTTTTGGTAATTTATAACAACATATAGCTCATTGAGCTAATGCTATTCCAAGATGATTATTTCAGGAAAGCTCAATGATTGGCATGGCATGGATGTGAAAGTGGAACCCTCAAAATGCTAAGGAAAAAGCATTGGCTCAAGCTCAAAAGCTCAAGACTCTTCATATTATATTTTAGTGATCCAAGATCACATTGAGTCTTTAGGAAAAGCCAATACTATTAAGGAGGGATGAGGTGTTGCTTAATGAGCCTCTTGCTTCATGTGCTTAGTGATATGCTCCAAAACCCTCAACTACTTTCCCATATCCACATATGACCTAAACCCTAAGCCAAACTCGGTCCTACCGATTCTTCCTATCCGGCGCCACCGAGTTTCACTTGTCATTAACCACTACCAAACCCTAGCAATTCGGTTCTACCGATAAGGATCTCGGTCTCACCGAGATGGGGTTGCAAACTCTCTGTTTCCCTTTCGTAACTTTTCAGTCTCACCGAAAGAGCGAATCGGTCCCACCGAGATTGCAATGTAAACTCAGTGTTTCCCCTTTGTAACTTTTCGGTCTCACCGAGTTCCACTCGGTCTCACTGAAAGAGCAAATCGGTCCCACCGAGTTTGCCTGACCAACTCTCTGGTTAGCTAATTACCAAATTCGGTCTCACAGAGTTTGTGTAATCGGTCTCACCGAGATTACGTTATGCCCAAACCCTAACCATATCGGTCCTGCTGAGTTGCATGTCAGTCCCACCGAAAATCTCTAACGGTCACTAGGTTTACATTTTCGGTCCGACCGAGTTTATTGATTCGGTCCCACTGAGATTGAAAACTGTGTAACGGTTGGATTTTGTGTGGAGGCTATATATACCCCTCCACCTCCTCTTCATTCGAGGAGAGAGCCATCAGAACACACACACCATTCCAACTCATATGTTTTGAGAGAGAACCACCTACTCATGTGTTGAGACCAAGATATTCCATTCCTACCATATGAATCTTGATCTCTAGCCTTCCCAAGTTGCTTTCCACTCAAATCTTCTTTCCACCAAATCCAAATCCTATGAGAGAGAGTTGAGTGTTGGGGAGACTATCATTTGAAGCACAAGAGCAAGGAGTTCATTACCTACACACCATTTGTTACTTCTTGGAGAGTGGTGTCTCCTAGATTGGCTAGGTGTCACTTGGGAGCCTCCGACAAGATTGTGGAGTTGAACCAAGGAGTTTGTAAGGGCAAGGAGATCGCCTACTTCGTGAAGATCTACCGCTAGTGAGTCAAGTCCTGTGTGGGCGATGGCCATGGTGGGATAGACAAGGTTGCTTCTTCGTGGACCCTTTGTGGGTGGTTGCTTCTTCGTGGACCCTTCGTGGGTGGAGCCCTGTGTGGACTCGCGCAATCGTTACCCTTGGGTGGAGCCCTGTGTGGACTCGCGCAACCGTTACCCTTGGGTGGAGCCCTATGTGGACTCGCGCAACCGTTACCCTTCGTGGGTTGAAGTCTCCATCAACGTGGATGTAGGATAGCACCACCTATCCGAACCACGGGAAAAACATCCGTGTCTCCAATTGCGTTTGATTTCTCCAAACCCTTCCCTTTACATTCTTGCAAGTTGCATGCTTTACTTTCCGCTGCCAATATACTCTTTGCATGCTTGCTTGAATTGTGTGATGATTGCTTGACTTGTCCTAAAATAGCTAAAATCTTCCAAGAACTAAAATTGGGAAAAGGTTAAGTTTTTATTTGGTCAAGTAGTCTAATCACCCCCCTCTAGACATACTTTCGATCCTACAAGAAGCCACTTAGAATTTAGGTATAAGAATAAAACAAGGTACGGACAAGAACGAATACTTGGTGAGGATTACCCAATCCCGAACCAAATATCTGTGGAAGAGGAACTAGAGCTACAAGAATTCCCACCTATGAAACTCCCGAACCTTTCCGGTTATGCAATCGGGTGTTGGGGATACAGGGGAAGCATAATATCTCACCCAAATCTAGCAAATCCTACATCCACCTGTATCCATCCTTCAACACATAACCGAGAAACCTTCGGAAATCGTCTACCTCAACCTTCGAAAAGCATCCGTTATTCAAGTTATGGCAATACTCCCAAACTCCCTCCCCAGTACTGGGTGGCGTCGAGGTTATCTCACCAACAACTGCATAAAAGAGATTTTCGATGTCGGCGAAACTCAGGTATTCCAAAATCTAAACAATAAAATTGTGACGACAACACCTCAGAGCTCAACTCCCCAGGACAGTGCCACAACTCCTAAATGACAGGAGGCACCAAGAACAATGTTCTCGTCACAAATCGATCAGAACGATTCCAAGATACCCGCGTGATCCTAAATTTTTTTAGTGAAATTTGAGAAGAGAAGAGTCAAAACTCTACGTCAGGATGCCTCACTAGAGCGATGAAGGGACTGGGGAGTAAAAAGAATTCCTAAACTCTCCGATATATAATTCCTAAATGACTCAAAACATTTTTCTAGACTCAACAACGCCAACGATTCGATCAAGCAGGGGGCTCCTAAGGTCGGGGAAGGCTCTGATTACCAACTTGTAACGCCCTCGATGCGGCTATATCTCCTACGTGTCAAAGCACGACTTAGAGGCATAACCGCATTGAAAGCAATGTCGCAAGTAAGGTAATCTTCACAACAACCCATGTACATATATAAAAGGGGAAAAGATACATAGTTGGCTTACACTCTCCATGTCACACAAATACATGAATAACATTACAATCATCCAATACACTCATAGTCCGACTAAGGTACCAAAATAAAGATCAACCCCCACATGCGACAGAGACCCCGATCGCCCCAACTGGGCACCACTACTAATCATCTGGAAAAGACACATAGTAACAGTGAGAGTCTTCATCGAAATCCCACTTGAGCTCAAGCGCATCGTCTGGAGCGGTATCATTGGCCCCTGCATCTGGTTTGGAAGTAATCTGTGAGTCACGGGGACTCAGCAATCTCGCACCCTCGCGATCAAGACTATTTAAGCTTATAGGAAAGGCAAGGTATGATGTGGAGCTGCAGCAAGCAACTAGCATATATGGTGGCTAACCTGTTCGCAAAAGAGAGAGAGAAGAGAAGGCAAAAGCACGGTCGAAGAAAATGATCAAGAAGTGATCCTAGAACAACCTACGTCAAGCATTACTCCAACACCATGTTCACGTCCCGGACTCCGCCGAGAAGAGACCATCACGGTTACACACGAAGTTGATTCATTTTAATTAAGTTAAGTTCATGTTATCTACAACCGGACATTAACAAATTCCCATCTGCCCATAACCGCGGGCACGGCTTTCAAAAGTTCAAATCCCTGCAGGGGAGTCCCAACTTAGCCCATCACAAGCTCTCACGGTCAACGAAGGATAGTCCTTCTCCCAAGACATTCCGATCAGACTTGGCATCTCGGTTTTACAAGACATCCTCGACAATGGTAAAACATGTCCAGCAACACCGCCCGAATGTGCTGACAAATCCCGATAGGAGCTGCACATATCTCGTTCTCAGGGCACACTCAGATGAGACTAGCTACGAGTAAAACCAACCCTCAAGTTTCCCCGAGGTGGCCCCGCAGGCAGCTCAGTCGGGCCAACACTCAGAGGAGCACTGGCCCAGGGGGAGTTTAAATAAAGATGACCCTCGGGCTCCGGAAACCCAAGGGAAAAAGAGGCTAGGTGTCAAATCGTAAAACCAAGGTTGGGCATTGTTGGAGGAGTTTTATTCAAGGCGAACTGTCAAGGGGTTCCCATTATAACCCAACCACGTAAGGAACGCAAAAACCGGGAACATAACACCGATATGACGGAAACTAGGGCGGCAAGAGTGGAACAAAACACTAGGCAAAAGGCCGAGCCTTCCACCCTTTACCAAGTATATAGGTTCATTAAGATAAACAATATAATATGGTGATATCCCAACAATAAACAATGTTCCAACAAGGAACGATCTCCAATCTTCACCTGCAACTAGCAATGCTATAAGAGGGGCTAAGCAAAGCGGTAACATAGCTAATCAACGGTTTGCTAGGACATGGTGGGTTAGAGGTTTGACATGGCAATTTGGGAGGCATGATAAGCAAGTGGTAGGCATCGTAGCATAGGCATAGCAAAAGAGCGAGCATCTAGCAAGCAAAGATAGAAGTGATTTCGAGGGTATGATCATCTTGCCTGCAAAGTTGCTAGAGTTGACTTGATCCTCGTAAGCGAACTCAACGGGATCCTCGTTCACGAACTCGTCTCCCGGCTCTACCCAAACAATAACAACAAGCAAATGGAACACAGTCAACCACGTGCAATGCTCAAACAACATGATACAAACATGGTATGATATGCGGGATGCGATATGTGATGCATATGCGAGATTTGACAAGGAATGATTGAACCCGGCCTCAACTTGGAAATCCAAGAGTGCCACTAGAAAGGTGAGGTGATTTCGGTTGAAATCGATATAAAGATCAATGGGAATCGGATGCATGGTTTGGAAATGGCAAGCAAAACAAATATGGCACCGGTCTACGATAATCAGCAAGTGACCAACTAAATGCAACAAGATAAATATGCTACAGCACTCAAACATAACAACAAAATACATTGCAGGGATCCATTCATGAAGCTTGACAAAAGATGAACACTGAGCTATGGCTAATTCATCCATTAACAGGTTCAAACAAGCATGGCAAAAGTGCAAAAGATAGAAAGGGACACCCGGAGGAGATAGGAGCGCCGAAATGCAAAACGGACAATGGGGAAATGCTCGGATGCATGAGACGAACACGTATGCAAATGCAATGCACATGATGACATGATATGAGATGCATGACAAAGGCAACAACACAAAGACAAAAACCTGAACCCGAGGAAAATAAAATAACTTAGGCCGGAAATGGCAAGAGTTGGGATACATATAAGGTAAATTACATCCGGGGTGTTACAGAGTCAGAAACAACCAGGATTTTCCTTGCCAACTTCTGTTAAACATTTACTTATATAAGTTAATAACATGTGGGATCTTTTTATAATGTATATATAAGTCTCTATAAAATATACGATAATAGTAATAATGTAAATATATATAATGTGGTTAAAAAATACATTGGGTTGCCGATCTTTAAGAAAAAAGCCCATAGGCCGGTATGGACCTCAAAAAATAAGTTGAAACCACTGTCACTGTTAAAATACAAAACCTAGGACTAGCTGATACTTGTTCGCCCTCTGGAAAAAATGATACCATATCCCCGAGCGAACTGGATTAAACAGGGGGGCCGGCGGCACAACTGATGAAGATCATCAGGAGCGGTTATGTTTTTTCTTCAGTGGATGGCTCTCGATGGCGTTTTTTATTTGCCTCTACACCATACAACTTGTATTTTTAGCCTCCTAGTCCGTGGTGGACTAGCAACCCATTTGCTACGCGGGCCAACCTATAGAAACCAGCACTCGATTTTTCATCAAGCCCCAAAATCTACGCAGTACTATGTTTGTTTTGAGGCCGAAAACATTACGGCAGGGGTTGAGCAGGGGAGGGGGCAAGACAGAGCAAAAAGATTAAAAAGAGCTGATGCGCCATTGTACCCTAACAAAGCAGGTGCAATTCTTCTTGGGAAGAAGGTGTGCCATTGACACCTACACGTCACATACCCCACAGTAGGCATACTAACAAGTTCACACACAAGTACGATAGAAAAGGTAAACATTCGTATCAAACTCAGGTTCACAGGACACAATCATATTCATAGCCAACATTCACTATTAACAACTCAAAAGGTTCATATATACACAAGTTCAGCATGTCTATGGATCCAAGTGATTGATAGATCACACAACAATATTCATAGATAATTCACAAAAAGATTCAGATATACACATGTTCAGTATGTTTATGCATCCAAATGATTGAGATCACAGCCAATATGATCCATGGACGAACTTTAATTACCTAGGGTACAGACTGGTAAATAGTGCTCAGTCGGAGGTAGTTCTTGCTAAAATTAATGCTTGTACGAGTAAACTTTCGAGTACATAAGAGGCAGCACAGTCAATCTGAACTTTGCTTGTAGGTTTATCCTCAAATAGTGGCCTCGTGCCGAGGGAGGTTTGAGCAACTTGGCCACTACTTTCATCCAACTAGTTTACTGGCTCATCTTGGTCTTGTAGCTCGCCAAAATTCTACATTGCAGACTGGTAAATGGTGTTCAGTTAGAGGTACTTCTTGCTGAACTTAATGCTTGTACGAGTAAAGTTTCGAGTACATAAGAGGCAGCACAGACAATCTGAACTTTGCTTGTAGGTTTATCCTCAAATAGTGGCCTCGTGCCAAGGGAGGTTTGAGAAACTTGGCCACTACTTTCATCCAACTAGTTTACTGGCTCATCTTGGTCCTGTAGCTCGCCAAAATTCTACATTGCAGACGAGAAAGGAGGCAGTTGAGAAAATGAACCGCCCAAATTTTGTGTGCAGTTCATCTAAAATGGAGCATCCCTGGCATGCAAACTAATTAAGTGCAAGATGAATATACGCGCCAACCAACTTGTCTGGAATCTTTAGACTCCATGCCATAAAGTTTGCTACCATATCTGCCGATAACCAAAAGGCCCAAGTTGGGACCATAGACTGGACTATGTTTTTCTGGGCTACGCACCAAGCAATATTTTTGGCGTTCACTCTCCTAATACTTGGAGTTTGACAATTAGTTGACGTCAGTTGATACTCGAATGAATATAGGCACTTCTTCTTGTCAACATCGATGCTTGTCTGAGTGAACTTTGGAGTACATAGCAGCAGCATAAGTACCTGCCCATCTGATCTTTTTGTGCGGTTCTACTGAAATCACCCAATGTAATCATTTGCATGCGAGTTCAGGCTCCAAGTTACTCCTTTATGAAATTGGCAAACAGTAGAACAATACCAAATTACCAATACATATGACAAGGACAATAATCAAGATAAAGACCAGTACCAACTTGTGTGAGGTAGCATATCAATTACTATTTCCTTTGGCTGGAAGCCGAGATAAGCCAAGCGACTGACAGCAAAGGAAGAATGCAAGCCCAGATTAGCGACTGACAGAAAAGGAAGGAAGTTGTCGAGGCAATGAAACACCCAAGGTTTTTGTGCAGTTCCACCAAAATCGAGCATCCCTATTGGCACATATATTGAGAGAGTGAGATTACTATAATTGTGGGACTAGTTGATGAAACATACACTAACAAATAGAAGCACCCTCATTATGTTAATGGGTAAAGTTAGCAACATAGTATTCTTGCTTAAAGGGAGGTATTTGTTTATTTAATCAGTGCCAATTAGCTCAATACTCAAAGCATTGCCATGTATCATAGGTTGCAAAACTTTAACGTGCAAAGATAATGGAGTTTCTCATGACAGTAGCATGATACAAATAGAGATGACAGCAAACTGATATGGATGAAGGCCTTAGGCTGGTACAAACCTGAGGAAAAAAGATTATTCATGTAGTCCCATAAGAGATGATAAAGCACTCACTGGAATCACTAAATAGTGTATATTTTTGTGCACTTCAAATGTATGGTTGAAATCACTCTTGTTTACCAGTGCTGAGATTATATCGAAAGATTACCAAGAACTTCCAGCAGAGTTAAAGCACTGGCAGGGATACAGTTCATTGTATTGTCTTGTGTAGTTCTACTAAAATGTATGATTGGCACAACATGATCCCTGTTTGCATAGGATCATCTCACAGGTAAGGTAGACGTTGCCGGAGCCCTTAAATAGCCTCGACTGAGGCCTCCGGCTTCAGCAAGATCACCTTGTCATTGTCTATTCTTCTTCTTCCTCTTCATCCTCTGTTTCTCTTTCTCCTCACAAGTTGGTGAAACCTAGTACATGATTGGCCTTCTATTTCTGAATTGGTTTCGTCGGTGAGGGAGTACAAGTGTACTAGTAAACAATAGCATTATTTTCTCATGGGAGTCACAAAATAGAGATGAACACATGCATTAAATATCATTCTTACCTAAAGGAAGGTTATGGCGTCAATATGGATGATGAGGATTGGAACACATATCTTGCTTTGTGCAGTTCCACCGAAATGAATCAACTATTCCATTCTGACATTCCAGTTAAATAGCACCAAAGTCACTTCTTTTAAGAAGTGTTTTGTGAAGTGCACCAAAAGGTCACAACAGCAACCTGGTGAAATGGATATCCCTTTTTGCACAAAAAGCTACAATGGAAACAGTCAAAGTCTCAAACAATTACGAGCGAAAACATTTGGCTAAACTTGTTGTGGCTTATAACAGTGGCATGGCTTCATTTTACCAGGGGCATTAGATTAAGAACAACTAAATATTTGGTATAAGGGCATGGGACAGTGGGTGCACCAGAAGTCCAGCACCATGTACCTAAGACAAGAATTTTTTATTAGCAGTGAACCCCACATGTCATAGACACAAAAAGTGTGGCAAGATTCCCTTAGGCAAGCCAAAGTGTGTCTAAAAATTTGAGCAACTGAAGTTAGGCAAGTGTGAGAAAAATAATGTGGCAACATAAGACAAACATAGTCACAATCCAAACAGCCTCGTAATTTTTTGTGACATGCATGAAAATTTGGTTAGTTAAATTTATAGTCAAAATTTGGCAAGGTGCATCAAATGAACACATGCAAGTATCAAAAGGGAAGTCACGGCATGCATGCATGCGTTGTACTCCCTCCGTTTCCAAATATAAGTCTTTTTAGAGATTGCAACAAGTGACTACATACGAAGCAAAATATGTCTACATACATCCGTATGTTGCAGTCAATTTGAAATGTGTAAAAAGACTTATATCGCGTGCAATGCTTTGATGTGTCGCATCAACTCGTACAAGACTGAGAAGTTTGATTACTACGACGCCCTCTCCCTCGCGGACTGAGCTCCGGTGCCTTAACTGCACCTGCCTTTGGCTGCATGACAGGTGGGCCAACCACCTGTTGGGCCCACCTGTCATAAACGCAAAGGCAGGAGCAATAAGTCAATGAAGATGTGTCCCTCCCTCGCGCATGAGCGTGGTGGCTGGCATGACTAGTAGGAGCTTTCGCTACACGCTATCCCTCCCGCATGAGGTGGACGGACATGTAGCAGTGGATTCGATACTGTAGAAGTAGGAGTAACATCATTGTTCGTCTTCTCGAAGAGGCGAAGAGCCAAGCGCACCCAGAACGTGGCAGTTGCGAACGCTCGCGTGGTGCGGTGCCTTGCAGCACGCATATCGGCATATAGCTAGGCTCTTGCATGAGACAAAATTGCTATTTGAGCCCACTATTGTAGTATTAGTACTTGCTAGTATAGCCCTGTAAACCGGAAAGGAGTATTTGCCTTTCTAGAGATTTCAACAAGTGACTAGATGTAACACCCACGATGCATCTATATCTCCCACATGTCGGGGCACGACTTAGAGGCATAACCGCATTGTAGGCATGTCGCAAGAGGGGTAATCTTTACACATCCCATGTACTGAATAAGAAAGAGGTACAGAGTTGGCTTACAATCGCCACTTCACACAATACATAAATATAGCATTACATCATCCAGATACAATCAAGGTCCGACTACGGAACCAAAATAAAGACAACCCCAAATGCATAAGATCCCCGATCAAACCAATTGGGCTCCACTACTGATCGTCTGGAAAGGAAACGTAGTAACGTCCTGAGTCCTCGTCGAACTGCCACTTGAGTTCAGTCGCATCTCCTGGAATTGCATCATCGACACCTGCATCTGGTTTTGGAAGTAATCTGTGAGTCACGGGGACTCAGCAATCTCACACCCTCGCGATCAAGAGTATTTAAGCTTATGGGTAGGGAAAAGGTATGAGGTGGAGCTGCAGCAAGCACTAGCATAGATGGTGGCTAACATACACAAATGAGAGCGAGAAGAGAAGGCAAAGCACGGTCGAAAATATATGATCAAGAAGTGATCCTAGAACTACTTACGTTCAAGCATAACGAGACCGTGTTCTCTTCCCGGACTCCGTCGAAAAGAGACCATCACGGTTACACACGCTGTTGATTCATTTTAATTAAGTTAAGTGTCAAGTTCTCTACAACTGGATATTAACAAATTCCCATCTGCCCATAACCGCGGGCACAACTTTCGAAAGTTCAAATCCCTGCAGGGGTGTCCCAACTTAGGCCATCACAAGCTCTCATGGTCAACCAAGGATATTCCTTCTCCCAGGACGGCCCGATCAGACTCGGAATCCCGATTACAAGACATCTCGACAATGGTAAAACAAGACCAGCAAAGCCGCCCGAATGTGCCGACAAATCCCAATAGGAGCTGCACATATCTCGTTCTCAGGGCACACCGAATGAGCACTCTGTACAACTAAAACCAAACCTCGAGTTTCCCCGAGGGGGCGCTACAAAGGACTCTAGTTTGGACCAACACTCAGAGGAGCACTGGCCCGGGGGTTTAAAATAAAGATGACACTTGAGTCCGCGGAACCCAAGGGAAAAAGGCTTAGGTGGCAAATGGTAAAACCAAGGTTGGGCCTTGCTGGAGGAGTTTTATTCAAGGCGAACTGTCAAGGGATTCCCATTATAACCCAACCGCGTAAGGAATGCAAAATCAAGGAACATAACACTGGTATGACGGAAACTAGGGCGGCAAGAGTGGAACAAAACACCAGGCATAAGGACGAGCCTTCCACCCTTTACCAAGTATATAGATGCATTAAAGTAAACAAGATATAATAATGATATCCCAACAATAATCATGTTCCAATAAGTACAAACTCCAATCTTCACCTACAACTAGCAACGCTATAAGAGGGGCTGAGCAAAGCGGTAACATAGCCAAACAATGGTTTGCCAGGAGAAGGTGGGTTAGAGGTTTGACATGGCAATATGGAAGGCATAATAAAGCATGTGGTAGGCATCCTGGCATAGGCATAGCAATAGAGCGAGCAACTAGTAAGCAAAGATAGAAGTGTTTCGAGGGTATGGTCATCTTGCCTGCAAAGTTCTCCGAGTTGACGTAAGCTTGATCCTCGTAAGCATACTCAATGGGTTCCTCGATCACGTACTCGTCTCCCGGCTCTACCCAAGGCAAGAACACAAGCAAGGGAAACACAATCAACCACTGTGCAATGCACAAGCAACATGATGCAAAACATGGCATGATATACGGGAAGTAATATGCAATGCATATGCGTGCTCCGGAAGGAAAAGATTGAACCAGGCCACAACTTGGCAAACCAAGAGTGCCGCTGGAAAGATGAGTTGATTTCGGTCGAAATCGATATAAGGATCACCGGAATCAGATGCATGGTTTGCAAATGGCAAGCAAAACAATAATGGCACTATTCTGTGATTAACAGCACGATGCCACCTAGAATGCAACAAGAAACTAAGCTACTGCACTCCAACATAGCAACAAGGCACATGGCAGTGATGCACTCAAGATGCTTGACAAAAGATGAACACTGAGCTACGGCTAAAACACACAATAGCAGGTTCAAACAACCATGGCAAAAGTGCAAAAGATAACAGCATCACAGACTTTGTGAAAATAACAACATGCCAGGAATTAACATCATGAAGCAATGTTTAGAGCAAGATATGAAGATGCTAGAGGATCATAACATAGAAACACAAGGCATGGCATGAAACTACTCAAAGCATATAACAAAAGTCCCTTACTTACCATAAGCGAAAAAGGATCAGAAGATATGATGGCACCCATGTAAACATAACAAGTCTCGTTAATAGATTCAGAATTAGCAGAAAACTGGACATGTCATAAACAGAGTTACGTAGGCATGTTTGCGAGCTCGATGCTCTCACCACAAGGCATTGCATGACAAACTAAGCATATACCCAGCAACAAGACATGATCAAGAAGCTAAACATGGCAAGAACAACCTCATAGCATGCATGGATCAACTGCAACAACCTTGGCAAAATTGAATAACATGTAAACAATCTGCCTGGAACATTTTATAGCAAAAGTAGAGCAAGATTGAGTCATGCTAGGTTACTCCATAATTGCAAACAAAGACATGGATGGATAGAACATAACAATATCTCAAACTCCTCCTTACTGAACATGCTCAAAATAGGCATGGATCACTCTGTAGCAACATGAATACATGGCATAAAAATTACATCAGGGAAATGACTTGGAAGAATTCTAAGTCCCTGAAATTAGCAACATCACGAGAGCTACTTTGCATGCTTTTGCTAGTCACCACATTGATCACAAAAATACATGGCATACACCCCTGTAAAGATGGCATGTCATAGCCTAAAACACATGTAGGGCTCAAGTTCGTAGGAGGCACACAATAATCATGGCAAAAATGACAAATGTCCATCATCTCTTAAGAAACAGAAACTAACATTCTATAGCACTCTTGCAACAGAATTTTAGGCATCAAGATGGACTCAAACAAGAATGGTGCAATGTAATGAAATGAAGCGCACATCCTCACGAACATTTCGATATCTCACACGCGCAAAACGGAGGTACGGACGATGAGATATGGCCTCATGAACATAGCTAAAAAAATATGCAGAAAAAAGGACTTAGGCAAAATCGACCTAGGGTTTACTGTAGCTGGATCTGGCCGGCACGCGAATCGAGGTTGGTTGGGAAGTTTGCCGGAGTGGAAGGACGTGGCGGCTGTAGTTGCTACTCTCGCCGGAGTAGGGGGGGCTCGCCGGATCCCGGAGCTCGGTGCGGCAAGGGGCGACGAGGAGAGGGTCGGGCGGCGGCGGAGAAGGAGGCCGGCGGTTGGCGGCGAGCGGCGCGACGACCGGCGAGGTGGCGGCGCACGGTGGCGGCGGGGTCCCGGCGACAGGGCGGAGGAGGCGCAGCGCGGGCGGCGCTCGGGCGGCGGGGAGGCGGGCGAAGCGGCGTGGGGACTCGGGGCGGGAGGGCCGCGGTCGGGCCCTGTGGGCCGGCGCGGTTGGAGGCGTGGGCGCGCCACGTGGCGAGCCCTGATTGGGCGCGGGCGGCGGCGGATGCGTGTCCGGCGGCGGGCTAACAAGTCCGTCGCGGAGAGGGAAGTTTTAGGGTTTTGTACTGCGCGAAAATCCGGGGGAGACGCATATTTATAGGAAGGAGGAGCTAGGAGAGTCCAAATGAGGTGCGGTTTTCGCCATGCGATCGTGATCGAACGACCGATAGGATGGAGGGGGTTTAGATGGGTGTTGGGCCACTTTGGAGGGGTGTTGGGCTGCAACACACACGAGGCCTTTACGGTTCCTCGGTTAACCATTGGAGTATCAAACGAAGTCCAAATGGCACGAAACTTGACAGGTGGTCTACCGGTGGTATACCAAGGCCTCTTGGCAAGTCTCGGTCCAATCCGAGAACGTTTAACACTCGCACACGAAAAGAGGCAAAAGGGGACGCCGGAGGATATAGGAGTGCCGGAATGCAAAACGGACAACGGGGAAAAAGCTCAGATGCATGAGACGAACACGTATGCAAATGCGATGCACATGATGACAGATATGAGATGCATGACATGGACAAAAACAAAACAAAGACAAAACCCAACCACGAGGGAATATAATGACTTAGTGCCAAAAATGACAAGAGCTGGAATACAAATATGGCAAGTTACATACGGGGCGTTACAACACTCCACCACTACGAAATGATCTCGTCCCGAGATCTAGGACTGGAAAAACTCCAGATATTCGGAACGGAGGTGGTCCTCGCGTTCCCAGGTGGCTTCACGGTCGGAATGATGTGACCACTTCACTTTCAGGAATTTGATAGACTTGTTGCGAGTCTTGCGCTCAGTTTCTTCAAGAGTAGCAAAGGGATACTCATGATAAGACAGGTCTTCTTGGAGATCAATCTCTTCGAAGTTGATGGTGCGGTCAGGAGTCTTGAAACACTTGCGAAGCTGAGACACATGAAACACATCGTGCACGTTTTCAAAGTTGGATGGAAGCTCAAGTTGATAGGCGAGATCGCCTCTTTTGCCAATGATCTTGAAAGGACCCACGTATCTAGGGCAAGCTTCCCTTTGATACCGAAGCGACGAGTACCTTTCATTGGAGAGACGCGGAGGTAGACATGGTCTCCGATCTCGAAAGCCAACTCATGATGCTTGCTATCATAGTAACTCTTCTGGCGCGATTGCGTAGCTTTGAGATTTTCACGAATGACTTTGCACATTTCTTCAGCCTCTGTGATCAAGTCATTGCCAAGAAGTTGGCGTTCACCAGTCTCTGACCAGTTAAGGGGAATACAACACTTTCTGCCATAGAGAATCTCGAATGGGGCCTTGCCCGAACTCGCTTGGAAGTTGTTTTTGTAGGAGAACTCGGCATATGTAAGGCAATCTTCCCACCTCATACCGAAAGAAATGCCACATGCCCTGAGCATATCTTCAAGAATTTGATTGACTCGCTCGACTTGGCCACTAGTTTGAGGATGAAAGGCTGTGCTGAAGCGAATGTTGGTGCCCATGGCCTTCTAAAAGGAGTCCCAGAACTTAGAGGTAAAGATGCTTCCACGATCTGAAGATATCAATTGCGAAATGCTGTGCAAGGAGACAATCCTGGAGGTATATAGCTCTGCCAACTGAGCTGTTGTGATAGATTCTTTGATAGGAAGAAAATGAGCCACTTTAGTGAGCTTGTCGATGACAATGAAGATAGCATCATTGCCATGCTTGGACTTGGGAAATCCAGTCACGAAGTCCATCTCAATATGGTCAAACTTCCATCTAGAATGGCAAGAGGTTGGAGGAGACCAGCTGGCCGTTGGTGTTCTGCTTTCACTCTTCGGCAGACATCACATTCATTCATGAACTGAGCAATCTCCCGCTTCATTCGAGTCCACAAATACGACTGCTTGAGGTCATGGTACATCATTGTACTTCCAGGATGAATAGATAGGAGTGAATTGTGAGCCTCACTCATAATGACTTTACGAAGGTCACCTTTAGGAACAACAATTCGATCCTCGAAGAAAAGAGTATCTTTGTCATCAAGGTGATAGCACTTGTACTTGGGTTGGCTCTTGGCAATACCAATCTTCACCTTCTTCACCGTTGCATCAAGAATTTGAGCCTCATGAATCTGATCTTCCAAAGTAGGAGAGACTTGGAGGTTGGCAAGGAATCCTTGAGGAACAACTTGGAGATTAAGTTTGCGGAAAACTTCACAAAGATCTGATTGGAAGGGCTTGAGAATCAAACTGTTGGAGTAAGCCTTCCTGCTCAAAGCGTCAGCAATGACATTGGCCCTGCCTAGAGTATATTCAATACTCGCATTATACTCTTGAATCATTTCGACCCAACGAGTCTGCCTGAGGTTGAGGTTGGGCTGAGTGAAGACGTCCTTGAGACTCTTATTATCAGTGAACATGTCCACTTTTCTTCCCAACAAGAGATGTCTCCATGTTAAAAGAGCATGGACAACTGCCGCCAACTCAAGGTCATGAGTGGGGTAGTTCTTTTCATTGGGCTTCAACTGGCGAGAGGTATAGGCAACAACTTTCTTCTCTTGCATCAACACAGCACCGAGACCTTGCAAGGAAGCATCACAGAAAACTTCAAATGGTTTGGATTCATCAGGAGGAGTCAGAACTGGAGCTGTGACTAACTTCCCTTTGAGGGTGTTGAAAGCGATGTCACATTCAGGCGTCCATACATACTTCACATGCTTCTGGAGGAGGTTGGAAAGAGGCTTCGCGATGTTAGAGAAATTCTCAACGAACCTTCGATAATAGCTTGCGAGCCCAAGGAAGCTGCGGAGTTGCTTCACATTCTGAGGTGGTTCCCAATTCACAATTGCCGACACCTTCTCGGGATTAACAGCTATGCCCTTGGCGGAGATGATATGGCCAAGGTAGAGAACCTCATCGAGCCAAAACTCGAACTTTGAAAACTTTGCATAGAACTGATGTTCTCTGAGTTTGTCCAGCACCTATCTCACGTGCTTGGCATGATCCTCTTTGTTCTTGGAAAAGACCAAAATGTCATTGAGATAGACCAAGATGAAGTCATTTGTGTAAGGGTTGAAGATGAAGTTCATCATGCGGGAGAACGTTGGAGGAGCGTTGACAATGCCTAAAGACATGACATTGTATTCATAAGAACCATAGCTTGTTCTGAACGCTGTCTTGGGGATGTCTTGTTCACGAATGCGAATCTGATGATAGCCCATACGGAGGTCAAGCTTGGAGAATACTTGAGCACCTTTGAGTTGCTCGAAAAGCTCGTTATTGTAGGGAAGTGGGTACTTGTTCTTTATGGTCTTCTTGTTCAATGGACGGTAGTCGAGACAAAGTTGGTCCGTTCCATCCTTCTTCTTGACAAAAAGAACACCACAGCCCAAAGGAGAAGAACTTGGTCAGCTAAGACCCATACGCTCTTGTATATCGAGTTGTTTCTTCAGCTCCTTCAACTCTTCCGGTCCAAGCTTGTAAGGACGTTTGCAAATAGGTTCCGTGCCAGGCTCAAGATCAATGACGAATTCAACTGGCCAGTGAGGAGGAATTCCTGGAAACTCTTCTGGAAAGACGTCTTCATATTCACTAACGAATGGAATCTGAGAGAT
This sequence comes from Triticum urartu, assembly GCF_056163025.1. Classification (NCBI taxonomy): domain Eukaryota; kingdom Viridiplantae; phylum Streptophyta; class Magnoliopsida; order Poales; family Poaceae; genus Triticum; species Triticum urartu. Next base: position 334,455,163 of record NC_141876.1, read on the forward strand.
GGCATTCAACTCGCCCTTCTCATTGAGAGAAAACAGTTGAATGGTATCATCACGAGCGGCAAAGACGATCACATCCTCCGACGAGTGTGTCAATTGAATCTGCCTGGTAGCACAATCAAGTTGAGCCTTGTGCTTAGAAAGCAAGTCCATTCCGAGAATAAGATCAATATCTGAGTCACCAGGAACAACAGGAGAAGCTAGAAATTTGTAGTCGCCCATCTCTATATAAACATCCGGGATGCAGATATTAGCTGACATTTGCTTGCCCGGGGACAAATTGATAAAGTTCTAGGCAAATGTTGATAATCACACTCATACTTTGATGCAAAAGGTTTAGAAATGAAACAATGCGATGCACCAGTATCAAAAAGAACTTCTGCCAGAATAGAGTTAACTGGAAGGTTACCCATGATCACTTCTAACGAGCCCCTGCCTGAGCTGTGTTCATCATGTTAACCTTGACATGCTTGGGATTATGCTTGACCACTACATTGCTGGCAGATCTTGTTGCACGTAAGACGGAAGACGCCTCTGGTTCAAGCATTTGTTTGCATAGTGACCTTTCTGGTGACACTTGTTGCATGTAACCTCTAAGAGCGGCCGGTGATACGGAGCACTTGACCTTGGAGCATGAGATGAAGCTTTGTTCTGAAAGCCTGGGTTGGGTGGGTGGGAAGATCCATTGCCACCTTTGCTCTTCTCCTGATAAGGCTGACGGAACGGAGGAGGAGGCAAACAATACTTTTGCTGCTTAGCTGCCACTTGAGTTGAAGAAGAAGGAGTTACATCCCTGACTCTCTTCTTGGAAGCATCACACTTGAGCTGAGCAGCCTGTTGCTTTAATGCCATATTGTAGAACTCATCATACTTTTTCAGCTCAAAAAGCACAAGAGCTAGTTGCAAATCTTCTCTGAGGCCACCTCTGAACTGATAAATCATGCTCTTCTCGACAGGGACGTCTTGCTTGGCGAAGCGAGCGAGATTCTGGAACATGATGTTGTATTGGTAAATAGACAAGCTGCCTTGCTTCATATTGTGGAACTCCTCACGCTTACTCTCAACAACACTCTAAGGAATGTGGTGAGCTTTGAAGTCTTGGCAGAAATCATCCCAAGTAATCACACGACCTCCTCCGGAATCTTTGTTTTGTTGATACCACTCAGCAGCTTGGTCTTTGAGTTGGAATGAAGCAAACTTGACAAAGTCCTCAGGCCTGACGTTGCTACACCCAAAATGTTTGCAGGTATCCACGAGCCAATCATCAGCGTCTGTGGCCTCGACATAGTTACTGAAAGACTTCGGCTGGTTTGTGTCGCATTTCGGGTTCTGGCAGACCCTTGAGGTTCGAACACTGGGGTGCGCGCGGAGATCTCTCCCCTGCCGATCTACGTCCAATCTCCTCACGTGATCTAAGCTGGAAACAACGAACAACCCAAGGGACACAAGGTTTATACTGGTTTGGGCCACCGTTGTGGTGTAATACCCTACTCCAGTGTGTGGTGTGGTGGATTGCCTCAGGGGGCTGAATATGAATAGTACAAGGGAAGAACAGCCTCGCGAGAGGTGTTCTTGAGCTAGTGCGATGAACTGCTAGGGTGAGTTCAGTTGCCTCTCTCTCTCTCTCTCTCTGCTAGGGCTCTACCAGATTTCTGTATCCCTCTCTACTCTGTGTGGCTAGTTCTACTTATAGAGGCCCTAGGCCTCTCCCTAAATAATGAGCGGGAAGGGCGCCAACAATTGGACATTTTGAAGGGGAACATATAGTACAAGTTAACCTGACCAAAGGTGGTCTTCGGCTGCCAAAAGCACTGGTGATGATGCCATCTTGGGATCCACGGTGACCTCCATCCTGTCGCTCTGCTGGTCTTAGTCTCGTTGCACCGGAATGGCAACCTTTGCCCGATGCCTTGGCCTGCGCTTGCCCCCTTTGCACCAAAGGGGAAACAAGGACACTGCGCAGGGCGGTGCCCGCCTGGTCTCGATCGTCATGGCTTGCGTCATGGGTTCCTCGCGAGGTACCCCTGCCTTGATCTCTCCGCCTCCTCGCGAGCCTACCTGATGAAGCTGCCTCTAAGGAAGCTTTCTGTCGTCCGCCCCACGAGGCTTGGCCCCTCGCGAGGGTCTTGAGCATGAGCTGATGAAGATGGGCCGCGCTGGGCCCCCACTTGAGCCATGCCGCAGGCCGCAGGCAGGCAAGTCTGGGGACCCCCGTTCCCAGAACACTGACAGTAGCCCCCGGGCCCAAGGAGCGCCCGGGCTTGGCCTGGCGGGGAAGCGAAGGGGTAAGCGTGAAGCGCCACGGGCACCAACAGCCTGTGGCCTTGGGCGCCACATGGCGGTTGACTGGACGTGGGCGTATGCGCTTACCCACGATGCCTCGGCGGCCGCACGACTTGACAAGTCCCTACATGCAGAGAAACCGGTCATGATTACCTGCGATCGTGGTGCTCGGCGGCTGGCCTCCTCCGGCTATAAGTACGGGGCTGGGCGAGCCCCTTCAGTCCATCCCTTCTCGTTGCTCCTTTTCTTCTTCTTCGCTACTCGCTGTCTCCATGGCCCCAAAGAGATTCTCGGCCACGGAGAAAGGAAAGGCCCCCTGGGCAGGGCCTGACCCCCCCGTGACCAAGCGCGGCCGAGGCCGCCCTCGCAAGTATACCACGGTCCCCGTGGTAGCCTCCCACGGCCATGGAGGCGGTTCCCTGCGCGGTGGTGAGCGCCCGGTTGCCGACGGGGGGCACACTGTGGGTGTGCGCCCCCTAGGCCACGCTTTCGCTCTGCGGAGGTGCTGTCGAAGTTCATCGTGTGGTCGGCGGACCCATCAAGCACCCGGCTCCAGCTCCCCCGTTTCTTCGTAGATGAACTGTCGGCCAGCGCTCGGTGCGGCTTCTGGCTCCAGGCAGACGACTGCTGCAGCAGGGCCTCCTAGGCTACGCTGGAGGTCTCCATCTCTGGGAACGGGGCTCTGACACGCGGCTGGCAAACGTTTGCCCGCACGCGCGGCCTGGGCCGGTGGTGTACCATGTACTTCAAGTTTGATGGCGACGCCACCCTCTACATGAGGGTGTTTGGGGAAGATGGTCGCCGTGCCGGGTGCTGCCCTAAAGACGACGACCACGGCAGCCTGCCCAGCCCCGACACTGACCAGGATGAAGATGGCGACTGGTGTACAGGCGGCGATGCTCGGGGTTCGCTGAGCTTCGGCGACCCCCTCTCAGGCAGCAGCTCCTCCAGCGGTGGCCACGACAAGCCCCCGCGCCGTCGCGCCCCAGTGAAGCGAGAGGAGGGATCCGCCTGAGCCCCAGGAGTAGCTCGAGCCTTCGCTGTGGGTTGGCGTAGGATGAATCGCGCCCATTTTGTTTTCTTTCTTATCCTGCGTAGAAATAGAAAGTAGTGTAGGGCCCCGCAGGGGCGTGTTAGAACTGCTGCTGTTTAACCGTCGTGTTGTTTCCGCTATTTCTGCGTTGTGCTTCCGCGCCGCGCACCCATGTGCGGGAACTATTTTAGCTCGGTGGGGCTTGGCGCGGTCCTCCCCTCCTGAGGATGTGGCCTCGTCGTGCGCTTTGTGCCCTGCAAGGATCAGTAGGAGGGGTAGCTTATGGTCTTGGTTGTAGGGGGCGATCGGCCTAGGTCCTGCGCTCGTGTCGCGATGCCCATGGGGCACGTACTGGGAGGGGTGCTCCCGCAGAGGACTTGGATAGGAAAGCTCCAAACAATCGGGGCAGAAAACACTCGCGAGGGCGCCCGTGACTCCCTCGCGAGACTTGTGCGAGCGAAAACGAGGCAAGCGAGCGAGAAAGCCAAAGAGTCACAAGCCAGGAATGTCAGCAACTCCAATAAAACTTCAAACGAGAATAAACAAGCCAACTGCAGAAAGCAAATGGGAAAGCCACGTCCGGCACCTATTCTAGTCTTCGACGTCTTCTCACCAGCGCGGAGCTAAGTGCTGCCACTGGGCGTGGCCGGGAGCCCCCGAGGACCGAGGGCGGCACTCCGGAGACTCCGGGGCGTGCACAGCCCCACTCATTATTACGTGAGAGTGTCACGGGGGCGAGCTTCACAGGCACCGGGCTTTTCCCAAAACGCAGCAGCTTCACAGGCATTCGCCTTCTTCACACGCACCGGGCCTTTCCCAAAACGCAGCAGCTTCACAGTCATTCGCCTTCTTCACAGGCACCGGGCCTTTCCCAAAACGCAGCAGCTTCATAGGCATTCGCCTTCTTCACAGGCACCGGGCCTTTCCCAAAACGCAGCAGCTTCACAGGCATTCGCCTTCTTCACAGGCACCGGGCCTTTCCCAAAACGTAGCAGCTTCACAGGCATTCTCCTTCTTCACAGACACCGGGCCTTTTCCAAAACGCAGCAACTTCACAGGCATTTGCGTTCTTCATAGTCACCGGGCCTTTCCCAAAACGCAGCAGCTTCACAGGATTTCGCCTTCTTCACAGGCACCGTGCCTTTCCTAGGCGCTAGGCCTCGCTCAGGGATAGAACCTCCGGAGATGTTGAATGTTCCACGCGTTCTGGATGGGTACCTCCTCCGTGGTCTCCAAGTGCGCGGAGCCAGGCCAGGAAACATGAATATCCTTGAATGGGCCCTCCCACATGGGAGAGAGCTTATGCAGCCCCTCCCTGGAGAGAACCCGTCTGAGCACGAGATCCCCTACCTCAAGAGTTTTGGGGTGGATGTTGCAGCAGTGGTATCGTCGCAGCGATGTTGATACCTTGCCGCTCGCAGCGCGGCTTCTCGACGACGTTCCTCCCCAAGCACGAGATCCGTCCCTTGCATGGCGTCCTGCTGCGTCTCGTCGAACGCCAGGAACCGTGCGGAGCGACGCCTGACCTCGTGAGGGAGAACATCCTCTGCTCCGTAGATGAGGAAGAACGGGGTCTCACCAGTCGGCTTAGTCGCAGTTGTGCGGATTGACAACAGCACGGACTAGAGCTCCTGATACGAGCCCCTGCCGCAGGCTTCCAGCTTCTTCTTGAAGGTCCTGGCTTTGAGGCCCCTCAGGACCTCCGCGTTGGCCCGCTCGGCCTGGCCGTTGCTCCGGGGGTGTGCTACCGAAGCGTAGCATATCTGCGTTCCAAGGTTAGCACAGTACGTTTTGAAGAGATTACTGGTGAATTGTGAACCGTTGTCGGTGATGATGCGGTTGGGCACCCCAAATCGGCTCACGAGGTCCTTGATGAATTTGACCGCTGAGCCTGCCGGGATTGTACGGACGGCTTCCACCTCAGCCCACTTGGTGAATTTGTCCACGGCGACGTAGAGGTAGCGGTAGCCCCCTGGCGCCCGAGGAAACGGGCCCAGAATGTCCAGCCCCCAAACTGCGAATGGCCATGAGAGGGGTATAGTCTGTAGACCCCCTGCAGGCTGATGGATCTGCTTAGCGTGAAACTGGCAGGCCTCGCAAGCCTTCACAAGCTCGACAGCGTCGTTGAGCGCTGTGGGCCAATAGAATCCACTGCGGAACGCCTTGCGACAAGGGTCCGTGACGACGAGTGGTGCCAGCAGTCACCGCCGTGTATGTCCGCCAGTAGCTCCTTCCCTTGCTCTTGCGAGTTGCAACGTAGGGACAAGTCATGTGGTCGCTTCCTGTAGAGCTCTCCATCCCTGATACAATAAGCCGTGGCCTGCCGCGCCACACGCTCCGCTTCCTCCTCATTCTCCGGCAGAGTCCCCTGCATCAGGTAGTTCTTGAGCTCCGGGATCCAACACCCTTCCTGAGGCTCTAACGCCAGGAGCAGGCGTGCCCTCGAGGCTAGGCCGCAGACCGGGGCTCCTGAGGCAGGCGGCTGAGGGAGCTCCTCCCTTGGTTGCACCGCGCTCGATAGTGACGGCACCGCTGAGGGTTTGAAGAGCCGCTCCTCAAAGACGCCAGGCTCCTGAGGCAGCCGCCTAGATGCCCTCTTGGCAATGCCATCAGCCTCTTGATTGGTGTCGCGAGGCACATGCTGCAACTCTAGCCCCCAGAACTGTTTCTCCATCTTGCGAACCTCAGCGAGGTAGGCTTCCATGTGCTCATCCTTTGGCTTGTATATCTTGTTGGAGAAGTTGACGAGGAGCTGCAAATCGCCCTTGATGATGAGGCGCTTCACCCCTAAGGCAGTTGTGGCCTTCAAGCCTGCTATTAGGCCTTCGTACTCCGCTATGTTGTTGGAGACCTTTTCTCCGTGCTGGAAGCAAAGTTGTACGGCGTAGTAGAGTTTGTCCTGGGTAGGGATACAAGCACTGCGCCAGCTCCCACACCATGTCGGGAGAACGCCCCATCAAAGTACATGACCCAGCCATCCGGTGTTTCACTTCCCTGGGAAAGTGATCGGTCTTCGCCTGCCTCGAGACCCGGCGCTTCTGCCCATTCTGCCACGAAATCCGCAAGTGTGGCTCCCTTGATGACTCTGGTCGTACTGAATTCTAGCTGAAATGCTTGTAGCTCGATGTTCCATTCAGCAACCCTTCCAGCTGAGTTGGGGCTCCTGAGCACTCTTTCCAAGGGGTTGCTGAGACGACTTTGATGGGATGTCCTTGGAAGTAGTGGCACAGCTTGCGTGAGCCCACTAGTAGCGCGAGGAGGAGTTTTTGAGGCATGGGATACCGTGCCCTTGCGTCCCGTAGCACTGTGCTGACGAAGTACATGGGATGCTCGACGAGGTTGAGGGTGCTGGCGCTGCTTGCGTCCCCCAGAGGTCGAGGCATCTCTTGAGACGAGGGAGCTCCCAGTGCTTGATCGCCTGAAGAGGCCTCTCCTGCTCCAGGTGCATTCTCCTACTGCGGCTGTTCCTTTCGGCTGCGGTTGCGGCCTTCGCGAGGCCCTCCTGGCTCTGCTTGGCTTCAGTTCGGACGGTCGATGCGGCCTTGGCACAACGCTCCTCTCTGACCGCTACCAGGGCTGCGCTAGCGGAGTAGGGGGTGGCCGCAAGGTAGAGCACCAGGGGCTCCCGAGGATGCGGAACTACCATCATTGGTGGATTGGTAAGGTACCTCATGAGGTCTTGGAATGCCTTGTCGGCCTCTTCAGTCCATTCGAAGGGACCCTTTTTCTTCATCAGCTTGAAAAAGGGAAGCACTCGTTCCCCCAGCTTGGAGATGAAACGCCCCAACACAGTTACTCGCCCGGTGAGCTTCTGCATTTCTCTGAGGGTCCTTGGAGGGCTCATGTCTTCGACTGCCTTGACCTTCTCTGGGTTGGCCTCGATGCCCTTGTGGGATACGAGGAAACCCAGGAGCTTGCCCGAGGGGACTCCAAACACGCACTTCTCCGGGTTGAGCCGTAGGTCCACTTCGTTGAGGCTCGCGAAGGTTTCTTCCAGGTCCTGTATCAGGGTTCTTGCCTCACGAGACTTCACCACAATGTCATTGACGTAAGCTTCAGCGTTCCTCCCGAGCCGCCGGCCTAAGGCGATGTGCATCAGCCGCTGAAAGGTCGCGCCCGTGTTGCGCAACCCAAACAGCATGCACGTATAGCAGTACACTCCACACGGGTTCAGGAAAGCCGTCTTCTCCACGTCTTCTACCGCCATCTTGATCTCGTGATAGCCCGAGAAGGCATCTACTAAGCACAATAGGTCACACTCTGCGGTGGAGTCAACTACCTGGTCAATGCGGGGGAGCGCAAAATGGATCCTGCTGGCAGGCCTTGTTGAGGTTGGTGAAGTCGACGCACATGCGCTCCTTTCCTCCCTTTTTCGGCACAACGACCGGATTAGCCAGCCAATCAGGGTAGCGGACCTCGCGGATAACTCCTGCCGCCTCTAGCTTCCGGGTATCTTGAACGATGAAAGCATGTTTCTCAGTAGACTGCCTCCTTGCTTTCTGCATCACGGGGCGCACATTGGGGCACACGTTGAGGTGATGCTCAATCACTTCCCTTGGGACCCCTGCTAACTGATCAGGTTCCCACGCGAACACCTTCTTGTTCGCACGCAGGAACCTGATCATGGCTTTCTCCTGCTCGGGCTCGACGTTGGCCCCTATGGTGAAGGTGGCGCTAGCGGACCCGTCCTTGTCGACTGGTACCTGCTTGGTTTCCGCCTTGTCTTGGGTGAACAACTTCTTCTTTTTAGCTTGCGCAGCCCCCTTGGGCTCAAGGGCATCCGTGCTAGTGGGATGCGCCACCGCGGCCCCCTAAAAACAAGCTGGAGCACCTGCACCACATCCCTTGTGTCTCCTGACACGGTGAGGACGCCGCTGCTCCCAGGCATCTTCATGAGGTTGTACGCCGGGTGAGTTGCTGCCATGAATCGAGCCAAGGCCATATAGCCGAGGATGGCGTTGTAGGGGAGGCCAATGGGGGCGATGTCGAAGTCGATCAGCTCCGTGCGGAAGTTGTCGCAGGTGCCGAAGGTCACTGGGTGGCGGATCTGTCCAAAGGAGGCGGTGGAACCGGCTCCGATGCCCGAGAAAGGCCTGCTGGGTTGGAGCCGCTCCAGCGGCATGTGGAGGAGGCTGAAGGCCTCCACCGAGAGCACGTTGAGGCCGGAACCACCATCGATGAGGGTCCTGGTGACGGCCACTTGGCAGATGGTGGGGGTGCACAGCATCGGGAGCGCCCTCGAACCAATGGGGTTGAAGGGGTGGTCCTCCGAGTCGAAGGTTAGATCAGCCTTGGGCCACCCAGCCTAGGGGGCTTCTCGGCACTTGGAGGCGGTGCTGATCTGGTGGGTGAATGGCTTGACATGATGGCTCGAGGGTGGTGCCTGGGAGCCACCCAGGAGAGCTGCGATGATGGGCGGCGCTGGTGCGGCGAAACGGGCGAGGAAGAGGTCGCACAGCTCCTCCCAGGAGGTGACAGAGGCCGTCGACAGGTGGAGGAGCCACGCGCGTGGGATGCCGGTGAGGGCCATGGGTAACCAATTGGCCATCACCCGTTCGTCGCCCCCGGCTCTGAGGACGGCCTCCTCGTACGCCAGTAGGAAAATCATCGGGTCCGTCACGCCGTCGTAGCGCGGCGGCGTCTCGGGCCTGAACTTGCGCGGCCACTGCACCTATCGCAAGGCGGGGGCCAAGGCCTGGAGCCCCCTGGCCCAGTGTCGACATCCGTTCCTGGAGCGGGCGGCGCGTTGTCCGCCATGAGGGCGGGATGCGATGTTGGGGGAGAGCGGGTCGTCAGGAGGGAGGACTCCGGCGCACCCCTACCTGGCACGCCAAATGTCGGATTTCGGGTTCCGGCAGACCGTTGAGGTTCGAACACTGGGGTGTGTGCGGAGATTCCTCACCTGCCGATCTACGTCCAATCTCCTCGCGTGATCTAAGCTGGAAACAACGAACAACCCAAGGGACACAAGGTTTATACTGGTTTGGGCCACCGTTGTGGTGTAATACCCTACTCCAGTGTGTGGTGTGGTGGATTGCCTCAGGGGCCTGAATATGAATAGTACAAGGGAAGAACAGCCTCGCGAAAGGTGTTCTTGAGCTAGTGCGATGAACTGCTAGGGTGAGTTCAGTCGCCTCTCGCTCTCTCTCTCTCTGCTAGGGCTCTACCAGATTTCTGTATCCCTCTCTACTCTGTGTGGCTAGTTCTACTTATAGAGGCCCTAGGCCTCTCCCTAAATAATGAGCGGGAAGGGCGCCAACAATTGGACATTTTGAAGGGGAACATATAGTACAAGTTAACCTGACCAAAGGTGGTCTTCGGCTGCCAAAAGCACTGGTGATGATGCCATCTTGGGATCCACGGTGACCTCCATCCTGTCGCTCTGCTGGTCTTAGTCTCGTTGCACCGGAATGGCAACCTTTGCCCGATGCCTTGGCCTGCGCTTGCCCCCTTTGCACCAAAGGGGAAACAAGGACACTGCGCAGGCCGGCGCCTGCCTGGCGCCCGCCTGGTCTCGATCTTCATGGCTTGCGTCACGGGTTCCTCGCGAGGTACCCCTACCTTGATCTCTCCGCCTCCTCGCGAGCCTACCTGATGAGGCTGCCTCTGAGGAAGCTTTTTGTCGTCCGCCCCGCGAGGCTTGGCCCCTCGCGAGGGTCTTGAACTTGAGCTGATGAAGACGGGCCGCGCTGGGCCCCCACTTGAGCCACGCCGCAGGCTGGCAAGTCTGGGGACCCCCGTTCCCAGAACGCCGACAGTTTGCGAGGAACTGATTGAGGGTAGCAAATTGAGTTTGATTGTTGCCATTGCCTTGTTTTCCTTGGTTGCGCACTTGCAAGAGTTGCATAATCAGCTGCGTGTTGGCGTTGGTAGCGGCCATCATTGCTTGCCATGCCTCCGGAGGTGGAGGTGGTGGTGGCGGTTCCGGATTCTGACGCGTTGGAGGAGCCATCCTGAAGAGGGTGACATCCGTTAGCATCTTGAAAGACATATATTGAAGCTGAATCAAATGGATCGAAATTGCAACATATAGCCTTAACATTTGAACATAAATGAACGAATGAATTCCAAATTAAATGGTCACACTTCCATAAATTGAGAAGCCACTTAGATAGAGATAGATGAATAAAACAACAAGGTACGGACATGAACAAATACTTGGTAAGGATTACCCAATCACAAACCAAATATCTGCGGAAGAAATACTAGAGATACATGAATTCCCACCTATGAAACTCCCGAAACTTTCCTATTATGCAATCAGGTGTTGGGTATACAGGGGAAGCATAATATCTCACCCAAAACTAGCAAATCCTACATCCAGCTGTATCCATCCTTCAACACATAACCAAGAAACATTCAGAAATCATTTACCTCAACCTTCGACAAGCATCCATTATACGAGTTATGGCAATACTCCCGAAATCCCGCCCCAGTACTGGGTGGCGTCGAGGTTATCTCACCAACAACTGCATAAAAGAGATTTTCGATGTCGGCGAACTCAGGTATTCCAGAACTTCAACGATAAAATTGTGACGACAACACCTCGGAGCTCAACTCCCCGGGACACTGCCACAACCCCTAAATGTCAGGAGGCACCAAGAACAATGTTCTCGTCACAAAACCATCGGAACGATTCCAAGATACCCGCGTGATCCTAAAAAAATTACTGAAATTTGAGAAGAGAATAGTCAAAACTCTACGTCAGGATGCCTCACCAGAGCGACGAAGGGACTGCGGAGTAAAAAGAATCCTACTCTCTGGTATATATATATATAATCCTGAAAGACTCAAAACATTTTTCTAGACTCAACAACGCCAAGGATTCGATCAAGCAGGGGGCTCCTAAGTCGGGGAAGGCTCTAATTACCAACTTGTAACACCCACGATGCGGCTATATCTCCCACGTGTCAGAGCACGACTTAGAGGCATATCCGTATTGTAGGCATGTCGCAAGAGGGGTAATCTTTACACATCCCATGAACTGAATAAGAAAGAAGTACAGAGTTGGCTTACAATCGCCACTTCACACAATACATAAATATAGCATTACATCATCCAGATACAATCAAGGTCCAACTACGGAACCAAAATAAAGACAACCCCAAATACGTAAGATCCCCGATCGCCCCAACTGGGCTCCACTACTGATCATCTGGAAAGGAAACGTAGTAACGTCCTAAGTCCTCATCAAACTCCCACTTGAGTTCAGTCGCATCTCCTGGAATGGCATCATCGACACCTGCATCTGGTTTTGGAAGTAATCTGTGAGTCACGGGGACTTAGCAATCTCACACCCTCGTGATAGAGAGTATTTAAGCTTATGGGTAGGGAAAAGGTATGAGGAGGAGCTGCAGCAAGCACTAGCATATATGGTGGCTAACATACGCAAATGAGAGAGAGAAGAGAAGGCAAAGCACGGTCGAAAATCTATGAGCAAGAAGTGATCCTAGAACTACTTACGTTCAAGCATAACACGAGACCGTGTTCTCTTCCCAGACTCCGCCGAAAAGAGACCATCACGGTTACACACGCTGTTGATTCATTTTAATTAGGTTAAGTGTCAAGTTCTCTATAACGGGATATTAACAAATTCCCATCTGCCCATAACCGCGGGCACGGCTTTCCAAAGTTCAAATCCCTGCAGGGGTGTCCCAACTTAGCCCATCACAAGCTCTCATGGTCAATGAAGGATATTCCTTCTCCCAGGACGGCGCGATCAGACTCGGAATCCCGGTTACAAGACATCTCGACAATGGTAAAACAAGACCAGCAAAGCCGCCCAAATGTGCCGACAAATCCCGATAGGAGCTGCACATATCTCGTTCTCAGGGCACACCGGATGAGCACTCTGTACAACTGGAACCAAACCTCGAGTTTCCCCGAGGGGGCGCTGCAAAGGACTCTAGTTTGGACCAACACTCAGAGGAGCACTGGCCCGGGGGTTTAAAATAAAGATGACCCGTGAGTCCGCGGAACCCAAGGGAAAAAGGCTTAGGTGGCAGATGGTAAAACCAAGGTTGGGCCTTGCTGGAGGAGTTTATTCAAGGCGAACTGTCAAGGGGTTCCCATTATAACCCAACCGCGTAAGGAACGCAAAATCAAGGAACATAACACCGGTATGACGGAAACTAGGGCGGCAAGAGTGGAATAAAACACCAAGCATAAGGCCGAGCCTTCCACCCTTTACCAAGTATATAGATGCATTAAAGTAAACAAGATATAATAATGATATCCCAACAATAATCAGGTTCCAACAAGGAAAAAACTCCAATCTTCACCTGCAACTAGCAACGCTATAAGAGGGGCTGAGCAAAGCGGTAACATAGCCAAACAACGGTTTGCTTGGACAAGTTGGGTTAGAGGTTTGACATGGCAATATGGGAGGCATGATAAAGCATGTGGTAGGTATCGCGACATAGGCATAGCAATAGAGCGAGCAACTTGCAAGCAAAGATAGAAGTGATTTCGAGGGTATGGTCATCTTGCCTGCAAAGTTCTCCGAGTTGACATAAGCTTGATCCTCGTAAGCATACTCAACGGGTTCCTCGATCACGTACTCGTCTCCTGGCTCGACCCAAGGCAAGAACACAAGCAAGGGAAACACAATCAACCACGATGCAATGTGCAAGCAACATGATGCAAAACATGGCATGATATACAAGATGTAATATGCAATGCATATGTGTTCTCCGGAAGGAAAAGATTGAACCAGGCCTCAACTTGGCAAACTAAGAGTGACGCTGGAAAGGTGAGTAGATTTCAGTCGAAATCGATATAAGGATCACCGGAATCGGATGCACGGTTTGCAAATGGCAAGCAAAACAATAATGGCACTATTCTGCGATTAACAGCACGATGCTACCTAGAATGCAACAAGAAACTAAGCTACTGCACTCCAACATAGCAACAAAGCACATGGCAGTGATCCACGCAAGATGCTTGACAAAAGATGAACACTGAGCTATGGCTAAAACACACAATAGCAGGTTCAAACAAGCATGGCAAAAGTGCAGAAGATAACAGCATCACAGACTTGGTGAAAATAACATGCTGGGAATTAACATCAGGAAGCAATGTTTAGAGCAAAATATGAACATGCTACAGGGTCAGAACATAGAAACAAAAGGCATGGAATGAAACTACTCAAAGCATATAACAAAAGTTCCTTACTGACCATAAGCCAAAAAGGATCAGAAGATATGATGGCACCCATGTAAACATAGCAAGTCTCGTTAACATATTCAGAATTAGCAGAAAACTGGACATGTCAAAAATAGAGTTACGTAGGCATGTTTGCGAGCTCGATGCACTCACCACAAGGCATTGCATGACAAACTAAGCATACACCCAGCAACAAGACATGATCAAGAAGCTAAACATGGCAAGAACAACCTCATAGCATGCATGGATCAACTACAACAACCTTGGCAAAATTGAATAACATGTAAACAATCTGCCAGAAACATTTTATAGCAAAAGTAGAGCAAGATTGAGTCATGCTAGGTTACTCCATAATTGCAAACAAAGACATGGATGGATAGAAAATAACAATATCTCAAAATCATCCTCACTGAACTTGCTCAAAAGAGACATGGATCACTCTGTAGCAACATGAATACATGACATAAAAATAACATCAGGGAAATTACTTGGAAGAATTCTAAGTCCCTGAAATCAGCAACATCACGAGAGCTACTTTGCATGCTTTTGCTAGTCACCACATTGATCACAAAAGTATATGGCATACACCCCTGTAAAGATGGCATGTCATTGCCCAAAACACATGTAGGGCTCAAGTTCGTAGGAGGCACACAATAATCATGGCAAAAATGACAAATATCCATAAACTGTTAAGAAACAGAAACTAACATTCTATAGCACTCTTGCAACAACATTTTAGGCATCAAGATGGACTCAAATAAGAATAGTGCAATGGAATGAAATGAAGAGCACATCCAAACGAACATTTTGATATCTCACACGTGCAAAACAGAGCTAGGGATGATGAGATATGGCCTCATGAACATAGCTAAAAAAATATGCAGAAAAAGGACTTAGGCAAAATCGACCTAGGGTTTACTGTAGCTGGATCTAGCCGGCACGCGAACCGAGGTTGGTAGGGAAGTTCAATGGAGTGGAAGGACATGGCGGCCGTAGTTGGTGCTCTCGCCGGATCCCGGAGCTCGGCGCGGCAAGGGGCAACGAGGAGAGGGTCGGGCGGCAGCGGAGAATGAGGCCGGCGGTTGGCGGTGACCGGGGAGGTGGCAGCGCATGGTGGCAGCAGGGTCCCAGCGACGAGGCGGAGGCAGCGCAGCACGGGCGGCGCTCGGGCGGCGGGGAGGCGGGCGAAGCGGCGCGGGGACTCGAGCCGGGAGGGCCGCGGTCGGGCCCCGTGGGCTGGCGCGATGGGAGGCGGTAGCACGCCACGTGGCGAGCCCCGATTGGGCGCGGGCGGCGGCGGATGAATGTTCGGTGGCGGGCGGACAAGTCCGGCACGGAGAGGGGAAGTTTTAGGGTTTTGTACTGCGCGAAAATCCGGGGGAGACACATATTTATAGGAAGGAGGAGCTAGGAGAGTCCAAATGAGGTGCGGTTTTCGGCCACGCGATCGTAATCGAATGACCGATAGGATGGAGGGGGTTTAGATGGGTTTTGGGCCACTTTGGAGGGGTGTTGGGCTGCAACACACATGAGGCCTTTACGGTTCCTCAGTTAACCGTTGGAGTATCAAACGAAGTCCAGATGGCACGAAACTTGACAGGCGGTCTACCGGTGGTATACCAAGGCCGCTTGGCAAGTCTCGGTCCAATCCGAGAACGTTTAACACTCGCACACAAAAAGAGGCAAAAGGGGACGCCAGAGGACATAGGAGTGCGGGAATGCAAAACGGACAACGGAGAAAAAGCTCGGATGCATGAGACGAACACATATGCAAATGCGATGCACATGATGACATGATATGAGATGCATGACATGGACAAAAAGCAAAAAGAAGAAAAAACCGAACCACGAGGGAATATCATAACTTAGTGCCGAAAATGACAAGAGTTGGAATACAAATATGGCAAGTTACATACGGGGCGTTACACTAGACTACACCGCGTGTAGTACTCCCTCCCTTCCGGTTTAGAGCAAGTACAATAGAGCCGAGTCAATGGGCTATAAGGATTAAACTAGTATATTTTTGCTTAATTGGACGAAAGAGAAGAGGAGAGAGAATGTAAGCGGGCTCTTCGTGAAGAGCCAGCTCTAGCATGTGCTCCTAGGCACTTTGTGAGAATGAAAGGTGGGCCACATAATAAAAAAGTAGTACACTCTTTTGATCTAGTACTATTGTAAATGTTTGCTATAAGATGGGCTGTAGATGACATGGCACTGGCTTATAGCCAGCATCTGGCTATACTATTAACCATGCTATTATAGGGCTCAAATCTCAAATCTCATCAACCAAGGCATTTTGCGATTGGAGGAATGTATCTCGTACTTTACGAAACTACCCTAATTAAACTGATGCATTAATTACGTAGTTCTCTCGTTTTCCTCTCCGCCTTGGTCGTGGTGCACAATATTGAGCACTCCTATATGACTAGCCGCTCTATCTACATGTGGGACATCAAAGCATCCGGGCCCGTGTGGCATCCACCAAATCACAGCGAGGTGCTATAGTCGAAACTCACCGGTCACCCCGGTGTGGCCGTCATGACCCGTCATATCACAAAACCCACACCTTTACCAGCAGTGGTAAAGGGGCCTCGAAGTTGGACTGGACGAAGCAACCATCATTTCACTCGAACGCTCATTGAAGCCCTTTCTCCACTTTCTTGAAGAGAACATCACTCCAGGCTACTCACTTCTGCCATTTTTCTTCTGTACCGACGAAGGAAAGGTGGGAAAATTAGTGATGTTGCTATATTTTCATTCCAAGAATCTGCTTTTTGCGAAGCACTGACCGATTCTCACAGCCTATTCTTTTCCCGTTTTCATTGCGATTGTGGTTTCCTTTCGATTGCTTTTTGTTTGTGAGTTCATTGATGGATCCTGGAGCACTAGGCAAAGAGTTGCCGGCGGACAACCCACTGGAGACAGCGATCTCCAGGAAGCGAGCACCGACCAACGAGTTGACCATGTTGGCAGACCAACCCATGGAGACGAAGAACTCCAAGAAACAAGCAGTGGCCAAAGAGTTGACGATGTTGGCGGACGAACTCCTCAAAGAAAGTTCGAAGAACAGCAAGGGCCCCACCATGCCTACCCCAGAAACTCTGATGGCCAACTATGCGAGGCTCAAGGCCGATTTGGAGGAGATAGTCGCTGTTGAGAAGCAGTATTCCCCTGGCAAGGTGATGGCCCCCATCGAGGACGAGGAGATGGCCCCCGGAGGGATGGGATCCCTCGGTGAGCTGCGCAAGGTAAAAAAATAATGGCTTATTACCATATTTGTTGTTTTTGATTATTTCCAATGTGCTTGCTAATATTTTAGGGTTGTGCAAGTGCCGGTGGACGTCCTTGATGATCCCGATGTCGCGGCCCATCCTGTGGACAACGCCCCAGAGATCATTTTCGATGTCGTGGTCAGTCCTATGGAGATCACCCCAGAGATGCTGCTGTCCATCCTATGGAGATCACCCCAGAGATCGATTCCGCTGTGGTGGTCAGTCCTATGGACTTCACCCCAGAGATCGATTACCATGCCGCTGTCCGTGCTATGGTCATTTCCCGAGAGATCAATGACAAGAAATAGTTGGTCACGCTAATCCTTCAGGGTAGTTTGCATTGCCCTGTGTTTAATTACCAGAACGATGCGTGTTATCAAACCATCTTAGGGCTAGTGCACTGTCTTTCTTTTTTGAAACGGAAGGCTAGTGCACTGTCTTGTGTGGGTGGTACTTGCTAAGTTTGTTTGATAGTGAATCATGTGAATCCTCTCCGAGTTATGGAAACAGATGTATCCTCACCAGCTTTTGATGTAATATATGGCATGCTTTGATATAAGTTTGAATAGTTTATCATATCAGCAGGGCATGTTTGATGATTCTTGGTGTTAGTAGGCTACCTACTGTGCGAGCTATAGTACTTGCAAAACACTCACCAAAGAGAAACGTTTTTTTAACAAGACCGAAGAGAAACGTTGGGGCTGATGAGCTCGTGGTACGCTTATACTTATCCATTGTCGATCGGCCAATACCCCAAGCTCCTAAAATTGTAGGCTTAGTCGACATGGTTACATTCAGGCCTCATTTGGTTCATAGGGTACGAAAATCGTTGCAAAAGTACAGAGACGTACAACAGAAAATCATAGCATTACAGAGACGTACTCCCTCCATTCCAAAATAGATGACCTATAGGCGGGCTAGTTTGGCCTAGTGGGTTTTTTTTAGGATGGCCTAGTGGGTTTCAGTGATATGACGTGGTGCAGTGCCGTCTAGTCTTCGCATGTGGTAGCAGTATTGTGGGTACAGTAAGTTTTTATGAAGAAGCGGAATTCAACGAAGTCATGATGGCTCCTTCGTCTGACCAACTTACAGTGGGAAAGGTTGGGCCTGCGATACGACCGGGGTAGACCAGGATAATTTTTGCAAAAAAAATAGTATCACTGCTGATTTATATTTATTTTTTTATTTCTGATGAATGCTAGCATTTCAACTCTTACGACGAAGAGTGCCAAACACGGAACGTGCTGGATGTCCCACATGTCAGCGAAAGGAGTGGGCATGAATAGCGTGGTAGAGCCCAGCGCAAAAAAAGAACAGCGTGGTAGAGCGTCTCCACTTCTTCCACTTCTGGGTCAGAGACCACACGTAGTAGTACTAGTGGTATGAACGATACAAAGTGCGACCTGGAGAGAAAGACATGTCTAGTTGGAAGGTCTCGGGGCATACACGTAAACAAATATAAAGGCTAATATGTGCCTCCAACTAATATAGTAGTAGTAGAGTACTTAGGCACGAACTCCATAACATCACCGTGCATTGCACGTACAACGTTTAGTGGTACTCTACGTAGTAAGAGACAAATGCCGCCCAAGAGTTCCCTTCTCGACCTACTTTTCGGTGCTTGGTAGAGTGTATGGAGGGTGCATGAGTCCACACTAGTTTAGCACAAATACACTAGAAGCATGCATGAAGAGAGCATGCATGAAGAGGGGTGTTGAGTTGAGCATGCATGAAGAGGGAACAGCTACGCTGAGACGAGAACGCAACCAAACACACCCTATATGCCACGCATGTTCATACCATTTGTGGCTTTCTACTTCACTTACTCCGGACTCCCCCATGGCCCACCCCACATTATCACCATATATATTTCTTGGAGTCCGTGCATGGTGGACGAGCGATCTCTTCACCCTCCCCCGTCTCTCTCTTCTTAGCCGATGCCTGCCGAGCGATTAGATTTCGGCTATTGACGGTTTATTCCCACATGTTAGTGAAAATGCGAGACAACGCGTGTCCCCTCTGGTGATCGGCATGCGAGCCGGACAGTCAGGGGTGCGACGCGTACGAGTCGTAAGTGTGCCACCTTTTCCTTTTGAACTTGCAAAGTGTAACATTTTCGTGCGATCGATCATAGAATCTAGAACAAAATGATGAGGGCGGTGCTTTCCCGCGTGTTAGGCGGGCTAGTTTGAGTGATATGACATCCTACAGTTCCGTCCACTTGCTCCATTTTATGTAAGCAAGAGTCTACACTCTTACGTGGGAGGAGTGCGAAACACGGCGGATCTGATTTTGATCGAGGTAAAATTGTTCCCTATGAAATAAGGGAGCACTGTTAGCGATTATAGCATGATCCTTAGGGCATCTCAAGCGCTGGCCCTCAAATTTACACCGGCATCTGCCTGACGACAGTGATGGATGCCATCCAATGCTGCCCGCATACCTTTCGACAAATATATGAACTAATCGGATGAAATTCGTGCAAACAAAGCAAATTTCCAATTAACCGGATGAAATTCATTACATTTCGAAAAAAATCCTATAAGCAGGACAAAATTCATTACATATATCGCACAAACCATACAAAAACCTACTGTAAACCTAATCAAAATGATCACCAGCGCCCGACCACCATGTCCGGCCATGAACCTGAGAAAGCCGGCTATTGCCTTTGCCTCCTCCTCATCCGCCTCGATAACCTCCTCCTCCGGAGCACATGGTTCTAAAGATTTTTGCCTCCACGTCGCCATCAAGCGGCTAATCGGCCGCCGATGTTTACCTTACTAAGCTTGGCGTCGACTGAGTGGAGGAGCGGTGGCCTTCCTAGGAACAGAGCGGCGGCGACCTACCGTGTACTACTCTTCCTCGCTGCTGGCTGCGTCTGCACACGCGCGCGGGCTTCGTGGTCGTGGCGGTGGAGGGCGGCCGGGGGGAGACGGTGATCTCCTTTGTCTACTCCTACGACAGTACGTCCAAGAGAGCTTTGTAGCGCGCCCAGAGCGGGACCGCCGATGCCCTTCGTCTGCTCCTGTGACAGTACGTCCAAGAGAGCTTTGGAGTGCCAGGAGGCCATGGTTGGAGTGGTGTCGATAGAAGGAAGGGACCGAAGGAGAATGAGTGTGGGTCTTTGGCTACGGCTGGGAGTTGGGGCTCAAGTTAATATAGCGGGCGAATGGCAATGAGCCACGGTAGACGGATGGATGGCTGGCGTCGGAGTAGGTTCGTCGGCAGCCGGGTGACATTAATGTGGGCGGCGGACGGAAGGATAGTCGTGGTGTCGTTAACGCGGAACAGTCGCTTGCATCGGGATATCGCGCGGGTGGCGCTCTCTCGGCCGTCGCGCTGCTGCAATGCTAGCACCAGTGAGAGGTCGCGTGAATGTGGATGCTGCTTCAGTGACTTTACCGCATGTGCGTTGTATCACTGACATGTGGGCCCGCATGTTAGTGACACACCAACTGCACCTGCAGTTAAGGCTGGTGAATGTGGCATTGACGTTCAGGAGAGATGGTGATCGTTTCAGGCGGGAAGGGCGCTAGCGATGGAAGGGGTTTCGGTAGGCCAGGGCGGTCAGACGCTGGCGTGGTGGTAAAATGTGAACTCATGGATGACGAGCCTTTGAAGCGTATGCGGCACGTATTGACAACCAGGCGTCCACGCAACCGCTCTTGTCGCCAGCTAGCCTTCGACGACCACTAGAGCTGTCACCAAGCGTCGTTCATGCCACCGCGCCGGACACTAACCGGTAAGGAAGCGATGGCATCCCGCCGTGCCGAGTTCCTCGCCGCCCATGACCAAACACATAATGGTAGGGAAGCGGTGGAATCCCGCCGTGCCGAGTTCATCGCCGCTCGCGACCTCACACGTATGTGGGCGGAATTTGAAGCTACCAAGGCTGAATGGCGGTAGAGCAAGAGGCGGCCAAAGCCGCACAGAGGGAGCGGAAAGTCAGAAAGCACTCAAGAAAAGAGAGGCCCGTCGCTGCAAGAAAGAAGAGGATGCACGCGCTGCTACGGAGAAGTCGGTGGAGATCCAAGCATGGTGGGGTGTCGCCGACAAAGCCGGGAAGGAGAACGACGACGTCTGGCCAGCATGTGAGGATTAGTTGTACTACTCCCTCCGTTCCAAAATACTTTACTTCCATTTGTCCAAAAATGAATGTACCTATGTACTAAAGCATGTCTAGGTACATCTATATTTTGACAAATGGAAGGCATGTATTGTGGAACGGTGGGAGTAGTAGTTAGTGTGTGTGTTCGTGTCGCCCGTATGTTTGTTTAATTAATTACGAGCATGTACCAGTACTACTAGTTACTACTATAGTTTTTAGAGAAAATTACCAGTACATTAGCCTAGACTCAATGGAAAAATTCCTATCCTATGCATCAAATGGCATCTCTTTCTCTATAGTAATTGAGATGCATGTCATCTCACTTCCTATGATTTTCATATTCCTATAAAATTCCTATCCTATGAACCAAAGGAGGCTTCTGCTGGAGTAACTACTGTAGCTAGCAGTACTGCTGGTACAGTAGTTTCCTTCAAGAAGCGGAATTCAACGAAGTCATGATGGTTCCTTAGTCCGAGCAACTTCATAGTGGGTAAGGTTGGGCCTATGATTTGACGTCTCATTAGTAATTACTGCGGCGCGGCGACCGGGGTGACTCTCCCTTGGAGTTCTGCGGGCATGGCAACTTGACTAGGATGGTTGACGTCCCACATGTCGGCGAGTGGAAGTATTATTTCCAATATCGAGGAGCAAGGAAACCGTGTGGTATAGTATCACTGGTGATTTATATTTATTTTTTATTTCTGATGAATGCTAGTGTTTCAACTCTTACGACGAAGGAGTGCCAAACACACGACACGTGCTGGATGTCCCACACGTTAGCGAAAGGAGTGGGACATGAACAACGTGGTAGAGCATCTCAACTTCTGGGTCGAAGACCACACGTAGTAGTACTACTGTACTAGTGGTATGAACGATACAATGTGCGACCCAGAGAAAAAGACACATCTAGTTGGAAGGTCTCGGGGCATACACGTAAACAAATATAAAACCTAATATGTGCCTCCAATTAATATAGTAGTAGTAGCGTACTGAGTCACGTAATCCATACCATCATCGGGCATTGCACGTACAACATTTAGTGGTAGTAAGAGACAAATGCCTATATGCCACGCATGTTCATACTATTTGTGCCTTTCTACTTCACTTACTGTGCTACATTACACAGGTTCGCACGTCCACTCCTGGGTACATGTCTGTCTCGTAGTTCTAGTCCCACGTGTTCTTCATATAGATGAAACAATCCTTGCATGACACGTGCACCTTGAT
The DNA here is from genome assembly GCF_056163025.1 of Triticum urartu. Taxonomy (NCBI): domain Eukaryota; kingdom Viridiplantae; phylum Streptophyta; class Magnoliopsida; order Poales; family Poaceae; genus Triticum; species Triticum urartu. The sequence goes on from NC_141876.1 coordinate 334,477,250, forward strand.
GCTAGATGTCTCGCGTGTTGGCAAAAGGATGAACAAAGCTCACGTAAAAAAATAGAGTGGAAGAACATAGACTCCCGACACCGAGAAGGAGCAAGGAACCTCGTGGTGGAGCGTCTGCACTCATAATATTTTATATTATTCAACGATATAAAATCAACCAATCATCTCCACAGTGGACTGGAAGAGTACGAAACACGGCAACCCAGTGTAGTTACATCATACTAGTACATGGATAACCCACGCTATCACCATATTTATTGGCTTCTATGCGACGCGTATCTCTAGTAATCCAGCAGCCCGTATCGCTTCTCCCTCCTCGTCTCTCTCAAAGTGTGGCGGGCTGGCGTTTTTGCCGTCTATTGAGTCGGTTAACTCATCACATGTTAGCGACATGCCAAGAGCATTCCAAAAAAATTCCTTTCACGTTCCGTTTTCAAAAAGAAAAAAATCCTTTCACGTTCGAATTTGACTGTATGCTTTGAGCAACTTGCATGTCCTATACTGCTCCTATTTGGATACTCTAACTTAGCTAGAGGTTAGACAAACTCATGACTAACCCTGAACTAACTGTAGCCAAAGAGGTGTTTCGGTTACGGGGTTAGATTGACAATAAATGGACTTGATGGAGAGAGAAACGTGATTTTTTAGTGGTCCCAATGAGAACTATCTCCAGTTAGCACCTCTTGGGTGGGATAGTTTTTTTGGTGGGTTTGGTGCAACTTGCTCCAATTTAAACCCTCATGCTTGGATACTTTAGGGATATTTCAGCCCCAACTAGCTCAAACTAACTCTAACCCATGGATCCAAACAGGGCCTATGGCCAGCCTCGACGCAGAGCAGTCGTGTGCACCAGGAAGTGGCGCTCTCTCGACCGTCGCGCCGCTTCAAAGTCGGTGCCAGTGAGAGGTCGCCTCCGCTCTGGTCGGGCATTAATGCGGCACTGACGCTCCAGGGCGACGCTGACCGTTTCATGCGGGAAGCGCGCGCTGGCAAGGGAGTATAGGTTTTGAACCGTTTCAGGTGTAGTACTGGTAGTTTGCAAAACTACTCAATTATTGTACTCAGTTTCCTAAGAAATTGTGGTAAAAAACGTTACTCCACAACCCGCTTCCCTTCTCCTTCCTCTTCCACCGCCCGCGCACATCCACGGGAAGCGACCGGTCAACCCTTATATAGGAGTGCTAGCACAAAAAGATGCATGCATGACCACTAAAAAATCCAGATTAAACCGCCACTTCGGCGGGAGTATGGCGTATGTTGTTACGTTCAGCCGGGCCATGGCTACCGGGCGACGACGACCAGAGAAGAGGCGGCGGGAGGGGAATGAATGCAGCTACTGTTTGGGTTCGCCGCCTGGCTTAAATAAATGTGCAGCATCACGTGTACCTGCGGGTGCACAAATTGTAACATACGTGTCTACTTAAGTGGCCGTTACGTAACTGGTGTGTGTGTGTGTGTGTGTGAGAGAGAGAGAGAGATTCTGAGAGACAGAGTGCGTGTGTGCAATTCTACTCTTCGGACATGTACTCAACCGTTTGCATCGGGATATAAGTATAATGGTATTTCCTTTAGCTAGTGATTTACGTTGCCATGTGTAACACCCCGGATGTAACTTTCCCAATTTGCACTCCAACTCTTGTCGTTTCCGGCGTTAAGTTATTTTATTTTCTCGGGTTCGGGTTTTTGTCTCCGTGTGTTGTTACCGTTGTCATGCATCTCATATCATGTCATCATGTGCATTGCATTTTCATACGTGTTCATCTCATGCATTCGAGCATTTTCCCCGTTGTCCGTTTTGCATTCCGGCGCTTCGTTCTCCTCCGGTGTTCAATTCTACCTTTCTTTCGTGTGTGGGGATTAAACATTTCCGGATTGGACCGAGACTTGCCAAGCGGCCTTGGTTTACTACTGGTAGACCGCCTATCAAGTTTCGTATCATTTGGACTTCGTTTGATACCCCAACGGTTAACCGAGGGACCGAAAAGGCCTCGTGTGTGTTGCAGCCCAACACCCCTCCACTTTGGCCCAAAACCTACCTAAGCCTTCTCCATCATCTAGATCGTTCGATCACGATCACGTGGCCGAGAACCTCACCTCATTTGGACTCTCCTAGCTACCTCTATGCCTATATATAGACCCCACCCCCCGAAATTCAGATCTCCTTCTCCCCCAAAACCCTAAAGTTCGTCCCCGCGCCGGCCGGACATGTCCGTCCGGGCCGGATATAGCCGCAGCCCCAACCGGGAGCTGCCACATGGCGCCACCCGGACCACATCCCCGCCGGCCCGCCGAGCCCAGGCAGGGCCCCCGCGGGCCCATCCGCGTGCGCCGCCCGCCCGGTCGCCCCACCGCCTTCTCCTTCCTCCCGTGCCGCTCGCCGCCTCCCCACAGCCACCGCGACGGCGCCGCGCCGCCGCAGCTCCGCCGCACGCCACCCGACCGGTCCCCGCCGCCACCGCGCCGCCTCGGCGTCCGCGCCGCTCGCCGCCTCCCTCCACACCGGATTCGGCCCGGCTCCGGTCTCCTCTCCACTCCGGCGACGCCCTCAATGAACTCCGGCCGTCTACAGTACCCGGCGACGAACCTCGGGAAGCGTGCGATCCAGATCTGGAAATATCTCCCCGCGGTTGACTTTTTCCCTCCTAACCCTAGCTCATGTGCCCTTCTTCATCAGGCTATAACTTTGCATCCGTAGCTCCGATTCATGCATATAGCATATCAAAATGTTCATCTCAGAGAGTAAATCATTTCATTCCATTGCATCATTTTCATTTGAGGTCATCTTGATGCCCGAAATGCTGTCAGAAGAGGGCTACTTGAGTTAATTGTCAGATCTGCTACTCCATTTGCATATTTGTCACTTTTGCCATGATTATTGTGTGCATGACATGCCCCTGAGCTCTACATATGCTTTGTTAAGGGTTTTGTCATCTTTCCGGAGGTGCAACCCATGTATTTTTGTGATGTTTGTGGTGACTAGCACAAGCTTGCGAAGTGAGGCACTTGGTAGTGCTGATTTCAGGGACTTAGTAATTTCACTAAGTCCTTGATCTGTTTATTTCATATGGCCATATGTTCATGTTGTTTCCTAGTGATCTGTGCCTCTTTTGATCTCGAGACCTTTTGCATCTAAGCATGGGTGGTTTTCTCAAGTTATGCATAAGCCATTAGTAGTTGTCTCTCCGGGTAGATGCTTGCTTGCTAACTACGAAGTTCTGGATATTTCTATCTCGATGGGTGATTTCAAGTTTCTGGCTTCTCCAATGATCCTTGGTAACTCGGATATTGATCTTATTCTCGGGATGGATTGGCTTTCTAAGCACAAGGCTCAGCTTGATTGTGCAGCCAGGCAGATTCAATTGACTCGTTCGTCTGAGGATGTAATTGTCTTTGCCACTCAGGATAATACCATCCGTCTGTTTTCTCTCAATGAGAAGGGTGAACTGGATGCTATCTCGCAAATTCCAGTCGTTTGCGAATATCAAGACGTCTTTCCAGAAGAGCTTCCAGGAATGCCTCCGCACCGGCCAGTTGAATTCGTTATTGATCTTGAGCCTGGCACGGAACCTGTGTGCAAGCGTCCTTACAAGCTCAGACCTGAAGAGTTGAAGGAGCTGAAGAAGCAACTCGATGTTCAAGAAAGAATGGGTCTCATCCGGCCTAGTTCTTCTCCATGGGGTTGGTGTTCTTTTTGTGAAGAAGAAGGATGGAACGGACCGACTTTGTGTTGATTACCGTCCATTGAACAAGAAGACTATCAAGAACAAATACCCACTTCCCAACATCAACGAGTTGTTCGAACAACTCAAAGGTGCCCAAGTATTCTCCAAGCTTGATCTCCGTATGGGTTATCATCAGATTCGTATCCGTGAGTAAGATATTCCCAAGACGGCTTTCAGGACAAGCTATGGTTCATATGAATACACTGTCATGTCTTTTGGCCTCATCAACGCTCCTCCGACTTTCTCTCGCATGATGAACTTCATCTTCAACGCCTACACCAATGACTTCGTTTTGGTCTATCTCGACGACATTCTGGTTTTCTCGAAGAACAAGGAAGATCATGCCAAACACTTGCGTTTGGTTCTTGATAAGCTCAGGGAACATCAGTTCTACGCCAAGTTCTCCAAATGTGAATTTTGGCTCGATGAGGTTCTTTATCTTGGTCATATCATCTCTGCCAAGGGCATTGCCGTGAATCCTGAGAAGGTGTCTGCAATTGTGAATTGGGAACCTCCTCAGAATGTGAAGCAACTCCGTAGCTTCCTCGGTCTCGCAAGTTATTGTCGAAGATTCATTGAAAACTTTTCTAAGATCGCGAAGCCTCTCTCAAATCTTCTTCAAAAGCACGTCAAGTACATTTGGTCTCCGTAGTGTGACATTTCTTTCAACACTTTGAAAGAGAAATTGATCACTGCTCCAGTTCTGACTCCGCCTGATGAATCCAAACCGTACGAGGTCTTTTGTGATGCCTCTCTCCAAGGTCTTGGCACAGTGTTGATGCAAGAGAAGAAAGTTGTTGCTTATACCTCTCGCCAGTTGAAGCCTAATGAGAAGAACTACCCCACTCATGATCTCGAGTTGGCGGCAGTTGTGCATGCTCTTTTGACTTGGAGACATCTCTTATTGGGAAGAAAAGTGGACATTTTCACTGATCACAAGAGTCTCAAGTACATCTTCACTCAGCCGAATCTCAACCTTAGGCAAACTCGATGGGTCGAAATGATTCAAGAGTATAATCCGAGTATCGAGTATACTCCAGGCAAGGCCAATGTGATTGATGACGCATTGCGCAGGAAAGTGTATTGCAACAGTCTAATTCTCAAGCCTTATCAACCCGAGCTTTGTGAAGCTTTCCGCAAACTTAATCTACAAGTTGTTCCTCGAGGTTTCCTCGCCAACCTTCATGTCTCCCCTACCTTGGAAGACCAGATTCGCCAAGCCCAGCTTCTTGATGCTATGGTGAAAAAGGTGAAGATTGGGATTGCCAAGAGTCAACCCAAGTACAAGTGCTACCGCCTTGATGACAAGGATACTCTCTTCTTCGAGGATCGTATTGTTGTACCCAAAGGTGAACTTCGTAAAGTGATCATGAACGAGGCTCACAATTCTCTCCTCTCCATCCACCCTGGGAGTACGAAGATGTATCAGGACCTCAAGCAGGTTTATTGGTGGACTCGAATGAAGCGCGAGATTGCTCAATTCGTGAATGAATGTGATGTCTGCAGAAGAGTGAAGGCAGAACACCAAAGGCCAGCTGGTTTCCTCCAACCTCTTGCCATTCCAGAGTGGAAGTTTGACCACATTGAAATGGACTTCGTGACTGGGTTTCCAAAGTCCAAGCGTGGCAACGATGCTATATTCGTTGTCATCGACAAACTCACCAAAGTGGCTCACTTTCTGCCTATCAAAGAGTCAATCACTGCAGCTCAATTGGTGGAACTCTATACCTCTCGAATTGTCTCACTGCACGGTATTCCTCAAGTGATATCTTCAGACCGTGGCAGCATCTTTACCTGCAAGTTTTGGAATTCTTTTCAGAAGGCCATGGGCACCAACATCCGCTTCAGCACAGCTTTCCGTCCTCAAACTAGCGGTCAAGTCGAGCGTGTCAACCATATTCTTGAAGATATGCTCAGGGCTTGTGTGATCTCCTTCAGCATGAAGTGGGAAGATTGTCTTCCTTATGCTGAATTCTCCTACAACAACAGTTTTCAAGCAAGTTCGGGCAAGGCCCCATTTGAAATTCTGTATGGCAGGAAGTGTCGTACCCCTCTCAACTGGTCTGAAACCGGTGAACGTCAGCTTTTGGGTAATGACTTAATCACAGAGGCAGAGGAAATGTGCAAAGTCATTCGTGATAACCTCAAAGCAGCCCAATCCCATCAGAAGAGCTACTATGACAGTAAGCACCGTGATTTGGCTTTCGAGATCGGAGATCATGTTTACCTCCGCGTCTCTCCTATGAAAGGTACTCGTCGCTCCGGTATTAAAGGGAAGCTTGCCCCCAGATACGTGGGACCTTTCAAGATTGTCAGCAAGAGAGGGGACCTCGCCTATCAACTCGAGCTTCCTTCAAACTTTGCAAATGTTCATGATGTGTTCCATGTCTCTCAGCTTCAAAAGTGCGTCAAGACTCCTGATTGCACCATCAACTTCGAGGACATTGAGCTCCAAGAAGATCTCTCCTATCGTGAGCACCCGGTTGCTATTCTTGAAGAGACTGAACGCAAGACTCGCAATAAGTCAATCAAATTTCCCAAAGTCAAGTGGTCACACCATTCCGACCGTGAAGCTACCTGGGAACGTCAGGATCACCTTCGTTCTGAGTACCCAGCGTTCTTTCAGTCCTAGATCTCGGGACAAGATCCTTTCGTAGTGGTGGAGTGTTGTAACACCCCGGATGTAACTTTCCCAATTTGCACTCCAACTCTTGCCGTTTCCGGCGTTCAGTTATTTTATTCTGTCGGGTTCGGGTTTTGTCTCCGTGTGTTGTTATCGTTGTCATGCATCTCATATCATGTCATCATGTGCATTGCATTTTCATACGTGTTCATCTCATGCATTCAAGCATTTTCCCCGTTGTCCGTTTTGCATTCTGATGCTTCGTTCTCCTCGTCAACTCTACCTTTCTTTCGTGTGTGGGGATTAAACATTTCCGGATTGGACCGGGACTTGCCAAGCGGCCTTGGTTTACTACCGGTAGACCGCCTGTCAAGTTTCGTATCATTTGGACTTCGTTTGATACCCCAACGGTTAACCGAGGGACCGAAAAGGCCTCGTGTGTGCTGCAGCCCAACACCCATCCATTTTGGCCCAAAACCCACCTAAGCCTTCTCCATCATCTAGATCGTTCGATCATGATCGCGTGGCCGAAAACCGCACCTCATTTGGACTCTCCTAGCTCCCTCTATGCCTATATATAGACCCCCCCGAAATTCGGATCTCCTTCTCCCCCAAAACCCTAAAGTTCGTCCCCGCTTCGGACGGACACGTCCGTCCGGGCCGGACATAGCCGCCTCCCTAACCGGGAGCTGCCACGTGGCGCCACCCGGACCACATCCCCGCCGGCCCGCCGAGCCTAGGCAGGGCCCCCGCGGGCCCATCCGCGCGCGCCGCCCGCCCGCCTCCCCGCCGCCACCGTGCCGCCGCCGCGCCACTGCACCTCTACCGCATGCCGCCCGACCGGTCCCCGCCGCCACCGCGCCGCCTCGGCGTCCACGCCGCTTGTCGCCTCCCTCCACGCCGGATTCGGCCCGGCTCCGGTCTCCTCTCCACTCCAGCGACGCCCTCGACGAACTCCGGCCGTCTACAGTACCCGGCGACGAACCTCGGGAAGCGTGCGATCCAGATCTTGAAATATCTCCCCGCGGTTGACTTTTTCCCTCCTAACCCTAGCTCACGTGCCCTTCTTCATCAGGCTATAACTTTGCATTCGTAGCTCCGATTCATCCATATAGCGTATCAAAATGTTCATCTCAGAGAGTACATCATTTCATTCCATTGCATCATTTTCATTTGAGGTCATCTTGATGCCCGAAATGTTGTTAGAAGGGGGCTACTTGAGTTAATTGTCAGATCTGCTACTCCATTTGCATATTTGTCATTTTTGCCATGATTATTGTGTGCATGATATGCCCCTAAGCTCTACATATGCTTTGTTAAGCGTTCTATCATCTTTCCAGAGGTGCAACCCAGGTATTTTTGTGATGTGTGTGGTGACTATCACAAGCTTGCGAAGTGAGGCACTTGGTAGTGCTGATTTCAGGGACTTAGTAATTTCACTAAGTCCTTGATCTGTTTGTTTCCTAGTGATCCGTGCCTCTTTTGGGGATGATCAGTAAGGATGTTTTGTTAATCTTGTAATGCTCTATCCATCCATGTCTTTGTTTGCAATTATGTAGCACCCTATCTTGAGTCAATCGAGCTCTACTTTTGCTACTTTGTGAATCTGGGCAGATTGTCAACTTGTTTGCAATTTTGCCGATGATGTTGTAGTTGATCTGTGCATGCCATGCTATTATTTTTGCCATGTCTAGCTTGCATTTTGTGTGTTATTGATAGATGTATGCTTAGTTTGTCATGAGTAGCTCCGTAGTGAGTGCATCGAGCTCGCAAACATGCCTACTTGAGTTATGTTTCAGCATGTGTCAGTTTTCACTAAGTCTGAAAACTGATTATGTTTTTGCTATGTTCACATGCTTGCAATTGTATTTTCTGATCCCTTTTGGCTCAAGGTCACTAAGGGACTTTTATTAAGCTCTTTGAGTAGCTCCATGCCATGCTTTACTTTGCCATGTTCAGGTCCTGTAGCATGTGGTTTTGTTGCTCCAAAGAGGGCTACCTGATCTGAAATTCCAGACAAGTGTTAGTTTCACTAAGTCTGAGATTTGTTTGTCATATGCATTTTTGCCATGCTTGTTTGAACCTGATAATGGATGAATTAGCCGTAGCTCAGTGCTAGACTTTTGTTAAGCATCTTGAGTGCATCCCTGCCTTGTATTTTGTTGTCATTTTTGGATGCTGTAGCATGTTCATCTCATTGCATTTAGATGGCTACTTGCTGTAAATCGCAGACCGGTGTCATATTTGTTTTGCTCGCCATTTCCAAACCGTAACTCCGATTCCGGCATTCTTTATATCGTTTTCAAGCGATTTTATCTCATATTTCCAGTGGCACACTTGGATTTCCAAGTTGAGGCCAGGTCCATGCATTTCCTGTCAAAACTTGCATATGCATCCCGCATCGCATCCCGCATAGCATATCATCTTTGCATCATGTTGTTTGAGCTTTGCACGTGGTTGATTGTGTCTTTGTTTCTTTTTTGTCTTGTTTGGGGTAGAGCCGGGAGACGAGTTCGCTAATGAGGAGCCCGTTGAGTTTGCTTTCTAGGATCCAGTCAACTCTGACAACTTTGCAGGCAAGATGATCATACCCTCGAAATCACTACTATCTTTGCTATGCTAGATTGCTCGCTCTTTTTCTATGCCAATGCTATGATGCCTACCATTTGCTTTCAAGCCTCCCCAAATTGCCATGTCAAACCTCTAACCCACCTTGTCCTAGCAAACCTTTGATTGGCTATGTTACCGCTTTGCTCAGCCCCTCTTATAGCGTTGCTAGTTGCAGGTGAAGATTGGAGGCCGTTCCTTGTTGGATCATTTATTTACTTGTTGGGATATCATTATATTATCTTGTTATCTTAATGCACCTATATAGTTGGTAAAGGGTGGAAGGCTCGGCCTCTCGCCTAGTGTTTTGTTCCACTCTTGCCGCCCTAGTTTCCGTCATATCAGTGTTATGTTCCCGGATTTTGCGTTCCTTACGCAGTTGGGTTATAATGGGAACCCCATGATAGTTCACCTTGATTAAAGCTTTTCCAGCAATGCCAAACCTTGGTTTTATCATTTGCCACCTAGCCTTTTTCCCTTGGGTTTCCGGAGCCTGAGGGTCATCTTGTTTAAACCCCCCTGGGCCAGTGCTCCTCTAAGTGTTGGTCCAACTCGTCAGCCGCCGGTGGCTACCAAGGGCAACTCTGGGCTGGCCTACCGGAAGTTTGGACAATCTGAGTGTGCCCTGAGAACGAGATATGTGCAGCTCCTATCGAGATTTGTCGGCACATTCGGGCGGTGTTGCTAGTCTTGTTTTAACCTGTCGAAGTGTCTTGAAGAACCGAGGTACCGAGTCTGATCGGAACGTCTCGGGAGGAGGTCTATTCCTTCGTTGACCGTGAGAGCTTGTCATGGGCTAAGTTGGTACTCCCCTGCAGGGATTTGAACTTTCGAAAGCCCTGCCCGCGGTTATGGGCAGATGGGAATTTGTTAATGTCCGGTTGTAGATAACTAGAACCTTAATTTAATTAAAATGAATCAAATGAGTGTGTTACCGTGATGGCCTCTTCTCGGTGGAGTCTGGGAAGTGGACACGGTGTTGGAGTAATGTTTTGCGTAGGTTGCTCTTTAGTTTCTCGCTCGCGCTTTGCCTCCTCTTCTCGCTCTCTTTTGCGAACAGGATAGCCACCATACTTGCTAGTCGCTTGCCGCAGCTCCACTTATATTTACCTTGCCATACCTATAAGCTTAAATAGTCTTGATCGCGAGGGTGAGAGACTGCTGAGTCCCTATGGCTCACAGATTACTATTACACCAGATGCAGGGCCTGATGATTCCGCTCCAGGTGACGCGCTCGAGCTCAAGTGGGAGTTCGACGAGGACTCTCAACGTTACTATGTTTCCTTTCCTGATGATCAGTAGTGGTGCCCAGTTGGGGGTGATCGGGACCGTGTCGCATGTTGGGTTATCTTTTATTTTGGCGCCATAGTCGGGCCATGAGTGTTTGGATGATGTAATGTTATTTATGTACCTTGATTGACGTGGCGAGTGTAAGCCAACTATGTTATCCCTTTTATTATCTATATTACATGGGATGTTTGTGATGATTGCCTGACTTGCGACATATGCCTTCAATGCGATTATGTCTCTAAGTCGTGCCTCGACACGTGGGAGCTATAGTCGCATCGAGGGTGTTACAAGTTGGTAATCAGAGCCTTCCCCGACCTTAGGAGCCCCATTTCTTTATCGTTTTTAGCAGCCATTGTTGAGTCTAGAAAAATGTTTTGAGTCATTTAGGAATTATATATCAGAGAGTTTAGGAATTCTTTTTGCTTCCCAGTCTCTTCATCGCTCTGGTAAGGCATCCTGACGTAGAGTTTTGACTCTTCTCTTCTCAAATTTCACTAAAAAAATTTTAGGATCATGCGGGTATCTTGGAATCGTTCCGATGGTTTTATGATGAGAACATTGTCTTGGTGCCTCCTGTCAGGGGTTTAGTGGAAGTGTCCCGGGGAGTTGAGCTCTGAGGTGTTGTCGTCATAATTTTATCGTTGCAGTTCTGGAATACCTAAGTTTAGTACGCCGACATCGAAAATCTCTTTTATGAAGTTCGTTGGTGAGATAACCTCGACGCCACCCAGTACTGGGGCGGGAGTTCTGGAGTATCGCCATAACTTGTATAACGGATGCTTTTCGAAGGTTGAGGTAGATGGTTTCCGAAGTTTTTCTCGGTTATTTGTTGAAGGATGGATACAGCTGGATGTAGGATTTGCTAGATTTGGGTGAGATATTATGCTTCCCCTATATCCCCAACACCTGATTGCATAACCGGAAAGGTTCGGGAGTTTCATAGGTGGGAATTCTCGTAGCTCTAGTTCTTCTTCCACGGATATTGGTTTGAGATTGGGATTTCTTACCGATTATTCGTTCTTGATTCGTACCTTGTTGATTTATTTCTCTACCTTAATTCTAAGTGGCTTCTCAATTTATGGATATGTGACCATTTCAAGAGGAATGCATTCGTTCATTTTGTTCGGATGTGAAGCCTATATGTTGCAATTTTCATTCCGTTGGATTCAGCTTCATTTTATCTGTCTATGTGCTAATGGTGGTCAACCTCTTCAGGATGGCTCCTCCAACGCGCACGACTCCGAATCCTGATCCGCCACCACCTCCGCCTCCTCCGGAGGCATGGCAAGCTGTGATGGCCGCAACCAATGCAAATACATAGTTGATCATGCAAATTCTTCAAGAGCGCAACCTAGGGAACCAAGGCAACAATCAGAATCGCTTTGCTACACTCAACCAGTTCCTTGCTAACGGGCCAAAGACTTTCAGCAATTGTGTTGAGGCAACCGATGCTGACGATTGGCTTGTGGATCTGTGCAAGCATTTCGAGTGCAGTAACGTCAGGCCTGAGGACTTTGTCAAGTTCGCTTCCTTCCAACTCAAAGATCAAGCTGCAGAATGGTTCCAGCAGTACAAGGACTCCAGAGGTGGACGTGTGATCACTTGGGATGAATTCCGTCAAGATTTCCGAGCTCATCATATTCCGCAGAGCGTGGTTGAAAGCAAGTGTGAGGAATTCCGCAACCTGAAACAAGGCTCTTTGTCTGTCTATGACTACAACAAGTTGTTTCAGAAGCTCGCCCGCTTTGCCAAGCAGGACGTCCCTGATGAGAAGAGCATGATATACCAGTTCAGAGGTGGTCTCAGAGAAGAAATTCAGCTAGCTCTTGTTCTCTTTGAGCCCTTGAGGTACGATGAGTTCTACAACATGGCACTGAAACAAGAGGCTGCTCAGTTGAGGTGTGATGCTTCCAAGAAGCGAGTTAGAGATGTTACTCCTTCTTCCTCTACTAAAGTGGCCAAGCAGCAGAAGTATTGGCTTCCTCCTCCTCCGTTCCGTCAGCCGTATCAGCAGAAAAGCAAAGGTGGCAGTGGATCTTCCCACCCACCCAACCCTGGCTTTCAGAACAGGACTTCGTCTCAAGCTCCAAGATCGATGCTCCGTATCACTGTCCGCTTTCAGAGGTCACGTGCAGCAAGTGCCAATAGAAGGGTCACTATGCCAACAAGTGCTTCAACCAGAGGCGTCTTCCTCCTCTTCCTCCTGTCAGATCGGCAAGTATAGCCGTGGTCAAGCATAACCCCAAGTACGCCAAGGTCAATATGGTGAATGCAGCTCAGGCAGAGGATTCATCAGATGTCATCATGGGTAACCTTCCTGTTAACGATGTTCCTGCAAAAGTTCTTTTTGACACTGGTGCATCGCATTGTTTTATCTCGAGACCTTTTGCATCTAAGCATGGGTGGTTTTCTCAAGTTATGCAAAAGCCATCAGCAGTTGTCTCTCCGGGTAGATGCTTGCTTGCTAACTACGAAGTTCCAGATATTTCTATCTCGATGGGTGATTTCAAGTTTCTGGCTTCTCCAATGATCCTTGGTAACTCGGATATTGATCTTATTCTCGGGATGGATTCGCTTTCTAAGCACAAGGCTCAGCTTGATTGTGCAGCCAGGCAGATTCAATTGACTCATTCGTCTGAGGATGTAATTGTCTTTGCCGCTCGGGATAATACCATCCGTCTGTTTTTTCTCAATGAGAAGGGTGAACTGGATGCTATCTCGCAGATTCCAGTCGTTTGCGAATATCAAGACGTCTTTCCAGAAGAGCTTCCAGGAATGCCTCCGCACCGGCCAGTTGAATTCGTTATTGATCTTGAGCCTGGCACGGAACCTGTGTGCAAGCGTCCTTACAAGCTCGGACCTGAAGAGTTGAAGGAGCTGAAGAAGCAACTCGATGTTCAAGAAAGAATGGGTCTCATCCAGCCTAGTTCTTCTCCGTGGGGTTGTGGTGTTCTTTTTGTGAAGAAGAAGGATGGAACGGACCGACTTTGTGTTGATTACCGTCCATTGAACAAGAAGACTATCAAGAACAAATACCCACTTCCCAACATCAATGAGCTGTTCGAACAACTCAAAGGTGCCCAAGTATTCTCCAAGCTTGATCTCCGTATGGGTTATCATCAGATTCGTATCCGTGAGCAAGATATTACCAAGACGGCTTTCAGGACAAGCTATGGTTCATATGAATACACTGTCATGTCTTTTGGCCTCGTCAACGCTCCTCCGACTTTCTCTCGCATGATGAACTTCATCTTCAACGCCTACACCAATGACTTTGTTTTGGTCTATCTCGACGACATTCTGGTTTTCTCGAAGAACAAGGAAGATCATGCCAAACACTTGCGTTTGGTTCTTGATAAGCTCAGGGAACATCAGTTCTATGCCAAGTTCTCCAAATGTGAATTTTGGCTCGATGAGGTTCTTTATCTTGGTCATATCATCTCTGCCAAGGGCATTGCCGTGAATCCTGAGAAGGTGTCTGCAATTGTGAATTGGGAACCTCCTCAGAACGTGAAGCAACTCCGTAGCTTCCTCGGTCTCGCAAGTTATTGTCGAAGATCCGTTGAAAACTTTTCTAAGATCGCGAAGCCTCTCTCAAATCTTCTTCAGAAGCACGTCAAGTACGTTTGGTCTCCGGAGTGTGACATTGCTTTCAACACTTTGAAAGAGAAATTGATCACTACTCCAGTTCTGACTCCGCCTGATGAATCCAAACCGTACGAGGTCTTTTGTGATGCTTCTCTCCAAGGTCTTGGCGCAGTGTTGATGCAAGAGAAGAAAGTTGTTTCTTATACCTCTCGCCAGTTGAAGCCTAATGAGAAGAACTACCCCACTCATGATCTCGAGTTGGCGGCAGTTGTGCATGCTCTTTCGACTTGGAGACATCTCTTATTGGGAAGAAATGTGGACATTTTCACTGATCACAAGAGTCTCAAGTACTTGAGGTAATCTTGATGCCCGAAATGCTGTTAGAAGAGGGCTACTTGAGTTAATTGTCAGATCTGCTACTCCATTTGCATATTTGTCATTTTTGCCATGATTATTGTGTGCATGATATGCCCCTGAGCTCTACATATGCTTTGTTAAGGGTTCTGTCATCTTTCCAGAGGTGCAACCCATGTATTTTTGTGATGTGTGTGGTGACTAGCACAAGCTTGCGAAGTGAGGCACTTGGTAGTGCTGATTTCAGGGACTTAGTAATTTCACTAAGTCCTTGATCTGTTTGTTTCCTAGTGATCCGTGCCTCTTTTGGGGATGATCAGTAAGGATGTTTTGTTAATCTTGTAGTGCTCTATCCATCCATGTCTTTGTTTGCAATTATGGAGCACCCTAGCTTGAGTCAATCGATCTCTACTTTTGCTACTTTGTGAATCTGGGCAGATTGTCAACTTGTTTGCAATTTTGCCGATGATGTTGTAGTTGATCCGTGCATGCCATGCTATTATTTTTGCCATGTCTAGCTTGCATTTTGTGTGTTGTTGATAGATGTATGCTTAGTTTGTCATGACTAGCTCCGTAGTGAGTGCATCGAGCTCGCAAACATGCCTACTTGAGTTATGTTTCAGCTTGTGTCAGTTTTCACTAAGTCTGAAAACTGATTATGTTTTTGCTATGTTCACATGCTTGCAATTGTATTTTCTGATCCCTTTTGGCTCAAGGTCACTAAGGGACTTTTATTAAGCTCTTTGAGTAGCTCCATGCCATGCTTTACTTTGCCATGTTCAGGTCCTGTAGCATGTGGTTTTGTTGCTCCGAAGAGGGCTACCTGATCTGAAATTCCAGACAAGTGTTAGTTTCACTAAGCCTTGTATTTTGTTGTCATGTTTGGATGCTGTAGCATGTTCATCTCATTGCATTTAGATGGCTACTTGCTGTAAATCGCACACCGGTGTCATATTTGTTTTGCTCGCCATTTCCAAACCGTAACTCCGATTCTGGCGTTCTTTATATCGTTTTCAAGCGATTTCATCTCATCTTTCCAGTGGCACACTTGTATTTCCAAGTTGAGGCCAGGTCCATGCATTTCCTGTCAAAACTTGCATATGCATCCCGCATCGCATCCCGCGTAGCATATCATCTTTGCATCATGTTGTTTGAGCTATGCACGTGGTTGATTGTGTCTTTGTTTCTTGTTTGTCTTGTTTGGGGTAGAGCCGGGAGACGAGTTCGCTAACGAGGAGCCCGTTGAGTTTGCTTTCGAGGATCCAGTCAACTCTGACAACTTTGCAGGCAAGATGATCATACCCTCGAAATCACTACTATCTTTGCTATGCTAGATTGCTCGCTCTTTTGCTATGAAAATGCTACGATGCCTACCATTTGCTTTCAAGCCTCCCCAAATTGCCATGTCAAACCTCTAACCCACCTTGTCCTAGCAAACCTTTGATTGGCAATGTTACCGCTTTCCTCAGCCCCTCTTATAGCGTTGCTAGTTGCAGGTGACAATTGGAGGCCGTTCCTTGTTGGATCATTTATTTACTTGTTGGGATATCATTACATTATCTTGTTAGCTTAATGCACCTATATACTTGGTAAAGGGTGGAACGCTCGGCCTCTCGCCTAGTGTTTTGATCCACTCTTGCCGCCCTAGTTTCCGTCATATCGGTGTTATGTTCCCGGATTTTGCGTTCCTTACGCGGTTGGGTTATAATGGGAACCCCTTGATAGTTCGCCTTGATTAAAGCTTTTCCAGCAATGCCCAACCATGGTTTTATCATTTGCCACCTAGCCTTTTTCCCTTGGGTTTCCGGAGCCCGAGGGTCATCTTGTTTAAACCCCCCGGGCCAGTGCTCCTCTGAGTGTTGGTCCAACTCGTCAGCCGCCAGTGGCTACCAGGGGCAACTCTGGGCTGGCCTACCGGAAGTTTAGACAATCTGAGTGTGCCCTGAGAACGAGATATGTGCAGCTCCTATCGGGATTTGTCGGCACATTCGGGCGGTGTTACTGTTCTTGTTTTAACCTGTCGAAGTGTCTTGAAGAACCGAGGTACCGAGTCTGATCGGAACGTCTCGGGAGGAGGTCTATTCCTTCGTTGACCGTGAGAGCTTGTCATGGGCTAAGTTGGGACTCCCCTGCAGGGATTTGAACTTTCGAAAGCCATGCCCGCGGTTATGGGCAGATGGGAATTTGTTAATGTCCGGTTGTAGATAACATGAACCTTAATTTAATTAAAATGAATCAACTTAGTGTGTTACCGTGATGGCCTCTTCTCGGCGGAGTCCGGGAAGTGGACAGGTGTTGGAGTAATGTTTTGCGCAGGTTGCTCTTTAGTTTCTCGCTCGTGCTTTGCCTCCTCTTCTCGCTCTCTTTTGCGAACAGGATAGCCACCATACTTGCTAGTCGCTTGCCGCAGCTCCACTTATATTTACCTTGCCATACCTATAAGCTTAAATAGTCTTGATCGCGAGGGTGCGAGATTGCTGAGTCCCTGTGGCTCACAGATTACTATTACACCAGATGCAGGGCCTGATGATTCCGCTCCAGGTGACGCGCTCGAGCTCAAGTGGGAGTTCGACGAGGACTCTCAACGTTACTATGTTTCCATTCCTGATGATCAGTAGTGGTGCCCGGTTGGGGGTGATCGGGACCGTGTCGCATGTTGGGTTATCTTTTATTTTGGCGCCGTAGTCGGGCCATGAGTGTTTGGATGATGTAATGTTATTTATGTACCTTGATTGACGTGGCGAGTGTAAGCCAACTATGTTATCCCTTTTATTATCTATATTACATGGGATGTTTGTGATGATTGCCTGAGTTGCGACATATGCCTTCAATGCGAATATGCCTCTAAGTCGTGCCTCGACACGTGGGAGCTATAGTCGCATCGAGGGTGTTACACCATGTTAACGTGGTTGTGTAAAAAAAATGTCACTTCCTGCTCGTGATTTGCGTTATATAATTATAAGCAAGATGCTCGTGCATTGCACGGAACATCAATATGCATTTTTTTACAAAACACCTGTTGTGATTTACCCATGTAGGAGTAATCCCATGTGAAAAAAACTAATGATATTTCGATAATTTTATCGGAAAACTGGTATCTCGAGAATTTCATCAAAAAAATGAAATATGAGAGATAATGTGAGGAGGAGTGGAGCGTGGTGGAGACTGGTGGTCGGAATGGGCGGAGGCATGGGGATGGACGGCGCCGGTAGGCGGCAGCGGCTACCATGCTAGATTGTTCGAGAGACTTTCTTTTTTAATTGCTCAGCAATGAGGTTGTGGGAGATAAGGATGTGGAGAGAGGTGCGGATATCTTTTGTAAAATTATCATAGTTTGCTTTCTATCTGTCAGATATAGATCAGACGGTCTATATTACAAGATGGCAGGCACACCATCATCGCCAACTCGGTTTTTTATAAGGGTACAAATGATAAGTTTGCTAACTACTAAAGTAAAGTGGAATTTGTCCATGTTATACAAGTAAATTAAGGTGATTGTTTATCATACAAGTAAGGTTGGATGAAGGGTGGTAGGAACAAATGCTCCGCCTAGAGTATCTGTGTGTGAGATGGAGTCTCAGTGTGTGTGTGTGTGTGTGTTTGTTTGTGTCGGTGTGTGTGTGTGTGGGTGGGTGTGTGTGTGTGTGTGTTTGTGTGTGGGGGGTGTGGTGGAGTGTGTGTGTGTGTGTGTGTGTCGTGGGGTCCTTGGTGGCGGATTTTGTCGGTGGGAACGACACCTATGGGATCACAAGAATCTACTGTGGTTAGCGGAGCGCGGGGTCGTGAGAAGAGCGGATGAAACATATAGCACGCGGTTCGTTTATCCAGGTTCGGGCCGCGAGGATGCGTAAAACCCTACTCCTGCTTTGGTGGATTGTATATCTGTGTTCTTGAGCTAGCTATGGGGCGTGAGGAGCTCCAAAAAGCCGAATCCTTCTCCTGGTCGCCTCGGGGCTCCTTTTATAGCAAAAGGGGTTGCCACAGTGGCACATAGGAGGTGGAAAGGGTACAGTGATGCGAGGTTATCGCTCGCATTACATGACAAGGCGCATTTAATGCGTCTTGCTTAGGTGTCCTTGCTTTATCGGGGACGGGGGAGAAACCTGTCTCGTCCGTCGCCACTCCTTCTTGTGTCGACACGCGCCCTGGCCAGCGACGCCTGCGATGCCACGTAGGTAGGTAGGCAGCTGAGGTGGCGCAGTGGTGGGTCTTCACGAAGATCTGCATGCCGCCACACAGGTGCCTGCCCAGCTGGTTGGGTCGGCAGCTGCATGCATGCGGTGGTGGAGGTTTAGTCGGCGTGGGCCTGATGGTGGCCCCGCGGGTGTCCTCGGCAAGGGCCTTGTCGGGGCCCCGGCAAGGGTCTTGCCGAGGCGAATGCTGTCATCCCTGGCAAGGCGCTTGCCGGGGGCCTTGTGGTCTTCCTCGGCTGGGATCCCGCCAAGGGTTGTCATCTCCTTAGTGCGTATCGGATCTTGAATGTCTTCACAAAGATCTACATGCCGCCACGGGGATGTCTCCCGAATCCTTGCCCTTTGGGGGCAGTGGACTCAAGGGCGATTTGCTCCGTAGGCGCGGGACGAGTCGCCGCGGCAAGGGTCTCGCCGGGGCTGCTAGAACTGTCTCCCGGCAAGGATCTTGCCGGGGGAGTCTGCTTCATCCCCTTTGCTCTTTATGGTCTTGGCCATGGCGTCGTTCTAGTTCCCTTGAGCTTCGGTCTTACCCTGGCTCACCTCCCTTGCCTTGCTTGGTGTGGTGGTGTCCGTGGCTCAGACTGCCCGTGCACAGTTATAGGGGTACAAAAAGTGTACCCCTCTTTTTGTACACCGACAGGAGCCCACGGGCCTGGGCCACACATAAGCGCAATGCTTTGTTGGGCTAGGACCAAAAACGGTGCGCGGGCAGGCGGGGCGGTTTTTACCGAGGTAATATTCTTCGCGCGCTGCGCTTCCCACGATTCTCGCGCGTGGTGCGGCATGGGGAGGCGCGTGTGACGTGGGCGGCATGCGTGGGGTTGGTTCTCGCAGGCATGCGTCACATCATAGTAAAGGGGTGGTTCACGCCTTCCCCATAAACGGACGGAGGCGTGGAGGCGCGGCCCATTTAATGAATGGGGCTGAGGCACGGTCTTCAAGGCGTCCACTCTCCACGATCACGGGGTGGGAAACCGGGCCATCGCTGGTTGGGGCGGCGAGTCGGTCCTGGCTCCCTGTGCGTTCCGTATCTTGATTGGCCGAGCGGGGCGGCCAAGCCCCAACCCCGATCCTTTATAAAGAGCAGGAGGGGGGGATGGCGTCCCGCATTCTTTCATCTTCTTCTTCCTTCAGCTTCTGCTCCTCCCTTCCATCCGTCATGGAGAGAGGGAATCCCGGTCCTTCAACAGTGGCGGTGAGGGTCGCCGCTCGACAATGCGTCCCTCCTTCCCCTGCGCCTGCGGTGGCAGAGCCAGCCTTGAGGGGAAGGGGGAGGGGCGAGGCCGTGGGTGAGGCCGGGGCGCTCGGGGAAGAGGAGGACGGGGTGGCGCACCGGCCTCACCTCCGCCAGCAGCTCCTCCTCCAATGGAGGGCCATGTTGGGGATGACCCTTGTGAATTCTTCGTCAGGCTGCGCCGGCCACCGCACCGTCGCCTTCGTCTCCCGACTCCATTTGTGCGGGAGATTGAGCTGGATCCGCCGGAATCGTTGCGGCTGCACATGAGGGGCTGTGGGATTAGTGGCACGCGGGTCCGCGTCGACTTCCCCGCCCCTCACGTGATGTATCTTCGTCGGGGATGGAAGACGTTTGCTCATATCCACCGCTTGATGGAGGGGTTCACTCTCCATTTTAAGCTGATGGAGGGTGGCCTTCTCTCCATCAAGGTCTTCGGGTGCTTTGGGGCCCGTGGAAGGTGCTGCGTGGAGAGCTCTTCTGATAGTGAAGACTCCTCCTCGGGCGGGAGTGACGAGGAGGGCAGCGGCAGCGACAACGAGGGTAGTAGGCGGCAGGATGACGGGTCCGATTAGGTGTCGGGTGCCGCTCCGACCGGCACCGACACCCCCATCATCCGTGTCGCTGGCTCCCTGAACTTCTCGGGGCGTCTCCTTGGGCGGCTGGCGTTGGGAGGCTGCGGAAAAGGAAGATGGCGGGCGGCAAGGCCGTCAAGTCGGAGTAAGCGGGCACCGATGCCTTCGACGCGTGCTGACGTCCTGCTGCCTCGTCTTCGAGCTCTGCTTCCAGCGCCGCCATCACCATCCAGCCTTTGGACGGCCACCAAGATGTTCTCTTGGTGTCTTCTGCCACCCGTAGCTCGCCTAGGCGCTCCTTTTGTCCTTTTCGCCTCCTTGACCTACCTCCTAAGGAGAGGGACAAGAAAGGGATTACGGGCGCCTTATCTCTTTTTAGTTTGTAAGCCTTCGGGCCTTTGTTGAATTTAAAACTTGTAATCCCATCATTCATGTTTTTCATTCCCTATGGACTGTACCTGAGTGGAATGTTTTTTTAATGAAAAAGGGATGTTTGCCGGGTCATTTGTTTGCGGGTGGAACCCACGACAAGGAGTAAATCCTTGATATCTTCAAGATAAACATTTCCTTGCCCGGCAACAGGCCTTGCCGCCTCCCCACTTCGCTCGACCTTCCTCATGCCTTTGGTGGACGCAGGGATGAGGCGGGTTCAGGCTCCTTGTTTCATCCTCTCGCTACCACGACTACGACCAAACTTGGCCCCAGGAACGAGCCCTAGGGCCTAGAGTTAGGGGAGCACGGTAGCTTAGGGGAAAACGAGGTTTCACATACCTCATTCCATAATGGAATGCATGATAAGGGATGAAGAACTTATCTGAAGTTGCAGTCCCCGGCAACCCTGGTTCGCCGTGGGTGAATCTTTGCTCTTGCAGCCCCCGGCAATACTGGCTTGCCGGGGGCTAGATGGTGGTTTGTTCCTCTTTTTTTTCTCCCCAAGTGGTTTGCCACGGAGGTGTCCTCTAAACCAAAGAAGACAAAAGAAAGACAAAGAGACGCACACTCGACCTCTAAGCTAGGGGTTAGTTGCCGCTAAGCACTATCAACCCTAACCAAGGACGAGACTCGACCTAGCATGCATGCTATAACTTAGGGCGCCAGCGCTTCATTTACTTATGCTCAGGGTCCGCGCCTGGCTTTGTACAAAGGGTTACATGCGTAATCGTCAAGGCTCGTACAAAAGGTGGCTTGCCGGGGGGCCCGGCAAGCCGCGCCTCACGGGTAAAACTTGCGAAGATGCTCAATGTTCCAGGAGTTACTCACCGGAACGGCATCTTCGGTCTCTAGGCGGACTGCGCCAGGCCTGGTGACTCGTATTACCTGATAAGGGCCTTCCCACTTTGGCGTCAACTTATTGGAATTCTTGGCCGATTGAACGCACCGAAGAGCAAGGTCGCCTTCCTCAAAGCTTCGGGCATGAACCTTGCGGCTATGGTAGCGGCGCAAGGCTTGCTGGTAGCGTGCTGCTCTCACAGCCTCCCGAAGACGATCTTCCTCAAGGAGCGTTGCGTCATCTTGCCGGAATTGCTCTTTCTCAAGCTCGTCATAAGCGAGTACTCGAGGTGACTCGTATATGAGTTCCGTGGGGAGAACTGCTTCTGCCCCGTATGCCAGGGCAAAGGGTGTCTGGCCGGTGGCTCGATTTGGTGTCGTTCTGATTGACCAAAAAACCGCTGGCAATTCATCAATCCAGCACCTTCCAGTCTTGTGTAGTCTGTCAAAGGTCTTTGTCCTCAGGCCTCGCAGTAGTTCAGCATTTGCCCTCTCAGCTTGACCATTGCTTCGTGGTGAGCAACGGAAGCGAAACAGACCTTGCTGCCGAGGTCTTGAATATATTGCATGAAGGTGTGGCTTGTGAACTGCGTGCCGTTGTCGGTGATAACCCTATTGGGTACACCAAAACGGCACACCAGTCCTTTGAAGAACTTGACGACTGACTGTGTTGTGACCTTCCTCACTGCTTCCACTTCTGGCCACTTTGTGAACTTGCCAGTTGCAATGTACAAGTACTCAAAGCACCCGACAACGCGGGGGAAAGGGCCCAGTATGTCAAGCCCCCAGACCGAGAAAGGCCAGGAGAGAGGAATGGTTTGAAGGGCTTGAGATGGCTGATGAAGCTTCTTTGAATGGAACTGACACGCTTCACACCTGGTGACTAGTGTCGTCGCATCCTGGAGGGTAGTGGGCCAGAAGAAGCCTTGCCGAAATGCCTTGCCGGCAAGGGCCCTTGACCCGATGTGGGATCCACATATGCCTCCATGTATCTCCGCCAACAGCCCCAGTCCTTCCTCTCGAGGGATACACTTCAATTTCACGCCGTTCGGCCTCTTTCTGTATAGGACGTCATCGACGAACTGGTACATAGTAGAGCGACGGGCTACTTTTTCCGCTTCTTCCTGCTCCTCAGGAAGTTCCCCTGTTTGGAGGAATAGGACGGTATGTTGTGCCCACGCTGGAGCCTGGGGCTTGACGGCGAGGACTAAAGGCATTTCCTCTGCTATCGGAGCGGCTGTCTCCATGGCAAGAGCTTGATGCTTTGTCGGAGCTAGCCATCCCGTGGCGGGCTCAGTGTCTCTAGCAACATCCTCGCCGGCGGCTTCGGGGAGCTCGGCGGGAAAGTACTTGCCGGGCTCTGATTTTCTCCTCTTGTTCTGCTCTGTTGATGTATCAACGAATGGCTGAGTTAGCCGAAGCACAAAGGTACCTGGTTCCACAGGTAGCTTGAGGGCAGTGCATTTTGACAGGTAATCGGCGATATCATTCTCCGCTCGGGGAATGTATTCTGCCTGTATACCGTCAAGACGCTCTTCTAGCTTTCTCACTTCATCGACGTAGGACTTCATCAACGGGCTCTGGTAATCCTTGTTGACTTTCTTGACGACAAGTTGTGAGTCGCCTCTGACGGCGAGTTTCTTGATTCCGAGGTCCGCCGCGATCCTAAGACTGGCAAGCAGCCCTTCGTACTCAGCCGTATTGTTTGTTGACACCTCCCTGGGGAAGTGCATCTAGATCACGTAGTTGAGGTGCTCTCCGGTGGGCGCGACAAGTAGTACGCCAGCCCCGGAGCCCTGTAAGGAGAAAGCTCCATCAAAGTACATGATCCAGTCGCAACTTGCCTCCTTGCCGGGGAGAGCAGTCTCTTGGGTTTCTTCGTTAGGCGTCGCGGTCCATTCTACAACGAACTCCGCCAGGACTCGGCTTTGAATCGTCGAGGTACTCTCAAACTTGAGGCCAAAGCTGGATAGTTCCAGTGCCCACTCTACGATCCTTCCCGTTGCGTCTGGATTGTGCAATATCCGTTGCAGAGGGAGGCGAGTGACAACAGTGATTTCGTGCGCCTGGAAGTAGTGACGCAGCTTCCTCGAGGCCATAAGAAGGCCGAAGAGCAGCTTTTGCACACCGGAGTACCTCAATCTAGCCCCTGCAGGAGGGAACTAACAAAGTAGACCGGGTGCTGCATCATTTTCTTGTTCGGCGGCACTTCAATTGGCTGCGTCGTCTCGGCATCGGTGGCATCGGGCTCCGTCGCTGCTATTACCTCATCATCAATTTCTCTCTACGCCACTAGTGCGGCACTGACCACCTGGTTCGTTGCCGCCATGTACAGCAGCAACGGTTCCTGTGGCCTAGGCGCAACTAGTATTGGCGCGGAGGAGAGGTACCTCTTCAAATCTTGCAATGCTGCTTCAGCTTCTGGCGTCCACTCCATCCGGCCCGCCTTTTTCAAAATCTTGAAAAAGGGAAGGGCGTGCTCGGCGGACTTGGAAATGAACCTGCTCATGGCGGCAACGCAACCAGCAAGCCGACGCACATCCTTGACTCGCTTGGGCGCTTCAATCTGCTCTATAGCTTTGATCTTGTCCGGATTGGCCTCTATCCCACGCTGTGACACAAAGAACCCGAGAAGCTTGCCAAACGGGACGCCGAAGATGCACTTGTCAGGGTTCAGCTTGAGATTGATCTTGCGTAGGTTTGCAAATGTTTCTTGTAAATCCGATATGAGGGTTGCCTGTTCTTGGTTTTGACCACTATATCATCCATATCAGCTTCCATATTTCTATGGAGCTGAGGTTCAAAACCAATTTGGACCGCCCTTGCAAACGTTGAACCAGCACTCTTCAACCCGAAAGGCATCTGTATAAAGCAATACGTACCACATGGGGTGATGAATGCCGTTTTCTCTTCATCTTCCCTTGTCATGAAGATCTGGTGGTAGCCGGAGTAGGCATCGAGGAATGACAACAGATCACACCCAGCTGTGGGGTCAACAATCTGGTCGATGCGCGGCAACGGGAAGGGGTCTTTGGGACAAGCCTTATTAATATCTATGCACTCAATACACGGCCTCTACTTCCCATTTGCCTTGCGCACTACCACCGGATTGGCCAACCACGTTGGATGGAGCACTCCTCTTACCAAACCCGGTGCTTCCAGTTTCCGGATCTCCTCTGTGATGAACTCTTGTCGTTCCAAAGCTTGCTTTCTAACCTTTTGCTTGACGGGCCGCGCATGAGGACAGACAGCAAGGTGGTGCTCAATCACCTCCCTGGGAACGCCGGGGATGTCGGATGCTCGCCATGCAAACACATCGACATTCGCCCGCAGGAAGGTGACGAGCGCGCCTTCCTATTTGTCGTCAAGGGTGGAGCTTATGCTAAAACCTCCTCCCGTGCAGTCCTCCTTGACGGAAACCTTCTTGGTTCCTGGCGGTGTGGCCCTGGACTTCTTGTTTCTGTAGGCGGAGCTCTGTGGCACGTCCTCGACGGGAGCGCTACACTCCGAAGAGGTGCGCTTGCCGGAGTGGGTGCCTGAGGTCTCACCGGTCTTCTTCTTTTGCCTTCCCGGGGCTCCAGCGGCAGGAGCAAGCGCCTTAGCCGTGGCGGCTGCTCCAACTGCTTGCTGGTAGAGTTGGTCAGCGCAAATTAGCGCATCCTTCTTGTCTGATGGGACGGTGATGATTGTCACAGGCCCCGGCATCTTCAGGGTGTTGTAGGCGTAATGTGACGCCGCCATGAACTTGGCCAGCACTGGGCGGCCAAGGATCCCGTTGTAAGGCAAGGGGATCTTGGCAACGTCGAACACAACCCTTTCTGTCCTGTAGTTCAGATCACTCCCAAAAGTCATGGGCAACATGACCTTTCCCTTTGGTTGACTTCTTCCCAGGTTAGCCCCCTGAAATGTGCCCATGTCTTCGAGGTCTTCATCAGGAATCTGCAATTTCTCGATCACGGCAGGCAAGATTAAGTTCAGACCGGCCCCGCCATCGACTAGCATCTTTGTCACCTTGAGGTTGCGTATTTCTGGTGAAACCAACAATGGCAAGCACCCCACTGCAGTAGTGCGATCAGGGTGATCCTCGGTGTCAAAAATGATAGGTGTGCTGGACCACCTCAGCGGCCTTTGGGAATCAAACGACGGTTCCGCTGCTGTAATCTCATGCGCCCACTGTTTAAGCTGGTGGTGAGAGGTATGCAGCGAGGCACCGCCATTGACGCACATGGCCTCTGTAGCTTTCTGAAATTCTTGGTCACCGGACTCATCGTCCTCTTCGTGATCATCGTCTTCTGGCTTTTTGTCACGGCCCCGGGCGGGCCTCTCCTGCTGTTTATCTTTGCTGCGACGGCCTGCCTGGCCATCACGCTTCTTGCTGGACCCCTCGGCACCATCCCGGCCTTTCTCCTTGTCCCGCCTCTCATATTCAGCCCTCTGCTTCTCAGCAAGGAGCTCAACCTGTCGGCAATTCTGGAGATCATGGCCTTTGGTGCGATGGATCTTGCAGTATTGCTTGTCGGAGTTTCCTGGCTTCTCGGCAGCTGCCAAGGCCCGGCAGGCGACACATCCGGCAATTTCCTTGCCGGGGTCATCTGCCTTGGTTTTCTTGGCGGAGCCGGCGTCGTCAGATCCCTCGACAGCAAGCATAGCTTTACCTTTGCGCTTCCTGTTGCGGCGTCGGCCTTTCTTCGCCGGGGCAGCAGTATCCTCATCTGAGGAGTCGGTTTCCACGCCGGCATCTTCGCCGGGGTACTTCCTTCCCTCTTCAGCTCGGGCACATCTGTCAGCAAGAACATAGAGTTCTGCCACATCTTTCACCTTGTTCATTGCCAGTTCTTCGCGCATCTTGCGGTTATGCATGTTCTGATGGAACCCGCTGATGATGATGACTCTCGCCTCCCTTCTGGGGAATGACATGCAGGTCGCTTGCTTGGCCATGGGCTTGGTGACCTCCAGTAAAGGCGCCCACAAACTCATGGCACAAATCCGACCAGGAGGAAATAGAGTCTACCGGCAAGTGCATCAACCACGACATGGCGTTGGGTTTAAGAGCCAATGGAAAGTAATTCGCAAGCACCTTATCATCGCAGGCTCCGGCGGCTTGCATCGCGATGGTGTAGATGCTGAGGAACTCAGACGGGTGAGTCTTGCCGTTGTACTTTTCGCCAATGTCAGGTTTGAAGGTGCGGTGAGTGGGCCACTGGAACTGCCGCAGCTCACGGGTAAAAGCCGGACAGCCTACCTCGTAAGGTAGGCCTCCAGGGCTCTCCGGGGCCGGGTGGTTCACAGCAGGCCCTGCTCGCCTGTCTGACTGGTGGCGCACTCCGTGCCGGCGCTCGATAGTGGTTCGAGCGTCTTCATGGGCTCGTTCCCGAAGAACTTGGCGCTGGTCACAGTGGGTCCGCGGGTCAGACGATGCTATGGAGATGTCGTCGCCCGCGATGTCGCGACGAACCGGCGTCCGCGGTACCGGATGGGGAAGAGGTGAATGCACCATGGTCGCGGCGCCGCTGGCTTTTCCGCCGCTAGTCCGCGGGACTCCATCGGAGCATCGACCCGGGGGCCCCACCGGACTTGGTTCGTATTTGTTGGCCACCGCAACAAGGCTTCGGATAGTGGCTCTCCATTCGTCGAGTTTCCCCGTAGTGGGAGGAAAGTCGAGGAGCAACTGCGCGCGTGCCAGGGCCTCTGCTGGCGTCGGTGGTAGCGAAACCTGCACGGATCGTGACGCGCATCGACTTCTGACCATGTCAGAAGGAGCTCTATCACGACCCCGTGGTCGCATGCCGTTTTCACCAGCGCCTCGGCGAGTGGGCAGGTCTTCTGCGTCCCGGGAGTGGCGCTCGGGTCTCTTCCCGCGGCGACGCCCGGGATCTTCGGCGTGATTACGCCGTTCGTCGAGCGCTGCCTGGGAGGAGCGCGCTGTTGATGCCGGCGTGGGAGTCCTGGAGGTCCTTGCATCGCCTTCGGGCGGGGCGGCGATGACCTTGGAAGGCCCCGCTCCACCCGCGAAGGGCTGGGCTCCGCCTTTGGATTTGGCGACGTGTGGCCCGTTACCAGGCGCACAAACACCGCCACCTCCCAAACTCCGGCTGCTGGGATAGTGTTGGTGTTCGCGAGCAGTGCCCCGGGTCCTTTATGCGACCGGTCCGCTGCTCGCCCGCGTCGGGACGGGCTGTCCGGCTTTTGACTGGCCAACCGCCACCATCGTCTTCTTCTTGGGCGCCATGATGATGAAGAAGCGCCGAACTAACTGCTAAAGCCGATTCTCACAACTGCGCCCCCTACCTGGCGCGCCAAAGATGTCGGTGGGAACGACACCTATGGGATCACAAGAATCCTTACTATGGTTAGCGAACCGCGGGGTCGTGAGAAGAGCGGATCAAATAGATAGCACGCGGTTCGTTTATCCAGGTTCGGGCCGCGAGGATGCGTAAAACCCTACTCCTGCTTTGGTGGATTGTATATCTGTGTTCTTGAGCTAGCTATGGGGCGTGAGGAGCTCCAAAAAGCCAAATCCTTCTCCTGGTCACCTCGGGCCTCCTTTTATAGAAAAAGGGGTTGCCACGGTGGCACACAGGAGGTGGAAAGGGTACAGTGATGCGAGGTTATCCCTCACATTACATCACAAGGCGCATTTAATGCATCTTGCTTAGGTGTCCTTGCTTTATCGGGGACGGGGGAGAAACTTGTATCGTCCGTCGCCGCTCCTTCTTGTGTCAACACGCGCCCTGGCCAGCGACGCCTGCGATGCCATGTAGGTAGGCAAGCAGCTGAGGTGGCGCAGTGGTGGGTCTTCACGAAGATCTGCATGCCGCCACGCAGGTGCCTGCCCAGCTGGTTGGGTCGGCAGCTGCATGCATGCGGTGGTGGAGGTTTAGTCGGCATGGGCCTGATGGTGGCCCCGCGGGTGTCCTCGGCAAGGGCCTTGCCGGGGCCCCGGCAAGGGTCTTGCCGAGGCGCCTGCTGTCATCCCCGGCAAGGTGCTTGCCGAGGGCCTTGTGGTCTTCCTCGGCTGGGATCCCGCCAAGGGTTGTCATCTCCTTAGTGCGTATCTGATCTTAAATGTCTTCACAAAGATCTGCATGCCGCCATGGGGATGTCTCCCAAATCCTTGCCCTTTTGGGGCAGTGGACTCAAGGGCGATTTGCTCCGTAGGCGCGGGACGAGTCGCCGCGGCAAGGGTCTTGCCGGGGCTGTTAGAAATGTCTCCTAGCAAGGATCTTGCCGGGGGAGTCCGCTTCGTCCCCTTTGCTCTTCGTGGTCTTGGCCTTGGCGTCATTCTAGTTCTCTTGAGCTTCGGTCTTACCCTGGCTCACCTCCCTTGCCTTGCTTGGTGTGGTGATGTCCGCGGCTCAGACTGCCCGTGCACAGTTATAGGGGTACAAAAAGTGTACCCCTCTTTTGTACACCGACAGATGTAATTTAAGTGTGCATGGCTTCATCATAGAGAGGTGATGTGTATGGCAGAGGCCACTAACGATGGGGTGCAAGAGAGAAAATGCCCGTAGAGAGGGAAGATAAGGTGTGTGCGCGTGAGAAGACTCGACATCGAGAGAACGTGTTTGTTCGGGAGACACCGAGGAAGACTACTATATATCGATGGTGCATGTAGGCGGGAATTAAACGAAGGGATGGTCTTATTGGTTTCGGGGATATATGGGAAGAGTGAGAGGGGGTAGCTAGAAGGAGATTGTTAAGTGTGAGTGTGTGTTTTACCCATCCAGGCGGAAGTTATGTGCACACAAAAAGAGAACGATCTGATGTGGCGTTAGGGTTGAGGGTAACTAACTATGTATGGAGACATAGAGACCTTGAACGTGCATGTGTAAGAGGAATACATGTATACGTGGGATGTGTGTGTGTGTGTGCGCGTGCATGATAGAGATAAAAGAAAGAAGGCATAAGTCATAAGATCAACGACATGGGAGAGATGAATCGGTATGACAATATGCATGCATGTGAGAATGCAGGGATGAAGGCCCGACAATTGAGCATGTCTTTTTGTCTTTAAGAGATAGTGGTGTGGGCTGGAGCATGCATCTATGGCAAGCAGAGGGAGTGAGGCACAACGATTGTGCAAAAGAGATCAACCTATAAATGAAAGAAGGTTGATGGAGAAACAGATAAATAGAAAGATAAAGATGCTAGCTAGTGTAAATTACTGATAGGAGTCGAGTGGATCAGAAGGCTGAGTTATGTGTGTGGGTGTGAGAGAGATGAAGACAGGGTGCATGTGACTCACATACAAACAAATATCAGAGAGAAATGAGATCCCGAGAGACGGAGTTTTGTGTCTGCGAGAGAGAATGATATTTCACAACGATAGTGATAGCTAGAGAGACATATGAGGGAACGCAAGATATCTCTAGGGAGAGAGAGTGTGTGTGAGCGGCATACAAGAGAACACTGGAGAAATATGAGACCCTGGGAGACATAGTTTGTGTTTGTGTGTGGGAAAGAGATAATTAAGAGGAAGAGTCGTAGGTTCTCATACCTAAGGAGCGAAAGACATCTCTGTATGAGGGGTGTGCGAGTGGCACACAGGGGAATAGTAGAGAGAAATGAGACCCCAGGAGACAAAGTTTGTGTTTGTGTGAGAGAAATAGATTCCACATGGAGAATCATAGTTAGACACACATAGCAGGGAGCAAGATATACTTAGAGAGAGATAGAGTGATGAAGGTCGAGGGAGAGAGTACCAACAGTGTGTTACGAAGATAAAAGATCATTGTCGACATACAGGTAGCACGAGAGATACCCGAGAGACGATGAATGCGTATAGGTCTAGAGCGATAGTCCTATATAAGAATGAGTGATAGTTATATGAGACGAATATCTGGATTAAATGGGATTCAAATATTTAAACTGGAGATCACAACATCGACAATATCATAACGCAAATTGGTGTATCAAACATGCATATTCATTTGAATTTGGGGACACGTGTAATTCTATATAGTTTATCATTATTGGTGATCCATAGATTATTTAATTAGAAACAATGCATGGTTTATATGCAATTAATGTCTAAATGGGATTACACTATATGTTGCATGTGTGAAACACATTATACATGTTTGAGAAGTAAAAAAACCGCATGAAACACACATTAATTGGAGACAGTAAGCGAGGAATTCATACATTGGATTTTAACATAAAGTGGTTTCAAATATTTGAAAATCCAAATTGATGGATACAACCTTACGAATCTGAGATCATGCCATTTGTAAACCATATTTATGTATAAAGTGTGTTGTGCTTTTGAAAGTATATATAAAAAATGATGTATATAGAATTTTATTCCAATAAAAATGGATCCCGCCCGAAAAAAACATAATACAAACGGGATTCGAATTGAGTTGGCACGGTAAATGTGCACTCGGCAAAATTTGAACGAAGCGGGGAAAGTCGCAGTAACCACCGGAAACCAAAATTTGCGAGATGGAAATTACTACTGCCTATCCCTGCCACGCAAAGCCTAACTGCTCGATTTCTATAGGTTTCGATAGGGGTAGGTTTGTAATTTCAAACAAACGTGACATAACCATCTCATACCCGGATTCATACATGGTGGGCGCCAAAACAAAGTGTGTCCTCGGCCGAAATCGTCTCCCTCCCCAATTCATACACGGTGGGCGCCAAAAACTAACTCCCGTTGGCAAATATTCGGTGTATGTGAGATTACGGTCCTATCCCTGACCGACTAATATTGTTCTGATGTTGGGAATTTGAAACAAGAGCCAAGTTTGTAAATTTCCTCGCATTTCAGACAAGCGCGCCCTGAAGACATGGTTCCCCCTTCCTCTCTACCTCCATTTCGCCATTCGTACTCTGTGGGCGCCAAAACACCCTCTCCACCCCAGCCTCCTCCGTCCGCCACCCCATCCACCGCCGTCCTCCTCCACCATGCTGGAGCTGATACCCCGATGTCGCCGCCCATTACAAGAGATTGACCTCTCTCATCCACGCCTTCTGACTGGGATCCTTGCATCCCGTCCTCTCGCTTTATCCCCGCCATCGTCCACCTTGTCGGTGCCGCTCCTATGACCGTCTCGTCCACCGCACCCCGCCGCCACCATTGTACCCTCGTAGATCTGCTTCCACACCGCCGACAGCCATCGCTACCATAGCAACGTCAAATTCTCAGCAGATGCATACACGGTGCCACCAGAGGCGGTACTCTTTCGTATATTCTCAACTTATTTATCGCAACAAGAAAATAGATCACCACTGCTTTACTCTGATTTCTTGTCCAACACTTACTTGCTAGTTGAAAGCAAACATTGGTTGCGAAGTTGCCTTTGTCCGGTTTCCAACTTCAGATCTGCCATGGCACACTCAACACTATAGTCCCAATGCATATGGTTTTCCCCTTTTATATTTCACACTAGTTAAATCACAGTAGAATAAATTTCGAAATTGGGTCAATTGATTTTTTAGAGCTCGTCGGAGTTCGCCGGTGCGAACGAAGGGGCTCGGGTGGGGATAGTGGTTGTGGGGGGCGGTGGTGGGGCCTCGCCGAACGAAGAAAACTCGACGCGGCTTGGGGAGGGGTGGGGTGGCGGAGGAACACAGGCGGTGGGGGCCGGTGGTCCGACCGGTGGACCGTGCGGTGTTCTGTATGGGAAGAATCAGAGACGAGGAAGAAGAAGGGTTAGGAGACATAGGATCTTCATCCAACCGCCTGAAATGGTCGACTGACCCAAATGACAAAGTCACGCGACTTGCATGCAGACATGCCTTTATATTAAGTACCATCATCGTACCTGGTTAGCACTGCTCCTGAATCCATCAAGCTAAACAACGTGCCACTCATAATTCCAAACTTGTTGCTCAAGTACGAATCTGATATGATGCTGATATTACTAAAATAGATAACATTTAATTGGTCGGCTAATGTTCCTACTTTACTTTTGAAAAAGCATGTGCACCACATATAGAGAGACAACAGGGAGTGGCTTTCTTAATGCACTCTGGTTCATCATGTGTGGCACTGTGCAACGAACATTTTATTATCCAAAATCTGCTTGCTCTTCTTTAGCATGTTCCTCTTCTGTTCTTCTTTAAGAAGTAATCTCTCCGTTCCTAAATACAAGTCTTTGTATAGATTCCACCATGGACTACATATGGAGCAAAAGGAGTGAATCTACACACTAAAATGTATTTGGATACATCTGTATGTGATCCATAGTGGAAATCTCTACCAAGACATATATTTTGGAACGGAGGGAGTATGATAGTAGTACAGTATGTTCCTTGTAGTGAAGATGAGCAGGGACATTTGCAGTGTAGAGGTCTATACGGTCGGCTCTGATGGACACTTTGAACTCTTCGGGCAACTTTGATTAGTAGGATTTTGTAAACATGGGAATATGATTTGTAGTGGCCTGCCACTTGAATCATATAAGAATAGCAAGGAAATGCGGGGAGCTGTGTCGCCTTTGAGAGTTACACCGATATTAACAGTACCGCACCTTCACTTGAAGAGAGCTGGTATCCGAAGCCTTTCTAGTCGTACCGGCAATACTAGCACATATATTCTAGCAAGTTCCACTTTGCTGATTTTACTCTGATGCTTACGGTTTTCCCGTTATTTGTACACTATGATCTATGTAGATGCTTTGTGTCGCACTAGCAGCAGTCCACTCTTGAAGCTAAACACTGCAATGACTTACAAAACTGGCACCAAGGCATTGAGTGCCATTCTGGATGCAATGAAACTCATACGCTCCCCACCTGTTGATTCTTGTTCAGAATATGATCCTAATGACTATTCTAACCTCGAGGAGTCAAAGGCAGATGGCCTGTCCTGTTCACCCATCAAGGTGCCTGTTCCGATTTGGCAAGGTTTTATTGATTGTGCGTATCTTGCATATGTTGTCTTGCATTTCTTCTACTTTGTTGCACCACCATCTGCTTAGTTTACTCATCATATATGTCGAGATGCCATGCCCATCCATTATCAACACATATTCCATCTATCATCATACCATGTTTTTCCACTCAAATGCTGTTCTTGTGCATCAGACATCAAAAAGGAAGAGGGTGATTGCCGAACCTCAAGGAGCACAAGCAAAGTCCTTGAAAAACGTGTTTGTGCCGGAGAAATCAGACAACACCCCACTTATATTAGTTGTACAACCAGTGACACAAAACGTAGGACCAACTCCAGAAGACTGTACCCATACTTCACTTGCCACACCACTAGCCCCACCACACAGGACCTGCACGCCAGCAAAAGGTATGCCGATTTCACTTGCCATAGCACCAGCCGTACCATAGAAAAACCCCACTCCAGCAAAAAGTACAGCAAGTCCAACTGTAGAGACGACCAAATGCTGCAGATTGGAACCCCATTCCAGTTATTCCCAGTTTAAAAGACAATTCTTTCAATGTTCTTAGGTACTACGTGCATATATTCCCATCATGGGAAGATTATAGTGAAGACAAACACCATTTTCACATCTTCCTGTCCCACTTACGTGTAAGTGCTACTACTCATGGTGATTATTTTCTTGTTTTCTGCTGATTGAACACATTAATGATTTACATTAAATTGTTATAAGTAGGCGAGGATCAATCTGGATAGTCATCACAAGCAAAGCTTGCTTGCGCTTTTCAAGGAAGCATTGCAGCAGTGTCGGTGTTACTTGAGGAAATCACACTTTGATGGCAAGTCTATAAACGAATGTTGGGTGAAGTCTCCTATGCTAAATTTAGAAGGCATTGAATGGAAAAACCTTGTTATGCACTAGTCTCATTCCGAGGATGAGGTACTGTCTATGATATCGCATGACAATTTGAACTTCTACTTTTTTGCATGTGCCTTACGGATCTTTTTTGCAGGAAATCTGCTCGAAAAGGAATTCTGGTTTGAAAAGAACGACAGGATATCGCAAATATGTTGCCCGCTGCCTTGCTCTTGTTAGTACCTATTATCCTTTATCACTGTACTTGCATACATACCTGGTTCATTATGGGACAACAGTATGCATGATAGCTTGCTTATCAATTGTTCGCTCCAAATTATCTGATATGTATGAATGGTTACATTATTGTAGAATATATCCAATGCCAATGAATTTTTTAGTTGTGCATTGTTCTTGTAAGTACCTACTGTCCTTTATCAGTGTACTTATATTGACAGGTAGTTGTTCATGTACCATCACTCTGCAGCTTATTTTCCTTTCCCCTCCATTTTCTACACATAAGATCTATATTTACTCTTACCATAAGGTTGGATAACACCGATGGTACTGAAGAAGTTTAGCTCTGCATTGCTCTTGGCTGTACCTTTTTCCTGTATCGCTGTATTTACATTTATAGCTACATGGTTATGTAGCATCACTCTTCATCTTATCTTAAATATTGTCCATTTTTTTCTTATATTGTCACATCTATATTTGCTCTTAACAAAATGTAGAATAAAGGCAATGATTATGAAGAAGATTCTATGGTAAACTTCTTGAATTGCCCCACCCCATTAGCATGGACAAGGGCTTTATAGAGCCTGCCTTCACCAATAATGTAAGTTTGTCCTTCTCAAGCCTTCAAACTTTGTTGTGTATATTTGGTTAGGCATGACTGCAACAGCTGTTTATTTTTGGTGTTTGCAACAAATTGCATGTTTAAAGTTTATTATGTACTTCATAAAAAAAATTTGTCCTTCTCAATTTATGTTTTGAGTTGTACAACCAAGTTCCTTCTTCATACCATGTAAATTAAACTATACAGAGCAAGTGATCTTATTTTGCCAATCTGAAATGGGATAAATTGACGACACACTAACCATTGATACTTATGTGTTCTTGATCTGTAATCCAGTGGTGCCGTGAAGCTGCCAACTCCTTCACAATGTCATTTCCTGCCATGTCTTGACCTGAACAATACCATATTGTGTTAATGCTATTTTAAACTATGTCACTTTATTTGTCAGTAAGAAATGTGATGAATTGTCAGCACTGATACTTATAGACAAGGACCGATTTGGAAACCCAGGATGAGGTAACCTGTTCTAATACCTCTGCTATCTTCAAGAATGCTTGGTGGCAGCATCGGAATTACCTGAAGAAAACGTACTTCACCGGCAACGAAACTCATGAAATTCTCTTATGTTCTCCTGAGACACATTTACTGGACGATGACTGGGAACGCCTTGTTCTGTACTGGTCCGGAACCAAGAATGTGGTAAGGTTTATGAGCTCATTTTCTATTTTTGAAGTACTATATTCTTGCGTCTTACTGTACTCTATTCATGTAGAACAAGTGCCCAAACCTGAAGAACAAATGTTTTAATTTAAGATTCCATTGCTATCATAGTTCAAAAAAGCGCTAGGTGTTAATTATGCGTTTTGCCACCGCCTTGCACTTTACTGACCAAAGCGCATGCTTATGCGCAGTTATGCACAGATTAAGCGTAGTTATGCGCAATGCATTCCGCGAACGCCTAGAGCCTAGGCGCGCTTAAGCGATCGCTTAGGCGCGCCTTTTTTAACTATGATTGCTATCGTGCATACTGCTTTGCTCTTGTATCACTGTATTTACTCATACAAACTTATTTTTAAATTGAAGGGTCCAATCCAAACTCCAATGGCACAGTAGGTATGTTCACGCATGTTTCTTTAACAGGTTTTCTCTTATCAATGGCTCTGTTGATTTCAATTTCAATTGTGTATACAGTTGACTTCTCATATCATGCACATTACTAGCATCACAACAGAGCCAATAGTGTTGTTGTACATGTAGACCCGTGGTACCCATCTGAAATCTTGTTGTGCCGTGTAGTTTCCCACACTTTGTATTCTTTCCCTGCTGCTTTGTCTTGAACTGATATGATTTGAACCGCGTCTCTATTTTGATTTAGCAAGACAATGGAGTGACCATAGGACATAGATATATGTTTGTTTGATGCTTTTATTATGTACTAGTACTTGGTAATAGAAGACTTGGTAGTTTAATCATGTCCACCTTACTAATGAACTGGTTCACCGAAATGAGTTTCATATACTAGTACATGCTAAACCTGTTATGTGTCTGATTGTTTCTTCTTTTAGAATGCTAACAGAATATTGGGGAAGAGTGCCTTATTAGGCAATGGTAAAGCAAGTAATGCAGATAAGGTTCAGGATAGTGACACATCCTTGTTGGTCTCCAACAAAGCTGATAAAACAATTAAGGAAGACTATCTCGAAGGTAGTGAGACAACCACAAAGTTCTGTCTTGGTTTAGTGTTCGAGTTACTGGCCACTACCGCTTGCACAAGCTATTCAAACACACTGTCTGAGTCGGTTCAGTTTCTTGAGTCTCAACTACAAGCTGAAAGACATCGATCAGCTGTGCTGCGACAAGAATCGGAAGGACTGCGGAAGTCCCTGGAGCATTCAGATGCATGGTGGATACCCAGGGTAATGTTTCTTGAGCTCTTCTGAAGTTGTTTCAGTTATGCTCTTGTTTTGCTGCCGCGTTAATTTGCACTGGTGGCCAATTTTGACAGCCAGTGTATGTAATATGCTGCTTTGTTCCCTATATTTGCACTGGTGGCGAACTTTGATGCTCAGTGGATGTAATATGTGTAATAGCGGTAATAGGCTAGCATTAATTGCTTGCTTATTTATTTCCTTATTGTCTTGTTTAGTTGTTTGCTTGTAGTCACTGCAATTCTTTTTCTGTGTTTTTCTAGTGGCCACAATAACCTATTTTTGGAAACTAGGCCAAAATAATCATGGAAACACACGGACTGTTGTAACCATGGGCCTCCTGCGGGCCGTATGATCCATGGGCCTTCTACGGGCCGTAGGATCCATTGGCCTTCTCTACGGGCCATACGATCCATGGGCCTTCTACGGGTCGTACGATCCATGGGCCTTCTATGGTCCGTATGGTCCATGGGACTTTTATGGGCCGTAGGATCCATGGAACTTTCTACGGGGCGTATCATCATTTTGCCAATCATGGGCCGTACTATTCGTGGACCATACGGGCCCTTAATTGGCCGTATTTGATAACTCTATGAAAATAGCCCAACGGGTTTTTTACATGAAAACAGCCCAACGTATTAACGGGCCACAAACGGGCCGACTGTAACCACAGGCTGAATTTGGCCCACAAGCAGAAAATGACAGTAACGGGCCGTAAGTAACCGAATTCTAGAAATGAGCCCAAGAATAAATGGGCCCTGAGAAGGCCGAAAGATAACCTGGGCTGGAAATGGCCAAATGGAATAATGGGTCGTTAATGGGTATGAAGTGATACACTGTTCATTACGGGCCAGTTTCACCAAGGGCCGTTAATGGGCCAAGAGTTACAGAGGGCTTCATATGGGCCGAAAGACATCATGGGCCATACATGGGCCGGAAGTTAAAACAAGCCGGAATCATATTGCACAGCCCAGATGACGGTAATGGGCCTAATTCGGAGAGGTCATAATGGGCCCTGGGTTAGCAGGCTGTAAATGGGCTATATGCGAACACACCGTTAACAGGCTTTCCGTGGACCGGCCTTTTCACAAGAATGGGCCTCTATTGGGCCGTGCCACGTGTCGACGTATCATAGGAGCCTTGGGTCCAATGAGTGGATGACATATGTCCCAACGATGAGCTGACACGTGGAAAATCCCCATTGGCCGGGGCTGTTAACGGGTTACCGGATCCAAAACCGGACCCGATAGCTTAATGCCGTTCTGTTACGGCGGATGCCACGTGTCAGTCACCCTTGATGAAAGC
Source organism: Triticum urartu (assembly GCF_056163025.1). Classification (NCBI taxonomy): domain Eukaryota; kingdom Viridiplantae; phylum Streptophyta; class Magnoliopsida; order Poales; family Poaceae; genus Triticum; species Triticum urartu. The sequence continues at coordinate 334,515,429 of NC_141876.1, forward strand.
GCTTCTGTGACGCGTGATTTATCGTCATGGAAGTGGACACTTCCGTGATGATAATTTTGGTAATGTCATGGAACACTTCTGCGACAACACAGGTATGGCTATTCTTATTCTGTCATAAAATCGTCATGGATGTACATGCATGACAAAAAACGTGACCTATTGTGACAAACACATATCATCACGGAAGTGTATTTTTTTGCAGTGAATGCACCACAAGTAGGATCTAATTTCATTGCATAACTATTGACATTCGTGCTTGCATTGGGAATCACAAACCTTAACATCAATATTCTTACTAAAGCATAATCACTCCTATCTTTCATGAATTTTTTTTATCACCACAAGTAGGATCTAATTTCATTGCATAACTATTGACATTCGTGCTTGCATTGGGAATCACAAACCTTAACATCAATATTCTTACTAAAGCATAATCACTCCTATCTTTCATGAATTTTTTTTATTATATCCCTCTTGAATATCTATCACTTTAGGACTAATTTCATATGTTGCTTTTGATAGCTCAAACAATTCTAAGTGAAGAACATGAGCATAAAAATTTTCTTCTCTCAAAATAATTTAAGTGAAGCATGAAAGAATTTCTTAAAATTTTTACTAACTCTATAATAAATCTAAGTGGAGCATGGGAGAATTTCTTCAAAAATATTAAAGCACGCTGTGCTCAAAAAGATATAAATGAAGCACTAGAGGAATTTCGTAGCTCCAAAAAAATTCAAGTGAAGGACAGAGCAATTCTAACAAAACATAGCATAATTTTGGTTCCCTCAAATGGGTGTTTTCAGCAAGGATTCTTGACTCAAACTAAAAAGCAAAACAAGCAAAGACTACTGTAATACAAGTCGCTCCAAGCAAAACTCATGATATGTGACGAATAAAAATATAGCTCCAAGTAAAATACCGATGGTCGTTAGAAGAAAGAGGGGATGCCACTCGGGGCATCCCCAAGCTTAGTTGCTTGTTCCTCTTTGGATAATAACTTGGGGTGCCATGGGCATCCCCAAGCTTAGGGTCTTCTTACTCCTTATTCCTTCATCCATCGTGATCTCCCCCAAAACTTGAAAACTTCAATCACACAAAACTCAACAAAACCTTCGTGAGAACCGTTAGTATAACAAAGCAAATTTGTACTTTAAGTAATGTTGCAAACCCATTCATATTTTATTTTTTCATTATATCTACTGTATTCCAACCTTACCATGGCTTATACCTTCCAATACAAACCATATATTCATCAAAATAAGCACACAATGCAAAGAAAACAGAATCTGTCAAAAACAACATAGTTTGTAGCAATCTGAAAACTTTGAATACTTCTGTGACTACAAAAATTCTGAAAAATTAGGACAATGTGGGCAATTTGTATATCAAGCTTGTGGACAAAACAGGATTTTATCGTGCTTCTGTGATTAACTAAAATAGTTTTACCGGGCGCAAAAGTTTCTGTTTTTCAACAAGACCAAATCAACTATCACCCAACATGATCCCAAAGGCTTTGCTTGGCACAAACACTAATTAAAACATAAAAACACAACCATAACAGTAGCATAATTGTGCAAACACTCAAGAACAGAAAGAAAAAGGCAAAAATAAATTTTATTCATCAGGTTGCCTCCCAACAAGCTCTTTCTTCATAGCAATCAAGATAGGCTTGAGATTTTGTTGATGCTCACATGATAGATAAGAATTGAAGCACAATGAGAGCATCATAAATTATGTGATGAACACATTTGAGTCTAACATATTTCCTATGCATAGGCATTTTATAAGGGAACAAATTATCAATACTAGAATAACCTAGCATCTGCAAGAGGAAGGACAAAGAAACAATAGCAATCTCAACATAAAGAGAGGTAATTTAGTAACATGAAAATTCCTACAACCATATTTTCCTCTTTCATAATAATTACATGTAGGATCATATTCAAATTCAATAATATAACTATCACATAAAATATTCTATTCATGATCCACATGCATGCAAAGTTGACAGTCTTCCAAAATACTGTGATTAGCATCAAATAAAGTCATGACCTCTCAAAGCACACTTTTATCAAAAAAATCATAAGATTGAACACCCTCCAAATATGTGGGATTATTATTACCTAAAGTTGATTCTCTTCCAAACCCACTTTCAATATTATTGCAAACACTATTATCAAATATCATATCCATCATGAGGCTTCAACAAATTTTCAAGATCATAAGAAACATTATCACCCCAATCATGATCAAAATAAGCATCCCCAAGCTTGGGGTTTCACATATTATTAGAAAAATTGTCATTAATAGAATTTATAGTAAAATCACTACAATCATGCTTTTTATTCAAGGAGCTATCATGAATCAGTTCATAAATTTCTTCATCACAATTTTCAGATTTGTGAATCTCAAGCAAAACTTCATAAACATAATCTAGTGCACTCACCTCACTAGCAATTGATTCATCAAGATTGGATCTATTAAAAATATTAGCAAGTGGATGAGGATCCATATCAAAATATTTTTAGCAAGTGAAGATGCAATCATATAGAAGGCACATGGCAACACAAGCAAACAAAAGATGTGATGAGAAAACGAAAAACAAAAAAGAGGGTGAACAAAATGAAAATTATTTGTGAAGCGGGGGAGATGAAAACGAGAGGAAAATGGAAAATAATGTAAATTCTAAGGAGATGCGATTTGGGAATAGGAACGTGATAGATGTTGATGATGTCTCCCGGGAACGACACCAGAAATTCCTTTTGATGCGGCTTGAACTATGCCGGTATTTCCCCAAAGAGGAAGGGATGATGCAGCACACCTATGGTAGGTATTTTCCTCAGTGATGAGACCAAAGTTATCAAACCAGTAGGAGAACCATGCAAGACTACGTGAACGGTACCTCCACACAAAGAACAAATACTTGCAACCCGATGTAGAAGAGGGGTTGTCAATCCCTCCCGGGTAAAAAGATAGATAAATTTGTAGTAGATTGGATAAATAGATCTCGCGGGAACGCGAGATAAAGTAAATAACAAAAAATGCAGCAAGGTATTTTTTTAGTTTTTGGATTAATAGATCTAAAAATAAAAGCGAACAAAAAATAGATTTCGAAGGCGAATATGATAAAGAAGAGACCCGGGGGCCATAGATTTTACTAGTGGCTTCTCTCGAGAAAAATAGCATACTACAAGTAAACAAATTACCGTTGGGCAATTGATAGAACTTCAAATAATTATGATGATGTCAAGGTAATGATCATTATATAGGCATCAAGTCCAAGATTAGTAGACCGACTCCTGCCTGCATCTACTACTATTACTCCACACATCGCCCGCTATCCAGCATGCATCTAGTGTATTAAGTTCATGGAAAATGGAGTAATGCAATAAGAACGATGACATGATGTAGACAAGATCTGTTCATGTAGGAAAAGACCCCATCTTTTTATCCTTAATAGCAATGATATATACGCGTCATTTCCCCTTCTGTCACTGGGATTGAGCACCTAAGATCGAACCCATCACAAAGCACCTCTTCCCATGGCAAGAAAAATCAATCTAGTCAGCCTAACTAAACCAAAGATTCGAACAAGAAATATGAGGCTATAAGTAATCTTGCATATAGGAGATCAAGAGACTCAAATAAATTTCATGGATAAGAACATAGATCTGATCATAAACTCTTCATCAGATCCCAACAAACACATGGAAAAAAGAGATACATCAAATAGATCTCCAAAAGACCGTTGTATTGAGAATCAAGAGAGAGAGAGAGAGAGGAAGCCATCTAGCTACTAACTACGGACCCATAGGTCTATAATGAACTACTCACGCATCATCGGAGAGGCACCAATGAGGATGATGAAATCCTCCGTGATGGTGTTTACACTGGATTTGTGGTTTCTAGAATTTGCGGTGGCTGGAATTATGTTTCGTCGACTCCCCTAGGGTTTTTGGAATACTGGAGTATTTATAGAGCAAAGAGGAGGTGTGGGAGGCCACCAAGGTCGGCACAACCCACCAGGGCGTGCCTGGGCCCCCAGGTGGGTTGTGCCCCCCTCGGGGCACCCCTCTGGTACTTCTTTGGCCCATCCTAAGTCCTCTGGCCCAAAAAAATTCACCAAAAAGTTTCGCTGCGTTTGGACTCCGTTTGGTATTGATTTTCTGTGAAGTAAAAAACAAGCAAAAACCAGCAACTGGCACTGGGCACTATGTTAATAGGTTAGTCCCAAAAATAATATAAAATTGCTATAAAATGATTGTAAAACATCCAAGAATGATAATATAACCGCATGGAACAATAAAAAATTATAGGTACGTTGGAGACGTATCAGGATCATCTTTTTACTATGACTTCATGATTGAAATACTACTCAAGGTTAATGCAAGATTAATATTTGAAGATCCAGCTCATCTTGAAACAATAAGCCGGCCCTAAGAGGCTACCGTGTCACATCCCTAGTTCTGGTATGACCTAGGCTAGCCTTCATGTTTGCATCATGTTTAAATTCCATTTAAATTTGAAATGGGGATTTGTGAAACCCTCATAAATCATTTCTGAAAATGACCCAAGTAAAATTGCTCCAAAAGGGTCCAAGAAAATGCTCATGTTGCTCTCTGAAAATATTGGACAGAGATAAAAATCAAACCAATATTTTAAAGAGCTCATAAGTATTTATTTTGGGCATTTGGAATTAATCCAGTATTTATTTGCGTTGGATAAATATTTTTTATATAAATAAAATATTGTCCAACAATTCTGAATTTTGGTGAGGGGCTTTGGATTAATTTCTTAGGTTCCTGCAAAATTTGACAGAATTAAATAAAATGATTTAGTATTTTACTAAATCAAAACAAATGTCAGAAAATAGAAAACAAAAACAAAATAGAAAAAAGGAGGAACTACCTGGACTTACCTGGGCCACTTGCTGGCTTGGCACTATGCAGCCAACCAGCCCAGCTGTGCGGCCCAGCTAGCCCAGCTCGCATCCTCCTCTATCTTCTTCCTCGCGCCTACTGGCACAGGCGCGTGCCTGTGGTGCGCACGCACGCGCACCGCCACCTCCTGCCTGCCTGATGCCACCCCGACGCCGCTACGAGCGCCACGACACCCTGGAGGCCCCTCTCTCCTCTCCCTCACTCGTTTCTCTCTCTCCCCTCCCCTGTCTCGCTCTCTTCACCACGCCCGAGCGCCGTCGTCGCCACCGCTCGCCATTGCCGCGCCCACCGCCACGACCTCGCCTCTCCAACAAGCCCAAGAGCTTCGCCGCGTCTTCCTCGTCCTCTCCGCCAAGACATGCACCTCGGGAAGCCCTGGAGCGCCGCCACACCGTCGTCTTCACTTCCGGCCGCCGGAGATCGCCCACGTCGTTCTGCTCGCATTCAACGTTCCCCGAGCTCACTGAAGACCTCGCCGGATTCGCTGTGAACTTTTGCTCTGCTTTCCCCTCTCCGTTCCGCCATTTCCGTGTCGTAGCCCTGCTACCGTCATAACCGAGAGCGCCTCGCCGCCGGCCATGTCGCCATCGTGGCCAGGGCCACCGTAGCTAGTGCCCGAGCATACCACCATGCTCAGTGCAACGCTAGGAGGCCGTAGAGGCCCTCCGCAGCCCCTGCCGTGCCCCGTAGCTCAATTCCGCCCGAACCCGTGCTCCAGCTGCCGCCTCGAGCTCGTTTCCGGCGAGCTCTGGCACCCCCGCAGCCTCCCTCTTGCTCCAAACGAGTCGATGAGCTCCAGCACCTCGTCTGTGGTCTCCGCCGCGCGTTTGGTCGTCGGAAGGCGATTTCCGACGCCTCCGTCGCGTCTGGCCTCGCCGGCGTCGAGTCGCCGACGGCCTTTGACCCCGCTGACAGGAGGTTAGACCTTTCCGTGGGTCGCCGACATGTGGGGCCCGGCCCTGTTAAGTTTTAGTTAGGATTAGTTTAACAACTAATTAAACCCTGTTTAACTAATTGGGTCATTGACGCCTGGGCCCAACCCCATTAACTAAACCAGTTTAGGTTTATTTTAAATTAGGATTAGCCACAGACACTGATGTGTGGACTCCACACGTCAGGTTTGACCTGGTCAGCCACCTTTGACCTGCTGACGTAAGCATGACGATGTGCTGACGCATTATATCATTTTCTGGATTTAAAATAATTCAGGAAATTCCAGAAAATGGTATAAACTTCAAAAATTCATAGAAATTCAACCGTAGCTCAGATTGAAATAATTTATATATGACAAATTATCAGACAAATGCAATCTATCCATATGTACCAGTTTGGTGCTTGAAAAACCAACTTATACCTACCGTATAAGTGAAACACTAAAATGGCTTATATGAAGAGCTTATCTTGGAGATGCATTTGAATCTTTGGTTCAAATGGATTTCATCCAAATAAAATCTAGTTGCATTAGCTCAATCAGCATCACATATTCATGCCATGATCATGCATCATATTGTTGCATATGCTTGTGTTTGATTATCGACACCGTTCCTTCTCGATAGGTTCTGCTCCGAAGACCGATCCAGAGTACCTGTTAGAGGAGCAGTGCCCCCCCTGTTGATCTACCAGGCAAGCTAAACCCCTTGTTCATTCCGATACAATCCTACTCTCTCGCTCCTGCTCTCATTTATTGCATTAGGACAACAATGATTCAACTGCTACTTTATGCTGCGGTAGTTGAACCCATTCCTCTGCATGATCTGTCATTGCCACAGTAAATAGTTAAAACCCACTAGCATGTGTAGGAGTTGATTGAGCCATGTTGTGTTCCTACCATGCTTTGCCTGCTATTTCTTAGAGTATGTCAGGTTTGATTCATTGGGAATGAATTGGAGTGCAGTGCTATGTTCTGATGCTGAGAGTTAAGTGTGTGAACACGATTTGGTAAAGGTAGCGGTGAGAGGCCATGTAGGATTACATGGTGGGTTGTCTCACTGGAACCGTCCTTAAGCACTGAGTTCCGTGTATGTCATCCAATGACTAGCTACTACCACACCTTGGAATGCTTAAGTGCCCCTCTCGACTTATTAACCAACTTGATCTCTGTCCAGGAGTCGCAAATAGTTTCTGGTGTCTGTAGGTAGTGCTATTTTTCTACCGATTGGCACCCGGCAGGGTGAACTTGGGACAGACTAGGCACACGTGGCCCGGTGTACTGAGTGGCACCCGGATGGTGGGCTCGGGAACCCTGTACACATCGTTTGGGGCCGTGAGCGAAACCCCGGTCGGATCTCCTTGCGGATGGAACCCGAATAGGCAATAAACCTAGACTAGAGTCTTGTGTGGTTAGTCAGGTCGTGGCCGACACCCTCGCCATGCTTCCGCTTGAAGGTTGCCGAGATACATGACATGTATATGGTGATAAGTGGTGAGAGCGTGTGTGAAGAAGTACACCCCTGCAGGGTTATCATGATCTATTCGAATAGTTGTGTCCTCAGTTATGGACTTCTTGGATGCTTACGTGGTACATACACAACTTAAAGTGGATACTCTAAAATGCTCAAGACAAGTGTGAGTGCTATGGATGGCCTTCTTGTAAGGAGACGGGGATGAATCTATAGTAGTGTATTGATGTGGTGATTAGTGGACTCGTGTGCGCTGCCTCATCTCAAAGAAGTTTCTCGTTGTCGCAGAACAGGATAGCCACTGAGTCAAAGCTGGCTTGCTGCAACTAAACCCCACATTACCTTCTTGATACAATGCATGTATGATAGGATCTGATGTGAGTCTTGCTGAGTACCTTTGTACCCATGTTTGCCTTATTTATGTTTTGCAGGTGAGACATCTGTCTCACTAGTAGTACCACTTGGACTTCGACGAGTAGCTTGTTACCTCAGCTACGATCTTGTACCCTTGGGAGAGACTTGTAGATAGTCAAGCTTCTCGGCCTTTTTCTTTTGTAGTTGTCTGTACTCAGACATGTAATGCTCCCGTTGCTTGTATGCTCTGAATGATGGGTCATGTGACCCCTGTTTGTATTTAATGCTATGTGGCTCTTCTGGGCCTTTATCTATATGAGTTTGAGTTATGTTGTGATGCCATGTTGTAAAACACATACATGCATGTTATGCGTATGTGTGACGTGTATTGCTATGTTTGGGATCCGACAACCTAGTTGTTTATCCTTGGTAGCCTCTCTTATGGCGAAATGTAGTCTAGTGCTTCCACTGAGCCATGGTAGTCTGCTACAGCCCGGTTCACCGGAGTCCTGCTAGCCTAGCACTACTGCTCCAGAACACTTAGACTGGCCGGCATGTGATTCACTTCGTTCCTGTGTCTATCCCTTCGGGGAAATGTCACGCGATGACATCCGGAGTCCTGCCTAGCCTGCTACAGCCCGGTTCACCGGAGTCCTGTTAGCCCAGTGCTACAGCCTGGATTCGCACGCTGCTGACCGACATGCTCGATGTTGATTCATGTATGCCTGTCCCCGTAAGTTAGTGACACTTTGGGTTCACGACTAGTCATGTCGGCCCGGGTTCTCTGTCATATGGATGCTAGCGATACTATCATATACGTGAGCCAAAAGGCGCAAACGGTCCCGGGCCATGGTAAGGCGACACTCGTGGGAATATCGTGCGTGAGGCCGCAAAGTGATATGAGGTGTTACATGCTAGATCGGTGTGACTTAGAATCGGGGTCCCGACAGCTTTGGTATCAGAGCCTGACTGCTTGTAGGATTACCAAGCCAACCTGGTCAAAGTTGGGTCTAGAAATTCTTTAGCTATATAGGGGAATTGATTGTGGAAGGGAACGTAAGCCTCTTTTTACTCCTTATACCTCATGGCCTTCTGATCTGAGTCATCTTAACTTTCCTACGGGGTTAAGGAACTAGGCTTCCTCTTCTGTCTATCAGGATAACGTGTTACTACTCCATAGTCTCTTAGGATTGGTTGATCAGAGTCATATTCCAGTTCGAGTACCTCCGGTGTAGCATGTTTAGTAATATCTCAGAACCTTGAATGATGATGTTGAGTATGGTGCTACCCCGTCTTTTGCAGAATGTCTCATTTTGAGCATTTTACTGCCGTTATGCTGCCGGATTTGTCCTAGGAGTTCAAGAGATAGTATTTTCCTCGTACTATATTCTACATTCTTATGATGATGCTGAATCCAACCTTGTTTCCTTGGTTGGTTCTTCAGGATGTCGTCAGTTAACCGAAGTTCTGTTGCTCATAGCCGGGACCACGGAGATGGTAGGGATGAGGATCCTCCCGACCAGCCTTCGTTGGCAGAGTTCATGTTAGAGTTGGAGAAGAACAAGCGAGAGTCTAACCGCTTGTTAGCACGTATTGAGGAGAACACCTCCCATCAGCACAAAGAGTCAGCGTCCATCTATGATTTCATTGGTCTGAAACCACCTACCTTCCATCATTCCATTGAACCACTCGATGCAGATGACTGGCTACGTAGTATCACACAGAAGCTGCGTTCTGGGAACGTAGCTGAAAGTGACAAGGTCACCTACGCTGCTTATCATCTGGAAGGTCCTGCTAGTATTTGGTGGCAGAACTATGAGGCTATGCTTCTGTAACACCCCGGATATGATTTACCCAATATGTAATCCAACTCTTGCCGTTTTCGGCCTTAAGTTATTTTATTTTCTCGGGTTCGGGTTTTTGTCTCCATGTGTTGTTGTCGTTGTCATGCATCTCATATCATGTCATCATGTGCATTGCATTTGCATACGTGTTCATCTCACGCATTCGAGCATTTTCCCCGTTGTCCGTTTTGCATTCCAGCGCTCCGTTCTCCTCCGGTGGTCATTTCTACCTTTCTTTCGTGTGTGGGGATTAAACATTCCCGGATTGGACCGAGACTTGCCAAGCGGCCTTGGTTTACTACCGGTAGACCGCCTGTCAAGTTTCGTATCATTTGGACTTCGTTTGATGCTCCAACGGTTAACCGAGGGACCGAAAAGGCCTCGTGTGTGTTGCAGCCCAACACCCCTCCATGTTGGCCCAAAACCCACCTAAACCCTCTCCATCATCTAGAGCGTTCGATCACAATCGCGTGGCCGAAAACCGCACCTCATTTGGACTCTAATAGCTCCCTCTACCTCTTTATAAAGACCCCCTCCTCCAAATTCGCGGATCCCCTCTCCCAAACCCTAAAAATCGGATCTCCGCCGCCGCCAGACACGTCCAGACGAGTCGGACGCGTCCGGATCCGCCACCGCCGCCACGTGGCACCTCCCCACTCGCCCGCGAGCGCCCCACATCGCTGGCCCGTGAAGCCTGCCGCGGGCCCTCTCCGGCCCGCGTTCGGCCGCCGCCGCCCCGCAGGAGACTGTGCCTCCCCGCGCCCATCTTCCCCGACGCCGACGAGCCACCGCCTCTGCCGCCCAGCTCGCCGGCCGCCGCGCCCGCCATTGCCGCCGCCTGCCTCCTCGATTCCGGCAGACGATCCTCGGGAGTCGCGCCACTACTACAGTACATGCGGGCTAGATCTGGATCTGGTTTCGTCTCGGTTGACTTTCTTTGCCCGAAACCCTAATAATTTGCTATGTTTATCATGTCGTATCTCCTCATCCGTAGCTCCGTTTTGGGCATATAGCATATAAAAATGTTCGTCTCAGAGAGTACATCATTTCATCGCATTGCATCATTTTCATTTGAGTTCATCTTGATGCCCGAAATGCTGTTAGAAGAGTGCTACCTGAGATAATTGTCAGATCTGCTGCTCCATTTAGATATTTCTCATTTTTGCCATGATTATTGTGTGCATGATATGCCCATGAGCTCTACATATGTTTTGTTAAGGGTTTTGCCATCTTTCCAGAGGTGCAACCCATGTATTTTTGTGATGTGTGTCGTGACTAGCACAAGCTTGCAAAGTGGTGCATTTATTAATGCTGATTTCAGGGACTTAGCATTTCCACTAAGTCCTTGGACTGTTTATCTCATATGGCCATATGTTCATGTTGTTTCCTAGTGATCCGTGCCTCTTTTGAGGATGATCAGTAAGGATGTTTTGTTAATCTTGTAGTGATCTATCCATCCATTTCTTTGTTTGCAATTATGGAGTACCCTAGCTTGAGTCAATCGAGCTCTACTTTTGTCATTTCGTGAATCTGGGCAGATTGTCTACTTGTTAGCGATTTTGCTGATGATGTTGTAGTTGATCCGTGCATGCTATGTTATTGTTCTTTCCATGTCTAGCTTGAATTTTGTGTATTCTTGATGGATGTATGCTTAGATTGTCATGACATGCTATGTAGTGAGTGCATCGAGCTCGTAAACATGCCTACTTGATATCTGTTTCAGCATGCTCCAGTTTTCACTAAGTCTAAGAACTGATTATGTTTTTGCCATGTTCACATACTTGCAAATGTATTTTCTGATCCCTTTTGGCTCAAGGTCACTAAGGGACTTTTGTTAAGCTCTTTGAGTAGATCCATGTCATGCTTTACTTTGCCATGTTCAGGTCCTGTAGCATATAGTTTTGCTGCTCCGAAGAGTGCTATCTGATCTGAAATTCCAGACAAGTGTTAATTTCACGAAGTCTGAGATCTGTTTACCATATGCATTTTTGCCATGCTTGTTTGAACCTGTTAATGGATGAATTGGCCGTAGCTCAGTGCTAGACTTTTGTTAAGAATCATGAATGCATCCCTGCCATGTATTTTGTTGTCATGTTTGGGTGCTGTAGCATGTTCATCTTGTTGCATTTAGATGACTACTTGCTGTAAATCGCAGAACGTGGCCATATTGGAATGCTTGCCATTTCCAAACCGTAGCTCCGATTCCGGCGTTCTTTATATCGTTTTCAAGTGATTTCATCTCATATTTCCAGTGGAACACTTGGATTTCCATGTTGAGGCCAGGTTCATGCTTTCCTTGTCACATCTTGCATATGCATCCCGCATCGCATCCCGCATAGCATACCATCCTTGCATCATATTGTTTGAGCCCTGCACGTGGTTGATTGTGTCCTTGTTGCTTGTTTGTCTTGTTTGGGTAGAGCAGGGAGACGAGTTCGCTAACGAGGAGCCCGTTGAGTTTCCTTTCGAGGATCCAGTCAACTCTGACAACTTTGCAGGCAAGATGATCATACCCTCGAAATCAATACTATCTTTGCTTTGCTAGATGCTCGCTCTTTTGCTATGCCAATGCTACGATGCCTACTACTTGCTTTCAAGCCTCCCAAATTGCCATATCAAACCTCTAACCCACCATGTCCTAGCAAACCGTTGTTTGGCTATGTATCACTTTGCTCAGCCCCTCTTATAGCGTTGCTAGTTGCAGGTGAAGATTGGAGTCCGTTCCTTGTTGGAACATTATTTACTTGTTGGGATATCATTATACTGCCATGTTATCTTAATGCATCTATATACTTGGTAAAGGGTGGAAGGCTCGGCCTCTCGCCTAGTGTTTTGTTCCACTCTTGCCGCCCTAGTTTCCGTCATATCGGTGTTATGTTCCCGGATTTTGCGTTCCTTACGCGGTTGGGTTATAATGGGAACCCTTTGATAGTTCGCCTTGATTAAAGCTTTTCCAGCAATGCCCAACCTTGGTTTTACCATTTGCCTCCTAGCTTCTTTTCCCCTTGGGTTTCCGGAGCCCGAGGGTCATCTTATTTTAAACCCCCCCGGGCCAGTGCTCCTCTGAGTGTTGGTCCACCTGTCAGCTGCCGGTGGCCACCAGGGGCAACTCTGGGCTGGCCTACCCGTACCTAGGACAATCTGAGTGTGCCCTGAGAAAGAGATATGTGCAGCTCCTGACGGGATTTGTCGGCACATTCAGGCGGTGTTGCTGGATTTGTTTTAACCTGTCGAAGTGTCTTGAAGAACCGGGATATCGAGTCTGATCGGAACGTCTCGGGAGGAGGTCTATTCCTTCGTTGACCGTGAGAACTTGTCATGGGCTATGTTGGGACTCCCCTACAGGGATTTGAACTTTCGAAAGCCGTGCCCGCGGTTATGGGCAGATGGGAAGTTGTTAATGTCCGGTTGTAGATAACTTGAATCCTAACTTAATTAAAATGAATCAACAGTGTGAGTTACCATGATGGTCTCTTCTCGGCGGAGTCCGGGAAGTGGACACGGTGTTGGAGTAATGCTTGCGCAGGTTGCTCTCTAGTTTCTCGCTCGCGCTTTGCCTCCTCTTCTCGCTCTCTTTTGCTAACAGGATAGCCACCATATATGCTAGTTGCTTGCTGCAGCTCCACATATTTACCTTGCCTTACCTATAAGCTTAAATAGTCTTGATCGTGAGGGTGCGAGATTGCTGAGTCCCTGTGGCTCACAGATTACTATTACACCAGATGCAGGACCCGATGATACCGTTCCAGATGACGCGCTTGAGCTCAAGTGGGAGTTCGACGAGGACTCTCAATGATACTATGTTTCTTTTCCTGATGCTCAATAGTGGTGCCCAGTTGGGGTGATCGGGACTGTGTCGCATGTTGGGTTATCTTTTATTTTGGCGCCGTAGTCGGGCCATGAGTGTTTGGATGTTGTAATGTTATTTATGTACTTTGATTGACGTGGCGAGTGTAAGCCAACTATGTATCTCCCCTTTTTTATCTATATTACATGGGATGTTGTGAAGATTGCCTAACTTGCGACATTGCTTTCAATGCGGTTATGCCTCTAAGTCGTGCCTTGACACGTGGGAGATATAGCCGCATCGAGGGCGTTACAAGTTGGTAATCAGAGCCTTCCCCGACCTTAGGAGCCCCATTGCTTGATCGTTATTAGCGGCCGAGTTGTGTCTAGAAAAATGTTTTGAGTCATTTAGGAATTATATATCAGAGAGTTTAGGAATTCTTTTTACTTCCCAGTCTCCTCATCGCTCTGGTAAGGCATCCTGACGTAGAGTTTTGACTCTTCTCTTCTCAAATTTCACTAAAAACTTTTTTTAGGATCACGTGGGTATCTTGGAATTGTTCCGATGGTTTTATGACGAGAACATTGGCTTGGTGCCTCCTGTCAGGGGTTTTGTGGAAGTTTCCCGGGGAGTTGAGCTCCGAGGTGTTGTCGTCATAATTTTATCGTTGCAGTTCTGGAATACCTGAGTTTAGTACGCCGACGTCGAAAATCTCTTTTATGCAGTTCGTTGGTGAGATAACCTCGACGCCACCCAGTACTAGGGCGAGAGTTCGGGAGTATTGCCATAACTTGTATAACGGATGCTTTTCGAAGGTTGAGGTAGATGGTTTCCGAAGTTTTTCTCGGTTATGTGTTGAAGGATGGATACAGCTGGATGTAGGATTTGTTAGATTTGGGTGAGATATTATGCTTCCCCTGTATCCCCAACACCTGATTGCATAACCGGAAAGGTTCGGGAGTTTCATAGGTGGGAATTCTCGTAGCTCTAGTTCTTCTTCCACGGATATTTGGTTTGAGATTGGTATTTCTTACCGAGTATTCGTTCTTGATCCGTACCTTATTGATTTATTTCTCTACCTAAATTCTAAGTGGCTTCTCAATTTATGGATATGTGACCATTTCAAGAGGAATGCATTCGTTCATTTTGTTTGGATGTGAAGACTTTATGTTGCAATTTTCATTCCGTTGGATTCAGCTTCATTTATCTGTCTATGTGCTAACGGTGGTCAACCTCTTCAGGATGGCTCCCGCTAAGAGCACCAATCAGAATCAGAATTAAGATCCGCCACCACCTCCACCTCCTCCGGAGGCATGGCAAGATGTGATGGCCGCAACCAATGCAAACACACAATTGATCATGCAAATTCTCCAAGAGCACAATCAAGGCAACCAAGGGAATCAAGGCAACAATCAGAATCACTTTGCGACACTCAACCAATTCCTTGCTAACGGGCCAAAGACTTTCAGCAATTGTGTTGAGCCAACTGATGCTGACGATTGGCTCGTGGATCCGTGCAAGCATTTTGAGTGCAGTAACGTCAGGCCTGAGGACTTTGTCAAGTTCGCTTCCTTCCAACTCAAAGACCAAGCCGCAGAGTGGTTCCAGCAGTACAAGGATTCCAGAGGTGGACGTGTGATTACCTGGGATGAATTCCATCAAGATTTCAGAGCTCATCATATCCCTCAGAGCATGGTTGAAAGCAAGCGTGAGGAATTCCACAACCTGAAGCAAGGCTCTTTGTATGTCTATGACTACAACAAGTTGTTTCAGAAACTCGCCCGCTTCGCTAAGCAGGACGTCCCTGATGAGAAGAGCATGATATACCAGTTCAGGGGTGGTCTCAGAGAAGAAATCCAGCTCGCTCTTGTTCTCTTTGAGCCCTTGAGGTACGATGAGTTCTACAACATGGCATTGAAGCAAGAGGCCGCTCAACTGAGGTGTGATGCTTCCAAGAAGCGAGTCAAAGATGCTACTCCGTCTTCCTCTACTCAAGTGTCCAAGCAGCAGAAGTATTGGCTTCCTCCTCCTCCGTTTCGTCAGCCGTATTAGAAGAGCAAAGGTGGCAGTGGATCTTCCCACCCACCCAACCCTGGCTTTCAGAACAAGACTTCGTATCAAGCTCCAAGATCGAGTGCTCCGTATCATCGTCCGCTTTCAGAGGTCACGTGCAACAAGTGCCAACAGAAGGGTCACTATGCCAACAAGTGTTTCTACCAGAGGCGTCTTCCTCCTCCTCTTGTGAGATCGGCAAGTACAGCTGTGGTCAAGCATAACCCCAAGCACGCCAAGGTCAACTTGATGAACGCAGCTCAGACAGAGGACTCGTCAGATGTCATCATGGGTAACCTTCCTGTTAATGATATTCCAGCTAAAGTACTTTTTGACACTGGTGCATCGCATTGTTCATGTCAAAGCCATTTTTTACCAAGCATGAGTTCGTTTCTTCTCATTTGGGCAAACAAATGGATATCGTTTCTCCTGGCAAACGTTTGAGTGCAAGTCTGGAGGTGCCAGATGTTACTATCATGTTGGGCAACTACAAGTTCCTTTCTTCCCCAATGGTTCTTGGTAACTCGGATATTGATCTTATTCTCGGGATGGATTGGCTTTCTAAGCACAAGGCTCAGCTTGATTGTGCAGCCAGGCAGATTTAATTGACTCATTCGTCTGAGGATGTAATTGTCTTTGCCGCTCGTGATGATACCATCCGTCTATTTTCTCTCAATGAGAAGGGTGAGCTGGATGCTATCTCGCAAATTCCAGTCATTTGCGAATATCAAGACATCTTCCCAGAAGAGCTTCCAGGAATGCCTCCGCACCGGCTAGTTGAATTCGTCATCGATCTTGAGCCTGGCACGGAACCAGTGTGCAAGCGTCCTTACAAGCTCGGACCTGAAGAGTTGAAGGAGCTGAAGAAGCAACTCGATAATCAAGAGAGAATGGGTCTCATCTGGCCTAGTTCTTCTCCGTGGGGTTGTGGTGTTCTTTTTGTGATGAAGAAGGATGGAACGGACCGACTTTGTGTTGATTACCGTCCATTGAACAAGAATACTATCAAGAACAAATACCCACTTCCCAACATCAACGAGCTGTTCGAACAATTCAAAGGTGCCAAAGTATTCTCCAAGCTTGATCTCCGTATGGGTTATCATCAGATTCGAATCCGTGAGCAAGATATTCCCAAGACGGCCTTCAGGACAAGCTATGGTTCATATGAATACATTGTCATGTCTTTTGGCCTCGTCAACGCTCCTCCGACTTTCTCTCGCATGATGAACTTCATCTTCAACGCCTACACCAATGACTTCGTTTTGGTCTATCTCGACGACATTCTGGTTTTCTCGAAGAACAAGGAAGATCATGCCAAGCACTTGCATTTGGTACTCGATAAGCTCAGAGAACACCAGTTCTACGCCGAGTTCTCCAAGTGCGAATTTTGGCTCGATGAGGTTCTTTATCTTGGTCATATCATCTCTGCCAAGGGCATTGCCGTGAATCCTGAGAAGGTGCCTGCAATTGTGAATTGGGAACCTCCTCAGAACGTGAAGCAACTCCGTAGCTTCCTCGGTCTCGCAAGCTACTGCTGAAGATTCGTTGAAAACTTTTCTAAGATCGCGAAGCCTCTCTCAAATATTCTCCAGAAGCATGTCAAGTACGTTTGGTCTCCGGAGTGTGACATTGCTTTCAACACTTTGAAAGAGAAATTGATCACTGCTCCAGTTCTGACTCCGCCTGATGAATCCAAGCTGTACGAGGTCTTTTGTGATGCCTATCTCCAAGGTCTTGGCGCAGTGTTGATGCAAGAGAAGAAAGTTGTTGCTTATACCTCTCGCCAATTGAAGCCCAATGAGAAGAACTACCCCACTCACGATCTCGAGTTGGTGGCAGTTGTGCATGCTCTTTTGACTTGGAGACATCTCTTATTGGGAAGAAAAGTGGACATCTTCACTGACCACAAGAGTCTCAAGTACATTTTCACTCAGCCTAATCTCAACCTCAGGCAAACTCGATGGGTCGAAATGATTCAAGAGTATAATCCGAGTATCGAGTATACTCCAGGCAAGGCCAATGAGATTGCTGACGCATTGAGCAGGAAAGCTTATTGCAACAGTCTGATTCTCAAGCCTTATCAACCCGAGCTTTGTGAAGCTTTACGCAAACTTAATCTGCAAGTTGTTCCTCAAGGTTTCCTTGCCAACCTTCAAGTCTCACCTACCTTGGAAGACCAGATTCGCTAAGCCCAGCTTCTTGATGCTATGGTGAAAAAGGTGAAGATTGGGATTGCCAAGAGTCAACCCAAGTACAAGTGCTACCGCCTTGATGACAAGGATACTCTCTTCTTCGAGGATCGTATTGTTGTGCCCAAAGGTGACCTCCGTAAAGTGATCATGAACGAGGCTCACAATTCTCTCCTCTCCATCCACCCTGGGAGCACGAAGATGTATCAGGACCTCAAGCAGGCTTATTGGTGGACTCGAATGAAGCGCGAGATTGCTCAATTCGTGAATGAATGTGATGTCTGCAGAAGAGTGAAGGCAGAACACCAAAGGCCAGCTGGTCTCCTCCAACCTCTTCCCATTCCAGAATGGAAGTTTGACCACATTGAAATGGACTTCGTGACTGGGTTTCCAAAGTCCAAACGTGGCAATGATGCTATATTCGTTGTCATCGACAAACTCACCAAAGTGACTCACTTTCTGCCTATCAAAGAGTCAATCACTGCAGCTCAATTGGCGGAACTCTATACCTCTCGAATTGTCTCTCTGCACGGTATTCCACAAGTGATCTCTTCAGACCGTGGCAGCATCTTTACCTCCAAGTTTTGGGATTCTTTTCAGAAGGCCATGGGCACCAACATCCGCTTCAGCACAGCTTTCCATCCTCAAACTAGCGGTCAAGTCGAGCGTGTCAATCAGATTCTTGAAGATATGCTCAGGGCTTGGGTGATCTCCTTTATCATGAAGTGGGAGGATTGTCTTCCATATGATGAATTCTCCTACAACAACAGTTTTCAAGCAAGTTCGGGCAAGGCCCCATTTGAAATTCTGTATGGTAGGAAGTGTCGTACCCCTCTCAACTGGTCTGAAACCGGTGAACGTCAACTTCTGGGAAATGACTTAATCACAGAGGCAGAGGAGATGTGCAAAGTCATTCGAGATAACCTCAAAGCAGCCCAATCCCGCCAGAAGAGCTACTATGATAGCAAGCACCGTGATTTGGCTTTCGAGATCGGAGATCATGTTTACCTCCGCGTCTCTCCTATGAAAGGTACTCGTCGCTTCGGTATCAAAGGGAAGCTTGCCCCTAGATACGTGGGACCTTTCAAGATTGTCAGCAAGAGAGGCGACCTCGCCTATCAACTCGAGCTTCCTTCAAACTTTGCAAATGTTTATGACGTGTTCCATGTCTCTCAGCTCCGAAAGTGCTTCAAGACTCTTGACCGCACCGTCAACTTCGAGGACATTGAGCTCCAAGAAGATCTCTCTTACCGTGAGCACCCCGTTGCTATTCTCGAAGAGACTGAACGCAAGACTCGCAACAAGTCAATCAAATTCCTCAAAGTCAAGTGGTCACACCATTCCGACCGTGAAGCTACCTGGGAACGCGAGGATCACCTCCGTTCTGAGTACCCGGCGTTCTTTCAGTCCTAGATCTCAGGACGAGATCCTTTCGTAGTGGTGGAGTGTTGTAACACCCCGGATATGATTTACCCAATATGTAATCCAACTCTTGCCGTTTCCGGCCTTAAGTTATTTTATTTCCTCGGGTTCGGGTTTTTGTCTCCGTGTGTTGTTGTCCTTGTCATGCATCCCATATCATGTCATCATGTGCATTGCATTTGCATACGTCTTCATCTCACGCATTCGAGCATTTTCCCCGTTGTCCGTTTTGCATTCCGGCGCTCCGTTCTCCTCCGGTGGACATTTCTACCTTTCTTTCGTGTGTGGGGATTAAACATTTCCGGATTGGACCGAGACTTGCCAAGCGGCCTTGGTTTACTACCGGTAGACCGCCTGTCAAGTTTCGTATCATTTGGACTTCGTTTGATGCTCCAACGGTTAACCGAGGGACCGAAAAGGCCTCGTGTGTGTTGCAGCCCAACACCCCTCCATGTTGGCCCAAAACCCACCTAAACCCTCTCCATCATCTAGAGCGTTCGATCATGATCGCGTGGCCGAAAACCGCACCTCATTTGGACTCTAATAGCTCCCTCTACCTCTTTATAAAGACCCCCTCCTCCAAATTCGCGGATCCCCTCTCCCAAACCCTAAAAATCGGATCTCCCCCGCCGCCGGACACGTCCGGACGAGTCAGACGCGTCCGGATCTGCCACCGCCGTCACGTGGCACCTCCCCACTCGCCCACGAGCGCCCCACATGGCCGGCCCGTGAAGCCCGCCGCGGGCCCTCTCCGGCCCGCGCTCGGCCGCCGCCACCCCGCGGGAGACCGCGCCTCCCCGCGCCCATCTTCCCTGACGCCGACGAGCCGCCGCCTCCGCCGCCTAGCTCGCCGCCCGCCGCACCCGCCATTGCCGCCGCCTGCCTCCTCGATTCCGGCCGACGATCCTCGGGAGTCGCGCCACTGCTACAGTACACGTGGGCTAGATCTGGATCCGGTTTCGTCTCCGTTGACTTTCTTTACCTGAAACCCTAATAATTTTCTATGTTCATCATGTCGTATCTCCTCATCCGTAGCTCCATTTTGGGCATATAGCATATCAAAATGTTCGTCTCAGAGAGTACATAATTTCATATCACTGCATAATTTTCATTTGAGTTCATCTTGATGCCCGAAATGCTGTTAGAAGAGTGCTACTTGAGATAATTGTCAGATCTGCTGCTCCATTTAGATATTTGTCATTTTTGCCATGATTATTGTGTGCATGATATGCCCATGAGCTCTACATATGTTTTGTTAAGGGTTTTTCCATATTTCCAGAGGTGCAACCCATGTATTTTTGTGATGTGTGTGGTGACTAGCACAAGCTTGCAAAGTGGTGCATTTGTTAATGCTGATTTCAGGGACTTAGCATTTCCACTAAGTCCCTGGACTGTTTATCTCATATGGCCATAAGTTCATGTTGTTTCCTGGTGATCCGTGCCTCTTTTGAGGATGATCAGTAAGGATGTTTTGTTAATATTGTAGTGCTCTATACATCCATGTCTTTGTTTGCAATTATGGAGCAACCTAGATTGAGTCAATCGAGCTCTACTTTTGTCATTTCGTGAATCTGGGCAGATTGTCTACTTGTTAGCGATCTTGCCGATGATGTTGTAGTTGATCCGTGCATGCTATGTTATTGTTCTTGCCATGTCTAGCTTGCATTTTGTGTATTCTTGATGGATGTATGATTAGATTGTCATGACATGCTATGTAGTGAGTGCATCGAGCTCGTAAACATGCCTACTTGATATCTGTTTCAGCATGCTCCAGTTTTCACTAAGTCTAAGAACTGATTATGTTTTTGCCATGTTCACATACTTGCAAATGTATTTTCTGATCCCTTTTGGCTCAAGGTCACTAAGGGACTTTTGCTAAGCTCTTTGAGTAGCTCCATGTCATGCTTTACTTTGCCATGTTCAGGTCCTGTAGCATATAGTTTTGCTGCTCCGAAGAGTGCTATCTGATCTGAAATTCCAGACAAGTGTTAATTTCACTAAGTCTGAGATTTGTTTACCATATGCATTTTTTCCATGCTCGTTTGAACCTGTTAATGGATGAATTGGCCGTAGCTCAGTGCTAGACTTTTGTTAAGAATCATGAATGCATCCCTGCCATGTATTTTGTTGTCATGTTTGGGTGTTGTAGCATGTTCATCTCGTTGCATTTAGATGACTACTTGCTGTAAATCGCAGAACGTGGCCATATTGGAATGCTTGCCATTTCCAAACCGTAGCTCCGATTCCGGCGTTCTTTATATCGTTTTCAAGTGATTTCATCTCATATTTCCAGTGGAACACTTGGATTTCCAAGTTGAGGCCAGGTTCATGCTTTCCTTGTCACATCTTGCATATGCATCCCGCATCGCATCCCGCATAGCATACCATCCTTGCATCGTATTGTTTGAGCCTTGCACGTGGTTTATTGTGTCCTTGTTGCTTGTTTTTCTTGTTTGGGTAGAGCCGGGAGACGAGTTCGCTAACGAGGATCCTGTTGAGTTTGCTTTCGAGGATCCAGTCAACTCTGACAACTTTGCAGGCAAGATGATCATTCCCTCGAAATCACTACTATCTTTGCTTTGCTAGATGCTCGCTCTTTTGCTATGCCAATGCTACGATGCCTACCACTTGCTTTCAAGCCTCCCAAATTGCCATGTCAAACCTCTAACCCACCATGTCCTAGCTTACCGTTGTTTGGCTATGTTATCGCTTTGCTCAGCCCCTCTTATAGCGTTGCTTGTTGCAGGTGAAGATTGGAGTCCAGTTGGGGGTGATCGGGACCGTGTCGCATGTTGGGTTATCTTTTATTTTGGCGCCGTAGTCGGGCCATGAGTGTTTGGATGTTGTAATGCTATTCATGTACTTTGATTGACGTGGCGAGTGTAAGCCAACTATGTATCTCCCCTTTTATTATCTATATTACATGGGATGTTGTGAAGATTGCCTAACTTGCGACATTGCTTTCAATGCGGTTATGCCTCTAAGTCATGCCTCGACACGTGGGAGATATAGCCGCATCGAGGGCGTTACAGCTTCCAGCTGGCCAGATAACCACCTGGAGAGATTTCACGGAGGCTTTTCGCGAGCATCACATTCCTCAGGCTCTCATTGACCGCAAGAGAGAAGAGTTCTGTAGTTTCACCCAGAGTAAGATGGCTGTTGATGCTTATAGTAGAGAGTTTGAGAACCTTGCCCGCTATGCTACAGAAGAAGTGTCCACAGACGCCAAGAAGCAGGATAGGTTCCGAAAGGGTCTCAACCCCAAGTTGCATCATGATCTCCACTTGCATCATCGCGATACATTCCAGGCTCTTGTGAACATGGCCATTAATGCAGAGACAGCTCAACTCACTTACGAGGAGTCTCGTAAGCACACCCGTGGTTTGGGTTCTTCTTCCGGTTCTACTTCGCATAAGCGCCGGATTTGGGTTCCGAACTCCACTCTTCCACCCGGTTATACAGCAAGGTAATCTTGTGTGGCACCTCACCCAGTTCAGTTACATGCTCCACCCAGGCCTATTGGTAGACCGCTTGTCAATGCGGGTCCACGTCCTACTTTAGCGACTTGTTTCACATGCGGAGAGCCAGGACACTATGCATGTGACTGCTCTCAAACCAATTATGCTCCACCCCAGCCTGAGAAGTCTGTTGGCCGTGGTAAGCCATCACGCAAGATGATCAGTGTCAAGTCAGCTCCCACTGAACGTGGATGTGTGCATCACGTCTCAGCTAAAGACGCTCATGATGATCCGGATGTCGTTCTTGGTACACTCCTTGTCAAATGTCATCCAGCTTCAGTTCTGTTCGATACTGGAGCATCTCACTCCTTCATCTCTAAAGGCTATGCTTGTTTGCAGGACATGTCATTTTGTGATATGCCAACTCCACTTGAAATCCAAACTCCAGGGTCTAGATGGCAAACTACCAGAATAAGCCATGGTAATGGAATCCTTGTTGACAGACTTGTATTCCTTGCATCACTTATAGCCCTCAAGTCTACAGATATTAACATCATCTTGGGTACGGACTAGATGAAAGCTCATTATGCCAAGATTGATTGTTACACAAGGTCTGTTCAGCTTACACACCCATCTGGCAAGATAGTCACTGTCTCCACTAGAGTTGCAAAGCGCCAACTCTATTCTCTTAATGCCAACCCTCTTCCTGACCTTGAAGATATCCCGGTAGTCCGTGACTTTCTGGATGTCTTTCTAGAGGAACTGCCAGGTATTCCACCTGACAGAGATGTAGAGTTTGTCATAGATCTTATCCCAGGAACCGCTCCAATCTCTAGGAGACCTTACAAGATGGCACCCTTAGAACTAGCTGAGCTTAAGAAACAACTCGATGAATCCTTGCAAAAGGGTTTCATCCGTCCTAGTTCTTCTCTCTGGGCTTGCCCCGTCCTCTTCGTCAAGAAGAAGGTGCTACGGACCGGATGGTTGTAGATTATCGTCCCGTTAATTTGGTCACGATAAAGAACAAGTATCCGCTCCCCAGGATCAATGACCTGTATGATCAGCTCGCTGGATCCTCAGTCTTTTCCAAGATGGATTTGAGGTTAGGCTACCACCAAATCAAGATCAGAAATGGGGACATTCCTAAGACGGCTTTTGTCACTCGTTATGGCCAGTACGAGTACACCGTCATGTCCTTTGGTCTAACCAACGCTCCAGCTACTTTCTCTCGCTTGATGAACTTGATCTTCATGGAGTACTTAGATAAGTTCGTCGTGGTTTACCTCGATGATATTCTTATTTACTCGAAGAACGAGGAAGATCATGCCGAACATCTTAGACTTGTGCTAGAAAAACTCAAAGAGCACCGCCTTTATGCCAAGTTCTCCAAGTGCGAATTTTGGTTGCCAGAAGTGACCTACCTAGGCCACATGATATCTGGTAAGGGCATTGCCGTCAATCCGAGAGAGTTCAGGCCGTTCTTGATTGGACTCCGCCTGAAACAGTTAAGCAAGTTAGGAGTTTCCTTGGTCTAGCCAGTTATTGTCGCCGCTTCGTTGAGAACTTCTCCAAAGTAGCCAAACCTCTCACGGAACTTATCAAGAAAGATAAAAAGTTTGAGTGGTCCCCACAGTGTGAGCACAGTTTTCAGGAACTGAAAAGACGCCTGACTTCTGCTCCCATACTTGTGCCACCGGATTTCACTAAGGACTTTGTTATCTAGTGTGATGCCTCATGACAGGGACTAGGTTGCATTCTTATGAAAGATCGCCATGTGATTGCCTATGCATCTCGACAATTGCATCCACATGAGGAGAATTATTCTACACATGATCTAGAGCTTGCAGCCGTAGTCTATGCACTTTAGACCTGGCGACATTACCTTCTCGGTAAACGTTGCGAGATTTACACCGATCACCAGAGTCTCAAGTATATCTTCACCCAACCAGATTTGAACCTTAGGCAAAGACGTTGGCTGGAGTTGATCTCAGATTACGACTTAGGGATTACCTACACCCCAGGAAAGGGCAATGTCATGGCTGATGCGCTAAGTCGTAAGTCCTATTGCAACAATCTCATGTTGAAGTAGGGCCAACCACTTCTCTATGAGGAATTATGTAAGCTTAACCTTCACATTGCTCCTCACGGATTCCTTTCTACCTTGGTGGCGAAACCTACCCTTGAGGATCAGATCATTACTGATCAGAAGTTTGATAGGGGTGTTATCCGCATCAAGAGAAACATTAAGAAGGGAGTTGGTGGATGTTTCTCTATGGATGATCGAGGTGTTGTTTTCTTTGAGAATCGCTTGGTGGTTCCCAAGAATCAACATCTGCGACAACTGATTCCTAAGGAGGCTCATGAATCTCCTCTCACGATTCATCCCGGTAGTACTAAGATGTATCAGGACCTACGCCAGAGGTTCTGGTGGACTAGGATGAAGAGAGAAATTGCTCAGTTCATTGCTAACTGCGACGTTTGTCGTCGCGTTAAGGCAGAACATCAAAGGCCTGCTAGCACCCTTCAACCTTTAGCTATTCCTGAGTGGAAATGGGATAAAGTTGGTATGGACTTCATCACCGGCTTTCCCAGGACCAGGAGAGGTAATAATGCTATCTTCGTAGTCATTGATCGTCTTTCCAAAGTGGCTCACTTCCTACCTATTCGAGAGAGTATCACTGCTAGTCAGCTCGCTGACTTATATATTTCTCGAATAGTGTCACTTCATGGTGTTCCACTAGAGATCAATTCAAACCGTGGTAGTCTTTTCACGTCTCATTTCTGGAAGAGTTTCCAAACTGCCATGGGCACCCATCTTTCCTTCAGTACTGCTTTCCACCCTCAATCAAGTGGTCAGGTGGAAAGGGTCAATCAAATTCTCGAAGACATGCTTATAGCTTGTGTTATCTCATTCGGTATGGATTGGGAGAAGTGTCTTCCCTTCGCCGAGTTTGCTTATAACAATAGCTACCAATCCAACCTCAAGAAAGCTCCTTTTGAGGTTCTGTATGGATGAAGATGTCGAACACCTTTGAACTGGTCAGAAACCGGTGAAAGACAATTCTTTGGACCGGATATGATCCAGGAGGCAGAAGAGCAAGTTCGCATCATTCGAGAGAATTTGAAAACAGCCCAATATCGTCAGAAGAGCCAGTATGACCGTAGTCATAAGGAAGTGGCTTATGAAGTTGGCGACAAAGCTTACCTTCCGGTTACCCCTTTGAAGGGTACCCATCGATTCGGTATCAAGGGCAAGTTGGCTCCTCGCTACATTGGTCCCTTTCTCATTCTCGCTAAACGAGGAGAGGTTGCCTACCAGTTGGAACTACCCCCGCATCTTTTTCGAGTGCATGATGTCTTCCATGTATCTCAACTCAGGCGTTGCTTCTCGGATCCCATCCGCGGAGTGGACCACGAAACGCTTGATCTCCAAGATAACCTCACTTATCGAGAGTACCCCGTCCGCATTCTAGATCAAGAAGAGCGTGTCACTCGACGTCATAACATCAAGTTTCTCAAGGTTCGGTGGTCTCATCGTTCCGAGAGAGAAGCTACCTGGGAGCGTGACTTGAGTACCCCGCTTTCTTTCTGCCAACTCCTGAATCTCGGGACGAGATTCTTCCGAGTGGGGGTGAGTTGTCACATCCCTAGTTCTGGTATGACCTAGGCTAGCCTTCATGTTTGCATCATGTTTAAATTCCATTTAAATTTGAAATGGGGATTTGTGAAACCCTCATAAATCATTTCTGAAAATGACCCAAGTAAAAATTGCTCCAAAAGGGTCCAAGAAAATGCTAATGTTGCTCTCTGAAAATATTGGACAGAGAGAAAAATCAAACCAATATTTTAAAGAGCCCATAAGTATTTATTTTGGGCATTTGGAATTAATCCAGTATTTATTTGTGTTGGATAAATATTTTTTATATAAATAAAAAATTGTCCAATAATTCTGAATTTTGGTGAGGGGCTTTGGATTAATTTCTTAGGTCCCTGCAAAATTTGACAGAATTAAATAAAATGATTTAGTATTTTACTAAATCAAAACAAATGTCAGAAAATAGAAAACAAAAAAATAGAAAAAAAGGAGGAACTACCTGGACTTACCTGGGCCACTTGCTGGCCTGGCACTATGCAGCCAACCGCCAGCTATGCGGCCAAGCTGGCCCAGCTCGCCTCCTCCTCTGTCTTCTTCCTCGCGCATACTGGCAGAGGCGTGTGCCCGCGGCGCGCACGCACGCGCACCACCACCTCCTGCCTGCCTGATGCCACCCTGACGCCGCTACGAGCGCCACAACACCCTGGAGGCCCCTCTCTCCTCTCCCTCACTCGCTTCTCTCTCTCCCCTCCCCTGTCTCGCTCTCTTCACCACGCCCGAGCGCCGCCGTCACCACCGCTCGCCATTGCCGCGCCCACTGCCACGGCCTCGCCTCTCCGACAAGCCCAAGAGCTTCGCCGCGTCTTCCTCGTTCTCTCCACCAAGACACGCACCTCGGGAGGCCCTAGAGCGCCGCCTCACCATCATCTTCACTTCCGGCCGTCGGAGATTGCCCATGCCGTTCTGCTCGCGTTCGACCTTCCCCGAGCTCGCTGAAGACCTCGCGGGATTCGCTGTGAGCTTCTGCTCCGCTTCCCCCTCTCCGTTCCGCCGTTTCCGTGCCGTAGCCCTGCTACCGTTGCAACCGCGAGCGCCTCGCCGCCGACCATGTCGCTGCCATGGCCAGGGCCACCGTAGCTAGCGCCCGAGCATACCACCATGCTCAGTGCAACGCCAGGAGGCCGTAGAGGCCCTCCGCAGCCCCTGCCGTGCCCCATAGCTCGATTCCGCCCGAACCCGTGCTCCGGCCGCCGCCTCGAGCTCGTTTCCGGCGAGCTCTGGCACCACCGCAGCCTCCCGCTTGCTCCAAACGACGCGGACGAGCTCCAGCTCCTCGTCCGTGGTCTCCGCCGCGCGTTTGGTCGCCGGAAGGCGATTTCCGACGCCTCCGCCGCGTCTGGCCTCGCCGGCGTCGAGTCGCCGGCATCCTTTGACCCCGCTGACAAGAGGTTTGACCTTTCCGTGGGTCGCCGACATGTGGGGCCCGGCCCTTTTAAGTTTTAGTTAGGATTAGTTTAACAACTAATTAAACCATGTTTAACTAATTGGGTCACTCACGCCTGGGCCCAACCCCATTAACTAAACCAGTTTAGGTTTATTTAAATTAGGATTAGCCACAGACACTGATGTGTGGACCCCACACGTCAGGTTTGACCTAGTCAGCCGCCTTTGACCTGCTGATGTAAGCATGACGCTATGCTGTCGCATTATATCATTTTCTGGATTTAAAATAATTCAGGAAATTCCAGAAAATGATATAAACTTCAAAAATTCATAGAAATTCAACCGTAGCTCAGATTGAAATAATTTATATATGAAAAATTATCAGAAAAATGCAATCTATCCATGTGTACCAGTTTCATGCATGAAAAACCAACTTATACCTACTGTATAAGTGAAACACTAAAATGGCTTATATGAAGAGCTTATTTTGGAGATGCATTTGAATCTTTGGTTCAAATGGATTTCATCCAAATAAAAGCTAGTTGCATTAGCTCAATCAGCATCACAAATTCATGCCATGATCATGCATCATATTGTTGCATATGCTTGTGTTTGATTATCGACACCGTTCCTTCTCGATAGGTTCTGCTCCGGACACCAATTCAGAGTACCTGTCAGAGGAGCAGTGCCCCCCTGTTGATCTACATGGCAAGCAAAACCCCTTGTTCATTCTGATACAATCCTACTCTCTCGCTCCTCCTCTCATTTATTGCACTAGGACAACAACGATTCAACTGCTACTTTATGCTGCGGTAGTTGAACCCATTCCTCTGCATAACCTGTCATTGCCATAGTAAATAGTTAAAACCCACTAGCATGTGTAGGAGTTGATTGAGCCATGTTGTGTTCCTACCATGCTTTGCCTGCTATTGCTTAGAGTATGTCAGGTATGATTCATTGGGAATGAATTGGAGTGCAATGCTATGTTCTGATGCTGAGAGTTAAGTGTGTGAACACGATTTGGTAAAGGTAGCGGTGAGAGGCCATGTAGGAGTACATGGTGGGTTGTCTCAATGGAACCGTCCTTAAGCACTGTGTTCCGTGTATGTCGTCCAATGACTAGCTACTACCACACATTGGAATGCTTAAGTGCCCCTCTCGACTTATTAACCAACTTGATCTCTCTCCATGAGTCGCAAATAGTTTCTGGTGTTTGTAGGTAGTGTTATTTTTCTACCGAGTGGCACCCGGCAGGGTGAACATGGGACAAACTAGGCACACGTGGCCCGGTGTACCGAGTGGCACCCGGATGCTGGGCTCGGGAACCCTGTACACATCATTTGGGGCCGTGAGCAAAACCCCGGCCGGATCTCCTTGCGGATGGAACCCGAATAGGCGATAAACATAGACTAGGGTCTTGTGTGGTTAGTCAGGTCATGGCCAACACCCTCGCCACACTTCCGCTTGAAGGTTGCCGAGATACATGATGTGTATATGGTGATAAGTGGTGAGAGCGTGTGTGAAGAAGTACACCCCTGCAGGGTTATCATGATCTATTCGAATAGCCGTGTCCTCGGTTATGGACTTCTTGGATGCTTACGTGGTACATACACAACTTAAAGTGGATACTCTAAAATGCGCAAGACAAGTGTGAGTGCTATGGATGGCCTTCTCGTAAGGAGACGGGGATGAATCTATAGTAGTGTATTGATGTGGTGACTAGTGGACTCGTGTGCGCTGCCTCATCTCAAAGAAGTTTCTCGTTGTCGTAGAACAGGATAGCCACTGAGTCAAAGCTAGCTTGCTGCAACTAAACCCCACATTACCTTCTTGATACAAATGCATGTATGATAGGATCTGATGTAAGTCTTGTTGAGTACCTTTGTACTCACGTTTGCCTTATGTATGTTTTGCAGGTGAGACATCTGTCTCACTAGTAGTACCACTTGGACTTCGACGAGTAGCTTGTTACCTCAACTACGATCTTGTACCCTTGGGAGAGACTTGTTGATAGTCAGGCTTATCGACCTTTTTCTTTTGTAGTTGTCTGTACTCAGACATGTAATGCTCCCGTTGCTTGTATGCTCTGAATGATGGGTCATGTGACCCCTATTTGTATTTAATGCTATGTGGCTCTTCTGGGCCTTTATCTATATGAGTTTGAGTTATGTTGTGATGCCATGTTGTACAACACATACTTGCATGTTATGCGTACATGTGACGTGTATTGCTATATGTGGGATCCGACAACCTAGTTGTTTATCCTTGGTAGCCTCTCTTATGGGGAAATGTAGTCTAGTGCTTCCACTGAGCCATGGTAGTCTGCTACAGCCCAGTTCACCGGAGTCCTGTTAGCCCAGTGCTACAGCCCGGATTCGGACGCTGCTGACCGACATGCTCGACGTTGATTCATGTATGCCTGTCCCCGTAAGTTAGTGCCACTCTGGGTTCACGACTAGTCATGTCGGCTTAGGTTCTCTGTCATATGGATGCTAGCGATACTATCAAATACGTGAGCCAAAAGGCGCAAACGGTCCCGGGCCATGGTAAGGCGACACTCGTGGGAATACCGTGCGTGAGGCCACAAAGTGATATGAGGTGTTACATGCTAGATCGATGTGACTTAGTATCGGGGTCCCGACATACAATTTCACATTTTTCATAAAAGTTTCAAGCATATTCAACATCATTTCCTATACTTAAGACATGGCGACTATATAAATATATATATGGAAATGGATTAGCAGCATACCTCATAGCGCTCTTTTCAGATAACTCGTGTGGATGTCGCTCGCACTAAGGGCGGCATAACTTTCCAGGTCCAGTTTCGCCTTGCCCAAGGAAGGACGTTCTTCCTCGGTACCATGTTTAGACAACACGGTAGAGGCCCCTGGCGTTGCATGAACCGTCCCAGTGATGGTTACATCATCAAAATCCTTCTCAAAAAGGTTCTCTTCAGTTGGCTTCGGAGTTGGTGACTTAGGGATCAACGGGTCATGGATGGCCGCCTGGTTAAGTTCCGCATCCATTTGTTCAGGGATGGTGGCATCAACGGATGGTGGTGGGTCATCAAGGGGCTCTTCTGGGTCGTGAGTGTGGGCCTGAGAGATGTCTGTAGACTATTTCTCCGGCTCAACAGTTTTAGGATCTTTCGAAGACCCGCCAAGCTTCTTCTTCTTCTTACCAGCCTTTGCCGCACCTCTACAATAAAGTACAAAGTGTATGAGTATATCATCATAAATTCCTGATAAATAGTTGAAGTATTTACCCTTAGGCGATCTTGAAGGTTGGCATTTGAGTCCTAGAAGATTTGCCAGATGATGGAGGTGTCTTATGATAATTTGAGTTGGAAAGGTTAAAAGGTTTACGTATGTGGCCGGCTAATGGATAAAGAGAGTCTAGGTTATGTGGCACCTCATGATGTCGTTTGCGGGGAGCCGGCGTATTGGGTAAGCCAGATATAAGATATTGAGAGCCGCCGCTTTGGGTCAGGCGTCTTGTCTCATGTTGTTGTTTCTTCAAAAGAAAGTTGGGATCCAAGTGAGCAAGAGGATGAGAAAATTTCACCTTCCGGACGACCCGCCGAGTTCTCTGCAGGGCCACCTCGAGGAAACTCGAGGGGTGGTTTTACTCATAGGATGTCACATCCGGTGTACCCTGAGAATGAGATCACGCAACTCCTATCACGCAAGGTCGGTGCATCGGGAGGTCTTGCTGGACTTGTTTTACCATTGTTGAAATGTCTTGTGCACGAGATTCTGAGTCTGATCGGGTGTCCCACGATGGAGGATTGTCTCCGCGGATCGTGAGCTTGTCATGGGCTAAGTTGGGACACCCCTGCAGGGTTTAAACTTTCAAGAGCCATGCCGGTAGTTATGTGGAAGATGGGAATTTGTTAATATCCGGTTGTAGAGGGCGTGAAGTAAACTCAATTAAAGTACACCACCCGCGTGCGTAACCGTGATTGTATCTTTTTTGGGAAGTTCGAGAGGATAACATGGTTAGGTTTATGATTGAACGTAAGTAGTTCAGGACCACTTATTGATCATTACTAGTTGGTGACCATTTGCGTAGTTTCCCATCTTACTCTTGTACTCGTAAGTTAGCCACCATGCAATGCTTAGTCGCCGCTGCAACCTCACCACTTTACCCCTTCCTTACCCATTATGCTTTGCTAGTCTTGATAACCATGGCAATGGGATTGCTGAGTCCTCATGGCTCACAGATTACTACAACAACAGTTGCATGTACAGGTAATGCGAAGCTCTGACGTGAGAGCGATGCTTGATTGCTTTTGGAGTTCTTCTTCTTCGATCAAGGGATAGGTTTCGGGTTGGGGAGCCTGGGATTAGCAGGGTGGATGTCGTCCTTCTTTTTTGTTTGATTTCATCCATAGTCGGATCCTATTCTTCTGTATGATGATTGCTATGTATTGATGTACTATTGTATTATGTTGTAACTGGTGGCGAGTGTAAGACTTTATCTTGTATTCTCATCTATTCAGTACATGGTATGTTGTAATGATATCCACCTTGCTATGCGCTCGAAATGCGGTTGTGCCCCAATCATGAGTTCATCACGTGATTGGGATAGAATCACATCTTGGGTGCTACAGTTGGAAACTGAATTGGGGCCAATATCTTGAGGATGGAGTTGATAGAAATGTAGAACATCCCGGAAAAACTTTGAACCAGGTGGTGAGAACCCCCAGAGAAGGTGATCTGAAAAAAATAACAACCTCCCCTTCTTTACGTTGAGGCTTGGTTTTAGTGCCTGGATCTTGCCGGTGGATGGTGTCTTTTGTTGGTGAGACTCCCGTATCAACATACTCTTGGAGCGAGAGTTCGGAAACTTCGAAACGACCCAATCGCAGGATGTGGGAGTCTTGGCCATGGTTGGTGGTTTAAAAAGTTATGGCCTGGGAGTAAAAGTATGGCGAGTTAACATTAAATTGATAAGTCGCCTAAGTATTACAGTGATGATTCAGTAGCAGCAAGCTAGCTATAGAGTGATTGGATTGTAATGAGTTACACGTTTATGTGTAAGCCAATATAAAGATTGGTGGGTTACAAGGCTATTGTTTAAACCGCCCAAGCAACGTTAGCAAGACGTTCATTTGCAGAGCTAGGATTGATGAAGCTTTTTGACAGATTAATAAGTTGTTACTAAGCCGCTATGGATATAGCATGGTGGATCAAATATTTCTGGATATTGATACTCCATCGTATCTACTTTTCCAAACTCTTTTGCCCTTGTTTTGGACTCTAATTTGCATGACTTGAATGGAACTAACCCGGATTGACGCTGTTTTCAGCAGAATTTCCATGATGTTATTTTTGTGGAGAAATAAAAGTTCTTGGATTGACTTGAAACTTCACGGAGATTATTTTTGGAATAAATAAAAATATTGGCGAAAGAATCAACCAGAGGGGACCCACACCCTGTCCACATGGGTGGAGGGCGTGCCCACCCCCCTGGGGCACACCCTCTGGTCTTGTGGGTCCCATGAGGCTCCACCGACCTCAACTCCAACTCCATATATTTACATTCAGGGAGAAAAAACTTAGAGAGAATGATTCATCGTGTTTTATGATACGGGGCCGTCGTCACCCCGTATTCTTCATTGGGAGGCCAGATCTGGAGTCCATTCGGGGCCCTGGAGAGGGGAAATCGTCGTCGTCTTTATCACCAACCTTCCTCCATCACCAAGTCATGATGCTCACCGACGTGCATGAGTAATTCCATCATAGACTTGCTGGACGGTGATGGGTTGGATGGGATTTACCATGTAATCAAGTTAGTTTTGTTAGGGTTTGATCCCTAGTATCCACTATGTTCTAAGATTGATGTTGCTATGACTTTGCTATGCCTAATGCTTGTCACTAGGGCCCGAGTGCCATGATTTCAGATCTGAACTTATTATGTTTTCAAGAACACATTTGTGTTCTTGATCCTATCTTGCAAGTTATAGTCACCTACTATGTGTTATGATCCGGCAACCCCAGAGTGACAATAGTCGGGACACTTCCCGGTGATGACCGTAGTTTGAGGAGTTCATGTATTCACTAAGTGCTAATACTTTGGTCCGGTACTCTATTAAAAGGATGCCTTAATATCCCTTAGTTTCCAATAGGACCCTACTGCCATGGGAGTATAGGATAGAAGATGTCATGCAAGTTCTTTTCCATAAGCACGTATGACTATATTCGGAATACATGCCTACATTATATTGATGAATTGGAGCTAGTTCCGTGTCACCCTATTTTATAACTATTGCATGATGAATTCCATTCGACATAATTATCCATCATTGATCCATTGCCTACGAGCTCATTTCATATTGATCTTTGCTAAGTTACTTTTCCGTTGCCACTGTTACGATTGCTACAAAACTGCTACTGTTACTTTTGCAACTGTTACCGCTACTTCCATATTAGTTTGCTATCAAATACTTTGCTGCAGATATTAAGTCTTTTAGGTCTGGTTGAATTGACAACTCAGCCGCTAATACTTGAGAATATCCTTTGGCTCCCCTTGTGTCGAATCAATAAATTTGGGTTGAATACTCTACCCTCGAAAACTGTGGCGATCCCCTATACTTGTGGGTTATCAAGACCTTTTTCTGGCGCCATTGCCAGGGAACATGGCTCTATTCTCTGATTCACTTGGGATTTATATCTGTTGATCACTATGAGGAATTTGAAAGATCAAAGAACCAAGATTTTTCACTCATCTACGAGGGGAGTTAAGGAACTGTCATCTTGCTCTGCACTTGATTCTCCTTCTGTTTTGAGTAAACTCGTGACACCTACACCTACTATTGATTCCCATATGTCGCATGTTATTGATGATGCCACTTCTGTTATGCATGATGCTTATGATGATACCACTTCTCTGCTTGATAATACTATGCCACTTGGTGAATTTCTTGATGAACAACTTGCTAGGGTTAGAGAGAATGAAATTACTAAAACTGATGATATTATTGAAAATGAAGATTATGATTCTCCCCCTAGATATGGATTTCCTATTGTACCTGAGGGTTATATTATGGATGAGGAAACTGCTAG
The DNA here is from genome assembly GCF_056163025.1 of Triticum urartu. Lineage (NCBI taxonomy): Eukaryota > Viridiplantae > Streptophyta > Magnoliopsida > Poales > Poaceae > Triticum > Triticum urartu. The sequence goes on from NC_141876.1 coordinate 334,549,982, forward strand.
AGACTTTCTTGCTTGTAATGATATAGATGATCTAAAGAAACTGTTAGCTAAGCTGAAAGAAAAGTCTTTGAATGCTAGAATGCAATATGACCCTATGTTTGCTAATTCACCTATCTTTATTACTAATAAGGATTATGAATTCCCTGTCAATCCTGGGTTAATTATTTGGTAGAATCTGATCCTTCCTATGGTTATGAATCTAAAACTGTTGTGGCACATCTTACTAAATTGAATGATATAGCCACCCTATTTGCTCATGAGGAAAAAATTCGCTATTACTATATTCTCAAATTGTTTCCTTTCTCGTTAAAGGGTGAAGCTAAGTTATGGTTTAATTATCTTGCTCCTGGTTGTGTGCATAATCCCCATGATATGATTTACTACTTCTCCAAAAAATATTTCCCTGCTCATATGAAACAAGCTGCCCTAAGGGCAATATTTAACTTTGTGTGAATTGAAGAAGATAGTCTCCCACAAGCTTGGCAGAGGCTTCTCCAATTACTTAATGCTTTGCCTGATCAACCTCTCAAGAAAAATGAAATACTTGATATCTTTTATAATGGACTAACCGATGCTTCTAGAGACCACCTGGATAGTTGTGTTGGTTGTGTTTTTAGTGAGCGAACTTTTGAGCAAGTTGAATTGCTACTGAATAATATATTGAGTAATGATAATGATTGGACCCTTCCTGAACCAACTCCTAAGCCAACTCCAAAAAAGGGGTATTCTATTTCTCAATCCTGAAGATATGCAAGAGGCAAAGAAATCTATGAAAGAAAAAGGTATTAAAGCTGAAGATGTTAAGAATTTACCGCCTATTGAAGAAATACATGGTCTTGATAACCCGACACAGGTAGTAGAGGTAAACTCTCTCTAGATTTGATGAAGGTGATATTCCTCATAATAATTCTGCTAGTCAATGCTTGGATGAGTTTGATAATTTTATTGTTAAACAGGAAAACTGCAATGCTTATGTTAGTAGACAATTGAAACGTAATGCTTACATGCTTGACAACTTGGGTGATTATATGAGTAGAACTGTTAATGATCTTAAGCTTATTACTAAACATGCTTCCATGGTTACAACTCAAGTACAGCAAGTACTTAAGGCACATGATGATTTTCTTAACGAGTTGAATAGTATGACTAGAGGTGGTAAGAGGACCCAGGAACCTTTGTATCCTGAAGTCCATTCTATGAGAATTGAGCAAGATTCTCAGAGAGTTAATACGGATGCACCTAGTCCTTCTAATAAAAAGAAAGAGAAACTTATAGGACTTTGCATGCTAGTGAACCTGCTATAGACACACCTGAGAATCCCAATGATATTTCTATTTCTGATGCTGATACACAATCTGGTGATGAACATGAACCTAGTGATAATGTTAATAATGATGTTCATGTTGATGCTCAACCTAGTAATGATAATGATGTGGAGATTGAACCTGTTGTTGATCTTGATAACCCACAATCAAAGAATCAACGTTATGATAAGAGATACTTTGTTGCTAGGAAACATGGTAAAGAAAGAGAAATATGGGTTCACAAACCAATGCCCTTTCCTCCTAAGCCATCCAAGAAAAAGGATGATGAGGATGTTGAGTGCTTTGCTAAAATGATTAGACCTATCTTTTTGTATATGCGTTTGACTGATATGCTTAAAATGCCTCCTTATGCTAGGTATATGAAAGATATTGTTACTAATAAAAGGAAGATACCGGAGGCTGAGATTTCTACCATGCTTGCTAATTATACTTTTAAGGGTGAATACCAAAGAAACTTGGAGATCCAAGAGTACCAACTATACCGTGCTCCATTAAAAGAAACTATGTTAACACTGCTTCATTTGATCTTGGAGCCAGTGTTAGTGTTATGCCTTTTCTTTATATCATAGACTTGAATTGAATAAGTTGACACCTACTGAAATTTCTTCACAAATGACTGATAAATCAACTGCTATACCTATCGGTATTTGTGAGGATGTGCCTGTTGTGGTTGCAAACGTTACTATATTAACGGACTTTGTTATTCTCGATATTCCCAAGGACGACAGTATGTCGATCATCCTCGGTAAACCCTTTTTGAATACTGTAGGTGTTGTTATTGATTGCAACAGATGCAATGTCACTTTTCATATTAATGGTAATGAGCATACGGTACACTTTCCGAAGAAACAACCTCAAGTTCATAGTATCAATTCTATCGGAAAAATTTGAACTATTACTATTGGAGGTTTCTAATTCCCTCTTCCTACTGTCAAAAAGAAATATGATATTCTTATTGTTGGGGACATGCATATCGCATTGAGGTAACCTAGTGTTATTCGAAAGTTCTCCGTTTTCATGTCATTCGGAAGAAGTTTGTTAATATGACTTGATCAACCTTGTTAATGGATTCCTTTCGATGGGCATGGATGGATGAATTTAGCAGGCACAACTCTCTATACCCACCTTTTACTTTCTGTTATTTAGAATAAATAAAGCAAAAATTATCCAAAAATAAAATTTCTCCAAATGCCCAGAAAATTTAGTATGATTTTTATAGAATATTTGAGAATTTCTAGCACTCAGAACACACCAGGGGGACCCACCACCAATCCACAAGGGTGGAGGGCGCGCCCCCTATCTTTTGGGTCCCATGTGGGTGCCCTCCACTTATTCCAGTACCCATCCACTTCGTATTCCTCTAGAAAAAATCACTCTGTAGCGCAAACCCGTGTTCTTGCTCATTTTGCTGCCATTTTCAATCTCCTTGCTCAAAGCTCCATTCGCAAAACTGCTTTGGGGATTGTTCTTCGGTATGTGACTCCTCCAATGGTCCAATTAGTTTTTGTTCTAGTGCTTTATTTATTGCAAATTTTTGCTGCTATGGTGACCCTGTTCTTGAGCTTGCATGCCAAATTTATGTGGTCCAAAGTAGTTTTGATGCATGATATAGCCTCTAGACACTTGTAGGAGTAGTTGCTATCAATATTGTTGAGTTTGGTTCACTTTTATTTTGAGTCACTAAATTCCAAAAAAAATTCAGAGGAAGAAAAATGTCTAGGAGAATATACCAAGGAGGTTCTTCGAGGAAGAAAGCACCGAGGCTCGCAATACGTGAGCCAGACCTTGAACCACCAAGGGAAGCGCAAGTGCAGCCTTGTGAATGGCTGCCAGACGAATTTATGGTTCAGGAAGGCTTCAAGGATGAATTTGATACGTATGTACGGAATGCTGATCTTGAGGACTTCGTATCAGATAAGTGCCAACAATACTATTTGAAGGAAATATGCCCTAGAGGCAATAATAAAGTTGTTATTTATATTTCCTTATATCATGAGAAATGTTTATTATTCATGCTAGAGTTGTATTAACCAGAAACGTGATACATGTGTGAATACATAGACAAAACAAAGTGTCCCTAGTATGCCTCTACTTGACTAGCTCGTTAATCAAAGATGGTTAAGTTTCCTGACCATAGACATGTGTTGTCATTTGATGAATAGGATCACATCATTAGGGGAATGATGTGATGGACAAGACCCATCCGTTAGCTTAGCATAATGATTGTTATGTTTTATTGCTATTGCTTTCTTCATGACTTATACATATTCCTTTGACTATGAGATTATGCAACTCCCGAATACCAAAGGAACACCTTGTGTGCTATCAAACGTCACAACGTAAGCGGGTGATTATAAAGATGCTTTACAGGTGTCTTCGAAGGTGTTCGTTGGGTTGGCATAGATTGACATTATGATTTGTCACTCCGAGTATCGGAGAGGTATCTCTGGGACCTCTCGGTAATGCACATCACGATAAGCCTTACAAGCAATGTAACAAATGAGTTAGTTTTGGGATGATGCATTACGGAACGAGTAAAGACACTTGCTGGTAACGAGATTGAACTAGGTACGAAGATACCAACGATCGAATCTCGGGCAAGTAACATACCGATGACAAAGGGAATGACGTATGTTGTCATTGCGGTTTGACCGATAAAGATCTTCATAGAATATATAGGAACCAATATGAGCATCCAGGTTCCGCTGTTGGTTATTGACCGGAGATGTGTCTCGGTCATGTCTACATAGTTCTCGAACCGATAGGGTCTGCACGCTTAACGTTTGATGACAATTTGTATTATGAGTTGTGTGTTTTGGTGAACGAAGATTGTTCGAAGTCCCGGATGAGATCACGGACATGACGAGTCTTGAAATGGTCGAGAGGTAAAGATTGTTATATTGGACGATGGTATTTGGACACCGGAATAGTTTCGGACTGGTTTGGGTATTTTTCGGAGTACCAGGAGGTTACCGGAACCCCCAGGGGAAGTAATGGGCCAACATGGGCCATAGGGGAGAGAGAGGGGAGCCCACAAGGGGTGACGCGGCCCCCATGAGCTGTCCGATTTGGACAAGGGGAAGGGAGCGCGGCCCCCCTTTCCTTCCCCCTCTCCTTCTCCTTCCATTTCCCCCCTCCGAAATAAAGGAAGGGGGCCAACTAGGACTAGGAGTCCTAGTCGGTACCCCCCCCACACCCCATGGCGTGCCCCCTGTGGCCGTCCTCCTCCCTCTCCTCCTTTATATAAAGGGGTAGGGGGGCACCCTCCACAGTTTACTCCTCTAGTCATATTTGTCGTAGTGCTTAGGCGAAGCCCAGCGCGGATCACATCACCATCACCGTCACCACGCCATCGTGCTGACGAAAGTCTCCCTAGACACTTTGCTGGATCAACAGTTCAAGGGACGTCATCGAGCTGAACGTGTGTAGAACTCGGAGGTGTAGTACGTTCGGTGCTTGATCGCTTGGATCGCGAAGACGTTGGACTACATCAACCGCGTTAAGATAACGCTTCCGCTTTTGGTCTACGATGGTACGTGGACACAATCTTCCCTTCTTGTTGCTATGCATCTCCTAGATAGATATTGCATGGTCATAGGAATTTTTTTTAAATCGCATGCTACGTTCCCCAACAGTGGTATTAGAGCCAGGTCTATGCGTAGATGATATGCATGGGTAGAACACAAAGAGTTGTGGGCGATCATAGCCATATTGCTTACGATCAACGTCTTATTTTGATTTGGCGATATTGTTGGATGAAGCGTCCCGGACCAACCTGACATGACCGCGTTCATGAGACTGGTTCCACCGATAGACATCCAACTTGTTTTGCATAAAGGTGGCTGGCGGGTGTTTGTTTCTCCAGCTTTAGTTGAATCGAATTTGACTATGGCCGGTACTTGTTGAAGGTTAAACCAGCACACTTGATGAAAAATCGTTGTGGTTTTGATGCGTAGGTAAGAACAATTCTTACTAGAAGCTCATAGCAGCCACATAAAACTTGCGACAACAAAGTAGAGGACGTCTAACTTGTTTTTGGAGGGCATGTTGTGATGTCATATGGTCAAGACATGATGTGATATACGTTATTGTATGGGATGATCATGTTTTTCAAAAGTTATCGGCAATTGGCAGGAGCCATATGGTTGTTGCTTTATTGTATGAAATGCAATCACCATGTAATTGTTTTACATTATCACTATGCATTAACGATAGTCGTAGAAGCAATAGTTGGGAAACGATAACGACGCTATGATGGAGATCAAGGTGTTAAGCCGGTGATGATGGAGATCATGACGGTGCTTTGGAGATGGAGATCAAAGGCACAAGATGATGATGGCCATATCATGTCCCATATTTTGATTGCATGTGATGTTTATCTTTTATGCATCTTATTTTTCTTAGTATGGCGATAGCATTGTAAGATGATCCCTAACTAAATTTCAAGGTATAAGTGTTCTCCCTAAGTATGCACCATTGTGATAGTTCGTCGTGCTGAGATGCCACGTGATGATCAGGTGTGATAAGCTCTACGTTCACATACAACGGGTGCAAGACAGTTTTGCACGTGCAGAATACTCAGGTCAAACTTGACGAGCCTAGCATGTACCGACATGGCCTCGGAACACTGAGACCAAAAGGTCGAACGTGAATCATATAGTAGATATGATCAACAGAGAGATGTTCACCATTGAAAACTACCCCATCTCACGTGATGATTGGACATGGTTTAGTTGATATGGATCACGTGATCGTTTAGATGACTCGAGGGATGTCTATCTAAATGGGAGTTCTTAAGTAATATGATTAATTGAACTTAAATTTATCATGAACTTAGTCCTCATAGTTTTTGCATATCTATGTTGTAGATAAATGGCTCATGCTACCGTTCCCTTGAATTTCAATGCGTTCCTAGAGAAAGCTAAGTTGAAAGATGATGGTAGCAACTACACGGACTGGGTCCGTAACTTGAGGATTATCCTCATTACTACACAGAAGAATTACGTCCTTGATGCACCGCTAGGTGCAAGGCCTGTTGCAGGAGCAACTCCGAATGTTATGAACGTATGGCAAACTAAATCTGATGACTACTCGATAGTTCAGTGTGCCATGCTTTATGGCTTAGAATCGGGACTTCAAAGACATTTTGAACGTCATGGAGTATATGAGATGTTCCTAGAGTTGAAGTTAATATTTCAAGCAAAGGCCCGAGTTGAGAGATATGAAGTCTCCAACAAGTTCTATAGCTGCAAGATGGAGGAGAACAATTTTGTCAGTGAACACATACTCAGAATGTCTGGGTACCATAACCACTTGACTCAGCTGGGAGTTAATCTTCTGGATGATAGTGTCATTGAAAGAGTTCTTCAATCACTGCCACCAAGCTACAAAGGCTTCATGATGAACTATAATATGCAAGGGATGTAAAAGACAATTCCCGAGCTCTTCGCAATGCTTAAGGCTGCGGAGGTAGAAATCAAGAAGGAGCATCAGGTGTTGATGGTTAATAAGACCACTAGTTTCAAGAAAAAGGCCAAAGGAAAGAAAGGAAGTTTGGTCAATGATAATTTCAATCACCTTTTCTAGCATAATTATATGTCATAACAGTAGTTCATCTCATAAAAGTTTTCATGATCAAGTAACAAGCTATTCATATGTTAAAGTATAGATCATAAACTTTCTTGAAAACTAACAAACCGTGCTCTTAGTCATCAAACCATTGCAATTCATCTTATTTTTGGGAAGGGTCTATGTAAGAGCTTTGATTCAGAAAACTCCACATACTCAACTATCATTTAATCTTTCACAATCGCGAACACTCACCTGATATTTATGGGTTCAAAGTTTTAATTGGACACAGAGAAAGATAGGGGCTTATAGTTTCACCTCCCAACCTTTTACCTCTAGGGTAATGTCAATAATAATAATTTATGAAAACCTACATCCAAGTGGATATATATATCCGAATCGCTCCAACACAAAGTTCTTGCCAAAGGAAAAAGTGTAAAAGGGAAAGGTGATGATCACCATGACCCTTGTATAAGGGTAGAAGATAAATGTAAAAGATAGGCCCTTCGCAGAGGGAAGCAGAGGTTGTCATGTGCTTTTATGGTTGCATGCACAAAATCTTAATGCAAAAGAACGTCACTTTATATTGCCACTTGTGATATGGACCTTTATTATGCAGTCTTTCGCTTTTATTTCTTACACATCACAAGATCGTATAAAGGTTCTTTTCTCCACACTAATAAATCATACATATTTAGAGAGCAATTTTTATTGCTTGCAACAATGACAAGTTACTTGAAGGATCTTACTCAATCCATAGGTAGATATGGTGGACTCTCATTCCAAAACTAGGTTTAAGGATATTTGGAAGCACAAGTAGTATCTCTACTTGGTGCAAAGAATTTGGCTAGCATGAGAGGGAAAGGCAAGCTCAACATGTTGGATGATCCAAGACAGTATAACATTTCGGATATAGGAAAACATAACCCATTAAGTTGTCTTCCTTGTCCAACATCAACCTTTTAGCATGTCATATTTTAATGAGTGCTCACAATTGCAAAAGATGTCCAAGATATTATATTTGTATGTGAAATCTCTCCTCCTTGAATATTCTTTCATGAATTGTTCAAGTGACCAATTCTGCGGTTGCTAACTTCCAATAAGTTTACTACCTATACTTATTATGTGTGAAGTCATTACTCCCCATGTTGTAAGCATATGAAACGTATATAAATTCAGATTTATGATATTCAATTCATTCAACCATTTACTCATAGGATATATGTGAAGCACGTGAGTAAATGACAAACTATCCAAAAAGATATAAGTGAAGAATACTGAGTAGTCAAATAATTAAATAGCCATGGGAGGATTCTTTTTCATTCAAGATTTCAAATAATTAAATAGCCATGGGAGGATTATTTTTCATTCAAGATTTCAGATCCAATGGTTTTATTCAAACAACAAGTAAAATTGAAAATACGCTCCAAGCAAAGCACATATCATGTGACGAATAAAAATATAGCTCCGAGTAAGGTATACCGATAGTTTTGAAGACGAAAGAAGGGATGCCTTCCGGGGCATCCCCAAGCTTAGGCACTTGAGTATTCCTTGAATATTACCTTGGGGTGCCTTGGGCATCCCCAAGCTTAGGTTCTTTCCACTCCTTATTCTCCTCATATCGATATCTCACCCAAAGCTTGAAAACTTCAATCACACAAAACTTAACGGAACTTCGTGAGATAGGTTAGTATGATAAAGAGTAAACCATTCACTTTGGTACTGTCAAAGACAAGGTTCATAATTGTTCTCCCACAATTCCTACTGTACCATATCATTTCTACAATTTATATTGAGAAATATAAGCCATAGAAACTAGAAAACCAGCAAACTATGGAATGAAAACAGAATCTGTCATAAACAGAACAGTCTGCAATGATCTGAATACGAACCATACTTGTGCTAGCCATAAAATTCTGAAATTAATTTGTGGACGTGAGGAATTTGTCTTTTAATCTTCTGAAAAAAGAATCAACTCAATCGCACTTTTCTGTAAAAATGGCAGCTAATCTCGTGAGCGCAAATTTCTGTTTTTTACAGCAAGATCACATTAACTTTCACCCAAGTCTTCCCAAAGGTCTTACTTGGCACTTTATTGAAAAAAAGATATAACACATGATTAATACAGTAGCTTAATCATGAGAACACACAAAAACAGTAAGGGTAAATATTGGGTTGTCTCCCAACAAGAACTTTTCTTTAATGCCTTTTAGCTAGGCATGATGATTTCAATGATGCTCACATAAAAGATAAGAATTGAAACATAAAGAGAGCATCATGAAGAATATCACTAGAATATTTAAATCTAACCCACTTCCTATGCCTAGGGATTTTTTGAGCACATAATTTATAGGAACAAGAATCAACTAGCATGGGAAGGAAAAGCAAGTATAACTTCAAAACTTTAAGCATGTAGAGAGGGAACTTGATATTATTGCAACTCCTACAAACATGAATTCCTCCCTCATAATAATTTTCAGTAGCATCATGAATGATTTAAATAATATAACCATCACATAAAGCATTATTTTCATGATCTACGAGCATATAAATTTTACTACTCTCCACATAAGCAAAATTCTCCTCATTCGGAATAGTGGGAGCAAACTTCTTCTAAATCCACTTTAGATGATAGTATTATTCATACTCCAAAATATATAAGCGAAGTTCGTGGAGCTTTATACAATTAATATATACTAACCAATATCCAAGCTCAAAATATATAAGTGAAGCACACGAAGCATTCTATAAAGCCATGCTCAAAAGATTTAAGTGAAGCATAAAGAGCAATTCTATTTACTTAAAAGATATAAGTGACGCACATGAAGCATTATATAAACCAATGAAGGGATATCTCATATTAGCATGGTTCTTAAAGGAAAATCAAAAAACATAAAGGACACAAATCACGTGAACAAAACAAAAACCGAGGTATACCGATAATTGTTGAAGAAGAAAGAGGGGATGCCAATCGGGGCATCCCCAAGCTTAGATGCTTGAGTATACTTAGAATATTTACTTGGGGTGCCATGGGAATCCCCAAGCTTGATCTCTTCTCTCTCTTTATTCTTCTCACATCGGTAACTCCTCGTTCTTCGAACACTTCATCCACACAAAACTTTAACAAAAACTTTGTGAGATCCGTTAGTATAATAAAGCAAATCACTAACTTTAGGTACTGTTGCAAACTCATTCCAATTTCATATTAGAACTATATCTACTGTATTCGAACTTCACCATGGTTCATACCCCCCGATACTACCCATAGATTCATCAACATAAGCGATCAACACATAGAAAACAGAATCTGCCAAAAACAGGACAGATTGTAGTAATCTGGAAGTTTAGTAAACTTCTGTGACTCCATAAAATTCTAAAAAATATGACAATTTAAACAATTTGTACAGAAGTAATGTGAAAAAAGTTTTAGACCCATTTTACTTTCAAGTAAAAAAATGTAAAATCACGCGCTACAGCCAAAGTTTCTGTTTTTGTACTGCACAAAGTAAACAAGCAATCTAATCATCCTAAAATCAAGGCTTGGCACATTGTGTTTATAATACAATGGATATATACGAGGGGATAATTATTTTCAGAGAAGCTTCCATGATTTTTTTTACATTTTTTCCATGAGCATGAACACCAGTGTTCAAGGTCAACCCTCATTTCTCCAATGCATAACCTTCCAATCACTTCTCTTATTGAGAAACTTTTTAGGTATGAGAGGTAAGTAATTTTTTTGTATTTTTGTTCTTTTTTAAAAAATTGTATGTTTTACCCACAACTAAACAGAAACAAAAAGTAAAAACAAAATCTACTTAGTGAAGAAAGCAAACAAGCATACACAAGAATATCAACCCCATGCTATTGCTCCCCGGCAATGGCGCTAGAAAATAGCTTGATAATCCCCAAGTGTAGGGAATCATCGTAGCAATTCCCAATGGTAGAAGTGATAAGTATGGAGTGTCGAACCCACAAGGAGCTAAAGGTAAGATCAATATTCTCTCAAGCCATATCTACCACTGATACGACTCTACGTACACCGAACGTTTGCTTCCAACTAGAAACGAGAAATAAAAGTATGTTGTGGGTATGAAGAGGATAACTTTGCATGATATTGGAGAGCTAAAATATAAAAGTAGGCGTTGTTATCATAAAGTTAGAATATACTACTAAATATTATAAATAGCGAGTATGGAATAATGATGGGTCAGTATGCGGAATTGTCCTAGGCAATCGTTAACAAGACCGGTAGTCGTCATTGCAATTTCATATGAGGGAGAGGCATAAGCTAACGTACTTTCTCTTCTTGGATCATATGCACTTATGATTGGAACTCTAGCAAGCATCCTCAACTACTAAAGATCATTAAGGTAAAACCCAACAATAGCATTAAAGCATCAAGTCCCCTTTATCCCATACGCAACAACCCCCTTACTCGGGTTTATGCTTCTGTCACTCAAGCAACCGACTATAAGCGAATCATGAACGTATACAGCAGGAATCCCTCACGATTGTGCGACACGGAGGGCACAATAGGACAACACCAAATAAAACATACAACTCGTACCAATCTAGATCATCAATCAACCCAAAGACAAAGGATATCTACTCAAAACATCATAGGATGGCAACATATCATTGGATCATAATATGTGGCATAAAGCACCATGTTCAAGTAGGGATTACAGTGGGGTGTGGGAGAGTGGACCACGTAAAAGAGATGAGGATGGGGATGATGATGGTGATGTTGATGAAGACGATCACCGCGGTGATGATTCCCCCTCCCGATGGCAATCCGGTGCCACCGAGAGTGAGGAGGAGAGGTTCTCCCCCTTGTGCTTCCTCCTCCATGGCCTCCCACCTGGATGGGGAGAGGTTCTCCCTTTGGTCCTTGGCCTTCATGGTGATGATGGCCCCTCTGGGATCCTCCTCCATAGCCTCCGGTGATGATGGCCCCCTCCAGCATGGTGCCAGAGAGGGCCTAGATTGATTTCTCGTGGCTACAGAAGCTTGCGATGGCGGAACTTCTGATCTAGGTTATTTTCTGGTGGTTTATGTATTTATAGGAATTTTTGGCGTCAATTTGACGTCAAGGGGGTCTCCGAATCGTGCACGAGATAGGGGCCCATGCCAAGGGGGGTAGGGCACACCCCCCACCCTTGTAGACAGCCCGAGACTCTTTTGGCCCAACTCTTTTACTCCGAGGGCTTCTTTTGGTCCATAAAAAATTGTCAAAATTGGCACGTCAATTGGACTCCATTTGGTATTCCTTTTCTATAAACTCAAAAACAAGGAAAAAACAAAAACTGGCACTGGGATCTAGGTTAATAGGTTAGTCCCAAAAATCATATAAAATAGCATATAACTGCATATAAAATATCTAAGATGGATAATATAATAGCATGAATACTTCATAAATTATAGATACGTTGGAGACGTATCAGAAGGCAAGATGACTAAAACTCCGTTCTCCGGAACAATGGAGCGAGCCACTAACTTATTGGAAATAATACATACTGATGTATGCAGCCCGATGAGTGTTGAGGCTCGCGGAGGGTATCATTATTTTCTGACCTTTATAGATAATTTGAGCAGATATGGGTATATCTACTTAATAAAAGATAAGTCTGCAACATTTGAAAAGTTCAAAGAATTTCAGAGTGAAGTTGAGAATCATCGTAACGAGAAAATAAAATTTCTACGAACTGATCGTGGAGGCGAATATTTGAGTTATGAGTTTGGTCTTCATTTAAAACAATGTGGAATAGTTTCACAACTCACGCCACCTAGAACACCACAGCGTAATTGTGTGTCTGAACGTCGTAACCGTACTTTATTAGATATTGTGCGATCTATGATGTCTCCTAGCGATTTACCACTATCGTTTTGGGGTTATGCATTAGAGACAGCTGCATTCACGTTAAATAGGGCACCATCTAAATCCGTTGAGACGACACCGTATGAACTGTGGTTTGGCAAAAAACCTAAGCTGTCGTTTCTTAAAGTTTGGGGTTGCGATTCTTATGTGAAAAAGCTTCAGCCTTATAAGCTCGAACCCAAATCGAGAAGTGTGTCTTCATAGGGTACCCAAAAGAAACTTTTGGGTACACCTTCTATCGCAGATTCGAGGGCAAGATATTTGTTCCTAAGAATGGATCCATTCTAGAGAAGGAGTTTCTCTCGAAAGAAGTGAGTGGGAGGAAAGTAGAACTTGATAAGGTAGTTGTACCTTCTCTTGAATTGTAAAGTAATTCATCACAGAAATTAGTTCCAGTGATGCCCACACCAATTAGTGAGGAAGTTAATGATGATGATCATGAAACTTAAAATCAAGTTACTACCGAACCTCGTAGGTCAACCAGAGTACGGTACACACTAGAGTGGTATAGTAATCTTGTTTTGGTAGTCATGTTACTAGACCATGAAGAACCTACGAACTATGAGGAAGCGGTGATGAGCCCAGATTCCGTAAAATGGCTTGAGGCCATGAAATCTGAGATGGGATCCATGTATGAGAACAAAGTATGGACTTTTGTTGACTTGCCCGATGATCGGCAAGCCTTAGAGATTAAATGGATCTTCAAGAAGAGGACTCACACTAATGGTAATGTTACTATCTACAAAGCTCGACTTGTTGCGAAAAGTTATCGACAAGTTCAAGGAGTTGACTACGATGAGACATTCTCACCCGTAGCGATGCTTAAGTCTGTCCGAATCATGTTAGCAATTGCCGCATTTTATGATTATGAAATTTGGCAAATGGATGTCAAAATTGCATTTCGTAATCGATTTCTTAAAGAAGAGTTGTATATGATGCAACTAGATGGTTTTCTCGATCCTAAAGTTGCTATCTAAGTGTGGAAGCTCCAGCAATCCATTTATGGACTCGTGCAAGCCTCTCAGAGTTGGAATATATGCTTTGATAGTGTGATCAAAGCATATGGTTTTATAAAGACTTTTGGAGAAGCCTGTATTTACAAGAAAGTGAGTGGGAGCTCTGTGGAATTTCTAATATTATATGTGGATAACATAGTGTTGATTGGAAATGATATAGAATTTCTGGATAACATAAAAGGATAGTTGAATGAGAATTTTTCAGTGAAAGACCTCAGTGAAGCTGCTTATATATTGGGCATCAAGATCTATAGAGATAGATCAAGACGCTTAATTGGACTTTCACAAAGCACATACCTTGATAAAGTTTTGAAGAAGTTCAAAATGGATCATTCAAAGAAAGGGTTCTTGCCTGTGTTACAAGGTGTGAAGTTGAGTCAGACTCAATGCCCGACCACTACAGAAGATAGAGAGAAAATGAAAGTCATTCCCTATGCCTCAACCATAGGTTCTATCATGTATACAATGATGTGTACCAGACCTGATGTGTGCCTTGCTATAAGTTTAGCAGGGAAGTACCAAAGTAATCCAAGAGTGGATCACTGGACAATGGTCAAGAACATCCTGAAATACTGAAAAAGGACTAAGGATATGTTTCTCGTTTATGGAGGTGACAAAGAGCTTGTCGTAAATGGTTACGTCGATGCCAGCTTTGACACTGATCCGGATGACTCTATGTCGCAAACCAGATACATATTTATATTGAATGGTGGAGTTGTCAGTTGGTGCAGTTCCAAGCAGAGCGTCGTGGCAGGATCTACGTGTGAAGCGGAGTATATAGCTACTTCGGAAGCAGCAAATGAAGGAGTCTGGATGAAGGAGTTCATATCCGATCTATGTGTAATACCTAGTGCATCGGGTCCAATGAAAATCTTTTGTGACAATACTGGAGCAATTTCCTTAGCGAAGGAATCCAGATTTCACAAGAGAACCAAACACATCAAGAGACACTTCAACTCCATCTGCGATCAAGTCAAGGAGGGAGACATAGAGATTTGCAAAGTACATACGGATCTGAATGTTGCAGACCCGTTGACTAGGCCTCTTCCATGAGCAAAACATGATCAGCATCAAGACTCCATGGGTGTTACAATCATTACAATGTAATATAGATTATTGACTCTAGTGCAAGTGGGAGACTGAACGAAATATGCCCTAGAGGCAATAATAAAGTTGTTATTTATATTTCCTTATATCATGAGAAATGTTTATTATTCATGCTAGAGTTGTATTAACCAGAAACGTGATACATGTATGAATACATAGACAAAACAGAGTGTCCCTAGTATGCCTCTACTTGACTAGCTCGTTAATCAAAGATGGTTAAGTTTCCTGACCATAGACATGTGTTGTCATTTGATGAACAGGATCACATCATTGGGAGAATGATGTGATGGACAAGACCCATCCATTAGCTTAGCATAATAATCGTTAAATTTTATTGCTATTGCTTTCTTCATGACTTATACATATTCCTTTGATTATGAGATTATGCAACTCCCGAAAACCGGAGGAACACCTTGTGTGCTATCAAATGTCACAACATAACTGGATGATTATAAAGATGCTCTACAGGTGTCTCCGAAGGTGTTTGTTGGGTTGGCATAGATCGATATTAGGATTTGTCACTCCGAGTATCAGAGAGGTATCTCTGGGCCCTCTCGGTAATGGACATCACGATAAGCCTTGCAAGCAATGTAACTAATGAGTTAGTTGTGGTATGATGCATTACGGAACGAGTAAAGAGACTTGCCGGTAACGAGATTGAACTAGGTATGAAGAGACAGACGATCGAATCTTGGGCAAGTAACACACCAATGACAAAGGGAATGACGTATGTTGTCATTGCGGTTTGACCGATAAAGATCTTCGTAGAATATGTAGGAACCAATATGAGCATCCAGGATTTGCTATTGGTTATTGACTGGAGATGTGTCTCGGTCATGTCTACATAGTTCTCGAACTCGTAGGGTCCGCACGCTTAACGATCGATGACAATTTGTATTATGAGTTGTGTGTTTTGGTGAACAAAGATTGTTCGGAGTCCCGGATGAGATCATGGACATGACGAGGAGTCTCGAAATAGTCGAGAGGTAAAGATTAATATATTGGATGATGGTATTCAGACACCAGGCTAGTTTCAGAGTGGTTCGGGTATTTTCCGGAGTACCGTTAGGTTACCGGAACCCCCCGGGGAAGTAATGGGCCAACATGGGCCAGCGGGGAGAGAGAGGGGAGCCCACAAGGGGTGGCACGCACCCCCCCATGAGCTGTCCGAATTGGACAAGGGGAAGGGCGAGTGCCCCCCCCTTTCCTTCCGCTTCTCGCTCTCCTTCCATTTTCCCCCTCCGAAAGAAAGGAAGGGGGGTCGACTAGTACTAGGAGTCCTAGTCGGTTCCCCCCCCCCATGGCGCGCCCCCTGTGGCCTGCCTCCTTCCTCTCCTCCTTTATATACGGGGGCAGGGGCACCCCAAAGGACAACATCTGTTTCTTAGCCGTGTGCGGTGCACCCCTCCACAGTTTACTCCTCTGGTCATATTGTTGTAGTGATTAGGCGAAGCCCTACGCGGATCACATCACCACGCCGTCATGCTGACGAAACTCTCCCTTGACACTTTTCTGGATCAAGAGTTTGAGGGACATCATCGAGCTGAATGTGTGCAGAACTCGAAGGTGTGATACGTCTCCAATGTATCTATAATATATGGAGTATTCATGCCAATATATTATCTATCTTGGATGTTTTACAATCAATTTATAGAAACTTTATATCATTTTTTGGGACCAACCTATTGACCCAGTGCCCAGTGCCAGTTGCAGTTTTTTGCTTGTTTTTTCACATCCGCATAAAATCAATATTAAACGGAGTCCAAACATCGCGAAACTTTTTGTGGATTTTTTATGGACCAGAAGGAACCTAATGGGCCAGAGCTGCACCTGGGGGTGCCCCGAGGAGGGCACAACCCACCAGGGCATGCCAGGGCCCCCCTAGCGCGCCCAGGTGGGTTGTGCCCACCTCGACGGCCTCCCGTACCCCTTATTTTCACTATAAAATCCCAAATATTCCGAAACCCTTTGGGGTTAACCTACAGCAGAAGTTCCGCCGCCGCCGGGCTCCGTAGCCACCAAAAACCAATCTAGACCCGTTCTGGCACCCTACCGGAGGGGGAATCATCTCCGGTGGCCATCTTCATCATCCCGGCGGCCACCACGATGAGGAGGGAGTAGTCCACCGTCGGGGCTGAGGGTTTGTACCAGTAGCTACGTGTTTAATCTCTCTCTCTCATGATCTATATTATGGGCTTTGTTAATATAGATGGATCATATGATGTCTCTCCCCTCTAGACTCTTGTTGTGATGAATTGAATCTTTACCCTTTAAAGTTTTGTCTTGTCAGATTGAATATTCATATATGAGAGCAGATGATGTATGTCTTGTGATATGAATACTAGAGGTGACAATGAGGTATCGTATTGATTCACTTGATATATGTTATGGCACTCAACTTGCAGATTCTCGAGGTGACGTTGGGGTAATCTATGCATAAGGGTTGATGCACGTTTTTATTATCCTTCTCCGATAAAAACTTTGGGGTCTCCTTGTAGTTCTTTGTGTGGATTGAGTATTATGAATATGAATTTGCTTTGGTGTTACTTTAGTACGAACTCTTGATTAGATCGATCGGAAAGAATAGCTTGCCTTATTTTAGTACGAACTCTAGGATAGATTGATCAGAAAGAATATCTTTGAGGTGGTTTAGTACCCTACATACAATTTCTATATTATGTTCCCTTCTAATTGGAACTCGGGAGTGATTCTTTAGTCCACTTTGAGGGATAATCATATGATCCAACTATTTTAGCACTGTTGAGAGATTGCACTACCGAAAGTATGGACCCTAGGCCTCATTTTTAAGCATTGCAAAACCTTTTTGTGCCTGTTTACTATTTTATACCTTGCTGTTTTTATTTATTCAGATTATAAAAATATATTTCTACCATCCATATTACACTTTTATTACCATCTCTTCGCCGAACTAGTGCACCTATACAATTTGCCATTGTATTGGGTGTGTTGGGGACACAAGAGATTTCTTGTATTTGGTTGCAGGGTCATTTGAGAGAGACCATCTTCATCCTACACCTCTCATGGATTGATAAACCTTAGGTCATCCACTTGAGGGAAAATTGGTACTGTCCTACAAAACACTGCGCTTGGAGGCCCAACACGTGTCTACAAGAATAAAGTTGCATAGTAGACATCAAGCTCTTTTCTGGCGCCGTTGCCAGGGAGGTGAGTGCATGAAGGTATATCTTTAGATCATTCCATGAAATCTTTTTGTTTCTTGTTTTATCACTAGTTTGGTTTTTAAAAGAAAACTACATAAAAATGGAATGGAGGTTGCATCATATTATTGATCATCTTTATAATATCTTTCTTGAAAATTATGGTTTAGAAAATTGTTCTCAATTGTTATAAGAAGAAGTCAATAAAATGTTTGGCACAAAATATTTGAATGATGAGCATGATTGCAATGTTGTTAGTATGAATTCTTTGAATATCCATGATGCTAATGATATGCAAAGCCATAAGCTTGGGGATGCTATATTTGATGAAGATGATATTTTTAGTCCCCCAAGATTTGATGTGGAAATTTGTTATAATGATTGCATGCCTCCTATTTATGATGATTATATTTATGAAAGTGGATTTGGAGAGGACATGACTTTATTTAATGATGAATCCACTATTTTGGATTACGGTGATAGTTGATTTGATCTTGCTGAAAAACAGAAACTTTTGCGCTCAGGAAAACAATTCTCATTTTTAACAGAAGCGCGATAAAATGCTGATTTGTTCTGAATAAGATTAATAGATAAATTACCCAGGTTTTCCTATATTTTCATAATTTTTGGAGTAGCAGAAGTATGGTTGGAGTACATATTACTATAGACTGTTCTGTTTTTGACAGATTCTGTTTTCAATGCATAGTTTGCTTGTTTTCCAATTTCCATGGCTTATATTGCTCAATATAAATTGTGGAAATGATATGCTACAGTAGGCATTGTGTGATAACAATTATGAATCTTGTCTTTGGTAGTACCAAAAGTGGAATGTTTGCTCTTTATCATACTAACCTATCTCACAAAGTTCCGTTAAGTTTTGTGTCATTGAAGTTTTTCAAGTTTTGGGTGAGATGTTGACATGAGGAGAATAAATAGTGACAAGACCCTAAGCTTGGGGATTAACAAGGCACCCCAAGGTAATATTCAAGGAAGATCCAAGCAACTAATCTTGGGGATGCCTCGGAAGGCATCCCTTATTTCGTCTCCAACATTATCGGTAACCTTACTTGGAGCTATGTTTTCATTCGTCATATGATATGTGTTTTTGCTTGGAGCATCATTTTCTTTTGTTAGGATTTTCTTTCTATTATTTAGAATAATATTTCGCATCTTTCTTTTCAATAAAAATGTCAAGTTTAGCCTTTGCCATGCTTATTTTGTAAGTATACATGTTGCTGTTTGAAAACAGAATGTTTACCGCTGTTGAAAAAAATCACTAGAAAAGTCAGAATGTGATAAAATGTTGAAATTTTTTGAAAAATGAGCTCCGATAAATTTTCTACAGTGTGGTAAATTTTCATAATTTTTGGTGTTAGGGAAGTATTGATACTCTTGCATTCTTTACAGATTGTACTGTTTTGGCAGATTGCTATTATGTTTGCATTGTTTGCATATGTTTGCTTGTTTAATGATTCTATTTGAGGATAGGAGTATTAAATATGCAGAGGCATTTAGTCTTCAATGTTGAGAAATAATTTTAGTGATTTGCTACAGTAGAGAATGATAAAGTTTTTGCATTGGTTTATACTAACTTATCTCACGAGTTCTTGTTGAGTTTTGTGTGGATAAAGTTTTTGAGATTTAGGAAAACTGCGATATGAGAGGAATTAAGGAGACACAAAAGCTCAATCTTGGGGATGCCCAAGGAACCACAATATAATATTTCAAGAAGTCTCAAGCATCTAATCTTGGGGATGCCCCGGTAGGCGTCCCACCTTTCTTCTTCAACAATTATCGGTTAGTATCGGTTGAGCCTATGTTTTTGCTTCTTCAGATGAGTTGTGCTATTGTTGGAATATCCTTTTATTTTGTCTTTCTTGCTGTTTTAATAAAATACTTAGATCTGAAATTTTCTAAATAAAATAGAGTCCTCGAATAGTTGCCAGGGAGGCTAAGTAAGCGGCATTCACATCCCGTCAACAAAGCTCTTTTCTATGTCATTTACTCTTGTGCTTCACTTATATCCTTTAAGTAAATAGTTGAATAAATTGAATGTCATGAAGTTCAAATCATATCATGCCTAGTGGTAGCTTCACATTGGGTTTATAAAGTGAAATCTTTTGAGGCTTGACAATCACAATATTGGCCATACAAGCAATTCACGAATAATTAGTATAAGGAAGAGAACTTTCACATATAAAAACACTATCATGGAAATCTTTTGTGATTGTGAGCCCCCGTAAAAATATTATATGCCAATTTTTTTGAAGTTGGACAAGGAAGACAACGTAATTGTTTATGTTTGTTCATATTCACATATAAGTTATAATGTCATAGATCCTTCAACATGTGGTGTTTGCCCCCCATATTTGCTTGCCAAAAATTCCGCACCAAGTAGAGATAATACTTGTGCATCTGAAAACCCTTAAACCCAAATCTTTACCTAAGGATTGAGCAAGATCCTTCAAGTAAGTTGTCATCGGTGCTATAAGGCAATAAAAAATGCTTCTAAAAGTGTAAGATCATTTAGTGTAAGAGAAAATTGAGCATTGTACAAACTTGTGATGGTAAAGCAATAAAAGCGACAGACTGCATAATAAAGGTTGCTATCACAAGGGGCAATATAACGTGACGTTCTTTTGCACTAAGGGATTGTGCATACAAACAAATAAGCGCATGGAAACCTCTACTTCCCTCTATGAAGGGCCTATCTTTTACTTTTAAGTATTTAATTTTATGCAAAGAGTCAAAGTATTTCTCTCTATTCCTTTTTTTATTATCTCTTTTGGCATGCATCATGTGGTGAGGAAAGATCTAGACACATATGTCCAGTTGAATATGGGTGGCGTGAGTTATTATTGTTGACATCACCCTTGAGGTGAATACGTTGGGAGGTAAAACAATAAGTCCCTATCTTTCTATGTGTCCAGTTGAAACATTTTGCTCATGTGTACAAGGTGAGTGTTAGCAATCATAGAAGACTATATGATGGTTGAGTATGTGGAGCTCTTACTTAAACTATGTTGAATAAGTTGAATTGCAATTGCTTGGTGACTAAGAACATAGGTTGTTGGGTTTCAAGAGAACTCGTTGTTCGAACCTTAACATGTGAATTGGTTGCTACTATAACATGAGAAGTTTTATAAGAAAGAATTGATGTTTTGATGCTAGGGAAAGTGATTGAAATTATCATTGATCAAACTTGTGCACTTTGCTAGCATTCACACTTCATAAATTATTTCTTCTATCATTTACCTACTCGAGGACGAGTAGGAATTAATTTTGGGGATGTTGATACGTCTCCAACGTATCCATAATTTATGAAGTATTCATGCCAATACATTACCATTCTGGATGTTTTACAATCATTTTATAGCAACTTTATATCATTTCTTGGGACTAACATATTGACCTAGTGCCCAGTGGCAGTTGCTATTTTTGGCTTGTTTTTTACATCGCATAAAATCAATATTAAATGGAGTCCAAACACCGCGAAGCTTTTTGTGGATTTTTAATGGACCAGAAGGAACCCAATGGGCCAGAGCTGCACCTGGGGCGGTGCCCCGAGGGGGGCACAACCCACCAGGGCGCGCCAGGGCCCCCTGGTACCCAAGTGGGTTGTGCCCACCTGAGTGGCCTCCCGTACGCCTTCGTTGCACTATAAATGCCCAAATATTCCGAAAACCTTCGGGGTTAACCTACATCAGAAGTTCCGCCGCCGCAGGGCTCCGTAGCCACCAAAAACCAATCTAGACTCGTGCCGGCACCATGCCGGAGGGGGGGAATCATCTCTAGTGGCCATCTTCATCATCCCGACGGCCACCACAATGAGGAGGGAGTAGTCCACCCTCTGGGATGAGGGTTTGTACCACTAGCTATGTGTTTAATCTCTCTCTCTCTCTCTTTCGCGATCTATATCATGGGCTTTGTTAATATCGATGGATCATATGATGTTTCTCCCCTCTATACTCTTGTTGTGATGAATTGAATCTTTACCCTTTGAAGTTTTGTCTTGTCAGATTGAATATTCAGATATGTCTTGCGGTATGAATACTTGAGGTGACAATGAGGTATCATATTGATTCACTTGATATATGTTATGGCACTCAACTTGCGGAATCTCGAGGTGACATTGGGGTAATCTATGCATAGGGGTTTATGCACATTTTTATTATCCTTTCTCCAATAAAAACTTTGGGGTCTCCTTGTAGTTCTTTGTGTGGATTGAGTATTATGAATATGAATTTGCTTTGGTGTGACTTTAGTACGAACTCTTCATTAGATCGATCAGAAAGAATAGCTTGCGTTATTTTAGTACGAACTCTAGGATAGATTGATCGGAAAGAATTGCTATTAGGTGATTTAGTACCCTACAAACAATTTCTATCTTTTGTTCTCCGCTAATAGGAACTCGGGAGTGATTCTTTATTGCACTTTGAGGGATAATCATATGATCCAACTATGTTAGCACTGTTGAGAGATTGCACTAGCGAAAGTACAGACCCTAGGCCTCATTTTTAAGCATTGCAATACCGTTTTTGTGCCCATTTACTATTTGCTACCTTGCTGTTTTTATTTATTCAGATTATAAAAATATATTTCTACCATCCATATTACACTTTTATTACCATCTCTTTGCCGAACTAGTGCACCTATACAATTTGCCATTGTATCGGGTGTGTTGGGGACACAAGAGATTTCTTGTATTTGGTTGCAGGGTCGTTTGAGAGAGGCCACCTTCTTCCTACACCTCTCATGGATTGATATGCCTTAGGTCATCCACTTGAGGGAAAATTGCTACTGTCCTACAAAACTCTGCGCCTGGAGGCCCAACATGTGTCTACAAGAATAAAGTTGTGTAGTAGACATCAAGGTGTCGTACGTTCGGTGCTTGATCGGTTGGATCACGAAGACGTTCGACTACATCAACTTCGTTAAGCTAACGTTTTCGCTTTTGGTCTACGAGGGTACGTGGACACAATCTTCGCTTCTCGTTGCTATGCATCTCCTAGATAGATCTTGCGTGATCGTAGGAATTTTTTTAAATTGCATGCAATGTTCCCCAACACAATTACCTCACCGACTCCTTTGTGCGGAGGTTTGAATTCTCATCTAAGCGCAATACCCATAATGTTTTATTTGATCTTTATGATGAATCATATACCATGGACCTTGAAGATTTTAATACTGCTTGCAAAATCCCACAGTGGGGCCTTCTTAGTGAGCCTCACAAATCTGAATACAATGATTTTCTTGCTAGCATCACTATGGGAGAAACTAGAAATATCACACAAGCCTCCATGGGGAGCATTCATTTCCATGCCATGCATTATTTTGCTCTCTTTATAGGTAGATGCATTAATAGTAAATATGATCATAGCCACCTCTGTGCATCGGATCTTAGTGTCCTCAAGTGTGCAATGTTGGGTGATAAGAGATATAATCTACGGGCTATTACTACTAGGAGGTTACACCTTAACGCTAAAGATGGAGATTTTCTTTGCGGGATTTATGCAACTCGTTTATATAATTATCTTGAGTACCCATAAGGGGGAATGACATAGAGTTGCCACCTCCTTTTCTTGATTATAATGCTTTGGTGCGCTATCAGTTTCTTGAGAGGAACGAACAGTCCCTCCAGTACCGACTAATCTTTGACAGACGGCGTGCCATCCGTATTACCCTTCCTACTCCTGCCTCCTTTAACTTTCAGGTAAATGGGAGATATTTTATAACCAGAGAGGAGGCAAACAAGTATGAGAGAACAACGGAGGCTGCTCACCTCCAGGAGGCAGCTCACCAAGCGGTAGCTGCTGCAACACAATACGACCTCAACTATGATTTCGGATACCGTCCGGGCCAGTGGTGGCCCAAGACCAACTTAGGCCAAAAGCCTTAGCTTGGGGGAGTATGTATTTCTCACTGACATTACATTCATGTTCACACACTCATTCCAGTTGTCGGTGTTCATACTTTTTCATTGTATATCCATGTTAGTTTATTTCTTTTTCTTGCTTTCTTCTTGTGTGTTTGAAAAACTTTAAGGAAACCAAAAAATAGTTGTAGTTTAGTTTACTTCCCATGTTTAGTTAGTAGTAGTATTAAAAGAAAACCCAAAAAGATTTCTCATTCTTCTTTTGCTTGTTGGGAGCTTTCCCATGTAAATAGTTTTTCTCGTTCTTGTTTTACTTTCTTCAGAAAAACAAAAACTCCAAAAACATTTCAGTGTGTTTCTTTGAAATTCTTTTGTTTTCTTTGGGGGTCGAGAGGAGGAGGCCACGATGAAAATGTTGAGTGTCTCTCATTTGCATTATTGTTGATCTAACAAATAGCCCATATTACCTTGTCTTCCCCTTTGAATAAATGTTTGCAGATTCCAACTTAGTCAATGCACGTGCACTATTATTATTCACATTGTTCGGTCGTGCAAGTGAAAGGCAATAATGACGATATATGATGAAATGATTGAGATCAGGAAAAGCTGGTATGAACTCGACCTATCTTGTTTTTGTAAATATGATTAGTTCACCATTCTTGATTCATCCTATTATACATGAAACATGTTTGCAATGACAATTAGAGATTATAGTTACTCATGCCATGCTTAATTAGCTAGGAGTTTATAATGGTTTACCTTGCGTGCCAACATGCTTTTAAAATGGTTGTGATGTAGTATGATAGGATGGTATCCTCCTTTGAATGATTAGAGTGGCTTGCCTTGGCACATGTTCACACATGTAGTTGAAATAAAATCAACATAGCCTCCACGATATTTATGTTCATGGTGATTTATATCCTACTCATGCTTGCATTCAATATTGGTTAATCTCAATGCATGTTTATGACTGCTGTTGCTCTCTAGTTGGTCACACCTCGGTCTCTTGCTAGCCTTCACTTGAACTAAGCGGGAATACTTCTTGTGCATCCACTTCCGTAAACCCAAAGTTGTTCCATATGAGTCCACCATACCTACCTATATGCGGTATCTACCTTCCGTTCCAAGTAAATTTGCATGTGCCAAACTCTAAACCTTCAAATGATAATCTGTTTTGTATGCTCGAATCGCTCATGTACCAACTAGGGCTGTCAATATCTTCCATGCTAGGTGGGTTATTCTCATGATGAGTGGACTTTGCTCATCATTCACGAGAAAATTGCTGGTAATCGGGATGCCCAGTCCCATGCTCAAATCAAATCAAAATATGATTGCAAACAAAACTCCCCTAGGACCGTTGTTAGTTGGACGGTACCCATTGTTTCGGACCAGCCGTGGAGTGTGCTTGTTGCTGGTGGGGGAGTATAAACTTTACCATTCTGTTTGGGAACCTCCTAAATGTATCTAGTATGGAAGATACCGAGATCTCTTGGTTGTTATGTTGACAATGAAAGCATACCGCTCAAAACATTATTTATCTCTGTTTCAAAAACTCGAGCTCTGGCACCTCTGCAAATCCATGCTTCCCTCTGTGAAGGGCCTATCTATTTACTTTTATTCCTGAGTCATCATCCTCTTATAAAAAGCAACAGTTAGAGAGTGCCACTGTCATTTGTATGCACTATTATTAATTTATATTGAGTATGACTGTGACTGGATCTCTTTTACCATGAATTACAATGTCTAGTCAGTCCTTGATCTTCAGGGGTGCTCTGCATTTATGTTTTGCGGTCTCAGAAAGGGCTAGCGAGATACCATCTTATTATATCATATCAAGATTGTTTTCAGAAAGTGTTGTCATCCGAGATTTATTATTATTGCTCGCTAGTTGATTATGCCATTGATATGAGTAAATGTGAGACCTAAATGTTATTGTGAATATGGTTAGTTCATAATCTTTGCTGAAAACTTGAATGCTGGCTTTACATATTTGCAACAACAAGATCAAACAGAGTTTTAAAAG
Organism: Triticum urartu; assembly: GCF_056163025.1. Taxonomy (NCBI): domain Eukaryota; kingdom Viridiplantae; phylum Streptophyta; class Magnoliopsida; order Poales; family Poaceae; genus Triticum; species Triticum urartu. Next base: position 334,575,956 of record NC_141876.1, read on the forward strand.
TTTTTCTTTGACACTCTCAGTTTGTCAACTGAATTGCTTGAGGACAAGCAATGGGTTAATCTTGGGGGAGTTGATACGTCTCCATCATATCTACTTTTCCAAACTCTTTTGCCCTTGTTTTGGACTCTAATTTGCATGATTTGAATGGAACTAACCCAGCTTGACACTGTCTTCAGCAGAATTGCCATGGTGTTATTTTTGTGCAGAAATAAAAGTTATTGGAATGACCTGAAACTTCACGGAGATTATTTTTGGAATAAATAAAAAATATTGGCGAAAGAATCAACCAGAGAGGACCCACACCTTGTCCATAAGGGTGGAGGGCGCGCCCTCTTGTCTTGTGGGTCCCACGAGGCTCCACCGAACTCAACTCCAACTCCATATATTCATGTTCAGGGAGAAAAAAATCAAAGAGAAGGATTCATTGTGTTTTACGATATGGAGCCGCCATCACCCCTGTTCTTCATCGGGAGGCCAAATCTGGAGTCCGTTCAGGGCTCCGGAGAAGGGAAATTATCGCCATCATCATCACCAACCTTCCTCCATCACAAATTTCATTATTCTCATCGTTGTTCATGAGTAGTTCCATCGTAGGCTTGCTGGACAGTGATGGGTTGGATGAGATTTACCATGTAATCGAGTTAGTTTTATTAGGGTTTGATCCCTAGTATCCACTATGTTCTAAGATTGGTGTTGCTATGACTTTGCTAGCCTAATGCTTGTCACTAGTGCCCGAGTTCCATGATTTCAGATCTAAACCTATTATGTTTTCATGAATATATTTGTGTTCTTGATCCTATCTTGCAATTTATAGTTACCTACTACGTGTTATGATCCGGCAACCCCGGAGTGACAATAATCGAGACACTTCCCGGTGATGACCGTAGTTTGAGGGGTTCATGTATTCACTAAGTGCTAATGCGTTGCTCTAGTACTCTATTAAAGGATGCCTTAATATATCTTAGTTTCCAATAGGACCCTGCTGCCATGGGAGGGTAGGACAAAAGATGTCATGCAAGTTCTTTTCCATAAGCATGTATGCCAATATTAGGAATACATGCCTACACTACTAGGGAAAACCTTATACACAGAACTTTAGTAGTGGCGCTTGTTAAAAAAGGGCGCTAGTGCTATATAGCAGTAGAGCGTGCAGGTTAACCGCGCTACAGATACGAATGTAGCAGTAGCGCGTCTCCATGGAAAAGCGCTACTACTGAAATTCCCCCTACTAAGCCGATAGGATACACATAGTAGTAGCGGCCTTAGAAAAACCGCACTACCGCTAAGATTATTGTAGCAGCACGTTTATAGTGAAAAGCGCTACTACTAATGAAAAGAAAATAAATTGAAAAACAAATAGAAAAGTAAATGAAAATGAAAGAAATAGAAAAGAGAGAAAGGAAAAAAATAAAATATAAAGAAAAATAAAAGAAAAAGAAAAATAAAGGAGAAAGGCATAGCAGTAGCGTCTGTTCATAAAAGGCGCTATAAATAATATAGCAGCAGCACGTTTTTAGACCCTCGCTATAGAAAGGGAAAAGGAAATAAGAAAAGAAAAGGAAATTAAATAGCTATAGCAGTAGCGCATTTTGTAAAAAGCGTTACAGCTAACTTAGCTATAGCGCATTTTTACTTCTAGCGCTACCGCTAAGTTTGACTTAACCCCCACGCGGTTTCCCTCCCCCGGCCACCACTTCTCTCCCAAATCCCTCGCCCCACTTCGCCGCTATCTCCCCACTTCATCATTGCCCCACTTCGCCACCGTCTCCTGCCGACGTCGACACCCCCGGAGCCACCAGAGCCACACGCCGTCGACGCCACCGGAGCCGCCCCCAATGCCACCGGAGCCGCGTGGCCTCATCAACGCCACCGGAGCCACCCTCGGCGCCACCCTCGACGCCCCTGCCTCCCTCACCACAACTGCCTCCCTCGCCGTCACCGGAGACACACCTGCCTTCCTCTCCACCACCGGAGCCATCCTTTGTAAGCCCCCACCCCTCCTCTCTCTCTCATGCATAGCACAAACATTGGACAGAGAACTAGCTAGCTAGGTTAACTAGTTTAATTAGGTTAATTATCTAGGTTAGTGCAAAAATTTAGTTAGGGATTTGACAGAGAACTAGTTAGGTTAACTAGTTTAATTAGGTTAATTATCTAGGTTAGTGCAAAAAATTATTTAGGGCTTTGACAGAGAACTAGCTAGGTTAACTAGTTTAATTAGGTTAATTATCTAGGTAAACTAGGTTAACTAGCTAGGTTAATTAGGTCCATTCGGTTAACAAGCTAGGTTAACTAGGTTGGCTAGGTTAGAGCAAAAATTTATTTTAGAGCATTAGGTCAGAAGGGTTAGAGAAATGGATTTCGTTTGCAATTTAATTGGGTTCTGTCCTAGGCAGAGAAGGGTTAGAGAAAATAATGTGTGTGTGTCAGAGAGAGGAATAGCTAGAACAGAATTTGGGTTATGTCCTAGGCAGAGAAGTGTTTAGTGAAGTCATTTTGCAAAGGTTTTAGATTTTTGAAAAGACCACTATTTTTTGAAGGAAAAGAATTTAGGAAAGTTCTATTTTAAAGATGATCCCTTCCTAGACTTTTATTGTTGATTATATCTTTTCATTGAAGTGGTCATGTTATATCTTTTCATTTAAGTGGTTCGATTGTGCCCAAGTGGCCTTTTGTTGTTTCCAGGGAATGAATCCGAGTGGCCTATGTATTGCTGGAATGTTGATTCATTTTCATTCTGGCAATTTTCAGGTGCTCGATTTGTCCACTTTTTAGCAAAGGTCATGCTGAAATTTTTCATGAATTTCGGCATGACTTGTGCTACAAACTAGGACATATCGAGTGCCTGGGATTTGCCGCACCAGGAAGGAATCAACATTCCTGCAAAACATAGGTCTTTTTTATGTCATTCATTTTATTAGGTCTAGAATTAGTTGACTAGATTTAATTGTAGGAAACATGGCTAGCAATGATGAATGAAAGGGTTCTAGTGATTGCGACGACGTCTACCTGGCGGTAGATGAATTTTTAAACCTTGCCGACGATAAACGGTTGTTGTTGGTAGGCCCACCTGTCACATCGGAGACTGAGACCGGCCCGAGACCGGCACCGAGACTGGCGCAGCCGGTATAGAACCGAAACCAAAGAGGCAATGGTGCCTAAACTAGCTCATCACTACTAGAGTGGTGGTCACGGAGGTGGATGATGGCAATTTTTAGCCAAAAGAGCCTGAGGAAGCGCGATCGTGCTACGGCAATCAAATAGGCTGCATCGTATGGGCAACCGCCACCATCAACAATGAGAAACTAAAGAAGATAGAAAATATGAGGCCCTCCCTCCTAAAGAAGCTGCACCAGGTCGGGATGGAAAGAAATATACTGGTCCGGATAAAGACCCGGCAATGAAGAAGATAAACAAATGCGCCATGAGCAAGTTTAGCGACATGTTGGCCTCCTAGAAAGTAAGGGTGAAACATCGGATCATCAACAAAAAGGAACCCTACTCCGAGATTGTAAAGGATAATTGGACAATCACGGAAGAGTATTTTGAAATATTCAAGGCGGCTTGCGATGCCGAAGCTACCAAAGAAAAGTTGAAGTACATGAAGGGGCTTCAAAAGAGGAACATGGGGTGCCACCACCTCGGAAGCCGTGGTTACGTAGGGAAGAGGTCCATATGGGCCAAGGAGGACGAGAAACGTGAAAGTCTAGGCATCCCAGACCCCTTGGCGGAGTTCACCGTCCCGTAGGAGCGTGACCTCCTCAGGGCCAGGTACCATTGGGACCCAGTCAATAAGGTTTTCGAGACGGACTCGGTCACGACAGAGTTCATGAGACTGCTGGTAATTTTAGTTTTTGATCAATTCAACTACTCGTTTAGTCATATTTGTAAACGATCCTTGTTCCTTTTGCAGAGAGAGCAGCATAGGATTGTGTCCAAAAGCGACTCGCCGTCTGATGTGTTGGCGAGGCCCAAGGGGACACCCAATTCAACCGGGCCTTGAACATATTGAAATGACTCCCGGTGGACACTCGGCCATCATATGGATGCGTGCACAGTGTCGGAGATGGTGCCACATGGAAGAAGTACTACCGTGAGACCACGGAGGAGAGAAAGGAAAGACGGAGGTTAACTGAAGAAAACATCGACAAGAAGGTTGAGATTGCGGTTGAGAAGAAACCAGTTGAGATAGTCGCAACAGCGGTAGCTGTCGCAAAACAGGCGGTTGCAGATTCGTGTGGTGTCTTGGTTCCGGCCGTCGTTAGTTGGAGCAGGCAAAATCCAAGTAAAAATGCAGTGGACTTTCCCCTTGCCGACTTCTTTGGGAGCAGCTCGATTAGCGTTGCACCAACACCTAATCTTGCACCGGTTCCCGCACCTGCTCATAGCAGCCCGTCCTCTGTCTTGGACGTGCTCGGCGGTGTTTCGTCTTTGGCTGAGCTGGACGCCCTTACAGTACCTGCCACACCGGCCCTCTTTAATAAATGTATAATCTTCTGTTTCCGTTGCCTTTCAGATGTCTCACGTTGCAGACATGTCTTTGCAGGCCGGCGTAACCCCGTGCACCATATTGTACACCATCAGCGACCAGAAGGTGGACGTGGGGAAGGCGACGATAATGAAGCTGAAGGAACAATTGTTCCACAGCCGGCTGATCCCCCCTGACGTCTGCAAGGTTTCTGTGGCCATTGTCAAACCGGGCCACGAGAATTCGGCTCCTCCGATACTAGGGGGATGACGACGAGACCCCGCAGTGGCTTGGCGATTGCAAGGGTTGGGTCCTGTTGTGGCCAAAGAGTCTGCTTCATCTGGAGGCGGCCGGGAGCACACCCATGACCACACAGCCTCAGCAAGGTATGAACATCACCACCCCACCTACCCAATTAGCGTCGCCTGTCGTGCTGGGTGACAGCGGACAGGGTGAGGAAGAGGCTCAATTAGTCACTGATGACGTCGCCATAGATGAGGATGAGGATGACACTCAATAGTATCTCAATACTGGTGCCTATGGTGACGGAGGATTGATGGCTCAGAAGTATGAGTACTCAGGGTTTGAGAGTCATGAGTCGGTGCCTGAATTGCCGCCTTCGGAGGCTAAACATATTATAGATAACCTTCCACCAAAGAAGCATAGTAGGAGAGCGAGGAAATGCAACAATAGAGCTGCTGGTATGATCCAGCCGCCTCCGCAGCCTCGTGTTCAAGACCGTATACCTGTCCCCGGTGCGATGAAATACCATATCCCAAGTGAACCAATCCTACCTAAAGCATCGGTAGAGGCAATACACGACGATCTAAGGAGACTTCATGATGATGTGCTGCGGAGAGAGAAAAGCCTAACCGCCTCAGAAAATCCAAGATACCCACTCTATGTGGTTAACATGCCGCGGCAGAGGTTGTACGTCCACACATTCCCCACAGAGTTATTCCTTCGATTCGATTACATATTCAACATGTTTCACTTGAAGAAGATGGATTTTACGTTTGTCCGCCTTTATGCCTTGTACATGAACTACATCATCGGGATTGAGCAGATGCCTTATATCTGTGTCGCTGACCCGTACTTCATGCACGAGGGCTTCTTGGTAGTCTGCGCAAAGCACCGTGAATACATGAGGGACTACATCATTGATTTCATGATCGCCAATAAGGACAAGGAGACGATTCTCATGACTTATCATCCCCTATAAGTCATCCGCGCGGATATCCTTCCTTCGATCTCAATCATTCATTTGCACGGTGGAGGCTAATTAATTTGAGGTGTACTTATTTTGCGCAGCCACGGGCGCGCCGTCCTCATAATCCTTTACCCCTGATACTCCCATGCTCTTTACATAGACTCGTCGAAGAACATGAACAAAAAGGATTACACCCACATCAAGTTTGTTCTCAACAGTGCTATCTTTTTCTATGGCATGCGGGGTGGAGAGATCAAGACAAAGAAGGCAAGGTACGACAGGCCCGCCTTCGGCCATAAGACCAACTTCTGCTTCATCCAGCAACCGAGTGATACTCTTGGTGATGGATTCTATGTCCTACAACACATACTGGAGTACAGCCGGGATCAACAGAACCTTCGCATGTCACCTACATCCGGCGATGCCCATATTCTGCAATGGGCAAAGAACATAGGAGATATCCCGGACCATCGACTTCGAGCTGAGTTCTATCACATCCAGCGTTAACTTGCCCAAGTCATCATGAAGGAGGTCATCCACAAAACAGGGATGTTCTACGAGGAAGGGAAAATGTCGCGGGAAGACGTCCGAACACGCGTAGCCGCTCAGCGTCTCGACCTGAAGCCTTTCACTAAGCTCGGGGACTATCTCCCTGACTTGGATGGATGGCACGACATGTTGGAGTGATTATCGATATATAACACGTTGGAATGACGAAACTTTGAGTTATGCATGATGAAACTTTATTTGTGATGTAATTAAACCATCCTCCTCAACTAGCGAAGATCACACTAGTTAGGGCATTTTGGGTACAATGAACTTTGTTATTTATGCTTATGATATGTTGCTTCTATTTTTGCCAAGTCTGTCTCTTTCTATTGCTCAACTATATATGTTGCATATCATCGACTCATGTGACGATGCAGGTGCATAGAACATCGATGACGAAGAAGTCCTACGCCAGGAGTATACGACGAGTGGCCGGAGTGTCAGGCCTAGGTGTACCGGTTTCTGGTTTCCGAGCGACAGCCAGTAGTTAGTTTAGGTTCATGCTAGTGCAAGAGAGGGATACGAACCGACGCCTCAAGAAGTACAACATTATGTATGATGAGACATGTCATATAACTTTTATAGCTATATCGTGATTATGATGTGATGACATGATTTGTGTTGGATGATATGATGAGACTATTATGTGTATGATATGATGAGCATATTGCATGTTTATGATATGATTAGAATACTGTATAAAACCTATTCAAATACATCGCAAATATGCAGCAAAAAAAGATATGACAAAATATAGTAGTAGCGCTCTTTTGTGCTGGACAAGAAAATGCTACTGCTAAAGCACTTAGTAGTAGCGCTGGTATGGGATGCGCTACTACTAAGTAGGTATAGCAGTAGAGCGTGTCAACACGTGCTACTGTTAAACGTTAGCTGTAGCGCCTTATCAGTAGCACAGGTACCCGCGCTACTAATACACCAAATACCCGTGCTACTTCTAGGCTTTTCCCTAGTAGTGCTACATTATAAATTGATGAATTGGAAATAATTTCGTGTCACCCTATTTTATAACTATTGCTTGATGAATGCCATTCGACATAATTATCCATTGCCTACCAGCTCATTTCATATTGATCTTTGCTAAGTTACTTTTTTGTTGCCACTGTTACGATTGCTACAAAACTGCTACTGTTACTTTTGCCACTGTTATCGTTACTTCCATATTACTTTGCTACTAAATACTTTGCTGCAGATATTAAGTCTTTCAGGTGTCGTTGAATTGACAACTCAGCCGCTAATACTTGAGAATATTCTTTGGCTCTTGTTGTGTCAAATCAATAAATCTGGGTTGAATACTCTACCCTCGAAAACTGTTGCAATCCCCTATACTTGTGGGCTATCAGATCTAAGGTAGGGAATTTCTACTAAGTGTTGGAAAAACAAGTTTTGCATATCACAGTTGAAATTACAGATCTACCGCAGTTTAAAAAAGGGAAGAAAATTTAACCTAAAGGCAAGGCCGCGGAAGAACTAGTAAACTGGAGATCGAATCTCAGAAGTAAAGGATAAATCTACGATTTGAGACAAAAGCTGATATTGCTACTGCATGGCTTCAGTGTCGTTTTTTAGATTGAGCTATAGTGGCGGATGGATGAACTACGACGAACTTAGACGAACACGACGGACACCGATGAACTAGGGTGACCTAATGCAGATTGAAAGTAAGAAACGATGGATACCTGGCAATGCTAATGAGTAGCGGAGGAGCGCCGCGGTCTCTGGTCACAGCCAGGTTGATGCAGTGGCCTGGTTGGAGCTGTTGAGGAAGGTTGACTGGAGCGGCGGAGCTCCAGCAGCGGCGGTCGATGCGAGGTAGAAGAAGAAGAGAGAGGGGTGGGGCAAAAATGAAAAAGGAACACCCCATCCCTATTTATAAGGAAACAGGAAAATGTTGTGTGTGGAAATCGAGGAGGCGACATGATTATCTCAACAGTGCAAGCGCCTCGATTCTTGAACTACCAGTTAATGCAAAAGATCCATTGTGATGTCATGGGTTTTTTATGAATTAACTTTGCATGACATCATGGCGGGTTACAATGTTTTATTCAAGGTTAAGCTTTGAAAAGATGACTCGCCAACTGAAGCAATGAAGATTGGCATGAACAAGTTCAAATCAATATGGGGCCTAATGTTGGGGATATAACCTCGAGGTGTGACCTACCCAGGAGGGGGCGGGTTACACCATTGGCGACTCAATGTGAAGAAGGCCCAAGTGAGTCCAAGAAGATGAACGTGAAGACTGGTGGCGGCTTAAAGTGTCGGGCCTGGTGGTGGCCCAAGACCTGGAGGCGTGGGCCGCTCGATGATGACTTGCATGGTAAGGTAAATCAACCTAGAAACCAATCTGGTCACATTGTGTGATCCGGCTTAGAATCTTGTAAAACCCTGGGCCTCAACCTATGTATATAAAGGCAAGACCCGGCGGCAGGTTAACTCAAGAAACAATTGGTCGATAGCTAGGTCAAGCGATTCCGCTCCCCTGTAATCGGTATCCAAGCAATACAACTAGAAGCATGATGTAGGCTTTTACCTCGTTGTGCGGGGCGGAACCAGGGTAAACCTTGTGTCGTTTGCCCCGTTCAACCCCTTCAAGCTAACCTACATTGTGATGGCTCCACACCTAAGTCCTTTCACAAGGGCATCTGCCGTGACAAAACCACGTCACAACCTCTCCACCAAGAATTTTTTTTGTGGCTCGTGAAGCCTGTCGGCATGCCTGGAAGAGCCTCACTCTGACGTGCTCTGAAGACGATCTCATTGCATATGGCTTCACTCAAAAATTCAAGTTTGACTCCAAGCTTCTGCAATCTGCAAGCTGGCGTTCAACTCTATCCATTGAAGATTCTGATTATTCATCCTCGGCTCCAACTATTGTTGCGCGAGTCATTGATGAAGAGGATGACACTGATACGTCTCCAACATATCTATAATTTTTTATTGTTCCATGCTATTATATTACCTATTTTGGATGTTTTATATGCAATAATATGCTATTTTATATTATTTTTGGGACTAACCTATTAACCTAGAGCCTAGTGCTAGTTCGTGTTTTTTCCTTGTTTTAGAGTTTCACAGAAAAGGAATACCAAATGGAGTCCAAACGGAATGAAACTTTCGCGATGATTTTTCTTGGACCAGAAGACATCTAGAGGACTTGGAGTGGACGTCAGGAAAGCCACGAGGCGGCCACAAGGACGGAGGGCGCGCCCAGGGGGTAGGGCGCGCCCCCACCCTTGTGGGCCCCTCGTGACTCCACCGACCTATTTCTTCCGCCTATATATTCTCAAATATTCCCAAACCAACCAGGAGAGCCACGAAAACACTTTTCCACCATCCCAACCTTCTGTACCCGTGAGATCCCATCTAGGGGCCTTTTCTGGCATCCTGCCGGAGGGGGATTCAATCACGGAGGGCTTCTACATCAACACCATTGCCTCTCCGATGAAGCGTGAGTAGTTTACCATAGACCTACAGGTCCATAGCTAGTAGCTAGATGGCTGCTTCTCTCTCTCTCTCTTTGATTATCAATACCATGTTCTCCTTGATGTTCTTGGAGATCTATTTGATGTAATACTTTTTTGTGGTGTGTTTGCCGAGATACAAGGAATTGTGGGTTTATGATCAGCTTATCTATGAATATTATTTGAATCTCCTCTAAATTCTTATATGCATGATTTGATATCTTTTCAAGTCTCTTCAAACTATGGATTTGGTTTGGCCAACTAGATTGGTTTTTCTTGCAATGGGAGAAGTGCTTAGCTTTAGGTTAAATATTGCGGTGCTCATTTCCAGTGACGGAAGGGGAACCGACACATATTGTATTGTTTCCATCAAGGATAACAAGTTAAGGTTTTCATCAAATTGCTTGAGTTTATCCCGCTACATCATGTCATCTTACTTAATGTGTTACTCTGTTCTTCATGAACTTAATACTCTATATGCAGGCAGGAGTCGGTCGATGTGTGGAGTAATAGTAGTAGATGCAGGCAGGAGTTGGTCTATTTGATACGGACGTGATGCCTATGTTCATGATCATTGCCTTAGATATCGTCATAACTTTGTGCTTTTCTATCAATTGCTCGGCAGTAATTTGTTTACCCACCGTAATATTTTCTATCTTGAGAGAAGCCTCTACTGAAACCTATGCCCCCCAAGTCTACTTTCCATCATATAAGTTTCCAATCTACAATTTTAGTTTCCTCTTTACTTCCTTTGCAATCTTTTACTTTTCGTTCCATAAATCAAAAATACCAAAAATATTACTTTACCCATTATCCATCTCTAACGGATCTCACTTTGCAAATAACCGTGAAGGGATTGACAACCCCTTTGTCGCGTTGGGTCCAAGTTGGTGTTTGTTTGTGCAGGTATTCGGTGACTTGTGCGTTGTCTCCTACTGGATTGATACCTTGGTTCTCAAGACTAAGGGAAATATGTACTCTACCTTGCTGCATCACCCTTTCCTCTTCAAGGGAAAAACGAACGCAAGCTCAAGAAGTAGCAAGAAGAATTTCTGGCGCCGTTGCCGGGGAGATCTACGCCAAGCCAAGACATACCAAGTACCCATGATAAACTCTCATCTCTTGCATTACATTATTCGCCATTCGCCTCTTGTTTTCCTCTCCCCCACCTCTAAAATGATTTTCAAAAAGATTTGCCTTTTCTTCGCCCCTCTTCTATTCGTCTTCTTCATCTGCTTTTTATGTGCTCGTGTGTTGGATTGCTTTATTTGTCAAGACCAATAATAATGACCTTATTAGTACTCAGATTGCTCCCGCTACTAATGCGGAATCTTGTGAAATTAATGCTGCTTTGCTGAATCTTGTTATGAAAGATCAATTTTTCAGCCTTCCTAGTGAAGATGCCGCATCCCATCTAAACAACTTTGTTGATTTGCGTGATGTGCAAGAGAAAAAAGATGTGGATAATGATATTATTAAATTGGAGCTATTTCTATTGTTACTTCTAGATCATGCTAAAACTTGGTTTTCATCTTTGCCTAAAAATAGTATCGGTTCATGGAATAAGTGTAAAGATGCTTTTATTTCCAAGTACTTTCCTCCTGCTAAGATCATCTCCCTTAGGAACGATATTATGAATTTTAAGCAACTTCATCATGATCATGTTGCACAATCTTGGCAGAGGATGAAATTGATGATACGAAATTGCCCTACGCATGGTTTGAATTTGTGGATGATTATACAAAAAATTTATGTCGGATTGAATTTTGCTTCTAGAAATCTTTTAGATTCAAACGCGGGAGGCACTTTTATGGAAATTAATTTAAGAGAATCTATTAAACTCCTAGATAATATTATGGTTAATTATTCTCAATGGCATACCAAAAGATCTTCCACTTGTAAAAAAGTGCATGCAATTGAAGAGATTAATGTTTTGAGTGGAAAGATGGATGAGCTTATGAAATTGTTTGTTAGCAAGAGTGCTTCTATTGATCCTAATGATATGCTTTTGTCTACTTTGATTGAAAATAATAATGAATATGTGGATGTGAATTTTGTTGGTAGGAACAATTTTGGTAATAACGCGTATAGAGGTAATTTTAATCCTAGGTTGTTTCCTAGTAATTCCTCTAATAATTATGGTAATTCCTACAACAATTCTTATGGAAATTATAATTAGATGCTCTCTGAATTTGATAATAGTGTTAAAGAATTTATGAGTTCGCAAAAGAATTTCAATGCTTTGATTGAAGAAAAAATGCTTAAGATTGATGATTTGGCTAGGAACGTGGATAGAATTTCCCTTGATGTGGATCCTTTGAAACATAGATCTATTCCACCCAAGAATGATATCAATGAGTCTCTCAAAGCTATGCTAATTTCCATTGATGAGTGCAAGGAAAGAACCGCTAAGATGCGTGCTAAAAAAGATTGGTTTATAAAAGCGTGTTCTTCTAGTTTCCATGAAAATAAGATCTTAAAGTGATTGATGTGACTCCTATTGAATCCTAGTTTTCCAATGTAAATCTTGATGGGACTGGAGATGAGTCAACTTTAGTTAGAAGGCGTCCCAATGATTCGGAGTTTTTAGATCTTAATGCAAAAATTGATAAAAGTGGGATTGGAGAGGTCAAAACTTTAGGTAGCAATGAACCCACTCTTTCGGATATCAAGGAATTTAACTATGATAATTTTTCTTTAATATATTGTATTTCCTTGTTGCAATCCATGTTGAATTCTCCTCATGCTTATAATCAAGACAAAGCTTTTATTAAACATATTATTGATGCAATCCTTTGAAGAAAAGCTTGAATTGGAAGTTTCTATTCCTAGAAAACTTTATGATGAGTGGGAACCTACTATTAAGATTAATATTAAAGATTATGAGTGCCATGCTTTGTGTGATTTGGGTGCTAGTGTTTCCACTATTCCAAAATCTCTTTGTGATGTGTTAGGTTTCCGCGAATTTGATGATTGTCCTTTAAATTTTCATCTTGCGGATTCCACTATTAAGAAAACCATGGGAAGAATTCATGATGTTATTATTGTTGCAAATAGGAATTATGTACTCATAAATTTCATTGTTCTTTATATAGATTGCAATCCTACATGTCCTATTATTCTTGGTAGACCTTTCCTTAGAACGATTGGTGCAATTATTGATATGATAGAAGAAAACATTAGATTTCAATTTCCATTAAGGAAAGGAATGGAACACTTTCCAAGAAACAAAATTAAATTTCCTTATGAATCTATTATGAGATCCACTTATGGATTGCATGCCAAAGATGATAATACTTAGATCTATTCGTGCATTATGCCTAGCTAAGGGCGTTAAACAATAGCGCTTGTTGGGTGGCAACCCAATTTTATTATTTTGTTTTTGCTTTTTAGGTTCTCTTTTGCAATAAATATTTAATCTAGCCTTTGGTTAGATGTGGTTTTGTGTTTTAATTATTGCTTGTGCCAAGTAATACCTTTGGGATAGCTTACGGTGATAGTTGATTTGATCTTGCTGAAAAACAGAAACTTTTGCGCTCAGGCAAATAATTCTCATTTTTAGAAGAAGCGTGATAAAATACTGATTCTCTTTGTGGAAGATTAATAAACAAATTTCTTAGGCATTCCTAATTTTCCAGAACTTTTGAAGTTACAGAAGTATTCGAAATATCCAGATTGCTACAGATTGTTCTGTTTTTGGCAGATTCTGTTTTCTATGTGTTATTTGCTTATTTTGATGAATCTATGGCTAGTATCGGGGGGGGGGGGGATGAACCATGGAAAAGTTAGAATACATTAGATATTATACCAATATAAATAAAGAATGAGTTCACAACAGTACCAAAAGTGGTGATTTATTTTCTTATACTAACGGAGCTTATGAGATTTTCTGTTGAGTTTTGTGTTGTGAAGTTTTCTAGTTTTGGGTAAGGATTTGGTGGACTATGGAATAAAGAGTGGCAAGAGCCTAAGAATGGGGATTCCCAAGGAACCTCAAGGTAATATTCATGGATAACCAAGAGCCTAAGCTTGGGTATGCCCCGGAAGGCATCCGCTCTTTCGTCTTCGTCTATTGGTAACTTTACTTCTTTTTGCGAATACGCAAGATGCATATCTTTTCATTGAAATAAGAAGAGTGCAAGCATGGGTTACTGAAGGAAATATGCCCTAGAGGCAATAATAATGTTATTATTTATTTCCTTATATCATGATAAATATTTATTATTCATGCTAGAATTGTATTAACCGGAAACATAATACATGTATGAATACATAGACAAACAGATTGTCACTAGTATGCCTCTACTTGACTAGCTCGTTGATCAAAGATGGTTATGTTTCCTAACCATAGACATGAGTTGTCATTTGATTAACAGGGTCACATCATTAGGAGAATGATGTGATTGACATGACCCATTCCGTTAGCTTAGCACATGATCGTTTAGTATTCTGCTATTGCTTTCTTCATGACTTATACATGTTCCTATGACTATGAGATTAGGCAACTCCCGTTTATCGGAGGAACACTTTGTGTGCTACCAAACGTCACAACGTAACTGGATGATTATAAAGGTGCTCTACAGGTGTCTCCAAAGGTACTTGTTGGGTTGGCGTATTTCGAGATTGGGATTTGTCACTCCGATTGTTGGAGAGGTATCTCTGGGCCCTCTCAGTAATGCACATCACTTAAGCCTTGCAAGCATTGCAACTAATGAGTTAGTTGTGGAATGATGTATTATGGAACGAGTAAATAGACTTGCCGGTAACGAGATTGAACTAGGTATTGAGATACCGACGATCGAATCTCGGGCAAGTTACATACCGATGACAAAGGGAACAACGTATGTTGTTTTGCGGTTTGACCGATAAAGATCTTCGTAGAATATGTGGGAGCCAATATGAACATCCAGGTTCCTCTATTGGTTATTGACCGGAGACATGTCTCAGTCATGTCTACATAGTTCTCGAACCCGTAGGGTCCGCACGCTTAAAGTTTCGATGACAGTTGTATTATGAGTTTATATGATTTGATGTAACGAAGGTTGTTCGGAGTCCCGGATGTGATCCCGGACATGACGAGGAGTCTCGAAATGGTCGAGACATGAAGATTGATATATTGGAAGCCTATGTTTGGATATCGGAAGTGTTCCCGGTGAAATCGGGATTTTACCGGAGTACCGAGAGGTTACCGGAACCCCTCGGGGACTTAATGGGCCTTAGTGGGCCTAGGTGGAAGAGAGGAGAGGCGGCTAGGGCTGGGCCGCGCACCCCTCCCCCCCCAGTCCGAATAGGACAAGGAGAGGGGGGCGGCGCCCCCCTTCCTTCTTCTCCTCCACTCTTTCCCCCTCCCAAGTCCTAATCCAACTAGGAAAATGGGGGTGATACGTCTCCGTCGTATCTATAATTTTGGATTGTTCCATGCCAATATTATTCAACTTTCAAATACTTTTTGGCAACTTTTTATATTATTTTTGGGACTAACATACTGATCCAGTGCCCAGTGCTAGTTCCTGTCTGTTGCATGTTTTTGGTTTCGCAAAATATCCATAACAAACGAAGTCCAAACTGGATAAAAACGGACGGAGCTTATATTTGGAAAATATGGAAAATTCGGAAGGAAAATCAACGCGAACCAGTGCCCGAGGTGGTCACGAGGCAGGGGGGCGCGGCCCCTACCCTCGTGAGCCCACCGTAAGGCGGTTGACGCTCTTCTTTTGCCGCAAGAAAGCTAATATTCGGAAAAAAATCACGGCGAAGGTTTCAGGCCAATCGGAGTTACGGATCTCCATATCTATACGAAACGGTGAAACAGAGCCAGAACAGAACGCAGAAACAGAGAGAGACAGAGAGACAGATCCAATCTCGGAGGGGCTCTCGCCCCTCCCACGCCATGGAGGCCATGGACCAGAGAGGAAACCCTTCTCCCATCTAGGGAGGAGGTCAAGGAAGAAGAAGAAGGAGGGGGGCTCTCTCCCCCTCGCTTCTGGTGGCACCGGAGTGCCACCGGGGCCATCATCATCACCGCGATCTTCACCAACAACTTCACCGCCATCATCACCAACTCTTCCCCCCTCTATGCAGTAGTGTAACCTCTCTCTTACCCGCTGTAATCTCTACTTAAACATTGTGCTCAACGCTATATATTATTTCCCAATGATGTATGGCTATCCTATGATGTTTGAGTAGATCTGTTTTGTCCTAATGGCTATTTGATGATCGTGATTGGTTTGAGTTGTAAGTTTTATTATTGGTGCTGTCCTATGGTGCTCTCCATGTCGCGCAAGCGTGAGGGATTCCTGCTGTAGGGTTTGCAATATGCTTATGATTTGCTTATGGTGGGTGGCGTGAGTGACAGAAGCACAAACACGAGTAAGTAGGTTGTTTGCGTATGGGATAAAGGGGACTTGATGCTTTAATGATATGGTTGGGTTTTACCTTAATGAATCTTTAGTAGTTGTGGATGCTTGCTAGAGTTCCAATCATAAGTGCATATGATCCAAGTAGAGAAAGTATGTTAGCTTATGCCTCTCCCTCAAATAAAATTGCAATAATGATTACCAGTCTAGTTTTCGATTTCCTAGGGACAAATAACTTTCTTGTTGACAAAAGCTCTCTACTAAAACTAATTTAGTTGTGTCTTCATCTAAACAGCCCCTAGCTTTTATTTTCGTGTTCTCTACTTTCTTGCAAGCTTACCCAAAAACACCTACAAAGTACTTCTAGTTTCATACTTGTTCTAGGTAAAGCGAACGTCAAGCGTGCGTAGAGTTGTATCGGTGGTCGATAGAACTTGAGGGAATATTTGTTCTACTTTTAGCTCCTCGTTGGGTTTGACACTCTTACTTATCGAAAGAGGCTACAATTGATCCCCTATACTTGTGGGTTATCAAGATCTTTTTCTGGCACCGTTGCCGGGGAGCAATAGCGCGGGGTGAATATTCTCGTGTGTGCTTGTTTGCTTTATCACTAAGTAATTTTTATTTGGTGTTCTTAGTTGTTTTCTATCTTTAGTTATGGGTAGGAAACACAAAATACCAAAAAAAATTAGTTGTACCTACCGAACCAATGGTTGAAGAACCAATCAAAATCTATCACACTGCTGAAGCTTATTACTTGGATCATCTTCGATCCCTATGTGCTCGTGCTGAAACCCCAACTAGCTTAGTTGAGGGCAAATCTTTAGATGAGCATGCTTGTTATGTGCGACACCGAATATCTGAAAAAGGGAAAACTTTACTGGATCAAATTCATCGTTTGCAATGCTATGCTTGGAATTTATGTGAAATATATGATTATACTTGTTGTTCTGAAGACCCTAAGAAACACCTTCCCTGCCAATGTTTGTTTAGTGATAATGGAATCGTATCCTCTTATTCTAAGGGTGTTTATAGTTACTATGATGTTCAACAAATTTAAGAATTTGTTCCTTTTAAGGGTGCTTACGAAATTGCTTCTTTGATTGAAAAGTATGATGCTACTCTTTACAAATTTGAAAAATTTGCCATACTTAAATATTGCTATGATAATTATGCTTCTAATGCCTATGTTAAACCATATATCGAGGTCTACTCCGCTGTCCAAGAAGAGACTAATATTTTGCAGGAGTCTATGGAAGAAGAAATTGATGAAACTGTGAGCTCATTGGATGAAAAAGATGAGGAGGAGAGCGAAGAACAAAAAGAGGAAGAGCGGATTAGCTACCCGTGCCCACCTTCTAATGAGAGTAACTCTTCAACTCATATTGTTTAATTCCCCTTCATGCTTACCGAAGGATGATTGCTATGATGACTGTTATGATCCCTTTGATTCTCTTGAAATATCCCTTTTTGATGACGCTTGCTATGCTTGTGGCCAAGATGCCAATATGAATGATGCTTATGGAGATGAACTTGCTATAGTTACTTATGTTAAACATGAAATTGTTGCTATTGCACCCACGCATGATAGTCCTATTATCTTTTTGAATTCTCCCGATTACACTATATCGGAGAAGTTTGCACTTATTAAGGATTACATTGATGGGTTGCCTTCTACCGTTGCACATGATGATTTTGATAGATATACTATGCATGTGCTTGCTTCTCCTACTTGCAATTATTATGAGAGAGGAACTATATCTCTACCTCTCTATGTTTCCAATACGATAAAATTGCAAGAAACTGTTTATACTATGCATTGGCCTTTACTAGGTGTGCATGAATTGTTCTTTTATGACATGCCGATGCATAGGAAGAGAGTTAGACTTCGTAATTACATGATATATGTTACCTTGTGCTCACCACTAAATTACAAATCATTGTTAATTAAAATTGGCTTTGATATACCTTGGGATCTGGGTGGATTCACTACTTGAGCACTATATGCCTAGCTTAATGGCTTTAAAGAAAAGCGCTGCCAGGGAGACAACCCGGAAGTTTTAGAGAGTAATTTATTTCTGTTGAGTGCTTTCATATAGTTTAAAAACAAAAAAAATAAAGAGGGGAACCCAAAACTTTTTCTAAAAGAAAAGTGAAAGTGAGAGAGACGAGCATTGTGAAAGTGGGGGACGTTCTTGAACTTTGTTCATGCCCATGGGAACTTTGTGAATCTTAATTACAGAAACTTTTCAACAAAAATAATTATCCCCTTGTACAATTCCATTGTATTATAAAAATAATGTGCCAAGGTTCGCCTTTAGGATGTTTACATTTGCTTGATGGTTTGTACGGTGCAGGACAGAAACTTTGGCTGTAGTGCGCGATTTTACATTTTTAGCTGGAACGTCAAATGGTTCTGATTCTTTTTGTACTGTCTTCCTATACAAATTTTTTATTATTCCTAATTTTGGTAGAATTTTTGAAGTATCAGAAGTATGGTGAATCTTCAGATTATTACAGACTGTTCTGTTTTAGACAGATTCTGTTTTTGATGCATAGTTTGCTTGTTTTTATGAAACTGTCAATTTATATTAGTGGATTAAGCCACAAAAAAAATTATATTACAGTATATACAATGCAAAAAAACAAAATATGAATTTGTTTGCAACAGTACTTAGAGTAGTGATTTGCTTTAATATACTAACGGATCTTACCGAGTTTTCTGTTGAAGTTTTGTGTGGATGAAGTGTTCGATAATTGAGAAGGTCTCGATGTGACAAGAAGGAAGAGAGGCAAGAGCTCAAGCTTGGGGATGCCCGAGGCACCCCAAGTAAATATTCAAGGAGACTCAAGCGTCTAAGCTTGGGGATGCTGGGGAGGCATCCCCTCTTTCTTCAACAAGTATCGGTATGTTTTCAGATTCGTTTCGTTCATGCGATATGTGCAATCTTGGAGCGTCTTTTGCATTTAGTTTTCATTTTTCTTTTATGCACCATGCTGGTATGAGATAGTCCTTGGTTGATTTATAGAATGCTCTTTGCACTTCACTTATATCTATTGAGTATGGCTTTATAGAATGTTTCATGTGCTTCACTTATATCATTTGAAGTTTGGATTGCCTGTTCCTCTTTACATAGACAACTGCCATTTGTAGAATGCTCTTTTGCTTCACTTATATTTGTTAGAGCACGATCATATCTTTTGTAGAAAGAATTAAACTCTCTTGCTTCACTTATATCTATTTAGAGAGATGACAGGAATTGGTCATTCACATGGTTAGTCATAAAATCCTACATAAAACTTGTGGATCACTGAATATGATATGTTTGATTCCTTGCAATAGTTTTGCGATATAGAGAGTGTAATATTAGAGTCATGCTAGTGGGTAATTGTGGATTGTAGAAATACTTGTGTTGAGGTTTGTGATTCCCGTAGCATGCACGTATGGTGAACCGTTATGTAACGAAGTCGGAGCATGATTTATTTATTGATTGTCTTCCTTATGAGTGGCGGTCGGGGATGAGCGATGGTCTTTTCCTACCAATCTATCCCCCTAGGAGCATGCGCGTAGTACTTTGTTTCGATGACTTATAGATTTTTCCAATAAGTATGTGAGTTCTTAATGACTAATGTTGAGTCCATGGATTATACGCACTCTCACCCTTCCACCATTGCTAGCCTCTCTAGTACCGTGCAACTTTTGCCGGTACCTTAAACCCACCATATACCTTCCTCAAAACAGCCACCATACCTACCTATCATGGCATTTCCATAGCCATTCCGAGATATATTGCCATGCAACTTCCATCATCATCATATACATGACTTGAGCATTCATTGTCATATTGCTTTGCATGATCGTAAGATAGCTAGCATGATGTTTTCATGGCTTGTCCGTTTTTTGATGTCATTGCTACGCTAGATCATTGCACATCCCGATACACCGCCAGAGGCATTCATATAGAGTCATATCTTTGTTCTAGTATCGAGTTGTAATATTGAGTTGTAAGTAAATAAAAGTGTGATGATCATCATTATTAGAGCATTGCCCAAAAAAAGAGGACAAAGAAGCCTAAATAAAAAAAGGGGCCAAAGAAGCCCGCAAAAAAAGGGGCAACGTTACTATCCTTTTACCACACTTGTGCTTCAAAGTAGCACCATGTTCTTCATTTAGAGAGTCTCTTGAGTTATCACTTTCATATACTAGTGGGAATTTTTCATTATAGAACTTGGCTTGTATATTCCGATGATGGGCTTCCTCAAATGCCCGAGGTCTTCATGAGCAAGCAAGTTGGATGTACACCCACTTAGTTTCAGTTTGATCTTTCATATACTTATAGCTCTAGTGCATCCGTTGCATGGCAATCCCTACTCACTCACATTGATATCTATTGATGGGCATCTCCATAGCCCATTGATATGCCTAGTTTATGTGAGACTATCTTCTCCTTTTTGTCTTCTCCACAACCACCATTCTATTCCACCTATAGTGCTATGTCCATGGCTCACGCTCATGTATTGCGTGAAAGTTGAAAAGGTTTGAGAACATCAAAACTATGAAACAATTGCTTGGCTTGTCATCGGGGTTGTGCATGATGTAATATTCTGTGTGGTGAAGATGGAGCATAGCCAGACTATATGATTTTGTAGGGATAACTTTCTTTGGCCATGTTATTTTGAAAAGACATGATTGCTTTATTAGGCTTGAAGTATTATTGTTTTCATGTCAAATGATAGACTATTGCTTTGAATCACTTGTGTCTTAATATTCATGCCATGATTAGACATATGATCAAGATTATGCTAGGTAGCATTCCACATCAAAAATTATCTTTTTTAACATTTACCTACTCGAGGACGAGCAGGAATTAAGCTTGGGGATGCTGATACGTCTCCGTCGTATCTATAATTTTTGATTGTTCCATGCCAATATTATTCAACTTTCATATACTTTTTGGCAACTTTTTATATTATTTTTGGGACTAACGTATTGATCCAGTGCCCAGTGTCAGTTCCTGTCTATTGCATGTTTTTGGTTTCGCAGAATATCCATATCAAACGAAGTCCAAACGGGATAAAAACGGGCAGAGCTTATTTTTCGAAAATATGGAAAATTCGGAAGGAAAATCAACGCGAACCAGTGCCCAATGTGGTCACGAGGCAGGGGCGCCCCCCCCCCCCTAGGGCGCGTCCCTACCCTTGTGAGCCCACGGTAAGGTGGTTGACGCTCTTCTTTTGCCGCAAGAAAGCTAATATTCGGGAAAAAATCACGGCGAAGGTTTCAGGCCAATCGGAGTTACAGATCTCCATATATATACGAAACAGTGAAACAGAGCCAGAACAGAACGCAGAAACAGAGAGAGACAGGGAGACAGATCCAATCTCGGAGGGGCTCTCGGCCCTCCCACGCCATGGAGGCCATGGACCAGAGGGGAAACCCTTCTCCCATCTAGGGAGGAGGTCAAGGAAGAAGAAGAAGGAGGGGGGGCTCTCTCCCCCTCGCTTCCGGTGGCACCGGAGTGCCACCGGGGGCCATCATCATCACCACGATCTTCACCAACAACATCACCGCCATCATCACCAACTCTTCCCCCCTCTATGCAGCGGTGTAACCCCTCTCTTATCCGCTGTAATCTCTACTTAAACATGGTTCTCAACGCTATATATTATTTCCCAATGATGTATGGCTATCCTATGATGTTTGAGTAGATCTGTTTTGTCCTAATGGCTATTTGATGATCATGATTGATTTGAGTTGTAAGTTTTATTATTGGTGCTGTCCTATGGTGATCTCCGTGTCGTGCAAGCGTGAGGGATTCCCGATGTAGGGTTTGCAATATGCTTATGATTTGCTTATGGTGGGTGGTGTGAGTGACAGAAGCACAGACCCGAGTAAGTAGGTTGTTTGCGTATGGGATAAAGGGGACTTGATGCTTTAATGCTATGGTTGGGTTTTACCTTAATGAATCTTTAGTAGTTGCGGATGGTTGCTAGAGTTCCAATCATAAGTGCATATGATCCAAGTAGAGAAAGTATGTTAGCTTATGCATCTCCCTCAAATAAAATGGCAATAATGATTACCGGTCTAGTTATCGATTGCCTAGGGAAAAATAACTTTCTTGTTGACAAAAGCTCTCTACTAAAACTAATTTAGTTGTGTCTTCATCTAAACAGCCCCTAGCTTTTATTTTCGTGTTCTTTACTTTCTTGCAAGCTTACCCAAAAACACCTACAAAGTACTTCTAGTTTCATACTTGTTCTAGGTAAAGCGAACGTCAAGCGTGCGTAGAGTTGTATCGGTGGTTGATAGAACTTGAGGGAATATTTGTTCTACCTTTAGCTCCTCGTTGGGTTCGACACTCTTACTTATCGAAAGAGGCTACAATTGATCCCCTATACTTGTGGGTTAGCAGGGGGAGTCCTACTCCCGGTGGGAGTAGGACTCCTCCTAGCGTGCCTCCTCCCTGGCTGGCCACACCCCCCCTTGGTCCTTTATATACAGGGGCAGGGGGCACCCCAATGACACAACAATTGATCTGTTTGATCTTTTAGCCGTGTGCGGTACCCCCCTCCACCATAGTCCACCTCAATAATACTATAGGGGGTGCTTAGGCGAAGGCCTGCGTCTGTAGAACATCAACATCGTCACCACGCCGTCGTGCTGATGAAACTCTCCCTCAACGCTCGGCTGGATCGAAGTTCGTGGGACGTCATCAGGCTGAACGTGTGCTGAACTCGGAGGTGTCGTACGTTCGGTACTTGATCGGTCGGATCATGAAGACGTACGACTACATCAACCGCGTTGTGCTAACGCTTCCGCTTTCGGTCTATGAGGGTACGTAGACAACACTCTCCCCTCTCGTTGCTATGCATCACCATGATCTTGCGCGTGTGTAGGAATTTTTTTGAAATTACTACGTTCACCAACAGTGGCATCCGAGCCAAGTTTTATGCGTAGATGTCATATACATGAGTAGAACACAAGTGAGTTGTGGGCGATATAAATCATACTGCTTACCAGCATGTCATACTTTGGTTCGGCGGTATTGTTGGATGAAGCGGCCCGGACCGACATTACGCGTACGCTTACGCGAGACTGGTTCTACCAACGTGCTTTGCACACAGGTGGCTGGCGGGTGTCAGTTTCTCCAACTTTATTTGAACCGAGTGTGGCTACACCCGGTCCTTGCGAAGGTTAAAACAACACCAAATTTACAAACTATCGTTGTGGTTTTGATGCGTAGGTAAGAACGGTTCTTGCTAAGCCCGTAGCAGCCACGTAAAACTTGCAACAACAAAGTAGAGGACGTCTAACTTGTTTTTGCAGGGCATGTTGTGATGTGATATGGTCAAGACATGATGCTAAATTTTATTGTATGAGATGATCATGTTTTGTAACCGAGTTATCGGCAACTGGTAGGAGCCATATGGTTGTCGCTTTATTGTATGCAATGCAATCACCCTGTAATGCTTTACTTTATCACTAAGCGATAGCGATAGTCGTGGAAGCATAAGATTGGCGAGACGACAATGATGCTACGATGGAGATCAAGGTGTCGCGCTGGTGACGATGGTGATCATGACAGTGCTTCGGAGATGGATATCACAAGCACAAGATGATGATGGCCATATCATATCACTTATATTGATTGCATGTGATGTTTATCTTTTATGCATCTTATCTTGCTTTGATTGACGGTAGCATTATAAGATGAGCTCTCACTAAATTTCAAGATAAAAGTGTTCTCCCTGAGTATGCACATTGCCAAAGTTCGTCGTGCCCAGACACCACGTGATG
Source organism: Triticum urartu (assembly GCF_056163025.1). Lineage (NCBI taxonomy): Eukaryota > Viridiplantae > Streptophyta > Magnoliopsida > Poales > Poaceae > Triticum > Triticum urartu. The sequence goes on from NC_141876.1 coordinate 334,599,816, forward strand.
ATCGGGTGTGATAAGCTCTACGTCCATCTACAACGGGTGCAAGCCAGTTTTGCACACGCAAAATACTCAGGTTAAACTTGACGAGCCTAGCATATGTAGATATGGCCTCGGAACACTGAGACCGAAAGGTCGAGCGTGAATCATATAGTACATATGATCAACATAGTGATGTTCACCATTGAAAACTACTACATTTCACGTGATGATCGGTTATGGTTTAGTTGATTTGGATCACGTGATCACTTAGAAGATTAGAGGGATGTCTTTCTAAGTGGGAGTTCTTAAGTAATATGATTAATTGAACTTAAATTTATCATGAACTTAGTACCTGATAGTATCTTGCTTGTCTATGTTTGATTGTAGATAGATGGCCCATGCTGTTGTTCCATTGAATTTTAATGCGTTCCTTGAGAAAGCAAAGTTGAAATATGATGGTAGCAATTACACGGACTGGGTCCGTAACTTGAGGATTATCCTCATTGCTGCTCAGAAGAATTACGTCCTGGAAGCACCGCTGAGTGCCAGGCCTGCTGCTGATGCAACTGCAGACGTTAAGAACGCCTGGCAGAGCAAAGCTGATGACTACTCGATAGTTCAGTGTGCCATGCTTTACGGCTTAGAACCGGGACTTCAACGACGTTTTGAACGTCATGGAGCATATGAGATGTGCCAGGAGTTGAAGTTAATATTTCAAGCAAATGCCCGGATTGAGAGATATGAAGTCTCCAATAAGTTCTACAGCTGCAAGATGGAGGAGAGTAGTTCTGTGAGTGAGCATATACTCAGAATGTCTGGGTACCATAATCACTTGACTCAGCTGGGAGTTAATCTTCCGGTTGATAGTGTCATTGACAGAGTTCTTCAATCACTGCCACCAAGCTAAAAAAGCTTCATGATGAACTATAATATGCAAGGGATGAATAAGACAATTCCCGAGCTCTTCGCAATGCTAAAAGCTGCGGAAGTAGAAATCAAGAAGGAGCATCAAGTGTTGATGGTCAATAAGACCACCAGTTTCAAGAAAAAGGGTAAAGGGAAGAAGAAGGGGAACTTCAAGAAGAACAGCAAGCAATTTGCTGCTCAGGAGAAGAAACCCAAGTCTGGACCTAAGCCTGAGACTGGGTGCTTTTACTGCAAGCAGACTAGTCACTGGAAGCGGAACTGCCCCAAGTATTTGGCGGATAAGAAGGATGGCAAGGTGAACAAAGGTATATGTGATATACATGTTATTGATGTGTACCTTATTAGAGCTTGCAGTAGCACCTGGGTATTTGATACTGGTTCTGTTGCTAATATTTGCAACTCGAAACAGGGACTACGGATTAAGCGAACACTGGCAAAGGACGAGGTGACGATGCGCGTGGGAAATGGTTCCAAAGTCGATGTGATCGCAGTCGGCACGCTACCTCTACATCTACCTTCGGGATTAGTATTAGACCTAAATAATTGTTATTTGGTGCCAGCGTTGAGCATGAACATTATATCTGGATCTTGTTTGATGCGAGATGATTATTCATTTAAATCAGAGAATAATGGTTGTTCTATTTATATGAGTAATATCTTTTATGGTCATGCAACCTTGAAAAGTGGTCTATTTTTGATGAATCTCGATAGTAGTGATACACATATTCATAATGTTGAAGCCAAAAGATGCAGAGTTGATAATGATAGTGCAACTTATTTGTGGCACTGCCGTTTAGGTCATATCGGTATAAAGCGCATGAAGAAACTCCATACTGATGGACTTTTGGAACCACTTGATTATGAATCACTTGGTACTTGCGAATCGTGCCTCATGGGCAAGATGACTAAAATGCCGTTCTCTGGTACTATGGAGAGAGCAACAGATTTGTTAGAAATCATACATACAGATGTATGTGGTCCGATGAATGTTGAGGCTCGTGGCTGATATCGTTATTTTCTCACCTTCACAGATGATTTAAGCAGATATGGGTATATCTACTTAATGAAGCATAAGTCTGAAACGTTTGAAAAGTTCAAAGAATTTCATAGTGAAGTTGAAAATCATCGTAACAAGAAAATAAAGTTTCTACGATCTGATCATGGAGGAGAATATTTGAGTTACGAGTTTGGTCTACATTTGAAACAATGCGGAATAGTTTTGCAACTCACGCCACCCGGAACACCACAACGTAATGGTGTGTCCGAACGTCGTAATCGTACTTTACTAGATATGGTGCGATCTATGATGTCTCTTACAGATTTACCGCTATCATTTTGGGGTTATGCTTTAGAGACGGCCGCATTCACGTTAAATAGGGCACCATCGAAATCCGTTGAGACGACGCCTTATGAACTATGGTTTGGCAAGAAACCAAAGTTGTCGTTTCTGAAAGTTTGGGGCTGCGATGCTTATGTGAAAAAGCTTCAACCTGATAAGCTCGAACCCAAATCATAGAAATGTGTCTTCATAGGATACCCAAAGGAGACTGTTGGGTACACCTTCTATCACAGATCCGAAGGAAAGACATTCGTTGCTAAGAATGGATCCTTTCTAGAGAAGGAGTTTCTCTCGAAAGAAGTGAGTGGGAGGAAAGTAGAACTTGATGAGGTAACTGTACCTGCTCCTCTATTTGAAAGTAGTTCATCACAGAAACCGGTTTCTGTGGAGCCTACACCAATTAGTGAGGAAGTTAATGATGATGATCATGGAAATTCAGATCAAGTTACTACTGAACCTCGTAGATCAACCAGAGTAAGATCCGCACCAGAGTGGTACGGTAATCCTGTTCTGGAAGTCATGCTACTAGATCATGATGAACCTACGAACTGCGAAGAAGTGATGGTGATCCCAGATTCCGCAAAATGGCTTGAGGCCATGAAATCTGAGATGGGATCCATGTATGAGAACAAAGTGTGGACTTTGGTTGACTTGCCCGATGATCGGCAAGCAATTGAGAATAAATGGATCTTCAATAAGAAGACTGACGCTGACGGTAATGTTACTGTCTACAAAGCTTGACTTGTTGCGAAAGGTTTTCGACAAGTTCAAGGGATTGACTATGATGAGACCTTCTCACCCGTAGTGACGCTTAAGTCTGTCCGAATCATGTTAGCAATTGCCGCATTTTATGATTATGAAATTTGGCAAATGGATGTCAAAACTACATTCCTGAATGGATTTCTGGAAGAAGAGTTGTATATGATGCAACCGGAAGGTTTTGTCGATCCAAAGGGAGCTAACAAAGTGTGCAAGCTCCAGCGATCCATTTATGGACTGGTGCAAGCCTCTCGGAGTTGGAATAAACGCTTTGATAGTGTGATCAAAGCATTTGATTTTGTACAGACTTTTGGAGAAGCCTGTATTTACAAGAAAGTGAGTGGGAGCTCTGTAGCATTTCTGATATTATATGTGGATGACGTATTGTTGATTGGAAATGATATAGAATTTCTGGATAGCATAAAGGGATACTTGAATAAGAGTTTTTCAATGAAAGACCTCGGTGAAGCTGCATATATATTGGGCATCAAGATCTATAGAGATAGATCAAGACGCTTAATTGGTATTTCACAAAGCACATACCTTGACAAAGTTTCGAAGAAGTTCAAAATGGATCAAGCAAAGAAAGGGTTCTTGCCTGTGTTACAAGGTGTGAAGTTGAGTAAGACTCAATGCCCGACCACTGCAGAAGATAGAGAGAAAAATAAAGATGTTCCCTATGCTTCAGCCATAGGCTCTATCATGTATGCAATGTTGTGTACCGGACCTAATGTGTGCCTTGCTATAAGTCTAGCAGGGAGGTACCAAAGTAATCCAGGAGTGGATCACTGGACAGCGGTCAAGAACATCCTGAAATACCTGAAAAGGACTAAGGATATGTTTCTCGTTTATGGAGGTGACAAAGAGCTCATCGTAAACGGTTATGTTGATGCAAGCTTTCACACTGATCTGGATGATTCTAAATCGCAAACCGGATACGTGTTTACATTAAATGGTGGAGCTGTTAGTTGGTGCAGTTCTAAACAAAGTGTTGTGGCGGGATCTACATGTGAAGCGGAGTACATAGCTGCTTCGAAAGCAGCAAATGAAGGAGTCTGGATGAAGGAGTTCATATCCGATCTAGGTGTCATACCTAGTGCATCAGGTCCAATGAAAATCTTTTGTGACAATACTGGTGCAATTGCCTTGGCAAAGGAATCCAGATTTCACAAGAGAACCAAACACATCAAGAGACGCTTCAATTCCATCCTGGATTTAGTCTACGTGGGAGACATAGAAATTTGCAAGATGCATACGGATCTGAATGTTGCAGACCCATTGACTAAGCCTCTTCCACGAGCAAAACATGATCAGCACCAAGGCTCCATAGGTGTTAGAATCATTATTGTGTAATCTAGATTATTGACTCTAGTGCAAGTGGGAGACTGAAGGAAATATGCCCTAGAGGCAATAATAAAGTTATTATTTATTTCCTTATATCATGATAAATGTTTTTTATTCATGCTAGAATTGTATTAACCGGAAACATAATACATGTGTGAATACATAGACAAACAGATTGTCACTAGTATGCCTCTACTTGACTAGCTCGTTGATCAAAGATGGTTATGTTTCCTAACCATAGACATGAGTTGTCATTTGATTAACGGGGTCACATCATTAGGAGAATGATGTGATTGACATGACCCATTACGTTATCTTAGCACACTATCATTTAGTATTCTGCTATTGCTTTCTTCATGAGTTATACATGTTCGTATGACTATGAGATTATGCAACTCCCGTTTACCGGAGGAACACTTTGTGTGCTACCAAACGTCACAACGTAACTGGGTGATTATAAAGGTGCTCTACAGGTGTCTCCAAAGGTACCTGTTGGGTTGGCGTATTTCGAGATTAGGATTTGTCACTCCGATTGTCGGAGAGGTATCTCTGGGCCCTCTCGGTAATGCACATCACTTAAGCCTTGCAAGCATTGCAACTAATGAGTTAGTTGCAGGATAATGTATTACGAAACGAGTAAAGAGAACTGCCGGTAACGAGATTGAACTAGGTATTGAGATACCGACGATCGAATCTCGGGAAAATAACATACCGATGACAAAGGGAACAACGTATGTTGTTATGCGGTTTGACCAATAAAGATCTTCGTAGAATATGTGGGAGCCAATATGAACATCAAGGTTCCTCTATTGGTTATTGACCGGAGACATGTCTCGGTCATGTCCACATAGTTCTCGAACACGTAGGGTCCGCACGCTTAAAGTTTCGATGACAGTTGTATTATGAGTTTATATGATTTGATGTACCGAAGGTTGTTCGGAGTCCCGGATGTGATCCCGGACATGACAAGGAGTCTCTAAATGGTCGAGACATGAAGATTGATATATTGGAAGCCTATGTTTCAATATCGGAAGTGTTCCCGGTGAAATCGGGATTTTACCGGAGTACCGGGAGGTTACCGGAACCCCTCGGGGACTTAATGGGCCTTAGTGGGCCTAGGTGGAAGAGAGGAGAGGCGGCTAGGGCTGGGCCGCGCGCCCCTCCCCCCAGTCCGAATAGGACAAGGAGAGGGGGGTGGCACCCCCCTTCCTTCTTCTCCTCCACTCTTTCCCCCTCCCAAGTCTTAATCCAACTAGGAAAAGGGGGGAGTCCTACTCCTGGTGGGAGTAGGACTCCTCCTGGCGCGCCTCCTCCCTGGCCGGCCGCACCCCCCCCCCCTTGCTCCATTATATAAAGGGACAGGGGGCACCCCAAAGACACAACAATTGATCTGTTTGATCTTTTAGCCGTGTGCGGTGCCCCCCTCCACCATAGTCCACCTCGATAATACTATAGTGGTGCTTAGGCGAAGCCCTGCGTCGGTAGAACATCAACATCGTCACCGTGCTATCGTGCTGATGAAACTCTCTGTCAACACTCGGCTAGATCGGAGTTCGAGGGACGTCATCGGGCTGAACGTGTGCTGAACTCGGAGGTGCCGTACATTCGGTACTTGATTGGTCGGATCGTGAAGACGTACGACTACATCAACCGTGTTGTGCTAACGCTTCCACTTTCGGTCTACGAGGGTACATAGACAACACTCTCCACTCTCGTTGCTATGCATCACCATGATCTTGTGTGTGCGTGGGAATTTTTTTGAAATTACTAAGTTCACCAACAGTTACAATGCTTACAAGGCCATGTGCGCACTAGGCATGGTGTACCAGTCTGGGGGCACAAAAAATAGGGGGTATGCTCAGCCCCACTACTAAACTAGAAACTAAGCGCCGAGGAAGATGTTTTGTAATCTGGTGGCGCCCGCCTTGGCCCAAAGGAGCGCCTCGTCCTTGATGGTGTCGGAGGTGAGGGTGATCTATGGTCTTGCTCCCTCAAAGATGCAAGCATTGCGGTGCTTCCATAGCCACCACGCTGACATGATTATAAGGGATGATAGGCCCTTGCGCATGGAGGCCGGCGCGAGGTCTAGAGAGGAGCTCCACCAGATCTGAAATGGCATGTCGGGGGTGGGGAGGCCAGTCGGCGCACGAGCCCAACCCAGAATCTCATGCCAAACTTGGGAGAGAAAGAGCAGCCGGCATGATATGTGTTTTGCTTGGAGCATCTTCTATTATTTGAGTCTTTGCTTTTTAGTTTGCCACAATCATCCTTGCTGTACACACCTTTTGAGAGAGACATGCATGAATTGTGATTTATTAGAATACTCTATGTGCTTCAATTATATCTTTTGAGCTAGGCAATTTTGCTCTAGTGCTTCACTTATATCTTTTTAGAGCACGACTGTGGTTTTATTTTATAGAAATTGATAAACTCTCGTACTTCACTTATATTATTTTGAGAGTCTCTAAACAGCATGGTAATTTGCTTTGGTTATAAATTTAGTCCTAATATGATAGGCATCCAAGAGGTATATAATAAAAACTTTCATATAAAGTGCATTGAATACTATGAGAAGTTTGATTCCTTATGATTGTTTTGAGATATGAAGATGATGATATTAGAGTCATGCTAGTAAGTAGTTGTCAATTTGAGAAATACTTGTGTTAAGGTTTGTGAGTCCCGTAGGATGCACGTAAGGTGAACCGTTACATAATGAAGTTGGAGCATGCGATATTTTTTGATTGTCTTCTTTATGAGTGGCGGTCGGGGACGAGCGATGGTCTTTTTCTACTAATCTATCCCCCCTAGGAGCATGCGCGTAGTACTTTGTTTCGATGACTAATAGATTTTTGCAATAAGTATGTGAGCTCTTTATGACTAATGTTGAGTCCATGGATTATACGCACTCTCACCCTTCCACCATTGCTAGCCTCTCTTGTACCGAGCAACTTTCACCGGTATCATAAACCCACCGTATACCTTCCTCAAAACAGCCACCATACCTACCTACTATGGCATTTCCTTAGCCATTCTGAGATATATTGCCATGTAAATTTCCACTGTTCCGTTTATTATGACACACATCATCATTTTCATATTGCTTTGCATGATCATGTAGTTGACATCGTATTTGTGGCAAAGCCACCGTTCATCATTTTTTACATGTCGCTCTTGATTCATTGCACATACTGGTACACCGCCGGAGGCATTCATATAGAGGCATATCTTGTTCTAGTATCGAGTTGCAATTTTTCAGTTGTAAGTAAATAGAAGTATGATGATCTTCCTTTTTAGAGCATTGTCCCATGTGAGGAAATAAAACAAAAAAAGAGAGAAAGAAAAAAGAGAAAAGAAGAGAAAGGAAGAAAAAAGAAAAAGAAAGAAAGAAAAATGAGAGAAAAAGAGAGAAGGGGCAATGTTACTATCCTTTTCCATACTTATGCTTCAAAGTATCACCTTAATATTCATGAGAGAGAGTCTCCTATGTTATCACTTTCATATACTAGTGGGAATTTTTGATTATAGAACTTGGCTTGTATATTCCAACGACGGGCTTGCTCAAAATGCCCTAGGTATTCTTGAGCAAGCAAGTTGGATGCACACCCACTTAGTTTTCTTTTTGAGCTTTCATAAACTTATAGCTCTAGTGCATCCGTTGCATGGCAATCCCTACTCGGTCACATTGATATCTATTAATGGGCATCTCCATAGCTCGTTGATACGAGTAGTTGATGTGAGACTATCTCCCTCTTTTTGTCTTCTCCACAACCACCTTCTATTCCACCTATAGTGCTATGTCCATGTCTCATGCCCATGTATTGCGTGAAAGTTGAAAAGGTTTGAGAACATCAAAAGTATGAAACAATTGCTTGGCTTGTCATCGGGGTTGTGCATGATTTAAATATTTTGTGTGATGAAGATGGAGCATAGCCAGTCTATATGATTTTGTAGGGATAAGCTTTCTTTGGCCATGTTATTTTGAGAAGACATAATTGCCTTGTTAGTATGCTTGAAGTATTATTGTTTTTATGTCAATATTAAAATTTTGCTTTGAATCATACGGATCTGAACATTCATGGCACAATAGAGAAAATTACATGGATAAATATGTTAGGTAGCATAGCACATCAAAAATTCTGTTTTATCATTTACCTACTCGAGGACGAGCAGAAATGTAACGCCTGGATAATTAAGATACAGTGAACCTATGATAATGATGCCACGTCACCTCCGTTAGTATTGCTAATCTCTCGTTAGTTCAAAAACCGGTTAAAAATCAATTCAAATATGGCAAACAACAAAAGTTTCAAACTTCAAAACTAAAATGTTCGTAGTGTGCCAAACAATGCCTAGGTATTTAAGGTGAAGGAAACACACTTTTACAGAATGCCTAAATATTTTAAATTGAATTAAAACAAAAAGGAAATAAATAAAAGAAAAAGGAAAAAACCTAACAAAACTAAAGAGAAAAGGAAAACCCCCCAAACCCCCTGGGCCAACTGGCCCAGCTAACCAACAGCCAGGCCGGCCCAACCGGCCCAGGCCGCCCTCACTCCCCATAACCCCCTGGGCGACCAAACCCTAACCCCCCAACCCACTCACTCACCCCACTCCCCCACCCACGTCGCCCCCTCTCCCGATCCCCATCTGGATTGGGGCATCACCCATCGCCGCCGCCCGAGGACCCCGCCGGAGACCACCTCGCCGGAGCCACCCCGCCGGATCGCCGCTCGCCTCCCCGTCGCCCGGTCGTCACCGTCCTCCTCCTCAACCCCCACTACCTAGACCCCACGGCCCCATGGTGAGTGAGGGAGTCCTGGACTAAGGGGTCCTCGGGCGTCCGGCCTGTTATCCATGGGCCGGACTGATGGGCTGTGAAGACATGAAGACCGAAGACTCTACATGTGTCCGGATTGGACTCTCCTTGGCCGTGGAAGGCAAGCTTGGCGACTGGCTATGAAGATTCCTTCTTATGTAACTGACTCTATGTAAACCCTAGATCCCCTCGATGTCTATATAAACCAGAGGGGATAGTCCGGAAAGACATATTCATTACCATAGTCATATAGGCTAGGCTTCTAGGGTTTAGCCATCACAATCTCATGGTAGATCAACTCTTGTAACACCCATATTCATCAATATCAATGAAGAAGGACGTAGGTTGTTACCTCCATAGAGAGGGCCCGAACCTAGGTAAACATTGTGTCCCCTGTCTCCTGTTACCATCGATCCTAGACGCACAGTTCGGGACCCCCTACCTGAGATCCGCCAGTTTTGACACCGACATTGGTGCTTTCATTAAGAGTTCCACTGTGCCGTCCATGAAAGGTTCGATGGCTCCTTCAATCGTCTACAGCGATGCTGTCCAAGGAGAAACCTTCCTCCCCGGACAGATTTTCGTGTTCAGCGGCTTCGTACTGCGACCAACTCGCTTGGCCATCTGGTGCAGATCGATAGCTACGCCCCTGGCCACCAGGTCAGGTTTGGAAGCTTGAACTACGTCACGGATATCCGTGGAGACTTGATCTTCAATGGATTTGAGACCGCAGCGATCGCTCCCCCTCGCTCCGATGAACATGACCTAAATCTGTCACCAGATCACATCCAGTGGATGGTCCCTGCTACTGCGACGGCCTTAGAACCGGAGCAGATCGTGCCATCCGAAGTCACAGAGTCCCCGGCGTTGGAGCCGCACACGGACTCGGCACCCCGTGATATCTATGTCAATGGAACTCCGGACTTGTCTCCAGCTATGAGTTCCAAATCGGGAATGCCTGCGGACACCGGGCTGGACCGATTATCCATTTTCGAATTTAGCGCCGAAGACATCTTCCAGCACTCACCTTTGGGTGATGTGCTAAACTCTTTAAAGAACTTGTCCTTGGAAAAGGACTCACAGCCAAACTATGTTCGGTTCGAGCCAGAGGCTGACGAGGGGAAATTTTGTTTCCCACCTGCCACCCACTTCATAGCCACTATCGAGACTTAACCGATGTGCTCGATTACGGCTCCGAAGACATCGACGGTATGGACGACGATGCCGAACAGGAGCAAGGCAAAAACCCGTCATTTACTGGACGTTGGACGGCCACCTCTTCGTACGATGTGTACATGGTCGACACACCTAAAAAATCTAGCGACGATGACAAAGGAGATCCAGTTGCGAATAATCCTTCTGAGACACAGCCCAAACGCCGGCTCCCTAAACGCCGCTCTAAGCCTCTTCGCTCAAATGACGGAAATACTGGCACCGGGGAGAATAGTACTCCGGGTGACGCCGAAAACAATGAAGACCCTATCGGGGCTGCATCCGAGCAGGAGGAACAAGACAAGGGGCAAGATAACCCTGATAATCAGACCATGCCCAATGACCCAGACGATGATAGTTATCGTCCAATCTTCGAGGATGATGAGAGCTTCAGCAATGAGGACTTCATCGTGCATGAGGCACCCCTCGAGCAGGAGCACTTCAAGCACTAGCTAATAGCCACTGCAAGAAGCCTGAAGAAAAAGCAGCATCTTCAAGCTGATCAAGACCTGCTCATTGACAGATGGACTAATGTCCTGGCAGCCGAAGAATTTGACCTCAAGCGCCCAGCCAAGAGTTAACCAAAGCGTAGACTACTACCTTAGTTCGATGAGGAGGCACCAAATCCCATACCTCCCTTACGCAATGCGGACCGACCACCACGCGGTCGGGAGAGTGCGGCGGACCGACTACCTCGCGGTTGGGATAAAGCGGCAACTCAGGCCGAACAACAGCCCGCCCCACCACCTCGCAAAAACAGGGACAGAATAGCTCGAGACCATACATACGAACTTCGGCATGAGCTGGATAGTAGAGCAGAACACACCAGATCAATCTACGGATTGCGAGGACGCTTCCTGACTCGGGATGACGGCTACCTATTCGGGCGTGACAAACTTAGTCACACCCGGACCGATAACCGCAGACGCACTCCATCAGAGGTGTGCCGTGAGGCGGCCCGATATAGAAGCGCCGCGCACCCTCTCTGCTTCACTGATGAGGTGCTAGATCACGAATTCCCTGAGGGGTTCAAACCTGTCAATATTGAAACATACGACGGAACAACCGACCCCGCGGTATGGATTGAGGACTTTATCCTCCACATCCACATGGCCCATGGAGACAACCTCCATGCCATCAAATACCTCCCACTGAAACTCAAAGGGCCAGCCAGACACTGGCTGAATAGCCTGCCCAAGAATTCTATCGACAGCTGGGAGGACTTGGAAGAGGCCTTTCTTGACAACTTCCAAGGTACATATGTCCGGCCACCCGATGCTGATGACTTAAGCCACATTGTTCAACAACCTGGAGAATCATCCAGAAAATTCTGGACTAGGTTCCTAACCAAAAAGAACCATATCGTTGACTATCCAGATGCCAAAGCCCTAGAGGCCTTTAAACACAGCATCCGTGACGAATGGCTAGCACGCCACCTCGGCCAAGAAAAACCGAAGTCCATGGCAGCCCTTACGGCACTCATGACCCGCTTTTGCGCGGGAGAGGATAGCGGGCTTGCTTGTAGCAAAAGCACAGCCTGCGAGACAGGCCCCTCCGAGGCCAAGAACAGCTCTGGAAAGATCCGGCACAACCGACACAAACGTCGAAGCAATGGCGACAGGACTGATGACACCACCGTTAACGCTGGATTTAGCGGCTCCAAGTCCGGACAACGAAAGAAGCCCTACAAAAGGAATAGCGAGGGACCATCCAGCTTGGATCGCATACTCGATCGTCCGTGCCAAATGCATGGTACCCCTGACAAACAAGCCAATCACACTAACACAGACTATTGGGTTTTCAAACAGGCTGGCAAGTTAAATGCCGAAAACAAAGAAAAGGGATCACAAAGTGAGGACTAGGATGAAGAGCCCCGGCAGCCGAACACCAGAGGGCATAAGAAATTCCCCCCTCAAGTCAAAATGGTGAACATGATATATGCTACACACATCCCCAAAAGGGAGCACAAGCGAGCACTTAGGGACGTCTACGTGGTAGAGCCAGTCGCCCCAAAATTCAATCCGTGGTCGTCATTCCCGACCACCTTCGATCGCCGAGATCATCCAACTAGTATCCAGCATGGCGGTTCAGCCGCACTGGTCCTCGACCCAGTCATTGACGGATTTCACCTAACATGAGTCCTAATGGACGGTGGTAGCAGCCTCAACCTGCTCTATGAGGATACAGTGCGGAAGATGGGCATTAATCCCTCACGAATCAAAGCCACAAAGACTACCTTTAAAGGAGTCATACCAGGCGTTGAGGCCCACTGCATGGGCTCAATCACGCTGGAGGTGGTCTTCGGTTCCCCGGACAACTTCCGAAGCGAGGAGTTAATCTTCGATATCGTACCCTTCCGCAGTGGCTACCATGCACTACTCGGACGAACCGCGTTTGCTAGATTCAACGTGGTACCACACTATGCTTATCTCAAGCTGAAAATGCCCGGTCTGCGCGGCATCATAATAGTCAACGGAAACACAGAGCGCTCCCTCCGGACAGAGGAGCACACCGCCGCCCTAGCAGCAGAGGTACAAAATGGCCTACTCAAGCAGCATCATAGTCTGGCTGCCGAGCCCCTGGACATCGTTAAGAGGGTCCGGACTACACAGCAACAGGACAACGCAGCTCGTCAAGAGCTCATTTAGAAATTCGGCCTCTGTCCCAATCCCGATGAAGTAGTGGCATTCATACCACGCGTCCATAACTACGCACTCAAAATTCCATGGGCGACGATGGAGGCACAAGCTACCATGGGATCCACGGTTCGGCCGGACCGATCCCGGACACAGATATAACTTTACCATCTCATTTTCCCTTGTTTCAGGTTTCTCCTATGGGGGCCTGCCTCGACGGCCTGATTAACGATCCCGTCAAAGGACTAACACACCGGATTGACACGGAGCAAAGGCGTACATGGGAAGCCCTAGAGGCTAACCGTTTTCAGGACCCACGCGCAGTCCGCCTTCGGGTATGGCATGTCAAATAGCCGGTTGCTTATTGCATTATTTTGTACCAATGTGCTTGGATGCATTAACCCAACTATAAAGGAAACAGTTCTTGAGCCAAGTTCAAGGGCTCCAGACCCTATCTCTGTTCTCCCTCTATTTTCCTTTATATTACTTATTTCCTAGCAGTCATACACTCTGATACGTGTCATATTTGCCAGGGGCTCCCCATCGCCCCACGATACGGCAACAAAGCCCGAACAATCCCTAAAGATAAGTTCGGCATCCCGAATTTGGCATTATATGCATTGGCTCTAAATCATGTCTTTGGTCAACAGTTGGGTTGCCCGACTCCTGTGCTTGCTACCATACGTTCCGCTAAATCGGCTAGGGTAGTAAAGGGAGAACTACTGTGATTGCTCACTGGCCTTGACTAGATGAGCACCTCAGTAGAGAAAGCCGAAAACTGACTGTCATGATACGGCGAGAGCCGGTCAGCTGTTCGAGGGTCCCAAATCGTTGGAGATTTTTTCTGCATTATGTGAAAGATCGGCACATCCCGATCAGATGGTGACAGCCCCCTGGGTCGAACCAAGGGCTGCACCTATGCTTTATTATAACACTCCTATGGATAAGTGAGGGCGTTTAAGTCGTACAGTCTGATTGCCTTGTTCGTTGCGCTAAACAACTCCTTCAAGGACCATACAATTGGATCAAGATTGTTTAGATTCCATCCTGAACACCTCCGTACTACCTACGTGAGGGCAGAAGCCGACGACTGGCCAACCCTCAGATTACATACAAAACGGCCGCACAGGAGGAAACAATTCAAAGCATAACAATATTACATTACGAAACATGCTTTGTTCCCATAATACAAGTCAAAGGTAACATGAATACATTTACTCAAATACAATATCCTCCGAACATTGTGCTGCCGCAAGACGAGAACCCTCCAAAACATCCGCAAAATATCGTTCGGGTGTGCGGTGTTCCTTGCCCTCTGGTGGCCCTCTGGTCACCTCGACGACATCCATCTTCGCCCACGACATCTTGCAACGAGCGAAGGCCATGCGCGCACCTTCAATGCAGGCCGAGAGCTTGACGACGTCCAGCCGAGGACAGGCATTCACCATTAGCCTCACAAGTCTAAAGTAGCTGCTTGGCATAGCTTCGGCTGGCCATAGCTGGATTATGAAATCTTTCATCGCTATTTCGGCCACCCTATGCAGCTCCACCAGCTGTTTCAGCTGATCGATGAAGGACACGGAATGCTCTGGCGCCGCATACTGCGACCAGAATAGCTTCTTCGTAGAACCCCCTCCTTCGACACGGTATAACTCTATGGCATCTGAAACACTGCATGGTAAATCCGCAAATGCTCCTGGGGAACTCCGAACCCGGGTTAGTGAAAGGTACTGCTTCTCCGCATACTTGCTTTGCATCTTAAATGCCTTACCCGCCGTGATCTTCTTGGCCTCCTGGATCTCCTGGAGGGCAGCCTGGGCCTCATTCCATGCGGTCTCTGCGCTCTGACGAGCCTTGGCGAGTTCGGTCCCTTGAACCGACGAATCATGCTCCAAGGCTTCCCATTTCTTGACCGCATCCTGGAGCTCCTACTGGATTTCTTTGACCCGGGCCTTGGACTTCTTACGGGTGGCTTACTGCTGGACAGCCTTCTCCTTGGCCTCGCCCAGGGCCTTGGAAGAGGGGTTAATCATAAGTGGGATGCTCGTCCAAGGAAGGGTAGTAACCAAGCACCGATCCACCCACATATCAAATTATCAAAGTACCGAATGCGACTCATATGAGCGTGATGAAAACTAGCTTGACGATAATTCCCATGTGTCCTCGGGAGCGCTTTCCTTTATATATGAGTTTGTCCAGGCTTGTCCTTTGCTACAAAAAGGATTGGGACATCTTGCTGCACCTTATTTACTTTTATTACTTGTTACCCGTTACAAATTACCTTATCACAAAACTATCTGTTACCGATAATTTCAGTGCTTGCAGAGAATACCTTACTGAAAACCGCTTATCATTTCCTTCTGCACCTTGTTGGGTTCGACAGTCTTACTTATCGAAAGGACTATGATAGATCCCCTATACTTGTGGGTCATCAAGACTCTTTTCTGGCCCCGTTGCCGGGGAGTGAAGCGCCTTTGGTAGGTGGAATTTGGTAAGGAAAATTTTATATAGTGTGCTGAAATTTACTGTCACTTGTTACAATGGAAAGTAATCCTATGAGGGGCTTGTTCGGGATATCTTCACCCCGATCAGTAGAGCAAAGAGTTGCTCCTCAACCTACTGAACCTACTGAAAATGTTTACTTTGAAATTCCTTAGGGTATGATAGAGAAACTGCTGGCTAATCCTTTTACAGGAGATGGAACATTGCATCCCGATTTGCACCTAATCTATGTGGATGAAGATTGTGGATTATTTAAGCTTGCAGGTATGCCCGAGGATGTTATCAAGAAGGTCTTCCCTTTATACTTGAAGAAATTCATTGACATGGTTTAGGCTATGTAATGATATGGGATAATGGAACTACAATCGATTGAAATTGGAATTTCATCAGAAGTTTTATCCTATGGATCTGGTTCATCGTGATCGTAATTATATATATATTTTTTGGCCTCGCGAAGGAGAAAGCATCGCTCAACCTTGGGGGAGGCTTAAGTCAATGTTATATTCATGCCCCAATCATGAGCTGTCAAGAGAAATTATTATTCAAAAAATTTATGCTCGGCTTTCTCTCAATAATCGCTCCATGCTCGATACTTCTTGTATTGGATCTTTTATGATGAATACTATTGAATTCAAATGGGATTTATTGGAAAGAGTTAAATGCAACTCTGAAGATTGGGAACTCGACGAAGGTAAGGAGTCAGGTATAACACCTAAGTTTGATTGTGTTAAATCTTTTATGGATACAAATGCTTTCCGTGAATTTAGCACTAAATATGGACTTGACTCTGAGATAGTAGCTTCTTTTTGTGAATCCTTTGCTACTCATGTTTATCTCCCTAGAGAGAAGTGGCTTAATATATCATCCTCCCATTGAGGCAAAAGTAGTTGAACCTATTAATGTTGAAGAAAAGACTATCACTTATAATGTTGATCCTATTGTTCCTACCGCTTATATTGAGAAACCACCTTTCCCTGTTAGAATAAAGGATCATGCTAAAGCTTCAACTATGGTTCGTAAGAGTAATACTAGAACACCTACACCCTTTGAGAAAATTAAAGTTTAACCTAGTATTGCTATGGTTAAAAATCTCTTGTCCGATAATATTGATGGGCATGTTATTTACTTTTGTGATGAAGCTGCTAGAATTGCTAGACCCGATACTAAAAATAAACATAGTCCTGTTGTAGGCATGCATGTTATTTCTGTTAAAATAGGAGATCATTGCTATCATGGCTTATGTGATATGGGTGCTAGTGCGAGTGCAATACCTCATTCTTTATATGAAGAAATTATGCATGATATTGCACCTGCTGAGATAGAAGGTATTGATGTTAGTATTAAGCTTGCCAATAGAGATACTATTTCACCAGTTGGGATTGTTAGAGATGTTGAAGTCTTCTGCGGGAAAGTTAAATATCCTACTGATTTTCTTGTTATTCCTTCCCCACAAGATGACTTTTGCCCCATTATATTTGGTAGACCCTTCTTGAATACTGTTAATGCTAAGATAGACTGCAAAAAGGATGTTGTTTCTGTTGGTTTAGGGGATATGTCTCATGATTTTAATTTTGCTAACTTTCATAGACAACCCCATGATAAAGAATTGCCTAGTAAAGATGAAATTATTGGTCTTGCCTCTATTGCCGTGCCTCCTAATGATCCTTTAGAACAATATTTACTAGACCATGAAAATGATATGTTTATGAATGAAAGAAGGTAAATAGATGAAGTATTCTTTAAACAGGGACCTATTTTGATACACAACTTTCCTGTCGAAATTCTAGGGGATCCTCCTCCACCCAAGGGTGATCCCGTGTTTGAGCTTAAACCATTGTCTGATACTCTTAAATATGCTTACCTTGATGAAAAGAAGATATATCCTGTTATTATTAGTGCTAAACTTTCAGAGCAAGAAGAAGAGAAATTATTGAAAACTCTGAAGAAGCACCGTGCTGCTATTGGATATACTCTTGATGATCTTAAGGGCATTAGTCCCACTCTATGCCAGCACAAAACAAAATTGGAGAAAGACGCTAAACCGGTTGTTGATCAGCAACGACGGTTAAATCCTAAGATGAAAGAAGTGGTAATAAAAGAAATACAAAAGCTTCTGGAGGCAGGTATGATTTATCCCGTTGCTGATAGTCAATGGGTATGTCCTCTCCATTGTGTCCCTAAGAAGGGAGGTATTATTGTTCTTCCTAATGATAAGTATGAATTGATCCCACAAAGAATTGTTATAGGTTATAGAATGGTAATTGATTTCCGCAAACTAAATAAAGCTACTAAAAAGGATCATTACCCTCTACCTTTCATTGATCAACTGCTAGAAAGATTATCCAAACATACACATTTTTGCTTTCTAGACGGTTACTCTGGTTTCTCTCAAATACCTGTGTCGAAAGAGGATCAGGAAAATACCACTTTTACTTGTCCTTTTGATATCTTTGCTTATAGACATATGCATTTTGGTTTATGTAATGCACTTGCTACCTTTCAAAGATGTATGACTGCTATATTCTCTAACTTTTGTGAAAAGATTGTTGAGGTTTTCATGGATGATTTTTCTGTATATGGAACTTGTTTTGATGATTGCTTAAGCAACCTTGATCGAGTTTTGTAGAGATGTGAAGAAACAAATCTTGTCTTGAATTGGGAGAAGTGCCACTTTATGGTTAATGAAGGCATTGTCTTAGAACATGAAATTTATGAAAGAAGTATTGAAGTTGATAAAGCTAAAGTTGATGCTATTGAAAAGATGTCGTGTCCAAAGGACATTAAAGGTATAAGAAGTTTCCTTGGTCATGCCGGTTTTTATAGGAGGTTCATTAAAGACTTCTCAAAAATTTCCAGGCCTCTGACTAATCTCTTACAAAAATATGTTCCTTTTGTTTTTGATGATGATTGTGTAGAAGCATTTGAAATACTTAAGAAAGCTTTTATTTCTGCACCTATTGTTCAGCCTCCTGATTGGAATTTACCCTTTGAAATTATGTGTGATGCTAGTGATTATGTTGTAGGGCTGTTCTAGGACAAAGAGTTGATAAGAAATTAAATGTTATCCAATATGCTAGTAAAACTCTAGACAGTGCCCAAAGAAATTATGCTACTACTAAAAAGGAATTTTTAGCAGTTGTATTTGCTTGTGATAAGTTCAGACCTTATATTGTTGATTCTAAAGTAACTGTTCACACCAATCATGCTTCTAGTAAATATCTTATGGAAAAGAAAGATGCTAAACCTAGACTTATTAGATGGGTTCTCCTACTACAAGAATTTGGTTTGCATATTATTGATAGAAAGGGAGCTGAGAACCCCATTGCAGACAACTTGTCTAGGTTAGAAAATGTTCTTGATGACCCACTACCGATAGATAATAGCTTTCCTAATGAACAATTAGCTGTCATAAATGCTTCTCGTACTACTCCATGGTATGCTGATTATGCTAATTACATTGTTGCTAAATTTATACCACCTAGTTCCACATACCAACAAAATAAAAAGTTTTTCTATGATTTAGGTCATTACTTCTGGGACGACCCACATCTCTATAAAGAAGGAGTAGATGGTGTTATTAGACGTTGTGTACCTGAGCATGAACATGAACAGATCCTACGCAAGTGTCACTCCGAGGCTTATGGAGGACACCATGCTGGAGATAGAACTGCACATAAGGTATTGCAATCCGGTTTTTATTGGCCTACTCTCTCCAAGGATACACGTAAGTTTGTCTTATCTTGTGATGAATGTCAAAGCATTGGTAATATTAGTAGACGTCAAGAAATTCCTATGAATTATTCTCTTGTTATAGAACCATTTGACGTTTGGGGCTTTGATTATATGGGACCATTTCCTTCTTCTAATGGGTATACTGTGATGCCCCCGATTTGACCATACACTAATCATACACGCAAACGTGTACGATCGAGATCAGGGAGTCACGGGAAGATATCAGAACACAAGTCTACAAATAAAATAGGTCATACAAGCATCATATTACAAGCTAGGGGCCTCGAGGGCTCGAATACAAGAGCTCTATCATAGACGAGTCAACAGAAGCAACAATATCTGAGTACAGACATAAGTTAAACAAGTTTGCCTTAAGAAGGCTAGCACAAACTTGGATACATATCGAAAGAGGCGCAGGCCTCCTGCATGGGATCCTCCTAAACTACTCCTGGTCATCGTCAGCGGCTTGCACGTAGTAGTAAGCACCTCTAGAGTAGTAGGAGGCGTCATCGACGGTGGCGTCTGGCTCCTGGACTCCAACGTCTGGTCACAACAACCTGGTATAGAAAGGGGAAAAAGAGGGAGCAAAGCAACTGTGAGTACTCATCCAAAGTACTCGCAAGCAAGGAGCTACACTACATATGTATGCATTGGTATCAAATGGAAAAGGGTAACATATGTGGACTGAACTATAGAATGCCGGAATAAGAGGGGGATAGCTAGTCCTATCGAAGACTATGCTTCTGGCAACCTCCATCTTGCAGAATGCCGAAGAGAGTAGATGGTAAGTTCACCAAGTATCATCGCATAGCATAATCCTACCCGTCGATCCTATCCTCTTCACCCTGTTAAAGAGCGATCATCGAGTTGTATCTGGCACTTGAAAGGGTGCATTTTATTAAGTATGCGGTTCTAGTTTTCATAAGGTCGAGGTACAACTCCGGGTTGTCCTTTTACTGAGTGTCGTGGAATTGTCACGGCAGATATCCTAGTGTGAGGATTTAGTCGTGGAGACATCGCATTGAGGTTAACTTAAAGGGGTTAATCAGGACAAAGGACTCGGGGAGTTTATACTGGTTCGACCCCTTACGATGAAGGTAAAAGCCTAGTCCAGTTTATGGTTGGTATTGCTAGGGTTTCGATGAGCAGGGAGCGAATTTGCTTGACCCGACTCTCGATCTGTTGTTTCTTGTCCTAAGCCGCCGCTAGGTCGTCCCCTTATATACACGGGTAGACACCCTGTGGCTTCAGAATCCCGGCCGGCTTATACAATGTATCCGGCTTGGTGACCTTTTACATATGCCTTACAGTACAAGTTTACATACATGGCAGTTTATACTCATGGGCTTTAAGCCGCCCTTGGGTCTGGGCCCTCTACTAAGCCTATCTATGAATCCCCATGTGACCTTGGGCTTCATTGTGATGAATCTTCATAGGGTTGACCCGGCCCCTCCTGGGCGGGTCATACCTAATAGTCATATCCCCAACATTAGGCCCTAGGTTGATTTGGACTCCTTCATGTCAACCATCAAGACTTACAAAAATCCTTCCATTCCCACTGCGAAAACCTTGTAACCCGCCATGACGTCATCTCCAAGATTTTTGGAAACCCGCCACGATGTCAACTCCAAGATTTTCGGAAACCCGCCACAATGTCATCTTTAATGGATCTTTATCTTAATGTCTTCTCAAAAATCGAGGTGTCCAATTAGCTGGATAACTATCATTTGGCCTCCTCGTCTTTCGCGCCTGCCTGTTTCCTGTCTCCTTATAAATAGCACCCAAAAGCCATCTTCCATTCTTCTCCGTCTCCTTCCTTCCTCACAATGCATCGTCCCTGTACGAACCATGCCGCCGTCGACTCCATTCTTGTCCTTGACTCCGGCCGCTGCATCGCCCTGAGAAGACCAGAGAACTGCAGTGCAACTCCACTACTCTTACAGCTCCAGTAAGTCTTCCTCTGTTCATCACTAATCTGCCATTAGGGTTTCATCAGTGTTCTTCGGTGTTCATCCGCGTTCATCGTCGTCCTTCTTTTCCTCTATTCAGACCCACATATTAGATCTGAAAGATATGGAAAGCTTGCACGGCGGTAGTTTTAGCACTTGTTTTAATACTAGATCACATTCCCTCCGTGACAGATCTCCTCTAGGGCTTCTCTGTTTTTCCACTGTCGCCTTTTATAGATGAATTTATCCTTTTTTTCTAAACGGCAGTAGATCCAAATTTGTAACCTCCATCTGTGGAACTTGTTTGTCTCAGTACTTAGCCAATTTTGTTTCTGGTCATGATTATCTTAGTCATGGCGGCTTACTCCGCCGGCTTACGTGTACCTCATATATCATTAGCCCTCGCTTAAAACGCCATTATAAACATGCTATGTAGTTGTTGATTTGCAATCCCACCAACTAACTTGATCCGACAAATTATTTCTTTTTAGATCGTCCTTTCATCATGCCTCCAAAGATGATGACCACTCGCAACTGGGTCCCTTCCACAGTCACCAAAAGTACTTTGAAAGACTTTGTCATTGTTGGATACTTATCAGAAAAAGTGTCATGTCTTACCGTGCTCCTTACTCGGCTGAAGTGAAACCTCAGCCGAAGGATGGTGAAATTATTGTTTTCACTGACCACATGAACCGGGGCTTCTCACCACCCGGCTCAAAATTCTTTAGAGATGTTCTGCAATTTTTCAAGCTTCATCCGCAAGATATCGGACCCAACTCCATATCAAATATCTGCAACTTCCAAGTTTTCTGCGAGATTTATCTTCAAGAAGAACCTACTGTGGAGCTTTTTAGAGAATATTTCTACCTGAACCGCCAGAACGAATACACCAACGATCCCAGTTTAGAACTTGGCGGGATTTCGATTCTAAGAAGACGGGATGCCATCTTCCCTTTTGTAGTTCTGCCAAGCCATCCTAAGGACTGGAATCAAACATGGTTTTATTGCAAGGATTCCTCACCGTCTGATGAAAATCCAATGCCGGGTTACCGTGCTGATCATCTTGACACCAAATATCAACTTCTTGATAAGCTTTCTGCGTCTGAACGCAAGAAGCTTTTCCCTACAATAAAAAAAGTTCAAGCCTTACTTGGAAATGGCTTAACTGGAGTTGACTTGATCCGCTATTGGGTCGCATGGTGGATCATCCCTCTGAGCCACCGATCTGGTTTGATGTGTAACTACACCAGAGGAACAGATGACCCGTTACATCATAGTTCCATGCGTCTGACTGAAGAAGCCATCGTGGAAATGGCAACCACTCTTGTCAATATAAAGTATGAAGACTGCAGCATAGTAGGGTTGAATCCTTTCTGCAAGCTTAACCCGGCGACAGAGGTAAATCCTTTGACTTCTTTTTCTTCAGAAGTTTAAATATTTGCATAAATTTCAACATGTTATCCCTCCACAGGCTAAATCTGACATTCAGAAAGTCAAGTATGACCATGAGGCTGCCAAGAGAGCTAGAGCTACTGCGATAGCCGCCAAGAAAACTGTCAGAAAATCAAAGAAGAAGAAACCAACCGCCTCTGAGGTACTCAAGCTGGATGACACCTCTGAGTCGGAGGTAGCCCTTGACTCTCTTGCTCTGTTTTTAACCACTTATTGACACTGCTATTACCAGGATGACACGGGGGCCATCCAGGCAGTTGAAGAAGAGGTAAATATCATTCCCTCCAACTCAAAACCTTTACCAAGGTAGAAACTTCGGCGAGTAACCTGGAAAGTAAGGTTTTCACACCCCTTGGCTTATTTAGATCCTCATTTTCTTTTGAAACGATAGCAACATGAGAGCCGCCGACAGACCCGGTCTGGTGGAGATGACAATTTACCCTCCGGCTTACCAAAGACTCCTCGGAAACGCCAGAATGAGGTTCTTTTTGACTTTCAACCCTTGTATTTGTTCAATGAATTACTTTCATTACTCATTTTTTATTCTATCTTTGCAGGAGATTTCCCGATCCTCCTCTGGCGATTCATCACAAACTCAATTGCCGTCCTTCAAAACCGCCCCCGGGTAAAGATAACTACCCTTCTTATATATCTTTACATATGCATCATTATACTGACTTGTCTAAATCCTTTTTTTGGCGGTCAAGCAAAGCCCAAGAAAGCAAAGGTGACTAAGCCGGCTGAGAATCCAAAAACCACTGAACCGGAGCAGCCAAACCTTGTACTAGAACACCCTGAAGAACCAGAGCAGTCAACTTTTGTGCCAGAACATGCTGAACAACCAGAGGACCCTGCCTTCAATGTTCAACCGGATGTGCCTAACCCGTCTACGGACGAAACTGCTATCGATCCATCAAGTATTGAGATGTCAAGCTCAGCTAACCCACCGGAGAAATATAGTGATGATGTTTTAATCACTGGTACCAGATTTGTTGAACCGGGGAACCCAACTGTTCTGGCTAGACACTCTGCTAAACAAGAAGTTATGGAAAGGCAGAAGGTGAGGTTTGACGTCTCACACTATGCTCATCTGAGTACTAGTGAAGTGTTATCTGGTTATCTCAATCAAGTGCACTCTAGCCGCGATTCAGAAATTGAGATGGTCAAGCAGATGCACCAAAAATATGAGGTATGTTCTCCGGCTTATATAAGTTATATACCCAGCTAGCCTCCAAGTCTTCTGATTATGAAAATATTGAGTGATCTATAGAGTTAGAAAACCTTAGAAACCTCTGTCTTAGACTCCCTCCAAGTCCGGTTTGCAACTAAACCGGATGCTTATAATATTTCAATTTGCATTTGTAGCCCCCAAGGGCCGGTTTAATCAGTATGAATGAGCCGGTCCTACTAATTATTGCATAGATCTGAACCGTATAGCCCTCATGAGCCGGTTGAGACTGTTGACAGCTTATCCGACTCATTTGTAGAAAAAAGTCAAGCAATATGCATTAGCCCCCAAGTGCCGAGTAATTATTGCTTGCAAAGCACTTGGGACTTTTTTTAGAAAGAGCTATTCCCTTTGAAAAATTTGCGCGGACAGACATTAGCCCCCAAGTGACAAGTGTTTATTGCTTGAGAAGCACTTGGGACTTGTCTTTTATAACCTACCATGAAACTGAACAACGTTATGCTGTATGCAGGCTGCAAACGCAGAACTGGAATCCCAACTGTCTGAGGCCAAGCCCGGCTGGCAACTCAAGAGGCAGAGACAAAGAAAGATGAATCCAAATTCCAGTTGAGTGTGTCTGAGGCCAAAAAACTGAAGACCAGCTTTACGACAGAGAAAGAGGCTTGGGCCAATGAGAAGACTACCCTGGCACAGTGCGCTGAGAAGGCTGAGGCGGCTCTGGAAGAGGTTACCACTGAACTTACCGATTTAAAAAATCGTGTGTCTCAGCTGGTTGCTGCAATCTTCAGTAAATCACCTTGCTACGTACTCAAGTTGAGTATTTTCCATTATAAGCCGCTACATAACTCATTGTGTAATCTTTACAGGTCCGAGGAGCAGTAATCTGAGCTGAGATACCGTAGTAAAGCTGAAGGCGGTTTACACTCTGGTTGAACAGCTGTACATCGGAGCCTAATGAACTCTTGCCACCATCTCCCTCGTGAATCATGGGCCGACTCTATTAAGTGACATCTTGAAGAAGCTGTCCATCTTGCCCGCTCAGTTTCAAGAAATCAAGCGATCGTGTGCTAGAGCCGGAGTTGTAATAGCTTTAAGCCGTGCTAAAGCCTGGGTGTCAGAATTAGACCCGGCGGATGTAGAAAGAGGGTATCCCAGCCTCAACGAAGATGGAACGCCTTTTGATCAAGAAGATTTTGCTGCTTGTGTCAAGGAAATTCGTCCTCATGCAACCATCATTGTGAGGAAACCAACCTCAGCAAGTATCAGCTGGGTTTTGATGCGGATAATAAGAAGATGGTGACTCCTTCATATAAAGTGATGGACTTAATCCCGCCAATTCGTAAGCACACTTTCGCCCCTGAGATTAACCCATCTGGTCTGATTGATGATGAAGCTGAATTCGTCGCCCTTCATGGCTTTGACTGGTCCAAACCCAACTTCCAGACGGTGGAGGACAACGAACCAGCAAGGGGTGAGGCGCAACCATCCAGTCAACTGGGTCAGGATTCATGAGTCGGGGCCGATTTATTAGCTACTATTTGAGACTTAAAAACAGTTATCTTTTGGGCTCGACATGCCTTGTAATAGGCTAGCTTCAAACTTTTTGCTTTGCTATGCCCTCGTGCATATTTGGCTGTTTTATGATACTTCTTTATCCATCGTGTGAGGATACGCAATGTATGTCTGATGATATTATCAATCCTGAAGTTGTTCCTTCATACAACAGATAAAAAATGTCCTAGCGGTTTAACGCTGGACGGATTATATTGCCCCAAGATGAATTTATCATGATTTATAACCAAAGATGGTGGAAATAATAATCATTAAAAGATATCATACCTGTGATGGTTGATCACACTGTTGGTTTACCAAACTAGTGTAGTGAGGGTTATAACCCACAACTAGAACCCTAATAATTATCAGATGTTGTCGGTTTATGAACAAAACTGGACCGGGTTTTGTTAAAAACACGAGATATTATACTTGCAACTTAGAGTCAAAACCAAGCCGGTTTAATGAACACCGGTGCATTAGAATCATAAAGTATGATAAGTGGCATTAAATAAACCTACAAAATCAAGAGGTTTTGAATTGTCATAACTGTGGCATTGCGTAGATCAAGATAGTTCAAGCTATGGTTCAGATACGACCAAAACCCCCAAGTGATCATCTTGGTGGCCTTACACCTATCAAGAGGGTATAAACTTTGGTTCGAATACGACCAAGCCCCCAAGTGATTTCCCCGGTGGCCTTACGCCAATCAAGAGGGTATAAGCTTTGGTTCGAATACGACCAAACCCCCAAGTGATTTCCCTAGTGGCCTTGCACCAATCAAGAGGGTATAAGCTTTGGTTCGAATATGACAAAAGCCCCAAGTGATATTGTGGGCTATGCCCAAGGGGTACCTATGTTTGAGTTGTGCTTTTACAACAGACTCTCTTTGGTCCCTTTAACCTGGGTAGGAAACCCCCAAGTATATATATATATATATATTTTATAGCCGGTTCAAAGGGTAATCATAACTTCATGCGTAAGCCGGAAACCCCTAGTAACCAAAACTCATTTATGAGGACAGAGGCCCTGCTTTAGCAGGGATGCTGGTTTATTATATCAATCATAATATATACATTGTCTAAATATGTACATAAGGAGAGCCTGTGGCTCAAGCGTAGTATGGCCTAAGCTGAGCAATATTCTAGGGTCGGCGGGTCTCCTCCTCTGACATGCGTGAGTCCTTGTGGTCTCGAACATCGATAAGGTAATATGACCCGTTGTTTAGATTCTTGATGACCACAAAGGGTCCTTTTCTAGGTGGGGACAACTTGTGCATATCAGTCTGATCCTGGATAAGCCGGAGCACCAGGTCGCCTTCTTGAAAAGTTCTGGTTTTAACCCGGCGGCTGTGATAACGGCGCAGATCTTGCTGGTAAATCGCCGAACGAGCTGCTGCTATGTCCCGCTCCTCATCCAACAGATCAAGTGCTTCTTGACATGCTCTTTCATTGTCCGCTTCCACATAAGCCGCCACCTGAGGCGAGTCATGACGGATGTCACTAGGGAGAACCGCCTCTGCTCTGTAAACCATGAAGAAAGGTGTATATCCTGTGGATCTATTTGGGGTGGTGTTGATGCTCCATAACACGGAAGGCAACTCTTCCACCCAACAACCCAGCGTCCTCTGTAGGGGAACCATGAGCCGGGGTTTAATGCCCTTCAAGATCTCTTGGTTTTCCCTTTCAGCTTGACCATTGGATTGGGGTGAGCCACTGATGACACATCAAGCCGGATATGCTCACGTTGACAGAATTCTTACATGGCACCCTTAGAGAGATTAGTGCCATTGTCTGTTATAATGCTGTGTTGAAAGCCAAAACAGAAAATCGCCTTCTTCATGAATTGAACTGCTGTTGCTGCATCACACTTGCTGACCGGCTCTGCCTCTACTCACTTAGTGAACTTATCAACCACCACCAAAAGGTGAGTCTTCTTATCCTTGGATCTTTTGAAAGTCCCAACCATATCGAGCCCCCAAACTGCGAATGGGCAAGTAATGGGAATCATCCTCAACTCTTGAGCCGGCACATGGGCACGGCGTGCAAGTTTCTGGCATCCATCACACCTGCGGACAAGGTCCTCTGCATCAGCCTTAGGTGTTAGCCAATAAAACCCATGACGGAAAGCTTTAGCCACAAGGGACTTTGAACTGGCATAACGGCCACAATCTCCTTCATGAATTTCTCGTAAGATCTCTGTGGCAGCCTGGTTTTTGCCCTCTTTTCTTTGACTGATTTTTAGTTGGTTTGAATTTGAAATTTGGAGTTTTGAATCTTTTCATATGGACTTAAACACTTGGGTACCCCTTGGCTTTCACCCAAGACTACTAGGGAAAACCCTATACACAGAGGTATAGCAGTAGCGTTGGTCAAAACTCGGCGATAGCGCTACTTAGTAGTAGCGCTTGTTACAAAACCATGCTACAACCATTGTTTTAGCGGTAGCGCATCTCCACAGAAAAGCTCTACTACTAAAATTCCCTCACTAATGCCGGTAGGCTAGGAATAGTAGTAGCGGTTCACCCAGAAGCACGCTACTGCTAAATACTTTGTAGCAGCGCATTTATGCTGTAGAGCGCTACTGCTATGAAAAAGAAAATAAATAGAAAAATAAGTAGAAAATTAAATGAAAATGAAAGAAATAGAAAAAGGAGAAATGAAAAAAAGAAAATGTAAAGAAAAAAAAGAAAACGAAAATGAAAACAGAAAGGAATAGCTGTAGCGCGTTTCTCTGAAACATGCTATAGCTATCTTAGCTATAGCGCGTTTCGGCAAAACACGCTACTGCTAGTTTGACTCAAATCCTGGCACCCCGGGCTCAAAATTTCGCTAAGTCCTTTCCCCCCTCTCTACTCCCGGCCCCCCTGTCCCCCAACTGCTCCATCGCCGGCGTCGCCCTGCCGCCTTCGACCACACCGCCACCGCCCGAGGCCGCCTTCGACCACACCGCCGCCGCCCGAGGCCACCTTCGACCTCACAGCCGCCGCCGAGGCCATCGTCGACCTCACCGTCGCCTCCCTTGAGATCACCGCCGCCGCCCTCGACCTCACCGCCGCCGCCCGAGCCAGAGCCTTCCCTCGCCGCCGACCGTAAGGCTCTGCCTCTCCTGTCCTCTACCCTCCTCTCTCTCTCTGCTAGGGCAATTCATATATATGTTGATACTGTGTTCATATGAACCCTAGATTTTTTTAGGGCAGTAGGCATTTTATAGCATTTAGGAAAAATGATTAGCAATTTTTTTAGGAAATTAGCTAGGGAAATTTTTATGAAAATGCCTAAACAGCAATTCCATTTAGCTTTAAACTAATAGAGGGTATATAAATAATAGTAGCATTTAGATTTAAATTAAAAGAGGCTATAAACAAAAAACACTTAGCTATAAAAAATATTTGGACTACGGACCTGAATTTGTTCCAAATTTCATTCAAATGAAATTTGAATTATTTGGACTTTGAACCTGAATATTTTTGAAGAAATTGGGTGTAGGTACTAAGGTCTTGCTGTGGAAATTTTGGTGAGGTCAGAAGGGTTAGAGAAAATGGAGTTCCTAGACTTTTAGCTTTAGACAAAAAACAAAAGTATTTAGCTATAAATGAAAAAACAATAGCTCTCATTTAGCTATAAACAAAAAATAGAATTGTTTTTCTTTTCAAAAACTTGGTCAAACTAATTGTTGCTATGTAAACAAAAAACAAGACTGTTTTTATATGATATATGTCATTGATGTTCATTTGCATATTCCATTATTGTTGATTATATCTTTTCATTGAAGTGGCCATGTTATATGCAAATTCCTCAATAGTGTTTGCTCATGTTATATCTTTTCATTGAAGTTGTTCGATTGTGCCCAAGTGTCTTTGTTGTTTCTAGGGAATGATGCTGAGTGGCCTATGTTTTGCCGGAATGTTGATTCATTTCTGTTTCGGCAAATTTCAGGTTCTCGATTTGTCCACTTTTTAGCAAAGGTCATGCCGAAATTTTCCGTGAATTTCGGCATGACTTGTGCTACAAACTAGGACATATCGAGTGCCCGGGATTTGCCGCACCAGGAAGGAGTCAACATTCCTGCAAAATAATAGGCCTTTTTTATGTCATTATTCATTTTATTATGTCATTATTGCCGCACCAGGATGGATGGAACGACATGTTGAAGTGATTGTCAATATATGAAAATGTGTCCATTTAGTCCATACTTTCTGTATGACAAAACTTTGAGTTATGCACGGTGAAACTTTATTTGTGATGTAATTAAACTGTCCTCCTCGACTAGCGAAAATCACTCTAGTTAGGTCATTTTGGGGTACGATAAACTTTGTTATTTATGCTTATGTTATGATGTTTGTATTTTTGCCAAGTCTGTCTCTTTCTGCTGCTCAACTATATATGTTGCATATCATCGACTCATGTGACGATGCAGGTGCATAGATCATAGATGACGAAGAAGTGCTACGCCAGGAGTATATATATGACAAGTGGCCGGAGTGTCAGGCCCAGGTGTACCGGTTTCCAGTTTCCGAGCGACAGGCAGTAGTTAGTTTAGGTTCACGCTAATGCGAGAGAGGGATACGAACTCATGTACTCAAAGTGATAGCTCTTCTCGCGTATATCATTGTTTAGATGGATGACGATGTATTTGCAAGTAACCGAGACTTGTATGATGATTATGATGATGACGAGAGACCACTTTGTGTTGGATGATGATTATGATGATGACATGATTTGATGAGACTAATTGTATGTATATGCTATGATTACATTTGTATGTGTATGATATGCTAAAGATTATTGTATAAAGCCTATTCAAATACAAAACAAATATGCAGGGAAAAACTAATAAAACTAGTAGTAGCGAGGGGGAAAAATTTAGCAGTAGCGCCGCCTTACCAGTAGCGCTTCCCAGTAAACAGCGCTACAGATAATATCAGCAGCGCCCTTTTCTAAAGAGCACTACAGCTATTCATGTATAGCAGTAGCATGGGACAACAGGCGCTACTGCTATACGTTAGCTGTAGCGCCTTATTAGTAGTGCCGGTCCCCACGCTACTGAGAGGCCCAAAACCCGCGCTGCTGCTAGGCTTTTCCCTAGTAGTGCAAGTGTCCCATTTCCCTCTCTGGCCATCATTCCCACTCTGGTTCACCTCAAAATAATATTTGTAATATTTTTCTTAAATGAAAAATATTCATTTCCCTCTGTTAAACCATAGCTAGCTCAATGTGCTCCAAAGCAACAACAATTTTCCTTGCCCACAAAAATCTGAGAAAATTCACAAATATTGTTTGAACCCTCAGGCACCTTCCTGAGCAAAAATATTGCATCACTTTTTGGAGTATTTTTGCTATAGAAAATATTTTCTGTTCTAGACCGAAATGGTGGTTTCTACAGCAACTACCATTTCACTTGCTCCATTGTGGCTGATTTTTCTTGTGCATCATCACCTTAGTAGATGATTGCTAACCTCCAAAGCCCAGCACCCAACTCCCAGCCGTTTGACCACAGTAAGCTCTCAAAGTTACTGATCAAAAATCTACTAGGCAGTTGAAATCTATCCTGCTGCGTCTGGATCCAAACGAAAGCGTGGTAATCTTCAAAACTACCACGTACAGCAAGCCAGACATGAAATTTGGACTTAGGCCGGCCTGAGGGCAGAGTTCACGCGGTGACCACGCGTGTACACGATGCCAACCTACGTGTCGACGCGCTTTGCGTCGCGCCCGAGCTTCTGTTGCTCACATGCTCGCTGCCCCGACTGCCTAAGCTTGCCAAACTTCGCCACAATCTTCATCCCAGCTCTCTTAACTCCCTCCTGGCGCTCGTCGACGCCAGAGCTCGCCGCAGCGAGCACGGGCGCGGTCTGGCCAACATAACAGTGCGATGCGCACTATGCTCATCGTCACCCCAGTGCCCCTTTGCTCATCCTCGTTCGCCCACAGTCCCCGCGTGAGCTGCGTCGCCTTCTCCTCCTCTCACTAATGCCATTCGTCGCTGGGCACCGTGTCCAGGTGTCCACCGACGAAGCCCGAACCCTCCTTGATGCTCGGCTATAAATGGAGCCCTCCCCAGCCTCCTCGAGCACCATCCACGCCTCCCACACACTCCACAATCTCGTAGATTGCCATAGCCTGGTCGGGCAGGCCGCGGCCACCGTCCCCGAGCTCGAGCTCGCCGGCGATCACCTCGGGTCGTCTCCGTAGCTCCATCCCCTCCCAGGCCTGGGCAACCCTTTCAGGGCCTCCGCCGCTCTCCGGTGGTGGTGTCCCGCCTGGTTGGAGCCCCTGGAGTCGCCTCTGTTTGCCATCGTCTTCATCTCCGGCGACCTCCGCTCTCTGCCTCCGCTAGAGAGGTTGATTCCGACATCGTCCGACCACCCCTAGCTACTCAACGGGTATGGGCAGGTGCGCCTCCATCTCCTCTCTCAATCCCTCCCTCTCGTTTTGGACAAGAAGCCCTCGTCGCCAACATGTGCTCCGGTGAAGCCGCGCCTTCCTCTGTTTCCTTCTCCCTCTCCACCTCACCTGACTAGCGGGGCCCGCTAGTCAGCCACTCAGCACGTGCGCGAAGCGGTATGATTGGTGGCGCCCCGAGGCTTTACGCCTTCGACGTCACGCCCCTAGTCTGTTTTTATTTAAAATTCAAATTTCATATTTTTCCAGAGAGCTTCAAATAGCCAAAACTCTTTAACCATAAGTCCAAATGAATTGATTCTTTTTGCATTGTGTTCTTTGTAAAGAAAGCTAGCAGCTCGCCAAAATGGGATTTTTCCCTACTGTCTAGATTTTCTGGTGAATTTCAGAAGGGTTCTTGATGTTTTCTTTTTGCGTTTATAAATATTTTCAGAGGGTGAGACTTGTCTTGAGGATCACCAGGAGGCTTGTGAACCTCATCTGCACTAAGGCAAGCCACGGCAACATTTTCATGGTGCCATTACAATATTTGTGATTTTCCTACTTGAATGAATGATTTAATCCATGCATTTAAATCACTATTATGTTATTTATAATCTGTTAGTTGCTTGTTTAAGTTAATATGCTTGATTTACAGAAAGTTTAAATCTAAGTATGTTGGTAAAGAAACTAGAATTAATTTTTGTTATGAAAGAATAATATAGTTATGGATATAAGTAATTATATGGAGTTAATTTTCTAGCATGAGAAAAATGATAAATTTGCTAGAAAAGATTCTGTTTAAAGTAAGGTTTAATCCTAACCAGAGAAGTGTCATGAGTTGTTGATGTTTATGCTTAGTGTGGATATAGTTGACTCAATCATTTCCGTTGATATGTGATGCATATGTTAGTGTTGCATTTCATGGCATACTATGACACCGGTTATTTTCACTTTAAGTTGAACCTGATAATAACTCAACTTGAATATATCGTTGACCGGGTCATGGTGCCACTGAATCGAGTTTTTCCCAGTGCAACCACATTTGCCTTTATGGGAAGGCCTTTATTCGGTTCGTTGTCATGCCTCTGGTCGGTGCCTCCAATGAGGGAAGGTTATGGGCGTGCGGTACACTAGCCCGGTAAGCATACATAACCTTATGTGCCCGTTGTTGAGATTTTTGGTACCGTGTCCCCGTGTGGGACAGTTTATGTTTTGGCCACGACAGTGGTCGTTGTGTCTTTGGTAGACACAGTGCCACCCAGGACTAGCCCAGTGGGGAGTGAGTCGGAGTGTCCGAGAGAGTGTCATGACAATGGAGGGGTTTCATCGGAATGCCGTTGGTCCACCCGAATGGGAGTGCGAGGCCATGGGTTCCGTGGTGTGGGTACAGTATGCTACCTCTGCAGAGTGTATTAATCTATCGATAGCCGAGTCCACGGTTACGGACACGCTCGAAAGTAGGTCACACCATGGGTCAACGTTTAATAAATCTTGCACACTAAGTTATGAACTTTGCACTGTTGATGATGGCGGGAAGGTCATCTTGTTGTTTGAAACCAAGTGTTGGTCGCGGTTGTGATCGCCGGAAGGATCACCATTTGAGATCAAATATTGTTTGTGGTTGTGGTCGTCGAAAAGATCACGAGACATCCCTAGTATGAGGTTGGTTGTGATCCAAGAGCGATCACCGTTGGTAAGCCAGTCCGAGAGATTTTTCTCACAAGAGCATGATCACATCATGTTGGCTATATTGTTGCATTATTAATAATTGGTTAATTATCATGATATTGTTTGTCATTATGTTTATGTTTGTTGTGAGCTTGCAAGTACATTCAATGTACTGACCTGGCGCGTCATGCCAGATTTCAGGAAAGTCTCATTGGAAAGGAGTGCTATCTGAGTCTAGATCGTGTCCACATCGGTGTCCCAGTGCTATGGAGTTCTGCTACGACGTTGTTCCGCTGCCGCGTAGTTGTTATGATCGAGGCCCCTTTATGTACATATTGTTCAGCCGCACCGTGTGTGCCGCTTGGCCTCGGTACCTATTGTAATATAAACTTTGATCCGCTAGCATCAATAAAGTGGTTGTTTTCTGTACCAAGATGTTGTGTGTTGCCAGAAGACAAGGTCTCTGGGCTGGCAATGCATGGTAAACCGGTTGCTCTGAGCCGGGGTGCTACAATGCTTGGTATCAGAGCCGTGCTGACTGCAGGCCACGCTAGACTATGACAGGTTAACTAGATGTTAGATACGAGTTTAAGTTTAGTGCCGGTAGCATTTGTAGCTGGTTGTTGCATTGCATGCACTTGTTTTATTTTTATGCTAACCTACTAATGGTTGTGAGTGTAGATGGCTTCGGTACCGTATCCGTGCTAGTTGCAGCTGATGCCGTTCATGTCGCCGCATTTCCTTCGTAAAGTGTGGTGTTGGCTGTACCCCCTCAGTGACGATCTAGTCCATCGTGTGTACCGGGAGCGTCTACCTGACTTAGTGTATGAGTATCACGCAGTGGTTACTCTGCGCACCAGTTCCAACTCCAGCACTTACACTCGTACCTCTTGGAGCGGTTACGATTCTACCACTTCTCAGGTTGTCCAGTTTGCTGCGTTCGAGGTCCTTGTCAAGCGTCATTACAACGAGGTCCGGATGCAAAACCACCCAGGTTTCTACTACTATCCTTCTCTGCACGAAAATGGTCATGTCCGTTTCCCTATCATTGATCCGTAGTCTTATAGTGTTGCTAGCCACCTTGCTCGTTATATCACCACTAGCTATCTTATGATCCACGAGCTGGCTCGAGAGCTGACTCGCGCTCGTACTGCTTTAGCCTATGCTTTTGTCTCTACTAGATCTGCCACTGCTCCATCCTCCCTGGGATTTACTCCTTATATTCCAGCCAGTTCTAGTTCCCGTGTTTCACCGGTTACTCCTCCGAGTAGCTCGGGCGCCGCGACCGTGAATCCTCTCAGTGCCCCTGCTGAGTGGCTTTCACTTCTCACTACTCCTGTAGCCCCGATGCTTCACCCTACACCTGCCCCTAAGGGAGAGCCCTCGAGGCAGCGTCGTCGTGTTACCTTTAACATGGAGGTCTCAGTTAACCTCGTTAGTTCAGGATCTGATTCAGCTTCGGGAGAGGACCCCGTAGCACCAGCAGAGCAGTAGAGCTTCTGAGTATTCGTAGTCGTCGGGAGGGTGTACGAGTGTAGTTGTACGAGTCATGATGTTTCGTTTCATGTATGAGAGTAGTTGAACTTGGCATGTTGTTTATATTTAATGTATGAGTCTATGTATAATTATGTTGGAACTCTATTTTATTCGTCGTATTTTCGTCGTCATTTCGGTTTTTTCTCGGGCTTTTGTTGCTGGCTTTTCCCCAATTTATTTTGAATGTCTCTCATCTCGATTGCGTTGTCTTGGGAGAAATCCACAATAGGATGCCGCGGGGAGGCAGCAGTAGCAACGTTCGCGAGGGTACTCCTGTTCGTCATTCCGCACGATAGGCAGGACACTCCCCCGAGCCGTACGTTCCACCACCACCTCCACCGCCAAATCCGCCCTCCACCGAGCAAATTCTACGTATGTTTGAGGAAAGGCAGAATAATGATCTGATTGAAATATTAAGAAGTGTGCAAGCTATGGTTGGACAGAATGGAAATCAAAACGGTCATCACTCCAAGCTATCAGATTTTCAGAGGACCAAGCCTCCTAGTTTCAGTCAAGTTATTAACCCCTTGGATGCAGACGATTGGTTGAGAACCATTGAGAGGAAACTTGAGATTGCTCGTACTGAAGAAGACGATAAAGTTCCATTTGCAACTCATTATCTTGAAGGCGCTGCTGCCATATGGTGGGAAAATATAAAAGCCATGTGGCATGTTGATGAAGAAATCACCTGGTCAAAATTCAAGGATCAGTTCCGGAAATATCATAGCCCTACTGGAATTATGAAGACTAAGCAACATGAATTTCTCGCGCTTCTCCAAGGAAATCAGTGTGTGGGTGAATATTTTCAAAAATTCAATCGTCTATCACATTACTCCCGTTATGACGTGGCCACTAAAGAAAGAAAAATTGACAGATTTCTTGGTGGATTAAACCCGCAACTCTGGTGTACCCTCAGTATGTTTGATTTCCCAGATTTCCAAACTCTGGTGAACAAGGCTTTCATTGATGAAAGGGAACACAGGCTTGTACCGGATAATAGGCTTGCTAACAATTACCACAAGCGCAAGTTTGAGCCAAAGAAGGATGGGCAACCCATGCATAAGGCTCGTACCTGGCAGCAGACTCTGGTGGGATACAAGCCCAATTGGCAACAGAATGTTAACAAGACCACCACCCAAGTCAATAATGTCGTGACCAACCCAGTGCACGAGGAGCGCCAGCGCAACAATTCTTGCTTCAGTTGTGGGCAAACCGGACATTATGCCAGACAGTGTCCCAAGAATAGCAAGGCAATGCTCTATTCAGGCCACAAGTCAACTTTATGGAATCATGCCCGAACGAGCAAAACATCACTGGGCACGTTCATCACCTCTCCGTCGATGAAGCCCAAGAGAACCCCGAAGTCGTCATTGGTATGTTTTTTGTTAATAACATACCTGCAGTAATTTTATTTGACTCTGGGGATTCCCACTCTTTTATTTCTCAGAGTTTTGTTGCCCAAAACAAATTTCCTTTTTCGCTTT
Organism: Triticum urartu; assembly: GCF_056163025.1. Taxonomy (NCBI): domain Eukaryota; kingdom Viridiplantae; phylum Streptophyta; class Magnoliopsida; order Poales; family Poaceae; genus Triticum; species Triticum urartu. The sequence goes on from NC_141876.1 coordinate 334,636,274, forward strand.
TGGGCAAGAATATGCTGGTACAAACCCCGGGATTCTTAATCAAGAGCAATCTTGTCTGCCATAATCTGGAAATCAATATCAATGGAGTCTGTTTTCCAACTTCTTTGATAATTATTGAGTCTGCTAAGTTGGATGTTATCTTGGGTATGAACTGGCTGACTCAATATCAAGTATGCATAAATTGCGCGACCCGAGAAGTCACTTTGACCAGTCAGAAGGGGCAGATTACCAAATTCTATGCTCACAGAAGCATACCCAAGAAAGAAATGGTCTTCACCGTTGTGGCTGAATTGGAATTAATTCCCATGGTCAGTGAGTTTCCTGATGTATTTCCAGAAGAGCTGCCAGGCATGCCACCAGATCGAGAGCTTGAGTTTGCAATAGATCTTGTGCCCGAAACTGCCCCATTATACAAGAAGTATTACCAGATGCCCTCAACAGAATTAGTGGAGCTAAAGAAACAACTTGATGAAATGCTCCAGAAAGGATATATCCGTCCCAGCTCTTCACCATGGGGATCACCTGCTATCTTCGTGGACAAAAAGGATGGCAGCCTCCGCATGTGTGTGGATTACCGACAGCTGAATGATGTCACCACCAAAAACAAACATCCACTGCCAAGGATTGATGATTTGTTTGATCAGCTCAGTGGGGCCAAGGTATTCTCCAAGATTGATTTACGGATAGGATATCATCAGCTCAAGATTAAAAAGGAAGATATTCCTAAGACCGCATTCACCACTCGATACGGTCTTTATGAATATACAGTTATGTCCTTTGGTCTCACCAACGCCCCTGCCTTGTTCATGCATATGATGAACAAAGTATTCATGGACTTCGTCGATAAGTTCGTGGTAGTCTTCATCGACGACATACTTATTTACTCAAGAAGCGAAGAAGATCACAAAGAGCACCTCCGAGCAGTGTTACAACGACTCCGCGACCATCAGCTATACGCCAAATTCAGTAAATGCGAATTTTGGCTCAAGCAAGTTGGATTTCTTGGACATGTACTATCCGCCAAAGGTATAGCCGTGGACCCGAGCAAAGTAAAGGATGTGCTCGATTGGTTGCCACCCACAACCGTATCACAGATCCGGAGTTTTCTTGGATTAGCCGGTTACTACCGTCGTTTCATTGAAGAGTTTTCCAAGATTGCTAGACCCATGACGGATCTACTCAAAAAGGATAAGAAGTTTGAATGGACTGAGGACTGTGAGAAAAGTTTCAATGAGCTAAAGATACGGCTGGCGACTGCACCTGTGTTGACTATTCCTGGTATCTACCGCAGTTTCGATGCATACTGTGACGCCTCTAGACAAGGACTTGGAGGCGTACTTATGCAAGACAACAAGGTAGTAGCCTATTCATCGCGACAGCTACGACCCCATGAAGGAAATTATCCTACTCATGATCTGGAATTGTCCATGGTAGTTCATGCTTTGAAAATTTGGAGACACAAAAGTCTCAAGTATATATTTACTCAGCCAGATTTAAATCTCCATCAATGAAGATGGCTTGAGTTAGTCAAGGATTATGATCTTGGAATAAATTATCACCCGGGTAAGGCTAACGTGGTTGCCAATGCACTTAGTCGAAAGCCTGTCAGCCTAAATGTCATATTGAAATCCTTGCCTCCTGAACTTCAAGAGGAGATTGCTCAGCTCAACCTGGTCATAGTTGATACTGGCCTTGCTAATATTTTGGAAGTTGCCCCCACACTTGAAGAAGAGATCCGCAAGGCCCAGTCAGCTGACACTGTCCTGCAGAAACGTGCCAAGAATATGGTAGCAGGACAGACTTTAGATTTCTCGAAGGATCAATTTGGTACCCTTCGCTTCAGTTGAAGGATTTGTGTACCCTAATCAAGCGGATTTAAAGCAGAAAATCATGTTAGAAGCACACGAGTCTTCGTATTCCATTCACCCTGGAGGTACGAAAATGTATGAAGACCTTCGACAAATATTCTGGTGGGATGGAATGAAGAAATACATTGCCTATTTTGTGGCCTGTTGCGACATATGCAACAAGGTGAAGGCTGAGCATCAAAAGCCAGCTGGACTTCTCCAACCATTGCCAGTTTCACAATGGAAATGGGATGATGTCTGCATGGATTTCATCACAGGACTACCTAAGACTCAGCGAGGCAATGATGCAATCTGGGTCATAGTGGACACCTTAACCAAGGTTGCTCACTTTATCCCGATCAGAACCACATATCAAGCAGATCAACTTGCACAGCTGTATGTATCCAGAATAGTCAGTCTGCATGGAGTACCCCGAACCATCACTTCTGACCGAGGTTCACTTTTTACCTTCGCTTTTTGGTCACGTCTGTCACATCCTATGTTCTTGTATGACCTAGACTAGCTAGTCATGTGTGCATCATGTTTAAATTTCATTAAAATTGAAATGGGGATTTCTAAAACCCTCAGAAATCATTTCTGGAAATGACCCAGATAAAAATTGCTCCAAAAAGGTCCAAGAAAATGTTCATGTTACTCTCTGAAAATATTGGTCAGAGTTAAAATTCAAACCAATATTTTCAGGAGCTCATAGATATTTATTTTGGGCATTTGGAATTAATGCAGTAATTATTTCGTTTGGATATATATTGTTATATATATAATATTGTCCAAAAATTATGCTAGTTAATGAGGAGCTCTTGAATAATACCACTAACTCCTACAAAAATTGGCATAAGAAAATAAATTAGTTTAGTATTATTTTTAAAGCAGAAACAAATGTTAGAAAATAGAAAACAGAAAACAGAATTAAAAAGGAACTTACCTGGGCCACTTACCTGTGCAGCCGGGCACTGTGCAGCCCAGCGGTCCAACAGGCCGGCCCAGCCGACTGGCACTACCAGTCATCGTCTCCACCGTGCCAGGAGGACGCCGAGCACGCCCTCGCTGCATGCGGCCACACGCCCGGCCACCTCCTGCCTCCCTGCTTGCTCCGCGACCCCTGCAGCGTCGCCACGCACCCCCCAGGCCCCTCTCACTCTCTCTCACCCTCATCTGCTCCTCCGTCACCCTCTCCCGCGACAGCCGAAGCGCTGTCGTCGCCACAGCTCCCCGCCGTCCCCTCTCCTCTTCGTCGAGTCCACGAGCTCCGTGCCGTCGCCTGCTACCTCTTCGTCGAGCCACGTGACCCGAGAAGCCCTGGAGAGCCGCCGTCACTGTCGTCTTCATCTCCGGCCACCGGAGATCGTCTTCGCTGCCCCGCCGCCTCCAATGCATCCCCAAGCTTGCTGACGACGCCATCGAGATCGCTGTGAGCCTCTGCTCCGTTCCCCTCTCTCCGTTTTGCCGTTCTCACGTCGTAGCCTCGTTCCCCACCATGGACATAGCTCCTCGCCGGTGTCCATGTCATCGTCATTGCGCTAGCCGCCGTAGCTCGCAACCACGCGCATCACCGTGCTCCTAGTGACGCCAGGAGGCTGTAGAGGCCCTCCGCAGCTCCTGCCGTGCACCGCAGCGCTGCGCGTGCACCCGGCCGAACTCCGGCCGTCGCCTAGAGCTCGTTTCCAGCGAGCTCTGATCACCCCGCGGCCTCCCACCTGCTCCCCTGGATGCGGACTACGACGGGCTACGCCCCGGTGGTCTCCGCGCATCCAGCCGCTGCTCGTAGCGCAAGTCCGGCGTATCACCGCCGCGGCATTGGTCGCCGCCGGCCAGAACTCCGGCAGGCTGACGTGGCCTTCTTAGTTAGGCACTAACTAACCCCTGACACTGACCAGTGGGCCCCAGCGCCACTAATCATGTAATTAGGATAAGTTAGACCCCCCTGTTTAAGCTGAGACACTGACGTGTGGAACCCACACGTCAGGTTTGACCTGGTCAGCCCCGTTTGACTCGCTGACGTCATGCCACTGTCATGCTGACGCAGTTATTCATTTTCTAGTATTAAAATAAATCAAGAAATTCTAGAAAAAGATATAAACTTCAAAAATTCATAGAAATTCAACCGTAGCTCAGATTGAAATAATTTATATATGAAAAATTATCAGAAAAATGCAATCTATCCATCTATACCATTTTCATGCATGACAAACCAACTTATACCTGCTGTATAGGTGAAAACACATGAATGGCATTTATAAGAGCTTATTTTGGAGATGCATTTGAACCTTTGGTTCAAATGGACTTCAACCAAATGAATGCTAGTTGCATTAGCTCAAACAACATCACATCTTCATGCCATGTTCATGCATCATATTGTTGCATATGCTTGTGTATTGATTGCCGACACCGTTCCTTCTCGATAGGTCCTGCTCTGGAGACCGATCCAGAGTACCTATCAGAGGAGCAGTGCCCCCTGTTTATCTACCAGGCAAGCAAACCCCCTTGTTCATTTCGATACAATCCTACCCTCTCGCTCCTTCTCTCTTTTATTGCATTAGGACAACAACGATTCAACTGCTACTTTATGCTACGGTAGTTGAACCCATTCCTCTAGATGACCTGTTGTTGCCATAGTAAATAGTTGAAACCCACTAGCATGTGTAGGAGTTGATTGAGCCATGTTGTGTTCCTACCATGCATTGCCTGCTATTGCTTAGAGTATGTCAGGTATGGTTCATTGGGAATGAATTGGAGTGCAGTGCTATGTTCTCATGTTGAGAGTTATGTGTGTGAACATGATTTGGTAAAGGTAGCGGTGAGAGGCCATGTAGGAGTACATGGTGGGTTGTCTCATTGGGGCCGTCCTTAAGAACTGAGTTCTGTGTAAGTTGTCCAATGACTAGCTACTACCACATGTTGGGCTCCGGGCGCTCCAAGCTCTCTCGAATTATTAACCGACTTGGTCTCTGTCCAGGAGTTGCAATTAGTTTCTGGTGTTTGTAGGTAGTGTTAGTAGTCTACCAAGTGGCACCCGGGCAGGTGGGCTTGGGACAGACTAGGCACAGTGGCACGGTGTACCAAGTGGCACCCAGATGGTGGGCTTGGGAACCCTTCTCACATCATTGGGGGCCGTGAGCGACACCCCGGCCGGATCTCCTTGCGGATGGAACCTGAATAGGCGATAAACTTGGACTAGAGTCTTGTGTGGTTAGTCAAGTCATGGCCGACACCCTCGCCAGGCTTCCGCTTGAAGGTTGCTGAGATACATGATGTGTACATGGAGGTAAGTGGCGAGAGTGTGTGTGAAGAAGTACACCCCTGCAGGGTTATCATGATCTATTCGAATAGCCGGGTCCGTGGTTATGGACTTCTTGGATGCTTACGTGGTACATAGACAACTTAAAGTGGATACGCTAAAATGCTCAAGACAAGTGTGAGTGCTATGGATGGCCTTCTCATAGGAAGACAGGAAGGAATCCATAGTAGTGTATTGATGTGGTGACTAGTGGACTCGTGTGCGCTTTCTCACCTCAAAGAAGTTACTTGTAGTCGTAGAACATGATAGCCACTGAGTCAAAGCTGGCTTGCTGCAACTAAACCCCACCTTGCCTTTTGATACTAATGCATGTATGATAGGATCTGATGTAAGTCTTGCTGAGTACCTTTGTACTCACGTTTGCTTTATTTATGTTTTTCAGAGGAGACCTCGGTTCCAATAGTAGTTCCTCGTGGACTTCGATGAGTAGCTTGTTACCTCAGCTACGATCTTGTACCCTTGGAAGGGTCTTGTAGATAGTCAGGCTTCTCAGCCTTTTTCTTTTGTAGTTGTCTATACTCAGACATGTAATGCTTCCATTGCTTGTATGCTCTGAATGATGGGTCATGAGATCCCTGTTTGTATTAAATGCTATGTGGCCCTTCTGGGCCTTTATCTATATAATTTGGAGTTATGTTGTGATGCCATGTTGTACAGCACATACTTTCATGTTATGCGTATGTGTGACATGTATTGCTATGTGTGGGATCCGACAACCTAGTTGTCTATCCTTGGTGGCCTCTCTTATGGGGAAATGTAGTCTGGTGCTTCCACTGAGCCATGGTAGTCCGCTACAGCCCGGTTCACCGGAGTCCTGCTAGCCCAGCACTACTGCTCCGGAACACTTAGACTGGCCGGCATGTGATTCCCATCATTCCTTTGTCTGTCCCTTCGGGGAAATGTCACGCGGTGATTTCCGGAGTCCTGCTAGCCTGCTACAGCCCGGATTCACATGCTGATGACCGACATGCTCGATGTTGTTTCATGTATGCTTGTCCCTGTAAGTTAGTGCCACTTTGGGTTCACGACTAGTCATGTCGGCGCGGGTTCTCTATCATATGGATGCTAGCGACACTATCATATACGTGAGCCAAAAGGCGCAAATGGTCCTGGGCTAGGTAAGGAGACACCCATGGGAATACCGTGCGTGAGGCCGCAAAGTGATATGATGTGTTACATGCTAGATCGATGTGACTTAGGATCGGGGTCCCGACAACGTCTCCATCAAGCCTTGGGGACAACGCTGAAATACAGTACCACTTATCATCCTCAGACTGATGGACAGACAGAGTGGGTAAACCAAATACTCAAAGATATGCCGCGAGCCTGTGCTTTAGCCCAAGGACCTAAATGGGAAGATTTCCTACCGTATGCCGAGTTCTCTTACAACAATAGCTTCCAGACCAGTCTAAAGATGTCACCATATGAGGCTTTGTATGGCCGTAAGTAACGCACTCCTTTAAATTGGTCTCAAACTGCAGATAGCCGTATCTTCGGAACAGATCTCATGATGGAAGCTGAGAAACAAGTTAATGAAATCAGAGACAGATTGCAATTGGCCAAATCTTGACACAAGAGTTATTATGATGCAAAGCACCGACAGATCAGTTTTGAACCCGGAGAACACGTATACCTCCGAGTCACTCCTATGAAAGGAATCAAGAGATTCCAAACTCGTGGAAAGTTGGCACCCAGATTTATTGGCCCATTTCCAGTTATTTCATGACTGGGTACTGTTGCATATTAGTTGGAACTACCCCCTGAATTGTCGGACGTGCACAACGTGTTTCATGTTTCACAGTTGAGGCGATGCATATCGCCGCCTGAGAAAAAGACAGCTATGATTGAAATAGAGTTGGCAAAGGACTTAACATATGAAGCGAGGCCGGTTAAAATTTTGGATCAGATGGAAAGGGTCACTCATAGTAAAGTAAGGAAGTTCTACAAGGTTATGTGGGAGCATCACACAGAGTCAGAATCAACGTGGGAACGGGAAGAATTTCTAAAGGCACATTATCCAGAATGGTTTTCCCAAGCAACCGAATGTTGAGGACGAGATTCATTCTAAGTGGGGGAGGTTTGTGACAGCCTGGTTTTTTCCCTCTTTTCTTTGCCTGATTTTCAGTTGGTTTGAATTTGAAATTTGGAGTTTTGAATCTTTTCATATGGACTTAAACACTTGGGTACCCCTTGCCTTTCACCCAGGTGTCCCATTTCCCTCTCTAACCATCATTACCACTCTGGTTCACCTCAAAATAATATTTGGAATATTTTTCTTAAATGAAAAATATTCATTTCCCTCTCTTAAACCCTAGCTAGCTTAATGTGCTCCAAAGAAACCCCAATTTTTCTTGCCCACAAGAATCTGAGAAAATTAAAAAATATTCTTTGAACCCTAGGGCACCTTCCTAAGCAAAAATATTGCATCACTTTTTGGAGTATTTTTGCTACAGAAAATATTTTCTGTTCTGGATAGAAATGGTGGTTTCTACAGCAACTACCATTTTACTTGCTCCATTGTGGCTGATTTTTCTTGTGCATCATCACCTTAGTAGATGATTGCTAACCTCCAAATCCCAACTCCCAGCCGTTTAACCACAGTAAGCTCTCAAAGTTACAGATCAGAAACTTACTAAGCAGTTGAAATCTATCCTACTGAGTCTGGATCCAAACCAAAGCGTGGTAATCTTCAAAACTACCACGAACAACAAGCCAGACATGAAATGTGGACTTAGGTCGGCCTGAGGGCAGAGTTCACGCGGTGACCACGCGTGTACACGATGCCAACCTGCGTGTCAACGCGCTCTGCGTCGTGCCCGAGCTTCTGTTGCTCGCTGCCCCGACTGCCTAAGCTTGCCAAACTTCGCCACAATCTTCATCCCAGCTCTCTTTACTCCCTCCTGGCGCTCGCAGACGCCGGAGCTCGTCGCAGTGAGCACGGGCGCGGTCCGACCAACGTAACAGTGCAGTGCACACTGTGCTCATCGTCACCCCAGTGCCCCTGTGCTCGACGTCACCCTAGTGCCCCTGTGCTCGTCCCCGTTCGCCCACAGTCCCCGTGTGAGCTGTGTCGCCTTCTCCTCCTCTCACTGACGCCGTTCGTCGTCGGGCGCTGTGTCCAGGTGTCCACCTACAGAGCCTGAACCCCCCTCGACGCTCGGCTATAAATGGAGCCCTCCCGTGCCTCCTCGAGCACCATCCACACCTCCCACACACTCCACAATCTCGTAGATAGCCGTAGCCCGGCCGGGCAGGCCGCGGGCCGCCGTCCCCGAGCTCGAGCTCGCCAGCGATCCCCTCGGGTCGTCTCCTTAGCTCCAGCCCCTCCCATGCCTGGGCAACCCTTCTAGGTCCTCCGCCGCTCTCCGGTGGTGCTGTTTCGCCTGGTTGGAGCCACTCGAGTCGCCTCTGTTCGCCGTCGTCTTCGTCTCCGGCGACCTCCGCTCTCTGCCTCTGCTAGAGAGGTTGATTCCGACGTCGTCCGACCACCCCTAGCTACTCAACGGGTACGGGCAGGTGCGCCTCCGTCTCCTCTCTCGATCCCTCCCTCTCGTTCTGGCCAATAAGCCCTCGTCATCGGGGTGTGCTCCGGCGAAGCCGCACTGTCATCTGTTTCCTTCTCCCTCTCCCCATCACCTGACTAGCGGGGCCCGCAAGTCAGCTACTTAGTACGCGCGTGAAGCAGTACGAGTGGTGGCGCCCCGAGGCTTTACGCCTTCGACGTCACCCCCCCTAGTTGTTTTTATTTAAAATTCAAGTTTCATATTTTTCCAGAGAGCTTCAAACAGCCAAAACTCTTTAACCATAAGTCCAAATGAATTGATTCTTTTTGCATTGTGTTCTTTGTAAAGAAAGCTAGCAGCTCGCCAAAAATGGGATTTTTCCTTGGTGTCTAGATTTTCTGGTGAATTTCAGAAGGGTTCTTGATCTTTTCTTTTTGTGTTATAAATATTTTCAGAGGGTGAGCCTTGTCTTGAGGATCACCAGGAGGCTTGTGAACCTCATCTGCACTAAGGCAAGCCACAACAACATTTTCATGGTGCCATTACAATATTTGTGATTTTCCTACTTGAATGAATGATTTAATCCATGCATTTAAATCACTATTATGTTATTTATAATCTGTTAGTTGCTTGTTTAAGTTAATATGCTTGATTTACAGAAAGTTTAAACCTAACTAAGTTCGTAAAGAAACTAGAATTAATTTTTGTTCTGAAAGAGTAATATAGTTATGGATATAAGTAATTATATGGAGTTATTTTTCTTGCATGAGAAAAATGATAAATTTGTTAGAAAAGATTCTGTTTAAAGTAAGGTTTAATCCTAACCAGAGAAGTGTCATGAGTTGTTGATGTTTATGCTTAGTATGGATATAGTTGACTCAGTCATTTCCTTTGATATGTGATGCATATGTTATTGTTACATTTCATGGCATACTGTGACACCGGTTATTTTCACTTTAAGTTGAACCTGATAATAACTCAACTTGAATATATCGTTGACCGGGTCATGGTGCCACTGAATCGAGTTTTTCCCAGTGCAACCACATTTGCCTTTATGGGAAGGCCTTTATTCGGTCCATTGTCATGCCTCTGGTCGGTGCCTCCAATGAGGGAAGGTTATGGGCGTGCGGTACCCTGGCCTGGTAAGCAGACATAACCTTCTGTGCCCGTTGTTGAGATTTTTGGTACCGTGTCCCCGTGTGGGATAGTTTATGTTTTGACCACGACGGTGGTCGTTGTGTCTTTGGTAGACACGGGGCCACCCAGGACTAGCCCAGTGGGGAGTGAGTCGGAGTGGCCGGGAGAGTGTCACGACAATGGAGGGGTTTCGCTGGAATGCCGTTGGTGCACCCGAATGGGAGTGCGAGGCCATGGGTTCCGTTGTGTGGGTACAGTGTGCTACCTCTGCAGAGTGTATTAATTATTAATCTATCAATAGCCGAGTCCACGGTTACGGACACGCTCGAAAGTAGGTCACACCATGGGTCAACGTTTAATAAATCTTGCACACTAAGTTATGAACTTTCCACTGTTGATGATGGCGGGAAGGTCATCTTGTTGTTTGAAACCAAGTGTTGGTCATGGTTGTGATCGCTGGAAGGATCACCGTTTGAGACCAAATATTGGTCGTGGTTGTGGTCGCCGGAAAGATCACGAGACATCCCTAGTTTGAGGTTGGTACATTTGTGATCCAAGAGCGATCACCATTGGTAAGCCAGTCCGAGAGATCTTTCTCACAAGAGCATGATCACAGCATGTTGGCTATAATGTTGCATTAATAATAATTGGTTAATTATCATGATATTGTTTGTCATTATGTTTATGGTTGTTGTGAGCTTGCAAGTACATTCAATGTACTGACCTGGCATGTCATGCCAGATTTCAGGAAAGTCTCGTTGGAAAGGAGTGTTGTCCGAGTCTAGATTGTGTCCACATCGGTGTCCCTGGGCTATGGAGTTCCGCTACGATGTTGTTCCGCTGCCGCATAGTTGTTATGACCGAGGCTCCTTTATGTTAAGTAAATAATGTACATATTGTTCAGCCGCACCGTGTGTGCCTCTTGGCCTCGTTACCTGTTGTAATATAAACTTTGATCCGCTAGCATCAATAAAGCGGTTGTTTTCTGTACCAAGATGTTGTGTGTTGCCAGAAGACATGGTCTCTAGGCTGGCAATGCATGGTAAACCGGTTGCTCTGAGCCGGGGTGCCACAATCTCACAGCCTTCTTCTAGAGACACACAACATTGAAACGCCCCTGTGACACTGCGATGATGTAACTCTCCATTAACAATCGACATTGACATAGACCGCCGGGTTATCTCCCTGGCTAAGGTTTCCTCCTCAAGTAACTCGCCCCGGGTCATATAGGCCTAGAAAGGGACTGTCCAATCTGGGATCACATGAAGAGCCACCACCAACTGAGCCTCCGGGTCAGGAAGAGCCAAATCCTCCTCTGTAGGAATCTTAACCGACGGGTTATGCAAGACGTCAAGAAAGACATTAGGCAGTACCGGCTTACGTTCAGAGCCCAGCCGGCTTAAAGCATCTTTCACTTCATTTTTCCTCCAATCAACGTGCTCAACTTGATAACGTTTGAAGTGACCAGCAATGATGTCCACCTCACGCCAATAAGCCGCCATGAGTGGATCCTTAGAATCCCAAGTACCAGAGACTTGTTGAGCCACCAAATCCGAGTCGCCGAAGCATCTAACCCAACTTAAATTCATTTCATTAGCCATCCGAAGACCGTGGAGTAAGGCCTCATACTCAGCTGCATTGTTAGTACAAGGAAACATCAAACGAAGAACATAGCAAAATTTATCATCTCAAGGGGAAGCGAGAATAACTCCAGCCCCCGAGCCCTCCAACTGCCTAGACCCATCGAAATGAATAGTCCAATATGTGTTATCCGTCTTTTCCTCAGGCATCTGTAGCTCTATCCAGTCGTTGATGAAGTCCACCAGTGCTTGAGACTTGATGGTCGTGCGAGGCACATATTTTAATCTGTGAGGTCCAAGCTCAATGGTGCACTTAGCGACCCAGCCAGTTGCTTCTCTGTTTTGGATGATATCTCCCAAAGCAGCAAAGCTGACCACAGTGATAGGATGACCCGGAAAATAATGTTTAAGCTTCCGGCTGGCCAAGAACACCCCATATACAAGCTTCTGCCAGTGTGGATACCTCTGCTTGGACTCAATAAGCACTTCGCTGATATAGTAAACCAGCCTTTGAAACGGATACTCCTTTCCTGCCTCCTTTGTTTCTACCACAATGGCAACACTGACGGCCCGGCTATTAGCAGCCACATATAATAACAAAGGCTCCTTATCAACAGGGGCTGCAAGCACTAGCGGCTCAATTAGCTGCTTCTTTAAATCCTCAAACGCTGCATCAGCAACATCACTCCAGACAAAGTTATCTGTCTTTTTCATCATTTGATACAGAGGGATAGCCTTTTCCCCCAACCGACTTATGAATCGGCTTAACGCTGCGATACGACCCGCCAGGCACTGCACATCATTGATACATGGCGGTTTAGCCAGAGAGGTGATAGCTTTGATCTTTTCGGGATTAGCTTTCATCCCTCTATTAGACACCAAAAAACCCAGGAGCTTGCCCGCCGGCACACCAAAACACACTTGGCCGAGTTAAGCATCAGCCTGTAGACCCGGAGATTATCAAAGGTTTCCTTCAAATCTTCTATCAGTGTCTCTTTCTCTCTGGATTTCACCACAATATCATCCACATAGGCATGAACATTACGCCCAATTTGGTTATGAAGGCAATTTTGCACATACCTCTGATAAGTCGCCTGAGCACTCTTGAGCCCAAAAGGCATAGACACATAGCAGAAGGCTCCAAAGGGAGTTATGAAAGCTGTCTTCTCCTGGTCCTTAACTGCCATTTTGATCTGATGATAACCAGAACAAGCATCTAAAAAACTCAAACGCTCACAACCCGCCGTAGCATCAATAATCTGATCAAATACGAGGGAGAGCAAAAGAATCAGCCATACAGGCTTTGTTTAAGTCTGTGTAATCCACACACATACGCCAAGTGCCATTCTTCTTAAGTACCAGCACCGGGTTACCCAACCACTCAGGATGAAAAACTTCAATGATAAACCGAGCTGCCAAGAGTCGGGCTACTTCTTCTCCAATGACCTTCCATCTCTCCTCATTAAAACGGCGAAGAAACAGCTTGACCGGTTTAAACTTTGGATCAATATTAAGAGTTTGCTCAGCAAGTTCTCTCGGTACACTCGGCATGTCTGAGGGCTTCCATGTAAAGATGTCCCAGTTCTCACGGATGAACTCGATGAGCGCACTTTCCTATTTCGGACCCAGATTAGCACTGATGCTGAACTGCTTGGATGAGTCATCGGGAACAAAGTCAACCATCTTGGTGTCATCTGCCGACTTAAATTTTAAGACCGAATCATGCTCTGTGGTTGGCTTTTTCAAAGACGTCATATCTGCCGGGTGAACATTATCCTTATAAAACATCAACTCCTCCATTGCACAAACCGACTCAGCATAAGCCGCATCACCCTCTTCACACTCCAAAGCTATCTTCCAGCTCCCATGCATTGTGATGGTCCCCTTATGACCCGGTATCTTGAGCTGCAAATAAACATAACAGGGCCTTGCCATGAACTTAGCAGAAGCCGGCCGTCCGAACAGGGCATGATAAGGGCTCTTGATTTTCACCACCTCAAAGGTCAATGTCTCTAATCTAGAGTCATGATCATCTCCAAAAGCAGCTTCCAGAGCTATCTTACCAACCGGATACGCCGATTTACCAAGCACCACACCATGGAAAACAATGTTTGATGGCTTAAGATTTTTATCTGTCAACCCCATGTGACGGAAAGTTTCATAATAAAGGATATTGATGTTGCTCCCTCCGTCCATGAGCACTTTGGTGAACTTATACCCTCCAACCTGAGGTGCGACCACCAATGCCAGAGGACCCGAATTATCAACCCTAGGTGGATGATCCTCTGGACTCCACATAATGGGCTGCTCAGACCAACGCAAGTAACTTGGCACTGCCGGTTCAATGGAGTTTACTGCCCTTTTATGAAGCTTCTGATCCCGTTTGCACAAACTCGTGGTGAAGACGTGGTACTGCCCACTATTCAACTGTTTTGGGTTACTCTGATACCCAGATTGTTGCTGCTGACTCCCCTAACCTAACTGTTGATGGTAGCCACCCTGATTGCCTTGATGACCTAGATGACCTTGGAACCCAGAGCTTGAACCGCCACCAACGTAACCCGGACCCTAAGAACCGGATCCTGGACCGCCACCTGGTCCATGGTTGCCTTGAAAGAGATTTGTGTTTTTAAACTCCTTCATAATGAAACAATCCTTCCAGAGATGAGTAGACGGTCTTTGTCGTGTACCATGCCTGGGCAGGGCTGATTCAATAGATGCTCAAGATTAATGCCTGATCCCCCGGTCTGTGGGGGTGGTCTACCCTTATGACCCTGGCCATTATTTTGTGCATTGGTATTTGCCACGAAGTCCAAACTTTTATCGGCCTTGCGCTTACCATTACCTCTTTGACTCGCCGCCGGGTTATACCGTTGTCCTTTAGCGTTGCTACTCCTCTTCCCCTTTCCTGCTTTGCCATCCTCAGACTCAGAGTCTTTGGTACTATCGGAGTCAGCATACTTAACCAGAGCCGCCATGAATGTCCCCATGTCATTGCAGTGACATTTGAGCCGCCCTAGTTTCTTCTTCAAGGGTGTGAAGCGGCAATTGTTCTCTAACATCAACACAGCTGAGTCGGCATTGATGCGATCCCACGAGTGCAAGACCGTTGAGACCCGGCGCACCCAATGGGTTGTTGATTCACCTTCTTCCTAAACACAAGCAGCTAGATCCACAATCGACATGGGCTGCTTACATGTATCTTTAAAGTTCTGGATAAACCGGGTTTTCAACTCAGCCCATGACCCGATGGAATTAGCAGGAAGCCCCTTCAACCAGGTGCGGGCTGTTCCTCCTAACATCAGGGGAAAATTCTTAGCACACGCAGCCTCGCTGACATCCAGCAATTCCATGGCCATCTCATAACTCTCAATCCATGCCTCAGGATTTAGATCAGCTGTATAGTTTGGCACGTTGCGAGGTCCTTTGAAATCCTTGGGTAGATGCTCATTACGTAGATCCGGCACCAAGGATGGTACGCCCAGGTTTCTAAAGGTTACACCTGGCTCCACAGAGGTGGTCGGACAAACCGGAGTTAGTTGACGAGCCGTATACTGAGCCGCCAGCTCGTCCTCTCGACGAGCTCTACCTTTATCCACCACGTCTTGAGCATTTGCACCGCCGCCCGCTGGGTCATGCCCATGGGGCGGGTTATGGTTCCGCCCACTGCTTGGTACAGCCGGCTCATCGAGATGCATGCTGTAACTCCGGCTTGGCCGAGGGCTAGAATGGACTCGATCACGTCTGTAAGAGTAAGCCTGCTGCCGAACCAGCACTGCCTGAAGAAGATCTCTCGCCCTCCACATCTCAACTGCTGCTGGTGATTCACCTTCAACCGGGATAGATGCTAATTGAGATGCCGTAGCGATCATGTTATCCAAAGGGTTGGAATAATGGCCCGATGGCATCGACATGTGCTGTGGCGGGTTATTATTCTGACGAGGTGGATCTACCATGCGCGGCTGAACCGGCGTCCCCGTCTCTGGTGCCTCGGCCCAGTTTACCCCCGCCGGGTTACTGGTTCCTGCTCCTGGCGTGTTAAAAAGATTCCTTGCCTCACAAACCGATGGTAGACGGGGCTGATGCCTCCTCCTCATGACATCGTTTGAAGCATTCTGATCCAACATGAGCCGGTAAGACTCCTCCTGAATCCGTTGTGACTGGGAACCAAAGCGGCCCGCTCCTCAGCCATCCAGGCACTTTCGGCGTTTAACTCCTCCTTGGCCTGTGCTATCTCGTCATGCAGTTTTGTGATCGCCGCATTGTGTTGATCTTGATCCACCGGGTTAACCACCGTTCCTAACAGCGTCATCAATTTATCCAGCAAATCCGTTAAATCCTGAGCCGGCGGGCGCTCAGGGCCTACTGCCCCGGCAGCCACTGCCGCCCTTGACCCGGAAACCACCTACGCCGCAGTTGATGAGTGTTGTACGGGCTGTGTATCGGTCATGAAAATTGCAACCCGATTCGGCGGCTCACGAGGGTCCGGAATACTGTCGCCATCGGAACAGCCCCCAAGTCGGCCATCTGGCAGTTGATACCAAGACTCTGTCTTATCGGTGGATGACTCGCCATCAGAATAAATGACGATCTCAACACTAGATGCTAGCATGTCTTCAGATTCCACTCCATGGATAAATCCCATGAAGGCACGGTTCATGGCAGGCCAAACCCGGGCGGGTCTCACACGCTGAGCCATCTCGACGATGTCGGTGCAGATGTCCGGCTTAGGGCCCGGTTCGCCGATCTTGCCGATGGAGATGTGGATTCCACCAAAGGGGACCCGGTACCGGTACTCAATTGAGCCGGCCTCGGGGCCCCAGCCTGCGTCGTCGATGTAGAGCTTGTCGGGGCGACTCTTGGTCATCCGGCCCACAGCATATCCCTTGATCCCTTAAAAGTTGCCCGTTAAAAACTCGAAACCATCATGCGATAGCCCCACGGTGGGTGCCAACTGTCATGGAATTGTCACGGCAGATGTCCTAGTGTGAGGAATTAGTCATGGAGCCATCGCGTTGAGGCTAACTTAAAGGGGTCAATCATGAGAAAGGACTCGGGGAGTTTATACTGGTTCGGCCCCTTACGATGAAGGTAAAAGCCTAGTCCAGTTTATGGTTGGTATTGCTAGGGTTTCGATGAGCAGGGAGCGAATTCTCTTAACCCGGCTCTTGATCTGTTGTTTCTTGTCCTAAGTCGCCGCTAGGTCGTCCCCTTATATACACGGTTCGACGCCCTGCGGCCCTCAGAGTCCCGACCGGCTTATACAACGTATCCGGCTCGGTGACCTTTTACATATGCCTTATAGTACAAGTTTACATACATGGTTGTTTATACTCATAGGCTTTAAGCCGCCTTTGGGTCTGGGCCCTCTACTAAGCCTATCTATGAATCGCCATGTGACCTTGGGCTTCATTGTGATGAATCTTCATAGGGTTGACCCGGCCCCTCCTCGGCGGGTCATACCTAATAGTCATATCCCCAACACCGAGGGACACGGCTATTCGAATAGATAAACTTCCCTGAAGGGGTGCACCACATTTACCAACACGCTCGATCCCCTTTGGTCGGACACACTTTCCTGGGTCATGCCCGACCTCAGAAGATCAACATGTCACAGCCCCACCTAGGCACAACAGAGATGTCAGCACGCCGGTCTAAATCCTATGCACGCAGGAGTCTGGGCCCATCGCCCATTGCACACCTCCACCTTTCGTACGTGGCCAGTGAGCAGACCTAGCAACCACCATTACAAAGGATGTTGTGTTACGCGGTCCAACCCGGCGCGCGCCGCTCAGTCGCTGACGTCACGAAGGCTTCGGCTGATACCATGACGTCGAGTGCCCATAATTGTTCCCGCGTAGTTAGTTAGTGCGTATAGGCTAGTGGCCAGACTTAGATCAAATACCAAGATCTCGTTAAGCGTGTTATTTCAAAGTAACCGCGAATGCCGACCAGGGTAAGGCCCACCTCTCTCCTAGGTGGTCTCAACCTGCCCTGTCGCTCCGCCACAAAGTAACAGTTGGGGGCCGTCGGGAACCCAGGCCCACCACTACTGGGATGGAACCACCTGTCCTTTCAGCCCCCACATCAGAATCTCTTGCGGTTACTCTACGAGCCGACCCGACTTTAGTCATCACATGTATCATATATTATGTATATAAGTAATATACCCATGATCACCTCCCGAGCGATCATGGCCCGATAGTATAACATGGCAGACGGATAAGAATGTAGGGTCACTAATGATAAACTAGCATCCTATTCTAAGAATTTATGATTGCAGGTAAAGGAAACAATAGTAGTAGCAAGGTCAGTGTAACACCCACGATGCGGCTATATCTCCCACGTGTCGAGGCACGACTTAGAGGCATAACTGCATGGTGGTTTAGTCGCAAGAGGGGTAATCTTCACACAATCCCATGTACTGAATGAGAAAGGGATAAAGAGCTGGCTTACAACCGCCACTTCACACAAATAACAAGTTAGACATACATCATCTAGAGTACAATCAAAGGTCCGACTATGGAACCAAAATAAAGGAAGACAACCCCAAATGCTAGATCTCCGATCGTCCCAACTGGGCACCACTACTGATCAACCGGAAAAGACACAAAACAATGATCAAGATCTTCTTCGAGCTCCCACTTGAGCTCGGTTGCGTCACCTTCACTGGTATCATCGGCACCTGCAACTGTTTGGAAGTATCTGTGAGTCACGAGGACTCAGCACTCTCACACCCGTGAGATCAATACTATTTAAGCTTATGGGTAGGATAAGGTAGTAAGGTGGAGCTGCAGCAAGCGCTAAGCATATATGGTGGCTAACATACGCAAAGTAGAGAGACAAGAGAAGCAACGCACGGTCGAGAAGCTAGAAGTGATCCTGAAAAACTACTTACGTTCAAGCATAACACAAGGCCGTGTTCACTTCCCGAACTCCGCCGAAAAGAGACCATCACGGCTACATGCGGTTGATTCATTTTAATTTAAGTCAAGTGTCAAGTTCGCTACAACCGGATATTAACAAATTCCCATCTGCCACATAACCGCGGGCATAGCTCTCGAAAGTTTATAACCTGCAGGGGTGTCCCAACTTAGCCCATCACAAGCTCTCACAGTCAAAGAAGGATATTCCTTCTCCCAGGAAGACCCGATCAGTCTCGGAATCCTGGTTACAAGACATTTCGACAATGGTAAAACAAGACCAGCAAAGCCACCCGACTGTACCGACAAATCCCGATAGGAGCTACACATATCTCGTTCCCAGGGCACACCGGATTGTCCAAACTTCCGGTAGGCCAGCCTAGAGTTGCCCTTGGTGGCCACCGGCGGTTGACAGGTTGGACCAACACTCAGAGGAGCACTGGCCCGGGGGTTTAAAATAAAATGACCCTTGAGTCTGCAGAACCCAAGGGAAAAAGGCTTAGGTGGCAAATGTTAAAACCAAGGTTGGGCCTTGCTGGAGAAGTTTTAGTTAAAGTGAACTGTCAAGGGGTTCCCATAACACCCAACCGTGTAAGGAACGCAAAATCAAGGAACATAACACTGGTATGACGGAAACTAGGGCGGCAAGAGTGGAACAAAACACCAGGCAAAAGGTCGAGCCTTCCACCCTTTACCAAGTATATATATGCATTAATTAAATAAGAGATATGGTGATATCCCAACATATCCATGTTCCAACATAGAACAAACTTCAACTTCTCCTCCAACAAGCAACGCTATAAGAGGGGCTGAGCAAAAGTGGTAACATAGCCAAACAACGGTTTGCTAGGAAGGTGGGTTAGAGGCTTGACATGGCAATATGGGAGGCATGATATAACAAGTGGTAGGTAGTGCGACATAGCAATAGAGCGAACAACTAGCAAGCAAAGATAGAAGTGATTTCGAGGGTATGATCATCTTGCCTGAGATCCCGCAAGGAAGAAGAATGAGTCCATGAAGAAGACAAACGGACGTAGTCGAACGGATCATCACAAGCGCGACGTTACCGGAACTAACAAGAAGAAGCAACACCGGAAAGGAGCAAACAACATGGTAAACCAACAAGCATACACATGGCATGATGCACAACCAAGGATGATGCATGTCCGGTTTAAATATGCATGGCATGGCAAAGTGCATAAACCAAACTACAAGTTAAGTGCAGCTCAATATGCAACGAGTTGCATATTGACGAAACACCACATTGGATTATTTAGTTCTCTCCCGTTTATGTACCCAACAATATTAAATGTTATTAAACATGGCAAGAGGTGAAGCACAATAAAACTACCTCTCTAGGCAAGTTTAAATGAGGCCGGAAACATCAAACGACAATTCCAGTAAATCCTCATGTGCATTAGCAATTTAATGCAACAACAATTTTTAAACATTTTAAATGTTGTTATCATGATGCGGATGACATGTGCAAGTTTTATGCAATTTTTGTTAAAAGTTGACATGAGCATTATGAAGCATTTGTCACCGTGGTGGAAAGAAATGGTACCACGGCGATGATAACAAAAACGGTGCCACGGCAATGTTCCGGTTCTGATAACTCTATTGAGATACCGATGCAACAGAGAAGTGTGGCGGGAGCGTGTCAAGCAAGGATGGTGGGGTGATCCCGGATGCCGGTTTCCCAAGAGTCAGCGACAAGGAAACGAGTGACAATTCAGACATGGTGCAAACACGAGCATCTCAAACATCGCAAGCATACGTCCACGGGTTATCGTCTTGGCGGTTAAACCTTTGAAGCATGCATTTTCGGAGAAGATTGTGTGCGGCGGTAGTGGAAGTAGTCGTCCACGGGGCGTCGTGAGAAGTAGCGGTACATGGCGACGGTAGAGGAAGCAGTGGTTCATGTTTTCTTGTCGAAATCATAGCGGCGGTAGTCGTTCACTCGACGATCTTATCGAAACCTCGTCAACGGTCGAGACCCACCATGGCGATCCGAAGGGGTACTTGGCTTCATGGTACTTGGGTCTTCGGATTTGCCGGTCTCGTCCTTGCGACGGTAGTCGAACTTGAAGATTTTGGTTCATGGGTCTTCGGCGATGGTAGTCGTTCTAGGCATCAGGCGTCGAGGTACTTGGCGTTTTTGGCGATTCCAAAGAGGTACTTGGCACAATCCATGTGGTCGTGCACTTGTCGTCGAAGGACTTGACGGTCTTGACAAAATGAAGGGGTACTTGGCAAAACCATGTCCTTCGGAGGGCGACGGTAGTGGTACACGTTCCGGGGTACTTGTCGGATCCACGGCAACGGTAGTGGAACTTCACGGATCCGTGGTCTCGAGTGTAGTGGTACTTGGCGAATCCCGAAACGGTCTTCACAATCCAAAGTGGCACAAGTGAGATGCACATCCATGGAGTCTTCAAACTTGGCCTCCGGGTACAGGATTTGAGGGTCTCGGTGGTGGCCAAACTTGGCAACGTTCACAGAGGCACCATTGGGGGTGTTCGATGCACTGAAGGCCGAAGAAGAAACATGGGAAGGTGGCCATGGTGGTCTAGCAGCAGCAAGGGCGATGGAGGTGGGGTGGCGTCGGGAGGCGCGATGCAGAGGAGGCCGATGGAGCATGGAGGAGCGGCACGAGATGAGCAAGCAGCGAGTAGCAGCGGGGGGTTGCGGAGAGGCGAGGTGGAGGAGGAGCTGGCGGCACTGGCTTTGCCGAGGCCGGCAGCAGGCCGCGTCGGTAGCTTTGGTCACCGGCAGGGTAGGTGGTGGCGCACGGGGAAGGGGCCCTATCCTAGAAGAAGAAGCAGAGGAAGGGGTCGCACGAAGGGGCGTCGTCCTCGCCGGCCTGAGGTGAGCGCAGGCGAGGAAGAGCCAGGGAGGAGAAGGGGCGTGTCGGGGTCCTGGTGCTGCTCGTCTTGGTCGACGATGGTGCACAGGAGAAGAAGAGCTCCGGCGGGGCTGCTTGCTGACGACGGCCGGAGACGGAAGCGGAGCCCTCGGACTCGAGCGGTGGCGAGGCGCGATGGGGATCGAGCATGGGCGCTTTGCGGTTCCTGTGGGTGGCGGAGCAAGGGAGAAGACGAGAGGGAGATGTGAGGGGATCGATTGGGGAAAGAGGAGGGGGATCGAGAGCGGGCGCACTGTCCCTAGCGGCGTGAGAGGGAACGGGGGAAGGGAGCGAGGGGTGACGTCGCGGGTAGGCCTCGGGCCGGCTAGGTCAGGCCGCAGGGAAGGAGTTAGGTGGGCCTTGGCCAATTTGGTGGGGATGGGAAAAGGCTAGGAGGCCTGCTTGGCTGAACTCCTTTCTGTCTCTTATTCCCTCTCTATTTAAAAAGGGAAACATAGAAGAAATGTTGAGAGAGATTGGAGTGGAGATTGGGCATGGAGTTAATTTTACTGGACTCGCAAAAATGAGATTGATCCAAGAAAAGTATAAATGAGCGTGTGTGCGAAGTTTGGATTCGAACTCGTTTGAATTAAATTCAAATGAGTTTGAATAAGAAGTGGGCGTTAGAAAGGTCCCAAAAATGTTGAGATTTTTGGTAGAGCTCCAGAAAAAGATAAAAGAATTTATGGGTGAAGTTTGAGGAGCAAACTCGAAGCAGAAAAGACATGAGAGTTTAAATTGCAAGTGTGTTTGCGGTTAATTCCAAACTAATGGAATATTTATAGTAGCTCCCTAAATACTGGGAGGATATGTTATAAAGGGAACTCACCTTCCCTCTACTTAAATGGAATGAAGATCCATACAATTTATTTAAAATAGTTATAAAATTAATGATATGATGGCATGATGACATGATGCAATGCAAGAGAGCAAATGAAATACATGACGAAACTCGGAAAACATGAAAGGCGCCTGAAGCGTCGGTCTTGGGGCGTCACAACACTCCACCACTACGAGAGGATCTCATCCCAAGATCTAGGATGGCGCCGGCGAGAAATTGAAGAGGAAGAGAAGAGGTACGACTAAGTTGCTTCTTGTATAAACAAGTGACACCAAAGAACCTTGAGAGGTAAAAAAATTGATAAAAGAATACAGCGGAGATGAACGAAGTTGAAAACACTCCGTTAGAAAAGAGGAACATGGGATACGACGAGAACCTAGAGGTTGCAGATCTATGAATGATGACCACAATGCATAAGAAGAAATTGAAACCACTCTGGTTGAAACGAGATAAACAAAGAACAAGGAAGAACAAATTCGAACAACACTCCGGTTGAAAAGAGATGCAAGACTTGATAAGATGAAAAGAACTTGAAGAGATGACCCAACACTCAGGTTAATTTGATAAGCACGAAAAGAACACGATCCTCACAAATCGAGATGATGAGTGAAAAGAGCAACATCACAAAGCCTCCGGGAGAAGAATAGAGGATCGATCATTGGAATAAGAATGGAGAAGAAAATGCCAACTTCTGCCACAAATGAGCTTGGAAAGCACCCTTCCAAGAAGGTTATAATGGATTTGTTGGAAAAACCCGACAACGAAATGAATAAGCTTGTAGTGGGCTTATGGAAAACTACTCAATTATGAGGTGAAATTCTGCCACTAACACAAACGATAGATTGGATTGACATGAACATGGAAACGGGAAACTTATTTCACCGGGAGGATAAATGAAGAACTTGGGTCATTTACAAGCACCATAAGTAGCAACAATCCTTAGGGAAAGCTTTAGGTGAAATATAACCCAAGATAACTCCAATGAAGAGATTGATGGGTTGCAAATGATCTCATGACCGAATTGGAAATGATGGGTTTAAAATATGTCATTCCGGACAACTTGTGAATCATGAAGCACGAGGAGAAATTGTCAAGGATGACATAACACCATCTCAAGAGGTAAGGTAGATAGAATTGCACTTTGGAATGCAAGATGAAGAATGCTTGAACTCCTCACAACAAGACATGTGTTGAGCACCATGTTTATTTTAGAGTATAGCTTGGCGGATCTTAACTTCGAGAGAAATCTTGAAGGACAATTGAAGAATGAAAAGAATCCTTGATGAACCACCATGAAGAAAATCGCTAAGAACTCTGGATAGATAAAAAAAGGTCGCAAGGAAAAGAAGCTTGAAAGAATAAGATGAATCCTTGCATCGATTGGATGGAGCTTCATGATTGTGTAACCAAGAAAAAACATGGGACTCCGGAAAGAAAGATGGACAAATGAGATCAAGAATTTTGATGAACCTCTGGAATAAGGAATTAATCACTTGGGTGAAACAAGAATAAGAATTACATTATACGCATCCTTAACCAATTTAAATTGATGACAAGCAACAGATTTGGCATACTACTTATTCTCGTAGAAAGGATTAAGATGGATATGGCACAAACTTGGGAAGGTCTTCAATGATCCGCCGGCAAGATTGGAAAGAATGAATGAATCTATATGATAACGAAGGAAGAGAACTCTTGAACGAACCACCGTAAGAATTGAAAATGAAAGGACATACTTGAGAAGAATTTATATACAAGTGAAACGAAGAGATTATGAAGTGACCAGAGAATACTTGAGCAAAGCACCGGTAAGATTTTGAGAACGGGAGCTGAAAGGTGGAATGAATAATTCTGAGATGATGGGCTCCAGAGAATCAAACTGAAAAGACTTCTGAATTGCTCCAGATGGTTGAAAAGAATTCTCACAATCGAAAATAATTGTGAGGATGGCACGAAGCTAGAACCACGAATCTTGAGAGAACGGATAAGATTTGGAGGAAAATCTTCTTTGGTATTCAAAATCAGAGAATGACCATGAGAAACACCACCATGATTTGTTGAAGCACTCTGGAATGAAAAATTAGAAACGTTGAACCAACGATGATAGAATTTGAAAGATCTTGGAGAAATACATATGACTGATGATAATTCATTCTTACGTCAAACTTGGAGAAGAATTTGAGAGTAACTCCGGGAAAGTTAGATGAGTCAGGTAAGATCATGGGAAAAGACCTGGTTAGGGCCCACTCAAGAAAAATACCGTTGGAATGATTTAAAAAAGAGATTGCGCCGGTTGAATTAAATGGCTTGAATGAGATAACAACCTCGAGATATCTTGAATGGATTAAGAATGGAAACATGAATCTTCTGAGATATCTTCGGCATTTCGGATATGAATAGAGAGAGATGAACGATTAAGAGGTGCACCGGCATGAGAAAATATTTGAAACGAGAAAAGGATATGATCGACAAAGCTTGAATTGAATCCACCGGAAAAGAACATATAACGAAGAATGATAACTTGAAACTTTGTTAGTATCTCCACGATAATTCACTGGATCGAAACTTGAAAGAAAAGGATGAAGAGACTTCACATGAATAAAATTGATAGTTTATTAAGAAGTCCTTGAAGAAAAAGGGTGGGAGGGCGGGAAAACAAAGGCAACTTGGGCAGATGGAATGGATACCATCGAGAAAACTTAGAGTTGATCTTGCGGATGTTGAAATGATCGGATCCACTTGAAGAGAAACACGCCGGTTGAAAAGGATTGACATGACAATCTCGATTATATGAAGGATTAGTATTCACATAGAAATATGAGAACACCGCTTAGGAAAGGTATGGAATCAACACTTGACATTGAAGCAACTCGAATACCACAACTCAAAAACAAAACAAAGGACTGGCTTGCAGAATAAGCCGAAAACAAACATATGATAGATCCCATATCGTATCATGTGTCTGTTGGAAGATATCCTACGAGATACTTGAATTCCCATTTATAAACTCCCGAAACTTTCTGGTTATGCAATAAGGTGTTGGGGATACAGGGGAAGCATCATATCTCACCCAAACTAACAATCCCTACATCCAGCTGTATCCATCTGTCGGCGTTCTGGGAACGGGGGTCCCCAGACTTGCCTGCCTGCGGCCTGCGGCGTGGCTCAAAGGGGGGCCCAGCACGGCCCATCTTCATCAACACAGACCCAAGACCCTCGCGAGGGGCCAAGCCTCGCGGGGTGGACGACACGGAGCTTCCTCAGGCATGGCCTCACCAGGCTGGCTCGCGAGGAGGCGGAGAGATCAAGGCGGGGTACCTCACGAGGTGCCCGTGACGCAAGCCATGACGACCAAGGGCGCCAGCCCGCGCAGTGTCCTCCTTTCCCCTTTGGTGCAAAGGGGGCAAGCGCAGCCGCGGGGTACCGAGGCATCAGGCAAAGGTTGCCATTTCGGTGCAACGAGATCAAGACCAGGAGGACTGCAAGACGGAGGTCATCATGGAGCCCAAGACGGCGTCACCACCAGAGCTTTGTGTAGGCGAGGACCAACTTTAGTCAGGATAAGTGTACCAGATGTTCCCCTTCAAAAATGGCCAATTTTTGGCACCCTTCCCGCTCAATATTTGGGAAGAGGCCCAGGGCCATTGCCTATAAATAGGACCAGCCACCCACAGGTTCGAGGTTCGAGGGTTGGAGATCGAGGATCAGGGATCGGATCAAAATCAGAGAGAGAGAGAGGGGTGACTGAACTCCTCCTAGCAGTTCATCCCCCCAGCAAAGAACGGACCCTCCCGAGGCTGTTCTTCCTTGTATTGTTCATCATCATCAGCCCAAGAGGCAATCCACCACACCACACACTGGAGTAGGGTATTACACCACAACGGTGGCCCGAACCAGTATAAACCCTGTGTCTCTTGTGTTGTTCTTTCCATAGCTTAGATCTTAGCAAGGCGGAGGGGTGCGGGTAGGTAGGAGGCGAAATCTCCGCACGCACCCCAGTGTTCGAACCTCAAGGGTCTGCCGAAACCCAAAATCCGATATTTGGCGCGCCAGGTAGGGGTGCGCCGGAATTCGTCTTCCACCACCCCGTTCTCCTCCGACCATCGCGCCCATGTCTGACGCTCGTCGGGCCCGCGCCGAGCGCCGGGCCGCTCTCACTTCCCGCGTCGCCCAGACGGCTCCTGTCGGCGGGCGTCCTCGCCGTTCCCCGTCACCCGCCGTCAACATCGCCACCGGCCCGGCGGGGGACGAATAGCAAGCATCGTCTCAGCATCCGTCAGTGCGGCAAGACGACCGCACCGCTACTCCCTCGCTCACCCCAGCTGGTTCTTCGTCCCCCGCGCTCCGCGCACCCATGGAGGCTCGAGCTGCGCTCATCGCGGCAAATGAGCTCCTGCGCTACCGTCCCGTCGACGACGTCTACGAAGAATGGCTCGACCGCGTCGCCGAGCTCGTTCGCGCCGCAGGGGCTCTCCTCTGCCGTCTGTTCCGCTGCACCGCACCCCACCCCGCGCGGGCGACGAGGCTCCGGCGGCGCCCCGGCCGCCTCCTCCTCAAGAAGGCGCCATGGCTCCAAGGCGCGTGGCCCCTTGGCGGAACCCGCTCCGTCAGGTGCCAGTGCGGCAAGAGCAGAGCTGCCAAGAAGTCCCTCGCCCGCAAGAAGCTGCCCAGGCGCTCCCTGCTCCAGCACGTCGCGACCATGCTCCTGCTCCCGCACGCCAAGACCCCGCGCTGCTCCTAGCAGCAGCGCGTGGGGACATGCAAGACCAAGCTCTCCGTCACCCAAGGCCTCCCATGGCCACAGCAGGCTGTCGTGCCTTCACCACCGAGCTACGCAGCGTCGCATGGCCCGGCAAGTTCAAGCCAGACCCGCCTCCTCGTTACGACGGCACGGCTGACCCTGCGGAGTTCCTCCAGCTCTATGAGCTGGGCATCGAAGCTGCCAACGGAGACGAGAAGGTCATGGCGAACTGGTTTCCCATGGTGCTGAAAGACGGGGCCTGCACCTGGCTCCTGAACCTGGCTCCAGGCACGATCTCCTCCTGGGACGAGATGTGCACCCGCTTCATTGCCAACTTTCAAGGTACTCGCGACCGGCCACCCGTCGTGAGCGACATGCGCCGCATCAAGCAACAACCCGGGGAGACCCTGCAGAAGTACATCCAGCGCTTCAACACGCACGCCTCAAGATTCCCAAGGTGACTGAGGAGGCCATCACCTCAGCCTTCTCCGACGGCGTGCGTGATGTCAAGATGAAGGAGGAGCTGGCGATGCATGAAGACCTGTGCACTTCCTTGGAGCTGTTCAACTTGGCAACCAAGTGCGCTAGGGCTGAGGAAGGGCGTCTCTCCCTCCTCGAGCTACCTGCCGCAGACCCAGAAGAGAAGAAGCCCAAGGCCAAGGATGTGAAGCGCAAGGGGGCTGCCGTGCTCGCGGTAGAACCAGACACCAAGCGGGGCAGAGATCAGCCCGAACCTTCCAAGGGCAGTCGATACTGTGTGTACCACGACCTCCACACCCACAAAACCAATGAATGTCAAGAGCTCCGAGCAGTGCGAGAAGGAAGGATCGGCCGTCGCCCCGACCGCGGTGACCGGGGCTACGGTCGAGGAGGAGGAAGGAACGCAGGATGCTGGGAAGACCGTGGTCCGCGCCAAGGGTGGCGCGATCGACCTCGCGAGGATCGTTGGCAAGATCCGCCTCACGAGGGAGACTGGAGGGATCAGCCTCGCGAGGATCGCCCACAAGGCAACGCAGGCCTCCCTCCGATGCCGCTGCAGCCAAGGAGGAACGAGGACCGCCACCAGGACGAGGGGGCTGGGGGCTTCCAGGAGCCGCGCGCGATCGCCTGCATCCTGGGCAGGGCTCAAGCCCCAGCCTCTCAACGCGTCTTCAAGCAGTTCGCCCGCGAAGTGAATGCAGTCCTCCCCAAGCTCGAAGCCACGCGCCCTCTTAGGTGGTCGGCATGCGCCATCACGGTCAGCTCAGCAGATCAGCTCAAGTGTGCGGCTACAACCGGAGTCCTCCCGATGCTTTGTTCCCCAATCATCAGCAACGTGGTGGTCACCAGGACCCTCATCGATGGCGGGGCAGGGCTCAACGTCCTGTACGTGGAAACATTCAACAATCTCCAAGTGCCCTACAGCCAGCTTCAGCCAACCAAGCCTTTCTCCGGAGTCACCGACGGCTCCACGGTCCCGATTGGGCAGGTCCGCCTCCCTGTCACCTTCGGGGCACGTGACAACTACCGCACCGAGCTCATCGACTTCGACGTCGCTCACATTCGCCTGCCGTACAACGCCATCCTTGGGTACCCAGCACTGGCCAAGTTCATGGTCGTAACTCAACACGGCTACAACGTCCTCAAGATGCCAGGAAGTGGCGGAGTCATCACGGTGCTCTGTGAAGAGAAGGACGCGGTGTGTTCCCTGGAGCGAGCCTTTCAGGCCGCGTCACTGGAAGACCCGGATCGCGGAAGCAGGAGGCTTCCCGAGACCGCCTCCAAGAAGAAGAAGACATCGTCTCGCCCGGCCCCTCAGGAGGCAGGCCCCTCTGGGCCCGCGCCTGCCCAGGGGGAACCTCCTTCCGTCGCATAGGAAAGCGCGCCCAGCGCTCTCCTCAGGCAGGGCTCGGGGGCTCTACCCTGGAGGGCCACCGACCTGGCTAGGGTCATGAGGGAGGCGCTTGGGCACCACATGGAGGCGTGTTTCGAAGCACGTTTCCCTCAAGAAGGAGTAAGGCAAGGAGAGCCAGACCCTCAGGAGTTCGTCAGCAAGGCCATTCAGGGGCTACAGGAGTCAAGAGTCATGAAAGGCGGCCGCTGCCTACCAGCAGTGGCTCCCCATCCAGGCGAGGATGGTGGGCTGCGCGTCTGCGTCGACATACCAGGGCTCAATCGAGTCACCTCTCTGGAGCGCCTCTGGCCCTCGCGAGTGGGGCGCTGCGGAGGTCCACCCCACAGCTACGTTCGCATGCCTTACGGCTTGCCGAACGCGGTGCCACATACCAGCGCCTCATGAGGGGGATCATGGAGGCACAAGAGGCCAGGCGTTCCGCAGCCCTGGAGGAGATGGAGATGGTCCGCGAGGAGCCACCAGCGCCTCCGGAGCCTCCCGAGGCCCCTAGGCCTGGGGGCTCGTGAGGATCGGCTTCCGCAGCCCGCCGAGTCTGCTACACCAACAGTCCTTCGTCCTCAATATCATCAGGTGACATCTTTCAAGTTTCATTTCCAGCTGGGAGCGCCCCCCAGGGCTGCATTATTCCCAGGCCGCGTGGGTCCGTCCCTGCGGCATGTATCCCTTTTATTTCATGTTGTTAGCTTACTTTGTTGGGGGCGCCCCTCGGGCTGCATCATCCCCAAGTCGCTCGGGCCTGACCCAGTGATATCCGCCTTCCCAGCATCTATTTGAATGAATCCACTCCTTCGCGGCTAATGTGTTTGACCTAGTTGCCCGCTCAACTGACGCCAACTGACGGAACTGCTCCCAAACGGCACGACGCTTGCGCATGGGTCCGTCCCTGCAACGCTGACAAACCTGAATGGCTGAGCTCTGGCCACGACAGCCCCGCATGGCGCCACCTCGTCAAGCCTTCAGTGCCTCATCGCCCCTCGGAAGCAACCAACGGCTGACTGTCAATTGTCATGGCAACCCCTCATTCTTTCTATGATGGGTTTACAGGACATCCTAAAGGAGCCACGTCAGGCGAGGCCCTTGCGGTGTCTCCTTCACTCTCATCCGCGCGAACTGCTTGCACGTTAAAGGGGGGGTGCCTGAGCATCGCGACTCAGGGCTCCTACTGGCTCTCCAGCCCTCACCCTCTGGCCTTGTCCACGGCATCGCGACCTGGCATACCAGCGACGGCTGAGACTCGCTCGAGGGCCGGGACCCGAGGACGTAGAGCAGAAAGGGGAGCAAAGGCGAGAGGGGAGGGACACGCGAGGACCTCGCCGAGCAACCTCACGCCTGCCGATGCACGGACCCGGCGACACACCAGAGAGCGACCCCTGATTCTCGAGATAAGTCACCACCCGGAAGCACCAGCTACCGTGGCACCATCCCCGCACCTAATGCAATCCCGTGTTAGCGACGCCACTCTCCTTTCTCACCGAACGACGGCTGCTTGAGCGCCAAAGGGGACCTCCTGAGCATCGCGACTGAGGGGCTCTTACCGGACTCCGGGTCGCTCACCTCCTGGCCTTGACCACGGCATCGTGACCTGGCATACCAGCGACGGCTGAAGCCGCCTTGGGACTGGGACCTGTCGGCGCAGAGCACCAAGCCCTCGTGAGGTTCTAAAGGGAGAACTGAGCTAAGACGGAATGAGCAACTCGCACAATTCTACGACAAGGGTTATATTAACAAAACAGGATCACAGGCACCTTACAAGCCCCCACGGGACGCATCTTTGATTCCTCGCAGGGAACAGATCCTAAAAGGACGCTAACTACGCACGCCCCTGCAAAAGACGCCATCATCAACAGTGGGCCGTCAAGCACCGGCGCCAACCCCATCCAGATCAGAGGCGGCGACGGCCTGACGAGCCCGCCATGCTCCAGGAGCGGCGCCGGCTCGGGGGCTCGTAGCTGTCGTTGCTCGTCTCCGGAGTCGCGAAGAGCTCGCCGGAGTCGCTGGAACCTCCGACGCCTCCGCCGCCTGAGGAGCCGCCAAGGGAGCGGTCGGCGGGCCCAGTCCTCGCCGCAGCAGGGTCCCGGCCACCTCTCCCGGGGCAGCACTCTAGCCAGTGCCCGTTCGCATCGAAGACCTTGAAGAACATCACCGAAGCACCGTCGTACTCCAAGTGGATCGCGAAGGCACCTCTTGTCCTGCAAACCCGCGCGACTTCGCTCCAGCCTCGAGTCATGAAGACCTCGCCCGGGGCAACGACCGCGACCTCTGCCTCGGTCGCAAGGGTGCTGCAACCGGCGTGCTACAGCCAAAGCTCCAGGAGTTCTCCCTGCGGGATGATGGAGGCGAAGAAGGGAGGAAGGCGAATCCAAGACTGAGGAGGCATGGCGGCGTGGAACACGAACTCTCGGGAGGATCCCTCGGTGTGGACCCCAGGGGGGACGACCCACACCTTCGTGACCCGTCGGCGCCGACGGCGGCGCCGCCCGTGGCGATCAGCATCAGCTCCTTCAGGGCCCTCGTTGTGGGTGTACAAGGGAAGCGGGAACCCCGGCGGTGGCCGCTCGCACCAGGGCCTCGACACCACCTGATGGGCCCCATCGTCCGGGCCGCGGAGGACGAGCCGTTTCTTCGGCGGGAGCGGGTTTGGTTCCTCTCGGGGAGCCTTTCCCTTCTCTGCCGTCGAGAACCGGTGGATCAGAGCCATCGCAGCAAGACGGAGCAAGGACCGGGAAGAAGGAGAAGCAAGAAGGGATGGACTGGAAGGGCGCGCGCCGTTCCGTACTTATGGCCGGCGAAGGCCAACCGCCGACCTCCACGATCGCAGGTAATCATGACCCGCTTTGCATGCAGGGACTTGTCCAATCCGTGCAGTTGCCGAGGCGCCATGGGGAAGTGGAGACGCCCACGTCCAATCAACCGCCACGCGGCGCCCAAGACCGCAGGCTGTTAGGGCCCGCAGCGCTTCGCTCTTGCCCTTCCGCCTCCCTGCACGGCCAAGTCCGGGCGTGCCTTGGGCCCGGGGGCTACTGTCAGTGTTCTGGGAACGGGGGTCCCCAGACTTGCCTGCCTGCGGCCTGCGGCGTGGCTCAAAGGGGGCCCAGCACGGCCCATCTTCATCAACACAGACAGAAGACCCTAGCGAGGGGCCAAGCCTCGCGGGGCGGATGACACGGAGCTTCCTCAGGCACGGCCTCACCAGGCTGGCTCACGAGGAGGCGGAGAGATCAAGGCGGGGTACCTCACGAGGTGCCCGTGACGCAAGCCATGACGACCAAGGGCGCCAGGCGGGCGCCAGCCTGCGCAGTGTCCTCCTTTCCCCTTTGGTGCAAAGGGGGCAAGCGCAGCCACGGGGTACCGAGGCATTAGGCAAAGGTTGCCATTTCGGTGCAACAAGACCAAGACCAGGAGGACTGCAAGATGGAGGTCATCATGGAGCCCAAGACAGCGTCACCACCAGAGCTTTGTGCAGGCGAGGACCAACTTTAGTCAGGATAAGTGTACCAGATGTTCCCCTTCAAAAATGGCCAATTGTTGGCGCCCTTCCTGCTCAATATTTGGGAAGAGGCCCAGGGCCATTGCCTATAAATAGGACCAGCCACCCACAGGTCCGAGGTTCGAGGTTCGTGGGTTGGAGATCGAGGATCAGGGATCGGATCGAAATCAGAGAGAGAGAGAGGGGTGACTGAACTCCTCCTAGCAGTTCATCCCCCCCAGCAAAGAACAGATCCTCGCGAGGCTGTTCTTCCTTGTATTGTTCATCATCATCAGCCCAAGAGGCAATCCACCACACCACACATTGGAGTAGGGTATTACACCACAACGGTGGCCCGAACCAGTATAAACCCTGTGTCTCTTGTGTTGTTCTTTCCATAGCTTAGATCTTAGCGAGGCGGAGGGGTGCAGGTAGGTAGGAGGCGAAATCTCCGCGCGCACCCCAGTGTTCGAACCTCAAGGGTCTGCCGGAACCCGAAATCCGACACCATCCTTCAACACATAACCAAGAAACCTTCGGAAATCGTGTACCTCAACCTTCGAAAAGCATCCGTTATACGATTTATGGCAATACTCCCGAACTCCCGCCCCAGTACTGGGTAGCGTTGAAGTTATCTCACCAACAACTGCATAAAAGAGATTTTCAATGTCAGTGAAACTCAGGTATTCCATAACTGTAACGACAAAATTGTGAACACAACACCTCGGAGCTCAACTCCCCAGGACACTGCCACAACCCCTAAATGTCAGGAGGCACCAAGAACAATGTTCTCGTCACAAGACTATCGAAATGATTCCACGATACCCGCGTGATCCTAAAATTTTCTTTCATGAAATTTGAGGAGAGGAAAGTCAAAACTTCTACGTCAGGAGGCCTCACTAGAGCGACGAAGGGACTGATGAGTAAAAAGAATCCTACTCTCCGATATATATAATCCTAAGACTCAAAACATTTTGTTCTAGACTCAACAACGTCAGCGATTCGATCAAGTAGGGGCTCCTAAGTCGGGGATGGCTCTAATTACCAACTTGCAAGACCCACGATGCGGCTATATCTCCCACGTGTCGAGGCACGACTTAGAGGCATAACCGCATGGTGGTTTAGTCACAAGAGGGGTAATCTTCACACAATCCCATGTACTGAATGAGAAAGGGATAAAGAGTTGGCTTAAAATCGCCACTTCACACAAATAACAAGTTAAACATACATCATCTGGAGTACAATCAAAGGTCTGACTACGGAACCAAAATAAAGGAAGACAACCCCAAATGCTAGATCCCCGATCATCCCAACTGGGCACCACTACTGATCAACCGGAAAAGACACAAAACAACGATCAAGATCTTCTTCGAGCTCCCACTTGAGCTCGGTTGCGTCACCTGCACTGGTATCATCGGCACCTACAACTGTTTGGAAGTATCTGTGAGTCACGAGGACTCCGCAATCTCACACCCGCAAGATCAACACTATTTAAGTTTATGGGTAGGATAAGGTAGTAAGGTGGAGCTGCAACAAGCGCTAAGCACATATGGTCTCTAACATACGCAAAGTAGAGCGAGAAGAGAAGCAACACACGGTCGAGAAGTTATAAGTGATCAAGAAGTGATCCTGAAAAACTACTTACGTTCAAGCATAACACAAGGCCTGTTCACTTCCCGAACTCCACCGAAAAGAGACCATCACGGCTACACATGCGGTTGATTCATTTTTATTTAAGTTAAGTGTCAAGTTCTCTACAACCGAATGTTAAGAAATTCCCATCTGCAACATAACCGCGGGCACGGCTCTCGAAAGTTTATACCCTGCAGGGGTGTCCCAACTTAGCCCATCACAAGCTCTCAGGTCAATGAAGGATATTCCTTCTCCCGAGAAAACCCAATCAGTCTCAGAATCCTGGTTACAAGACATTTCGATGACGGTAAAACAAGACCAGCAAAGCCACCCGACTGTGCCGACAAATCCTGATAGGAACTGCACATATCTCGTTCTCAGGGCACACCGGATTGTCCAAACTTCCGGTAGGCCAGCCCAAAATTGCCCCTAGTGGCCACAGGCGGTTGACAGGTTGGACCAACACTCAGAGGAGCACTGGCCCGGGGGTTTAAAATAAAGATGACCCTTGAGTCTGCAGAACCCAAGGGAAAAAGGTTTAGGTGGCAAATGTTAAAACGAAGGTTGGGCCTTGCTGGAGGAGTTTTATTCAAAGAGAACTGTCAAGGGGTTCCCGTAACACCCAACTGCGTAAGGAACGCAAAATCAAGGAACATAACACCGGTATGACGGAAACTAGGGCGGCAAGAGTGGAACAAAACACCAGGAAAAAGACCGAGCCTTCCACCCTTTACCAATTATATAGATGCATTAATTAAATAAGAGATATGGTGATATCCCAACATATCTGTCGGTGGGAACGACACCTATGGGATCACAAGAATCCCTACTGTGGTTAGCGGGGCGCGGGGTCGTGAGAAGAGTGGATCTAACAGGTAGCACACGGTTCGTTTATCCAGGTTCGGGCCGCGAGGATGCGTAAAACCCTACTCCTGGTTTGGTGGATTGTATATCTGTGTTCTTGAGCTAGCTATGGGGCGTGAGGAGCTCCAAAAAGCCGAATCCTTCTCCTGGTCGCCTCGGGCCTCCTTTTATAGAAAAAGGGGTTGCCACAGTGGCACACAGGAGGTGGAAAGGGTACAGTGATGCGAGGTTATCCCTCGCATTGCATGACAAGGCGCATTTAATGCGTCTTGCTTAGGTGTCCTTGCTTTATCGGGGATGGGGGAGAGATCTGTCTC
Source organism: Triticum urartu (assembly GCF_056163025.1). Taxonomy (NCBI): domain Eukaryota; kingdom Viridiplantae; phylum Streptophyta; class Magnoliopsida; order Poales; family Poaceae; genus Triticum; species Triticum urartu. The sequence goes on from NC_141876.1 coordinate 334,671,240, forward strand.
ATCCGTTGCCGCTCCTTCTTGTGTCGACACATGCCCTAGCCAGCGATGCCTGAGATGCCACGTAGGTAGGTAGGCAGCTGAGGTGGCGCAGTGGTGGGCCTTCACGAAGATCTGCATGCCGCCACGCAGGTGCCTGCCCAGCTGGTTGGGTCAGCAGCTGCATGCATGCGGTGGTGGAGGTTTAGTCCGCGTGGGCCTGATGGTGGCCCCGCGGGTGTCCTCGGGAAGGGCCTTGCCGGGGCCCCGGCAAGGGTCTTGCCGAGGCGCCTGCTGTCATCCCCGGCAAGGCGCTTGCCGGGGGCCTTGTGGTCTTCCTCGGCTGGGATCCCGCCAAGGGTTGTCGTCTCCTTAGTGCGTATCTGATCTTGAATGTCTTTACAAAGATCTGCATGCCGCCACGGGGATGTCTCCCGAATCCTTTCCCTTTGGGGGCAGTGGACTCAAGGGTGATTTGCTCTGTAGGTGCGAGATGAGTCGCCGCGGCAAGGGTCTTGCCGGGGCTGCTAGAACTGTCTCCCGGCAAGGATCTTGCCAGGGGAGTCCGCTTCGTCCCCTTTGCTCTTCGTGGTCTTGGCCTTGGCGTCGTAGTTCTCTTGAGCTTCGGTCTTACCCGGGCTCACCTCCCTTGCCTTGCTTGGTGTGGTGGTGCCCGTGACTCAGACTGCCCGTGCACAGTTATAGGGGTACAAAAAGTGTACCCCTCTTTTTGTACACCAACAGGAGCCCCCAGGCCTGGTCCACACATAAGCGCAACGCGTTGTTGGGCTAGGCCCAAAAATGGTGCGCGGGCAGGCGGGGCGGTTTTTACCGCGGTAAGATTCTTCGCGCATTGCGCTTCCCACAACTCCCGTGCGTGGCGCGCCGTGGGGAGGTGTGTGTGACGTGGGCAGCATGCGTGGGGTTGGTTCCCGCAGGCATGCGTCACATCATAGTAAAGGGGCGGTTCGCGCCTTCCCCATAAACGGAGGGAGGCGTGGAGGCGCGGCCCATTAACTGAATGGGGCTGAGGCGCGATCTTCAAGGCGTCCACTCCCCACGATCACGGGGTGGGGAGTGGTCGTCTCACCCGTCCCCTCGGTTCTGCACGTCCGCCACGTGTCTCCCATGCGCCTGGGGTGGAAAATGGTGGAGGCGGGAAACCGGGCCGTCGCTGGTTGGGGCGGCGGGTCGGTCCTAGCTCCCTGCGCCTTCCGTATCTTGATTGGCCGAGCGGGGCGGCCGAGCCCCAACCCTGATCCTTTATAAAGAGCGGGAGGGGGGATGGTGTCCCACATTCTTTCATCTTCTTCTTCCTTCAGCTTCTGCTCCTCCCTTCCATCCGTCATGGAGAGAGGGAATCCCGGTCCTTCAAGAGTGGCGGCGAGGGTCGCCGCTTGATAACGCGTCCCTCCTTCCCCTGCGCCTGCGGTGGCAGAGCCAGCCGCGAGGGGAAGGGGGAGGACGGGGCGGCGCGCCGGCCTCGCCTCCGCCAGCAGCTCCTTCTCCAATGGAGGGCCATGTTGGGGATGACCCTTGTGAGTTCTTCGTCAGGCTGCGCCGGCCGCCGCGCCGGCGCCTTCGTCTCCCGACTCCATTTGCGCGGGAGATGGAGCTGGATCCGCCAGAATCGTTGCGGCTGCACATGAGGGGCTGCGGGATCAGTGGCACGCAAGTCCGCGTCGACTTCCCCGCCCCTCACGTGATGTATCTTCGTCGGGGATGGAAGACATTTTCTCATATCCACCGCTTGACGGAGGGGCTCACTCTCCATTTTAAGCTGATGGAGGGTGGCCTTCTCTCCGTCAAGGTCTTCGGGTGCTTTGGGACCCATGCAAGGTGCTGCGTGGAGAGCTCTTCTGATAGTGAAGACTCCTCCTCGGGCGGGAGTGACGAGGAGGACAGCGGCACCGACGACGAGGGTAGTAGGTGGCAGGATGACGGGTCCGATTAGGTGTCGGGTGCCGCTCCGTGCGGCACCGGCGACCCCATCATCTGCGTCGCCGGCTCCCTGAACTTCTCAGGGTCGTCTCCTAGGGCGGCTGGCGTTGGGAGGCTGCGGAAGAGGAAGATGGCGGGCAGCAAAGCCGTCTAGTCAGAGTACGCGGGCACCAACGCCTTCGACTCGTGCTGACATCCTGCCGCCTCGTCTTCGAGCTCTGCTTCCGGCGCCGCTATCACCATCCAGCCTTTGGACGGCCACCAAGATGTTCTCTTGGTGTCTTCTGCCACCCGTAGCTCGCCTAGGCGCTCCTTTTGTCCCTTTCGCCTCCTTGACCTGCCTCCTAAGGAGAGGGACAAGAAAGGGATTACGGGTACCTTGTCTCTTTTTAGTTTGTAAGCCTTCGGGCCTTTGTTGAATTTAAAACTTGTAATCCCGTCATTCATGTTTTTCATTCCCTATGGACTGTACCTGAGTGGAATGTTTTTTTAATGAAAAAGGGATGCTTGCCGGGTCATTTGTTTGTGGGTGGAACCCACGACAAGGAGTAAATCCTTGATATCTTCAAGATAAACATTTCCTTTCCCGGCAACAGGCCTTGTCGTCTCCCCACTTTGCTCGACCTTCCTCACGCCTTCGGCGGAGGCAGGGATGAGGCGGGTTCAGGCTCCTTGTTTCATCCTTACGCTATCGCGACTATGACCTAACTTGGCCCCAGGAACGAGCCCTAGGGCCTAGAGTTATGGGAGCATGGTAGCTTAGGGGAAAACGAGGTTTCACATACCTCAGTCCATAATGGAATGCATGAAAAGGGATGAAGAACTTATCTGAAGCTGCAGTCCGCGGCAACCCTGGTTCGCCGTGGGTGAATCTTTGCTCTTGCAGCCCCGGCAATATTGGCTTGCCGAGGGCTAGATGCTAGTCTGTTCCTCTTTTTTTCTCCCCAAGTGGTTCAGCACGGATATCTGTGTGTCCTGTGAACCAAAGAAGACAAAAGAAAGACAAAGAGACGCACACTCGACCTCTAAGCTAGGGGTTAGTCGCCGCTAAGCACTATCAACCCTAACCAAGGACGAGACTAGACCTAGCATGCATGCTATAACCTAGGGCGCCAGCGCTTCATTTACTTATGCTCAGGGTCTGCGCCTGGCTTTGTACAAAGGGTTACATGCGTCATCGGCAAGGCTCGTACAAAAGGTGGCTTGCCGGGGGGCCCGGCAAGCCGCGCCTCACGGGTAAAACTTGTGAAGATGATGAATGTTCTAGGAGTTACTCACCGGAATGGCATCATCGGTCTCTAGGCGGACTGCGCCGGGCCTGGTGACTCATATTACCCGATAAGGGCCTTCCCACTTTGGTGTCAACTTGGTGGAATTCTTGGCTGATTGAACGCATCGAAGAACAAGGTCGCCTTCCTCAAAGCTTTGGGCATGAACCTTGCGGCTATGGTAGCGGCGCAAGGCTTGCTGGTAGCGCCCTACTCTCACAGCCGCCCGAAGACGATCTTCCTCAAGGAGCGTTGCGTCATCTTGCCGCAATTGCTCTTGCTCAAGCTCGTCATAAGCGAGTACTCGAGGTGACTCGTATATGAGTTCCATGGGGAGAACTGCTTCTTCCCCGTATACCAGGGCAAAGGGTGTCTGGACGGTGGCTTGATTTGGTCTCGTTCTGATTGACCAAAGAACCGCCGGCAATTCATCAATCCAGCGCCTTCCACTCTTGCGCAGTCTGTCAAAGGTCTTTGTCCTCAGGCCTCGCAGTACCTCAGCATTTGCCCTCTCAGCTTGACCATTGCTTCGTGGGTGAGCAACGGAAGCGAAACAGACCTTGCTGCCGAGGTCTTGAATATATTGCATGAAGGTGTGGCTTGTGAACTGCGTGCCGTTGTCGGTGATAACCCTATTGGGTACACCAAAACGGCACACCAGTCCTTTGAAGAACTTGACGGCTGACTGTGCTGTGACCTTCCTCATTGCTTCCACTTTTGGCCACTTTGTGAACTTGTCGATTGCAACGTACAAGTACTCAAAGCCCCCGACAGCGTGGGGGAAAGGGCCCAGTATGTCGAGCCCCCAGACCGAGAAAGGCCAGGAGAGAGGAATGGTTTGAAGGGCTTGAGCTGGCTGATGAAGCTTCTTTGAATGGAACTGACACGCTTCACACCTGGTGACTAGTGTCATCGCATCCTGGAGGGCGGTGGGCCAGAAGAAACCTTGCCGAAACGCTTTGCCAGCAAGGGCCCTTGACCCGATGTGGGATCCACATATGCCTCCATGTATCTCCACCAACAGCCCCAGTCCTTCCTCTTGAGGGATACACTTTAATTTCACGCCATTCGGCCTCTTTCTGTACAGGACGTCATCGACGAACTGGTACATAGTAGAGCGACGGGCTACTTTTTCCGCTTCTTCCTGCTCCTCAGGAAGTTCCCCTGTTTGGAGGAGTCGGACGGTATGCTGTGCCCATGCTGGAGCCTAGGGCTCGACGGCGAGGACTAAAGGCATTTCCTCCGCTACAGGAGCGGCTGTCTCGACGGCAAGAGCTTGATGCTCTGTCAAAGCTAGCCGTCCTGTGGTGGGCTCAATGTCTCTGGCAACATCCTTGCCGGCGACTTCGGGGAGCTCGACGGGAAAGTAGTTGCCAGGCCCTGATTTCCTCCTCTTGTTCTGCTCTATTGATGGATCAACGGATGGCTGAGTTAGCCGAAGCACAAAGGTACCTGGTTCCACAGGTAGCTTGAGGGCAGCGCGTTTTGACAGGTAATCGGCGATATCATTCTCCGCTCGGGGAAAGTATTCTGCCTGTATAATGTAAAAACGCTCTTCCAGCTTTCTCACTTCATCGACGTAGGCCTTCATCAATGCGCTCTGGTAATCCTTGTTGACTTGCTTGACGACAAGTTGCGAGTCACCTCTGACGACGAGTTTCTTGATTCCGAGGTCCGCCGCGATCCTAAGACCGGCAAGCAGCCCTTCGTACTCAGCTGTATTGTTTGTTGACACCTCCCTGGGGAAGTGCATCTGGATCATGTACTTGAGGTGCTCTCCGGTGGGCGCGATAAGCAGTATGCCAGCCCCAGCACCCTGTAAGGAGAAAGATCCATCAAAGTACATGATCAAGTCGCTACTTGCCTCCTTGCCGGGGAGAGCAGTCTCTTGGGTTTCTTCGTCAGGCGTCGCGGTCCATTCTGCAACGAACTCCGCTAGGACTCGGCTTTGAATCATCGAGGTACTCTCAAACTTGAGGCCAAAGATGGACAGTTCCAGTGCCCACTCTACGATCCTTCCCGTTGCGTCTGGATTGTGCAATATCCGTTGCAGAGGGAGGCGAGTGACGACAGTGATTTCGTGTGCCTGGAATTAGTGACGTAGCTTCCTCGAGGCCATAAGAAGGCCGAAGAGCAGTTTCTGCACACCGGAGTACCTCGATCTAGCCCCCTGCAGGAGGGAACTAGCAAAGTAGACTGGGTGCTGCATCATTTTCTTCTTCGCGACACTTCAATTGGCTGCGTCATCTCGGCATCGGTGGAATCGGGCTCCGTCGCTGCTATTACCTCATCATCAATTTCTCTCTGCGCCACTAGTGCGGCGCTGACCACCTGGTTCGTTGCCGCCAGGTACAGCAGCAACGGTTCCTGTGGCCTAGGCGCAACTAGTATTGGCGCAGAGGAGAGGTACCTCTTCAAATCTTGCAATGCTGCTTCGGCTTCCGGCGTCCACTCCATCGGGCCCGCCTTTTTCAAAATCTTGAACAAGGGAAGGGCACGCTCGGTGGACTTGGAAATGAACCTGCTCATGGCGGCAACGCAACCAGCAAGCCGACGCACATCCTTGACTCGCTTGGGCGCTTCAATCTGCTCTATAGCTTTGATCTTGTCCGGATTGGCCTCTATCCCACGCTGTGACACAAAGAACCGGAGAAGCTTGCTAGACGGGACGCCGAAGACGCACTTCTCAGGGTTCAGCTTGAGATTGATCTTGCATAGGTTTCCAAATGTTTCTTGTAAATCTGATATGAGGGTTGCCCTGTTCTTGGTTTTGACCACTATATCATCATATAAGCTTCCATATTTCTATGGAGCCGGGGTTCAAAACCAATCTGGACCGCCCTTGCAAACGTTGAACCAGCACTCTTCAACCCGAAAGGCATCCGTATAAAGCAATACGTACCACATGGGGTGATGAATGCCGTTTTCCCTTCATCTTCCCTTGTCATGAAGATCTGGTGGTAGCCGGAGTAGGCATCGAGGAATGACAACAGATCACACCTAGCTGTGGAGTCAACAATCTGGTCGTTGCGCGGCAACGGGAAGGGGTCTTTGGGACAAGCCTTATTAATATCTGTGTAATCAATACACAGCCTCCACTTCCCATTTGCCTTGCGCACTACCACCGGATTGGCCAACCACGTTGGATGGAGCACTCCTCTTACCAAACCCGCTGCTTCCAGTTTCCGGATCTCCTCTGTGATGAACTCTTGTCGTTCCAAAGCTTGCTTTCTAACCTTTTGCTTGACGGGCTGCGCATGAGGACAGACAGCAAGGTGGTGCTCAATCACCTCCCTGGGAACGCCGGGGATGTCGGATGCTTGCCATGCAAACACATCGACATTTGCCCGCAGGAAGGTGATGAGCGCGTCTTCCTATTTGTCGTCAAGGGTGGAGCTTACGGTAAAAGCTCCTCCCGTGCCGTCCTCCTTGACAGAAACCTTCTTGGTTCTCGGCGATGTGGCCCTGGACTTCTTGTTTCTGTCGGCGGAGCTCTCTGGCACGTCCTCGACGGGAGCGCTACACTCCGAAGAGGTGCGCTTGCCGAAGTGGGTGCCTGAGGTCTCACCGGTCTTCTTCTTTTGCCTTCCTGGGGCTCCAGCGGCAGGAGCAAGCGCCTTAGCAGCGGCGGCTACTGCAACTGCTTGTTGGTAGAGTTGGTCAGCGCAAATTAGCGCATCCTTCTTGTCTGATGGAACGGTGATGATCGTCACAGGCCCCGGCATCTTCAGGGTGTTGTAGGCGTAGTGTGACGCCGCCATGAACTTGGCCAGCGCTGGGCGGCCAAGGATCCCGTTGTAAGGCAAGGGGATCTTGGCAATGTCGAACACAGTCCTTTCTGTCCTGTAGTTCAGATCACTCCCAAAAGTCACGGGCAACGTGACCTTTCCCTTTGGTTGACTTCTTCCCGGGTTGACCCCCTGAAACATGCCCGTCTCTTCGAGGTCTTCATCAGGAATCTGCAATTTCTCGATCACGGCAGGCAAGATTAAGTTCAGACCGGCCCCGCCATCGACTAGCATCTTTGTCACCTTGAGGTTGCGTATTGTTGGTGAAACCAACAATGGCAAGCACCCGATTGCAGTAGTGCGATCAGGGTGATCCTCAGTGTCAAAAATGATAGGTGTGCTGGACCACTTCAGCGGCCTTTGGGCATCAAACGATGGTTCCGCCGATGTAATCTCATGCTCCCACTGTTTAAGCTGGCGGTGAGAGGTATGCAGCGAGGCGCCGCCATCGATGCACATGGCCTCTGTAGCTTTCTGAAATTCTTGGTCACCAGACTCATCGTCCTCTTTGTGATCATCGTCTTCTGGCTTTTTGTCACGGCCCCGGGCGGGCCTCTCCTGCTGTTTATCTTTGCCGAGATGGCCCGCCTGGCCGCCACGCTTCTTGCCGGACCCCTCAGCACCGTCCTGGCCTTCTCCTTGTCCCGCCTCTCATATTCAGCCCTCTTCTTCTCAGCAAGGAGCTCAACCTGTCGGCAGTTCTGGAGATCATGGCCTTTGGTGCGATGGATCTTGGAGTATTGCTTGTCGGAGTTTCCTGGCTTCTCGGCAGCCGCCAAGGCCCGGCAGGCGACACATCCGGCAATTTCCTTGCCGGGGTCATCTGCCTTGGTTTTCTTGGCGCAGCCGGCGTCGTCAGATCCCTCGACGGCAAGCACAGGTTTACCTTTGCGCTTCCTGTTGCGGCGCAGGCCTTTCTTCACCGGGGCGGCAGTATCCTCATCTGAGGAGTCGGTTTCCACGCCAGCATCTTCGCCGGGGTACTTCCTTCCCTCTTCAGCTCGGGCACATCTGTCAGCAAGAACATAGAGTTCTGCCACATCTTTCACCTTGTTCATTGCCAGTTCTTCGCGCATCTTGCGGTTACGCACATTCTGATGGAACGCACTGATGATGGCGGTAGAGTGAACATCAGGGATATTGTACTGTACCCGGCTGAACCTCTGTATATACTTGCGCAGACTCTCGCCTCCCTTCTGGGGAATGACATGCAGGTCCTTTGCTTGGCGATGGGCTTGGTGACCTCCAGTAAAGGCGCCTATAAACTCATGGCACAAATCTGACCAGGAGGAAATAGAGTTTACCGGCAAGTGCATCAACCATGACATGGCGTTGGGTTTAAGAGCCAATGGAAAGTAATTCGCAAGCACCTTATCGTCGCGGGCTCCGGAGGCTTGCATCGCGATGGTGTAGATGCTGAGGAACTCATACAGGTGAGTCTTGCCGTTGTACTTTTCGCCAACGTCAGGTTTGAAGGTGCGGTGAGTGGGCCATTGGAACTGCCGCAGCTCACGGGTAAAAGCCGGACAACCTACCTCGTAAGGTAGGCCTCTAGGCCTCTTCGGGGCCGGGTGGTTCACAGCAGGCCCTGCTCGCCTGTCTGACTGGTGGCGTGCTCCGCGCCGGCGCTCGATAGTGGTTCGAGCGTCTTCTTGGGCTAGTTCCCGAAGAACTTGGCGCTGGTCACAGTGGGTCCGTGGGTCAGACGATGCTATGGAGATGGCTTCGCCCACGACGTCGCGACGAGCCGGCATACGCGGTACCGGATGGGGGAGAGGTGAATGCACCGTGGTCGCGGCGCCACCGGCTTTTCCGCCACTGGTCCACGGGACTCCATCGGAGCGTCGACCCGGGGGCCCCACCGGACTTGGTTCATCTTTGTTGGCCACCGCAACAAGGCTTCGGATAGTGGCTCTCCATTCGTCGAGTTTCCCCGTAGTGGGAGGAAAGTCGAGGAGCAACTGCGCGCGCGCCAGGGCCTCTGCTGGCGTCGGTGGCGGCGAAACCTGCACGGATCACGACACACTTCGACTTCTGACCATGTCAGAAGGAGCTCTATCACGACCCCGCGGTCGCATGCCGTTTTCACCAGTGCCTCGGCGAGTGGGCAGGTCTTCTACGTCCCGGGAGTGGCACTCGGGGCTCTTCCCGCGGCGACGCCCGGGATCTTCGGCGTGATTACGCCGTTCGTCGCGCGCTGCCTGGGAGGAGCGTGCTATTGGCGCCGGCGTGGGAGTCTTGGAGGTCCTTGCGTCGCCTTCGGGCGGGGCAGCGATGACCTTGGAAGGCCCCGCTCCACCTGCGAAGGACCTGGCTCCGCCTTTGGATTTGGCGACGTGTGGCCCGTTACCAGGCGCACAAACATCGCCGCCTCCCAAACTCCGGCTGCTGGGATGGTGTTGGTGTTCACGAGCAGCGCCCCGGGTCCTTTCTGCGACCGGTCCGCTGCTCGCCCGTGTCTGGACGGGCTGTCCAGCTTCCGACTGGCCAACCGCCAGCGTCGTCTTCTTCTTGGGCGCCATGATGATGAAGAAGCGCCGAAATAACTGCTAAAGCCGATTCTCACAACTACGCCCCCTACCTGGCGCGCCAAAGATGTCGGTGGGAATGACACCTATGGGATCACAAGAATCCCTACTGTGGTTAGCGGGGCGCGGGGTCATGAGAAGAGCAGATCTAAGAGGTAGCACACGGTTCGTTTATCCAGGTTCGGGCCGTGAGGATGCGTAAAACCCTACTCCTGCTTTGGTGGATTGTTTATCTGTGTTCTTGAGCTAGCTATGGGGCGTGAGGAGCTCCAAAAAGCCGAATCCTTCTCCTGGTCGCCTCGGGCCTCCTTTTATAGAAAAAGGGGTTGCCACAGTGGCACACAGGAGGTGGAAAGGGTACAGTGATGCGAGGTTATCCCTCGCATTGCATGACAAGGCGCATTTAATACGTCTTGCTTAGGTGTCCTTGCTTTATTGGGGACGGGGGAGAGATCTGTCTCATCCGTCGCCACTCCTTCTTGTGTCGACACGCGCCCTGGCTAGCGATGCCTGAGATGCCACGTAGGTAGGCATGCAGCTGAGGTGGCGCAGTGGTGGGTCTTCACGAAGATCTGCATGCCGCCACGCAGGTGCCTGCCCAGCTGGTTGGGTCGGCAGCTGCATGCATGCGGTGGTGGAGGTTTAGTCGGTGTAGGCCTGATGGTGGCCCCGCGGGTGTCCTCGGGAAGGGCCTTGCCGGGGCCCCGGCAAGGGTCTTGCCGAGGCGCCTGCTGTCATCCCCGGCAAGGTGCTTGCCAGGGGCCTTGTGGTCTTCCTCGGCTGGGATCCCGCCAAGGGTTGTCGTCTCCTTAGTGCGTATCTGATCTTGAATGTCTTTACAAAGATCTGCATGCCACCACGGGGATGTCTCCCGAATCCTTGCCCTTTGGGGGCAGTGGACTCAAGGGTGATTTGCTCCGTAGACGCGGGACGAGTCGCCGCGGCAAGGGTCTTGCCGGGGCTGCTAGAACTGTCTCCCGGCAAGGATCTTGCCGGGGGAGTCCGCTTCGTCCCCTTTGCTCTTCGTGGTCTTGGCCTTGGCATCGTAGTTCTCTTGAGCTTCGGTCTTACCCTGGCTCACCTCCCTTGCCTTGCTTGGTGTGGTGGTGCCCGTGGCTCAGACTGCCCGTGCACAGTTATCGGGTACAAAAAGTGTACCCCTCTTTTTGTATACCGACAATATCCATGTTCCAACATGGAACAAACTTCAACTTCGCCTGCAACTAGCAACGCTATAAGAGGGGTTGAGCAAAAGCGGTAACATAGCCAAACAACAGTTTTTTAGGAAGGTGGGTCAGAGGCTTGACATGGAAATATGGGAGGCATGATATAACAAGTGGTATTTAGTGCGACATAGCGATAGAGCGAACAACTAGCAAGCAAAGATAGAAGTGATTTCGAGGGTATGATCATCTTGCCTGAGATCCCGCAAGGAAGAAGAACGAGTCCATGAAGGAGACAAACGGGCATAGTCGAACGGATCCTCACAAACGTGACATTACCGGAACTAACAAGAAGAAGCAACACCGGAAAGGAGCAAACAACATGGTAAACCAACAAGCATACACATGGCATGATGCATAACCAAGGATGATGCATGTCCGGTTTAAATATGCATGGCATGGCAAAGTGCACAAACCAAACTACACGTTAAGTGGAGCTCAATATGCAACGAGTTGCATATTGATGAAACACCACATTGGATTATTTAGTTCTCTCCCGTTTATGTACCCAACAATATTAAATGTTATTAAGCATGGCAAGAGGTGAAGCATAATAAAACTACCTATCTAGGCAAGTTTAAATGAGGCCAGAAACATCAAACGACAATTCCAGTAAATCCTCATGTGCATTAGCAATTTAATGCAACAATAATTTTTAAACATTTTAAATGTTGTTATCATGATGGGGATGACATGTCCAAGTTTTATGCAAAAAAATTTAAAGTTTACATGAGCATTATGAAGCATTTGTCACTGTGGTGGAAAGAAATGGTACCACGGCGACGATAACGAAAACGGTGCCACGGCAACGTTCCAGTTCCGGTAACTCTATTAAGATACCAATGCAAAAGCGAAGTGTGGCGGGAACGTTTCAAGCAAGGATGGTGGGGTGATCCCGGATGCCGAGTTCCCACGAGTCGGCGACAAGGAAATGAGTGACAATTTGACATGGTGCAAACACGAGCATCTCAAACATCGCAAGCATACGTCCACGGGTTATCGTCTCGGCGGTTAAACCTTTGAAGCGTGCGTTTTCGGAGCGGATCGTGTGCGGTAGTAGTGGAAGTGGTCATCCACGGGGCATCGTGGGATGTAGCAGTACATGGCGACGATAGAGGAAGTAGTGGTTCATGTTTTCTTATCAAAATCACAGCGGCGATAGTCGTTCACTCGACGATCTTATTGGAACCTCATCAACGGTCAAGATCCACCTTGGCGATCCGAAGGGGTACTTGGGTCTTCAGACTTGACGGTCTCATCCTTGCGGCGGTAGTCGAACTTGAAGTTTTTGGTTCATGGGTCTTCGGCCACGGTAGTCGTTCTAGGCATCGGGCGTCGAGGTACACTACTAGGAAAAGGCCTACTAGTGGCGCACCAGTTTTGCCTACTAATGGCGCACTACTGGTGCACCACTAGTACCACGCCACTAGTATTATATACTAATGGCGCACCACGCCGTGCTCCATTAGTGTAGACGAACATGCGCCATTAGTATGCCTCCCAAGGGGCCATATTTACCCATGTGCTTTGGCATACTAATGGCGCACTGTGGGGTGATGCGCCATTAGTATCCTTTGGCATACTAATGGCGCACTGTGTAGTGATGCGCACTAATGGCGCACTTTGAGATGATGCGCCATTAGTATGAATATTAGGTTTTATTTTTTTACTTTTCTGATTTTTGCACAGGTTACAAAATATATTATTGGACAGAATATAGACAGCACCACACAGCAACAGCAGATTCATCGAATACAATAGAAGATTAGTCTCCAAATACAATTCATCATAGTAGTCTCCGAATTCAAAAGACGGAACAAAGATAGAACATTACAAGTCTCGAGACCGCGAGTAGCGAGTTTGTCTTCACATTACAAGTCGATATCGATCATCTAAACTACCATCACATAGAAGAGAGCTTCGGTCATCACGATGAGCATCATCGCGATGAAACTGGTCTTCATCCGGTTCCTCCAACGCTCCCTCCTCTCTCCCGCTAGATAGCGGGCGTATCTAGATTCCGCCTCCGCCCTAGTGGTGTACCCTTTGTAACTGTTACCGCTGAAACGGTGAACCTGTCTCCGACACTCCTCCCAGTCGTCGTAGACTCCGGGAACCTTACCCTTGTACACGACATACGACGGCATCTCTATGCACAAGCCAAACAACAGACAATACATGAGCAATATATAAGTATGCAACAAAAGGATCGGAAGAGAAAAGCAAGACATTAATAGCACGATTCATGGTCCTACTAATAAATAGCATCGATTACATCTAAGTTGAACGACCATCCAAACCAAAGAGACATACAATTCATTAAAGTTTAATTACAACATGAGCTAATCAATGTTTCAAAACTACACGTAGCATCACTACTTTCGACTCGACTCATGGGATCGGAGCGTGGATGAAGCCGCCGTCTGTCGTGATGGTCATGAAATCGCGGGCGTTGTCAGCCTGCATTTGTAGCGTTGTGTCTATCTCATTGTTGGACGGTTGATATCTGAGGTAGAACTGCCCCGAGGTATGAAGGACATCTTGATGGATGATTTCCGCAAACTCCGACTGGATGCGAAAGAATTCTTGTCTGATGTCCGCGTCCTGGATTGCCGACAAGCTCGCGGCCCAATCTTTGAGATTATCTGGTAGCAGAAGGTGATGATGGTCCCGTACGATCGCCCGCATGTGATGGAGGGCGTAGTAGGAATCCTTCTGATCGCTAGGCGGCTGCTTGACGCAGCAGAACTTAGTATTGTGGGCGAACACGTGCCTGCCATACCTATGAACTGGCCTGGTGAAGGTGCCTCCAGATTTGGCGTAGCCGGGGAGAACATCATCACGAACTTTCTTGATATTTATGTAGTCTATCTTGGAGTCACAGTTCGGGTCGAAATACGTGGCCATGGAATATTTCAGGCTTAAGAGGATGAGTGCGCAATGTGTGTCACTGCACAGAACACGAAATGTTAGAAAAAAAAACGATCAAAATCCAAGAAATCATATGTTACGGGGCGGTTAAGGGATGACTTACTCGGGAAAGTAAGACACGAGGAAGTTATCCTTATCTTGGTTTGCCAGAATGACGCCTTCGAGGTCTAAACTCGCGACTTGGCGGTCCCCAGCGCTGCCCAAGAGCTTGGCACGCATGTAGAAGGGGTCGAATATCATGATGTCTGGGGTCTTGTCTCTAATGATCCACATCTCCATACTCAGCGAAAACAGCCGAACAAAGGTGTAGTGCAGCGGATGAAGGTTAAACATAGCAAAGATGTCATCAAACCGCAGGACGATCGTATCCCCGATGGCACCATCCACAAAGCCCTTGCCCTCTGGCAGCTTGGCCACGAAAACCGGGTATGCCACATCATTCTCTCTGAGACGCCGCTTCTCCAAAGAAAGAACACTATCATGCAGACTCCGCATAGCACCGGTTGCAGCATTGAGCATATTTGTCGGTAGCATCGCCCTACCCGCCACATGCACCCTCCTCGAGATATCCTTAGGTGAAGGTGGCCCGTCCTGAGCACGGATCATACTCGGTGCCGGCTGGCTCGCACCGGCGCCCTTTTTAGCCTTTCGTTTCCCTCCCTTCTTCTTGATCTGATGTAATGGGACCGAGTTCTGCTCACAGAACGCCTTCTTGAGCGTGTTGGGGCTGATAATATTTCGCACCACAGCTATCTGAGGCTCGGTGAAGGCGGCAGCTGGAGGCGTCTCCTGAGAATTGAACGCCAGACGACGCCTGTTACAAGGGTTTCTCCGCCGCACCAGCTAGATCGCGGTCGTCTTGGTTGGGTTCTTGAGAAGGAGGCCCGCAGAACTCGTCACCGTACCCATGTTCGGCAAAGTACTTATCGACGTTGGTAAATGTACCGTCGTCGTTGTCGTCGTCGTCCGGATCCTGTGCCATATGCATGTCCGGATCCTATGCCATAGGGATGTCCGGCATGTCCGGTAGCGTTGCGGCGTTCTTGCCATGGCTTGGCGCTGGCACGACTGGCGGTCTTGTCTGTGGGGTGGTGTCCCCCGCCCCCAAATGAATCTGGCTCTTTGGCCAAAGCAGGGGCCAACTTACGCAGGTGCTGAGGGTCATCTCTTCTTCTTCGTCGGCCCCAGCGGGTCGAATCGGAGGTAACAGCTCGTCGCAGCCTGGCAGCACCCGAACCACTTCAACCCTATACACTGTGGGTGGCATCGGATTACCGTGGAACACGGGGTTGCCCGGTTGAACGATTCTGCCCTTGGGGACATCGACCAACTCGCCGCCCATGAAGTGCAGGAGAGTGCAAGGAACATCGTCGGCGCCCTGCGAAAACATGTAGGGCGTCAGGGATGCCCAGTCAAAGGCAAGGAGATGAAGTCATCGGCCAAGAGGCTTAGTTACCACGATGCCGTCGAGCTCGGCTAATTTCGAGGCATCACCAACGGCGAGCGTGCAACTGGCGGAGGGGCCGCTTGCTGGCGAGGTGCCGGCCGGCATACACCCGGGTGCATTAAGCTCCAATGCCCGTGCCGGCGCCGGAGACATGAATACCACCTCCGCCGGAGACACCAATGGCGCCGCCTGCGCGTTGTGCAAGTTGCTGGCCGTGAAGCTGGGAACCGGGGGAGGCCCCTGTTGGCCGCCCGCAATCCACGTCGTCAGCCCATGAATCAACGTAGGCACCATGGCGTTGAGCGTCGTTCCCAGTTGTTGTTGCACTTGCTCTTGGACAATCTCCAAAATCCGCGCCACTTGTGCCTTGAGTGCTTCAACCTCGCGCGACTGGCTTTCCGAGCTGGTCTTTTTCTCCTTTCGCCCACCAGCGGTATAGTATGACAACCATTTTGTGGACAAGCCTTTGCCGGCCACACGACCAGCTGACGTCGGCTTACTGAGCTTATCCTTGTTTTTCATTACGTTCAACGCTCTATTTAAAAGGGTGTCAAAAGGGGAGCTCTGAGACGACCCCGCGCTACTGCTTTCATTGTCCTGCGGAAGAAATGTGAACCATTTAGAAATATTGGGGATTAATTAGAATGCAACCATATGGAGCTAATTATGTGGGGGATGTATTCCTTACCAGAACAAGCTCAAGCGCCCTGGTCTTCGGATCCGTGGTAAGCTCCTTTGTTACCGGGTCCTCCTTGTACCGGGCCCTGAGAAAGTTCCCGGTCTGCTTGTCACGATATTTCTTGAAGCGGGGCGGTAGGCCTTGCTCGGCACGCTCCGCGTCCTCCTTGTCCCATATAGGCTCCGCCACTCTGTAACCACCGGGACCGAGTTGGTGGACCCCTAAGTTCAACTTCCACATTTCTTTCCCCCACTGACTTGATTCGGAGGTTGCGCTGCTCTCGCACTTGATCTTGAACTCCTTGTAGTCATCTTCGCTCATTAAAGGATATTTCGCCTTGATCTTCTCATAACTATCACCTTTTTCAATCATTGCCTTCACCATGCTTTTCCCTGAGAGCGGTACTATTCCCTTTATTCCCTGAGAGGCGTGTGTTTGCAAACTCAGCGGGGAACTTGTATCGTTTGTGCAGCTTCGTGAAGAGGAGGCTGCGCAAATTCCCTCGGTCCTTATGCCTTAGGTTCTCGGTGTTGATCGAGACGGTGCTCCGGAGAATGCACCCGAGCTGAACCGAGTACCCCTTGACTACGTGTTTGGGCGCCGTCGGATGCCCGTCGGAGTTCACTTCAGTAAATTCCTACCTGACGGTGCCAAGCACGCTCGGGCGCCGGTCCTTCCGTTGCCTCTTCGGTTGGTTGCCATCTGTGCGTGCGCCGCCATCATCAATGGTGGCATCCGCGACGCCATCATCAGTGGTGTCATCCCTGGTGCCGCTAGGGGTTGTGTAGTCAGGATCGGTGTCTTCTGAGGCGTCCTCATAGCGGTGAGGTTCTTCCTCCAACTCCTGGGACAGCTCCTAGAATTGCTTGCCGCCTGAACCACCGGCCTCATCGTTGTGGGCCATGTTTCGCTCTAAATAGGAAAAAAGTTTGGTCAAAAAGTTGGTTATTGTCAAGGAACAAGATCATGGTCTCATCATTTAGGGTTTGTCGACACCGAGGCATCCTAAAAGCTAAGCTTTTATCATTTAGGGTTTGTCGACGATGAGGCACCCTAAAAGCCTAAGCATACATCATTTAGGTTCTCATCGCGACACCGAGGCACCCTAAAAGCCAAGGTTTCATCATTTAGGGTTTGTCGACTCTGAGTTGGGCCTAATCACTTGGCTCTATTGCCACCTATGGTTTAATGCAGCAAGAATAAAGGGGCAGTTGATCCTACTTAATTAAGTACTAAGATACCCTGGCCCATGCATTAGTAGCAAGTACCCCATATGGCCGATTTTTAGCAAAGTCATGCTAAAATTCACGGAAAATTTCAGCATGACCTTTGCTGAAAATAGGACATGTGGAGTACCCGAATTTGCCGGAACGGAAGTTAATCGACATTCCGGCAAACTCAAGGGCTTCTCAGGGTACCTGCAAAATCATCACCACACGAAGGTCGGAGACAAAACCCAGCAAACTAGCACCACAATGTGCCTCTACTTTCATATGGATGAAAAGGCCACAGACCATATGGTCCTCTGCTTTCATATGGACAAAAATCAGCTCAACTTGGACCATGGCAATTTACTTTCATGGAGCATGTGCATTGAGTCCAGAAGCAAAGACTCTACAGTGAAATGAAAAAAAACCTTGGAAATATATTTATGATAACTCTGAATGGATCAGAAGGTGAAGATGCACTTGTAAAAAAAGGTATGCATTTGCAGCAGCTTTGTTCTGATGATGACATGTGCCTCCAAAACCTAGTACTGAAAGGTGGAAGCAAGGCAGGAAAAAAGTGCTGCTGATGATGCAGAGATGGCTGGCTATGGCTGGCTCCATTGACACACACAATCAATGGGCCTCCCAAATTAAATTGGCCACCCAGCCAGCTAGCTAATGATACTAGCCCATGATTATGCCCTGTTTTTACCCATGCACATCTCTCTTTTCTTTTTTGTAGCCCAAGGTATCCACCAAATAAGATCCAATTAAAAAGAAAAAAATGGAGTTGTCTGCTTCAAAAAAATATGCTGTCCCAGTGTTGTAAGATGGACCAACTATATCAAATACCACCAGAGATTATAGTTGGTAGCGATAATCAATATCAAGTTATTCAAAGAAAAGAACATTTTGGGGAGCTTTCTTAGCATATTTGTTATGGTTCCTGTGGCAACTCTCAGCTTTCATATTCTAATGATACATGGCCATTGTCATTGAAGATGTCATGAATCATCTCTAGAGAAATTCAATCACCTAGTACTAACAAAACATCCATACATTACTAATGAATTTTGTTTCTAGGTGACAATTAAAACCTAGTACTGAATTTACTAATGAACTGATGATGTAGAGAAGCGTAGGAACAAAACCTAGTACTGAATCAGACTAGACAGATCAAATGTGCTCTTGAGATTGAACGAGATCGATCTAGGGTTTGAGCGAGGCTTGCCAGGAGACGGCGAAGACGGTGAAGCAGAGGCAGCGGGTGACGCCGGAGACCAGCAGATGCGCGAGGAGAAGCACGAAGAAGGCGCAGACGCCGTAGACGGTGGAGGCGTCGGTGTCGTAGATGCAAGAGGAGACGCTCGTCGTACTCGTCCGGCACCACCTTGCCCTGCGAGACAGAGAAGGGGCCGTCAGCCCCGGCGCAGGCGGGGGGCAAGGGGAGGAGGAGGGGTGGGAGGGTCGGGGGGCGTACGGTGCTACGTTGCTGCTCAGCGCCGACGGCGTGGAGGAAGGCGAAGACGTTGAGGAAGATGAGGAAGCCGCAGAGCGCGAGCGAGGCCGGCAGGGGTGGGGGCGGCGGGGGTGGGGGCGTGGGGGCGCGGGGGCAGCGGGGGTGGAGTCCGGCGGGGGTCGGGGCGGCGGCGTCGTGGGTCAGGGCAACGCGCGGGTGGATCTGGCAAGGGAGAGAGGGATGAAGGGGATATGGCGAGGGAGAGGGAGGAATTAGCTAGGGGGGAAGCTTACTAATGGCGCACCCCCCGTCGGTGCGCCATTAGTAATCTTTTTTTATATAACAATGGTGCACCAGCAGGAGGTGCGCCATTAGTGATCTTTTTTATATAGCAACGGTGCACCTGCAGGAGGTGCGCCATTAGTAATCTTTTTTTATATAGCAATGGCGCACCAGCCAGAGGTGCGCCATAAGTAATTTTTATTATTATTATTTTTTGCTGATTATAATAGTTTTTAAGAAAATGAATATGAATATGAAACAGTAATATTTTTTTATAAAAACAATAATAATTTTAAAAAATATCATCTAATTTGTTATTTGAAAATATTTTTGAATATGAAAAAATATCATCAAATTTATTATTTGAAAATATCATCAAATTTGTTATTTGAAAATATAATCAAATTTGTTTTTTTTTGGATTTTTAGTTGCATTCATTTGTGACGGTGGAGTGGGGAGGGTGCGGTGGGTCGGCGGCGGCGGTGGAGCGGGGGAGGGTGCAGGGGGTCGGCGGTGGCGGTGGAGCGGGGGAGGGTGCGGGGGGTGCTCGGCGGTGGTGGAGCGGGCCGGGGAGGGTGCGGTGGGTCGGCGGCGGCGGTGGAGCGGGGGAGGGTGCGGTGGGTCGTCGGCGGTGGTGGAGCTAGCGGGGGAGGGTGCGGGGGGGGGGGGGGGAGGGGGGATAGCGATCGAGATGGAGGGGGATCGAGATCGAGTGTCCTCATGAATATTCAATATTTTTTCATATTGAATATGAAAAATATCATCAAATTTGAAAAAATATTCATGAATTCAAAAAGTGCCCATGAAATTTAAAAATATTCATGAGTTCAAAAAGTGTCCATGTAATACAATCGAGAAATGAAGACTACGGTTTAAATACAATCAATCTTAGCTAGCTATCTGTTCACAATGTTCTTGCCCTTATTTTTCGTAAATGGAGTTCTTCTCTTGAACGGACGTCCTTTAGGTAGGGTGGTCCTGCTTCTTCTTGTGGTGTATGCTTCTACTTCATCATCGTCGTCAAGTTCGATCTTTGGGTCGCCGTACTTGTCGAAGTCTTGCTCATCTGCTACTCCATCCATTCCGATGATCTTCCTTTTGCCTCTCCTCACGACAACACGACTGGGCTTTGACGGGTCGGTAATGAAGAAGCATTGGTCCACTTGGGAAGCCAGTACCCATGGCTCATTTTTTGCGGTGACGTTTGCGCCCACGGTCTTGGATTTGGCTTCGGGTATAACCATGGTGGTGAAATACCGGTCTTCTTTTAGGACGCTCTTGGCCCATCTGACACGGAACATCGGGACCTTCTCTCCAGCCTAGCTCAGCTCTCAGATCTCCTCGATCCTTCCGTAGTATCTGTCCTTGTCGTTACCGGTGTAGGATTCCATCGTTACCCCGGAGTTCTGATAACCATCGCTCTTCATGTCCTTGTCCTCGGTGTAGAATGTGTAGCCATTGATATCGTACGCCTCATAGGTCATCAGGTTGTGCTCGGCGCCCTGTGACAAGGCGAATATGAGTTGTTCTTCCGCAGAAGAATCCTCATGTAAAGGGTACGACAGAAGCTTGTGCTTGAACCAACGCATGAAACATGAGTTGTGCTCTTTAATTATATCTCCGTCCGTCCTCTGTTGTCCTCGGTCATTGTACGTCTTCTCAATAAAGGTTTTGTGCTCTACCACCCAAGGATCGACCACGTCTATGTGTTGTAGCGCGACTAGGTTTGCTCTTTCAAAGTCGGCGAGTCGACCCTCGAAGTCGACATGCATTTCATGGCGACCCTCACGGTGACCCCATCCAGCGAGCCTGCCGAGGTGCCTGTTGACGGGCAGACCAACGGGGTTCTCGATGCCTAGATAATTCGTGCAGTAGGAGATGCACTCTTCAGTCAGAAAGCCCCTGGCTATGCTTCCCTCTGGACGTGACATGTTTTGAATGTATCCTTTGATGACACCATTCATCCTTTCGAACGGCATCATGCTGTGCAGGAACATCGGCCCGAGTTGGATGATATCCTCCACGATATGGACCAGCAGATGCACCATAACGTCGAAGAATGCGGGCGGTAAGTACATCTCAAGCTCGCATAGTGTCACCACGATCTCTTCATGTAGCCTTCTGAGTTGCCTCACGCCAACCGACTTCCGAGAGATGACGTTGAAAAAGTTGCATAGGCCAAATAGCGTTTCACGGACGTGCGCGTCCATGATCCCACGGATTGCAACTGGAAGTATCTGCATCATCAGCACGTGACAGTCATGAGACTTCATCCCACTGAACTACTGCTTCGCTGGGTCTAGGTATCTTCTTATCATCCCCGCGTAACCGTAAGGAAGTTTTACTCCTATGAGGCAGGTGAAAAACTACTCGATCTCCTCCTGACTTAGAGTGAAGCACGCGGGAGGGTAGCATTTCCGGTCTTCTTGGCCTTTTTGCCTTTGCGACGACTTTCTGTGTCCTGCTTCGCCTCATCATCATCATCATCATCATCATCATCATTAGCGTGAAGCTCCTGCCTGATGCCCATTGATTTCGAGTCTGCCCTTGCTTTCGGCCCATCTTTGGTCCTCTCTGGCATGTTGAGCAGGGTACCAAGCAGACTCTCGCACACATTCTTCATGATATGCATGACATCAAGGCTGTGAGGCACACGGTGGATCTTCCAGTACGGCAAGTCCCAGAAAACAGACCTTGTTTTCCATACCTTCAGCAGCGGCTCTGGCGCCTTTCGCTTCTTTCCCGGCTCTGGCGCCTTTTGCTTCTTTCCCGGCAGTGGGCAATCTTTCCAATTTTTCAATAGCTCATCTATTTCCGCGCCGCTCCTCGTACGCGGGCGTCTTCGGGGTTCGGTTTCACCATTGAACAGATCCTTGCGTTTCCTCCACGGGTCATCGTCGCGAAGCCACCTTCGATGTCCCATGAACACGGTTTTCAAAGACCCGGGATCTCTATCTAGCTGGCGATACGTTGTGTCATCCATGCACCTGACGCATCCAGAAAATCCGTGGACCACCTGCCCCGCGAGATATCCGTAACCGAGATAGTCGTGCACCGTCGTGAGTAGTGCGGCTCTCATAGGGAAATATTCTTTCTCTGCGGCGTCCCACGTATTGGTTGGCATTTTCCACAGCGTGTGTAGCTCCTCTTTCAGCAGCCCCAGATACAGATTGATGTCGTTCCCTGGTTGTTTCAGCCCTTCAATTAGCATACTCATGGGAATGTACTTCCTCTTCATGCACAACCAGGGGGGAGGTTGTACATCCACACAAACACAGACCAGGTGCTATGTGTGCTTCTCTGGCTGCCAAACGGATTGACTCCATCGGTGCTCGCGCCCAGCATGATGTATCTTGGATCGTTCCCAAATTCTGGGTCTTCGAAGTTCAACGCTTGCCACTGGCTCGCATCCTTAGGGTGACTCAGCATCTTGTCTTTTTTATTTATCTCCGGATCATTTCCGTCATCTTCCCGCTTCTTCTCCTCCCTATCCGCGTGCCAACGCAGGAGCTTTGCTACCTTAGGGTCCGCGAAATACCACTGCAGACGAGGAGTGATCGGAAAGTACCACACCACTTTTCGAGGAGCTTTCTTCCTCTCTTGTATCGAGTGACGCTGCACACCGAACATATGGTAGACTCCGCGTGCTCGTCCCGATAAATGATGCAATTGTTCATGCACACATGGTATTTCACATGCGGTAAATCGAGAGGTAACACGATTTTCTTTGCCTCCTCAAAACTGGTCGGGCACTTGTTCCCCTTGGGAAGACGTTCGTGCCAGAATGACATGTTCTCGTCGAAGCATGCGTCGGTCATTTTGTGTTTTACCTTCATCTCTAGAGCCATGAGCATTACTTTCAGGCGGGTATCCTCGGGCCTGCATCCTTCATACAATGGAGTAACCACGTCTATCTCCAGTAGATCCATCTTGGCTTTCTCTCGGGCGGCAGCTCTTGCGTTATCCGTCTGCTTGAGAAGCAGCTCTTGAATATGAGGGTCCTGCACCCAGCCTCCATCATCGTCTGCTCCGGCATCTTCATCTTCATGATCATGCCCTTCGTCTTGATCTTCCTCATCATCATGTCCGGCATCTTCTACATGATGACTGTGTACAGCATCACTGTCGTGATCATGTCCTGGAGATTCTTCGTCTTCTCGCCCGCCCAAGCCGCGGTGGTTGTCTTGCTGCCCTTCCTCATTTCTTGCCCGGCCCCCATGGACGACTTCATAGTCATCTTCATCACCTTGCCACCGATAGCCATCCATGAAACCACGCAAGAGCAGGTGGTCCCGCACCTGCCCGGAATCCGGGTCCGCAATAAGGCTCTTCAGCTTGCATCTTCGACACAGACATCTTATCTCCATCTCGTTCTTTTGAAGCATCTCGGCCTTCACGGAGATCAAAAACCTATTCACGATGCCTTCGGTCATCGTGCAGACCATGGTCGCCTGCGGGGTAGAGCAAAATGATATTTTAGAACCAAGAAAAAATTTGGCATGACTTTCCCTAAAAATAGGACCAAAAAGAATGCATAGTGCCAAAATTCTCGCCGAAACGGAAATGAATCAACATTCCGGCAAAATATTGGCAACTATCGCATTTCAAATACTGGTACCTGCAAACACAAAGATATATGCAACACCACAAACATATGCAACACCACAAACATACATAGATCTAGCTAGTCCACAAAAAGTGCATGTGCACGTTGTTGGAGCGAGCTATGGAGAAAAAAAGTAGATCTACAACATAAAGATAGCTTTCCCCTTACTTACCTATCAAAAAAGGGTAATTTAACCACTTAATTTTGATGAATCTATGGTGCAAATGAGGTGAGGAGGAGGAGGCAGCCGACACAAGCTTGGAGAAGGAGGTGGAGGGAATGAAGTGGGGAAAGTGAGTGTGTAGGTGTGGCTATCCAAAATATCTAGCTGGTCCTAGGTTACTAATGGCGCACCACCCACTCATGCGCCATTAGTAACCCTACATACTAATGGCGCACCTGCTGGTGGTGCGCCATTAGTAGGTTTGCAAAAAATATATATATATATATATACTAATGGTGCACCGTGGCAGAGTGCGCCATTACTAGTTTAAACTAGTAATGGCGCATTATGCCACGGTGCGTCATTAGTAGTTTTGCCAAAAAAAGAATAAAAAAATACAGTAGTGGCGCACTTGGTTGTTGGTGCGCCATTACTAGTTAGAACTAGTAATGGCGCACTGTGCCTGGATGCGCCATTAGTATGTTTGGAAAAATGAAAAAAAAAGTTTTTGTTACTAGTGGCGCACCATGTGTCTGGTGCGCCATTAGTGTCTTCCACACTAATGGCGCACCAGCACATGGTGCGCCATTAGTATATAGTAGTGGCGCACCACGTGTCTGGTGCGCCATTAGTGTCAATTTCATCTATAGTCCTTTTCCTAGTAGTGGTACTTGGCGTTCTTGGCGATTCCGAAGAGGTACTTGGCACAATCCGCGTGGTCGTGCACTTGTCGTCGAAGAACTTGACGGTCTTGACAAAATGAAGGGGTACTTGGCAAAACCATGTCCTTCGGAGGTTGACGGTAGTCGTACACGTTGCTGGGGTACTTGTCGGATCCACGTCGACGGTAGTGGAACTTCACGGATCCATGGTCTACCGGCGTAGTGGTACTTGGCGAATCCCGAAATGATCTTGACAATCCAAAGTGGCACAAGTGAGATGCACATCCATGGAGTCTTCAAACTTGGGCACCGGGTATAGGATTTGAGGGTCTCGGTGGTGGCCAAACTTGGCAACGTTCACAGAGGCACCATTGGGGGTGTTCGATGCACTGAAGGCTAAAGAATAAACATGGGAAGGTGGCCATGGTGGTCTAGCAGCAGCAGCAAGGGCCATGGAGGTGGGGTGGGGTAGGTAGGCATGATTCAGAGGAGGCCGATGGGGCATGAAGGAGTGGCGCGAGACGAGCAAGCAGCGAGCAGCAGTGGGGGTTGCGGAGAGGCGAGGTGGAGGAGGAGCTGGCGGCGCTGGCTTTGCCGAGGCCGGTAGCAGGCCGCGTCGGTGGCTTTGGTCGCCGGCAGGGTAGGTGGCGTCGCACGGGGAAGGGGCCCTGTGCTGGAAGAAGCAGAGGAAGGGGTCGCACGAAGGGGCGTCATGCTCGTCGGCGTGAGGTGCGCGCAGGCAAGGAAGAGCCAGGGAGGAGAAGGGGCGTGTCGGGGTCCTGGTGCTGCTCAGCTTGGTCGACGACGGTGCACATGAGAAGAAGAGCTCCGGCGGGGCTGCTTGCTAACAACGGCCGGAGATGGAGGCGGGGCCCTCAGACTCGAGCAGTGGCGAGGCGCGATGTGGATCGAGCACGGGCGCTTTGTGGTTCCTGTGGGTGGCGGAGCAAGGGAGAAGACGAGAGGGAGAGGTGAGGCGATCGATTGGGGAAAGAGGAGGGGCATCGAGAGCGGGTGCACTGTCCCTGGCGGCGCGAGAGGGAACGGGGGAAGGGAGCGAGGGGTGAGGTTGCGGCTGGGCCTCGGACGGCTAGGTCAGGCCGCAGGGAAGGGGTTAGGTGGGCCTTGGCCATTTTGGTGGTGAGGGGAAAAGGCCAGGAGGCCTGCTTGGCTGAACTCCTCTCTCTCTCTCTCTTATTCCCTCTCTATTTAAAAAAAGGGAAACATAGAAGAAATGTTGAGAGTGTCGGATCACGGGTTCCGGAAAAACCCTTAAGGTTTGAACACTGGGGTGCGCGCAAAGATTTCCCCGTACCGATCCACATCCTAGCTCAGCTAAGATCTTACGAACTAACTCGACGAACTCGTAACACAAAGGACACAAGATTTATACTGGTTCGGGCCACCGTTGTGGTGTAATACCCTACTCTAGTGTGGTGGTGGTGGACTGCCTCTTGGGCTGAGGATGAATAGTACAAGGGGAAGAACAGCCTCCTTAGGTTGAGGTGTTGTTGTGCTTGGCGAACTTGTGTGTGTGAGGATCTGATTAACTCCCGCCCCAAGCTATGGCGGGGGCTAGTCCTATTTATAGAGGCCCTGGTCCTCTCCCCAAATATTGAGCAGGAAGGGAGCCAATAACGGCCAATTTGAAAGGGGACAACTAGTACAACTTATCCTGACAAAAGTGGTCTTCGCCTGCAAAAGGCTCTAGTGGTGACGCCGTCTTGGGATCCACGGTGACCTCCGTCTTGCCATCCTGCTGGTCTTGGTCTCATTGCACCGATATGGAAACCTTTGCTTGATGCCTCGGTACTCCGCGCCTGCACTTGCCCCCTTAGCACCAAAGAGGAAACAAGGACGCTACGCACGTAGGCGCCCGCCTGGTCTCGATCGTCGTGGCTCACGTCACGAGAACCTCGCGAGGTTTGCTTGGCCTTGAACTCTCCGCCCCTCGCGAGCCAGGCTGGTGAGGCCGCTCCTAAGGAGGTCCTGCATCGTCCTCCTCGCGAGGCTTGGCCCCTCGCGAGGGTCTTGAGTCTTTGCTGGTGAAGATGGGTCATACACGCCTGCTAGCAAAGCCACGCCGTGGGCCGCAGGCAAGCAAGTCTGGGGACCCCCATTCCCAGAACGCCGACAGTAGCCCCCGGGCCCAAGGCGCGTTCGGGCTTGGCTTCGAGGCGAAGCCAAAGGTCAAGTGCGGAGCGCCACGGGCCCCAATAGCCTGCGGCCTTGGTCAACGCATGGCGGTTGATTGGACGTTGGCGTCTCCGCTTCCCCATGCTGCCTCGGCAACTTCTCGGCTGTCAAAAGGCTGGCGTAGACAGCGCTCGCCTTCACTATTTCCCTTTGCCTTGCTCAGATCCCCTTTCTTGCTCCCCGTTTCTGAAATCTCCAGATCTGCTCCCATCCTTTTGTTGGAAATATGCTCTAGAGGCAATAATAAATTGGTCATTATTATATTATATTTCATTGTTCATGATAATCGTTTATTATCCATGCTAGAATTGTATTGATAGGAAACTCAGATACATGTGTGGATACATAGACAACACCATGTCCCTAGTAAGCCTCTAGTTGACTAGATCATTGATCAATAGATGGTTACGGTTTCCTGACCATGGACATTGGATGTCGTTGATAACGGGATCACATCATTAGGAGAATGATGTGATGGACAAGACCCAATCCTAAGCCTAGCATAAAGATCATGTAGTTCGTATGCTAAAGCTTTTCTAATGTCAAGTATCATTTCCTTAGACCATGAGATTGTGCAACTCCCGGATACCGTAGGAGTGCTTTGGGTGTGCCAAACGTCACAACATAACTGGGTGGCTATAAAGGTGCACTACGGGTATCTCCGAAAGTGTCTATTGGATTGGCACGAATCGAGACTGGGATTTGTCACTCCGTGTAAACGGAGAGGTATCTCTGGGCCCACTCGGTAGGACATCATCATAATGTGCACAATGTGACCAAGGAGTTGATCACGGGATGATGTGTTACGGAACGATTAAAGAGACTTGCCGGTAACGAGATTAAACAAGGTATCGGGATACCAACGATCGAATCTCGGGCAAGTATCGTACCGATAGACAAAGGGAATTGTATACGGGATTGATTGAATCCTTGACATCGTGGTTCATCCGATGAGATCATCGTGGAGCATGTGGGATCCAACATGGGTATCCAGATCCCGCTGTTGGTTATTGACCGGAGAGTTGTCTCGGCCATGTCTGCATGACTCCCAAACCCGTAGGGTCTACACACTTAAGGTTCAATGGCGCTAGGGTTATAGGGAAAGTATGTACGCGGTTACCGAATGTTGTTCGGAGTCCCGGATGAGATCCCGGACGTCACGAGGAGTTCCGGAATGGTCCGGAGGTAAAGATTGATATATAGGAAGTATGGTTTTGGCCACCGGAAGTGTTCCGGGCATCACCGGTAGTGTACCGGGACCACCGGAGGGGTCCGGGGGTCCACCGGGAGGGGCCACGGGCCCCGGAGGCATACATGGCCCAAGTGTGAGAAGGTTCCAGCCCCTAGGTGGGCTGGGGCACCTCCCCACCAAGGCCCATGCGCCTAGAGAGAAGAGGGGGGCAAACCCTAAGGGCAGATGGGCCCTAAGGCCCATACCTGGTACGCCTCCCTCTCCCCCCACTTGGCCGCCACCCCAGATGGGGATTGGGGCTGCCGCCACCCCTAGGGTGGAAACCCTAGGTGGGGCCGCAGCCCTCCCTCTCCCCCTATATATAGTGGAGGCAAAGGGGCAGCCCAACACTTGAAGTTCTTCCCCTGTTGGCGCAGCCCTACCTCTCTCCCTCCTCGTCTCTCGTAGTGCTTGGCGAAACCCTGCTGGAGTTCCGCGCTCCTCCACCACCACCACGTTGTCGTGCTACTGCTGGACAGAGTCTTCCCCAACCTCTCCTTCTCCCCTTGCTGGATCAAGGCGTGGGAGACATCACCGGGCTGCACGTGTGTTGAACGCGGAGGCGCCGTGGTTCGGCGCTTAGATCAGAATCAACCGCGATCTGAATTGCTACGAGTATGACTCCTTCATCCGCGTTCTTGCAACGCTTCCGCTTAGCGATCTACAAGGGTATGTAGATGCACTCTCCTTCCCCTCATTGCTAGATTACTCCATAGATTGATCTTGGTGATGCATAGAAAATTTTAAATTTCTGCTACGATCCCCAACAGTGGTTTCAGAGCCAGGTCTATGCGTAGTTTCTATGCACGAGTACAACACAAGTTGTTGTGGGCGTCGATTTTGTCAATTTACTTGCTGTTACTAGTCTTATCTTGATTCGGCGGCATCGTGGGATGAAGCGGCCCGGACCGACCTTACACGTACTCTTACGTGAGACTGGTTCCACCGACTGACATGCACTACTTGCATAAGGTGGCTAGCGGGTGTCTGTCTCTCCCACTTTAGTTGGATCGGATTCGATGAAAAGGGTCTTTATGAAGGGTAAATAGAAATTGGCATATCATGTTGTGGTTTTGGCGTAGGTAAGAAACGTTCTTGCTAGAAACCTACAGCAGCCATGTAAAAACTTGCAACAACAATTAGAGGACGTCTAACTTGTTTTTGCAGCATGTGCCGTGTGATGTGATATGGCCAAAAGGATGTGATGAATGATATATGTGATGTATGAGATTGATCATGTTCTTGTAATTGGAATCACGACTTGCATGTCGATGAGTATGACAACCGGCAGGAGCCATAGGAGTTGTCTTAATTTATTTATGACCTGCGTGTCAACATAAATGTCATGTTATTACTTTACTTTATTGCTAAAGCGTTAGCCATAGTAGTAGAAGTAATAGATGACGAGACAACTTCAAGAAGACACGATGATGGAGATCATGATGATGGAGATCATGGTGTCATGCTGGTGACAACGATGATCATGGAGCCCTAAAGATGGAGATCAAAAGGAGCAAATGATATTGGCCATATCATGTCACTATTTGATTGCATGTGATGTTATCATGTTTTACATCTTATTTTCTTAGAACGATGGTAGCCTAAATAAGATGATCCCTCATAATAATTTCAAGAAAGTGTTCCCCCTAACTATGCACCATTGCGAAGGTTCGTTGTTTCAAAGCACCACGTGATGATCGGGTGTGATAGATTCTAACGTTCGAATACAACGGGTGTAAGCCAGATTTACACACGCAATACACTTAGGTTGACTTGATGAGCCTAGCATGTATAGACATGGCCTCGGAACATGGAAGACCGAAAGGTCGATCATGAGTCGTATAGAATATACGATCAACATGAAGATGTTCACCGATGTTGACTAGTCCGTCTCACGTGATGATCGGACACGGCCTAGTTGACTCGGATCATGTTTCACTTAGATGACTAGAGGGATGTCTATCTGAGTGGGAGTTCATTAAATAATTTGATTAGATGAACTTAATTATCATGAACATAGTCTAAATTGTCTTTGCAAATATGTTGTAGATAAATAGCTCACGTTGTAGCTCCCTGTTTCAATACGTTCCTAGAGAAAGACCAAGTTGAAAGATATTGTAAGCAATGATGCGGACTGGGTCCGTAGTCCGAGGAGTGTCCTCACTGCTACACAAAAGGCTTACGTCTTTGATGCACCGCTCAATGTGCAAACCCCTACAACGTCGTCTGTGGATGTTGTGAACACCTGACAGACACATCCTGATGAGTACTTGATAGTTTAGTGCGCCTACTTTACGGCTTAGAAACGGGATTCCAGTGATGTTTTGAACGTCATAAGACATATGAGATGTTCCAAGAGCTGAAATTGGGATTTCAGGCTCATGCCCGTGTTGAGAGGTATGAGACCTCTGACAAGTTCTTTTGCCAACAAGATGGAGGAGAATAGCTCAGCTAGTGGGCATGTGCTCAGAATGTCTGGGTGCTACAATCATTTAAATCAAGTGGGAGTTAAACTTCCAGATAAGATAGTGATTGATAGAGTTCTCTAGCCACTATCACTAAGCTACTAGATCTTCGTGATGAACTATGACATGCAAGGGATGGAGTTGATCCCGGAGCTGTTCGCGGTGCTTAAGACCGCAAAAGGTAGAAATCAAGAAGGAGCATCAAGTGTTGATGGTTTAACAAGACCACTGGTTTCAAGAAGGGCAAGGGCTAGAAGGGAAACTTCATGGATGGCAAACCAGTTGCCGCTCCAGTGAAGGAACCCAAGGTTGAACCCAAACCCGAGACTAAGTGCTTCTATTGTAAGGGGAACGGTCACCGGTAGCGGAATTACCCCAAATTCATGGTAGATAAGAAGGATGGCAACTTCAACAAAGTATATACGTGTTATTAATGTGTACCTCACTAGTACTCCTAGTAGCACCTGGGTATTGGATACCGGTTCAGTTGCTATTATTGGTGACTTGAAGCAAAAGCTACGGACTAAACGGAGACTGGCTAAGGGCAAGGTGACGATGTGTGTTGGAAGTGTTTCCAAAGTTGATGAGATCACCATCGCACGCTCCATCTGCCTTCGGGATTAGTATTGAACCTAGATAAATGTTATCAGGTGTCTACGTTCAGCATTAATATGATTAGATCATGTTCATTGCAATACGGTTATTCATTTAAGTTAGAGAATACTGGTTATTCTGTTTACATGAATAATACCTTTCATGGTCATGCACCCTATGTGAATGGTTCATTGAATCTCGGTCGTGGTAATACACATGTTCACGCCAAAAGATGTAGAGTTAATAATGATAGTACCACTTTCTTGTGGCACTGCCGCTTAGGTCATATTGGCGTAAGATGCATGAAGAAACTCCATATCGATGGATGTTTGGAGTCACTTGATTTTGAATCGCTTGACACATGCGAGCCATATGGGCAGGATGACTAAGACCCCGTTTTCAGGTACAATGAAACGGGCAAGTGACTTGTTGGAAATCATGCATGCTGATGCGTGTGATCCAATGAGAATTGAAGCGTGCGGTGGATATTGCTATTTTCTCATCTTCATTGACGATTTGGGTAGATATAGGTATATTTACTTAATGAAGCACAAGTCTGAAACGTTTGAAAAGTTCAAGCGATTTCAGAGTGAAGTTAAGAATCATCATAATAAGAAGATCATGTTCCTACGATCTGATCAAAAGGGATTTTCTGAGTTATGAGTTTGGCAATCACTTAAGACATTGTGGAATTGTTTCGCAGTTGAAGCCACCTGGAACACCACAGCGTAATGGTGTGTTCGGACGTCATAATCGAACCTTATGAAATATGGTGTGATCTATGATGTCTCTTACCGATCTACCGCTATTATTTTGAGGTTATGCATTAGAGACAGCTGCATTCACTTTAGATAGGACACCATATAAGTTCGTTGAGACGACGTCGTATGAACATTGGTTTGGCAAGAAACCAAAGTTGTCGTTTCTTAATGTTTGGGGCTGCGATGCTTAAGGCTTTAGCCGGAGGAGCTCGAACCCAAAAGCGGACAAACACATCTTCATAGGATACCCAAAGGTGACAGTTGGGTATACCTTCTATCTCAAATCCGAGGGAAAATTGTTTGTCGCTAAGAACGGGTCCTTTCTCGAGAAGGAGTTTCTCTCGAAAGAATTGAGTGGGAGGAAGATAGAACTTGATGAGGTTGTCGAACCTTTATTTCAAACAGAAAGTGATGCAACACAGAAAGATGTTTTCTATGGCGCCTACGTCTATTGAATAGGAAGTTAATGATAGTGATCATGAAGCTTCAGATCAAGTTGCTATCGAACCTCGTAGGTCGACAAGGATATGTACTACTCCTGAGTGGTACAGTAATCCTGTCTTAGATATCATGTTGTTAGACAACAATGAACCTACGAGCTATGGAGAAGCGATGGTGGGCCCGTATTCTGACAAATGGTTAGAAGCCATGAAATCCGAGATAGGATCCATGTATCAGAACAAAGTATGGACTTTGGTGGACTTGCCCGATGATCGGCAGGCCATTGAGATAAATGGATCTTTAAGAAGAAGACGGACATGGGCGGTAATGTTACCGTCTATGAAGCTCGACTTGTGGGAAAGAGTCTTTTCACAAGTTCAAGGAGTTGACTACGATGAGAATTTATCACCCGTAGCGATGCTTAAGTCTGTCGGAATCATGTTAGCATTAGCTGTATTTTTCGATTATGAAATCTGACAGATGGATGTCAAAACGAGTTTTCTTACCAGTTTTCGTAAGAAAAAGTTGTATGTGATACAGTAAAAGGTTTTGCCGATCCTAAGGATGCTAAAAGGTACGCTGGCTCTAGCAATCCTTCTATGGACTAGAGCAAGCATCTCGGAGTCGGAATATATGCTTTGATGGAGTGATCGAAGCTTTTAGGTTTATACAATGTTTGCTAGAAACTTGTATTTACAAGAAAGTGAGTGGGAGCACTACAACATTTCTGATAAGTATATGTGGATGACATATTGTTGATCCGAAATAATGTAGAATTTCTGGAAAGCATAAACGGTTGTTTGAAGAGTGATTTTTCAAAGGAAGACCTGGATAAAGCTTCTTACATATTGGGCATCAAGATCTATAGAGATAGATCAAGACGTGTGATGATACTTTCAAAGAAGGCACACCTTGACATGTTTTTGAAGGAGTTCAAAATAGATCAGTCAAAGAAGGGGTTCTTACCTGAGTTGTAAGGTGTGAAGTTGAGTAAGACTCAAAGATTGACCACGACAGAAGAAAGAGGAAGGACGGAGGTCGTCCCCTATGCTTTTGTCATAGGCTCTATACGGTATGCCATGCTGAGTACCGCACCAGATGTGTGCCTTGTCACATGTCTGGCAAGAGGGTACAAAGGTGATCTAGGAGTAGATCACCAGATATCGGTCAAAATTATCCTTAGAGGAATAAGGAAATGTTTCTCGGATATGGAGGTGATGAAGAGTTCAACGTAAAGAGTTACGTCGATGCAAGCTTAACACCTATCCGGATAGCTCTGAGTAGAGATACCGGATACGTATAATGGAGCAACAATTCGGAATAGCTCCAAGTGGAACGTGGTAGTAGCATCTACGATATGACATAAAGTTTTGTGAAATACATAGGGATCTGAATATGGTAGACCCGTTGAATACAACCTCTCTCACAAGCATAACATGATCAAACCCAGAACTCATTGAGTGTTAATCACATAGTGATGTGAACTAGATTATTGAGTCTAGTAAACTCTTTGGATGTTGGTCACATGGCGATGTGACCTGTGAGTGTTAATCACATGGCGATGTGAACTAGATTATTGACTCTAGTGCAAGTGGGAGACTGTTGGAAATAAGCTCTAGAGGCAATAATAAATTGGTTATTATTATATTATATTTCATTGTTCATGATAATCGTTTATTATCCATGCTAGAATTGTATTGATGGGTGTAAGTGCATCTAGTGCCACCCCTAGTTGGTTTTGGAGTATTGACGACAAACCTAGTTGAGGGACTAATGTGTTTGTGAGAATTGCAGGATAACATAGGTAGAAGTCCCTCATTGATTCGGTTTTCCTACCAAAGATGACCCCTAAAAATGTATGAAGACATTGATGTCAAAGGTGGTATATGAAGACATTCACATTGAATACTATGACAAGAGAAGACATCGCATGAAGCCTATGGAGCTCGAAGACTTAGATCTTTCGTAGTTCTTTTTATTCTTTGTTGAGTCATAGGAACCACCGTACTGTTAAGTGGGGTCCAAGAGAACCAGTCAGAATGACTGAAGTGATGCTTAACCAAAACCTATGTCTTCGAGTGAAGACTATGAGAGCGAATCTTGTCTAGAGTCGGACAAGTCAGCTTTGCTTGTAGCCCAAGTAAAGTTGTCGTGTGAGTTTGAAATCTGACCGTTGGAACACGTGTCAGTTCCTTAGTGACCCACGGTCATTTCGGACAAATCAGGTCGGGTTGCCTAGTGGCTATAAATAGCCCACCCCCTACAACCATAAATGGTTGGCTGCTCAGAGTTAGTGTACGGCTTTTGTCGTTTGAGAGCAACCCACCTCGAAGACTTTGAGAGAGAATTCCTTGCGAGGATAAAACCCTAACCACCCAGAGCCAAAGAGAATTAGGCATCACTTAAGTCTTCTTGTCTATGTGATCTGAAGACTTATTACACTTGAGGACTGTGAATCCTCCAGCCGGTTAGGCGTCGCGTTCTGAGCATCCAAGAGACATTGTGGATCGCCGGTGAACGAAGTCTATGAAGGTTTGGGAGTCTACCTTGAAGACTTACTAGAGTGATTGGGCGAGGTCTGTGTGACCTTAGCTCAAGGGGAATACGGTGAGGACTGGGTGTCCTGAGCTGCGTGTTCAGGACTGGGTGTCCGGGACTGTGTGTCCTCAGGTTTAAATACCTAGCCGCCCTAACCAAACATACAGTTGTCACAGCAACTGGAACTGGTCCAACAAATCATTCTCTTCAACGAGTCACTGGTTTCATCCTTCCCTTATCTTTACTTACTGTTACTCCTTGTGAAGTCATTGTATGATTGCACTATCTTTTATCTTCACTGAGTGACTGCGTGCTCTGTTTGGCTTCATAATATCTTCCTACCAGATCCTTACTACATTGCTGCTATTAATCATTGTGCTTTCACTCCATTGAATACTTGACTATGGTTTGCCTAGTGTAGTCTACCTTCCGCTGCATGGTACTAGGTTTATTTCTATCGTTTGTCTTCATAACTTCCATGTTTTGAAGACTTTCATAAAAATCGCCTATTCACCCCCCTCTAGTCGATATAACGCACTTTCAATTGGTATCAGAGCAAGGTACTCCCTTGTTCTGTGTGATTCGGTTTAACCACCTGGAGTTTTTGCTATGTCGACTACAGGGATAATTAAAGTCTCCGCTGCGTGCCCCGTCTTCGATGGAACTGAATATCCCTACTGGAGAAGGTGTCAGTGCTGCTGACGTCAAGAAGTTCGTTCAACTGGACTCTACTGCCAAGAATATCATCTGTGGTCATTTGACCAAAGGACAGTATGGCCGCGTGAGTGCTTTGGAAACATCTAAGATAGTCTGGGACTGGCTCTCCAAGGTCAACGAAGGCGTCTCAACCCAGAGAGATCAGAGAATCAGTGTCCTTCGCAACCTCTTCAACCGCTTCAAGAGAAATGACAATGAGAATGTCCAGCTCACATTTGATCGACTCACTGACATCACGAATGAGCTTCAAGCCCTTGGCGCTACTGAGATCACCAAGCATGAAGTCATCAAGACACTACTGAGATCACTTGACAGTTCGTTTGACACCCTAGCCCTGATGATTCAAGAACGTCCTGATTTCAAGACACTCGATCCGTCTGACATACTTGAGAGGCTCAACACACATGAGTTTCAGCTTTCTGAGAAAAGAGATATCTACGGTCCTAACTATGGGCGAACTCGTGCCTTGAAGGCAAAAGATGTCTCCTCATCTGAAGAAGAATCTGACAGCAGATGATCCTGAAGACATTGGAAGGGAACTTGCTATGCTTGTGAAGAAGTTCCAAAAATTCACCAAGAAGAAAGGTTTCAGAAAGTCTTCACGATCAAGCTCAAGGAATGATGAAGCTTCTGCTCATGACTACAAGAAGAAAACATGTCACAAGTGCAAGAAACCTGGCCACTTCATCTCTGAGTGTCCTCAGTGGGACAATGAGAACAAAAAGAAGAAGAAGAGCAAGGAATATGACTCTGACGACAAGAAGAAGAAGAAATACTCAAAGTCTTCTTCCAAGTCTTCTTCAAAGTCTTCATCACACAAGAAGAGCTCATCTGGCAAGGCACGTGCGTTTGTTGGCAAGGAAATGGATTCAGAGGAGGAGCCCGCTTCTGAGGAGGCGGAGGTGGAGTCTGAGGAGGAGTCCGATTCTGGCGTCGCAAGTCTGGCTACAGCATACGTTGCCAAGTCCATCTTCAACACTGAAGACAATGACTTCATCACCGACACTGATGCAAATGACAAGGACCACTCCGCTCCTACCTACTGCTTCATGGCACGCGGTGCCAAGGTAAACACATGCACTACTCACTATCAAACATGTAGTGACGATGACTCTGATTGTGGTTCAAAACCCAGCTACAAAACACTTGCTAAAATTGCAACTGAGCAACAAAAAGCCATGGAACATATTCAAAAACTGATAGACAAAAGCGATGATCTGTTAGGCGCTGAAATGACTCGTTCTGAGTCCTTAATTGAAGACATAAAAAATCTTCACGTTAAGTATGAGGAACTTGAAAGTCGTCATGAAACGCTCTGAATAACTCATGAAAAGCTTTCCTATGATTATCTTCAAAGGAAGCAAGATCTTGAGAAATTGAGAGCGGCTCATGAAGATCTTCAAAAGGAAAATGAGTCACTTCACTCCAAACAGATCAGTTCCGCTCAAGAAGGATTTGAACCACCATGTCTTAAATGCATTGAGCGTGATAATGCTGCTGCTGTTGCTGAATGTTCCACTGCTGCTACTGTTTCAATATCTTCAACTATTGATGTGGGAACTAACCCCTCTGCTGAGGATTCCACTGCTATTGCTGATGAGAATGCTAGGTTAAAGACATTGCTTGAAACAGGGATGTACAAAAGTCTTAAAGGGCATCAGACACTATGTGATGTCCTAAAAAAGCAGATCTTGAACCGAAACCCGAGGAAAGAGGGTGTTGGGTTCGTAAGGAAAATGAATGCTGATGGCTCTTACTGGAAACCTGAGCAGTACCCCAAAACCACATGGGTTGCTGCAAAGGAATCTTCAGCAGATCTATCCACTCTATCTGGCTTCACTTGTGCAAACCCCATTGTCATTGATGAATCCTTTGATGCAAACTATAAACTGTTTAAGAATCAAAATGGTGAAGTGTTTGCCAGGTACATTGGTACTAACTGCAGGAATGGACCGACTATGAAGAAGATCTGGGTTCTGAAAAAGAGTCTGGAGAATCTTCCTGTGAATGTCATCATGACACCACACGTGAAGAAGGCAAACCTCAGACCATAGGCTTCATATGGTCCAAAGGCTTCATACAGACAGAGGACTCACCTGAGTCGCACTAACGCAAATGTTTTGCAGGGAAACCATACTCAGGCCTATGAATATGAGCGCGGTTCATCATACCGCCATGTTCATAAGACCAAGAACTTTTCTGCTTATTCTTATGGGTACTATTGTCCGCCTACAAGACTTTTTGCTAGGGCTCCAAAGCCAAAGTTCTCAGACGCTGCACTTAGACTTATTGCTTCTAAGCCACCCTTGAAGATGTGGGTGGCTAAGAAAGCTTAACTCTCTTTTGCAGGGAAAGGTCTCCAGCAGAAAACCAAAATCGTCTGACGCTATTGCTGGGGACCTTAAACATCTTGTAGGGCGCAAGATCAAATTCCTGAATGGTCTTACTATGTACTTCGTTCCTGAATCGCTTGCTACTCTCCCTAGTAGTCCTAATCTGGATCTAAGCTTTCATAACCCACTGGTTCGTCAAATGTTTTTGCTTCACAATTCTCTTCGTGAAGCCTATCCCCCTAACTGCACTGTAGGGTACGACACCAGCGTCTTCAGAATGGATTATTGACAGTGGGTGTACCAATCACATGACTGGGAAAAGAAGCCTTCTTATGGACTCAACCTTACGTCCATCCGACAAAAGTCACATCACATTTGCTGACACTGGTAAAAGTAAGGTACTGGGTCTAGGTAGAGTTGCAATCTCAAAGGATCAACACATGGATAAAGTCATGCTTGTTGAATCCCTTGGCTTCAACTTAATGTCTGTCTCAATGCTTTGCGATTTGAACATGATCGTAATATTTGGAAAATAGCGCTGCCTTGTACTAATGGAATCTGAAAAGTCTCTAGTGTTTGAAGGGTATCGGAAAGATGATTTGTATGTAGTAGATTTCTCGGCAGGACCACAACTTGCCGTATGTCTTCTAGCAAAAGCTTCAGAATGCTGGCTCTGGCATCGGAGGCTAGGGCATGCTGGCATGAGGAACCTCCACACCCTTGCAAAGAATAAGCATGTCATAGGCATCGAGGGCGTCAAGTTCAAGAAAGATCACTTATGCGGTGCCTGTGAAGCAGGAAAGATGACGAGGGCCAAACATCCCTCGAAGACAATCATGACAACCACTCGACCCTTCGAACTGCTCCACATGGATCTTTTCGGTCCCACTCATTACTCAACTCTTACTACTACTGCTTGCCTCTATGGCTTTGTTATTGTTGATGATTATTCTAGATATACTTGGGTGCACATAATCCTCTACAAGACTGAAGTGCAGGATGTCTTCAGACGTTTCGCTAATCGAGCAATGAACAACTATGGCGCCAAGATAAACCACATCAGAAGTGACAATGGCACTGAATTCAAGAACACCAGCCTTGATACATATCTTGATACCTTGGGCATCACACATGAATTCTCAGCCCCGTACACGCCACAGCAGAATGGCATCGTCGAACGCAAGAACAGAACACTCATTGAAATGGCCCGAACGATGCTTGATGAATACAAGACTCCAAGAAAATTCTGGCCTGAAGCCATTGATACTGCATGCCATACAATCAATCGTGTTTATCTTCACAAGCTTCTGAACAAGACATCTTATGAGCTCCTTACTAGCAAGAAGCCAAATGTCAGTTACTTCAGAGTATTTGGTGCCAGGTGCTGGGTCAAAGATCCACATCACACTTCAAAATTTGCACCAAAAGCACATGAGGGTTTTATGCTTGGATATGGAAAGGATTCGCACTCCTACAGAGTCTTCAATCTCTTTCATTATAAAGTGGTTGAAACAGTGGATGTGCGGTTTGATGAGACTAACGGTTTGCAAATAGAGCACCTCCCAAATGTGCTAGATGAAGTTCCATCCAGCGAATCAATCAAGCTTATGGGAACCGGAGAAATCATACCCTCTGAAGCTCAACCTAAAGAGGAACTTATCATCTCCGCACCTGATCAACCTGAAGACAATGCTCAGCCTGAAGACAATCCCACTAACAATGACAATGATCAGCAAGAGCAAAACCTTCGTCCTGTACATCCTCGTGTTGCCAATGAAGTGCAGATTGAGAGAATAATTGATAGCATCAATGCACCTGGTCCACTCACTCGTTCAAGGGCAACTCAGCTGGCAAATTTCTGTGGGCACTTCGCATTCGTCTCAATAACAGAACCCAAGAAAGTTGAAGAAGCCTTCATGGAACCTGAATGGATTCAAGCTATGCAAGAAGAGCTTCAACAGTTTGAGCTGAATAATGTATGGGAACTGGTTAAGCGTCCTGATCCTCGGAAGCACAACATAATAGGCACCAAATGGATATACCGCAACAAGCAAGATGAGCATGGCCAAGTTGTCAGAAACAAAGCTCGTCTCGTTGCTCAAGGATATACTCAAGTGGAAGGCATTGACTTCGATGAAACATTTGCTCCTGTGGCTAGACTTGAAGCCATACGCATACTGCTGGCCTATGCCAATCATCACAACATACTTCTATATCAAATGGATGTGAAGAGTGCCTTTCTCAATGGCAAGATTGAAGAAGAAGTGTATGTTGCACAACCGCCTGGCTTTGAAGATCCAAAACATCCTGACATGGTATACAAGCTCAACAAGGCACTGTATGGCCTTAAACAAGCCCCTTGGGTCTGGTATGACACACTCAAATACTTCCTAAAGAGAAAAGTGTCGGCGTTCTGGGAACGGGGGTCCCCAGACTTGCCTGCCTGTGGCCTGCGGCGTGGCTCAAAGGGGGGCCCAGCGCGGCCCATCTTCACCAACACAAACCCAAGACCCTCGCGAGGGGCCAAGCCTCGCGGGGCGGACGACGCGGAGCTTCCTCAGGCGCGGCCTCGTCAGGCTGGCTCACGAGGAGGCGGAGAGATCAAGGCGGGGTACCTCACAAGGTGCCCGTGACGCAAGCCATGACGACCGGGGGCGCCAGGCGGGTGCCAACCCGCGCAGTGTCCTCCCTTCCTCTTTGGTGCAAAAGGGGCAAGCGTAGCCACGGAGTACCGAGCCATCAGGCAAAGGTTGCCGTTTCGGTGCAACGAGACCAACACCAGGAGGACTACGAGACGGAGGTCACCGTGGAGCCCAAGACGGCGTCATCACCAGAGCTTTGCGCAGGCGAAGACTACTTTTGTCAGGATAGCTGATACTAGCTGTCCCCCTTCAAATTAGCCCGCCATTGTTGGCTCCCTTCCCGCTCGATATTTGGGAAGAGGACCAGGGCCTCTATAAATAGGACCAGCCACCCACAGAGCAAAGGGAGCCGGGGGGTTGGAAGGATAGAGAAGATCAGGTAGAGAGAGAGAGAAGGGTGACTGAGCTCCTCCCAGCAGTTCATCGCCCCAGCCAAGAACAGACCCTCGCGAGGCTGTTCTTCCTTGTATTGTTCATCATCATCAGCCCAAGAGGCAATCCACCACACCACACACTGGAGTAGGGTATTACACCACAATGGTGGCCCGAACCAGTATAAACCTTGCATCTCTTGTGCTGTTCTTTCCTTAGTTTAGATCCTAACAAGGCGGAGGAGTGCAGGTAGGTAGGAGGAGAAATCTCCGCGCGCACCCTAGTGTTCGAACCTCAAGGGTCTGCTGGAACCCGAAATCCAACATTTGGCACGCCAGGTAGGGGTGCGCCGGGATTCGTCTTCCACCACCCCGTTCTCCTCCGACCATCACGCCCATGTCCGACGCTCGTCGGGCCCGCGCCGAGCGCCGGGCCGCGCTCGCTGCCCGCGTCACCCAGACGGCCCCTGTCGGCGGGCGTCCTCGCCATTCCCCGTCACCTGCCGTCAACGCCGCCACCGGCCCGGCGGGGGACGAGCAGCAAGCATCATCCCAGCATCCGTCCGTGCGGCAAGACGGCCGCACCGCGACTCCCTCGCTCACCCCAGCTGGTTCTTCGTCCCGCGCGCTCCGCGCGCCCATGGAGGCTCGGGCTGCACTCATCGCGGCGAACGAGCTCCTGCGCTACCGTCCCGTCGACGACGTCTACGAAGAATGGCTCGACCGCGTCGCCGAGCTCGTCCACGCCGCTGGGGGCTCTCCTGCGCCGTCCGTTCCGCTGCACCGCACCCCGCCCCGCGCGGGCAATGAAGCTCCGGTGGCGCCCCGGCCGCCTCCTCCTCAGGAAGGCGCCATGGCTCCAAGGCGCGTGGCCCCTGGGCGGAACCCGCTCCTTCAGGCGCCAGCGCAGCAAGAGCAGAGCTGTCAAGAAGTCCCTCGCCCGCAAGAAGCTGCCCGGGCGCTCCCTGCTCCAGCACGTCGCGACCATGCTCCTGCTCCCGCGCATCAAGACCCCGCGCTGCTCCCAGCTGTAGCG
This sequence comes from Triticum urartu, assembly GCF_056163025.1. Classification (NCBI taxonomy): domain Eukaryota; kingdom Viridiplantae; phylum Streptophyta; class Magnoliopsida; order Poales; family Poaceae; genus Triticum; species Triticum urartu. The sequence goes on from NC_141876.1 coordinate 334,712,726, forward strand.
CGTGGGGACATGCAAGACCAAGCTCCCCGTCATCCAAGGCCTCCCGTGGCCATGACAGGCTACCACGCCTTCACCGCCGAGCTACGCAGCGTCGCGTGGCCCGGCAAGTTCAAGCCAGACTTGCCTCCTCGCTACGATGGCACGGCTAACCCTGCGGAGTTCCTCCAGCTCTATGAGCTGGGCATCGAAGCTGCCAACGGAAACGAGAAGGTCATGGCGAACTGGTTCCCCATGGCACTCAAGGACGGGGCCCGCACCTGGCTCCTGAACCTGGCTCCAGGAATAGTCTCCTCCTGGGACGAGATGCGCACCCGCTTCATCGCGAACTTCCAAGGCACTCGCGACCGGCCACCCGCCGTGAGCGACATGCGCCGCATCAAGCAACGGCCCGGGGAGACCCTGTAGAAGTACATCCAGCGCTTCAACAACGCACGCCTCAAGATTCCCAAGGTGACTGAGGAGGCCATCATCTCGGCCTTCTCCGACAACGTGCGCGACGTCAAGATGAAGGAGGAGCTGGCAATGCATGAAGACCTGTGCACTTCCTTGGAACTGTTCAACCTGGCAACCAAGTGCGCCAGGGCCGAGGAAGGGCGTCTCTCCCTCCTCGAGCTGCCTTCCACAGACCCAGAAGAGAAGAAGCCCAAGGCCAAGGATGTGAAGCACAAGGGGGCTGCCGTGCTCGCGGCAGAACCAGACACCAAGCGGGGCAGAGATCAGCCCGAACCTTCCAAGGGCAGCCGGTACTGTGTGTACCACGACCTCCACACCCACAACACCAACGAATGTCAAGAGCTCCGAGCCATGCGAGAAGGAAGGATCGGCCGTCGCCCTGACCACAGTGACCGGGGCTACGGCCGAGGAGGAGGAAGGAACGCAGGACGCTGGGAAGACCGTGGCCCGCGCCAAGGGTGGCGCGATCAACCTCGCGAGGATCGCTGGCAAGACCCGCCTCGCGAGGGAGGCTGGAGGGATCAGCCTCGAGAGGGAGACTGGAGGGATCAGCCTCGCGAGGATCGCCCGCAAGGCAACGCAGGCCTCCCACCGCTGCCGCCGCAGCCAAGGAGAAACGAGGACCGCCACCAGGACGAGGGGGCTGGGGGCTGGGGGCTTCCAGGAGCCGCACGCGATCGCCTGCATCCTGGGCGGGGCACAAGCCCCAGCCTCTGAGTGCATCTTCAAGCAGTTCGCCCGCGAAGTGAACGCAGTCCTCCCCAGGCTCGAAGCCACGCGCCCTCTCAGGTGGTCGGCGTGTGCCATCACGTTCAGCTCTGCAGATCAGCTCAAGTGTGCGGCTACAGCCGGAGTTCTCCCGATGCTTTGTTCCCCAATCATCAGCAACGTGGTGGTCACCAAGACCCTCATCGATGGCGGTGCAGGGCTCAACGTCCTGTCCGTGGAAACATTCAACAACCTCCAAGTGCCCTACAGCCAGCTTCAGCCAACCAAGCCTTTCTCCGGTGTCACCGACGGCTCCACGGTCCCGATTGGGCAGGTCCACCTCCCTGTCACCTTCGGGGCACGCGACAACTACCGCACCGAGCTCATCGACTTCGACGTCGCTCACATTCGCTTGCCGTACAACGCCATCCTTGGGTACCCAGCGCTGGCCAAGTTCATGGCCGTAACTCACCACAGCTACAACGTCCTCAAGATGCCAGGAAGCGGCGGAGTCATCATGGTGTCATGTGAAGAGAAGGACGCGGTGTGTTCCCTGGAATGAGCCTTTCAGGCCGCGTCACTGGAAGACCCGGATCGTGGAAGCAGGAGGCCTCCCGAGACCGCCCCTAAGAAGAAGGAGACATCGTCCGGCCTGACCACTCAGGAGGCAGGCCCCTCTGGGCCCGCGCCTGCCCAGGGGGAACCTCCTTCCATCGCATAGGAAAGCACGCCCGGCGCCCTCCCCAGGCAGGGCTCGGGGGCTCTCCCCTGGAGGGCCACCGACCTAGCTAGGGTCACGAGGGAGGCGCTTGGGCACCACCTGGAGGCGTGTTTCGAAGCACGTTTCCCTCAAGAAGGAGCAAGGCAAGGAGACCCAGACCCTCAGGAGTTCGTCAGCGAGGCCATTCAGGAGCTACAGGAGTCAAGAGTCATGAAAGGCGGCCGCCGCCTACCAGCAGTGGCTCCCCATCCAGGCGAGGATGGTGGGCTGCACGTCTGCATCGACATACCAGGGCTCAACCGAGTTGCCTCTCTAGAGTGCCTCTGGCCCTCGCGAGTGGGGCGCTGCAGAGGCCCACCCCACAGCTACGTTCGCATGCCTTACGGCTTGCCGAACGCGGCTGACATGTACTAGCGCCTCATGAGGGGCATCACGGAGGCACGAGAGGCCAGGCGTTCCGCAGCCCTGGCAGGGATGGAGACGGCCCGTGAGGAGCCGCCAGCGCCTCCGGAGCCTCCCGAGGCCCCTGGGCCTGGGGGCTCGTGAGGATCGGCTCCCGCAGCCCACCGAGCTTTCTACATCCACGCTCCTTCGTCCTCAACATCATCAGGTGACATCTTTCGAGTTTTATTTCTAGTTGGGAGCGCCCCCCCCAGGGCTGCATTATTCCCAGGCCACGTGGGTCCGTCCCTGCGGCGTGTATACCTTTTTTATTCCATGTTGTTAGCTTACCTTGTTGGGGGCGCCCCTCGGGCTGCATGATCCCCAAGCCGCTCGGGCCAAGCCCAGCGGCATGTATCCCGTTTGCGTTTATTTTCGATTATGCGTTAGACCAACCATGCTTGATTATTTGATGCCGGTCCATGGCACCTCTTCTTCTCCATGCCGACCACTTGCACATTAAAGGGGGGGTACCTGAGCATCGCGACTCAGGGCTCTTACTGGCTCTCCAGCCCTCACCCTCTGGCCTTGTCCATGGCATCGCGACCTGGCATACCAGCAACGGCTGAGACCAGCTCGAGGGCCGGGACCGAGGACGTAGAGTGCCGACATCTAACCAAATTTGCAGGGACACATCACAAGATACGGCCCAGTGCCAGGCGCAACCCGCCTAGAGGTAGGGCCCCGTGAGTCCCGCGCTGGCTCACGGGTGCCCAGATACACCTCGCCAGGCCCTACCGTGCCAGCCACGTGTCAGGGCGGGGCTGTACATGCCCCGGGGGCTCCTCCCGGAGGGGGCCCCCTCCCACGTACCAGTGGAAGCACCATGCTCCGTGCTGACTGACGACACTGCCGAGGAGCGGCTATGCCCGTACACATACGGTAGCGCTATGCTCCGCGCTGGTGATAAACAACTGAGGGTGGCCCCCGGGCCGCACCAACCTCAGGGAGCCCAGAGCTCAGTGTCTAGCCTCATCGTAATGCCTTCCCTCGGGAGTGCCGCGCGAGGGGGCTGGGCACGGGGGCTGCGCCTGGGTCACACCCAGACACACGCCGCCCAGCTAGGTCCCTCGGGGCCTGGTTTGTCACGCGTCTCTCCCCGAGCGGAGCAAAGGTACGAAGGCCGTTTGAGCGTCAAGTGGGATTCCTGAGCATCGTGACTCAGGAGCCTAACTGGTCACGTAGCCCCTCACTCTGTGGCCCCGTCTTGGTTTCCGGTCGGGACCAACGCTGGGTGAGGTACGCGCGCGGCCGGGCTCTGCAGACATAGAACGGTAGATCCACCCGCATCACACCTCCCTACTTGCTGTTCGTGCGCCAAGGGGGACTCCTGAGCATCGCGACTCAGGAGCCTAACTGGTCACGTAGCCCCTCACTTCGTGGCCCCGTCCTGGTTTCCGGTCGGGACCAACGCTGGGTGAGGCATGCGCGGGGCCGGGCTCTGCCGGCGTAGAACATAAGCAAGTAGGAAGGAAAGGCGCAAATTTCAAGGAATTCAAAAGCAAATATTATAGTCCACACTGTTATCTCAATGCCAAACGCAAGTTTAAACACCTCCCCGAGGCATGATACATGTGCTGGAATTAAAGGCAGGACAGGAGCCGCGACGGAGTCACTTGTCAGCGATGGAGCAGCGCGGATTTGGTACGCCTCACGGAGCGGTGGGGTCGGCAGCGCCTTGCTTCGGCTTGGTGCTGAAGGCCCGGAACTTCCCCAACAGGGCCTCTGCGCGACCCTTCACGGCCTCGGCAGCGGCACGCTCGCCGCTCACTGGCTCCAGCAGGCTGTCGAGGTCGACACCGGGATCGCGAAGGTAGATGTGGGTGAGGACCCGCGTCATTGCTGCAGAAGACAGGACACGCGCCTCGGCCTCGGCCGTGGGGCCAAGGCCATGGGCAACATCTTCAAGAGCATGAACCAGGAAGGGAAGCAGCTTGGCGGGGCCGTCCTCGGCGCCAGCCAGTGGGCTCTCCAGGCCGCTGTCGTAAAGCGTCCTCAGTGAGGAGCGAGCCCTCGCCTCCATCTCCGCGAAGGCCACGCGGTCCTTGGCAAGAACCAGGGCCTCGTCGTCCAGCTTGGCCTTCCTCGCCCCCAACTCCAGCTCCAGCGCGCCTAGGAGGTCACGGTGTTTCTTGAGCTTGACCTCCCTCTCCTTGAGAGCCGCCTCGCGAGCCTTCACGCTTTCTTCCTGCTCTTGGCGAAGGCGGACCTCGTTCGCGAGCTGGTCCCGCAAACCTTGCAGTTCGCCCTCCAGCGCCTTGCAACGGCCACGGACGTCGACCACCTCCCCCAGGGCTGCATCACGAGCAACCTTCGCCTCAAGGACAGCCTGCTTCTCCTCATCGCATGCCATCGAGGCCTGGACCAGCGCCGCCCTGTAGGATCGAAAGTATGTCTAGAGGGGGGGTGATTAGACTACTTGACCAAATAAAAACTTAACCTTTTCCCAATTTTAGTTCTTGGCAGATTTTAGCTATTGTAGGACAAGTCAAGCAATCATCACACAATTCAAGCAAGCATGCAAAGAGTATATTGGCAGCGGAAAGTAAAGCATGCAACTTGCAAGAATGTAAAGGGAAGGGTTTGGAGAATTCAAACGCAATTGGAGACACGGAAGTTTTTCCCGTGGTTCGGATAGGTGGTGCTATCCTACATCCACATTGATGGAGACTTCAACCCACGAAGGGTAACGGTTGCGCGAGTCCACGGAGGGCTCCACCCACAAAGGGTAACGGTTGCGCGAGTCCACGGAGGGCTCCACCCACGAAGGGTCCACGAAGAAGCAACCACCCACAAAGGGTCCACGAAGTAGCAACCTTGTCTATCCCACCATGGCCATCGCCCATGAAGGACTTGCCTCACTAGCGGTAGATCTTCACGAAGTAGGCGATCTCCTTGCCCTTACAAACTCCTTGGTTCAACTCCACAATCTTGTCGAAGGCTCCCAAGTGACACCTAGCCAATCTAGGAGACACCACTCTCCAAGTAACAAATGGTGTGTAGGTAATGAACTCCTTGCTCTTGTGCTTCAAATGATAGTCTCCCCAACACTCAACTCTCTCTCATAGGATTTGGATTTTGTGGAAAGAAGATTTGAGTGGAAAGCAACTTGGGGAAGGCTAGAGATCAAGATTCATATGGTAGGAATGGAATATCTTGGTCTCAACACATGAGTAGGTGGTTCTCTCTCAGAACATATGATTTGGAATTGTGTATGTGTTCTGATGGCTCTCTCCACGAATGAAGAGGAGGTGGAGGGGTATATATAGCCTCCACACAAAATCCAACCGTTACACACAGTTTTCCAATCTCGGTGGGACCGAATCAACAAACTCGGTCGGACCGAAAAGGTAAACCTAGTGACCGTTAGAGATTTTCGGTGGGACTAACATGAAACTCGGTAGGACCGATATGGTTAGGGTTTGGGCATAACGTAATCTCGGTGAGACCGATTACACAAACTCGGTGAGACCGATTTTGGTAATTAGCTAACCAGAGAGTTGGTCAGGCAAACTCGGTGGGACCAATTTGCTCTTTCGGTGAGACCGAAAAGTTACAAAAAGGAAACACTGAATTTACATTGCAATCTCGGTGGGACCGATTCGCTCTTTCGGTGAGACCGAAAAGTTACGAAAGGGAAACAGAGAGTTTGCAATCCCATCTCGGTGAGACCGAGATCCCTATCGGTAGAACCGATTTGCTAGGGTTTGGCAGTGGCTTATGACAAGTGAAACTCGGTGGCGCCGGATAGAAAGAATCGGTATGACCGAGTTTGGCTTAGGGTTTAGGTCATATGTGGATATGGGAAAGTAGTTGAGGGTTTTGGAGCATATCACTAAGCACATGAAGCAAGAGGCTCATTAAGCAACACCTCATCCCTCCTTGATAGTATTGGCTTTTCTTAAAGACTCAATGTGATCTTGGATCACTAAAATATAAAATGAAGAGTCTTGAGCTTTTGGGATTGAGCCAATCCTTTGTCCTTAGCATTTTGAGGGTTCCACTTTCACATCCATGCCATGCCAATCATTGAGCTTTCCTGAAATAGTCATCTTGGAATAGCATTAGCTCAATGAGCTATATGTTGTTATGAATTACCAAAACCACCTAGGGATAGTTGCACTTTCAATCTCCCCCTTTTTGGTAATTGATGACAACATATAGATCAAAGCTTCGACAAATGATAATAAGCATGAAATATATCGTCGCTTTGAGAAGTATGTGACAAGTAAGAGCTCCCCCTAAATTTGTGCATATTTAAAATTTGCTTTGGACTGTAAATGCACAAGGAGTTAGAGTCATGGGTTACTCTTCCATGTCACATACATCTTGGTGGAGCGCTTAAAATGATAAGAATGAAATACATGCACTCATCACCAAGAATAGTGAATGATCACATAAGATAGATAAGATGATAATATTAAGCAAACATTAAGTGTAGCTTATGATCAAACACATGATGCATAGTATCTCAAGCACTCAAAAGCAAACAAAGTTCGAAAAACCACCAAATAAAGCAAGAGAGAATAAAAGCAACACTCTCTCTCTCGAAGCCTATGATCTATACATTTTCTCCCCCTTTGGCAACAAGTTACCAAAAAGTTCCTAGAAAATGCATAGTGCTAGATCGACACTCAGGCTTGATCTTTAGGTGGTGGTGGAGTCCGGAGCACTCCAAGGACGAAGCCTTCTGTAGACGTGGTCGGAGTCGAGGCTGAAGTAGATACTGGAGCTGATGGAACTGAGGCTGTAGCTGGTGCAGACGTGGTGGCTCTGGGGTCAGCAACTGGCACTGCAGACGACCTCGAACCTCGTGGCACTCTGGCAAAGGCATCAGTTGTAGTCTTGCCTCTCCTCTCCTGTATGTCATCCTGGAGCTGCTCCACTGTAGTCTGAATCTCTGTCACCTTGACATCCAAGTCATAGAACTTTTGTTCCACGATTCTCTCTAGGCTTGCCTGGTTCTGAGTTAGGGTGGCTAGTCCTTTCTCAATCCGCAGGGTGGATGCAATTAGGTAACCAAGCTGCTCTTGTTTGGTTTTCAAGAAATACTCAGATGCCTCCTCTTGAGTTGGCATCTTGGCAGCTTTCTCCTTCCTTGCCTTCTCCTTCTTTGCTTGTGCTTGGGCAGACGATGGTTCATTCTCATTTATCACAACTTGATTGTCCTCAAAATCTGGATGAATAGGCAAGTGTTCCTTGTCCAACAAGTATATGCCCGTGCCCATCTTGGAGTTGATTAATTCCTGAATTTGTGGGGCATATCCACAGCTCCTCTTCTGATCTGCTGCAGTCCTCTTGATAGTTTCTACTATGAGGCTCATGACCTTGAATTTCTGAGGCACATCAAATACATGAAGCAAATTGATTGCATGGCCTCTGATCATCTTGTGATCACCTGACTTGGGCAATAAGGTGTGCCTTAGGATCCAGTTAATGGTTGGCAGCCCTGATAGAAGATAATGCACAGACCCAAACTTGAAAGTATCAAGTGCCTCGTTTGGAATTTCCTTGTACATGTTGGACATAGAGTTGTGGTCCATCTTCTTCTTGGCATATACATCCAAGTCATCTTCCTGCTCTTCTGGGGCATTGATCAGCTGAGCCCATTCAGCAACTGTAGATTGGTACCTCGTACCTTTAGACATCCAAGTTATCCTACCATCTGGATAAAAATGGGCTGTGGAGTAGAACTGCATGATAAGCTCCTCATTCCACTTTGTGAGCTTCTGCCCAACAAAGTCCTCTACTCCACATGCCTTGAAGCTGTCCTGCACTCCAGGGTAGTGTTCCTCATTTTCCTTGATGTATTCCCAGTCGACCCATCTCATATCACAGACAATTGGCTTCTTGTCCAACAAAACTGTCTCATAGAAGTCCTGCTGCTCCTTGGTGTGAAACCTGTAATCCACAGCAGTTCTTCTCCTTGAAGCATACGGGTCTGCTTCTCTCCACTTCCTCAGCCCTGAGTCTCTCCTGAGCTTCATATCCACAGCCACAGGATGAGCATCGTTGTGGTCTGGGATCTTGGGCTTGAGCTTTCTCAGTACTTGCTCTTCCTCATCTTCTTCAGCAGTGTCAGGCACTGGGGTCTTGTTCTTCTCAGCAGCTGGGATGCTTCTTGTATTTCTCTTTGGCTTTGGCTTTGTAGCTAGCTTGGCCTTGGAAGCAGCTGCCCCTGATCTTATGGCATCACCCATCAGCTTGGGTGCCTTAGGTGCTGGTGCAGCTACCTCTTCCTCTTCTTCCATGATGGAAGCCTTTCCAAGCACTCTGGCTACGGTCTTCTTCACCCTTTCCTTTCTTTTCTTGCCTTCAGCAGCAACTGGCTCTATGGGAGTAGGCTTCTCAGTTGAAGCTCTGGCCTTTGACATAGGCTGCCTGCCTGCTGGCCTTTTGATTTTCAATCCTGGCTTTGTGCCCTGTGCTGGCTCAACTCTCTTTGACGTGGCTTCCTCTTCCTCTGCCACATAATCTTCATCCTCAGAATCTGAAGTTCTCTTCTTCCTCTGTCTGGTGGCAGCTTTTGGCAAATTGCTTGGGGTACTTCTGCTGCCATCATCTGAAGAGCTGGAGGGACTAGTGCCCTCACTCATCTGCACTTGCTGCTCTGACAAGTTCTGGCTATCACTTTGGTCTGACATGATGCAAACTCTGACTGCTGATCCTGTGAATAGTTTATAGATGAGGTAGAATAGATGAGCATCACAAAATGCAGAGATTTTTGCAAAAGAATGATCCAAAAACTTAGTTTTAGTTTCCCACTGAAATCATCTCAGATCTACCGATTTTTAAACTCGGTGATACCGAAGCAGTTTTGGAACCTAAACTAGTGAACTCGGTCAGACCGAGTCACAGTTCGATGGCACCGAGACTGCTAGGGTTTCACAGAGTTCCAAAATCGGTCACACCGATAAGTAATTCTCGGTCAGACCGAGTCTCACTTGTGCAATGGCATAAGCCAAATCGGTGGGACCGAGTTTTTCAACTCGGTGGGTCCGAGATGGTTTCGGCGGAAACCTAACCCTAAAATTTTCGAATCAAAACTAATCTATGAACGCATTGACTGGATAGGAGTGTTTCAATCGTGGCAAGAATCATGATGATCACAATGTGCTAAGAATCGGATTGGGGAATAGCACAAAGATCGAGTCCATACCCTAGTTCGACAGAGACTCGCTACGGCGGCAACGGCGGGGTAGAATTCCTGTTGACGGTGACGGAGACCAGCGACTGGAGGCGGCTGGCGGCGAGGAGACAATCCGGAGACCACGTTGGCAGAGCAAGCTATCGCGCGGGCGAAGGGGTTCGGAGAAATTTCCAAATTTTTGCCCGTGACTATATATAGCCCGACCCTGTCGGTGTGACCGAGTGGAACAGCTCGGTGGCACCAAGATGCAAAACTGTATACAGTTGTTGCAACTCGGTGTGACCGAAAGGTTCAAATCGGTTGCACCGAGATCGAAAACCTAGATCAACTTAATGATCTCGGTAGGACCGAAAGTGGGGTATCGGTCAGACCGAGAATCATAAAGAGGTTTTGGAAGTTTAAGTCTATGACGAATCGGGGACTCCGAGCGCTCCTCACACAGAGTGGTTCGAATCTGACTTGATCAAATTTTGTGATGTAGCATGAATAGAGTTTGAGACGAGAAAAGCATAGATAGCTATAGGAGGTTCTTAGGCATTCTTGTCCATCCACTTGGCAAAAGGAAATAAAACCAAACAATCAAAACAACAAGTGGATGTCCTCGAATGAGTAAAATATGCAACCAGCATGCTCACACAATAAGATGGCAAATGAAATATGTGACAAGGCATGCACAACCAATTCTAGCATCTATCAAGCAATTTGCGATGACAAGGTCATCTATATATGAGTATATTGACTTAGGAGTCAAGTGAGAACACTTGATCATAGGTCATACTCATCGTTTAAGCTCAAGTGGGGTTACCACTTTTACATAAAGCATTGTTGTGTTCACATCTTTAGAGTTGCTTTAGCTCAAGTCTTAGAGTAAAGCTCCCCCTAGATGTGATATCCCCCCTTAGAGGGATGAACTAACCTCGGGTTTTGTCGATGATGGCTTCATGTAGATGTTGAAGATGTGGATGCTCAATATTGATGTAGATCACTTGGAGCTATCCATTTGAGTGAATTGCACTTTCAATACCTACATGGGTTAGTCCCACAAGGAACAAACAAGGATATCCATAGACATAGAGTGATGCACACACAAGATGATGTCCATGAAAAATTTTAGGTTACCTTGTCCCTTGTCTTACCAACAGGAGGGTTTGTGACTCCTTGAACTAGTGCAAGATGTGGAAGTTGATTGCACTTGTTCTTGCCAAAATGATAAGAGTGAAGTATGTTGGCGGAGTCACCCTCGAGAACTCTTTAGTTCTTCTTCTTTTGGATCCACACCATCTTGATGGGAATCCTTGGAGTTGTAGTCGTACTTGATGAAGTGGAACTTGAAGTAGTCTTGGGAATCCACTTGACTAAGGTCTTAGGAGCTTCTTCAAATGCATCAATTTCCTCTTGAAGCTTGTCCTTGCCTTTTTGCTTGTAGTCTTGTGGTGGAAGATCATCTTGAGCTTGTGTCCCCTTGAAAGAAGTATCATACTTCTCTTGTTGAGGAACAAACTTTGTCTTGGGGTATTGATCTTCTTCCCACTCAACTCCATTGGCATTTAACTTTCGTTCAAAACCAACACCTTGATTCTTCCGGTGCATTCCTTGCTTGAGCACAATTTCCTCGAATTGCTTACTCCCGGCAAGGATTTTGTACACTCCTTTCTCTATAATTCCCTTCAATAAGCTATTTTCTTGCTCAAGTGTAACTTGGCTAAGAGAATCATTAGTGGAATCAAGAGAACTACTAGAAGCAACAATATTGGATTTAGCATGATCATTGTTACTGCTAGAGGAAGAATCTTTCTTGTTCTTGTTACTAGACTTGACTTGAGGCATGTAAGTGGATAAGAGTAAACGCTTGGCAATGTAAGAACTTTTCTTGCGGAGATCATCATTGATTGCTTTTAAGAACTCATGCTCTTGCTCAAGATTGAGCTTTTCAAAGCATAATTTCTCATGAGCTCTTAAAAGTTCTCGATGATCTTCGAAGATAGTTTCATGAGCTAACTTAAGAGTGTTTAGTTCTTTAGTTAGAGCCTCAATCTTCTCCTTATAATTGTCATTCGTTTTATCTTGATTAGCATGATTAATTGACGTTTCATCATAGTATTCATCACTAGAGTTGTCAACAAGCAAATCATCATCTAACAAGTCATCTTCATCACTATTGAAATCAACATACTCGGGGTGTGTTACCTTAGGACCTTTGGCCATGAAGCATCTTCCAATTCCTTCATTTGGTGAGTGAAATATGTCGTAGGAGTTGGTTGACACAAGTGCTAGACCGGCAACACCTTCATCTTGAGTATCTTCAGAGTCGGAGTGATAACTTCTCTCGGAGTGGCTGTCGGAGTCGGAGCCGGATACCCATTCACCAACATGAGCTTGATGTCTTCGTTTTGTGTAGCTCCTTGATGATTTTTCCTTCCTTTCTGGATCCTTGCTTCTCCGTGAGTATCTCCGTTCATAACGATCATCTCTACTCCTTCTCTCTCTTGGTGGTGATTCTTTGCTTCTTCTTTTTGGAGAATCTTCTCTTCTCTTGTAGGGAGCCGTACACTCATTGGAATAGTGTCCGGGTCTTCCACAACTGTAGCAGTTTCGCTCTCGACTAGAAGATCTTTTGTCATTGTAGGACTTTGACTTGAAGCTTCTATATTTGCTTCTACTCTTGTAGAACTTGTTGAAGTTCTTCACCATTAAGCTCAATTCTTCATTGAAGTTTTGTTTCTCACTTGATGATGTAGGGGCTTCACATGAGGCTTTGTAGGCACCACTTGATTTGTTGTGAAGTTCCTCTTTATCCTTAAGTGACATCTCATGAGCAACAATTTTTCCAATCACCTCCATTGGCTTGAGATCTTTGTAATTTGGCATCATTTGGATCAATGTGCACACGGTATCATATTTTCCATCCAAGGCTCTTAGAATTTTCTTGATGATGAATCTATCGGTCATCTCTTCACTTCCTAAGCCGGCAATCTCATTTGTGATGAGAGCAAGCCTAGAGTACATTTCAGCGACACCTTCACCATCCTTCATTTTGAACTTGTCAAGTTGACTTTGAAGCACATCCAACTTGGATTCCTTGACGGGGTCGGTACCTTCGTGCATATCAATCAAAGTGTCCCAAATTTCCTTTGCATTCTCAAGACGGCTGATTTTGTTGAATTCTTCGGGGCACAATCCGTTGAAGAGAATATCACAAGCTTGAGCATTGTATTGCAACATCTTCAACTCATCCGCGGTAGCTTCACGGTTTGGTTCTTTCCCATCAAAGAAGTCACCTTGCAAACCAACACACAAAATAGCCCAAACGGCGGGGTTATGTCCAAGAATATGCATTTTCATTTTATGCTTCCAACTAGCAAAATTAGTACCATCAAAGTAAGGACCTCTACGGTGATAATTTCCCTTGCTAGACGCCATACTCTCCTAGGTTGTGAAACCAAGACTATGACCACCAAAAGCTATGGAGATAAAAGCAAATGGAGACCAAAGCTCTGATACCACTTGTAGGATGAAAAGTATGTCTAGAGGGGGGTGATTAGACTACTTGACCAAATAAAAACTTAACCTTTTCCCAATTTTAGTTCTTGGCAGATTTTAGCTATTGTAGGACAAGTCAAGCAATCATCACACAATTCAAGAAAGCATGCAAAGAGTATATTGGCAGCGGAAAGTAAAGCATGCAACTTGCAAGAATGTAAAGGGAAGGGTTTGGAGAATTCAAACGCAATTGGAGACACGGAAGTTTTTCCCGTGGTTCGGATAGGTGGTGCTATCCTACATCCACGTTGATGGAGACTTCAACCCACGAAGGGTAACGGTTGCGCGAGTCCACGGAGGGCTCCACCCACAAAGGGTAACGGTTGCGCGAGTCCACGGAGGGCTCCACCCACGAAGGGTCCACGAAGAAGCAACCACCCACAAAGGGTCCACGAAGTAGCAACCTTGTCTATCCCACCATGGCCATCGCCCACGAAGGACTTGCCTCACTAGCGGTAGATCTTCACGAAGTAGGCGATCTCCTTGCCCTTACAAACTCCTTGGTTCAACTCCACAATCTTGTCGGAGGCTCCCAAGTGACACCTAGCCAATCTAGGAGACACCACTCTCCAAGAAGTAACAAATGGTGTGTAGGTAATGAACTCCTTGCTCTTGTGCTTCAAATGATAGTCTCCCCAACACTCAACTCTTTCTCATAGGATTTGGATTTTGTGGAAAGAAGATTTGAGTGGAAAGCAACTTGGGGAAGGCTAGAGATCAAGATTCATATGGTAGGAATGGAATATCTTGGTCTCAACACATGAGTAGGTGGTTCTCTCTCAGAACATATGAGTTGGAATTGTGTATGTGTTCTGATGGCTCTCTCCACGAATGAAGAGGAGGTGGAGGGGTATATATAGCCTCCACACAAAATCCAACTGTTACACACAGTTTTCCAATCTCGGTGGAACCGAATCAACAAACTCGGTCGGACCGAAAAGGTAAACCTAGTGACCGTTAGAGATTTTTGGTGGGACTGACATGCAACTCGGTAGGACCGATATGGTTAGGGTTTGGGCATAACGTAATCTCGGTGAGACCGATTACACAAACTCGGTGAGACCGATTTTGGTAATTAGCTAACCAGAGAGTTGGTCAGGCAAACTCGGTGGGACCGATTTGCTCTTTCGGTGAGACCGAAAAGTTACAAAAAGGAAACACTAAATTTACATTGCAATCTCGGTGGGACCGATTCGCTCTTTCGGTGAGACTGAAAAGTTACAAAAGGGAGACAGAGAGTTTGCAATCCCATCTCGGTGAGACCTAGATCCCTATCGGTAGAACCGATTTGCTAGGGTTTGGCAGTGGCTTATGACAAGTGAAACTCGGTGGCGCCGGATAGAAAGAATCGGTATGACCGAGTTTGGCTTAGAGTTTAGGTCATATGTGGATATGGGAAAGTAGTTGAGGGTTTTGGAGCATATCACTAAGCACATGAAGCTAGAGGCTCATTAAGCAACACCTCATCCCTCCTTGATAGTATTGGCTTTTCCTAAAGACTCAATGTGATCTTGGATCACTAAAATATAAAATGAAGAGTCTTGAGCTTTTGAGCTTGAGCCAATCCTTTGTCCTTAGCATTTTGAGGGTTCCACTTTCACATCCATGCCATGCCAATCATTGAGCTTTCCTGAAATAGTCATCTTGGAATAGCATTAGCTCAATGAGCTATATGTTGTTATGAATTACCAAAACCACCTAGGGATAGTTGCACTTTCACGCCCGAATCGAAGCGTCGGAGCGAACCCATCCTGAAGCCAGCTCCAAGCACCCGGCCACCAAGCGGGGGTCGGCGCCAAGAAGATCCTGACGCAGTCGGTCCAGCTCAGTAACAGCATGATCCAGAACGGCAGAAGGAGTCGGAGAGACAGCAGCCGGTGGAGTAGGAGGAGAAGACGGCAGCGCGGCCACAGCATCCTGAGGCGGAGTCAGCCGCGCCCCAACAGCTGAAGTGGCGGCGGCAGGCAAGAGCACCTCGGGAGCCACTTGGGCCGTGGGGGCTGAGCTCGCCCCAGCCGGCTCAGCCAGGCCTCGCGAGGACGACTGGGCAGGAGAAGCCTGTGTGTCGCGGTCACCCTCCTTCGCGGGCAGAAGCGCTGCCACGGATGGAACCTCGGGAGCCCCCTTCGGCTTCTTTGCGGCGGGCGCCAGCCTACCCAAGAGATGCAGACGTCAAGCCTCAGAAGCAGAGCAAGAGATAAAAACAAGAATCGAATGCTTACGGGTCGTCGCCAGTGAGCTCAAGCGGCCTCCGGCCAAATTTGAAGCCTGAAAGCCGGCTGGATGGGTCAACCTCGGGAAGCTTGGAGGCGGAAGGCACATCTGCGGTCCGCCCCGGGGCCAGGGCAGACCCGCGGGAGATCAGCCCGGTCCTGTCCTTCTTCGGGATCGGGGGCGAGCTCCCACCATCCTGCTCGTCGTTGTCCTCGTCGTCGTCTTCGTCGTCATCCTCGTCGTCATCGCTCGGAGAGATGCGGAAAACGCGGGACCTGCGCCGGGGGAGGGGAGCCCCCGACTCTCTGTCAGTTGCCTCGGAGTCAGGCCCCTTTCCCCGCTCCCCTCCTTCCTCCTCTTCGCTGGAGTCGTCGGAGGGCACGTCCACCGGTTCCTCGGGAGTTTCCACGAGCACGGGCCCATCCCCGTTGAAGACGGGCATGGACTCCACTACCTGCTCCCAGTTGTCGCGGAGGAACAAGGGCGTAGGAGTGCCCGCCAACCTCGCCACATCGCCCCCGACCAGAGATTGGAGGACCGCAGCCAGATCTCCGTCGGCTAAGGCCGCGGGGCTCGGACGGGGCCTCCACATCGGAAGTGAGTACTACCGAAGCGGGGCCAGCTGGTGCTCTAGGAATTCCCTCAGCAGCGACGCGTCGGTCAGCTTCGCCGCCGCTATGTTGGCCGGCCTCAGATCCGCGTCCATCTTCTCCAACATCAGCTTCGCGCGGGGGTCCGTGAGCTCTGCTCGACCCCAATCGCTGGAGCTCGTGGGCTGCTCCATGGGCAAGATCAGCCGAGGGTGGATGCGCCCAGCATCCACCAAGACCCACTTGCTCCTGAAGCCCTCAATCCTTTTCCCGAGGTTCGAAATGGCAATGGCGCCACCATACGCGACGAAGCTCGCGCACGCGGAAGCAGTACCACGAGAGGTCTAGAGGTAGAAGTAGTGGCGCAGCAAGGCCACTGAGGGCTGCACCCCTACGTGAGCCTCGCAGTAATAGGTGAAGATTGCCAGGAGAAGGACGGAGTTAGGGTGGAGATGCAGGGCTTGTAGCTTATAGTGGCGGAGGACAGAGAAGAAGAACTCGAAGAAGGGAGGCACCAGGCCAGCAGCAATGGCACTTACGAAGAGCGGATAGAAGGTGCTCCCTTGACCCTCAGGGATGGCGGAGCCGGCTTTAAACACCTTCGCCCCGTTGATGCCCCGCGCCGTCGCCATCCAGCGCAGCCGGGCAAGGCTCGCCTCCGACACGTTCGGCGGGTCCAGGACAGACGAGTACCAAGCTACGGCCGGGGGCTGACGAGGCGCCATGGCTTCCTAGGTCACACGGTTGGAGTGGATCTGGAAATTTTGGAGGAAGGAGAGGCGCAGGAAAGGGGATCTGAGCAGCAACCGGGGAAAGCAAGAAGCAAAGCCTAGGTGGAGGCCGCTCCTTTATCAACTCGCGCGGTTGCTAGGGCGCCCGCGTCCAATCAACCACCACGCGACACCCAAGGCCGCAGGCTGTTAGGGCCCGCGGTGCTTCACTCTTACCCTTCCGCCTCCCTGCACGGCCAAGTCCGGGCGCGCCTTGGGCCCGGGGGCTACTGTCGGCGTTCTGGGAATGGGGGTCCCCAGACTTGCCTGCCTGCGGCCTCCGGCGTGGCTCAAAGGGGGGCCCAGCGTGGCTCATCTTCACCAACACAAACCCAAGACCCTCGCGAGGGGCCAAGCCTCATGGGGCGGACTACGCGGAGCTTCCTCAGGCGCGGCCTCGTCAGGCTGGCTCACGAGGAGGCGGAGAGATCAAGGCGGGGTACCTCACGAGGTGCCCGTGACGCAAGCCATGACGACCGGGGGCGCCAAGCGGGTGCCAGCCCGCGCAGTGTCCTCCCTTCCTCTTTGGTGCAAAGGTGGCAAGCGCAGCCGCGGAGTACCGAGGCATCAGGCAAAGGTTGCCGTTCCGGTGCAACGAGACCAAGACCAGGAGGACTACGAGACGGAGGTCACCATGGAGCCCAAGACGGCGTCATCACCAGAGCTTTGCGCAGGCGAAGACTACTTTTGTCAGGATAGCTGATACTAGCTGTCCCCCTTCAAATTAGCCCGCCATTGTTGGCTCCCTTCCCGCTCGATATTTGGGAAGAGGACCAGGGCATCTATAAATAGGACCAGCCACCCACAGAGCAAAGGGAGCCGAGGCGTTGGAAGGATAGAGAATATCAGGTAGAGAGAGAGAGAAGGGTGACTGAGCTCCTCCCAGCAGTTCATCGCCCCAGCCAAGAACAGACCCTCGCGAGGCTGTTCTTCCTTGTATTGTTCATCATCATCAGCCCAAGAGGCAATCCACCACACCACACACTGGAGTAGGGTATTACACCACAATGGTGGCCCGAACCAGTATAAACCTTGCGTCTCTTGTGCTGTTCTTTCCTTAGTTTAGATCCTAACAAGGCAGAGGAGTGCAGGTAGGTAGGAGGCGAAATCTCCGCGCGCACCCTAGTGTTCGAACCTCAAGGGTCTACCGGAACCCGAAATCCGACACAAAGGCTTCATACCTGGTTCCCTAGACCCCACTCTCTTCACGAAGACATATGATGGTGAACTGTTTGTGTGCCAAATATATGTGGATGACATTATCTTCGGCTGCACCAATCAGAAGTAGAGTGAAGAGTTTGGATATATGATGCAAGAGCAATATCAGATGTCCATGATGGGAGAGCTGAAGTTCTTCCTCGGCCTCCAAATATGACAGCAACGCAACGGCATCTTCATATCTCAAGAGAAGTATCTCAAAGATTGCTTGAAGAAGTTCGGTATGCAAGACTGCAAAGGCTTCACGACGCCAATGCCAGCCAAACATCATCTGGGTCCCGACAACAATGGTAAAGAGTTCGATCAAAAGGTATATCGCTCCATGATTGGTTCTTTGCTTTATCTATGTGCATCTAGGCCAGATATTATGCTTAGTGTTTGCATGTGTGCTCGATTTCAAGCGACACCAAGGGAGTTGCATCACTTAGCTGTGAACCGAATTCTTCGATATTTGGCTCACACCCCAACTCTAGGATTATGGTATCCAAAGGGCTCAGAGTTTGATCTGGTTGGATTCTCGGATGCTGATTATGCTGGTGACAAAATGGATCACAAATCTACATCAGGCACATGTCACTTTCTGGGACGATCACTTGTATGTTGGTCTTCAAAGAAGCAGAACTGTGTATCTCTCTCCACTGCTGAATCTGAATACATTGCTGCTGGATCTTGCTGCGCTCAGCTTCTTTGGATGAAGCAAACATTCAAGGACTATGGCATTCATCTGAAGCAAGTGCCACTTTACTACGACAACGAAAGCGCCATCAAGATTGCCAACAACCCAGTTCAGCACTCGAAGACAAAGCACATTGAAATTCGTCATCACTTTCTCGGAGATCATGTTGTGAATGAAGATATTGATATCATACACGTCAACATTAAAGATCAATTGGCAGATATCTTCACCAAGCCCTTGGATGAGAAGAGAGTTTGCAAGTTACGGTGTGAGCTAAATATCCTGGAATCCACAAATGTCTTGTGATCAGGCACACATCCTAACACTTATGCATATTGATGACTTAGATGTGCAACACATGAAGTAAAGTATATCTTCAATCAATGAAGACATACATTCTAAGTGTGAATACATTAATGTGGAATTTGACTTCGGAGCGCCACGATAATTGTGCGCCATGTCTGGGTCTAATACTTCCTATACGGTGGGTAACGCCACCACCAAAATGTTTTGTTTGAAGTGTTTCACTCATGGCGTTACATTTGCTATGTCTTCACATTTGGTTTGGCTTCAATTTCAACATGTCTTCATGATTATCTTCACTATGTTGATTATATATATATATATACTAGTGTTATGTCCTCTACAGCATTCACTTATAGCTATGTTTTCTTGTTGAATCTTTTGAACTAAGTGAATGTGATCGGACCCTAACCTCTCTATGCTTTCTATCTCAAACTCTATCTCTCCAAATCATATGCATTCTATTGAAACTGTCGAATGTCTTCTCTGCATCCTTGTCAGCAGAAGATACAGAGACAACCATTAAGTCCGTTTTCAATGCTCATTCCTTCACTTGAAACCCGGAGAAGTGGGAACGACCACCCGACAATCCAGGCGTGCGTGGGACGTGGAACAACCCCCGATATGCTGCATGATGGCCACGTGTTCCTCAGATGTGAATCGCCAGGGGCACCTGTGTAATAACGCAGTGCCGCCCTTGTACCTATAAATACACACCTCATAGCAGTCATTATCTCTTCTTCCACTCTCGCACGAAACCTAGCGCCACCGCTAGCCCTCTACGACGTCGGCGACGAAGTGCTTCGCTGTCGCAACCTCTCCGACGCCGTCTTCACGCCGACCGCGAACATCGTCTTCTCTGCCGTCACCATAGGTGTCCTCCGTCGCCAAGTTAGGGCACGGACGATCGAACTGCTCGGCCTCCTCTTCCACTCCGTCTAGCAGTTCTTCGTGTGGTAAATAAAACCTCCTTTTTACGGCCCCTTTGATCCTATAGCTTTATCACTTTCTACCACAAGCAGTTTCTATTCACACAAGTTGGATCTCTTTCATACTGCATCTCATAACATGCCTAGTATATTCACTTATGCTTCACAAAGTAGTTAGATTCCTCACTTGTACTGATCCGTGGATTCGTACAAATCTGGAACCAACTCCTTATCTATGAGTGAATGTCTTCGCACGATGAGGTCAATGTCTTCTAAACTGATTTATCTTCAAAATCTTCTGAGAATGCATATGACCTCTTCCCCTTCCCTCGCACCTTAATGCTGTCACAGGTACATGTCCGTGGGAGAATCCCTTGGTTCTCATAGTCTGCATTCATTTGCAGAATTCTTACAGTATCACATAAATTCTCCCGAAGCCAGTTCCTGTTTGTCCAGCAAGCGAAAACCTTTGAAGCCTTTGAACGTATTGAAGCCTTTCAGTTTAAAGTTCATGGCTTCAGAAAAATCAGCAAGGAAGGGTGGCAGAAAGCGTCGAGGAGAAATGTCAAGAGATCTACTCGATGACCTCTTAGAGCTGTACAAGACAGATCCTGAAGAGGATTACAATCAGCGCAAGACGCGAATCCAATGGATTCGACGCTATTGGGCAGAACAGTGATTCAAGTACAGATTTGTGACCAAGGAATATGCTGAAAAGAATGCCATCAAGCGACCATGGGGAGACGTCCTCTACAAAAATCTTCAACCCAGGACCAGAGATGAAGCCATTGAACAAGGCTTCTATCCCTGCATGGTCTGTGGACCACAGCCTGCGGATGCTGGCCCATCGTCCCTGCTATGGTGTGGTGACGACAATCTGTTTAAGTGCAACTTCCAGTTTTTCCAGAACTCAGCGAAGCAGAACAAGAAGACTTTGGGTTTAGATTTCAACCCTGGTCCCTCTGCTCCCCGTGCCGATGGAACTCGCGAAGCTGAACCCAATCTTCTTGGGCCCTTCTACAATCTTGAAGGTCTCGTCACTCACATCGTGGTTCAAGGGACAGCCGTGAATGAGCCTGCAGATGACGCTGAATCAGATGAAGCGCCTGCAGCGCCGAAGCCAAAGAAGCTGAAGCAGCCAAAAGCTTCAAAGCCGGCCTCTGCACCAAAAATCTCACGGGCGAAGCCACTGGCAACTGCACCTCCTAAAGACAGTGTGCAGTCTGAAGATTTGTCACGCATCTCCAAGCCCCAGAAGGTCAAGATGCCTCTGCCACACACCGGCCACGAGATGACAGCTGCTGCCATTCTGCGCAACGACGCCATTGATTTGTCAAGTGATGAAGATCTTGCAGATAACGCTCTTGAGCAACTCATCAAGAGCAAAGAAGAAGCAGAAATCTTCAATGATCTGCCTCTCTTTGACGTGACAATCATCCACAACTTCATTGATGAGTGGTTTGACACGCCAAACATCAGCTTTAAAGATCTGCAGCTACCCATTGGCCTCAGTGTCGCCTTCCATGGCGCCATTGCTTCAGAGCTAGCTCTCTCTCAGCGCATCGTCGAACTGAAGCAAAAGATTGACTATGAAAAGGCTCAGTTCAACAAGCATATGGCCAAGCTCAGTGTGCAAGAGGTGAAAAACTTCAAGATTATGCTGCACGAGCTCAAAGAAGCCTTTCTCAAGAAACGCACAGAAGCTCAGGGTTCTCGGGAGCGCATGAAGAGCCTGGCTGACAAGTGTGTGCAAGGCTACAACGAAGCTGAGAAGCGCAAGGCCCTTGGGCGTCCGGGCATTGATCCCAGGATGGCTGCTAAGCAGAAGAAGAAGCCCATTGTGACCGAACCTCTCGCACCAAGGCAGGAAGCAGATCCCATTGTCTTCCCAACTAGAATGACTGGCTCGAAGCCAAAATCCCGGTCAACCGCTTCAGAGCTGAAGAAGACGAGGACTGCTGAGGCTGAAGCCAGGAAGAGGAAACATCCTGAAGCCTCTCCTACTGCCCCCTCCAAGAAGAAGAGGAAGACCAAGAAAGAACGGGCTGCTCCCACAGAGCCTTTGATTGTTGAACCCATTTCCATGGTTCGTCCTGACGCTGAACGCCAACTGACAATCCATGAGCCTGCTTTCACAGAGGCTCATGAAGCTGAAGACTTTCCAGCAGCTGATCCCATCGCTACTGAAGACATTGGTCACCATGACCATGTAGAAGATGGTGCAGTCCTTCCTCAGCTCGAGCACAGCGAACTCATCAGCATTGGTCATCCTCTGACGCCAATCGCTCAGGATGCTTCATGGGCTGATCGCCCACAAGAGGAAGAAGACTTTGAGGCCCAGCCAAATCTAACTACACAGGCGTCGCCTGCGTTGCGTAGGCTTCGCAAAGGACCAAGGCCTCCAGTCTCTGCGTCTGAAGCTGAAACTGCTAAAGACATTCCGGCTGCATCAGCCGATGAAGAAGAGGTCCCACAAGCTGCTACTCCCCTATCCCACCAAGAAGCGGTTCTCGAGGAGAACGTGATTGTGACCGACCCTCCAGCTCGTCAAGTGGAGGTTGAAAATCTTGAGGCTGCCACCACCAACACCACTGAAGCCACTGACGCTGTCATGGCTGAAGCTAATGTGGAGCCTTTACCAACCAAAGCACCAGAAGTCAGCGAAGCCACTGCTCCCACTGCTTCTGTTCCTGCACCTGCTGCCAGTCCTCAGTTCGACTATCATGTTGAGCACATGCCTCATGTACACAAGCCAATCCCCAGATTGCCCAGGTTCCCAGGTCCTGCATCAGCACCTGGATCCTTCAATATCAATGGCTTCAGAGCAGACAACACATTCTTCAATAGCTCCAGGAACCCCTACTCAAGGGAAAGAATATCAACTGGTCGGTTCTGGAGCTATCCGCAGCGAAGCTATTACTCCTGCATTCTATACAATCAAGGTCGCATCTTCCCACGCAAGCGTCTTGACATTGAAGCAATAGCTGGTCTGCCCTGTCTGGAAGAAGCTCTGAATTGCTTCAAGGAGGTTGGATTGCTTCCGTTCGTCACTGACCAAGAGCATTGGAATGAAGAGTTGCTGCTCCAATTCTATGCCACACTTCACATCCGCGGGTATAACAGAGATCCGAAGACTTGGATCCTGGAGTGGATGACAGGAAACGTTCATCATGAAGCCAAAGCCTTTGACATCATTGAGCTCACTGGTCTACCCACTCCTGGCGATCTCTACGAATCCGGCTGTCAACTTCACAGTGAAGCTGTGGAGAGCATCTTTCAGAAGGCTGAACCTAACATGAGTCAGATGCTCAGTATGATGAAGCCATTGCCCCAAGATGCTGAATATCCCAAAGAGTTCCTTGTTGAAGACCTTGAGTATCTGCCAACAACTATTTATCACATCATAAGGCGAACTCTCTGGCCAATCAAAGGACACTCTCCACATGCTAAGCTGGAAGGTGCAATGAAGACTTTGGTATTCTATATTCTTCATGGCAAATGCTTCAATGCACAGGACTTCTTCATTCGCCAACTTGCTGCATCAGGCTCTGATCTGTTTGGCTTGAAGTTCTACACCCCATGGGTAATGCGGCTGATCAAACTTCACTCCGCTATCTCATATCAGCCATCTGCTCGCAATCATCGGATTTTTCTGCCTGATGTGGATATGTCTATTGAAGCCATCTATCCTGAGCCTGCCAAGGAACCTCTAAGTCTTCATAATGCAGAGCATCAAAGTTTTTCTCAGAACATTGAAGGAGTGGAAGCAATCACTCGTGTGTATCCTTTGGCTGGCACTACACGTGCACCGCATCCTACTCTCACTAAAGCCATTGACAGTACAACTGCCCCACGACCCAAGAAGCGCACTCGTGTTCTCAATGACCGAGAGCTTCTTGTGGCTCTTCATCAGAAACAGGATAGGCATCATGACTGGCTGAAGCGTCAAATGCAAAGCCTCTTGGCGGATGTTAATCGCATTCGCAATCTTGCCACCAAGAATGCCTTTGTTGCCCATGAAACCTCTCGACGCACATGGAAAGGGCTGACGCTGATGTGTTCTGAAGATGATCTTAAAGAGGATGGCTTCTTTGAGCGCTTTAAGTTTGACTCCACACCCCCTCGAAGGGCAGTGCTGCGACGAACTCCATCTCTTGAAGACTCTGAGTTCTCTTCCTCTGCTGCAACTGTGAATGCCAGAGTGATCGAGGATGAAGACGATGCTACTTCACCGCCACCTCCTTCCACACGCTTCGACACTGCTCCAAGCTCTTCTGCACTGCTGAACACCACCGACGACCCTGCTGCTTCACCTACTCTTCATGGGAACGAGTAGATGCTCTATGTCTTCAAACCTTTTTGGTCCTTACTGACAAAAGGGGGAGAAGCATATGAGTTTGATAGTCTTCAAGTGGGTCCATATGGGCGGGTGCTTAATATTTTTGCTTCGTGTTTACAACTCTCGTTTTGATACATTAGGTTCTTTGAGTTGTAACACTTAAACTCGATGGTCGTCTGCTACTTATTTGCCATTTTGTGATGCGATGATAAATTCCGCATGTGCGACGATAAATTCCGCACTTAGATCATTTTGCAGACGTCCATTTTCCATTATGCATGTCATTATCTTCACATACCTTCACATGCATAGTGGATTGTCATCATAAGTTGAAGAGGATCTCCACAAGCACAACCTGTCATGTGCATTTGCATTCCAAAAGCAAATTACTTAGATGCACATCTTGAGGGGGAGCCCTTGCAACTTATGAAGACAATTCCTTATCCTTTACAATTTCACATATTATATTCCCCGTTGAAAACTTCAACTAGTTTGTCATCAATCACCAAAAAGGGGGAGATTGTAAGTGCATCTAGTGCCACCCCTAGTTGGTTTTGGAGTATTGACGACAAACCTAGTTGAGGGACTAATGTGTTTGTGAGAATTGCAGGATAACACAGGTAGAAGTCCCTCATTGATTCGGTTTTCCTACCAGAGATGACCCCTAAAAATGTATGAAGACATTGATGTCAAAGGTGGTATATGAAGACATTCACATTGAAGACTGTGACAAGAGAAGACATCGCATGAAGCCTATAGAGCTCGAAGACTTAGATCTTTCGTAGTTCTTTTTATTCTTTGTTGAGTCATAGGAACCACCGTACTGTTAAGTGGGGTCCAAGAGAACTAGTCAGAATGACTGAAATGATGCTTAACCAAAACCTATGTCTTCGAGTGAAGACTATGAGAGCGAATCTTCTCCAGAGTCGGACAAGTCAGCTTTGCTTGTAGCCCAAGTAAAGTTGCCGTGTGAGTTTGAAATCTGACCGTTGGAACACGTGTCAGTTCCTTAGTGACCCAGGGTCATTTCGGACAAATCAGGACGGGTTGTCTAGTGGCTATAAATAGCCCACCCCCCACAACCATAAATGGTTGGCTGCTCAGAGTTAGTGTACGGCTTTTGTCGTTTGAGAGAAACCCACCTCGAAGCCTTTGAGAGAGAATTCCTTGCGAGGATAAAGCCCTAACCACCCAGAGCCAAAGAGAATTAGGCATCACTTAAGTCTTCTTGTCGGTGTGATCTGAAGACTTATTACACTTGAGGACTGTGAATCCTCCAGCCGGTTAGGCGTCGCGTTCTGAGCATCCAAGAGACATTGTGGATCGCCGGTGAACGAAGTCTGTGAAGGTTTCGGAGTCTACCTTGAAGACTTACCAGAGTGATTGGGCGAGGTCTGTGTGACCTTAGCTCAAGGGGAATACGATGAGGACTGGGTGTCCTGAGCTGCGTGTTCAGGACTGGGTGTCCGGGACTGTGTGTCCTCAGGTTTAAATACCTAGCCGCCCTAACTAGACGTACAGCTGTCACAACAACTGGAACTGGTCCAACAAATCATTATCTTCAACGAGTCACTGGTTTCATCCTTCCCTTCTCTTTACTTACTGTTACTCCTTGTGAAGTCATTATATGATTGCACTATCTTTTATCTTCACTGAGTGACTGGGTGTTCTGTTTGGCTTCATAATATATTCCTACCTGATCCTTACTACATTGCTGCTATTAGTCATTGTGCTTTCACTCCATTGAATACTTGACTATGGTTTGCCTAGTGTAATCTACCTTCCGCTGCATGGTAATAGGTTTATTTCTATCGTTTGTCTTCATAACTTCCACGTTTTGAAGACTTTCATAAAAATCGCCTATTCACCCCCCTCTAGTCGATATAATGCACTTTCAATAGGAAACTCAGATACATGTGTGGATACATAGACAACACCATGTCCCTAGTAAGCCTCTAGTTGACTAGCTCGTTGATCAATAGATGGTTACGGTTTCCTGACCATGGACATTGGATGTCGTTGATAACGGGATCACATCATTAGGAGAATGATGTGATGGACAAGACCCAATCCTAAGCCTAGCACAAAGATCGTGTAGTTCGTATGGTAAAGCTTTTCTAATGTTAAGTATCATTTCCTTAGACCATGAGATTGTGCAACTCCCGGATACCGTAGGAGTGCTTTGGGTGTGCCAAACATCACAACGTAACTGGGTGGCTATAAAGGTGCACTACGGGTATCTCCGAAAGTGTCTGTTGGGTTGGCACGAATCGATACTTGGATTTGTCACTCTGTGTAAACGGAGAGGTATCTCTGGGCCCACTCGGTAGAACATCATCATAACATGCACAATGTGACCAAGGAGTTGATCACGGGATGATGTGTTACGAAACGAGTAAAGAGACTTGCCGGTAACGAGATTGAACAAGGTATCGGGATACCGACGATCGAATCTCGGGCAAGTATCGTACCGATAGACAAAGGGAATTGTATACGAGATTGATTGAATCCTTGACATCGTGGTTCATCCGATGAGATCATCGTGGAGCATGTGGGAGCCAACATGGGTATCCAGATCCTGCTGTTGGTTATTGACCGGAGAGTTGTCTCGGCCATGTCTGCATGACTCCCGAACCCGTAGGGTCTACACACTTAAGGTTCGATGACGCTAGGGTTATAGGGAAAGTATGTACGTGGTTACCGAATGTTGTTCGGAGTCCCGGATGAGATCCCGGACGTCACGAGGAGTTCCGGAATGGTCCGGAGGTAAATATTGATATATATATATATATAGGAAGTATGGTTTTGGCCACCGGAAGTGTTCCGGGCATCACCGATAGTGTACCGGGACCACCGGAGGGGTCCGGGGGTCCACCGGGAGGGGCCACGGGCCCCTGAGGCATACATGGGCCAAGTGTGAGTAGGGACCAGCCCCTAGGTGGGCTGGGGCGCCTCCCCACCAAGGCCCATGTGCCTAGAGAGAAGAGGGGGGCAAACCCTAAGGGCAGATGGGCCCTAAGGCCCATACCTGGTGCGCCTCCCTCTCCCCCACACTTGGCCGCCACCCCAGATGGGGATTGGGGCTGCCGCCACCCCAGATGGGGATTGGGGCTGCCGCCACCCCTAGGGTGGAAACCCTAGGTGGGGGCGCAGCCCTCCCTCTCCCCCTATATATAGTGGAGGCAAAGGGGCAGCCCAACACACGAAGTTCTACCCCTGTTGGCGCAGCCCTACCTCTCTCCCTCCTCGTCTCTCGTAGTGCTTGGCGAAGCCCTGCTGGAGTTCCGCGCTCCTCCACCACCACCACGCCGTCGTGCTGCTACTGGATGGAGTCTTCCCCAACCTCTCCTTCTCCCCTTGCTGAATCAAGGCATGGGAGACGTCACCGGGCTGCACGTGTGTTGAACGCGGAGGTGCCGTGGTTCGGCGCTTAGATCGGAATCAACCGCGATCTGAATCGCTACGAGTACGACTCCTTCATCCACGTTCTTACAACTCTTCCGCTTAGCGATCTACAAGGGTATGTAGATGCACTCTCCTTCCCCTCGTTGCTAGATTACTCCATAGATTGATCTTGGTGATGCGTAGAAAATTTTAAATTTCTGCTACGATCCCCAACACCTTTCCTGCATCAGCGACCAATGGCGCCCCGGAGGGTGAATCCTGCCTCGTCGCTGTCTTGGTATGAGTCGGCTCTCGATGCGCCCAATGTTTCGGAGGAGAACCTCGCCGCCACACGCTTGCTAACGGTGGGGGAAAGCAACGAGAAGGGGTGCCTGACTGGACTCCGGGCCGGCTCCGACGTGCCTGAGCCTGAGGGAATCACCTTCTACCCCTTCTTCACAAGCAGCATCGTCGCCGGGCTGGTTCCCCCCTTCTCTGACTTCTTTTGCGAGGTCCTTGATCACTTCGGACTGCAAGCGCTGCATCTCCATCCCAACTCCATTCTTCTCTTTTCCATCTTCGCCTACTATTGTGAGGCGTATCTAGGCGTGATGTCGTCCATGGCTCTGCTGCGCCACTTCTTCTTCCTCCATGCCAGCGAGGGCCATATCTCCGGGTGCGCCAATTTCATCACGGCCGGCAAGGCCAACTCGATCTCAGACACCAGGAAGAACGCCGACAACCTCAAGGCCAAATGGGTCATGATGGGCGCCAAGTGCGTCCACCCGCGCTTGGTGCTGTCGACGGAGAGGCCCCAGTCCGACAAGGGGTGGTCCTGCGCGAAGCTCACCAACGAGCGGGCAACTTTGTTGCTAGAGCAGATGAAGTCCGACCTGAAGCCCGGCAATGCGAAGGCGGCGAAGATTACAGGGACCATGCTCCTGAGGGAATTCCTGGTGTTGCGCGTGGCCCCGCTTCAAGCCTGCACGCGCCCCTTGTGGGAACTTGGGGTTGAAGAGGACAAGGTTCGCTTGAGCTCGGAGGCCTTGTCTGACGAGGAGCTGACCGCATCTCTCCGCCTCCTGGTTGGGGACGATCGGGAGTACCCGCCGAATGTCTTTACTCCCTTGTTCTGCCACAAAGACGGGGCGCTGATCATGGCCTCCAAGCCGACCTTTGACAGGCGTGGACTGGTCCCGCCAGTGCTCACCGGGGCCCTTGCGGCGCCAATGCCAGTGGAGTTGTCTTCTGGTGATTCCCGTGGTGAGGAAGAAGAGGAGGAAGAAGACTCGGAGGTGACCCCCGAAGGGACGGGGGAGACCTCCCCCCCTGAGTAAGGCTGACATCCTCCACGCCTTTCCCGATGACGATGAGGCCGACGCTCCCCAGGGGAAGGGGGAACTGGCCGTGATCCTGACGAGGAGCAGGTTGGCACTAATCTCCCGGGATTCTCCTGCTGCTCCAGTGCCGGCTAGAGCTGCTTCCGGCTCAACCGCTGCTCCTCCTTCAGCTTCTAGGGCTGGTGCGCCCGCGCCTTGAGTCACGACGCTCTCAGGCTTCAAGTTCACCAAGCAGAAGGTGGACTACGTTGTTGTGGACCAGTAAGTGCCCCGCCTCGCCTTGTTCCTGCTGTTGATGCCCGTTTCCGACTATCTTTCCTTGTTGTGTGACCAGGCTGTCGTCTGCGGTGAGGAGGAGAAGGGAGAGAGAGGTGGTGCCGCTTGAGTCTGTGTCGCCTCTTGCGACCGCACCCTTCCCCATGAGCAAAGGTGGGGATGGTGCTCGTGCTTCTCCAGCCCGGTCATCCTCGCGAGGCCCGGTGGAGCATCCTCGGGAGGAGTCAGCCCCCGAAGCGCCACTGGCTCAGGAGGTGCCGGTGTCCAGCACGGCTAATGAGGTCCCGAAGGCTTAGGAGCCCTTGATCTCCCAAGCTCTGGTGACAACGTCGCCCCCTTCTCATTCTGCACCCCTGGCCCCACATTCTTCTGCTTCCTCTGCCATCTTGGAGAGCGCCCTTTTGGAGATGGCCCAGCTGCGGGAAGATCTCAAGGGCGCGGACCCGCACCTGGTGGCCGGGCGCCTGGAGCTGGCCTCTGGCTTCCTTCACTCCCACTCGGCGGTTCGAGCGTCACTGAGCCAGGCCGCGGCGGCCTCCGAGAAGGAGAAGCAAGCCACCGCCAAAGCTACGGCCGATCGCGAGGCGACACTGAAGGACGCCGAGGCCGCCCGCGGCCGCTGCCGAGAGCTGGAGGACGAGTTGAAGGGCCTGCGTGACCAGCATGCGGAAGAAGCACGTGGCCGCCAGGCGAAGGAGGAGGAGATGAGGGCTTGGGAGGATGCCGTCAAGGGCCGCGACGCCGAGCTGGGAGAGCTGGTGAAGGCGCAGGCCGCGGAGCGCAGCCGGCTGGAGGAGTTGGAGCGGAATGCGAGGGCGAAGGAGGCCGATCTTGACGCCAAGGCGAAGGTCCTGGCTGAAGACCGCGTGGCCTTCTCGCTCCTCGAGGAGAGGTCCCGCGTGGCGCTGAAGTCACTGTACGAGAAAGGCTTAGAGAGGCTGCTGACCGCCGACGAGGATGGCCCTGCGCAGCTGCTTCCCTTCTTGGTGAAGGCGCTCGAGGAAGTCGTGGAGGGCATCGGTCCCATGGCCGAGGCAGAGGCTGGCGTCCTTTCCTCAGCCACGCTGACGCGGGTCTTCAGCCACCTGCACCTTCGTGACCCCAGCGCTCGTCTTGACGAGCTGCTGGAGCCTGTAGCTAATAAACAGTGCGCGGCTGCCGCCGCAGCCGTGAAGGGTCAAGTGGAGGCCCTGCTAAAGAAGTTCGATGCCTTCGCCCCCGCGCCCTCGATCGGTGATGCGGGTGAAGGCGACGCTACCCAGGAGGGGGCACCTCTTGCAGGTGCTGGCGGTGTCCAAGGGTGACCTACGGCTGCTTTTATGTTTTATTCCTACAAAATTCACCATGCCTCGTGGAAGTGTTAAACTCGCATTTGATATTGTGAGAACA
Organism: Triticum urartu; assembly: GCF_056163025.1. Taxonomy (NCBI): domain Eukaryota; kingdom Viridiplantae; phylum Streptophyta; class Magnoliopsida; order Poales; family Poaceae; genus Triticum; species Triticum urartu. The sequence continues at coordinate 334,743,167 of NC_141876.1, forward strand.
ATATGTCTTGTAATATTTGCTTTGAGATTTTGTGATTTTCTTCCTATCTCATTTGTGTTCTGCGTCGGCAGAGCCCGGCCCCGCACATACCTCAACCGCCGTTGGGCTGACCGGAAACCAGGACGGACCAAGGAGTGAGGGGCTACGTGACCAGTTAGGCTCCTGAGTTGCGATGCTCAGGAGTCCCCCTTGACGTGCAAACATTCTCCATACCTTTGCCCTCGCCGAGGCTTGGCTCGGGAGGGGCGTGCGACGACCAGGTCCGGGGGACCTGGTTGGGTGGCGTACGCTTGGGCGTGAACCGAGCGTAGCCCCCGTGCCCAGCCCCCTCTCGCGGCTCTCCCGAGGGGAGGCGTTGCGGTGAGGCTGGACACTGAGCTCTGGGGCTCCCTGAGGTTGGTACAGCCGTGAGGCCGCCCTTAGTTGTTTATCACCGGCACGGAGTGTAGTGCTTCCGCTTGTGCATGGGCATAGCCGCTCCTCGGTAGTGTCGACGGCCAGCGCGGAGCATGGTGCTTCCACTGGGGCGTGGGAGGGGGACTGCCTACCGCGGAGAGCCCCCGGGGCGTGTACAGCCCCGCCCTGACACGTGGCTTGCAAGACAGGGCTAGATGAGGTGTATCTGGGCACTCGTGAGCCAGCGCGAGACTCACGAGGCCCTACCTCAAGGCGGGTTGCGCCTGGTCTTGGTTCTTGTTCGCTGTCTTGGTCCTGCGAGATGGTTAGACAACCTGTGCTGAACGTATCTCCTGAGGTGATCGCATGAGAAAGCCAAGCACCAACGGCCCCAGGAGGTGACGTGAACGGGGCCGGCCCGCCAGACAGAGCTCAGTCGCTGGATATATCGACGACGCAGGGACATGCCCGAGCATATACGTCGTGCTTAACTTACTCACGCGAAGGGTCCTAAAGAAAGACGGCCGGTGCGCGGCTCCCATGGTGGGTGGCGATCAAGAAGGTGATAGTCATAGATAGATTAAGTATGGAAAGCATACTGGCTTAAGTAAATGTAGGGAAGATGCGTGCCATTGGGTCCGGCCCGAGCGGCTTGAGGATGATGCAACCCGAGGGGCGCCCCCAACAAGGTAAGCTAAAGACATTTAAAGAAAGATACATGCCACAGGGACGGACCCACGCGGCCTGAGAATGATGCAGCCCTGGGGGCGCTCCCATCTGAATGAACTTGGAAAATGTCACCTGGTTCTGTTGATGAAGGAGAGTTGGGGCAGCTGAAGGTATGTGGTGAAGGGGCTGCTCCTCATGAGCCACCGGGGCCCTGAGCCTCGGGAGGCTCTGGGGGTCCAGGGGGTTCCTTGAGGACCGTCTTCATCTCCGCCAGCACAGCGTGGTGCCTGGCCTCCTGAGCCACCAGGATGCTCCGCAGGTTGCGTTGATAGGCGCTCGCCATGCTTGGCAGGCCAAAAGGCATGTGAATGTAACCGTGAGGTGGGCCCTCGCAGCGTCCCAAGCGCGAAGCCCAGAAAAGCTCCTGGGTGGCGGCCCGGTTGAGCCCTGGGACATCGATGCAGACGCGGAGCCCGGCATCCTCGCCTGGATGGGGAGCTACGCCTGGTGAGCGACGGCCGCTGCGCATGCTGGGCACTCCTTGCTCTGTGTTCTCCTGAGGGAAACGTGTCACGAAGCATATGCCTCCAAGTGGTGCCCAAGCGCCTCCCTCGTCACGTTGGCAAAGTTTGAGGCCCTCCAGAAGAGAGCCCCCGAGCCCTGCCCGAGAGGGGCGCTGGGCGCGCCTTCCTATGCGATGAAGGGAGGCGCCCCAGGCGTGGGCGCCGATCCTGACGAGGCGCCGCTTGCCTGAGGCCCTGCGTGGCGCACCTGCTTCTTCTTCTTGGGGGTGGCCTTAAGAGGGCGCTCGCCCTGGCTATCGGGGTCGTCGATTGCTGCAGATCGGAAGGCACGCTCGAGGGAGCATACCGCATCTCTTTCTTCGCACGGGTCTGTGATGATTCCGCCGCTTCCTGGCATCTTGAGAAAATTGTAGCCGTGATGGGTCACCGCCATGAACTTGGCCAGGGATGGATACCCAAGGATGGCGTTATATGGCAGGTGGATGTAGGCGACGTCGAAGTCAATGAGTTCGGTGCGGTAGTTGTTGCGTTCTCCGAAGGTAACAGGGAGGCGGACCTGCCCGATCGGGGTAGTAGAGCCATCGGTCACTCCTAAAAAAGGCTTGGTAGGCTGGAGCTGGTCATATGGCACTTGAAGGTTGTCGAACGTGTCAATGGACAAGACATTGAGCCCTGTGCCATCGTCGATGAGGGTCTTGGTAACTTGCACATTGCTGATGACTGGTGAACAAAGTATTGGGAGGACGCCTGCAGTAGCTGCGCACTTGAGCTGATCTGCCGAACTGAACGTGATGGGGCACCTGGACCATCTGAGTGGGCGTGTGGCCTCGAGCTTGGGGAGGACTGCATTCACTTCGCGAGCAAACTGCTTGAAGATACGCTGCGAGGCTTGGGCTTGAGCTCCGCCCAAGATGCAGGCGATAGCGCGCGGCTCCTGGAAGCCCCCAGCCCCCTCATCTTGATGGCGGTCGTCATTCCTTCTGGGTGGTGGCGGTAATGGAGGAAGGCCAGCGTTGCCTTGAGGACGATCCTCACGAGGCGAGTTAATTGCACGGAACTATCACACTTCGGCACGTTGTAATGAATCAGTACCACTATTCATTTTCTTTGCAAGTCAGTACCACCTCTGAGGCTAATCATTGCAAAACGGTCTAAGTATTGTATAATGCTGTATTGACGCTGTATCTGACATGCAGGGCCCCCCATCAGGTGCTTACGTGGCATTTTTTTACAAAAAAGAACCTTAGTTTTTATGTAATCACGTATGCATCCCTCGTTTGCCAAAAAAGGGTTCGGCCGGAAAAAATAATTTCCGCGCAGCGCCGAGCGCCAGCCAGGCCCAGGTCGTGGCGTACGGGGGCCAGCGTCTCCGACCGCTAGACTACAACAAGTATCCTGACATGTAGCACACGTGTGATCTTATATACTCCCTCCGTTCCTAAATATTTGTCTTTTTAGAGATTTCAACAAGTAACTAGATAAGGAGCGAAATGAATGAATCTACACTCTAAAATATGTCTATATACATCCATATGTGATAGTTCATTTGAAATCTCTAAAAAGACAAATATTTAGAAACGGAGGGAGTACTTTCCAGCGTTCTGTTTTTCTAAAGTAAATTAGAAAAAACTATTAAACGCGCACGCGCCGATCTGTTTGCATAGACGTGTTTATAATTTAAGCCGTTCCTTTTTATTTCATGTGTGTATCATATATTGAGAAAAATTATACATGCATATATGTATATATATATATATATATATATATTGTATATTAAAAAATGTTCAATACATATAGGATGCACGCTTTTATAATACGAAAAAAGTTCATCATATTTTTTCCCCATATCATATAACGATGGGCCGTTCGCTGCGCGCGCTCCCTGCCGCTGCGCTATTGCAACATTTGCTTCAAATAGCACGCGTGCATCTTTGTATACTTTGGGCTGTTCCATTTTTTATGCGATACTAAAAAAATGTGTATAGTAAATTTTTCCTATTAAATGTTATAATATACTATAAAAAATTATACGATAGTGAAAAAATGTTCGTATAAAAGTGTATCATATATGAAACAAATTTTCATCGATATACGATTATCTTATTTAAATATAAGATGAACATTTTTAAAAATACGATGAACTTTTTGTATTATAAAAACGTTCATCTTATATATATTGAACATTTTTCAATATAAGATGTACATATACGTATAATTTTTTCAATATATGGTACACACACTGCGTGCGGCCCAAAGAATGTCCATTATCTGAAAAAAGATAAAAGAAATCTGCAAGAAAAATATACACAGAAAACGGAATGGCTGAAAGTATAAAAAGGTCAATGCGTGCTAAGTGATGAAAATTATATTTTGTTGTAGTGGCCGCAAGCGCCTCGGGCCAACGGATCAGCCAAGAATCGAAACAACACGCGCGCGTGTTCAATCCTTTTTTTTTTTTGCATTTTATAGAAAACAGAACGACTCAGAGTACAAAAGTATATATTACGCGTGGTAATTAGCTAATATGATGTCGTAGCCCAGCGGTAGCGGACTATTGCCCTGTACTCCTGGTCAATAGTTCGAGTCAGCGCTGCGTGACTTTTTTTTGGCCAAACACTTTTGTGGCAAACAGGGATGCATACGTGTTTACATAAAAACTAAGGATCTTTTTTTTAAAAAACATGCCACGTCAGCCTTAATACAGCGTTATACGACAATTAGACTGTTTTGCAACGATTAGCCTCAGAGATGGTACTAACTTGTAAAAAAACGAATAGATATACTGATTCGTTACGACGTGTTGATGTGTGATAGTTCCATGCAATTATCTCTCACGAGGCTGGTCCCTTCAGCGTCGCGCTGCGTGACTTTTTTTTGGCCAAACACTTTTGTGGCAAACAGGGATGCATATGTATTTACATAAAAACTAAGGGTTTTTTTTTGTACAAAAAAAATGCCACGTCAGCACCTGACAGAGGGCCCTGCCTGTCAGGTACAGCCTCAATACAGCGTTATACGACAATTAGACTGTTTTGCAACGATTAGTCTCAGAGATGGTACTAACTTGTAAGAAAACAAATAGATATACTGATTCGTTACGACGTGTTGATGTGTGATAGTTCCATACAATTATCTCTCACGAGGCTGGTCCCTTCAGGTGCCCTCGCGAGGCTGATCCTGCCAGCGGTCCTCACGAGGCCGGTCGTGCCACTCCTGGGGCGGGCCACGGTTGTCCCAGCGTCCGCCACCACGTCCTCCTCCTCGGCTGTAGTCCCGGTCGCTGCGCTCGGGGCATCGACCGAAGCGTCCTTCTCGAATGGCTCTGTCTTCTTAACAGTCGCTGGTTGATGTGTGATAGTTCCATGCAATTATCTCTCACGAGGCTGGTCCCTTCAGCGTCGCGCTGCGTGACTTTTTTTTGGCCAAACACTTTTGTAGCAAACAGGGATGCATATGTATTTACATAAAAACTAAGGGTCTTTTTTTGTAAAAAAAACATGCCACGTCAGCACCTGACAGAGGGCCCTGCCTGTCAGGTACAGCCTCAATACAGCGTTATACAACAATTAGACTATTTTGCAATGATTAGCCTCAGAGATGGTACTAACTTGTAAGAAAACAAATAGATATACTGATTCGGTACGACGTGTTGATGTGTGATAGTTCCATGCAATTATCTCTCACGAGGCTGGTCCCTTCAGGCGCCCTCGCGAGGCTGATCCTGCCAGCGGTCCTCACGAGGCCGGTCGTGCCACTCCTGGGGCGGGCCACGGTTGTCCCAGCGTCCGCCACCACGTCCTCCTCCTCGGCTGTAGTCCCGGTCGCTGCGCTCGGGGCATCGACCGAAGCGTCCTTCTCGAATGGCTCTGTCTTCTTAACAGTCGTTGGTGTTGTGGGTATGCAGGTTATGGAAGGCGCAGAACGGTCGACTGCTCTTGCATGACTCGGGAAGATCTCGACCGCGCTTGGGGTCCGGCTCCGCCTCGAGCACGGCCACTCCTTTGCGCTTCACGTCCTTGGGCTTGGCTTTCTTCTCCTCCGGGTCCGCAGCCGGGAGCTTGAGGAGGGAGTGGTGCCCCTCCTCAGCTCTTGCACACTTGGGCGCGATGTTGACTCCAAGGTCGTGCACAGCTCCTCATGGATGTCGAGCTCCTCCTTCATCTTGGCGTCGCGTACGCCGTCGGAGAACGCTGAGATGATGGCCTCGTCGGTCACCTTGGGGATCTTGATTCGCGCGCTGTTGAAGCGTTGGATGTACTTCTGCAGGGTCTCTCCTGACTGTTGCTTGATGTGGCGCAGGTCACCCACGGCCAGGGGGCGGTCGCGAGTGCCCTGGAAGTTGACGATGAAGCGGTTGCGCATCTCGTCCCAGGAGGAAATCGAGCCCGGAGGCAGGTTCAGGAGCCAGGAGTGGGCGCCATCCTTGAGAGCCATGGAAAACCAGTTCGCCATGACTTTCTCGTCGTTGTTGGCCGCCTCGATGCTCAGCTCGTACAGCTGCAGGAACTCCGCGGGGTCGGGGTGCCGTCGTAGCGAGCAGGAAGATCTGGCTTGAACTAGCCCGGCCAGGCGACGCTAGGCAGCTTGGGGGTGAAGGCGCGGCAGCCGGCCATGGTCACCGGGGCCCGCCTTGGAGGTGGAGCTTGGTCTTGGCGCCCGCGTGCCGCTACGGCAAGCGGCGCGGGGCCTTGCCACAGCAAACGATCCTGGCGCGGCAGTGTGACAAGTGGCGGAGCATTCTCTTGCGGGCGAGGGACTTCTTGACAGTTTCTTTCTTCACGCGTGGGCCCTGAACGCGGTGGGTCGCGCCGTGGAGCCGCGCGCCTTGGCGCTAGGGCACCGTCTTAGTGCAGAGGGGGGGGAGGTGCTTCGTGAGTTGCGTCGCCCGTGGCTGGCGGAGGGCGAGGCAGAGAGTGGGACAGCGCAGGGGAGCCCCCTGCGGCGCGGACAAGCTCGGCGATGCGGTCAAGCCCGTCCTCATAGAGGTCGTCGACTGGGCGATAATGCAGGAGCTTGTGCGTCATGAGGAGCGCGGCCTGTGCGTCTGTGGGAATGCGACGAGCGTGAGACGATGAACCAGCGGGAGTCAACGATGGAGTCGCGGTACGGCCGTCCTGTCGCACCGAAGGGTGCAGTGAGGACGCTTGCTGCTCGTTCCCCGTCGGGCCGGTGGCAGCGTTGGCGGCAGGCGAAGGAGAGCAACAGGGCGGCCCACCGACAGGGGCCGTCTGAGCAACGCGGGTGGCGAGGGCAGCCCATCGCTCGGCGCCGGCGCAGCGTGCGTCCGCAATCAAGACGATGAAGTGACGTGACACGGAGCGACAGAAGGAAAGTTTCGGCGCACCCCTACCTGGCGTGCCAAATATCGTATCATGGGTTCCGGCAAAACCATTAAAGTTCGAACACGGGGGTGCGCATGAAGATTCCCCCTACCGATCCACGTCCTAGCTTAGCTAAGATCTTATGAACTAACTCGACGAACTCGCAACACAAATGACACAAGATTTATACTGGTTCGGGCACCGTTGTTGTTTAATACCCTACTCTAGTGTGGTGATGGTGGATTGCCTCTTGGGCTGTGGATGAACAGTACAAGGGAAAGAACAGCCTCCTCAGGTTGAGGTGTTTTTGTGCTTGGCGAACATGTGTGTGAGAGGATCTGATTAACTCCCGTCCCTAGATATGGTGGTGGCTACTCCTATTTATAGAGGCCCTGGTCCTCTTCCCAAATATTGAGCGGGAAGGGAGCCAACAACGACCAATTTGAAAGGGGACAGCTAGTATAACTTATCCCGACAAAAGTGGTTTTCGCGTGCAAAAGGCTCTGGTGGTGACGCCGTCTTGGGCTCCGCGGTGACCTTTGTCTTGCCGTCCTACTGGTCTTGGTCTCGTTGCAACGATATGGAAACCTTTGCTTGATGCCTCGGTATTCCACGCCTGCGCTTACCCCTTTAGCACCAAAGAGGAAATAAGGACGCTGCGTGCGCTGGCGCCCGCGTGGCGCCCGCCTGGTCTCGATCGTCATGGCTCATGTCAGGAGAACCTCGCGAGGTTTGCCTAGCCTTGAACTCTCCGCCCCTCGCGAGCCAGCCTGGTGAGGCCGCTACTGAGGAGATCATGCGTCATCCGCCTCGCGTGACTTGGCCCCTCGCGAGGATCTTGAGTCTTTGCTGGTGAAGATGGGTCGTATAGGTCTGCTAGCAAAGCCACGCCGTGGGGCCGCAGGCAGGCAAGTCTGGGGACCCCCGTTCCTAGAACGCCGACAGAGAGAGATTGTAGTGGAGATTGGGCATGGAGTTAATTTTACTGGACTCGCAAAAATGAGCTTGGTCCAAGAAAAGTATAAATGAGCATGTGTGCGAAGTTTGGATTCGAACTCGTTTGAATTAAATTCAAATGAGTTTGAATAAGAAGTGGTCGTTAGAAAGGTCCCAAAAATGTTGAGATTTTTGGTAGAGCTTCAGAAAAAGATAAAAGAATTTATAGACGAAGTTTGAGTAGCAAACTCGAAGGAGAAAAAACATGCGAGTTTAAATAGCAAGTGTGTTTGTGGTTAATTTCAAACTAATGGAATATTTATAGTAGCTCCCTAAATACTGGGAGGATATGTTATAAAGAGAACTCACCTTCCCTCGATTTAAATGGAACGGAGATCCATATAATTTATTTAAAAGAGTTATAAAATTAGTGACATGATGACATGATGACATGATGCAATACAAAAGAGTAAATGAAATACACGGCGAAACTCAAAAAACATGGAAAATGTCTGAAACATCAATCTTGGGGCGTCACAGACAGGCTATGCAACATAATAGGATTAACCGAAAGCAGTAACATGCTACACTACTCTAATGCAAGCAATAGAAAGAAGAATAGGCGATATGTGGTTATCAAGGAGGGGCTTGCCTGGTTGCTCTGGCAAGTAGGGGCTGTCAACAACGTAGTCGATCGGGGCACCAGCGGCGGCGTCAGTCTCGTAGTCTACCCGAAAGAAGAGGGGGAAGAAACGATGAATACAATGCAAACAGATGCATAACAATGTATGACATGACAACAAGCGTTGCTAGGTGTGCCCTAACGCGGTAGGAAGTGTTACCGGCGAAGGGCGGAAACATCCGGGAAAGTATCCCGGTATTTTGCATTTTCGGACAGATGAACTAAAGGGGAAAAGTTACGTGTTCTCTATGCTAGGGATGCATGATGAATGAACGGGTTACTTATTCAGTTTCGTCTCATTATTTTGAATAACTTTCATGTACAAAGTTTTTTCATCCGAGCTACGGTTTATTTTATATTAATTTCAAAGATTTAATCATTTTTACAATTTATTTAATTATTTTAAATCAACATTATCCAGAATAGTATATGCTGACGTCATCATAATGTTAGCATGACGTCAGCAGTCAACAGGGCGTTGACTCGGTCAAACTGACGTGTGGGTCGCGCATGTCATACTCTGTTTTTTCTAATTAGGGTTTAACTAATCTAATTACTGTTTAATTAATTAACGTTAGTTAATTAAACTTAATTAATTAATTTAATTAATATATTATTTTTATTTTTATTATTTTAAATTTTTTTATTATATATTTTGGGGTGTGGGCCCCCCTTGTCATAGGCCCTAGGGGCCTTAACGGGGCTGGTGCATTGGCGGGCGACGGGCGCCTGGGCACCAGCCTGATACGGCGGTCGCCCAGGCTAGCCGCGGGGCGCGGTGCCGGCGGCCAAGCGGGACGGTGCGGTAGGCGAGGTCGCGGCCGGTGCGGGGAGTAGGGCAGGCGCGGCGGTTTGCGCGATCGGCGAGCGGGGGGCTTCGGCGGTAGTGGCAGGGCTGCAGGGCAGTGGTGGTGCCGGCGGAGCCGACCTGCGGCGTCGGGCGAAGCAGAGTAGGGGGAGGCCCCGGGCGGCGGCGGGCCTAGCGGGCGCGGCCAGCCGGTGGGTGCGGACAGGCCGCGGGGCGTCGAGTAGCGCGGGGTGCGGCATCGCGCGCGGAGGCGGCCGAAGCAGGCGCAGCGGGCGGCATCGAGGGGGGCGGCTCGCGGCACAGCAGCAGACCGGGTAGCAGCAGAATTAGCAGGCAACAGTGCAGCTAGAAGCAGGAGTCAGTGGCGGAAGCAGCAACAGCGTAGCAGCTTCAGGGAATAGGCAGCGGCGGCAGGCACAGGGGGCCCGACAACGGGCGGTCGCGGGCGGAGCCAGGGCATGCCTTGGGCGCGGCAAGCGGAGACGGGGCACACGGGGTGGGGTCGCGATGAGCGCGATCCAAGGGCGGGGTGAGCACGGGCCGGAGCGAAGCTCCGGGTCATGGCGTCCGACGCGTAGGTGGGGGAATACGCTAAGGATTCGAGGCAGGAAAGAGGGGAACAGGCGTGGCTCTCCGGGAGGAGGTCGACGACGAGGTCCAAGGAGCCGGGGTGGCCGGAGACGAGAGGATCGAGGGCGAGGTGCGGCAGCCAAAGTTGGGGAAGAAGACGCGGGCGCCCTCTGTGCGGCTTCCCGGCCTCAATCCGGTGGTGTAGATGACGAAGCAGATGGCGGAGGACCCCTTGGAAATCTCGTGGCGCCGCGGGGAGACTCCGGTGCGTGCGGACGATGACGACACGCCGTGGGTGGCGTCAGGCTCTTGTTGAGGGGAAAAGAGAGCACGAGGGAGAGAGAAAAGCGAGTTAGGGTTTCGCCTAGGTGGTCGAGGGAGGACTTGTAGTCGTCGGGGAGGCGAGGGATGGCTGGCACGTGGTCGGGGAGATATGGATAGCCGCCACGATCCCGTGCCTCCCACTGTAGCGGGAGGTAGAAGGAGATGTGGAGGTGGATCGGACTGTGTGTTTAGTTAGATGGGCCAAGTGCCCATAGGTTAGGTTTGTTTTTATATCCTTTTTTTCCTTGTCCTTTTCTGTTTTTTCCTTTATTTCTCTACTGTTTTCATTTAAAGTTTCTTTTATTCTAGTTTTATAAAATACCAAGTTATCACCTAAATTAGTATTACTAATTAGCCCACTGCCATAATTATTTTGGCACACTACTAATTTAGTTATATTATTATAACTTTATAAAAGGACATTAAATTAATTGTTTTTCCCTCAGATTTGGTTATTTTAGTGCATTTAAATATTATAAGAAATGTTGGTTTCCCCACCATTATTTCTCATGAATTATTTGTCACATTTAGAACACTTTAGTTTTGACATTTGAAAACTTTTATTGTTTGACTTCATTTTAAATTTGAATCAACATAGTGATTACCAATAGTAATCATGGTGACGTGGCATCATTACCAGAGGTTTACTGTAGCTTAATTATCCGGGCGTCACAATTCTCCTCCACTACAAGAAAACTCATCCCGAGATTTAAGAGGGGGAGTAAGGAGAAGGGATTAGGTTACGAAATTCTAACGAATCTTCTCGGTCATGGTTGCTCTTCTTGAAGAAGTTGAGCGCTTCCATTGATGTCGTCATTCCTTAGCTTCGTGTTATCAGGATAAGTCATCAGCCTTTCTTGGTGAAGTCCATCATACTTACCAATAAGAAAGGGGCAGCCCGACAATGATAGAATGCTATCAAGGGAAATCATCTGGGGGGTTATCCCATGAAGGATCACATGAGTAACTCTCGAATTGGTTAATGGAACACATCAAGAGCCGAGCAAGACGGTACGGTGAGAAGTTTCAAGTGGCTAGTCAATCGTGCGTTGCCTAAAACAGAGTGTGAAAGTGTTTTAGTGCAACTGGAATAAGTATTATGTCTGATACCAGAATTGATGATCTCTTGTAAGGTGGCTCATCAATTACATACGAAGCCAACCAACAAAATAACCTTTAGGAGCTGGGGTGTACAGGAGAGTCGGATTTCGATCCTGTGGAACTGTGGGTTATGGGCCCACCATGTGGGTTAAAAGTAGGAGGAGCGTGACATCTTGCATGGTCATGATAGCAAGGCATGTCAAAGGGTAGCCTGTCAGTTATGTCGGCAACAACGTCGGTACCAAGGGCAAGGGATGAAGAGAACCATTTTCCTGCTCGTTGAACGAGGCGGACCAATAGGCAAAGTTCTCGTCCATCGGTGGCTACCGGAATGTCATTAACAATAGTAACAGGGTCTTGCTGACAGAATTGTACACGGAGGAGTTTACATAAGCAGGAGAATATTACTGCTTAGATCATATAGATCACAAGAAAGGTTAAACCAGACAATGGAAAGGAAAATATGATTATCAGATTAAACAGAACAATGGAATGGAAAATGTGTTTAAACACATATTTTAAGGGTATATCCTTCCCAAGGACAAGCAAAGCATGATATCCATGACAGGATATAATGTAGAAAACTCTTTAGGTAAGGGGAGAGAAATTTCATGACATTACCCATACAGCGGTGTTTGGATAATTGAGCAGGAAACATTTAACGTTGGGCTTCAAATGTTCTTGTTGAAAATCGGAGTACCACAGACATGCTTCGAGATAGCATTGACATGGTCACTGGGTAAAGATCAGACTTTGGATACACAAAGGATCCATCAGGAACAACTTATAGAATAAGTCTTACAATTTCCTCATGGAAGAATGGCTAACCTTGCTAAAAAGGAAACTATAACAATAGGCCCTCCGGGCAGGTGTTTTAGGATGACATCACCTAATTGGGTTAAAGACCAATGTTATAACTCTTGGGAATATGTTCCAACCATCGTATCTGATCGAGATTCAGGTCCGATTGGTGTCAGGATACCCCAGACTCAGGATGCCTGAGAAGAAAAGGTGCGACTCAAATTGACGAGATGACATTGTAAGATTCTCAGGAAAAAAACTATGGAAGCAAGTTCCGAATCATAAGTTCATCATTAAACCAAGGAGAGGATGAGGAGGTGGCTGATGAACTCAGCAACAATGAATCGAGATTTGCAAAAGATGGATTCCCACCAGTATTCGAACAAGGAGATAACATTTGTCAGATCAAATGATATAATGAGGTATGCTCGAGGAAAACATACACAGTTAATCATTGATTTAAAAGGTGCACCCGAAATATGGGCTTAGGTACCATGACCAATGTTAGAACGGTGATTCGATAATGATACTATCAGCCATTCATTCAAAACAATAGGGTTGCTAGAGATATTAAATTATCACAACAGAGTTCACTCAACACGGGGGCCAAGAAAAGAATGGTGATGGCGAGAAGCATCGCTGCAACAAGAATTTCTTAAGAGGTGGTGAAATTCTCACGACATTCCTGGCATAAAAGATGGTAACACTCCGCAGTAGAACTTAACATAAGTTGGATAGCAAGTTGCATCTATAACATGAACAAGTTGTGACAAAAGGAAGGTAAGGATGTTGTTGATGGTAACTCAAATTATCAAGGGACGAGGATGACACTTATCATCATGAATTTATTTGTTATCCTGGAAGGAGTCAAAATGTTGATCATGATCATGACAATTTATTTTGAGATGTTCCACGAAGAAGCAATCAAACAGCGACTGCATCAAGCAAAAGGACTAATGTAGCGAAAGATTATTGAAACCATAGATACAACACAAACTCGAAATCAAGTTTGTTGTTCAAGGTGAAATGATACGACGAGGAAGATCGACGTAAGGTTAACTCATCATCGAAAATTGTGCTCCAGGAAGGACCATGTAGCACAGTTAAAAGTTTGCACGATATTGATATAGCCGCTCAGGCTAGGAATGACTTAAAGGATTATAAAACTTGTAATCAAGAAAAAATACTTAGAGTTATTGAATCAGAGTGCGAAATCGATTCAATTATCGGTGTTCTCGAGTGACTAATAACTTAGAACCCGGGGCAAATCTGAAATCGGTGAGAGGCAATACTGGATGAAGACTCATAGGAAGCAATGCTGTTCTTTGATATTCTTGAGATACTGGAGGGTAATACTCGAGGAAGATCAAAATAGAGGTTGTGGTGATGTATTGATCTGCAAAAGACAAGGGCTTTAACTTTTTTGAGAAATGAAAACAAGGGAGAATAATATGGTCGGAACCACAATTGCGAATGACCATATCAAAGATATAAGATGAACTTGTCTCAAAGGGTTAATTATTTTTATGAGAAGCTTTCATGAAAAGATATGCACCTTGTCCACAGGCATGAACGCAAAGTTCAAGGTCGACTCCCACTTCTCCAATGCATAACCATTCATTCACTGCTCTATTAAAATGATTTGAGTGTGAAAACCTACCTGGTAAATTACCAGAAGAGTATGACCCGTAAAAACTTTCGGGTTCACACCAATTAAGGAAGGCATAGGTTCAACCCATCGAGGCATCTTAGAAGCATATATCACAAGCTTCAAGAGTAAATATCACCAGCTCGAGAATAGAGCATGGTTAGCCAAATCAGATAATAGGATTTTACTAATGGCATTATGAGAGAAAGAACTACTCGAGGTTTTTGTATGCGAAGGATACTGTCGGATGATAATTCAATAAAGGATCCGACGATCCATAACAAGGCTGATGTGAGCATCGACACACAATCAGAAGAAGAAACAATTCAAAGGCATCGGGGTATAGAATCAATTGACTAATTCAAAGCTCAAATGTAAAGGAATTTTGATTTCTCACCAAGGGAAGCAAACACTCTGATAAGGATGGATAAGTCGAGTAGGCTTAGGGGTACAATCGACGGCAATTTGATTGGTCAAGAACCATCTCCAGTTAAAAATGACGGCTAAGCTGGAAAGATAATATATAAGGATCAACCGATGATTGCGGGCATTTGCAACATATTGAATCAAGGAACTCAAAATGATAATGACAAAGGATGCCGATAAGATTACCAGACTTATGGGATTAATCATAATGCAAGCAAGAATTTCAAGAGCAATAGGCGGTTGAGGATTTTCGAAAGATCGAATGGTATTTCGAAAACCATTGTGAAATGCATGAACAACTGGGGATGAGCGGATACTCGACAAGGTAGTTAGAGTCGGGATTCGGAGTCGGATCGGTTTTCCTTAGACAGAGTCGAGTCGTAAGATCGAGTCGTGGAATCGAGGATTCTACTAGATTTATTCAAATAAGATATTTTGTATGCACACAAGAAATTTATATGGGTTCTATAGAGTTTTGACACTAAATATGGAGCGAAGAACATACACATCAATGCTAGTTGTATTCCACTTCTTTTTATGGCTAACCTACCATGTAGCTCACATGTATGGAACATATATGAGAGGGAAATATATAGAACATCTAAACCTTCAATGCATGAAATTTACTAATGTTCTTTTTAGAGTGCGTGAATAGTCGATCACTTGTTAAACCTTGAAGGGTCTTTCTCTCCTTCTCCGATCAATCTTGAAGCATCCTCCTTTTCACGCCAATTCCATATGTCGATAAGCCTGATCCTCAATTTCGATCCAGGGTTTCTGAGAGCTGGATCAAAGGTGTCTGCGACCGAGCGTTTGGACTTGGGAGGGGAATAAAGGTCCATGAGATATATGAAAAGGGGTTTGGATGATGACATATTATTTTTCTACAACTAAACAAATGGCTTAAATAAGTTAGTAGAATCGGATGTAGTCCATAGCATAGTCGGGATTGTACAGTTTTGTACAAGATTCTATGATTTGAATCGTGACTCAACATGGATTCTACCTGATCCGGATTCATAGTGGGATTTGGATCGACATGCTTCCGTAGGGTCGTGAAGTCGTAGGATTCTAGAAGTCGAATCGGGATTCTGACTAACTTCATACTCGATAAGGGTGAGAAATTATCTGTAGGGGTATTCAGGTGGCAAGGAACTGCAAGGCAGTAGGCACAAAATAATCTCGGAAAAATAGAGAGGATTTAAGGGTATCTTGTAATAACAAGATCAACGGGGAATGATTGTATGAATGGCAAGTGTACGTGGTTATCCATAGGGGTTTTATTGATGAAAGGGAATTGCAAAAGCGATGGCACAAAGTATCGAGAGAACATCGTAGAGTATCTTAGGAATCTTCTGGTGCAGCCGACAATCATCTGTAATAAGGGGCTCTTCGAGTGGATGTGATCACGAGATCCTAAAGTTAGATTTTAGCAAAATCATTTAACCCGAGTAGTAGAGAAATCAGAGTCCTAGTGTAAAGATCGAGGAGTAAAAGATCCTAATACCACCCAAATAGCGACGTGGGCCCGTCAGACACACAACCATGTTAGTAAAAGTTTAGCAATATATAGACTCAACTTCGGCCAAGGAGTGTGGAAGGGGGATTCCTACATGCAGTCGGCTCTGATACCAACTTGTGACGCCCCCAATTTGACCGTACACTAATCATACACGCAAACATGTATGATCGGGATCATGGACTCACGAGAAGATATCACAACACAACTCTACAAATAAAATTAGTCATACAAGCATCATATTACAAGCCAGGGGCCTCGAGGGCTCGAATACAATAGCTCGATCATAGACGAGTCAGCGGAAGCAACAATATCTTAGTACATACATAAGTTAAACAAGTTTGCCTTAAGAAGGCTAGCACAATGTAACATCCCAAAATTCTAAATTTTGGAATGTTATAATAAATAGATAATTTTGATTGATTGTTTGATTGATTGTCTGAAAGTGAGTGAATCTGAAACTTTTTGAAAGTTAAATGAGAGGGAATAAAAGGACTTTCCTAAACTTTCATATTTGCTTTCTGATCTCCATGAATTGAAATTCTTTTCAAATACAAAACCCTTGAGCGAAGATGATATGACTTCTTCCATTTAAATTAAATGAAAGGGAATTTGAAAATAATTGAATTTCGTTTGGAAATATTTCAATTCATAAACTTCATGCAGCTCAATGATTTTCATGAGAGAAGATAAAATGACTTCTTCAAATTATATGAAATATGAGTTGGGAGTTTCAAAGAATTAAATTCAAAGTTCTTTTGAATTTATTTTCAATTTGGAGTTATTTGAGTTTTATTCAAATTATTTTTCTCCAAAAATAAAATATATGGAAATTAGGGTAACATGATTCCCTACAATAGAAAATTGGAGAGAAATAAATTTGAAATCATTTTGATATTTTTAAAATGATTTTTATTGGATTTTATTAGACCAGTAGCACTCTTTGAATTATCTAAATTTGTGTTGATTTTATTTGGCACTATAAAAATGTCCATGTTGTAGAAAATTTTTTCTGCAAATTTTGGTATATTATATGCATATATAAATTTTTTATTTTATCTTTGCTATTCGGTTTTCCTTCTGTTTCTATTTAAAAAAACTGTATGTGCGGCCCATATTTATTTATCGCCTACATGATCAGTATAGTAGCTTCTGGCGCCCCATTGTTTTTTTTCTCTCTTAAATGGGCCAGGCCCAGCCAGCCTTTTCATTTTTAGGCCGAATTTTGTTTAAAAAAAACTGCAGCCGCAGCGTGCGCGCGGCCGGCCGAAGGCCTTTAGCCCACCCGCCTCTTTTCTTCTCTATTTCGTATATTTTTGTCTACGTTTAGTCCCACATTGCCTATTCTTTGACCCCTAAGCCTCTTTTCCTTCCAATAAATATAGACCCATAGAGCCTTCAAAAATCATCCGATTCGGGTTAAATCAATATTTTGGTTTGACTAGATTCATTTAAGAAAATATTTTTCTCCTCTTCGGCGCGACTTCTCGAAGTTGTCTCCTCTCTCCAAAGTTGTCTTTTCTCAGCCTTATAAAGGTATCTTTCTTTGTTTTTTTTCTTCTTATACTTCCGTAGTTTATTATTTTTAGACTAATACGATAGAATAATTAGATTATCAATTAGTCTACGTATTTATACTTTAGACCTTAACCGTAGCTATTTTTCTTTCGTAAAACAGCTTGGCCCTGATTTTTTCAAATAGCCATAATTTTTCACTCGTTTATCCAAATTAGATGAAACCAGCGCCTATAGCTTCGTCTTTTTTTCACCTATCCAGTGAACCTGTCACATCAACTATTTGAAATTTTCAAATTTCAAAATTTGTTTAGATTCATATTCAAACTTCTTTTAAACATAACTTGAGTTTCGTAACTCCGATTTAGTTGATTCTTTTTGCAAATTGAAGCTCTTGACCTAAACTTTCTGATAAGGCCAAATTCACATAATTTTGGTAATGTTAGAAATTGTTTTATGTTGCAAGAGTTATTTGCTTGGTTTTGATGTTTTTCGAACTATCTTCTTCGTTCTTCCCGATCTTCTGAGTGATTGCTTATGTGTGGTTACTACTGCTTGCTCATGATAGATTGAACGGAGTATGACGAGTAGAACTATCAAGAGTTTTGAGTGCGAATCATCTTCATCAATAGTATAGGCAAGTTCACACTTTGATCATACCCCTTTATCACCCAGTTTTTATGCATTAGTTCCAATCTTCAAACATTGCATGGTTAGGATGTCATTAACATGTGGGTTGGGAAGTAGCTGAAGAGGTAGAACCTATTGCCCTGTTACATTCAAACCCTTGGGAGTTACTTATATGAATTGCTTATACTGCTATGCTATGCTCGTAGACGTGGTTTGGGTGAGTGAAATCCATGACAGTTGTGAGATTGTTAATTAATGGTTCAACTTAAGGTGGCAACTTAAATACACATCTGGGTGGATTGAGCCACCTGGAGTACCCAGTGTTGCCTGTATTTTTTGGAAATCCTGGAGTACCCGTGTGATCTTCCTATGGACCGCCACCCAGGCTCAAAGGGATCATAAGACTATTCATGCTAGAAACTTTCGTGTGCAGCCACAAGCTATTATGGGCTCTAGCATAGTTGAGTAAGTTACGTGAAGCTCTTGAAGAGGTGGATCAGCAGGTAGAGGGTTGTAGGTGTGATCTTCCTATGGACCGCCACCCAGGCTCAAATGGATCATAAGACTATTCATGCTAGAAACTTCCGTGTGCAGCCACAAGCTATTATGGGCTCTAGCATAGTTGAGTAAGTTACATGAAGCTCTTGAAGAGGTGGATTAGCAGGTAGATGGTTGTAGGTTTGGTATGGTCTGCCCGGAGTAGAGAGTTAATGTTTCTGAAAGACTGTGTCTCGGTCATCCGTTTCTCAAACACCATGTAGTGCGAGAAATCCAACGGAGGCGATCGAGTCTTGTGGGGAAAAGTGCTCAAACCTCTACAGAGTGTACAAACTAATCATAATTAACCGTGTCCCCGGTTATGGACAATCTTGAGTCTCTGGTACTTGGATTATCCTATTGATCTCATCATGTTGCTTAAATAATTTGTTGGGTTAATGATTATTATTTTGGGATTGAGTTGGAGGAACCTTCTCAATATTTTCAACCAACTTTGTAGTTAAATAAAATATATTCCTTTGCAGTAGGGAAAAATTGGCTTTTCGCAAAAACTATAACCATAGAGCTTTTCCACCAGCCAAATATGCATGTAGTGATAGCCTTTATTCATCATTCTCCTATGGTGTGAATTTGCCAGTACATTCAATGTACTGACCCTTTGTGGCTGCAACGTCTCATGTTGCAGGACTTCTTACGACGAGTAAGTGATACGTTAGGGTTACGATTTCTACACTCGCCTTTGCTGTTGGTGTTGATGGGAATCCACAACCTTTGTTACTTCCGCTATTTGGATTGAGGTAATAGTATTTACGTTATTTTATACATGTGATTTACCTTTGTTATAAATCCTCGAGTACTGTGTGTGTCAGCATACCGATCTAGGGATGACACTTAAGCACAGAGACTTGACCGTCTGAGGTCGGGTCGCTACACACAAACTGGGATACATATCGAAAGAGGCGCATGCCTCTTGCCTGGGATCCTCCTAAACTACTCCTGGTCGTCGTCAGCGGCCTGCACATAGTAGTAAGCACCTCCAGAGTAGTAGGAGACGTCATCAACAGTGGCGTATGGCTCCTGGACTCCAACTTATGGTCGCAACAACTAGGTATAGAAATGGGAAAAGGTGGAGCAAAGCAACCATGAGTACTCATCCAAAGTACTCGCAAGCAAGGAGCTACACTACATATGTATGCATTGGTCTCAAATGGAAAAGAGTAACATATGTGGACTGAACTGCAGAATGCCGGAATAAGAGGTGGATAGCTAGTCCTATCGAAGACTATGCTTCTGGCAACCTCCATCTTGCAGCATGTAGAAGAGAGTAGATGGTAAGTTCACCAAGTATCATCGCGTAGCATAATCCTACCCTGCGATCCTCTCCTCATCGCCCTATTAGAGAGCGATCACCGAGTTGTATATGGCACTTGAAAGGGCGTGTTTTACTAAGTATCCAGTTTTAGTTGTCATAAGGTTGAGGTACAACTCCGGTTCGTCCTTTTACCGAGGGACACGACTATTCGAATAGATAAACGTCCCTGCAGGGGTGCACCACATTTCCCAACACGCTCGATCCCCTTTGGACGGACACACTTTCTTAGGTCATGCCCGGCCTCGGAAGATCAACACATCGCAGCCCCACCTAGGCACGACAGAGAGGTCAGCACGCCGGTCTAAATCCTATGCGTGCAGGGGTCTGGGCCCATCGCCCATTCCACACATGCACGTTGCGTACACGGCCGGTGAGTTTAATATAGGTGATTAATTTTAAAAGATTTAATCATTTTTAGAATTTATTTAATTATTTTAAATCAACATTATCCAGAATAGTATGTGCTGACATCACCATGATGTCAGCATGACGTCAGCAGTCAACAGGGCGTTGATTGGGTCAAACTGACGTGTGGGTCCCGCATGTCATACTCTCTTTATTCTAATTAGGGTTTAACTAATCTAATTACTATTTAATTAAGTAGCACTAGTTAATTAGGTTAATTAAACATAATTAATTAAGTTAATTCATTAATATATTCTTTTTAAATCTTTTTTTATTATATTTTTGTTTGGGCGTGGGCCCCCTTGTCATAGGCCCCAGGGGCCTTAACGGGGCGGGCGCGCTGGCGGGCGACAGGCGCCTAGGCACCAGCCCGATACGGCGCTCGCCCCAACCACCCGCGGGGCGCAGCGCCGGCGGCCAAGCGGGACAACATGGTAGGCGAGGCCGCGGCCGGTGCTGGGAGTAGGGCAGGCGCGGCGGTTGGCGCGACCGGAGATCGGGGGGCGTCGGCGGTAGTGGCAGGGCTGCAGGGCGGTGGTGGTGCCGGCGGAGCTGATAAGCGGTGCCGGGCGAAGCAGAGCAAGGGGAGGCCCCGGGCGGCGGCCCTAGCGGGCACAGACAGACTGCGGGGCATCGAGTAGCGCGGGGTGCGGCGTCGCGCGCGGAGGTGGCCGAAGCAGGCGCAGCAGGCGGCATCGAGCGGGGCGGCTCGCGGCGTAGCAGCAGACTGGGTAGCAGCAGAAGTAGCAGGCAATAGTGCAGCTAGAAGCATGAGTCAGTGGCGGGAGCACCAATAGCGTAGAAGCTACTGGGAATAGGCAGCGGCGGCAGGCACAGGGGGGCCCAACAATAGGCGGTCGTGGGCGGAGCCAGGGCATGCCCTGGGCGCGACGAGCGGAGACGGTGCGCACATGGTGGGGGTCGCGGTGAGCGCGGTCCAAGGCCGGGGTGAGCACAGGCCGGGGTGGAGCTCCGGGTCATGGCGTCCGACGCGTAGGTGGGGGAATACGGCAAGGATTCGAGGCGGGAAAGAAGGGAACATGTGTGGCTCACCGGGAGGAGGTCGAAGGCAAGGTCCGAGGAGCCGGGGTGGCCGGAGACAAGAGGATCGAGGGCGAGGTGCGGCATCCGAAGTTGGGAAAGGAGATGCGGGCTCCCTCGGTGCGGCTTCCCAACCTCAATCCGATGGTGTAGATGACTAAGCAGACGATGGGGGACCCCCTGGAAATCTCATGGCGCCGCGGGGAGACTCTGGTGCATGCGATCGATGACGGCACTCCGAGGGTGGCGTCGGGCTCTTGTTGAGGGGAAAAGAGAGCACGAGGGAGAGGGAGAAGCGAGTTAGGGTTTTGCCTAGGTTGTCGGGGGAGGACTTGTATTCGTCAGGGAGGCGAGGGATCGCTGGCACATGGTCGGGGAGCCATGGATGGCCGCCACGATCCCCTGCCTCCCACTGTAGCGGGAGGTAGAAGGATATGTGGAGGTGGATCGGGATGTGTGTTTAGTTAGATGGGCCAAGTGCCCATAGGTTAGGTTTGTTTTTATATCCTTTTTTCCTTTTCCTTTTCTGTTTTCCCTTTATTTCTCTACCGTTTTCATTTAAAGTTTCTTTTATTCTTGTTTTATAAAATACCAAGTTATCACCTAAATTAGTATTACTAATTATCCCACTGCCATAATTATTTTGGCACACTACTAATTTAGTTATATTATTATAACTTTATAAAAGGACATTAAATTAATTGTTTTACCCTCAGATTTGGTTATTTTAGTGCATTTAAATATTATAAGAAATGTTGGTTTCCCCACCATTATTTTTCATGAATTATTTTTCACATTTAGAACACTTTAGTTTTGACATTTGAAAACTTTTATTATTTGACTTCATTTTAAATTTGAATTTTGAATGAGTTTTGAATCAACGCAGTGATTAACAATAGTAATCATGGTGACATGGCATCATTACCAGAGGTTTACTGTAGCTTAATTATCCAGGCGTCACATATATTTTAGTTGCTGTTGATGACGTTACTAAGTCGGTAGAAGCTATTCCAACTAGTACTGCTGATCATAACACCTCTATTAAGATGCTTAAAGAATTTATTTTTCCGAGGTTTGGAGTCCCTAGATACTTAATGACCGATGGTGGTTCACACTTTATTCATGGTGCTTTTCATAAAATGCTCGCTAAGTATGATATTAATCATAGAATTGCATCCCCATATCACCCACAGTCTAGTGGTGAAGTAGAATTGAGTAATAGAGAGCTTAAATTAATTTTGCAAAAGACTGTTAATAGATCTAGAAAGAATTGGTTCAAGAAACTTGATGATGCATATGGGCCTATAGAACTGCATATAAAAATCCTATGGGTATGTCTCCGTATAAAATGGTTTATGGAAAAGCATGTCACTTACCTCTCGAACTAGAACATAAGGCATATTGGGCCAGTAAAGACCTCAATTATGATTTCAAACTTGCTGGTGAGAAGAGACTATTTGACATTAGCTCACTTGATGAATGGAGAACCCAGGCTTATGAGACTGCCAAGCTGTTTAAAGAAAAGGTTAAAAGATGGCATGACAAAAGGATACAAAAATGTGAGTTTAATATAGGTGATTATGTATTGTTATACAACTCTCGTTTAAGATTTTTTGCAGGAAAACTCCTCTCTAAATGGGAAGGTCCTTATGTTATCGAGGAGGTCTATCGTTCCGGTGCCATAAAAATCAACAACTTCGAAGGCACAAATCCGAGGGTGGTGAACGGTCAAAGAATCAAACATTATATCTCAGGTAATCCTATAAATGTTGAAACTAATGTTATTGAAACCGTAACCCCAGAGGAGTATATAAGGGACATCTTCCAGAATGTTTCAGCCTCCGGAAAGGAAAATGTATGTGGTACGGTAAGTAAACAGACTCCAAAATAGTTCTAATAGCAATTTTTCTCCATTTTGGAATATTTAAGAAAATAGGAAAATAAGAAGCAGTCCGGAAAGGACACGAGGCTTCCACGAGGGTGGAGGGCGCGCCCTACCCCCTGGGCGCGCCCCCTGCCTCGTGGGCACCTTGTGTGCCCTCCGGACTATGTTTTCTTGCATGACACTTCTTTTGGTCGGTAAAAATTCATTATATAATCTCCCGAAGGTTTTGACCACCGTACCACGCAAATATCTCCTATCTTTCTTTCGAGCTGTTTTTCTGATAGATCTAGATAGTCATGATGTCTTTAAGGGCCCCCAAGGACAAGTTTTTCGAGAGGGTCATCAACCCCTACCTCGCGGAGGTGCTGCAACACCCTCAAACCATTGAGTTGCGTGAGGGGTTGCTGCAAATCCATGATGTTGAGGGACCAAGGAGGATCGGAAGCGTGGAGACAAGACTCGAAGCAATGGAGCAACAAGTTTTCAAGTGGCAGGGGATGGTGGAACGTAGACTCGACGCCAACCACATGATTATCGCGGAGTTCACCAACAAGCACAAGTTGGATGCCAAGGACATTGGGGAGACCATGTTCAAGCTTCATGAGAAAATCGAGCACCTCCAAGCCCAGGTATATGACCTGCAAAACCAAAACTGTGAGTATGAATATAGATTCAAGAGGGTGAGTCTGGCTGCAGATTCGAGGATCCTGGAGACTCGATCCTCCTTCTATGATGGTGAGCCTATGCCTTGGAAGATGGACGACAAGCCTACATCATCAACAACTCCATCATCACTACCACCAAAGGAGCACTATGTATCGGGTATGGGCACTCCCCTTGGCAACTACCAAGCTTGGGGGAGGTGCCCCGGTATAATATCACCATCACACCTTTATCTTTACCTTTTTCTTAGTTTGATCCTTTTGGTTATATCTTGATCTAGTAGAATAAAGTTTTAGTATGATTTAGTTTTGAGTTTTGCTTTATGATCCTTCTATGTAATCGAATCCATGAGCAATATATAATAAAGATTAGTTTGGAGTCAAGGGCTTGGTTATCTTTCTATGATCTTGAGGGAATATAAGTAAGAATAAAAAGACATAAAGAGATTATATTGATCTTATGGAGAGTAATGACTTCACATATAAAGAGTATGATGAATGAAAGTTGTTGAGAGTTGACAAACATAGTTTTGGTCATTGTTGCAATTAATATGAAGTAATAAAGAAAGAGAGGTTTTCACATATAAATATACTATCTTGGACATCTTTTATGATTGTGAACACTCATTAAAATATGACATGCTAAAAAGTTGATGTTGGACAAGGAAGACAACATAATGGGTTATGTTTTCTTACATCCGAAATAAATTATATTGTCATGGATCATCTAACATGTTGAGCTTGCCTTTCCCTCTCATGCTAGCCGAATTCTTTGCACCAAGTGGAGATACTACTTGTTCTTCCAAATATCCTTAAAACCAGTTTTGCCATGAGAGTCCACCATATCTACCTATGGATTGAGTAAGATCCTTCAAGTAAGTTGTCATTGTTGCAAGCAATAAAAATTGCTCTCTAAATATGTATGATTTATTAGAGTGGAGAAAATAAGATTTATACGATCTTGTGACGTGGAAGAAATAAAAGCGACGGACTGCGTAATAAAGGTCCATATCACAAGTGGCAATATAAAGTGATGTTCTTTTGCATTAAGATTTCATGCATCCAACCTTAAAAACACATGCCAACCTCTGCTTCTGTCTGCGAAGGGCCTATCTTCTATACTTGTCTTGTACTTTATATAAGAGTCATGGTGATCTTCACCTTTCCTTTTTTACATTTTATCCTTTCGCATGCACTCTTTGTTGGGAAGATCCTGATATATATAGCTAATTGGATGTGAGTTTTCATGAACTATTATTGTTGACATAACCCTTGAGGTAAAAGGTTGGGAGGCAAAACTATAAGCCCCTATCTTTCTCTGTGTCCGATTAAAACTTCATACCCATAAGTATTGCGTGAGTGGTAGCAATTGTGAAAGACTAAATGATAGTTGAGTATGTGGACTTGCTGAAAATCTCTTATATTGACTCTTTCTGATGTTATGACAAAATTGCAATTTCTTCAGCGACTGAGATTATAGTTTGTTAGTTTTCAATGAAGTTTCTGATTCATACTTGAAATTGTGAATGAATTGTTACTTTAACATAAGAAATCATATGACAATATATATATATATATGTTGCTATTCTAAGAATGATCATGATGCCCTCATGTCCGTATTTTCTTTTATCGAGACCTCTGTCTCTAAACATGTGGACATATTTTTCAATATCGGCTTCCGCTCGAGGACAAGCGAGGTCTAAGCTTGGGGGAGTTGATACGTCCATTTTGCATCATGCTTTTATATCAATATTTATTGCATTATGGGCTGTTATTACACATTATGTGTTGGAGTAATGGGCCACGGGTAGCCTAACCCGAGCCCCCGAGCCTTTCAAGACAACGGGGCCGGCTGCGCCCCTCAAAGACGTCAAGATAAAGACTCCGCCTTCTGGCGGCCGGTTGGCCAAGCGGCCGACTGGTCGAAGGCGGTCGAATTCCGGAGGGCGGCATCCCGATGGGCCGACTCCTAGAGAGCGGCCTCCAGAGAGGCCGGCTCCTAGCAGTTGGCCCGTGGTGCCCTCAAAGTCTGCGCCCTCAACAAAGAGACAAGACAAGGTACGGCTACAGTGCAAGCCTTCCCCTCGAATCCACGGACGGGCGTGGCCACAGTGCCCCGTACAGGCGGAGATCTCCGCATGACGCGGCACTGTTGCCTCTCCCCCCATACGTCACACCTGACAGGCGGAGTCCTGTTCCCACGAAGGCCTGTCAAGTATGGCTTGCAGACGACGGGCCCTACCTGGCAGCCAGAGCCCTGAGGACGGAGGAGGCTGGGGCAGCCGGACCTCGGAGGAGCCGGCTACCAGCAAGCGGCCAATCATTCCCTCAGGCCCCATACGCCATCAACCAGATGAGACACGGAGTGGCAACAGTGATCGCCCACCAGGCGGCGGGACTGTAGCCACACTTCCCCGACCAAGCCTGCGTCATTAGCGTTACGACTACAGTGGTCAGCAGCCGGTAAGACCCGCAAGCGGCGGGAGCGGCTTGTCGGCTCCGTACCAGACCAGACGGCGGGGCCCACCAGGCGGCGGGCCCCAGCTGTCGGCAAAGAGGCCGATGACCAGAGAGAATGACAACCGGGCCCTATGCCCGGCCAGATTACCATTATACCCCTGGGGGTAGGCCTATATAAACCCCCCAGGGCACCCATGCAAAGGGTTTGACCCTGTCAGGACTAGACTCATACCTAGAGGAGGAGAGAGCGAGCCTGCCTTCTTCCACCTCAAGCAAACAGCTCGAGGAGCACCATTGTACCATTACACATTAGTGATCATGCGGAGACCCCGTAGAGCAGGACTAGGGGTGTTATCTCCTAGGAGAGCCTCGAACCTGGGTAAAGTACGCCGGTGTTCGTGTCTACGCCTCATCTCGCTTCCAGGCACCGGCGACGTTCTACTCACTCGCACCATGATAAGCCTTCCTTTGGCATATGTCGCACCCAACCCCCGACATTTGGCGCCCACCGTGGGGCAAGGTGCACTGTCTCTCGGAGACGTGTTCTGGATGGGAACCTTGTTCCTTCCTGGCGAGTGCAGCCAGCCCGGCACGCCGGACGGCGTCTGCACCGAGGCGTTGCACGGTGCGGAGATCGCCTGCGTAGCAAGCTGCCTCGCCGGTCTTGTTGGCGAGATTGGCCTCTCTAACAAGCCCGCATCCGACGTGGGCACCAATGGCCCCGAAGGCCGCCTTGTGGGCCTCCTCGATCAGCTCCACGTCACCAGCAAGCCTGCTGCTGACTTGGAGTCGGTTGGCTCCACCGACCCGATGTTGGTCGACTCCGACACAGCTTCGCTCGACATGTTCCCCTCCAATGTGGTGGTCAACGATGAGCCACTTCCTCGCGCGGACAGCGGTGGCAGCAGGATCACAGAGGTGCTCGTGATCAGCCACGGCGAGCACTCTGGCGGGGCCGGTCAGGACCCGTTGCATAAGCAATGCAAGACTTGGCTACGCCAATCCCGGAAGACGCCGATGCCGAGATGCTGGAAGCGCACCGCGTCCAGCTTGTCGAGACGCCAGCCGGCTGGCTAGCATGAGACGCCTTTCGGAGGCCTACTAGCGGGAGATGGACCGTGCTGTAGGCGGCATTCCAGCTCCTGGTGGGCCTAGCCGCGTTGGCTTGATCAGGCAGCGTGGCACGGTCATCACTAGCATGTTCGGGACAGACCGCCCCGTCTATGCCACGCCTGCAGAGAACATACAAGCTGCCCAGGCGGCAGCAGACGAGCTAGACAAGCTCGAGGGCGACAAGCGTCGCCACATGACAGAGCGAGTTCAGTAGTTCCTTGACGCGGCCGCTCAGCAGCAAGATGCCGGGTGCCGCACTGAAGCACCCAACCGGCAAAACGACGACCCACCACCTCGCCGAGACCAAGGCGTGACATCCCGGACGCCGACTGGTGGCGTCCATGATATAAGAGACGAGGAGCCGGCTGGCAGCCACAGCCGGCCTCACATCACCATCGAGCGCGACCAAGACGGCCGCCCAATGGTAGTGCGATGGCGAGACGACTGCCCGCCGCCTCCTCCCCGCAGGGAGAGGCGCATCTCCCCGCCGCCTGTTGACCACCCAACACTCGGCGACCGCCTTGGCCGTCGAGAAGGAATCAGAGAAAACGATGCCCGCCACCAGATCGACTGCCTTAATCGGTCCCTGGCGCTAGAAGAGGAAGACGAGCTGGGTCCGCCTTGTTTTGGCCCCCGCATCCGAGATGAGCCCTTTCCCAAAGGGTTCACTCTCCCAAGAGATACCCCCAAGTACACCGGCTCCTTGAAGCCGGAGGACTGGCTGGTCGACTACTCCATAGCCGTTAGCATCGCCAACGGCAACAAGCGCGTGGCCATGAAGTACGTCCCCCTCATGCTCCAGGGCACAGCCCGGACATGGCTGAACAGCCTAAAGGCCCACAACGTCAACAGCTGGGTTGACTTTACTGAAGCATTCATCCGCAACTTCACCAG
Organism: Triticum urartu; assembly: GCF_056163025.1. Taxonomy (NCBI): domain Eukaryota; kingdom Viridiplantae; phylum Streptophyta; class Magnoliopsida; order Poales; family Poaceae; genus Triticum; species Triticum urartu. Next base: position 334,771,367 of record NC_141876.1, read on the forward strand.
CATGTACAAGTGGCCGCCCAAGCCTCACCAGCTCTCCCTGTGCGTCCAAGGCCCTAATGAGTCGACCCGCGACTATCTCACATGCTGGGCCGAGCTGCGCAAGTCTTGCGAGGGCATGCGCGAGGTGCAAGCCATCGAGTACTTCATTGCTGGGTGCCGAGAGGGCACCATCCTCAAGCACCGGCTCCTCTGCGATGAGCCAGCAACCCTTGATGAGCTGCTAATCATAGCAGACAAGTACGCCACAGCCGACTCCTCCATGAAGGCGGAAATTCAAGTCAACGCGTCGGGCAAGGTGGCTGCCCAAGCCCCTCGGACCCCGGCCGATGACGCCAGTTGGCGGCAGCAGTCAAACGACAGCAAGCGCAAGGCCGTGCAGCTGGTTTCCACAAGCCGGTAGGTGGCGACAGTTGAAGATCGACAACCAGAAGGGCAGCCTCATCCCAAGCGTCAGAAGGGCGGCAAGCCTAACTGGCTGCCCGCCTTCTCGTATGAGCAAACTCTTGATGCCCCCTACAAGTTCCACAACGGTGGGAAGCCATCCAATCACACCACTCGAAAGTGCCATTGGCTCACCAGGATTGCCAAGGGTGACGGACTCCAGCCCGCTCCCCCTGTCGGCCCGCCGCCTCCTCCCCCGCAGCAGCCGGCGGCTCGGCCAATCGGCGCCGTGCAAGATGATTATCCCGAGGAGCATGGGGCCTACGTCGTGTTCACCAGCGTGGCCAACGATAGGCGCAGCAGGCGGCATCAGTGGTTGGAAGTGAATGCAGTAGCATCAGAGACCCCTGAGTTCATGCATTGGTCAGAGAAACCCATTAGCTGGACCAGAGCTGACCACCCGGAAGTGATGCCAAGCCCCGACTCCTATGCCTTGGTGCTGGACACCACGTTTGCCATAGAGAGGTGGGCTGCCCATTTTTCCCGAGTCTTGATAGATGGCGGGAGCAACATCAACATTATGTACAAGGATACCATGGAGAAATTGGGAATCAAGCAAAGACACCTTCAGCCCAGTCGGATTGTTTTCCATGGCATAGTTCCTGGCCTTTCCTGCTCACCAATCGGCAAGACTCAGATAGATGTGCTCTTCGGGGACAAAACTCATTTCCGCCGAGAGCCAGTCTGGTTTGAGGTGGTGGACCTTGAGAGCCCTTTCATGCACTGCTTGACCGGCCTACCTTGGCCAAGTTCATGGCAGTCCCCACTATGCTTACCTAAAGATGAAGATGCCAAGTTCTAAGGGAATCCTGACTGTAGCAGGAGACCACAAGAAGTCGTCGCCTGTGCGGCGGAGAGCAGCCGGTTAGCCGAGTCCCTCGTGATCATAGCAGAGAAACAGCTCCTTGACCGGGTGGTGGCAATGGCAGGCAAGCAGCCGGAAATGTCACCTGACCCCAAGGAGTCGGAAGCCGAGGGCTCGTTCAAACCGGCCAAAGAAACAAAGAAGATACCTTTGGACCCGGAGCACCTGTAGAGGTATGCTGTCATTGGCGCAAACCTTGACAGTAAATAGGAAGGCGAGCTCGTCGATTTCCTCCGTGAGAATCGGGACATCTTCGCATGGTCCCTCAAAGACATGCCAGGTGTATTGAAGGATTTCGCCGAGCACAAGTTACACGTCCGATCTGATGCCAAGCCATTCTGGCAGCCCTTGCACCGCCTATCAGAAGAGAAAAGAAGAGTTGTTGGAGAAGAGATAGCCCGGCTCCTGGCAGCCGGCTTCATCATGGAGGTTTTCTTTCCAGAATGGTTAGCCAATCAAGTCCTAGTGTTGAAGAAGAACAAGCAGTGGCGCATGTGCATTGATTATACCATCCTCAACAAAGCATGCCCCAAAGATCCATTTGCTCTGCCCAGAATCGACCAAGTGGTCGACTCTACAGCCGGATGCGAGTTTTTGAGTTTTTTGGATGCATACTCCGGGTATCACCAGATCAAGCTGGACCCGGCCGACGGGATGAAGATCGCCTTCATCACGCCATTTGAAGCCTTCTGCTACCTGACCATGACGTTCGTCTTGAGAAATGCCGGCGCCACCTTTCAGCGTTGCATGCAGAAGTGTCTCCTCAAACAACTCAGCAGAAACACTCATGTCTATGTGGACGATGTGGTGGTGAAGACAGAGAGGAGTGGGACGCTACTGGAGGATCTCAGGGAGACTTTCGAGAACTTGCGCCGATTTTAGATCAAGCTCAACCCAGAGAAGTGTGTCTTTGGGGTACCAACCGGACAGCTTCTTGGCTTTCTGGTCTCAGAGCGAGGCATAGAGTGCAACCCCGTGAAGATCAAGGCCATCGAAAGGATGGAAGTACCCACCCGACTGCTGGATGTGCAAAACTTTACCGACTGCTTGGCGTCTATTAGCCGTTTCATCAGTCGGCTGGGCGAGAAGGCTCTTCCCCTGTACCAGCTCATGAAGAAGACCACCTTTTTCGAGTGGAATGACAAGGCGGATGAAGCTTTTCTCCAGCTCAAGAAGATGTTGACCACCCCGCCTGTCTTGGCGGCCCCGACTCCTAAGGAACCAATGCTCCTCTACATTGCCGCTACTAGTCGGGTATTTAGCACAGTCATAGTGGTGGAACAGAAAGAAGAAGGCAAAGCCCTACCAGTCCAGATGCCGGTGTATTACCTAAGCGAAGTACTGTCCACCTCCAAGTAGAACTACCCCCACTATCAGAAGATGTGTTATGGCGTGCAATTTGCTACCAAGAGACTGAAGCCATACTTCCAAGAGCACCCAATCACTATGGTTTGCACAGCTCCACTTGCTGAGATTATTGGAAGTCGAGATGCCTCGGGCTGAGTGGCCAAGTGGGCCATAGATTTGGCCCCCTACACCATCTACTACCAGCCTCGCACTGCCATCAAGTCACAAGCATTGGCCGACTTCCTCGTCGACTGGGCCGAGACCCAGTACTTGCCACCAACGCCAGATTCCACCCATTGGCGGATGCATTTTGATGGTTCAAAAATGCGCACCGGTTTGGGAGCCGGCGTCGTTCTCACCTTCCCCAAGGGCGACAAGCTCAGATATGCATTGCAAATTCACTTTTCTGCCTCCAACAATGTTGATGAATATGAAGCACTCATTCATGGGCTCCGGCTTGCCAAGGAACTCGGCATTCGCCGGATCCTGTGTTACGGAGACTCCAATTTGGTGGTTCAGCAGTCATCAGGCGACTGGGACGCCAAGGATGCAAATATGGCCAGCTACCGCTTTCTCATACAGAAACTCAGTGGATACTTCGAAGGGTGTGAGTTCCTTCATGTGCCAAGAAATGACAATGAGCAAGCCGACGCCTTGGCACGAATCGGCTCCACCCGGCAAGCAATACCAACCGGCGTTGCCTTGCAATGACTCCTCAAGCCATCACCAGAGTTAGATTCCATATTTGTGCTGGCTCCTCCTGAAGCAGTCAGATCCGACTTGAGAGCCCCACCAGCCGTCACGAGAACTTCGGCGGACAACCCGGGGACTGCAGCAGTCGGGCCGGGGACTTCATCAACTCAGCAAGCGGCGGCCGACTCCAACCCATCGCCTCCCAGCCCAGCCGCCCTCGTACAAATGGCAGTCCTGGCAGTCAACGAAATTGCAGCACCTTCATGGGCCCAGCCCATCCTCAATTTTTTGGTGATAAAAGAGGTGCCAACCAACGAGATCTTGGCCCGGCAAGTGCAACGCCGGGCGACAGCATATACCATAGTCAACAGAGAGCTTGTAAAGCGCAGTATCACTGGTGTTTACCAGCGCTGCGTCGAGCCTGAGCAAGGCCAGGCAATCCTCAAAGATATCCATCAGGGCGAGTGTGGTCACCACGCGGCCTCAAGGGCTCTGGTGGCCAAGGCTTTCCGCCATGGTTTTTTTTGGCCAATTGCCCTAGAAGATGCCAAGGACTTGGTCCAGAAATGCAAAGGATGCCAGAAGTTTCGTTCAAAGCCTTACCAGCCGGCTTCTGCACTCAAGACTATTCCGATCGCCTGGCCCTTTGCCATCTGGGGCCTGGATATGGTGGGACCATTCAAGACAGCAAGAGGTGGCTTGACTCATCTGCTTGTCGCGGTGGACAAGTTCACCAAGTGGATAGAAGCAAAACCAATCAAGAAGTTGAATGGTCGGACTGCTGTGACTTTCATCTCCTGCATCACCATCCGATACGGCATACCACATAGCATCATCACTGACAATGGCACGATCTTCGCCTAAGGTGCCTTGGCCTGTTTCTACGCGATGCAGGGCATCCGACTGGACCTAGCGTCCGTTGCCCATCTGTAGTCAAACGGCCAGGTGGAGCGAGCAAACGGCCTCATTTTATCCGGCATCAAGCCCCGACTGGTCGAGCCTCTGGAGCGGCCAGTCGGCTGTTGGCTCGACGAGCTTCCGGTCGTCCTCTGGAGCCTGTGCACAACTCCGAACAAGTCAACCGGCTTTACGCCTTTCTTTCTCGTCTACGATGCCGAAGCCATCATCCCGACGGACATAGAATTCGACTCCCCTCGAGTCACCATGTACACCGAAGAGGAGGCAGAAGAAGCACGACAAGACGGCGTCGATCTGCTGGAAGAGGGCCGGCTGTTGGCACTCAGCCGGTCCACCATCTACCAGCAGAGCCTGCGCCGATACTACAACCGAAAGGTCAAGCCAAGATCCTTCCAAGAAGGAGACCTTGTGCTCCGGCTGATCCAGCGAACAGCTGGCCAACACAAGCTCTCGGCACCTTGGGAAGGCCCCTTCATCATCAGCAAGAAGTTGGGTAATGACTCCTACTACCTCATCGACTCTCGGAAGTCTCGAGCATGCAAAAGAGACGACTCTGGCAGGGAGACGGAGCGTCCGGGGAATGTGAATCTCCTTCGAAGGTTTTACAGTTAAAAAGCAGTATGTATGACGCCGACTTTTGTATTAAGTACAAAGACTCCGGGTTCCCCGAGTAGAGCTCGGGGACTGCCCTTCTTTATCCATAAAACAAGTATTACGTCTATCATTTATGTCATTTCATTAATCTGTCTGGCACCGGGTTTGACCAGTCGACCCGTGGACTTGCCGCCTTGTACTATGAGATGCTTCCTGCAGCCGGACAAGTAGTGTGTTGGCACCCTAGCTTTCTCCTGCTAGAGGCCGCAGCCTGCAGAGCAGCTGTTTGGTCGGCAGGAGTCAAGGCGAAAAGGGCGCCTGCATGAAAAATGGCTAAGGACTTAAGGCATTTACATAGTCCAAGCCGGCTTCTCGCCTCGCCAACCGGTTGCCGAGCAACCGGCCAGCCGGGTTCTACTTAACTTGCCAAGAAAACTCTAGCCGTCCAAGTACTTGCCTTCCCAAAAGTGGCTAAGTACTTGACCCAGCCATAGTCTGCAGAGCGGCTGTTCGGCTGGCAAGACGGCAACCAAGGGAATGCGGCAAAGGAAAAAGGCCAAAAGAGTAGAAGGCAAGGAAAGGTAGAACTCGGATAAAATATTTACACATCAAAGGCCCTTGGCTGACATCCAACATAAGTTCCAAATACACCCCGCGGGTGGAATTGTGCGAAGCTAACAAAGTTCGTTGAGACTAATAAACAGGGAGAAATAAAAAAGTAAAGTGGCAGCCTAGGGATCGGCAGACGGGTTCGACGGAGTGGTGGAGTCGGTGGCGCCGTCTGGTCAAGCGGCCGGCTGGTTGGTCCCCGCTTGGTCACCTCCAGCGGTAGCCGGCTCATTCAGGTGCGGGTCGTTGCTGTAGGTGCGGTCGAGTTGGGGCTGGCCGTCTGCTCCGACCTCTGGCGCCTGCTCTTCGCCTTCCTCCTCCTCGTCGTCTTCTCCCTCGTCACTGGAGTCGATCACCTCAGCCGAGTCCTCGCCCTCCTCCGGGTTTAGCCCAAACCACTCTAGCGGCGCCTCGGTGCCGTCCTCAGCCGGCTCCGGGAAGAAGACTCTGGTGTTGGTGTACTCGGCGATGGCCGCCGCTCGCTTGACGAGTTCGCCCTCCACTGCCACCAGCTCCTCCTGGGCCTCCTGTCGAAACATGGTCAACTGGGCTAGATCTAGCCCAGAGTACCATGCATTGACGAACTCCAAGGCCCAGCGCGCTCTGGCCCGGGCCAAGGAGCCCTTCCACGCCTCAAGGCGGCTAGCCGCCACCTCCAGCCAGTCGGCAGTCCGGCTGGGGGTGCGCGGGGCCGGCCTGTCGGGCCACAAGGCGGCGATCGCCTGGGCGCCGACAAGCTGAAGGTGGCGTAGCATCCGATGAGTCGGCCGATGACGGGCCTGGATGTTGAGAAGCTGCTCGCGAAGGGTGCGAGGGGCATTGGCGGCATCCTCTCGCCTTCTGCCCTTTGTTCTTCACGGTCGGCCTCGATAGCCTGGTTGGTGGCACGAGAGAGGACTAAGCAAAAGAGTCAGAACAAAAAGAGAAAGAGGCCGGCTTGGCTAGAGGCCAGCGACTTAAAAGAAATGTAAAGAAGGACGCCTACCGTCAACCATATCCTCGATTTCGCCAAAGCCGGCCGTCAGCATCGCCTCCTTGTCGGTCCAGGCGGAACGTTCGATCTCGAACTCGGCAAGAAGACCCGCCTCCTTGTCCTCCGCCTCCTTCTGGGCCTTCTGGAGAAGCTTTGCCTGCTCCGCCAGCTGCGTGGCCAGCCGGTCACGTTCTTCAGCCAGCTTGCTGCAGTCCGCCTCTTTGGCATGCAGCGCGGCGTTGGCTTCGCCCAGTTGCTGTTGAAGGATGGCGTTGGCCTCTGCAAAATCAGAAAAAGAAGGAAACGACAACAATCAGCAAAGAAAGATGTAGCGCCAGGAAGATCTGGCCTGACTGCTTAGCAGTCGGCACGGATCTCGGGGACTACAGCCCGCGGGTGCGCCAGCACGCCCCCGCAGAAAGAGGATGACTTACTCCGGCTCTCCGACAAGTCGGCGGCGCGTTGATCCAACTCCTAGATTCTGGAGTTGAAGGCGGCCGCGTGGAGGTTATGATAGTCTTGCAGCAAATATATTAGTACTCGGAGCTTGCTAGTTAGAGTTCCGGGCCGCCTGCTCAGCAGCCGGCCCCGAACTCGGGAACTACACCCAGTGGGTGCGCTGGCGCGCCCCCACGAAGCAATACAAAAATTGAAAATAAAGGAGCAAGAGGTATACCCAGATGGCCTCTCGCGACTCCAGGAACGCCTTGTTGCAGCGCTTGAGAGCATCGGCCTCGGCGCGGAGTTTGGCTTGGACCTCCAGGACCGCCTTGTTCAGGTGGGTCGTCCCGCCTCCCCGCGCCCATCCAGTGGGCGCGGCGCTGGTCGCCTCGGTGTCCAGGATGGAGGAGCTCGCGGGGCCGACCTCCAGTGGGCGTGGCGCCGAGGCCGCCTTCGCAGGCCGGCGGCGCAATGGTGTGCGGGCCCCGGGAGTCAGGCCCATCACCATCTCATTTCCGGTCGGTGTCACCGGTGGGTCGGCCGGCTGCTTATCTCGCGCCTCCTCAGAAGGTGGTGGAAGGGGCACGATCACATCCGGAATGGCGGCGTCGCCGCCCTCCCTATCCATGGTAGGGTGCTCGCCGCCGGTTTGCCCAGTCTACGCCATGAACTTCGGTGGCGGCGGCACAGAGTTCAGGGGGACGACGAACGTCGCTGACTGACAGCGCACGGCTTCCTCAGCCTGCTTCTTCGCCGCATCGGCGGCCTCGGCCTCCGCCAGCTTCCTCAGGGCGGTGGCCTCCGCCCTGTCCGCCTCCGCCTTCTCCAGGCGGGCGGCGTCCTCGCGCGCCTCCCGCGCGTTCCGCTCCGTCGCCTCCCGGAGGTCAGCGGCCGGATCGATCTACCGGGTGGTGGTGGAGGTCTCCACCGACCCCACAATGGAGGCGGCGGCCGACTTCTCAAAAGTGAGCGGGGCCCTAAATCAAGGGGAACGAAGTAGAGAAGACTCAGATGAGATCGTCAAGAAAGGAGAAAGTACGAAGGAAGTCAGAACTTACGCAGAAACCAGCGGCGGCGTCTTCACCACCTTGCGAAAGCGGTCGGCTTTCGTGGCCGCTTCGTCCCGCTTGGTTGCCGCAGCCGAGCCCGTAGGTTTCTTCGGCCGGCTGCCAAATAGGCTCGGCACGGCTCTGCGCTTATGCGCGCTGCCTCGGGCTGCCGGCGCGCGAGACGAGCTCGCGCCCTGCTGGTCGGAGCCCGACTGGCGGCGCGGGATGACTTCCCCCGCGTCGTCATCTGGACAGTCCTCGAGGCTGGCTCCGAGCCTTGAGCCACCTGCAGCGCCGGTTCCTCCCTCGGCGTCGTCCTCCAAGGCCGTCGCCCCCAAGTCGGGGTCATCTACGTTGCTCTCTGCTCGGTCGGGGAGAAATCGACGCTCCAGCCCTGCGGCGCCGGCTGCCGGCTGGAGGAGGGCGCTCTGTCCAAAGAGCCGGCTAGTCAGATTAGACAAATGGAACCCGACAAAGAGGAAGAAAAATAGAAGGAAGGGAAAATTACCATAGGCGGGGGGTTGGCACGGGAATACGGCTCCTTGCCAAACTGCCACTCCTCCGTGAGCTTGCAGTTCGCAAGGTAGTTCACCATGTGAGCTACCTCTGCGTGAGGCATCTCTTTGGTGCACAGCCGGCTCGGATCCCGACGACCGCTCATCTGACTTATCATGTGAGGGCGGCCCTAGAGCAGGAGCACCCGGTGCGCCACGAAGGCGGACAGCAAGTCAGACCCGGTCAGGCCCTCCGACTATACCATCACCCGGAGCCGTGCGACGGCAGCGGCTCCAGAATGCGACATCGTCTTGGACCGGTACGACCAGTTAGGCCGCTTCCCAGTCGGCGCGCCGGCAACGTAAGCCAGAAGGTTGACCCAGTCACCCTCCGCGAAGATGCTCTTCCTGTAAAAGTACGACTGTTGCCACAACTTCACCGATTGGATTAGCAGGATGGAACGAAATGGATTGTCGGCCCCCGGCCTCCGCACCGTGATGAAGTCGCCGCACTGAGCCGACACCCCCGCGAAGACGGTGCCGAGCTTGGAGTAGAAGAACTCCCCCGAGAGCTCGATGGTGGGGAGGACGCCGAGGTAGCCTTCGCACAAGGTGACAAAGGCGGACGGCAGCACCATCATGTTCGGGATGAGGTGGTGCGGCTGGAGATTGTAGAATTTGAGGAAGGCTCAGAGAAAGCCACTCGCCGGTAGGCCGAGGCCGCATAGGCAGTGCGAGCGGAAGATGACCCGCTCGCCCTCCTCTGGCGCCGGCGATATCTCCCCCTTCGGCGCGAGACGAACCCCCACGTAATCCGCGCGGGGCAGCCGCCGCGTCTGGCGGAGGAAGTCGATGTGGTCCTCGTGAACTATGGAGCCATCCCAGGCTCCGGCGCGCGCCATGAGGGCGAGGGGCTGACGAACGAGATTGATGGAGACAAGCTGCGGCGGCGCTTCGGCAAAGCTGGGGCACTACGGCAAGGAGAAGGAGAAGTGGAAGAAAGAGTGGGGTGGAGGGGCGCGTGTGCGTTCCCGCTTCCTCTCCTCCCCCTACTTATAGCCTACGGGCTATGAAGCCGAGGGGGTGGGCGTGGGAACGTGGGATCAACTATGCCCACGACCCCACTCCCCCACCTTTACCGCGCGAATATTGCGCGCATTAACTCCACGGAGAAGCCCAACCGCCTACCTCAGCCGCCGCGGATCCGCTTGCTGTCCGAGGCCCGATGGTGCTGGGGCCGGCCTGCGGTCGCGTCCCATCATGCCTGTGGGCTGGCAGGCCGACCCGGTCAGCCAGCGCCACGTGGCATGCCCGCAACAGACGACAGGCAGAGAAGCTTATCAAGCACGCCGCCTGATTTCCACCAACGCATTCAAAATCCCAGAAGGATTCAACTAGACGCAACCGATTCCCGCCGGCCGGCTCCTCATGAGTCGGACGGAGCTTCCTTCAGGGCACCCAGAAGAGGAAACAATTGAGGCTCCCTGGCTCCTCAACCGTGGCCCCTCACCATCTTCCGGGACTACTGTCGGAGTAATGGGCCACGGGTAGCCTAACCCGAGCCCCCGAGCCTTTCAAGACAACAGGGCCAGCTGCGCCCCTCAAAGACGTCAAGATAAAGACTCCGCCTTCTGGCGGCTGGTTGGCCAAGCGGCCGACTGGTCGAAGGCGGCCGAATTCCGGAGGGCGGCATCTCGATGGGCCGACTCCTAGAGAGCGGCCTCCAGAGAGGCCAGCTCCTAGCAGTCGGCCCGTGGCGCCCTCAAAGTCTGCGCCCTCATCAAAGAGACAAGACGGGGTACGACTATAGTGCAAGCCTTCCCCCCCGAATCCAGGGACGGGCGTGGCTACAGTGCCCCGTACAGGCGGAGATCTACGCATGACGCGACACTGTTGCCTCTCCCCCATACGTCACACCTGACAGGCGGAGTCCTGTTCCCACGAAGGCCTGTAAGGTACGACTTGCAGACGGCGGGCCCTACCTGGTAGCCAGAGCCCTGAAGACGGAGGAGGCTGGGGCAGCCGGACCTCGGAGGAGCCGGCTACCAGCAAGCGGCCAATCCCTCCCTCGGGCCCCATACGCTATCAACCAGACGAGACACGGAGTGGCAACAGTGATCGCCCACCAGGCGGCGGGACTGTAGCCATGCTTCCCCGACCAAGTCTGCGTCATTAGCATTACGGCAACAGTGATCAGCAGCCGACAAGACCCGCAAGCGGTAGGAGCGGCTTGTCGGCTCCGTACCAGACCAGACAACGGGGCCCACCAGGCGGCGGGTCCCAGCTGTCGGCAAAGAGGCCGGCAACCAGAGAGAATGACAACCGGTCCCTATGCCCAGCCAGATTACCATTATACCCCGGGGGGTAGGCCTATATAAACCCTCCAAGGCACCCATACAAAGGTTTCGGCCCTGTTAGGACTTGACTCATACCTAGAGGAGGAGAGAGCGAGCCTGCCTTCTTCCACCTCTAGCAAACAGCTCCAGGAGCAACATTGTACCATTATACATTAGTGATCATGCGGAGACCCCGCAGAGCAGGACTAGGGGTGTTATCTCCTAGGAGAGCCCCGAACCTGGGTAAAGTACACCGGCGTTCGTGTCTACGCCTCATCCCGCTTCTAGGCACCGACGATGTTGTACTCGCTCCCACCATGATAAGCCATCCTTTGGCATATGTCGCACCCAACCCCCAACATTATGTCACAATACTTATGCCTATTCTCTCTTATTTTACAAGGTCTACATGAAGAGGGAGAATGCCGGCAGCTGGAATTCTGGGCTGGAAAAGGAGCAAATATTAGAGACCTATTCTACACAACTCCAAAAGTCCTGAAACTCCACAGGAGTCATTTTTAGAATATATAAAAAATGTTGGACGAAGGAAGCACCAGAGGGGGCCACCCACCATCACGAGGGTGGGGGCGCGCCCTACCCCCTGGGCGCCCCCTGTCTCGTGGGCCCCCTAGCAGGCCTCCAGTGCCCATCTTTGGCTATAAGAAGTCTTTCGCCCTGGAAAAAAAATCATAAGTAGGCTCTCGGGACAAAACTCCACCGCCATGAGGCGGAACCTTGGCGAAACCAATCTAGGGCTCCGACGGAGCTATTCTGCTGGGGAAACATCCCTTCGGGAGGGGGAAATCATCACCATCGTCATCACCATCGATCCTCTCATCATGAGGGGGTCAATATCCATCAACATCTTCACCAACACCATCTCATCTCAAACCCTAGTTCATCTCTTGTATCCAATCGTTGTCCCAAAACCTCTGATTGGTACCTGTGGGTTGCTTGTAGTGTCGATTACTCCTTGTAGTTGATGCTAGTTGGTTTACTTGGTGGAAGATCATATGTTTAGATACTTTATGCATATTAATACCCCTCTGATTATGAACATGAATATGATTTGTGAGTAGTTACGTTTGTTCCTGGGGACATGGGAGAAGTCTTGCTATAAGTAGTCATGTGAATTTGGTATTCGTTCGATATTTTGATGAGATGTATGTTGTCTTTCCTCTAGTGGTGTCATGTGAACGTCGACTACATGACACTTCACCATTATTTGAGCCTAGGGGAAGGCATTGGGAAGTAATAAGTAGATGATGGGTTGCTAGAGTGACAGAAGCTTAAACCCTAGTTGATGTGTTGCTTCGTAAGGGGCTGATTTGGATCCATATGTTTCATGCTATGGTTTCATTTACCTTAATACTTCTTTTGTAGTTGAAGATGCTTGCAAGAAGGGTTGATCATAAGTGGGATGCTTGTCCAGGGAAGGGAAGTACCCAAGCACCGGTCCACCCACATATCAAATTATCAATGTACCAAACGCGAATCATATGAGTGTGATGAAAACTAGCTTGACGATAATTCCCATGTGTCCTCGGGAGCGCTTTCCTTTATATAAGAGTTTGTCCAGGCTTGTCCTTTGCTACAAAAAGGATTGGGCCATCTTGCTGCACCTTATTTACTTTTATTACTTGTTACCCGTTACAAATTACCTTATCACAAAACTATCTGCTACCGATAATTTCAGTGCTTGCAGAGAATACCTTACTGAAAACTGCTTATCATTTCCTTCTGCTCCTCGTTGGGTTCGACACTCTTACTTATCGAAAGGACTACGCTAGATCCCCTATACTTGTGGGTCATCACGCGTCTATGATCGAGCTCTTGTATTCGAGCCCTCGAGGCCCCTGACTTGTAATATGATGCTTGTATGACTTTTTTATTTTTAGAGTTGTGTTGTGATATCTTCTCGTGAGTCCCTGATCTTGATCATACACGTTTGCGTGTATGATTAGTGTACGGTTGAATTGGGGGCATCAAAAGTTGGTACCAGAGCCGATTGCCTGTAGGAATCCCCCTTCCACACTCCTTGGCCAAAGTTGAGTCTAGACGTTGCAAAACTTTTACTAACATGGTTGTGTGTCTAATGGGCCCATGTCGCCATTTGGGTGGTATTAGGATCTTTTACTCCTCGATCTTTACTCTGGGACTCTGAACTCTCTTCTACTCGGGTTAAACAAAACAAAGACTCTGACCTCTCTGTTACCACATTCGCCCCAAAGTTGGATAAGCCCTAGTTATTCCTTAGAGTAGTATTTTGAACAATACCCACACTATCATTTGATTCCTTTGAAACATCTTTGTTTTTAGATGGAACCCAGGAGGCAGGTCGTGCACCACATGACGGCCATTGGTGTCCCAGGTTCACCTGATGTGTTAGCTGAGATGATGACCTATCTGGGTTATCGCTGGCACCCGGAGTACACCGTGTACGAGTAGTACCAGGACTTTAACCAGGAGCAGTACCATGCCATCGTCCACCTCTACTCTCGGGAGTATGACTCCACTACTATGTTGCACACTGCTCATGGTGTTGGAGTGACTATCGATATGGCAGTACATGATGTTGCTTATGCTGCTCTGACACGTCTTCGTGGAGAGTATCGGGAGTTGGACATCTCCCCTTTCAGGCACATTGGTATCGCATCCGATGTTGGTGCAAAGGGGTACTACACTGCTGCCTACTCCACTGTCATCCGAGAGCCCTTCTACCATTAGAACCTGGTTCTGCATGCTGATGGGCTGGATAGAGCTAACCGAGCTCTTCGCCATGAGTTGTACACCACCCGTCAACACCTTTACCGTGCTCTGACGCTGTTGCACCCCCTTGTCCGATCTGGTGATCTGTCGCGTTCTGTGATCTACCCAGCCAGGACCGTGATGCCCCAGGGTGTCAGTTGGCCAGATGTGGGAGGCTACTCTCCCGCACTTGGTCCTCATCTGCCACCTAAGCGTCGGGTTCTGCACCAGAGTATCCACGGACCCCAGGCTACTGACGTGGAGGACTTCCCGTCGCGTCACTACCAGCTGTCAAGCTACACCTACCACCACAGTTCCTCCTGGGACTGATGTAGGCTTGCTTATTAGTATTAGATGCATTTGATGTGAGCCTGCATGCCGCCTATGATGTCTTTAGTCTATGTACTGAACTCTGTGTACCGAACTATATGCATAATCCCTTTTGCAAGATATGTCGACTACTATGTAGTATCTATCGTGCTCCTTTCATTATGCATGTTTCATCATGAATGATTCTTGTCTTTGCAAATTTCCCAATGCTGAACTACCCCCGTTATATATTAGTAGGATGGTTAGACCAGGTGGTCATGTAATGGTGGCAATCCCCCCCCACCGCCTGAGTACATGGCTGGTATGATGCAATAGTTCGAGCTGAATCGCCAGTTCATGGAAAATATTATGGCTCAGTTTCCTTGCCCCGATATGAACCGGCAACCAGCTCAGGTGACTCTGCAGGATTTCATGCGCCTCAACCCAACTGTGTACCGCAACTCAACTCAGCCTCTAGATGTTGATGACTAGCTCCGTGACATCACCTATGAGATGGAGTCTGCTGATGTAGCCGCGCCAGCTATATCACCTTTGCTTTATCCTTCCTGAAAGGACTCACAGCTCAATGGTGGGATAGCCACAGGCATACTCTGCCGGTTGTAACCATCATCACCTGGCCAGACATCCAAGCTGCTTTCCGTGCCCGCTTCATTCCTTAGGGAGTCATGGACCGAAAGAAGCACGAGTTCTACAACCTCATACAAGGCAACAAAACTATGGAAGCTTATCAGCGGGAGTTTTTGGACTTGTCCCGCTATGCTGAAGAAGACATTGCAACTGATGCACGCAGACAGGAGAAGTTCCGCGATGGCCTTCAAGCTGACATCAAGCTCGCACTACTAGTGCAGGACTTTGCTGATTTCGCCACGTTGGTGAACAAGGCCATCAATGTCGAGACAGGTCTGCAGGAACACCAGAGCTCTCACAGGCTCAACCGTGACACGGGCTCATCTTCGGGCGCTTCCTCGCAGAAGCGTAGGATATGGATTCCCAACAGCATGTACCAACCAACTGCACCGGCTCCAAGGCAGTCCTATGCTGCACCTCGTCTGCCTCCTCCACCACCTAGGCAACCAAGGCTTCCAGCCCCACCACCCCGGGCTCCTGTTCCCACTCCCAAGAATGGTTTGTGCTACAAGTGTGGTCAACCGGGTCACCGTGCTAGGGACTACTACCAGAATCAGAACCAACTGGCCCTTCCCGTAGCTGGCCGTGGAAGCAACCATCCCAGCAACACCAATGCCAAGTCTTATGGTCGTGTTCATGCCAACCACGTTGATCTCAATGAAGCTCAAGACCAGCCTGCTACTGTGATGGGTACACTCCTCGTTAATTCAATACCTCCATCTGTTTTATTCGATTCAGGAGGATCGCATTCATTCATGTTAGAAGATTTTGCATACAAGCACGACGTTAAATGTGAGGAGATGAACACTTCGGTAGTGGTAAAAAACCTCGTGGGACAATGTCAAACCTCCATGGTTGGCATCGACATCCCCGTGGAAATCGAAGGGCTGGAATTCTATGCCGCTCCCATTATCCTGAAGTCGTCTAACATTGACCTCATTTTGGGGATGGATTGGTTGAAAGCGGATGCTACTTCTATAGTTTGCGCCACTAAGACCATCCATCTGCTACACCCTTCTAAGGAAATAGTTACTTACCAGGCTCATCTGGTGCAAAATGCCGAGGCACGACTTTATGCCTTGAATGCATTGAACGCTGCACCACTCGAGGGCATTGAAAACATTCCCGTCGTTCGCGAATTCCAAGATGTCTTTCCTGAAGAACTCCCAGGGATTCCCCCTGCTAGAGCTGTCGAATTCATCATCGACTTGAAACCAGGCACCACACCTATAGCCAAACAGCCCTACAAGATGCCGCCGCATGAACTCATTGAGCTTAAGGAGGAAATCTACAAATCTCTTCGCAAAGGTTTTTTTTCTCCCTAGTTGCTCTCCTTGGGGAGCACCTTCTCTCTTTGTTAAGAAGAAGGATGGGACAAACCGATTGGTCCAAGATTACCGCCATATTAACCAAGCCACCATTTAGAACAAATATCCCCTCCCTCGGATCAATGATCTGTATGATCAACTGACTGGTTCATCAGTGTTCTCCAAACTCGACTTGAGGTTGGGTTACCACCAGATCCATGTTCGTGAAGAGGATATCCCAAAGACCGCCTTCGTGACTCGATATGGATCATACGAGTACACCGTCATGTCATTCGGCTTAACGAATGCTCCAGCCACCTTCTCTCGTCTGATGAACTATATATTCATGGATTACCTCGACAAGTCCGTCGTGATTTATCTGGATGATATCCTTGTATTTTCCAAGAACAAAGAAGAACATGCTGAACATCTTTGTCTTGTGCTGGAAAAGCTTCGAGAGCATCAACTCTACGCTAAGTATTCCAAGTGTGAATTCTAGCTTCCCGAAGTAATCTATGTTGGGCATGTCATCTCCAAGGATGGTATTGCCATCAACCCTGAACAAGTCCAAGCTATGTCAAGCAAGTCAGAAGTTTTGCTTGGTCTCGCCAGCTAGTGTCGTCAATTTGTCGAGAACTTCTCCAAGATTGCCAGGCCCCTGACTAACCTGTTGCATAAGGGCGTCAAGTTTCAATGCACAGACAAGTGTCAAGAAAGTTTCCAGGCACTCAAAGACAATTTTACTTCTACCCCAGTGCTTGCTCCACCTGATACTAAGAAGGATTTCATAATTTACTGCGACGCTTCCCGTCAAGGATTAGGCTGTGTCCTAATGCAAGACCACAAGTGATTGCTTATGCCTCTCGTCAACTGCGCCCTCATGAAGAACACTACCCACTTCACGACCTCGAGCTTGCTGTTGTCATTCATGCACTAAAGCAGTGGCGACATTACCTTCTCGGTAATTGTTGCGAGATCTTCATTGACCACCAAAGTCAGAAGTATATGTTTACTTAGCCAGACCTGAACCTCTGTCAGCAGAGATGGATAGAGACTGTTGCAGATTTTGACTTGTGTATTTCCTATACACCAGGCAAGGCTAATGTAATGGCTGATGCCTTGAGACGCAAGTCTTACTGCAACCACCTCCAGGTTCGAAAATTTCAGCCCTCGCTTATTGAAGAATTTAGAAAGCTGAACCTTCATATTGTACCTCCTGGTGCACTCGCTCTCCCCCAGAGTTCCAAAAGATGAATATTCTTTTTGTTCCTAAGGGTTCTCTAAATACCCTAGTTGTCGAACCAGATCTTGTGGGCGATATCAAGACTATTCAACATTATGACTCTGAAGTCGAGAAGATTAAACGCTATCTGGCAGAAGGAAAGCCCTCATTCTTCACTATTACCGATGATGGTGCCTTGTACTTCAAAGGCCGCCTAGTGGTGCCATGTGTGGGGAAAAACCTGGATCTGACTCCAATGGTTATGAAAGAAGCTCATGATACGCCTGTATCTATCCATCCTGGTAGTACAAAGATGTACCGAGACATTCGTCAGAGATTCTGGTGGTCTAATATGAAGCAAGACATTGCTCGTTATGTTGCTGAGTGTGACGTTTGCCGTCATGTCAAAGCAGAGCATCAAAGGCCTGCTGGAACTCTGTGTAACACCCACGATGCGGCTATATCTCCCACGTGTCGGAGCACGACTTAGAGGCATAACCGCATAGTAGGCATGTCACAAGAGGGGTAATCTTTACACATCCCATGTACTAAATAAGAAAGGGATAAAGAGTTGGCTTACAATCGCCACTTCACACAATACATGAATAAAGCATTACATCATCCAGAATACAATCAAGGTCCACTATGGAACCAAATAAAGAAAGGCAATCCCTAATGCAACAGATCCCCGATCGCCCCGATTGGGCTCCACTACTGATCAACTAGAAACGAAACAACACAACGAACAAGATCTTCATCGAGATCCTCCTTGAGCTGGGTTGCGTCACCTGCACGACTATCATCGGCACCTGTAACTGGTTTTGGAAGTAATCTGTGAGTCACGGGGACTCAGCAATCTCACACCCTCGCGATCAAGACTACTTAAGCTCAATGGTAGGAAAAGGGGTAGTGAGGTGGAGCTGCAGCAAGCACTAGCATATATGGTGGCTAACTTACGCAAATGAGAGCGAGAAGATAAGCAAAGCATGGTCGTGAACTAGAAGTGATCAAGAAGTGATCCTGAAACTATTTACGTTCAAGCATAACACGAGACCATGTTCATTTCCCGGACTCCGCTGGAAAGAGACCATCACGGCTACACACGCGGTTGATGCATTTTAATTAAATTAAGTGTCAATTTCTCTACAACCGGACATTAACAAATTCCCATCTGCCCATAACCGCGGGCACGGCTTTCGAAAGTTCAAAACCCTGCAGGGGTGTCCCAACTTAGCCCATCACAAGCTCTCACGGTCAATGAAGGATATTCCTTCTCCCAGGAAGACCCGGTCAGACTCGGAATCTCGGTTACAAGACATTTCGACAATGGTAAAACAAGACCAGCAAAGCCACCCGATGTGCCACAATCCCGATAGGAGTCGCACGTATCTCGTTCTCAGGGCAACAGCGGATGGGACTAGCTATGAGTAAAACCAAATCTCAAGTTTCCCCGAGGTGGCCCCGCAGGCAGCTCGGTTCGGACCAACACTTAGACAAGCACTGGCCCGGGGGGGGGGGGCTAAGATAAAGATGACCCTCGGGTTGGCCGACCCGAGGGAAGGGTAGGTGGTGCTGAGGCAAATGGTAAAACCCAGGTTGGGCCTTGCTGGAGGAGTTTTATTCAAAGCGAACTGTCAAGGGGTCCCCATAACACCCAACCATGTAAGGAACGCAAAATGAAGGAACATAACACCGGTATGACAGAAACTAGGGCGGCAAGAGTGGAACAAAACACCAGGCATAAGGCCGAGCCTTCCACCCTTTACCAAGTATATAGATGCATTAATTAAATAAGAGATATTGTGATATCCCAACATAACCATGTTCCAAACATGGAACAAACTTCAACTTCACCTGCAACTAGCAACACTATAAGAGGGGCTGAGCAAAAGCGGTAACATAGCCAAACAACGGTTTGCTAGGTAAGGTGTGTTAGAGGCTTGACATGGCAATATGGGAGGCATGATATAGCAAGTGGTAGGTATCGCAACATAGCAATAGAGCGAGAAACTAGCAAGAAAAGATAGAGGTGATTTCGAGGGTATGGTCATCTTGCCTTAGATCCCGCAAGGAAGAAGAACGAGTCCATGAAGAAGGCAAATGGACGTAGTCGAACGGATCCTTACAAACGCGATGTTAACGGAACCAACCCGAAGAAGCAACACCGGAAAGAAGCAAACAACATAATAAACAACCAACACATAATCATGGCATGATTTACAACCAAGTATGATGCATGTCCGGTTTAAAGATACATGGCATGGCATGGCAAAGTGCACAAGCAGTCCTACAAATTAAGTGGAGCTCAATATGCAACGAGTTGCATATTGACGAAACACCACATGGCTTATTTAGTTTGATCTCATTTATGTACTCCACAATATTAAATGTTGTTTATCATGGCAAGGGGTGAAGCAAAGTAAAACTACCTATCTAGACAAGTTTAAATGAGGCCGGAACAACAAGCAACAAGTCCGGAAAATCCATATGTGCATATTAATGGATTTGGTCCTGTTCTGCCCAACCATATTTTAGAGTTGTTAAACATGCAAAGCAAGTATACCATGTTAAACTAGGCATTTTTCTACCCCATTTACATATAAAGTTTATTAAAAACCGAGCTACGGTTATTAAGTTATGAATTAAATCATTTTAACAAGTTATTTAAGCAAATTTAAACAAACAACATTTTAAACATTTCAAACATGCATGAAAGTGGCATATTATGGAACTAGATGAAATTCTAAGCATTTTTCATATATAAGTTATTTACATGTGATGCACGGTTAATTAGTTAGGATAAGCATGAAGTTAGGGGGGTTTTCTGTAAAACCGGTAATTCACTGTTTATTAGCAAAAATGCTGGTGGAAAAAAACAAGCAGTGAGCTGAAACTGGTGCACTGCTCACATTGGGCCCAATAGGCCAGAAGCACCGCGGCTGGAGGGGAGGCTGGGCCGGTAGGGCGCTGGCTAGGCGGCGGTCGATATTGGCCTGGCTGTAGCCCACACAGCTGGGAGAGGCGCGGTCGAGGAGAAGTCAACACGGGCGAAAGGGACTTGGCGCCGTCGTCAGTGACGAGAGGAAGCAGGGGGCTGCGGCTGGCGATGCGGGATGCAGGGCATGATGCAGAGGAGGCAGCAAGGCGCAGAGAGATTGGCCGGATCCGAACAAGGAGGTAGGCCGGTGACAAGGCAAACAACGGCGACTTGCATCCTCGAGCGCCAGTGAACCTCCATGGCTGCTTGTTCCTGACGAGGCAGAGCAGAGGGAGGTGAGAGGGAAAACGAGAAGGGAAACAAAGGGAGGAGGAGGAGTGCACGGCGGCCAATGGTTTCCTCACGGTAGCAGGGCGTCGGGGGTGGGGGATCCATGCGTGTGGAAGCCGAGGGCGCTAGATCCGGGCGCGGGACGCGACTTGAAGGAGAGGTTGGCCATGGCGACAGGAGAGGGAGTCGAGGTCGGGAACGGCAGGGAGGCTCCATGGCTCCGAAGGAGGTCGAGGTTCTCTGGGGCAGACGGTGCTCCGGCGGCTGACGCAGGGTGGTGCTGCTCCCGATCCATCCTGGATCGAGGCACGGGAGGAGGGAACAAGGTGCTCGGGACCTGCGGGGCTGCTGGATCCCGAGCCTCTGCGGGATTAACTGCGACAACGGGGGCCGTTGGATGCCCATCTGACGGCTCTAGACGGATGAACGACTGGTGGATGAGAGGAGGTGGATGGTTGCGGGTGGATCTGGAGGCTGGCTAGCGATTGGGGGCATGCGGAAAAAGAGGAGGAGACCGGGTGGCTGGCGGCGACGACTGGACAAGGGAGGATCCCTAGGAAATAGGGTTAGGTCCAAAATAGACTAGGGGTAGACTATATATACAGGAAAAGAGGGAAGTTGGATCATCCGATCGAAATTCGACGGACGAGAATAAATAGGCTCGGGAGTCCATAAAAGAAAACGGGGATGTTTTATAGATGTTAGGGGATGATCCGGACCCAACGGTAACGACTGTCCGGGTCGGGTTCGGGCCAACTTTCGGACGCGCGCGTGAGGAGGGCCGTGGGCTGACGAGAGAGGTTAGGTTGGGCCTGGTGGTAGGTGATGGCCTGTGTAGAGGGGCTTGGGCTGAGAGGAGAGGAAGAACGCAGCCCAACAACCGTTTCCGTAGACCGAAAACATCCGACGTTTGACCGGCTATACTGCCGCTATAGTTATCCGTTGGGGCGTCAAACGGACTCCGAATGCGATGAAACTTGGCACGCGGCCTACCTACACTAAAATAAGACCGCACGCCAACTTTCATCCCATTCCAAGAACATTTTCCGGCCACTTATAAAATAATATTTCGGACATGCCGTAGGCGCGTGCAAGGGTGTCTGGGCTCAGAACGGACAACGGAAAGAACGAGGAGACCGGGACAGATGCAAGTTTCGAAAACCTGATGATGCAATGCGTATGATGACATGGCAAGATGCAACATGCAAGCGAATGACAAGGCAACAACATCGAATAACTGGAAGACACCTGGCGCAACGGTCTCGGGGCATTACAACACTCCACCACTACGAGAGGATCTCATCCCGAGATCTAGGATGGCACCGGAGAGAAAGCGAAAGAGGAGAAGGTAAAACAAAGTTGCTTCTTGACAAAAGAGTGAAACCAAAGAACCCTAGAGGTTGAACAAATTGAAAGAAAGAATGCAACAAAGAAGAACAAAGTTGCAAACACTCCGTTAGACAAGAGGAACAAGGAACATTACTAGAACCTTGTAGGTTGAAAGACATAATAAAAGTGTCACAATGGAGAAGAAGTACATGCAAGCACTCCGGTTGAAACGAGATGTACAAGGAGCGATAAAGATCAATTACGACAACACTCCGGTTGGAAATGGAAGGTAAGAATATGAACTTGGCAAAATGAAAGCACTTGGATGAGACTCCAGTTAGAAGAGGAATGATAGACACAACACTCCGGTTAAAACAAGATAGAGAAGGAATAAGAATGATATAATTTGGGCAGCACCCCGACTGTAAATGGAAGGAATTGAACATGAACTTGACAAGATGAGAGTATGCTTGATGAAATCAACACCACACCGTCTTCAGAACTATTGAAAGAATGGCAAAAGGGGTAAGAACGATTTTAGACAGCACTCCGGTTGAGAAGGGATGGACAACTTGATAAGATGAGATAACTTGAATGAAGGACACGACACTCCGGTTAAATGGATAAGCACGAAAAGAACATGATCTTTGACCAAACGAGATGATGGGTGAAAATAGCAACAACATCACAAAGCCTCCGGAAGAAATAAAAGAATAGAATTAAAAGAACGGAGAAGAAAACAACATCTTCTACCTCAAATGAGCTTGAAAAAGCATCTTTAGGAGAAGGTTCGAACGGAGTTGTTGGAAAATCAACAATGAAATGATATATTCCTCGTGGACTTATGAAAACATCTCAAAACTGAGGTGAAATTTTGCCACTAACGGAAAACAATAGATTGGATTGATATGAACAAGGAGACGAGAAACTTATCTCATCAGGAGGATAAATGAAGAACTTGGGTCATTTATAAGCACCATAAATAGCAACAATCCTTAGGGAAAGCTTTAGGTGAAATATAACCCAATATAACTCCAATGAAGAGATTGATGGATTTAACCTACCTCATACTTGATAACTTGTGAATCATGAAACGCGAGGGAAATTATCAAGAATGACATAACACCACCTCAAAAGATAAGACAGAACGAATTGGACTTCGAAACGCAAGATGAAGAATACTTGAAGTATAGCTTGACGGATCATAGCTTCCAGAGATATCCTGAAGAACAATTGAAGAGTGAAAAGGATCCTTGACGAACCACCATGTAGCCTCCATGAACAACTCTGGTAACAAAAGGATGATCAAACAAAAGGAAAGAGAAGTTGAAAACACAAGGTGAAGCCTTGCGATAATTTAGATGGAACTTCGTGATGATATAACCGAGAAAAAACTTGGAACTCCGGATAGAAAGATGAACAAATGAAATAAAGAATTTTGATGAACCTCCGGAATAAGGAATTAATCGCTTGGATGGAACAATAATAAGAATTACGTTATGCGTATCCTTCACTAATTTAAATTGATGACAAGTAGCGGATTTGGCATACTACTTATTCTCGTAGAAAGGATTGGTGAGAGATATAGCGCAGACTTGAATAAGGTCTTGATGGATCCACTGGTGGGGTTTGGAAACAACGAATGAATTGATATGATAACGAAGGAAGAGAAATCTCGAACCGAACCACCGTAAGAATTGAAAATGAACGAAGAAAAGATAAAGAAACACCGGAAAGAATTAGAGAACGAATGAAGATACTTGACAGAATTTAGATACATGAGAACGAAGAGACCACGAGCTAATAAGAGAATACTTGAATGATGCACCGTTATGATTTGGGGAATGATAGCTGAAAGCTGAGAATGAATAAATTTTCTAAAATGATGGGCTCTGGAGAATCAAACTGCAAAGACTCCTGAATTTCTCCGGAAGGATGAAAAGAATTGTCACAACTGAAAACAATTATGAGAGGATGGCATCAAGCTAGAACAATGAATCTTGAAGAGAATGGAGCATGATTTGAGAGAAACTCTTCTTCGGTCTTCACCTGTCGAGAACGAAGACGAGAAACACCACCAAGAATTGTTGAGGCACCCCGTAATGGAAATTAGAAAGGTTGAACCAACGATGAAAAGAATTTGAAAGTGATATTGAAGACGTCAATTGACTGATGAAAATTCATCCTTACGTCAAACTTTGAAATGAATTTGAGGGTAACTCCGGGAAGATTAGAAGAGTCAGGTAAGATCCTGGAAAAATACCTGTGGGTTAGGGCCCATTCAAAAGATACACCATTGAGCGATTACTTGAAAGGGAGATTGCACCGGTAGATTTAGAATGGCTTGAAAGAGATAACCACCTCAAAATAGTTTGAACGGTTTGGAATGAAAACACTAATCTTCGAGATATCTTGAGCACTCCGGAACAATAGAATAGCGAGCGTGGAATGATTATGAGGTGCACCGGTCATGGGAAAAGCATTTGAAACGAGGAAAAGGATATGATCAACACGAAAGCTTGAATTGAATCTACCGGAGAAGAAAAGAATGATGAATGATGAACTTGAACCTCTGTTAGTATCTTCCTGAGAATCACCGGATAAGAACACTGACAGAAAGGTGGATACTTTATTAAGAGATCCAAGTCCTTGAAGAAACAAGGGTGGGAGGGCGGGAAAAACAAAGACAACTTGGGACGAATGAAACAAACACCGTTGAGAATACTTAGAGTTGATCTTGCGAATGTTGAAAAAAAAGATCGGATCCACTTGAAGAGAAACACACCGGTTGAAAAAGGATTGACATGACAATCTTGATTATCAAGAGGGATTGGTATTCACATAAAAATATGGGAACACCACTTAGGAAAGGTATGGAATCAACACTTGACATTGAAGCAACTCGAATACCACAACTCAAAACAAAACAAAGGATTGACTTGCAGAATAAGCCAGAACAAACATATGATAGAGATTTCATCCGAAGTTTTCATGGTGGGGCACACACGGGCTCGATCGTACAGCACCATCATGTACAAGGCAATGCACATGACATACGAAGCGTCCCCGAGTCAGCATAGCCAAGGACTCTTTAAGACACAACGAGACCACTGTAAAACCAACCGTGGATAGGCGGACCACTAGACGTCGAACCCCAATATCATATCATGCATCTGTCGGAAAGATATCCTAGGAGCTACTTGAATTCCCACTTATAAACTCCCGAAACTTTCTGGTTATGCAATCAGGTGTTGGGGATACAGGGGAAGCATAATATCTCACCCGAAACTAGCAAATCCTACATCCAGCTGTATCCATCCTTCAACGCATAACCAAGAAACCTTCGGAAATCATTTACCTCAACCTTAGAAAAGCATCCGTTATACGAGTTATGGCAATACTCCCGAACTCCCGCCCCAGTACTGGGTGGCGTCGAGGTTATCTCACCAACAACTGCATAAAAGAGATTTTCGATGTCGGCGAGCTCAGGTATTCCAGAACTGCAATGATAAAATTGTGACGACAACACCTCAGAGCTCAACTCCCCGGGACACTGCCACAACCCCTAAATGTCAGGAGGCATCAAGAACAATGTTCTCATCACAAAACCATCGGAACGATTCCAAGATACCCACGTGATCCTAAATTTTTTTAGTGAAATTTGAGAAGAGAACAGTCAAAAATCTACGTCAGGATGCCTCACCAGAGCGACGAAGGGACTGAGGAGTAAAAATAATCCTACTCTCTGATATATATAATCCTAAAAGATTCAAAACATTTTTCTAGACTCAACAACGCCAGCGATTCGATCAAGCAGGGGGCTCCTAAGTCGGGGAAGGCTCTGATACCAACTTGTAACACCCACGATGCGGCTATATCCCCCTCGTGTCGGAGCACGACTTAGAGGCATAACCGCATAGTAGGCATGTCACAAGAGGGGTAATCTTTACACATCCCATGTACTGAATAAGAAAGGGATAGAGAGTTGGCTTACAATCGCCACTTCACACAATACATGAATAAAGCATTACATCATCCAGAATACAATCAAGGTCCGACTACGGAACCAAATAAAGAAAGGCAACCCCTAATGCAACAGATCCCCGATCACCCCGACTGGGCTCCACTACTGATCAACTGGAAACGAAACAACACAATGAACAAGATCTTCATCGAGCTCCTCCTTAAGCTGGGTTGCGTCACCTGCACGGTTATCATCGGCACCTGTAACTGGTTTTGGAAGTAATCTGTGAGTCACGGGGACTCAGCAATCTCACACCCTCGCGATCAAGACTATTTAAGCTCAATGGTAGGAAAAGGGGTAGTGAGGTGGAGCTGCAGCAAGCACAAGCATATATGGTGGCTAACTTACGCAAATGAGAGCGAGAAGAGAAGCAAAGCACGGTCATGAACTAGAAGTGATCAAGAAGTGATCCTGAAACTACTTACGTTCAAGCATAACACGAGACCGTGTTCCCTTCCCGGACTCCACCGGAAAGAGACCATCATGGCTACACACGCGGTTGATGCATTTTAATTAAGTTAAGTGTCAAGTTCTCTACAACTGGACATTAACAAATTCCCATCTGCCCATAACCGCGGGCACGGCTTTCGAAAGTTCAAAACCCTACAGGGGTGTCCCAACTTAGCCCATCACAAGCTCTCACGGTCAACGAAGGATATTCCTTCTCCCAGGAAGACCCGATCAGACTCGGAATCCCGGTTACAAGACATTTCGACAATGGTAAAACAAGACCAGCAAAGCCACCCGATGTGCCAACAATCCCGATAGGAGTCGCACGTATCTCGTTCTCAGGGCAACAGCGGATGGGACTAGCTATGAGTAAAACCAAACCTCAAGTTTCCCCGAGGTGGCCACGCAGGCAGCTCGGTTCGGACCAACACTTAGACAAGCACTGGCCCGGGGGGGGGGGGCTAAAATAAAGATGACCCTCGGGTTGGCCGACCCGAGGGAAGGGTAGGTGGTGGTGAGGCAAATGGTAAAACCAAGGTTGGGCCTTGATAGAGGAGTTTTATTCAAAGCGAACTGTTAAGGGGTCCCCATAACACCCAACCTTGTAAGGAACGCAAAATCAAGGAACATAACACCGGTATGAAGGAAACTATGGCGGCAAGAGTGGAACAAAACACCAGGCATAAGGCCGAGCCTTCCACCCTTTACCAAGTATATAGATGCATTAATTAAATAAGAGATATTGTGATATCCCAACATAACCATGTTCCAAACATGGAACAAACTTCAACTTCACCTGCTACTAGCGACGCTATAAGAGGGGCTGAGCAAAAGCGGTAACATAGCCAAACAACGGTTTGCTAGGTAAGGTGGGTTAGATGCTTGACATGGCAATATGGGAGGCATGATATAGCAAGTGGTAGGTATCGCATCATAGCAATAGAGCGAGCAACTAGCAAGCAAAGATAGAAGTGATTTCGAGGGTATGGTCATCTTGCCTGAGATCCCGCAAGGAATAAGAACGAGTCCATGAAGAAGGCAAACAGACGTAGTTGAACGGATCCTTACAAACGCGACGTTAACCGAACCAACCCGAAGAAGCAACACCGGAAATAAGCAAACAACATAATAAACAACCAACACATAATCATGGCATGATTTACAACCAAGTATGATGCATGTCCGGTTTAAAGATACATGGCATGGCATGGCAAAGTGCACAAGCAGTACTACAAATTAAGAGGAGCTCAATATGCAACAAGTTGCATAATGACGAAACACCACATGGCTTATTTAGTTCGATCTCGTTTATGTACTCAACAATATTAAATGTTGTTTAGCATGGCAAGGGGTGAAGCAAAGTAAAACTACCTATCTAGACAAGTTTAAATGAGGCCGGAACAACAAGCAACAAGTCCGGAAAATCCTCATGTGCATATTAATGGATTTGGTACTGTTCTGCCCTAAACCATATTTTAGAGTTGTTAAACATGCAAAGCAAGTACACCATGTTAAACTAGGCATTTTTCTACCCCATTTACATATAAAGTTTATTAAAAACCGAGCTACGGTTATTAAGTTATGAATTAAATCATTTTAACAAGTTATTTAAGCAAATTTAAACAAACATCATTTTAAACATTTCAAACATGAATGAAAGTGGCATATTATGGAACTAGAAGAAATTCTAGGCATTTTTCATATATAAGTTATTTACATGTGATGCACGGTTAATTAGATAGGATAAGCATGAAGTTAGGGGGTTTTCTGTAAAACCGATAATTCACTAGTTATTAGCAAAAATGCTGGAGGAAAGAAACAAGCAGTGAGCTAAAACTGGTGCGCTGCTCACATTGGGCCCAACAGGCCAGAAGCACCACGGCTAGAGGGGAGGCTGTGTGGCAGGGCGCTGGCTGGGCCGCGGTCGATATTGGCCTGGCTGCAGCCCACATAGCTGGGAGAGGCACGGTCGAGGAGAAGTCAACACGGGCGAAGAGGGACTTGGCGCCGTCGTCACTGACGAGAGGAAGCGGGGGCTGCGGCTGGCGATGCGGGATGCAGGGCACGATGCAGAGGAGGCAACAGGGCGCAGAGAGATCGGCCGGATCCGAACAAGGAGGTAGGCCGGCGACAAGGCAAACGGCGGCGGCTTGCATCCTCGAGTGCCAGCGAACCTCCATGGCTGCTTGTTGCTGACGAGGCAGAGTAGAGGGGGGTGAGAGGGAAAACGAGAAGGGAAACAAAGGGATGAGGAGGAGTGCACGACAGCCAATGGTTTCCTCACGGCAGCAGGGCGTCGGGGATGGGGGATCCATGCGTGTGGAAGCCGAGGGCACTGGATCCGGGTGCGGGACGCGACTTGAAGGAGAGGTTGGCCATGGCGAGACGAGAGGGAGTCAAGGTCGGGAACGACAGGGAGGCTCCATGGCTCCGGAGGAGGTCGCGGTTCGCCGGGGCGGACGGTGCTCTGGCGGCTGACGTAGGGCGGTGCTGCTCCTGATCCATCCTGGATCGAGGCACGAGAGGAGGGAACAAGGTGCTTGGGACCTGCGGGGCTGCTGGATCCCGAGCCTCTGCGGGTTGAACTACGACAACGGGGGCCGTTGGATGCCGATCTGACGGCTCTAGACGGATGAACGACTGGTTTATGAGAGGAGGTGGATGGCTACGGGTGGATCTGGAGGCTGGCTCGCGATTGGGGGGCGCGCGGAAAAAGAGGAGGAGACCAGGTGGCTGGCGGCGATGACTGGACAGGGGAGGATCCCTAGGAAATAGGGTTAGGTCCAAAATAGACTAGGGGTCGACTATATATACAGGAAAAGAGGGAAGTTGGATCATCCGATTGAAATCCGACAAACGAGAATAAATAGGCTCGGGAGTCTATAAAAGAAAACGGGGATGTTTTATAGATGTTAGGGGATGATCCGGACCCAACGGTAGTGACTGTCCGGGTCGGGTTCGGGACAACTTTCATATGCACGCACGAGGAGGGCCGCGGGCTGACGAGAGAGGTTAGGTTGGGCCTGGCGGTAGGTGATGGCCTGTGTAGAGGGGCTTGGGCTGAGAGAAGAGGAAGAAGGCGCCCGGCAACCGTTTCCGGAGACCGAAAACGTCCGATGTTTGACCGGCTATATTGCCGCTATAGTTATCCGTTGGGGCGTCAAATGGAGTCCGAATGCGATGAAACTTGGCAGGCGGCCTACCTACACTTAAATAATACCGCACGCCAACTTTCAACCCATTCCGAGAACATTTTCCAGCCACTTATAAAATAAAATTTGGACATGCCGCGGGCGCGTGCATGGGTGTCCGGGCTCAGAACGGACAATGGAAACAACGAGGAGACCAGGACGGATGCAAGTTTCGAAAACATGATGATGCAATGCGTATGATGACATGTCAACATGCAACACGCAAGCGAATGACAAGGCAACAACATCGAATAACTGGAAGACACATGCCGCAACGGTCTCGGGGCGTTACACTCTGCATCCTATCTCTATTCCTGAATGGAAAAGGGACCATGTTGAAATGGACTTCGTCACTGGATTTACCAAATCGCAGAAAGGTAATGATGCTATTCTTATTGTCATTGACCAGCTTTCTATCGTTGCACGTTTTCTGGCAGTCAAGGAAACGATCACTGCTAGTCAACTTGCAACTCTCTAAATGTCCATAATTGTTTCACTTCACGGTATTCCACTGGTTATCAGTTTAGACCATGGCAGCTTGTTCACTTCAAGATTCTGGGCCAGTTTCCAAGAAGCTATGGGGACTCATTTGTCTTTAAGTACCGCGTTTCATCCTCAGTCGCAAGGGCAAGTTGAACGTGTCAACCAAGTTCTCGAAGACATGCTTCGAGCTTGTGTAATTTCCTTCGGCGAGAAATGGGAGGAATCTCTCTCGTATGCTGAGTTCTCTTATAATAATAGATGCCAGGCTAGTCTGAAGATGGCCCCCTTTGAAGTGTTATATGGACGAAAGTGTCGAACCCCTCTGAACTAGTCAGAAACTGGGGAACGTCCACTCTTCGGTCCAGATATTATCCAACATGCCGAAGAACAAGTCCACATTATTTGTGAGAATCTCAAGACTGCTCAGTCCCATCAGAAAAGTCAGTATGACCTCCATCACAAAGACATGGTCTATCAACCTGGCAAAAAAGCTTATCTTCGAGTTACACCAATGAAGGGTGCTCACCGCTTCAGGATCAAGGGCAAGCTAGCTCCTCGCTATATCGGTCCCTTCACTATTCTCGAAAGGCGTGGAAAAGTGGCATATCAATTGGAGCTTCAGCTAAACCTTTCTCAGGTTCACGACGTGTTCCACGTGTCACAGCTCCGCCGTTGCTTCAAGGACCCAATCCGAGCAGTGGATCATGAAGTGCTCGAATTGCAACATGACCTCTCCTATAAAGAGCATCCGGTCCGCATTCTCGACCAAGCTGAATGCCGCACACGTAAGAAGGCGATCAAGTTCCTCAAGGTCCAGTGGTCGCATCACTCTGAAGATGAAGCCACTTGGGAACGCGAGGATCGCCTGCGTGATGAATACCCCGCACTGTTTCCTTCTACCTCCTAAATCTCGGAACGAGATTTCTTGTAGTGGAGGAGTTTTGTAACGCTCGGATAATTAAGCTACAGTGAAACTATGATAATGAAGCCATGTCACCTTCGTTACGGTTGCTAATCTCTTGTTAGTTCAAAAAACGGTACAAAAATCAATTCAAAATATGGCAAACAACAAAAGTTTTCAAACTTTAAAACTAAAATGTTCGGAGTGCGCCAAACAATGCTAGGTATTTAAGGTGAAGGAAACACACTTTTATAGAATGCCTATTTTAAATTGAATTAAAATAGAAAAGAAAATAAATAAAAGAAAAAACAAACCTAACAAAAACTAAAGAGAAAAAGAAAACCCCCCAAACCCCCTGGGCCAACTGGCCCAGCTAACCAACAGCCAGGCCGGCCCAACCGGCCCAGGCCGCCCACCACTTCCCCATAACCCCCTGGGCGACGAAACCCTAACCCCTCAACGCACCCACTCTCCCCACTCCCCCACCCACGTCGCCCCCTCCCCCGATCCCTATCTGAATCGGGGCATCACCCGTCGCCTCCGCATCAGGACCCCGCCAGAGGCCACCTCGTCGGAGCCACCCCGCCGGATCGCCGCTCGCCTCCCCATCACCCAGTCATCACCGTCCTCCTCCTCAACCCCTGCTACCTAGACCCCACAGCCCCGTGGTGAGGCCCCGGCATCTCCTCCTCCTCCCCTGCTCGCAACGACACCCCGCGCCCGACGCCGCCTCTGTCGGCGCGCTCACCACGCGTGTAGCCACGCCCGCTCGCGCGCGCCCGTGGCGCGCCCCGCGGCCAGCGCTCACGCGTCCCGCTGCCCCTACTCGCCGCTGCGCTGCTACGCGCCCCTCCTCCTGCCAGCGCTTAGTCGTCGTCGTACGCGACCGCGCCTCGCTAACCGTGCTTGTCCCCTGCAAGCCTTGCCCCGCTCGTGACTCGCGCCGCTGCCCCCGCCCTCCGACAACGCCCCGTCTCCCCTGCGCGCGTGCCCACTATCCCCGTTCGCGTGCGGCTGCGCCCCCTTCACCGTCGCTGCTACCTTGTGTCGCTGCTGCACCGCGATGCCGCCTTGCTCCACGTACGCCCTCGGGCAACCTCATGCTCATCTCGACCCACGTGCATTGCCGCTGCCCCGCTTCTTGTCACTGCCCTGACCGCCGCTCTTGCCGCTCGCGGGCACCCGACCGCGGCGGCTTCGCCCGGCCGCTCCCTCGCTCAGCTGCTTCTCCCTCCCCGCTAGCCCCTGCCGGCGGCCTCGCCGTGGCCGCGGCCCCCGCACTGGCTCGCCGCGTCGAGCACTGGCGCCCACGCGCCCGCTCCGGGCCCGTTGCGGCCTCGCCTCGTTACCGGGCAGGGCTGCGGCTTCGCCCGCACCCGCCTGCCCGTATGCCCATTAAGGCCCGTGTGCCTATGATCAGTGGGCCCAAACCCTGAATGATTTTTAAAAAAAAATGAATTTTAAAAAATAATAATAACAATTAATTAACTAAATTAATTAACTTCATTAATTATGTTTAATTAACCTAATTAACTTAACCTAATTAATCTGTTAATTAAACTAATTAACTAAGTTAATTAGTAGACAGTCAATGACAGGTGGGACCCACCTGTTAGGTTTACCAAGTCAACGGCCAACGTTGACTGCTGACGTCACTGCCGATGTCATGCTGATGCAATAATGCTAATTTTGGATTAATTTAATAATAATAAATTAAAAAAATTGATCAAATATTTTAAAATTAATATAAAATAATCCGTAGCCCGGATGGAAAAACTTTGTACATGAAAGTTGCTCAGAACGACGAGACGAATCCGGATACGCAGCCCGTTCGTCCACCACACCTCCCTAGCATAGCGAACACGCAACTTTCCCCCTCCAGTTCATCTGCCCGAAAATGCGAAACTCCGGGGATACTTTCCCGGATGTTTCCCCCCTTCGCCGGTATCACCTCCTACTGTGTTAGGGCACACATGGCACCATTACTTGTCATGTCATGCATCAATATGCATCTGTTTGCATTGTATTCATTGTTTCTTCCCCCTCTTCTCTCCAATAGACTACGGGACTAACGTCGCTACTGGTACCCCAGTCGACTACGTTGTTGACGACCCCTCCTTGCCAGAGCAACCAGGCAAGCCCCCCCCCTTGATCAACTCGACATCGCCTATTCTTCTCTCTACTACTTGCATTAGAGTAGTGTAGCATGTTACTGTTTTCGGTTAATCCTATTCTATTGCATAGCATGTCATTGTTGCTACAGTTGTTGATACCTTACCTGCAATCCTAAATGCTTAGTATAGGATGCTAGTTTATCACTGGGGGCCCTACATTCTTGTCTGTTGATACGTCCATTTTGCATCATGCTTTTATATCAATATTAATTGCATTATGAGCTCTTATTACACATTATGTCACAATACTTATGCCTATTCTCTCTTATTTTTACAAGGTTTACATAAAGAGGGAGAATGCCGACAGCTGGGATTCTGGGCTGGAAAAGGAGCAAATATTAGAGACCTATTCTGCATAGCTCCAAAAGTCCTGAAACTTCACGAAAGATGTTTTCCAAATATATAAAAAATACTGAGAGCAAGAACCTCACCAGGGGGCCACACCCTGCCCACGAGGGTGGGGGCGCGCCCCCTACCTCGTGGGCCCCCTGGTGGCCCTCCGGTGGCCATCTTCTTCTATATGGAGTCTTTCGATGGGAAAAAATCATAAGCCAACTTCTCGGATGAAACTCCGCCGCCACAAGGCGGAACGTTGGCGGAACCAATCTAGGGCTCTGGCGGAGCTGTTCTGCCGGGGAAACTTCCCTCCCGGAGGGGGAAATCATTGCCATCGTCATCACCAACGCTCCTCTCATCTGGAGAGGGCAATCTCCATCAACATCTTCATTAGCACCATCTCATCTCAAAACCCTAGTTCATCTCTTGTATCCAATTCTTGTCTCCAAGTCCGGGATTGGTGCTAGTAGGTTGCTAGTAGTGTTAATTACTCCTTGTAGTTTATGCTAGTTGGTTTAATTGGTGGAAGATCATATGTACAGATCCTATATGCATATTAATACCCCTCTTATTATGAACATGTTTATGCTTTGTGAGTAGTTACTTTTGTTCCTGAGGACATGGGAGAAGTCTTGCTATTAGTAGTCATGTGAATTTGGTATTCGTTCGATATTACACTTCACCATTATTTGGGCCTAGAGGAAGGCATTGGGAAGTAATAAGTAGATGATGGGTTGCTAGAGTGACAGAAGCTTAAACCCTAGTTTATGTGTTACTTCGTAAGGGGATGATTTGGATCCATATGTTTCATGCTATGGTTAGGTTTACCTTAATACTTTTGTTGTATTTGCGGATGCTTGCAATAGAGGTTAATCATAAGTGGGATGCTTGTCCAGGTAAGGGCACCGCCCAAGCACTTGTCCACCCCCATACCAAATTATCAAAGTACCGAACGCGAATCATATGAACGTGATGAAAACTAGCTTGACGATATTCCCATGTGTCCTCGGGAGCGCTTTACATCTTATAAGAGTTTGTCCAGGCTTGTCCTTTGCTACAAAAAGGATTGGGCCACCATGCTGCACTTTATTTACTTTTGTTAATTG
The DNA here is from genome assembly GCF_056163025.1 of Triticum urartu. NCBI lineage: Eukaryota > Viridiplantae > Streptophyta > Magnoliopsida > Poales > Poaceae > Triticum > Triticum urartu. The sequence continues at coordinate 334,805,623 of NC_141876.1, forward strand.
TTGCTCGTTACAAATTATCTTATCACAAAACTATCTGTTACCACTTATTTCAGTACTTGCAAAGAATACCTTGCTGGAAACAGCTTATTTTTTCCTTCTGCTCCTCGTTGGGTTCGACACTCTTACTTATCGAAAGGACTACGATAGGTCCCCTATACTTGTGGGTCATCAAGACTCTTTTCTAGCGCCGTTGCCGGGGAGTGAAGCGCCTTTGGTAGGTGGAATTTGGTAAGGAAAAATTTATATAGTGTGCTAAAATTTACTGTCACTTCTTACTATGGAAAGTAATCCTCTGAGGGGCTTGTTCGGGCTATCTTCACCCCGACCAGTAGAGCATGGAGTTGCTCCTCAACCTACTGAACCTACTGAAAACGAAAATTAAAATGAAAATGCTTGCTTTGAAGTTCATGTGGGTATGATAGAAAAAATGCTAGCTAATCCTTTTTTAGGAGATGGAACAAAACATCGTGATGAACATCTGATATATGTGGATGAAGTTTGTGGATTATTTAAGCTTGCAGGTGTACCCGGAGATGTTGTTAAGAAGAAGGCCTTCCCCTTATCTTTGAGGGGAGATGCATCGACATGGTATAGGCTATGTGATGATATGAGGTCCTGGAATTACAAACGATTGAAATTGGAATTTCATCAGAAGTTTTATCCTATGCATCTTGTTCATCGTGATCGCAATTATATATATAATTTTTGGCCTCGCGAAGGAGAAAGCATCGCTCAAGCTTGGGGGAGGCTTAAGTCAATGTTATATTCATGCCCCAATCATGAGCTCTCAAGAGAAATGATTATTCAAAAATTTTATGCTCGGCTTTCTAGTAACAATCGCACCATGCTTGATACTTCTTGTGTTGGCTCTTTTATGATGAAGACTATTGAATTCAAATGGGATTTATTGGGAAAAATTAAACGCAACTCTGAAGATTGGGACCTCGACAATGGTAAGGAGTCAGGTATGACACCTAGTTTTGATTATGTTAAATCTTTTATGGATACTGATATTTTTCGTAAATTTAGCACTAAATATGGACTTGACTCTGAGATAGTAACTTCTTTCTGTGAATTTTTTGCTACTTATGTTGATCTCCCCAAGGAGAAGTGGTTTAAATATCATCCTCCCATAGAAGTAAAAGTAATTGCACCTATTAAAGTTGAACAAAACACTATCACTTATAATTATCCTATTGTTCCTACTTCTTATGTTGAGAAACCACCTTTCCCTATTAGGATAAAGGATCATGCTAAAGCTTCAACTGTGGTTCGTAAAAGCAATATTAAAACATATACACCTCCTGAGCAAGTTAAAGTTGAACCTAATATTGCTATTGTTAAAGATCTCTTGTCTGATAATATTGATGGGCATGTTATTTATTTCTGTAATGAAACTTCTAGAATTGCTAAACCCCGTGATAAAGATAAACCTAGACCTGTGGTAGGCATGCCTGTTATTTCTGTTAAAATAGGAGATCATTGTTATCATGGCTTATGTGATATGGGTGCTAGTGCTAGTGCAATACCTTATTCCTTATACAAAGAAGTTATGCATGATATTGCACCTGCTGAGTGTTGGGGAACGTTGCAGAAAACAAAAATTTTCCTACTCGTTTCACCAAGATCATCTAGGAGTTCATCTAGCAACGAGTCATTGGATGCATCTACATACCTTTGTAGATCGCGCACGGAAGCGTTCAAAAGAGCGGTGATGATGTAGTCGAACACGACGTGATCCAAATCACCGATGACCAAGCGCCGAACGGACGGCACCTCCGCGTTCAACACACCTACGGGACGGGAGACGTCTCCTCCTTCTTGATCCAGCAAGGGGGAAGGAGAGGTTGACGAAGATCCAGCAGCACGACGGCGTGGTGGTGGATGCAGGGCGTCACAGTAGCAGGGCTTCGCCTATACTACGAGGAAGAGACGTAACGGGGAGAGAGGGAGGCGCCAGGGGCTGGGGTATGAAGTCCCTCCTCTCCCCCACTATATATAGGGGTGCCATGGGGGGGCGCCGGCCCTAGTAGATGAGATCTACTAGGGGGGGCGACGGCCTAGGGTGGGGGGCTTGCCCCCCAAGCAAGGGGGCGCCCCCTCTAGGGTTCTAGCCGCATGGGCCCTTGGGGGGTGGCGCCCCAGCCCACTATGGGCTGGGTTCCCTCCCACTTCAGCCCATGGGGCCCCCCGGGATAGGTGGCCCCACCCAGTGGACCCCCGGGACCCTTCCGGTGGTCCCGGTACAATACCGGTGACCCCGAAACTTGTCCCGATGGCCGAAACAGCACTTCCTATATATAATTCTTTACCTCCGGACCATTCCGGAACTCCTCGTGATGTCCGGGATCTCATCCGGGACTCCGAACAACATTCGGGTTACTGCATATACATATCTTCACAACCCTAGCGTCACCGAACCTTAAGTGTGTAGACCCTACGGGTTCGGGAGACAAGCAGACATGACCGAGACGACTCTCCGGTCAATAACCAACAGCGGGATCTGGATACCCATGTTGGCTACCACATGCTCCACGATGATCTCATCGGATGAACCACGATGTCAAGGATTCAATCAACCCCGTATGCAATTCCCTTTGTCAATCGATATGTTACTTGCCCGAGATTCGATCGTCGGTATCCCAATACCTCGTTCAATCTCGTTACCGGCAAGTCACTTTACTCATACCGTAATGCATGATCCCGTGACCAGACACTTGGTCACTTTGAGCTCATTATGATGATGTATTACCGAGTGGGCGCAGTGATACCTCTCCGTCATACGGAGTGACAAATCCCAGTCTTGATCCATGTCAACCCAACAGACACTTTCAGAGATACCCGTAGTCTACCTTTATAGTCACCCAGTTACGTTGTGACGTTTGGTATACCCAAAGCACTCCTACGGTATCCGGGAGTTACACGATCTCATGGTCTAAGGAAAAGATACTTTGACATTGGAAAACTCTAGCAAACGAACTATACGATCTTGTGCTATGTTTAGGATTTGGTCTTGTCCATCACATCATTCTCCTAATGATGTGATCTTGTTATCAATGACATCCAATGTCCATAGTCAGGAAACCATGACTATCTGTTGATCAACGAGCTAGTCAACTAGAGGCTTACTAGGGACATGTTGGTGTCTGTTATTCACACATGTATTACGATTTCCGGATAACACAATTATAGCATGAATAAAGACAATTATCATGAACAAGGAAATATAATAATAATGCTTTTATTATTGCCTCTAGGGCATATTTCCAACAGTCTCCCACTTGCACTAGAGTCAATAATCTAGTTACATTGTGATGAATCGAACACCCATGGAATTCTGGTGTTGATCATGTTTTGCCCTAGGGAGAGGTTTAGTCAACGGATCTGCTACATTCAGGTCCGTATGTACTTTACAAATCTCTATGTCTCCATCTTGAACATTTTCACGGATGGAGTTGAAGCGACACTTGATGTGCCTTGTCTTCTTGTGAAACCTGGGCTCCTTGGCAAGAGCAATAGCTCCAGTGTTGTCACAAAAGAGTTTGATTGGCCCCGACGCATTGGGTATGACTCCTAGGTCGATGATGAACTCCTTCACCCATATTGCTTCATGTGCTTCCTCCGAGGCTGCCATGTACTCCGCTTCACATGTAGATCCCGCCACGACGCTTTGCTTGCAACTGCACCAGCTTACTGCCCCACCATTCAAAATATACACGTATCCGGTTTGTGACTTAGAGTCATCCAGATCTGTGTCGAAGCTAGCGTCGACATAACCCTTTACGACGAGCTCTTCGTCACCTCCATAAACGAGAAACATTTCCTTAGTCCTTTTCAGGTACTTCAGGATATTCTTGACCGCTATCCAGTGTTCCTTGCCGAGATTACTTTGGTACCTTCCTACCAAACTTACGGCAAGGTTTACATCAGGTCTGGTACACAGCATGGCATACATAATAGACCCTATGGCCGAGGCATAGGGGATGACACTCATCTCTTCTATATCTTCTGCCATGGTCGGACATTGAGCTGAACTCAATTTCACACCTTGTAATACAGGTAAGAACCCCTTCTTAGAATGATCCATATTGAACTTCTTCAATATCTTATCAAGGTATGTGCTTTGTGAAAGACCTATGAGGCGTCTCGATCTATCCCTATAGATCTTGATGCCTAATATATAAGCATCTTCTCCAAGGTCCTTCATTGAAAAACTCTTATTCAAGTAGGCCTTGATGCTGTCCAAGAGTTCTATATCATTTCCCATCAATAGTATGTCATCTACATATAATATGAGAAATGCTACAGAGCTCCCACTCACTTTCTTGTAAACGCAGGCTTCTCCATAAGTCTGCGTAAACCCAAACGCTTTGATCATCTCATCAAAGCGAATGTTCCAACTCCGAGATGCTTGCACCAGCCCATAAATCGAGCGTTGGAGCTTGCACACCTTGTTAGCATTCTTAGGATCGACAAAACCTTCCGGCTGCATCATATACAATTCTTCCTTAAGGAAACCATTAAGGAATGCCGTTTTGACGTCCATTTGCCATATCTCATAATCGTAGAATGCGGCAATTGCTAACATGATTCGGACGGACTTTAGCTTCATTACCGGTGAGAAAGTCTCATCGTAGTCAACCCCTTGAACTTGTCGATAACCCTTAGCGACAAGCCGAGCTTTATAGATGGTCACATTACCATCCGCGTCTGTCTTCTTCTTAAAGATCCATTTATTTTCTATGGCTCGCCGTTCAATGGGCAAGTCAGTCAAAGTCCATACTTCGTTTTCATACATGGATCCTATCTCGGATTTCATGGCTTCTAGCCATTTGTCGGAATCCGGGCCCGCCATCACTTCTTCATAGTTCGAAGGTTCACCGTTGTCTAACAACATGATTTCTAAGACAGGGTTGCCGTACCACTCTGGTGCGGAACGTGTCCTTGTGGACCTTCGAATTTCAGTAGGAGCTTGATCAGAAGTATCTTGATCATTATCGTTAACTTCCTCTCTAGTCGGTGCGGGCACCTCAGGAACATTTTCATGAGTTGCGCCATTTTCCGGTTCAAGAGGTAATACTTCATCAAGCTCTACTTTCCTCCCACTTACTTCTTTCGAGAGAAACTCTTTCTCCAGAAAGATTCCGTTCTTGGCAACAAAGATCTTGCCTTCGGATCTTAGGTAGAAGGTATACCCAATAGTTTCTTTAGGGTATCCTATAAAGACGCATTTTTCCGACTTGGGTTCGAGCTTCTCAGGTTGAAGTTTCTTGACATAAGCATCGCATCCCCAAACTTTTAGAAACGACAGCTTAGGTTTCTTCCCAAACCATAATTCATACGGTGTCGTCTCAACGGATTTCGACGGAGCCCTATTTAAAGTGAATGCGGCAGTCTCTAAAGCATAGCCCCAAAAAGATAGCGGTAAATCGGTAAGAGACATCATAGACCGCACCATATCCAATAGAGTGCGATTACGACGTTCGGACACACCGTTACGCTGAGGTGTTCCAGGCGGCGTGAGTTGTGAAACTATTCCACATTTTCTTAAGTGTGTGCCAAATTCATGACTCAAGTATTCTCCTCCACGATCTGATCGTAGAAACTTGATTTTCCTATCACGTTGATTCTCAACCTCACTCTGAAATTCCTTGAACTTTTCAAAGGTTTCAGACTTGTGTTTCATTAGGTAGACATACCCATATCTACTCAAGTCATCAGTGAGGGTGAGAACATAACGATAGCCACCGCGAGCCTCAACACTCATTGGACCGCACACATCAGTATGTATGATTTCCAATAAGTTGGTTGCTCGCTCCATTGTTCCTGAGAACGGAGTCTTGGTCATTTTACCCATAAGGCATGGTTCGCACGTGTCAAATGATTCATAATCAAGAGACTCCAAAAGTCCATCTGTATGGAGCTTCTTCATGCGTTTGACACCTATGTGACCAAGGCGGTAGTGCCACAAGTATGTGGGACTATCATTATCAACCTTACATCTTTTAGTACTCACACTATGAATATGTGTAGCAATACGCTCGAGATTCATTAAGAATAAACCATTCACCATAGGAGCATGACCATAAAACATATCTCTCATATAAATGGAACAACCATTATTCTCAGATTTAAATGAGTAGCCATCTCGAATTAAATGAGATCCCGATACAATGTTCATGCTCAAAGCTGGCACTAAATAACAATTATTGAGGTTTAAAACTAATCCCGTAGGTAAATGCAGAGGCAGCGTGCCGACGGCGATCACATCGACCTTGGAACCATTCCCGACACGCATCGTCACCTCGTCCTTCGCCAGTCTCCGCTTATTCCGTAGCTCCTGCTGTGAGTTACAAATATGAGCAACGGCACCGGTATCAAATAACCAGGAGTTACTACGAGTACTGGTAAGGTACACATCAATTACATGTATATCACATATACCTTTTGTTTTGCCGGCCTTCTTGTCTGCTAAGTATTTAGGGAAGTTCCGCTTCCAGTGACCACTTCCCTTGCAATAAAAGCACTCAGTCTCGGGCTTGGGTCCATTCTTTGGCTTCTTCCCGGCAGCTTGCTTGCCAGGCGCGGCAACTCCCTTGCCGTCCTTCTTGGAGTTCTTTTTACCCTTGCCTTTCTTGAACTTAGTGGTTTTATTGACCATCAACACTTGATGTTCCTTCTTGACTTCTACCTCCGCTGATTTCAGCATCGAGAACAACTCAGGAATGGTCTTTTGCATCCCCTGCATGTTGAAGTTCATCACAAAGCTCTTGTAGCTTGGTGGAAGCGACTGGAGGATTCTGTCAATGACCGCATCATCCGGGAGATTAACTCCCAGCTGAGACAAGCGGTTGTGTAACCCAGACATAGTGAGTATGTGCTCACTGACAGAACTATTTTCCTCCATCTTACAGCTGAAGAACTTATCGGAGACTTCATATCTCTCGATCCGGGCATGAGCTTGAAAGACCATTTTCAGCTCTTCGAACATCTCATATGCTCCATGTCTCTCAAAACGCTTTTGGAGCCCCGGCTCTAAGCTGTAAAGCATGCCGCACTGAACGAGGGAGTAGTCGTCAACACGTGTCTGCCAAGCGTTCATAACGTCTTGGTTCTGTGGGACGGGTGGATCACCTAGCGGTGCTTGTAGGACATAATCTTTCTTGGCAGCTATGAGGATGATCCTCAGGTTTCGGACCCAGTCCGTGTAGTTGCTTCCATCGTCTTTCAGCTTGGTTTTCTCTAGGAACGCGTTGAAGTTGAGGACTACGTTGGCCATTTGATCTACAAGACATATTGCAAAGATTTTAGACTAAGTTCATGATAATTAAGTTCATCTAATCAAATTATTAATGAACTCCCACTTAGATTAGACATCCCTCTAGTCATCTAAGTATTACATGATCCGAGTTAACTAGACCGTGTCCGATCATCACGTGAGACGGACTAGTCAACGTCGGTGAACATCTTCATGTTGATCGTATCTTCTATACGACTCATGCTCGACCTTTCGGTCTTCTGTGTTCCGAGGCCATGTCTGTACATGCTAGGCTCATCAAGTTAACCCTAAGTGTTTTGCATGTGTTCCGAGGCCATGTATGTATATGCTAGGCTCGTCAACACCCGTTGTATGTGAACGTAAGGATCCATCACACCCGATCATCACGGCGTGCTTAGAAACGACGAACTTTAGCAACGGTGCACAGTTAGGGGAGAACACTTCTTGAAATTGTTATGAGGGATCATCTTATTTACTACCGTCGTTCTAAGTAAACAAGATGAAAAAACATGATAAACATCACATGCAATCAAATAATAAAGGTGACATGATATGGCCAATATCACATAGCTCCTTTGATCTCCATCTTGGGGCTCCATGATCATCTTGTCACCGGCTTGACACCATGATCTCCATCATCATGATCTCCATCATCGTGTCTCCATGAAGTTGCTCGCCAACTATTACTTCTACTACTATGGCTAACGCGTTTAGCAATAAAGCAAAGTAATTTACATGGCGTTTCTCAATGACACGCATGTCATATAAAAGAATAAAGACAACTCCTATGGCTCCTGCCGGTTGTCATACTCATCGACATGCAAGTCGTGATTCCTATTACAATAGCATGAACATCTCATACATCACATATAGATCATTCATCATTCATCACAACTTTGGCCATATCATATCACAAACCACTTGCTGCAAAAACAAGTTAGACGTCCTCTAATTGTTGTTGCAAGTTTTACGTGGCTGAATTAGGGTTCTAGCAAGAACGTCTTCTTACCTACGTTAAAGCCACAACGTGATTTGTCAACTTCTATTTACCCTTCATAAGGACCCTGTTCATCAAATCCGCTCCAACTAAAGTGGGAGAGACAGACACCCCCAGCCACCTTATGCAACTAGTGCATGTTAGTCGGTGGAACCGGTCTCACGTAAGCGTACGTGTAAGGTTGGTCCGGGCCGCTTCATCCTACAATACCGCTGAAGCAAGAAAAGACTAGTAACGGCAAGTAAGTTGACAAATCTACGCCCACAACTAATTGTGTTCTACTCGCGCAAGAAGAACTACGCATAGACCTAGCTCATGATGCCACTGTTGGGGAACGTTGCAGAAAACAAAAAATTTCCTACTCGTTTCACCAAGATCATCTAGGAGTTCATCTAGCAACGAGTCATTGGATGCATCTACATACCTTTGTAGATCGCGCACGGAAGCGTTCAAAAGAACGGTGATGATGTAGTCGAACACGACGTGATCCAAATCACCGATGACCAAGCGCCGAACGGACGGCACCTCCGCGTTCAACACACGTACGGGACGGGAGACATCTCCTCCTTCTTGATCTAGCAAGGGGGAAGGAGAGGTTGACGAAGATCCAGCAGCACGACGGCGTGGTGGTGGATGCAGGGTGTCACAGTAGCAGGGCTTCGCCTATACTACGAGGAAGAGACGTAACGGGGAGAGAGGGAGGCGCCAGGGGCTGGGGTATGAAGTCCCTCCTCTCCCCCACTATATATAGGGGTGCCATGGGGGGGGGCGCCGGCCCTAGTTGATGAGATCTACTAGGGGGGCGGCGGCCTAGGGTGGGGGGCTTGCCCCCCAAGCAAGGGGGCGCCCCCTCTAGGGTTTCCCCTCCAACCCTAGCCGCATGGGCCCTTGGGGGGTGGCGCCCCAGCCCACTATGGGCTGCGTTCCCTCCCACTTCAGCCCATGGGGCCCCCCGGGATAGGTGGCCCCACCCGGTGGACCCCCGGGACCCTTCCGGTGGTCCCGGTACAATACCGGTGACCCCGAAACTTGTCCCGATGGCCGAAACAGCACTTCCTATATATAATTCTTTACCTCCGGACCATTCCGGAACTCCTCGTGATGTCCGGGATCTCATCCGGGACTCCGAACAACATTCGGGTTACTGCATATACATATCTTCACAACCCAAGCATCACCGAACCTTAAGTGTGTAGACCCTACGGGTTCGGGAGACAAGCAGACATGACCGAGACGACTCTCCGGTCAATAACCAACAGCGGGATCTGGATACCCATGTTGGCTCCCACATGCTCCACGATGATCTCATCGGATGAACCACGATGTCAAGGATTCAATCAACCCCGTATGCAATTCCCTTTGTCAATCAATATGTTACTTGCCCGAGATTCGATCGTCGGTATCCCAATACCTCGTTCAATCTCGTTACCGGCAAGTCACTTTACTCGTACCGTAGTGCATGATCCTTTGACCAGACACTTGGTCACTTTGAGCTCATTATGATGATGTATTACCGAGTGGGCGCAGTGATACCTCTCCGTCATACGGAGTGACAAATCCCAGTCTTGATCCATGTCAACCCAACAGACACTTTCGGAGATACCCGTAGTCTACCTTTATAGTCACCTAGTTACGTTGTGACGTTTGGTATACCCAAAGCACTCCTACGGTATCCGGGAGTTACACGATCTCATGGTCTAAGGAAAAGATACTTTGACATTGGAAAACTCTAGCAAACGAACTATACGATCTTGTGCTATGTTTAGGATTTGGTCTTGTCCATCACATCATTCTCCTAATGATGTGATCTCGTTATCAATGACATCCAATGTCCATAGTCAGGAAACCATGACTATCTGTTGATCAACGAGCTAGTCAACTAGAGGCTTACTAGGGACATGTTGGTGTCTGTTATTCACACATGTATTACGATTTCCGGATAACACAATTATAGCATGAATAAAGACAATTATCATGAACAAGGAAATATAATAATAATGCTTTTATTATTGCCTCTAGGGCATATTTCCAACACTGAGATGGATGATATTGATGTCACAATTAAACTTGCCAATAGAGATACTATTTCACCAATGGGAATTGTTAGAGATGTTGAAGTCTTGTGTGGGAAAACTAAATATCCTGCTGATTTTCTTGTTCTTGGTTCACCACAAGATGCTTTTGTCCCATTATATTTGGTTGACCCTTCTTAAATACTGTTAATGCTACCATAGATTGCAAAAGGAATGTTGTTACTATCGGTTTAGATGATATGACTCATGAATTTAATTTTTCTAAATTTAGTAGACAACACCGTGAAGAAGAATTACCTAGTAAGGATGAAATTATTGGTCTTGCTTCTATTGCCGTACCTCCTAGTGATCCTTTAGAACAATATTTGCTAGACCATGAAAATGATACATTTATGAATGAAAGAAGGGAATTAGATGAAGTATTCTTTAAACAGGAACCTATTCTAAAAAATAATTTACCTGTTGAAATCCTAGGGGATCCTCCTCCACCCAAGGGTGATCCCGCGTTTGAACTTAAACCGTTACCTGATACTCTTAAATATGCTTATCTTGATGAGAAAAAGATATATCCTGTTATTATTAGTGCTAACCTTTCAGAACATGAAGAAGAGAGATTATTGAAAACTCTGAAGAAGCACCGTGCTGCTATTGGGTATACTCTTGATTATCTTAAGGGCATTAGTCCCACTCTATGTCAACATAAAATTAATTTGGAAGAAGATGCTAAACCAGTTTGTGATCATCAACGTCGGCTGAATCCTAAAATGAAAGAAGCGATCAGAAAGGAGATACTAAAGCTCCTTGTGGCAGGTATAATTTATCCCGTTGCTGATAGTCAGTGGGTAAGCCCTGTCCATTGTGTCCTTAAGAAAGGAGGTATTACTGTTGTTCCTAATGATAAAGATGAATTGATTCCTCAAAGAATTATTACAGGCTATAGGATGGTAATTGATTTCCGCAAATTAAATAAGGCTACTAAAAAAGATCATTACCCCTTACCTTTTATCGATCAAATGCTAGAAATATTATCTAAACATACACATTTTTTCTTTCTAGATGGTTATTCTGGTTTCTCTCAAATACCCGTGTCAGCCAAAGATCAACCAAAGACTACTTTTACATGCCCTTTTGGTACTTTTGCTTATAGACGTATGTCTTTTGGTTTATGTAATGCACTTGCTACCTTTCAAAGATGCATGATGGCTATATACTCTGACTTTTGTGAAAAGATTTGTGAGGTTTTCATGGACGACTTTTCCGTCTATGGATCTTCTTTTGATGACCGCTTGAGAAACCTTGATCGAGTTTTGCAGAGATGTGAAGAAACTAATCTTGTCTTGAATTGGGAAAAGTGCCACTTTATGGTTAATGAAGGTATTGTCTTGGGGCATAAAGTTTTTGAAAGAGGTATTGAAGTTGATAAAGCCAAGGTTGATGCTATTGAAAAGATGCCATGTCCCAAGGACATCAAAGGTATAAGAAGTTTCCTTGGTCATGCCGGTTTTTATAGGAGGTTCATTAAGGACTTCTCGAAAATCTCTCGGCCTCTGACTAATTTATTACAAAAAGATATACCATTTGTTTTTGATGATGTTTGTGTAGAAGCATTTGAAATACTTAAGAAAGCATTGATCTCTGCACCGATTGTTCAGCCACCTGATTGGAATTTACCCTTTGAAATTATGTGTGATGCTAGTGATTATGCTGTAGGTGTTGTTCTAGGACAAAGAGTTGATAATAAACTAAACGTTATTCAATATTCTAGTAAAACCCTTGACAATGCTCAAAGAAATTATGATACCACTGAAAAGGAATTCTTAGCAATTGTATTTGCTTGTGATAAGTTTAGACCTTATATTGTTGATTCTAAAGTAACTATTCACACTGATCATGCTCCTATTAAATATCTTATGGAAAAGAAAGATGCTAAACCTAGACTTATTAGATGGGTTCTCTTGTTACAAGAATTTGAGTTGCATATTGTTGATAGAAAGGGAGCTGAGAACCCCGTTGCGGACAACTTGTCTAGGTTAGAAAATGTGCTTGATGACCCACTACCCATTGATGATAGTTTTCCTGATGAGCAATTAAATGTCATAAATGCTTCTCATACTGCTCCATGGTATGGTGATTATGCTAATTACATTGTTGCTAAGTTTATACCACCTAGTTTCACATACCAGCAAAAGAAAAAGTTCTTCTATGATCTGAGGCATTACTTCTGGGATGACCCACATCTTTATAAAGAAGGAGTGGATGGTGTTATTAGACGTTTTGTACCTGAGCATGAACAGGAACAGATCCTATGCAAGTGTCACTCTGAAACTTATGGAAGACACCATGCTGGAGATAGAACTGCACATAAGGTACTGCAATCTGGTTTTTATTGGCCTACTCTCTTCAAGGATGCCCATAAGTTTGTCTTATCTTGTGATGAATGTCAAAGAATTGGTAATATTAGTAGATGTCAAGAAATGCCTATGAATTATTCACTTGTTATTGAACCATTTGATGTTTGGGGCTTTGACTATATGGGACCCTTTCCTTCCTCTAATGGATATACACATATTTTAGTTGCTGTTGATTACGTTACTAAGTGGGTAGAAGCTATTCCAACTAGTAGTGCTGATCATAACACTTATATTAAAATGCTTAAAGAAGTTATTTTTCCAAGATTTGGAGTCCCTAGATATTTAATGACTGATGGTGGTTCACATTTTATTCATGGCGCTTTCCGTAAAATTCTTGCTAAATATGATGTTAATCATAGAATTGCATCCCCTTATCACCCTCAGTCTACTGGTCAAGTAGAATTGAGTAATAGAGAACACAAATTAATTTTGCAAAAGACTGTTAATATGTCTAGAAAGAATTGGTCCAAGAAACTTGATGATGCATTATGGGCCTATAGAACTGCATATAAAAATCCTATGGGTATGTCTCCGTATAAAATGGTCTATGGAAAAGCATGTAACTTGCCTCTCGAACTAGAACACAAGGCTTATTGGGCTATTAAAGAACTTAATTGTGATTTTAAACTTGCCGGTGAGAAGAGGTTATTTGATATTAGCTCACTTGATGAATGGAGAACCCAAGCCTACAAAAATGCCAAGTTGTTTAAAGAAAAAGTTAAAAGATGGCATGACAAAAGGATACAAAAGCGTGAGTTTAATGTAGGTGATTATGTATTTCTATACAACTCTCGTTTAAGATTTTTTGCAGGAAAACTTCTCTCTAAATGGGAAGGCCCTTACGTTATCGAGGAGGTCTACCGTTCCGGTGCCATAAAAATCAAAAACTTCGAAGGCACCAATTCGAAGGTGGTGAATGGTCAAAGAATCAAACACTATATCTCAGGTAATCCCATAAATGTAGAAACCAATGTTATCGAAACCGTAACCCTGGAGGAATACATAAAGGACACTTTTCGGAACATTTCAGACTCCGAAAAGGAATAGGTATGTGGTACGGTAAGTAAACCGACTCCAAAACAGTTTTTAAGGCAATATTTCTCCGTTTTGGAATATTTAGAAAAATAGAAAAATAAGCAGAAGTCCGGGAAGGACACGAGGGCTCCACAAGGGTGGAGGGCGCGCCCCCCTACCTCGTGGGCACCTCGTGTGCTTTCCGGACTCCGTTTTCGTACACGACACGTATTTTGGTCGGTAAAAATTCATTATATAATCTCCCGGGGGTTTTGACTCCCGTATCACGCAAAAATCACATGTTTGTATTTCGAGCTCTTGCTGCTGCAGAGTAGAGCAGGATGTCTTCGCAAGAGTCAGTCGGGGAGAGCCGGGTGTCTCATACGGTACCGAGATCAACGACAAACAATCATGTTGACCCCTTTGGGCCAACAACAGAGGAAGAGATGGAGGTTGATTTGAATAGGATAGATGCTATGGAAGAGGATCAAGAAGTCACTTCCCGCCTCCAAGCTGGATTCACAATGGGAGAATTGCAGAGCTCAGCTATTCCAAACTCGGTTATCCCTTCCAATGTTAGATTTCTTTCTTATGAGAATATGAAAAAGAGTGTCACTAGTTCTCCCGCAGCTATGCTGCACCCTTGGGTGCAGGGAGCTTTGGCTGTTACTGGAAAACTCCGAAAGGAAATAATGGACCTCAAGCAGCAAGTCAACAAGCTTGAGGAGGAGAATCGTATCTTGAGGGGCATCATCGCCAAGAACATCACATCATCATCCCCGAAAAGAGAGACATAATCACATGGGTATGGGCACTCAACTTGGCAACTGCCAAGCTTGGGGGAGTACCCCGGTATCGTATCACCATCACTTTATCTTTACCGTTTTTCTTAATTTGATCCTTTTGGTAATATCTTGATCTAGTAGAGTAAAAGTTCTTAGTATAATCTAGTTGTGAGTTTTGCTTTATTATCCTTCTATGTAATCGAGTCTGTGAGCTATATAATAACGATTAGTGTTGAGTCAAGGGCTTAATTATTTTGCCATGATCCTCAAGGAATAAAAGAAAAGAGAAAGAAATAAAAAGAAACAAAGAGATCATATGAGTCTTATGGAGAGTAATGAGCTCACATAGAAAGAGTATGATGAATACAAGTTGTTGAGAGTTGACAAACACAGTTTTGGTCATCGTTGCGATTAATAGGAAGGAATAAAGAAAGAGAGGTCTTCACATATAAATATACTATCTTGGACATCTTTTATGATTGTGAGCACTCAATAAAATATGACATGCTAAAGAGTTAACATTGGACAAGGAAGACAACATAATGGGTTATGTTTTCTTACATCTGAGATAAATTATATTGTCTTGGATCTTCCAACATGATGAGCTTGCCTTTCCCCCTCATGCTACCCAAATTCATTGCACCAAGTAGAGATACTACTTGTGCTTCCAAATACCCTTAAACCAGTCTTGACATAAGAGTCCACCATATCTACCTATGGATTGAGTAAGATCCATCAAGTAAGTTGTCATCGGTGCAAGCAATAAAAATTGCTCTCTAAATATGTATGATTGATTGGTGTGGAGGAAATAAGCTTTATACGAGCGTGTGATATGGAAGTAATAAAAGCGACAGACTAAGTAACAAAGGTCCATATCACAAGTGCCAATATAAAGTGATGTTCTTTCGCATTAAGATTTTGTGCATCCAAACCATAAAAGCGAATGACAACCTCTGCTTCCCTCTGCGAAGGGCCTATCTTTTACTTTTATCTCCTACATTGCATAAGAGTCATGGTGATATTCACCCTTCCTTTTTACATTTTATCCTTTGGCAAGCACAATATGTTGGAAAGATCCTGGTATATATGGCTAATTGGATGTGAGTTTTCATGAACTATTACTGTTGACATTACCCTTGAGGTAAAACGTTGGGAGGCAAAACTATAAGCCCCTATCTTTCTCTGTGTCCGATTAAAACTCCATACACATAAGTATTGTGTGAGTGTCAGCAATTGTGAAAGATTATATGATAGTTGAGTATGTGGACTTGCTGAAAAGCTCTTATACATTGACTCTTTCCTATATTATGATAAATTGCAATT
Source organism: Triticum urartu (assembly GCF_056163025.1). Lineage (NCBI taxonomy): Eukaryota > Viridiplantae > Streptophyta > Magnoliopsida > Poales > Poaceae > Triticum > Triticum urartu. Next base: position 334,821,465 of record NC_141876.1, read on the forward strand.
GCTTCAATGACTGAGATTGTAGTTTGTTAGTTTTCAATGAAGTTACGATTCATACTTGATATTGTGATTGAATTATTACTCTAGCATTAGAGATCATATGACAAGAATTATATAAGTTGCTGTTCTAAGAATGATCATGATGCCCTCATGTCCGTATTTTATTTTTACCGACACCTCTATCTCTAAACATGTGGACATATTTTTCGATTTCAGCTTTTCGCTTGAGGACAAGCAAGGTCTAAGCTTGGGGGAGTTGATACGTCCATTTTGCATCATGCTTTTATATCAATATTTATTGCATTATGGGCTCTTATTACACATTGTGTCACAATAATTATGCCTATTCTCTCTTATTTTAGAAGGTTTATATAAAGAGGGAGAATGCCGGCAGCTGGGATTCTGGGCTGGAAAAGAAGCAAATATTAGAGACCTATTCTACACAGCTCCAAAAGTCCTGAAATTTCACGAAAGATGTTTTCCAAATATATAAAAAATACTGAGAGCAAGAACCTCACCAGGGGGCCACACCCAGCCCACGAGGGTGGGGGGCGTGCCCTACCCCCCTTGGCGCGCCCCCTACCTCGTGGGCCCCCCGGTGGCTCTCCGATGGCCATCTTCTGCTATATGGAGTCTTTCGATGGGAAAAAAATCATAAGCCATCTTCTCAGACGAAACTTCGCCGCCATAAGGCGGAACCTTGGCGGAACCAATCTAGGGCTCTGGCGGAGCTGTTCTGTCGGGGAAACTTCCCTCCCGGAGGGGGAAATCATCGCCATCGTCATCACCAACGCTCCTCTCATCGGGAGAGGGCAATCTCCATCAACATCTTCATCAGCACCATCTCATCTCAAAACCCTAGTTCATCTCTTGTATCCAATTCTTGTCTGCAAGTCCGGGATTGGTGCTAGTAGGTTGCTAGTAGTGTTAATTACTCCTTGTAGTTGATGCTAGTTGGTTTAATTGGTGGAAGATCATATGTTCAGATCCGATATGCATATTAATACCCCTCTGATTATGAACAAGTTTATGCTTTGTGAGTAGTTACTTTTGTTCCTGAGGAAATGGGAGAAGTCTTGCTATTAGTAGTTATGTGAATTTGGTATTCGTTCGATATTTTGACGAGATGTATGTTGTCTCTCCTCTAGTGGTGTTATGTGAACGTCGACTACATGACACTTCACCATTATTTGGGCCTAGAGGAAGGCATTGGGAAGTAATAAGTAGATGATGGGTTGCTAGAGTGACAGAAGCTTAAACCCTAGTTTATGGGTTGCTTCGTAAGGGGCTGATTTGGATCCATATGTTTCATGCTATGGTTCGATTTACCTTAATACTTTTGTTGTATTTGCGGATGCTTGCAATAGGGTTAATCATAAGTGGGATGCTTGTCCAAGTAAGGGCAGCACCCAAGCACTAGTCCACCCACATACCAAGTTATCAAAGTACCGAACGCGAATCATATGAACATGATGAAAACTAACTTGACGATATTCCCATGTGTCCTCGGGAGCGCTTTACATCTTATAAGAGTTTGTCCAGGCTTGTCCTTTGCTACAAAAAGGATTGGGCCACCTTGCTGCACTTTATTTAATTTTGTTACTTGTTGCTCGTTACAAATTATCTTATCACAAAACTATCTGTTACCACGTATTTCAGTACTTGCAGAGAATACCTTGCTGGAAACCGCTTATCATTTCCTTTTGCTCCTCGTTGGGTTCAACACTCTTACTTATCGAAAGGACTACGATAGATCCCCTATACTTGTGGGTCATCATTCGTCTGCCATGCTATACTATCAGGCCATAATCACTCGGGAGGTGATCACGGGTATATACTTATATACATAACATATGATACATGTGGTGACTAAAGTCGGGTCGGCTCGTAGAGTACCCGCGAGTGATTCACGGATTGGGACCGAAATGACGTTGTCCTGAGGGCCCTCTGAGTGGACCTTTGTGGCGGAGCGACAGGGAAGGTTGAGACCACCTAGGAGAGAGGTGGGCCTGGCCCTGGTCGGCGTCCGCGATTACTTCAAAATAACACGCTTAACGAGATCTTGGTATTTGATCTGAGTTTGGCCACTGGCCTATACGCACTAACCAACTACGCCGGAACAATTATGGGCACTCGATGTCATGGTATCAGCTGGAGCCTTCACAATGGAAGCAACTGAGCGGCGCGCGCCGGATTGGACCGTAAGCCTGGGCTTGCATTAAAGGGGTTGGGTCTGCTTCCGGCCGCGTAGGCAACATGCAGGTGTGCAATGGGCGATGGGCCCAGACCCCTGCGCGCATAGGATTTAGACCGACGTGCTGACCTCTCTGTTGTGCCTAGGTGGGGCTGCAACGTGTTGATCTTCCAAGGCTGGGCATGACCCAGGAAAGTGTGTCCGGCCAAAGGGGATCGAGCGTGTTGGGAAAGGTGGTGCACCCCTGCAGGGAAGTTTATCTATTCGAATAGCCGTGTCCCTTGGTAAAAGGACGACCTGGAGTTGTACCTTGACCTTATGACAACTAGAACTGGATACTTAATAAAACACACCCTTCCAAGTGCTAGATACAACCCGGTGATCGCTCTCTCATAGGGCGACGAGGGGAGGATCGCCGGGTAGGATTATGCTATGCGATGATACTTGGTTAACTTACCATCTACTCTCTTCTACTGCTTCAAGATGGAGGCTGCCAGAAGCATAGTCTTTGATAGGACTAGCTATCCCCCTCTTATTCTGGCATTCTGCAGTTCAGTCCACATATACTACCCCTTTCATTGATACAAATGCATATGTAGTGTCGCTCCTTGCTTGCGAGTACTTTGGATGAGTACTCACGGCTGCTTTGCTTCCCTCTTTTCCCCCATGCTATACATGGTTGTTGCGACCAGACATTGGTGCCCAGGAGCCAGCCACCACCGTCGACGACGACTCCTACTACACTGGAGGTGCCTACTACTACGTGTAGGCCGCTGACGACGACCAGGAGTTGTTTAGGAGGATCCCAGGCAGGAGGCCTTCTCGTCTTTCGATCTATATCCCAGTCTGTGCTAGCCATCTTATGGCAACTTGTTTAACTTACGTCTGTACTCAGATATTGTTGCTTTCGTTGACTCGCCTATGATCGAGCTCTTGTATTCGAGCCCTCAAGGCCCATGGCTTGTAATATGATGCTTGTATGACTTTATTTCATTTTTAGAGTTGTGTTGTGATATCTTCCCGTGAGTCCCTGTGATCGTACACGTTTGCGTGTATGATTAGTGTACGATTGAATCGGGGGCGTCACAAGGAATTATGCTTGCGAATGCTTGATAAGTCTCCAACGTATCTATAATTTTTGATTGTTCCATGCTATTATATTATCTGTTTTGTATGTTTTACTAGCAAAAGGGCCCGTGCTTTGCACCGAGTAGAAAACAAAAAAAATGTAAGCACTCGTCCTGCTTAAAACCACTATATTGGCCTTTTTCCATGGTATTAATGTAGAATGGAACATAAGTTGGTGAAGAAGTTATCCAAAAAGTACATCCTTTTATCACTACTATGTCTGCCACATGATAGAAACATTTGCTACAGACGGCAAAAGGATGGTAATGCTTTGCAATTACTTTGTTTTGTTTCATACAATGACATCGTATAAAATGATATACTAACTAACCTTTACTTTCATTTTCAGTATTTTGGGGTTCCCTTTTCTAAGAGCTCCCTTTTCCCACACATGGATGCTGACCATGGTGAACTGCGAATCACTACTGGAGACGGAACTACCACTGTCACAGCCTGCTTTATCATGGGTGTTGACAAAAGGGCCACCATCACTAGAGGCTGGAGTGACTTCTTCCATCAGGCGCACATGGATAAAGGTCAAGCATATGCTTTCGACTTCAAATGCACTTCCAAGGGACTGCGCCTGATCGTCTACTCGATATAAGCAAGTTGCAAGAGCCCCTTGTTATATAACTTAGCATTAGTATAGATGCCTACTAAGACTTCTATGTTTATCATTTGTCTATTGCATGTTCTCTGCTCATTGCAGGTATGCAAGCTCTGCCTTTTGAAACTCTTGGTGTAAAGAAAAATATTGTTGTTTTCCCTATCAAGAATGTTAGCTCGAATCAGTCCAGATGTATGCCAACTGAAAAGGCTATTATGCGTTTATTTTCATATGTTTCGTTTTGTACCTACATATTTCAATGCACACTCTTTCAATACTTGGCTGCCACTCGGCCTTTGCGCCATGGGCGCAATGGGTCATCTAGTTTAGGTTGAAGGTAATGACATGTGAAGACATTCATGTGAAGACAATGGAGTGCGAAGACATTGTTTCTTTCGTAGTTTCATTTTCTTATTTCTTGAGTCATAGGAACCACCAAACTTTTAAGTGGGGTCCAGGTGAACAAAGTCAGAAGACTGACGTGATGCTCCACCCAAATCCTATGTCTTCGAGTGAACACAATGAGAGTAAATCTTATCCTAAGTTGGATATGTCAACTTTGCTTGTAGACCAAGCCAAGTAGCCGCGTGTTTTTGAAATCCGTCCGTTGGACTGATGTCTGCTAGACTACATCGGTATTTCCCCAAAGAGGAAAGGATGATGCAGCACAACGTTGGTAGGTATTTTCCTTAGTGATGAGACCAAAGTTATCGAACTAGTAGGAGAACCAAGCAATACTACGTAAACAGCACCTGCACACAAATAAAAAAATACTCGCAACCCGACGTGTTAAAGGGGTTGTCAATCCCTTTCGGGTAACAGCGCCAAAAATTGGCAAACAGACGTGATAAAAATATGATAGATGGGATAAATAGATCTCAGATAAAATAAATTGCAGCAACGCATTTTTTGTATTTTTGGTTTAATAGATCTTAAAATAAAAGCAAAGGCAAATAGACCGCAAAGGCAAATATATTAAAGAAGAGACTCGGGGGCCGTAGTTTTCACTAGTGGCTTCTCTCGAGAAAAATAGCAAACGGTGGGTGAACAAATTACTGTTGGGAAATTGATAGAACTTCAAATAATCATGACGATATCCAGGCAATGATCATTATATAGGCATCATGTCCAAGATTAGTAGACCGACTCCTGCCTGCATCTACTACTATTACTGCACACATCGACAGCTATCCAGCATGCATCTAGTGTATTAGGTTCCCCTTGAAGATGACATAATGTAGACAAGATCTATTTATGTAGAAATAGAACCCATATTGTTATCCTTAATAGCAATGATACATACATGTCGGTTCTCCTTCTGTCACTGGGATCAAGCACCGTAAGATCGAACCCATCACAAAGCACCTCTTCCCATTGCAAGATAAATAGATCAAGTTGGCCAAACAAAACCCAAATATCGGAGAAGAAATATGAGGATATAATCAATCATGCATATAAGAGATCAAAGAAGACTCAAATAACTTTCATGGATAAAAAGAGATAGATCGGATCATAAACTCAAAGTTCATCGGATCCCAACAAACACACCGCAAAAGAATTACATCATATGGATCTCCTAGAGACCATTGTATTGAGAATCAAATGAGAGAGAGGAAGCCATCTAGCTACTAACTATGGACCCGAAGATCTACAAAGAACTACTCACGCATCATCGGAGAGGCACCAATGGACATGATGAACCCCTCCATGATGGTGTCTAGATTGGATCTGGTGTTTCTCGAACTTGCGACGGCTGGAATTGATTTTCGTTGACTCCCCTAGCGTTTTGGGAATATCTGGGTATTTGTAGAGTAAAGAGGTGGTCCGGGGGGCACCCCAGGTGGGCACAACCCACCAGGGCATGCCTGGGCCTCCAGGCGCGCCTTAGTGGGTTGTGCTACCCTTGGAGTACCCCCAGGCGCTTCTCCGGCACATTTGGATGTCTTATGGTCCAAACAAAATCCATAAAAAGTTCCGCTACGTTTGGACTCCGTTTGGTATTGATTTCCTGCGATGTAAAAAAACATGCAAAAACAGCAACTCGCACATGGCACTATGTCAATAGGTTATGTCGGTGTACAAAAAGAGGGGTACACTTTTTGTACCCCTATAACTGTGCACGGGCAGTCTGAGACGCGGACACCACCACACCAAGCAAGGCAAGGGAGGTGAGCCAGGGTAAGACCGAAGCTCAAGAGAACTAGAACGACGCCAAGGCCAAGACCACGAAGAGCAAAGGGGATGAAGCGGACTCCCCTGGCAAGATCCTTGCCGGGAGACAGTTCTAGCAGCCCCGGCAAGACCCTTGCCGTGGTGACTCGTCCCGCGCCTACGGAGCAAATCGCCCTTGAGTCCACTGCCCCAAAGGGCAAGGATTCGGGAGACATCCCCATGGTGGCATGCAGATCTTTGTGAAGACATTCAAGATCAGATACGCACTAAGGAGACGACAACCCTTGGCGGGATCCCAGCCGAGGAAGACCACAAGGCCCCCGGCAAGCGCCTTGCCGGGGATGACAGCAGGCGCCTCGGCAAGACCCTTGCCGGGGCCCCGGCAAGGCCCTTGCCGAGGACACCTGCGGGGCCACCATCAGGCCCACGCCGACTAAACCTCCACCACCGCATGCATGCAGCTTCCGCCCCAACCAGCTGGGCAGGCACCTGCGTGGCGGCATGCAGATCTTCGTGAAGACCCACCACTGCGCCACCTCAGCTGCCTGCCTACCTACGTGGCATCGCAGGCGTCACTGGCCAGGGCGCGTGTCGACACAAGAAGGAGCGGCGACGGACGAGACAGGTTTCTCCCCTGTCCCCGATAAAGCAAGGACACCTAAGCAAGACGCATTAAATGCGCCTTGTCATGTAATGCGAGGGATAACCTCGCATCATTGTACACTTTCCACCTCCTATGTGCCACTGTGGCAACCCCTTTTTCTATAAAAGGAGGCCCGAGGAGACCAGGAGAAGGATTCGGCTTTTTGGAGCTCCTCACGCCCCATAGCTAGCTCAAGAAGACAGATATACAATCCACCAAAGCAGGAGTAGGGTTTTACGCATCCTCGCGGCCCGAACCTGGATAAACGAACCGCGTGCTATCTGTTTGATCCGCTCTTCTCACGACCCCGTGCTCCGCTAACCACAGTAGGGATTCTTGTGATCCCACAGGTGTCGTTCCCACCGACATCTTTGGCGTGTCAGGTAGGGGGCGCAGTTGTGAGAATCGGCTTTAGCAGTTAGTTCGGCACCTCTTCATCATCATGGCGCCCAAGAAGAAGACGACGGTGGCGGTTGGCCAGTCGGAAGCCGGACAGCCCGTCCGACGCGGGCGAGCAGCGGACCGGTCGCAGAAAGGATCCGGGGCGCTGATCGCGAACACCAACACCATCCCAGCAGCCAGAGTTTGGGAGGCGGCGATGTTTGTGCGCCTGGTAATGGTCCACACATCGCCAAATCCAAAGGCGGAGCCCAGCCCTTCGCGGGTGGAGCGGGACCTTCCAAGGTCGTCGCCGCCTCGCCCGAAGGCAACGCAAGGACCTCCAAGACTCCCACGCCGGCGCCAACAGCGCGCTCCTCCCAGGCAGCGCGCGACGAACGGCGTAATCACGCCGAAGATCCCGGGCATCACCGCGGGAAGAGTCCCGAGCGCCACTCCCGGGACGCAGAAGACCTGCCCACTCGCCGAGGCGCTGGTGAAAACGGCATGCGACCGCGGGGTCATGATAGAGCTCCTTCTGACATGGTCAGAAGTCGATGCGCGTCGCGGTCCGTGCAGGTTTCGCTGCCACCGACGCCAGCAGAGGCCCTGGCACGCGCGCAGTTGCTCCTCGACTTTCCTCCCACTACGGGGAAACTCGACGAATGGAGAGCCACTATCCGAAGCCTTGTTGCGGTGGCCAACAAATATGAACCAAGTCCGGTGGGGCCCCCGGGTCGACGCTCCGATGGAGTCCCGCAGACCAGTGGCGGAAAAGCCGGCGGTGCCGCGACCACGGTGCATTCACCTCTTCCCCATCCGGTACCGCGGATGCCGGCTCATCGCGACATTGCGGGCGACGACATCTCCATAGCATCGTCTGACCCGCGGACCCACTGTGACCAGCGCCAAGTTCTTCGGGAACGAGCCCATGAAGACGCTCGAACCACTATTGAGCGCCGGCGCGGAGCGCGCCACAAGTCAGACAGGCGAGCAGGGCCTGCTGTGAACCACCCGGCCCCGGAGAGCCCTGGAGGCCTACCTTACGAGGTAGGCTGTCTGGCTTTTACCCGTGAGCTGAAGTAGTTCCAGTGGCCCACTCACGCACCTTCAAACCTGACGTTGGTGAAAAGTACAACGGCAAGACTCACCCGTCTGAGTTCCTCAACATCTACACCATCGCGATGCAAGCCGCCGGAGCCCGCGACGATAAGGTGCTTGCGAATTACTTTCCATTGGCTCTTAAACCCAACGCCATGTCGTGGTTGATGCACTTGCCGGTAGACTCTCTTTCCTCCTGGTCGGATTTGTGCCATGAGTTTGTGGGCGCCTTTACTGGAGGTCACCAATCCCATGGCCAAGCAAGCGACCTGCATGTCATTCCCCAGAAGGGAGGCGAGAGTCTGCGCAAGTATATACAGAGGTTCAGCCGGGTATAGTACAATATCCCTGATGTTCACCCTGCCGCCATCATCAACGCGTTCCATCAGAACGTGCGTAACCGCAAGATGCGCGAAGAACTGGCAATGAACAAGGTGAAAGATGTGGCAGAACTCTATTTTCTTGCTGACAGATGTGTCCGAGCTGAAGAGGGAAGGAAGTACCCCGGCGAAGATGCCGGCATGGAAACCGACTCCTCAGATGAGGATACTGCCGCCCCGGTGAACAAAGGCCAGCGCCACAACAGGAAGCGCAAAGGTAAAGCTGTGCTTGCCGTCGAGGGATCTGACAACGCCGGCTCCGCCAAGAAAACCAAGGAAGATGACCCCGGCAAGGAAATTGCCGGATGTGTCGCCTGCCGGGCCTTGGTGGCTGCCGAGAAGCCAGGAAACTCCGACAAGCAATACTGCAAGATCCATCGCACCAAAGTCCATGATCTCCAGAACTGCCGACAGGTTGAGCTCCTTGCTGAGAAGCAGAGGGCTGAATATGAGAGGCGGGACAAGGAGAAAGGCCGGGACGGTGCTGAGGGGTCTGGCAAGAAGCGTGATGGCCAGGCGGGCCGTCGCGGAAAAGATAAACAGCAGGAGAGGACCGCCCGGGGCCGTGACAAAAAGCCAGAAGACGATGATCACGAAGAGGACAATGAGTCCGGTGACCAAGAATTTCAGAAAGCTACAGAGGCCATGTGCGTCGATGGTGGCGCCTCGCTTCATACCTCTCACCGTCAGCTTAAACAGTGGGCGTGTGAGATTACAGCGGCGGAACCGTCGTTTGATGCCCAAAGGCCGCTGAAGTGGTCCAGCACACCTATCATTTTTGACACCGAGGATCACCCTGATCGCACTACTGCAGTCAGGTGCTTGCCATTGTTGGTTTCACCAACAATACGCAACCACAAGGTGACAAAGATGCTAGTCGATGGCGGGGCCGGTCTGAACTTAATCTCGCCTGCCGTGATCGAGAAATTGCAGATTCCCGATGAAGACCTCGAAGAGACGGGCACGTTTCAGGGGGTCAACCTGGGAAGTAGTCAACCAAAGGGAAAGGTCATGTTGCCCGTGACTTTTGGGAGTGATCTGAACTACAGGACAGAAACAGTTGTGTTCGACGTTGCCAAGATCCCCTTGCCTTACAACGGGATCCTTGGCCGCCCAGCGCTGGCCAAGTTCATGGCGGCGTCACATTACGCCTACAACACCCTGAAGATGTCGGGGCCTGTGACGATCATCACCGTCCCATCAGACAAGAAGGATGCGCTAATTTGCACTGACCAACTCTACCGGCAAGCAGTTGCAGCAGCCGCCACTGCTAAGGCGCTTGCTCCTGCCGCTGGAGCCCCGGGAAGGCAAAAGAAGAAGACCGGTGAGACCTCAGGCACCCACTCCGGCAAGCGCACCTCTTCGGAGTGTAGCGCTCCCATCGAGGACGTGCCAGAGAGCTCCGCCGACAGAAACAAGAAGTCCAGGGCCACACCGCCGGGAACCAAGAAGGTTTCCGTCAAGGAGGACAGCACGGGAGGAGCTTTTACCATAAGCTCCACCCTTGACGACAAATAGGAAGACGCGCTCGTCACCTTCCTGCGGGTGAATGTCGATGTGTTTGCATGGCGAGCATCCGACATCCCCGGCGTTCCCAGGGAGGTGATTGAGCACCACCTTGCTGTCTGTCCTCATGCGCGGCCCGTCAAGTAGAAGGTCAGAAAGCAAGCTTTGGAACGACAAGAGTTCATCACAGAGGAGATCCGGAAACTGGAAGCAGCGAGTTTGGTAAGAGGAGTGCTCCATCCAACGTGGTTGGCCAATCCGGTGGTAGTGCGCAAGGCAAATGGGAAGTGGAGGCTGTGTATTGATTACACAGATATTAATAAGGCTTGTCCCAAAGACCCCTTGCCGTTGCCGCGCATCGACCAGATTGTTGACTCCACAGCTGGATGTGATCTGTTGTCATTCCTCGATACCTACTCCGGCTACCACCAGATCTTCATGACAAGGGACGATGAAGAGAAAACGACATTCATCACCCCATGTGGTACGTATTGCTTTATACGGATGCCTTTCGGGTTGAAGAGTGTTGGTTCAACGTTTGCAAGGGCGGTCCAGATTGGTTTTGAACCCCAGCTCCATAGAAATATGGAAGCTTATATGGATGATATAGTGGTCAAAACCAAGAACAGGGCAACCCTCATATCGCATTTACAAGAAACATTTGGAAACCTACGCAAGATCAATCTCAAGCTGAACCCTGAGAAGTGCGTCTTCGGCGTCCCGTCTGGCAAGCTTCTCGGGTTCTTTGTGTCACAGCGTGGGATAGAGGCCAATACGGACAAGATAAAAGCTATAGAGCAGATTGAAGCTCCCAAGCAAGTCAAGGATGTGCGTCGGCTTGCTGGTTGCGTTGCCGCCATGAGCAGGTTCGTTTCCAAGTCCGCCGAGCGCGCCCTTCCCTTTTTCAAGATTTTGAAAAAGGCGGGCCCGACGGAGTGGACGCCAGAAGCCGAAGCAGCATTGCAAGATTTGAAGAGGTACCTCTCCTCCGCGCCAATACTAGTTGCGCCTAGGCCACAGGAACCATTGCTGCTGTACATGGCGGCAACGAACCAGGTGGTCAGCGCCGCACTAGTGGCGCAGAGAGAAATTGATGATGAGGTAATAGCAGCGACGGAGACCGATGCCACCGATGCCGAGACGACACAGCCAATTGAAGTGCCGCCGAAGAAGAAAATGATGCAGCACCCGGTCTACTTTGTTAGTTCCCTCCTGCAGGGGGCTAGATCGAGGTACTCCGGTGTGCAAAAACTGCTCTTCGGCCTTCTTATGGCCTCGAGGAAGCTGCGTCACTACTTCCAGGTGCACGAAATCACTGTCGTCACTCGCCTCCGTCTGCAACGGATATTGCACAATCCAGACGCAATGGGAAGGATCATAGAGTGGGCACTGGAACTATCCAGCTTTGGCCTCAAGTTTGAGAGTACCTCGATGATTCAAAGCCGAGTCCTGGCGGAGTTCGTTGCAGAATGGACCGCGACGCCTGACGAAGAAACCCAAGAGACTGCTCTCCCTGGCAAGGAGGCAAGTTGCGACTGGATCATGTACTTTGATGGAGCTTTCTCCTTATAGGGCGCCGGGGCTGGCGTACTGCTTGTCGCGCCCACCGGAGAGCACCTCAAGTATGTGATCTAGATGCACTTCCCCAGGGAGGTGTCAACAAACAATACGGCTGAGTACGAAGGGCTGCTTGCCGGTCTTAGGATCGCGGCGGACCTCGGAATCAAGAAACTCGCCGTCAGAGGCGACTCGCAACTTGTCGTCAAGCAAGTCAACAAGGATTACCAGAGCCCGTTGATGAAGGCCTACGTCGATGAAGTGAGAAAGATGGAAGAGCGTTTTGACGGTATACAGGCAGAATACGTTCCCCGAGCGGAGAATGATATTGCCGATTACCTGTCAAAATGCGCTGCCCTCAAGCTACCTGTGGAACCAGGTACCTTTGTGCTTCGGCTAACTCAGCCATCCGTTGATCCATCAACAGAGCAGAACAAGAGGAGAAAATCAGAGCCCGGCAAGTACTTTCCCACCGAGCTCCCCGAAGCCGCCGGCGAGGATGTTGCCGGAGACACTGAGCCCGCCACGGGACGGCTAGCTCCGATAGAGCATCAAGCTCTTTCCATGGAGACAGCCGCTCCGATAGCGGAGGAAATGCCTTTAGTCCTTGCCGTCGAGCCCCAGGCTCCAGCGTGGGCACAACATACCGTCCGATTCCTCCAAATAGGGGAACTTCCTGAGGAGCAGGAAGAAGCGGAAAAAGTAGCCCGTCGCTCTACTATGTACCAGTTCGCCGATGACGTCCTGTACAGAAAGAGGCCGAACGGCGTGAAATTGAAGTGTATCCCTCGAGAGGAAGGACTGGGGCTATTGGCGGAGATACATGGAGGCATATGTGGATCCCACATCGGGTTAAGGGCCCTTGCCGGCAAGGCGTTTCGGCAAGGCTTCTTCTGGCCCACCGCCCTCCAGGATGCGACGACACTAGTCACCAGGTGTGAAGCGTGTCAGTTCCATTCATAGAAGCTTCATCAGCCAGCTCAAGCCCTTCAAACCATTCCTCTCTCCTAGCCTTTCTTGGTCTAGGGGCTCGACATACTGGGCCCTTTCCCCCGCGCTGTCGGGGGACTTTGAGTACTTGTACGTTGCAATCGACAAGTTCACAAAGTGGCCAGAAGTGGAAGCAGTGAGGAAGGTCACAGCACAGTCAGCCGTCAAGTTCTTCAAAGGACTGGTGTGCCGTTTTGGTGTACCCAATAGGGTTATCACCGACAATGGCATGCAGTTCACAAGCCACACCTTCATGCAATATATTCAAGACCTCGGCAGCAAGGTCTGTTTCGCTTCCGTTGCTCACCCACGAAGCAATGGTCAAGCTGAGAGGGCAAATGCTGAAGTACTGCGAGGCCTGAGGACAAAGACCTTTGACAGACTGCACAAGGGTGGAAGGTGCTGGATTGATGAATTGTCGGCGGTTCTTTGGTCAATTAGAATGACACCAAATCGAGCCACCGGCCAGACACCCTTTGCCCTGGCATACGGGGCAGAAGCAGTTCTCCCCACGGAACTCATATATGGGTCACCTCGAGTACTCGCTTATGACGAGCTTGAGCAAGAGCAATTGCGGCAAGATGATGCAACGCTCCTTGAGGAAGATCGTCTTCGGGCGGCTGTGAGAGCAGCGCGCTACCAGCAAGCCTTGCGCCGCTACCATAGCCGCAAGGTTCATGCCCGAAGCTTTGAGGAAGGCGACCTTGTTCTTCGGCGCGTTCAATCGGCCAAGAATTCCAACAAGTTGATGCCAAAGTGGGAAAGCCCTTATCGGGTAATACGAGTCACCAGGCCCGGCGCAGTCCGCCTGGACACCGAAGATGCCGTTCCGGTGAGTAACTCCTGGAACATTGAGCATCTTCGCAAGTTTTACCCATGAGGCGCGGCTTGCCGGGCCACCCGGCAAGCCACCTTTTGTATGAGCCTTGCCAATGACGCATGTAACCCTTTGTACAAAGCCAGACGCAGACCCTGAGCATAAGTAAATGAAGCGATGGCGCCCTAAGTTATAGCATGCATGCTAGGTCGAGTCTCGTCCTTGGTTAGGGTTGATAGTGCTTAGCGGCGACTAACCCCTAGCTTAGAGGTCGAGTGTGCGTCTCTTTGTCTTTCTTTTGTCTTCTTTGGTTCACAGGACACACAGATATCCGTGCCGAACCACTTGGGGAGAAAAAAAGAGGAACAGACCAGCATCTAGCCCCCGGCAAGCCAGTATTGCCGGGGGCTGCAAGACCAAAGATTCACCCACGGCGAACCAGGGTTGCCGGGGACTGCAGCTTCAGATAAGTTCTTCATCCCTTATCATGCATTCCGTTATGGACTGAGGTATGTGAAACCTCGTTTTCCCCTAAGCTACCGTGCTCCCCTAACTCTAGGCCCTAGGGCTCGTTCCTGGGGCCAAGTTTGGTCGTAGTCGCGGCAGCGAAAGGATGAAACAAGGAGCCTGAACCCGCCTCATCCCTGCCTCCGCCAAAGGCGTGAGGAAGGTCGAGCAAAGTGGGGAGACGGCAAGGCCTGTTGCCGGGCAAGGAAATGTTTATCTTGAAGATATCAAGGATTTACTCCTTGTCGTGGGTTCCACCCGCAAACAAATGACCCGGCAAACATCCCTTTTTCATTAAAAAACATTCCACTCAGGAGGCAGGTCAAGGAGGCAAAAAGGACAAAAGGAGCACCTAGGTGAGCTACGGGTGGCAGAAGACACCAAGAGAACATCTTGGTGGCCGTCCAAAGGCTGGATGGTGATGGCGGCGCCGGAAGCGGAGCTCGAAGACGAGGCGGTAGGACGTCAGCACACGTCGAAGGCATTGGTGCCCAAGTACTCCGACTTGACGGACTTGCCGCCCGCACTCTTCCTCTTCCGCAGCCTCCCAACGCCAGCCGCCCAAGGAGACGACCCCGAGAAGTTCAGGGAGCCGGACACCTAATCGGACCCGTCATCCTGCCACCTACTACCCTCGTCGTCGCTGCCGCTGCCCTCCTCGTCACTCCCGCCCGAGGAGGAGTCTTCACTATCAGAAGAGCTCTCCACGCAGCACCTTGCACGGGCCCCAAAGCACCCGAAGACCTTGACGGAGAGAAGGCCACCCTCCATCAGCTTAAAATGGAGAGTGAACCCCTCCATCAAGCGGTGGATATGAGCAAACATCTTCCATCCCCGACGAAGATACATCACGTGAGGGGCGGGGAAGTCGACGCGGATCCGCGTGCCACTGATCCCGCAGCCCCTCATGTGCAGCCGCAACGATTCCGGCGGATCCAGCTCTATCTCCCGCGCGAATGGAGTCGGGGGACGAAGGCGACAGCACGGCGGCCGGCGCAGCCTGACGAAGAACTCACAAGGGTCATCCCCAACATGGCCCTCCATTGGAGGAGGAGCTACTGGCGGAGGCGAGGCCGGTGCGCCACCCCATCCTCCTCTTCCCCGAGCGCCCCGGCCTCACCCACGGCCTCGCCCCCTCCCCCTTCCCCTCGAGGCTAGCTCTGCCACCGCAGGTGCAGGGGAAGGAGGGACGCGTTTTCGAGCGGCGACCCTCGCCGCCACTGTTGAAGGACCGTGATTCCCTCTCTCCATGACGGATGGAAGGGAGGAGCAGAAGCTGAAGGAAGAACAAGATGAAAGAATGCGGGACGCCATCCCCCCCCTCCCGCTCTTTATAAAGGATCGGGGTTGGGGCTCGGCCGCCCCGCTCGGCCAATCAAGATACGGAAGGCGCAGGGAGCCAGGACCGACCCGCCGCCCCAACCAGCGACGACCCGGTTTCCCACCCCGTGATCGTGGAGAGTGGACGCCTTGAAGACCGCGCCTCAGCCCCATTCAGTAAATGGGCCGCGCCTCCACGCCTCCCTCCATTTATGGGGAAGGCGCGAACCGCCCCTTTACTACGATGTGAGGCATGCCTGTGGGAACCAACCCCACGCATGCCGCCCATGTCACACGCTCCTCCCCACGCCACGCCACGCGCGGGAATCATGGGAAGCGCAGCGTGCGAAGAATCTTACCGCGCTAAAAACCGCCCCGCTTTCCCGTGCACCGTTTTTGGGCCTAGCCCAACAACGCATTGCGCTTATGTGTGGCCCAGGCCCGGGGGCTCCTGTCGGTGTACAAAAAGAGGGGTACACTTTTTGTACCCCTATAACTGTGCACGGGCAGTCTGAGCCGCGGACGCCACCACACCAAGCAAGACAAGGGAGGTGAGCTAGGGTAAGACCGAAGCTCAAGAGAACTAGAACGACGCCAAGGCCAAGACCACAAAGAGCAAAGGGGACGAAGCGGACTCCCCCGGCAAGATCCTTGCCGGGAGACAGTTCTAGCAGCCCCGGGAAGACCCTTGCCGTGGCGACTCGTCCCGCGCCTACGGAGCAAATCTCCCTTGAGTCCACTGCCCCCAAAGGGCAAGGATTCGGGAGACATCCCCGTGGCGGCATGTAGATCTTTGTGAAGACATTCGAGATCAGATACGCACTAAGGAGACGACAACCCTTGGCGGGATCCCAGCCAAGGAAGACCACAAGACCCCCGGCAAGCGCCTTGCCGGGGATGACAGCAGGCGCCTCGGGAAGACCCTTGCCGGGGCCCCGGCAAGGCCCTTGCCGAGGACACCCGCGGGGCCACCATCAGGCCCACGCCGACTAAACCTCCACCACCGCATGTATGCAGCTGCCGACCCAACCAGCTGGGCAGGAACCTGCGTGGCGGTATGCAGATCTTCGTGAAGACCCACCACTACGCCACCTCAGCTGCCTGCCTACCTACGTGGCATCGCAGGCGTCGCTGGCCAAGGCGCGTGTCGACACAAGAAGGAGCGGCGGCGGACGAGACATGTTTCTCCCCCGTCCCCGATAAAGTAAGGACACCTAAGCAGGACGCATTAAATGCGCCTTGTCATGTAATGCGAGGGATAACCTCGCATCACTGTACCCTTTCCACCTCCTGTGTGCCACTGTGGCAACCCCTTTTTCTATAAAAGGAGGCCCGAGGCGACCAGGAGAAGGATTCGGCTTTTTGGAGCTCCTCACACCCCATAGCCAGCTCAAGAACACAGATATACAATCCACCAAAGCAGGAGTAGGGTTTTACGCATCCTCGCGGCCCGAACCTGGATAAACGAACCGCGTGCTATCTGTTTGATCCGCTCTTTTCACGACCCCGCGCTCCGCTAACCACAGTAGGGATTCTTGTGATCCCATAGGTGTCGTTCCCACCGACAGGTTAGTACCAAAAAATGATATAAAATGACTATAAAATGATGATGGAACATCCAAGAATGATAATATAACAGCATGGAACAATAAAAAAATTATAGATACGTTGGAGACGTATCAGCATCCCCAAACATAATTCCTGCTCGTCCTCGAGTAGGTAAATGATAAAAACAGAATTTTTGATGTGGAATGTCGCCTAACATGTCATCTCATATTCTTTTCTGTATAGCATGGACATTTGGACTTTTATATGGTTCAAAGCAATAGTCTAGTTTTGACATGAGACTTAAATACTCAAGCATGTCAACAAGTAGCCATGTCTTTCAAAATATCAATGCTAAAATAAGTTATCCCTAGCCCATCATGCTCAATCATTGATCCATTCATGAAACGCACTCGAATATTAGCTACACCCAATGCTCAAGTACGATCATAGTGCCCCTAGGTGGTGCTTTATAAGAGAAGATGGAGACTCAAATTAAAAATAAAAACTGCATAAAGTAAAAGAAAGGCCCTTCACAGAGGGAAGTAGGGATTTATAGAGGTGCCAGAGCTCAAAGCAAAAATTGAGAGATAAAAACATTTTGAGAGGCATACTTTTCCCACCACCGAAAACGACTTAGAGTACCCCACACTTTCCATGCTAGATATACCATAAGCGGTTCCCATACAGAAATTAAAGTTTAGTCCTTTTTCCACCATACTTTCACTTTCCATGGCTAACTGTATCCACGGCTGTCTTCCATACCAACACTTTCTGAGGAATTTATTATTTGACAACTTTAAGTAAATTCATTTTTCATTCGGGAGTGGTCATCCCTAATACCGTTGACTTACCCTCGTGCAATGACAAGTGAATAAACACTCATTGTGAGAATAACACATCTAGCATGGAAAATATTGGCCACCCCTCACCGCCTCGCGAGCGGTACGAGCACACAAAAGAGAAATTTATTTTGAAAATTAGAGATGGCACATACAAATTTGCTTAGAACTGCAAAATAATTCCGCATATAGGTAGGTATAGTGGACTCATATGGCAAAACTGGTTTAAAGGATTTTGGATGCACAAGTAGTGATCGTACTTAGTGCAAAATGAAGGCTAGCAAAAGATTGAGAAGCGACCAACCAAGAAACGAATAATCTCATAAGCGAGCATTAAGCATAATTAACACCGAATGATGCACCACAAGTAGGATGTAATTTCATAGCACAACTATTGACTTTTGTGCTTGCATAGGGAATCACAAACCTTAACACCAATATTCTTACTAAAGCATAATTACTCATCAACATGACTCACATATCACAACATCATACCTCAAAGCTATTACAAGGAATTAAGTTTATTTTGTCCAATGATCTTCATGAAAGTTATTATTATATCCTTCTTTGATATCTATCACTTTGGAACTAATTTTTATGTGGTGCTTTTGATAAGCTCAAACAAATATAAGTGAAGATCATGATCATAATATTTCTTTCTCTCAAATTAATTTAAGTGAAGCAAGAGAGAATTTCTAAAAAAAATACTAACTCTCTAATAAATCTAAGTGAAGCAAGAGAGAATTTCTTCAAAAACAACAAAGCACACCGTGCTCAAAAAGATATAAGTGAAGCACTAGAGCAAATTACATAGCTCATAAAGATTTAAGTGAAGCATAGAGAGCAATTCTAACAAGTCATGGCATAATTTTGGCTCTCTCAAATAGGTGTGTCCAGCAAGGATTCAATACTTAAAACACAAAAACAAAACAAGAAAAGACTCATATCATACAAGACGCTCCAAGAAAAACTCATAGTATGTGACGAATAAAAATATAGCTTCGAGTAAAATACCGATGGTCACTAGAAGGATGCCACTCGGGGCATCCCCAAGCTTAGTTGCTAGCTTCTCCTTGGATAATAGCTTGGTATTCCATGGTCATCCCCAAGCTTAGGCTCTTCTTACTCCTTATTCCTTCATCCATCATAAGATAAGCCAAAACTTGAAAACTTCAATCACACAAAACTCAACAAAACTTTTGTGAGATCCGTTAGTATAAGAAAACAAATCACTACTATAAGTGCTGTCACAAACCAATTCATATTTTATTCTTGCATTATATCTACTGTATTTCAACTTTTCTATGGCAAAAACTCTTCAAAGAAAACCATGGAATCATCAAAACAAGCACACAACGTATAGAAAACAGAATCAGTCAAAAACCGAATAGTCTGTAGCAATCTGGGTATTTCAAATACTTCTGTAACTCGAACAATTCTGAAGAATTAGGAAGACCTGAGGAATTTGCTTATTAATTTTCTGCAAAAATAATTGGTATTTTATCGCGCTCTAGTTAAAAATGAAAATTATTTTCGTGATCGCCAAAGTTTGTATTTTTCAGCAAGATCGAATCAACTATCACCCAAGAAGATCCTAAAGGCTTTACTTGGAACAAACACTAATTAAAACACAAAAAACACAATCATAACAGTAGCATAATTTTGCTACACTCAAGAATAGGAAGCAAAAATCAAAAATAAATTTTATTCATTGGGTTGCCTCTGAACAAGCGCTATTGTTTCACGCCCCTAGCTAGGCATAAAGCAAGGATCTAAGTTTCGTCATCTTTGTTCCTAGATCCATAAGATGCCCTCATGATTGATTCATATTGTGTCCTAGTTCTTGTTATATGGAAGTGTTCCATACCCTTCCTTAGTGAAAATTGGAACTTAATATTGCCTTCTTTCACATCAATCACGTCACTGATAGTGCGTAAAAACGGTCTACCAAGAATAATTGGACAAGATGGATTGCATTCAATATCAAGAACAATAAAATCTATGGGCACATAATTCCTATTTACAAGAATAAGAACATCATTAATTCTTCCCATAGGCTTTTTAATAGTAGAATCCGCCAAGTGCAAATTTAAAGAACACTTTTCAATATCAGTAAGACCAAGCACATCACATAAAGATTTCAGAATTGTATAAACACCAGCACCGAAGTCACATAAAGCAAAACACTCATAATTTTTAATATTTACCTTGATATTAGGTTCCCATTCATCCTGTAATTTTCTAGGAATAGAAACTTCCAATTCCAACTTTACTTCCAAAGGTTTCATCAAAGCATCAACAATATGTTTAGTAAAAGATTTATTTTGTTCATAAGCATGGGGTGAATTCATCATGGATTGCAACAAAGTAATACAATCAATCAAAGAGCAACTATCATAATTAAAGTCTTTGTAATTCAAAAGAGTGGGCACATCACTAGTTAAAGTTTGACCTCTTCAAACCCACTTTTATCAATTTTCTCAACAAGATTTTCACCCTCCAAATTATCAGGACGCCTTCTAGCTAAAGTTCACTCTTCTCTAGTCTCTTTTTCATCAATATTAATTTTACTAAACAAGTAATCAATAGAAGAAACACCAATACTTTTAAGATCTTCATCACTTTTATGAAAGCAATCAGTAGAAAACGCTTTTTCTAAAAATTCTCTTCTAGCTCTAAGAATAGCGGTTCTTTTCTTACTTTCATCCATAAAAACATAAAGAGCTTAAATTGATTCCTCAACCTTAGGCACAAAAATATTCATCTTGAGATTTTCTACATCATCAGAAATTCTATCAACACTTGTAGACAGATCATTAATCTTATTCAACTTTTCTTCCATTGTAGCATTGAAAACTTTTTGTGTATTAATAAATTCTTTAGTATTATTATCAAGATCAAAGGTGTTCCTATTATTATTATAAGGGGTATTACCATAGTAATTACCATAATTATTAGAGGAATTACTAGGAAAAGGCCTAGGATTAAAATTACCTCTATAAGCATTGTTATTGAAATTGTTTCACGAGATAAAATTCACATCTACGACATCACTATTTTGATCAATCAAAGTAGACAAAGGCACATCATTAAAACCAATACTAGCACTTTTACTAGCAAGCAATTTCATAAGAGCATCAACTTTTTCACTCAAAGAAGAAATTTCTTCATCCGAATTAACTTTTTTACTAGTAGGAGCTCTTTCGGTATGCCATTGTGAATAATTTTCAATAATATTATCAAGAAATTTGGTAGCTTCACCCAAGGTAATTTCCATAAAAGTACCACCCGCGGCGGAATCTAAAAGATCACGAGAAAAAAAATTCATCCCCGCATAAATATTTTGTATGATCATCCAAAGATTTAACCCATGATTTGGGAAATTCCTTAGCATCATTTTCATCCTTTCCCAAGATTGTGCAACATGATCATGTTCAAGTTGCTTGAAATTCAGGATCTGGGTTCTAAGGTAAATAATTTTCGCGTGTGAAAAACACTTAGTAATGAAAGCATCTTTGCACTTATTCCAAGAATCGATACTATGGCAAGATAATGAAGAAAACTAAATTTTTGCATGATCTCGCAAAGAAAACGGAAATAATTTCAACTTCACAACATCATTGTCCACATCTTTTTTTCTTCTTATTTTGCATATTGCATAATTCCACGAATGTGTTAAGATGGGACGCGACATCCTCATTAGGAGTACCAGAAAATTGATCTTTCATAACAAGATTTAGCAAAGGGGTATTAATATCACAAGAATCCGCACTAGTGGCGGAAGGAGCAGTTGGAGTGCCAATAAAATCATTATTGTTGGTATTGGAGAAATCACACAACTTGGTGTTCTCTTGAGTCATTGTGACTATGCAACAAGATTGCACTCAAAACCAGATCTGACGAGAAAACGGAGAATGAAAAAGAGGGCGAATAAAACGGCAAATTTTTGCGAAGTGGGGAAGAGGAAAACGAGAGGAAAATGGCAAATAATGTAAATTGCAAGGAGATGAGATTTGTAATTAGGAACCTGGTAGATGTTGATAATGTCTCCCTGGCAACGACGCCAGAAATTCCTTTTGATGTCGGCTAGACTACATCGGTATTCCCCCAAAGAGGAAGGGATGATGCAACACAGCGACGGTAGGTATGTCCCTCAGTGATGAGACCAATGTTATGTAACCAGTAGGAGAACGAAGCAACACTTTGTAAAAAACACATGTACAGTGCACAAAAATAAGAAATACTTGCAACCCAACGTGTTAAAGGGATTGTCAATCCCTTCCGGGTAACGGCACCAAAAATTGGCAAACAGACGTGATAAAAATATGATAGATGGGATAAATAGATCTCAGATAAAGTAAATTGCAGCAAGGTATTTTTGTATTTTTGGTTTAATAGATCTGAAAATAAAAGCAAAGGGAAATAGATCGCAAAGGCAAATATATTAAAGAAGAGACCCAGGGGCCGTAGTTTTCACTAGTGGCTTCTCTCGAGAAAAATAGCAAATGGTGGGTAAACAAATTACTGTTGGGCAATTGATAGAAATTCAAATAATCATCACGATATCCAAGCAATGATCATTATATAGGCATCATGTCCAATATTAGTAGACCGACTCCTGCCTTCATCTACTACTATTACTCCACACATCGACCGCTATGCAGCATGCATCTAGTGTATTAAGTTCATAGAGAACCGGAGTAATGCAATAAGAATGATGACATGATGTAGACAAGATCTATTTATGTAAAAATAGACCCCATCTTGTTATCCTTAATAGCAACGATACATACGAGTCGATTCCCCTTCTGTCACTGGGATCAAGCACCGTAAGATCGAACCCATCACAAAGCACCTCTTCCCATTGCAAGATAAATAGATCAAGTTGGCCAAACAAAACCCAAATATCAGCAAAGAAATATGAGTCTATAATCAATCATGCATATAAGAGATCAAAGAAGACTCAAATAACTTTCATGGATAAAAAGAGATATAACTGATCATAAACTCAAAGTTCATCGGATCCCAACAAACACACCACAAAAGAATTTCATCATATGGATCTCCAAGATACCATTGTATTGATAATCAAATGAGAGAGAGGAAGCCATCTAGCTACTAACTACGGACCCAAAGGTCTACACAGAACTACTCATGCATCATCGGAGAGGCACCAATGGACATGATGAACCCCTCTGTGATGGTGTCTAGATTGGATCCAGTGTTTCTAGAACTTGGGGCGGCTGGAATTGATTTTTGTCGAATCCCCTAGGGTTTCTGGAATATTAGGGTATTTGTGGAGTAAAGAGGGAGTCCAGGGGGCTCCCGAGGTGGGCACCACCCACCAGGGTGTGCTTGGGCCTCCAGGCGTGCCCTGGTGGGTTGTGCTCCCCACGGAGCACCCCCAGGAGCTTCTGCGGCCCATTGGATGTCTTCTAGTCCAAAAAAAAATCCACAAAATGTTTCGCTGCGTTTGGACTCCATTTGGTATTGATTTCCTGCGATGTAAAAAACATGCAAAAAACAACAACTAACACTTGGCACTATGTCAATAGGTTAGTAAAAAAATGATATAAATGACTATAAAATGATTATAAAACATCCAAGAATGATAATATAACGGCATGGAACAATAAAAAGTTATAAATACGTTGGAGACGTATCATGGACACACGTCGGTTACTTAGTGACCCAGGGTCATTTCAGACATATCATGTTGGGTTGCCTCCTGGCTATAAATAGCCCATCCCCTACACCATAAATTGGTGGCTACTTAGAGTTAGTGCACGACTTTTGTCGTTTGAGAGCAACCCACCTCCGAAGCCTTTGAGAGAGAAACCTTGCAAGGACAAAGCCCAAAACACCTAGAGCCAAAGAGTGTTAGGCATCACTGAAGTCTTTCTATCCGTGTGATCTGAAGACTTATTACACTTGAGGACCGTGCATCCTCCAGCCGGCTAGGCGTCATGTTCTAAGGATCTAAGAGTCATTGTGGATCACCGGTGAGCGGAGTCTGTGAAGGTTTGGCAGTCTACCTTGAAGACTTACCTGAGTGATTGGGAGATGACTAAGTGTCCTTAGCTCAATGGGAATAAGGTGAAGACGTGGTCCTCTGAGTTCAATCTCAGCCTCCCTAACCAGACATAGAGTTGTCACAGCAACTGGAACTGGTCTACCAAATCATTGTCTTCGTCAAGCTAATGGTTCTACCACTTCACCCTTACTTACTGTTTAGCTTTGTGAAGTCATTGCTTGCTTGCTCTGTTTGACTTTATTGTGTGAAGACATTCTCTCTGATTGCGTAATTGGCTTCATACTGTCTTCCTATTCCGATCCACTATACCTAGCTGCTATTTGTCTTCGTACTTAATCTGTACTATTTCTTGAGACCGTGGCTTGCCTAGTGTAGTTTATCTTCTGCTGCATACTGTGTAGGTTGTGTTTGATCGTCTGTCTTCGAAGACATTGCCTGTCTTGAAGACTTTCATAAAAAATCACCTATTCACCCCCCTCTAGTCGATAACTAGCACTTTCACTTCCGCTTTGTCTATCGACCAGACAAGCGCGCCCACACACGTTATCATCCCCTCTCTTTAATTATTGATCTCACACTATTACTCCTTCCTTGTCTTCGCCTAGTTGGCCCCTCGCATCATCTTCCAACATACACCCCACTACAAAAAAATACACTTCCGTGATGATACGTGTTTGTCACAGTAGGCCAAGTTTTCTATCATGCATGTACATCCAAGACGATTTTATGACATAATCAAGATAGTCATACATGTGCTGACATAGAAGTGTTCCATGACATTACCAAAATTATCATCACGGAAGTGTCCACTTCCATGATGATAAATCACGCGTCATAGAAGTGCTTTCGTCAAGGGTGACCGACACGTGGCATCCACCATAACGGGTCGCCATTAAGCTATCAGGTTCTGGTTTGGATCTGATAACTTGTTAACAGCCAGGACCAATGGGAATTTTCCACGTGTAAAATCATCATTGGTTGGAGGAAACACGTGTCTGCTCCTTGGTTGGCCAGATGTCGTCCATCCATTGGAGGAGACATGCCTATGATACGTCGACATGTGGTAGGGCCCAACAGAGGCCCATATAGGTTAAAAAGGCCGGCCTAGTCAAAGGCCCATAGTACTTACTCAGGTACTAGTGGGCCAGCCCAATAACAAACTGTTTAATAAAGGCCCATTTATGGCCCGAAGCCAAATCTGGCATGTTAATCATTCGCCGAATATTTGGGCCCAACTACAGCCCAGTGACTATCGGCCTGTTAGAGGCCCGATGTAGACATGGGCCCATTTCAGCCCGATGTGTCTTTCGGCCTGGGAATGGCCCGTGCTGCCCATGGGTCATATATGGTCCGACGCGACATCCGACCCACTAGCGGCCCGTGATAAAGGTGGCAAAAGTTCAGCCCAATGTGACTTTGGGCCTGTTAAAGGACTGTTGTATAATTCGGCCCGTTGATGCCTGTACTAAGCTTTCAGCCTCTTAAAGGCCCATGATATAAGTGGGCCAACTAAGGCCCGAGATATGTTTCGGCCTAGTAACGGCCCGTCATATAATTGGGCAAAAAAAGGCCTAGTCTACATTTCAACCTGCTGAAGGCCCGTCGACGACTAGGGAAAATTGAGGCCCAACATGCATTTTAGCCTGCTAAAGGCCCATGGTTTCTTCTAGGCCGTAACAGGCTAGCAGAATATTCAGCCTGTTAATGGCCCAACGCTACATGGGCCAAACTAAGTGCTGGGTCCACAAAAGGCCCAACTAAAATTTGGGCCGAATATAGGCCGGAGTAAGTTGTGGGCCTGGCGCAAAGTGTGAAGGCCCCAATGGCCATTCGGGCCTAAGAAAGATCCAGGCCGGCCCAATTGTGGCCTGTTAAAAACCTGGCCCGTTAGAGGAGAATGTTTCGGCCCGGTCGACTACATCAATTTTTTTTTCAGATAGCGAATGATGGCAGTAACTAGTAGGAATAAAGAAAAAACCTACTCTATACAATAAACAAATTACGTCATAGTAACTTAGAATAAACCTACACTATACAATAAAGGATTTATGGTATATTGCATCCACTAGGCATCGAAGTTCGCCACCAGTGATCATAAAGCGCAACGAAGAAGTAGATTACAAAAACTGGGCACCATTGGAGCATAACAAAATAATACTGAACCGAGACCACTTCCAAGAAAGTTTAAGAAAGGTTAGACTTGCACGGGAACTGCGGCGCAAGCTGCTAAGCAAGGATGTGAGACCGGCCTAGCATGTCGGTCATAGCTTCCAGGTGTAGCTGTTTAGCAATGAGGTTCTCATTGGTGTTCTCCGCAATCTTTCTTAGAGATAGGACATCAAGTCGAAGTTGAGTTGCAGAATGCCTTTCTGCTAGAACTTTGGACTGAAGAAGTCGAATTGATTCAGATAGCGAATTCTGTGAGCTTGTCTGACTGCTAGTCTCAAGTAACTTGAACACTGCATCAAGACAAGACTTTGGGGTTGTCTCGCTATCTTCAAGATGTTTTGCCTTCTTTGCTGCAATATATGTTGGGTTTGTCTCATAGCCTTCAACAGACTTGTGCATGCCATCAGGAATATCACCCTAAAACAAGGCGAGAGATGACAGGTTTTGCACGTGTATAAACAAAGATAATAACTGTACTATCAATTCCATCCAATTTTAAATTAGAAAAATAAAGAGTAAGTTCAAAATATCAATAGCATAATCTGAATTGTTCATAATGCAGTGAGCTTCACCACACTACTGGATTACCATGTCAACATAACAAGCATAGATGAAGGGTAAAGACAATCATTGTATCTATTTTGGTTAATATGTGTGGCATGTTGTTCATATCATCAACCACATCAGTAAGATAAAACAGGAGATGACAAGGTGCAAACATGGGCTGCTTCACCACACACTGGATTATAGATCCACAAAAACAAGCATATATATAGGGAGTATTGAGTAATGTGCATGGTATGAACAAGGAATTTGGTTTTACAAGTAAAACTTGGAACTTACGGTTCTTGCGAACATGCATTTTGATATAAACAGCAAATTAAACAGCAGTAAATGATAGGGAGTATGAGAAAATTAAACAGCAGTTGAGGATAAAGGCTTTAGAAGGACTGACTTACATTAACAGTTAACACCAGCTTTATAATGCCCTTCTCCATGTCAAGGGAAGGATAACTCAAGAATTTCAGCACAGAATCTTCTTCATAAGCATTGCCTGTACTTTACATTTTGTAGAGAGTAATTATAGATATGATAATACTAGAAGGCATAGAGGATAATGAAGATAAGATGCAGATGATGCTACCAAGCCCTGGAAGTACAAGCGTTATAGGACATAATATACTAACAAGAGCAATGGGCTACACTTCTGCACTGGCATTGTCTGTGTATTCAACTTTTTGGTAAGATTAAATATAGATCTGATATTTTTTAGTAAATGGTGGGCGAGGGAGATAAGATGCAGAATGCTACACAATTAACCAATCCCTCTTCCCATAATACAAGAGCTTTTTGAACACTGGTGTACTATACAAAACATTCTTATATTATGGGATGGAGGGAGTAGCTGTTATGTAAGTATAGTGATAGACATCGTTCAGTCCTTACAAGAGGACTGCAAAGTTAAACCTCTTCAAAAGCATTGGGTTGATTCTAAATTTATGTAAGAGTCCATACGGATCTTATAATGTCCACCAAATGGACGATAATGAGGCTAACATGTGCAGTGATGCTACATAATCAAACCGCTATGAAAGTAAGTATGGTCATACAGGGCAAGAGGTACTCACAAGAGAAATGCAGTGTGCAATATAGTTGTGAGATTTTGTGGTCCCTTGAGAATGAATGTTCTTCTGCTAACAGTTTTCGTACAAGTAAGACGTTAAGGCAAATGCAAAAATGTAGTTCAAATTGTGATGTGATATCATAGACAGTAACTTACACTGCAGATGAGACCAATGTGTAAAAATATTATTCTAGCCACTGTCGGATAAATGTAGCACCAAAGACTTTATAGAAATTTCATTTAGAGGCTTTCCATTGAAGTGTGGTTGCCTCAGGTAGGAACGATACTTCATCAACGAGTGCTTGAAAAGTGCAACCAACCCTTGCTCGTCTTGAAAATCCAGTTTGGTCCTCACCTATTTAAAACAATGAAATCCTGTGTCTTCTGTTAACAGAAACATATGCAGTAATTACCATGAATAACATTAGTACATTACTTACGCGTAAGTTGCGGAGGAAGACTAGAAATTGTTCCGTGTCTGCGGTATAATCTTTTCATGAAGGAAAGATGCGCAAAAAGTTCCTGACAGCAATATAAGCTTCGTCTTCTAAACTGGGAAGAAATGGAACAGGGGTCCTATTTGCTGCAATTGGGGCTCTCTCTGGTTCGAAAAGGGATTTGGCAACTAGATTTTGTGTACTCTTTGCTGGAATGGGGGTTTTGCGTCGTAGAGCTGGTGCTATGTCAACTGGCATCATCATACTGTTTGCTGCAGTTGGGGTCTGCTGAGTTGGGGCATCAGAAATGACTAGTGTACTAGGGCTAGAGTCTGCTAGAGTTGGGGTGTTTTGTGGGTCAGGTGATATTGCAACTACACCTAATGGGCTATTTGATTTATCATGTGTCACTACCTTTTCCAAATACTTTGCTCGTGCTCCTCCGCAATCAGCAATCACCCTCTTCCTTTTGAACGTCTGATACACAAGAACAACATTTGAATGGATAATAAATATGGTATGATGACAGATGGAGTATGTACTGAAAATGGATAGGCAGGGCGTATTCACATACACGATGTGTAAACTAAGCTAATGGCAGTGCAACAAAGTAGAAGCAATGCAAAGCATCAGTTGCAAGATATGTGCGACCAATATAACCTTGGAAAGTTAGAGAAAGCACCTTGATGGGTGAATAAGATAGGGCATCTGCCTCTGACTCCTCCACTAGGGAGTTACATTTACTTAGGTCTCCCTCTAGCTCAGAATTACTGTTAGGATCATATTCTGAGCATGAATCTGTAGGTGGAGAGCATTTGCATTGCATTGCATCCAGACATGATTTCAGTCCCTTAATGCCAAGTTTGACAGCCATGGCATTGTTCTGCTTTATTCTTTTCATGCGCGCAAGCTCATAATCATTATGATGCTGTTCAAAATATGAGATTCATGAAGACATAAAAGTAGTCAGATTATGTATGGAATGCATTGTGGATTCAACTCGAAGAGTGTCTCCCTATAAACCCCTACATATGCAAAGTTGCTGACCAGACCACACATAGAAATACAAACCTCTTATGTCTCTATAACAAGTAGACATACATTTCAATACTAAAGTAGGAACATTAGAATCATATCAATTTCGTATTTGAACAAATAAACTAAGGAATTATGAGTGGCATAATGTTTAGCTTCAAGGGTGGAGTGCTGGTAGTGTGACACAAAGCAAGTAGGCAGATTGTATTCCATGTAAAAGATCATAGTCTATGTAAAAGCTGGAATGACACTTTCTTTCTATACAATGCAGTGTTCGTTGCCCACACATGATGGAAGAGATCACACAGAGAAATACTATTCACTCATGTCTACGGTTCCAGTAATTGGAAATAGGGTGGTCCACCCTAAAATAATATTGACAACAAATATGAGAAGGCAAGCATGGATGTAGTGAATCAATCATTTACTTGTGAGCTTACTAGGACAAGTATGCAGAATTGTAACTGCAGTAAGAGATCGTCCAAAATCTGAATCAAGAAGTTTGTCTAGCACTTATTGTTTGCAACTATTCAACGTGAATAATTGGATATCATATCGAATGAGTAAGAAAGACAAGTAAAATTGTCAACAAACATGGCCTGCATTAGTAATCTGGGTCAATGTCACTACGACGAGCAATCCAAAATGCCTAGTGTTTATTCCTAGGGCCAGAATTTTGAAACCCTGTGAACTTTACAGGTACTAAAGATTACTGAAATACTTCTGAACCATTAAGTGTAGGTAGCACTCAGCACACAACAAACCCTAATGACAGTCCTGCCTAATGAGTAATGAATCAAATAGAAAATGGGTGATGAGGAGTGGCTACTGAGTGTTGAGGACGTACCTCAGGATAAATTGGGTTGGCTTAGTGGGTGTTGCACGCCTGAGCCCTGAACAGACTGGGAAGGTAGGCATGGCGGGACGCCCGGGCAACAGTGACGCTGTTGGGCAAGCGACTCCTGACCTCCTGTTAGTCCGGCATATCCTCCTAGAGTCATGCCGTCTGAGGACGGCAAGTCGCCGGCGAGGCAGGAGACTGGGGGCGAGTAGAGATCGGAAGCGCGCAGCAAAACAGAGGGGAATCGGGGCTTGGGCCGACCCAAAATCCCAGGGTGGGCCGCGGCCCACCATTGGCACCCTGTAGAGATACACACTCGAGCGACAAACATGCATTTTTGAAACTAAATTAGGAACATTTAGCTGACCAATTAAATGACCCTATTTTAATAATATCATATTCGTATTTGAACAACTAAGCTTGTTTAGCTTGATGGGTGGAGCAGTGCTATTATGACACGAAGCACATATGCTGATCGTGTAGTGATCATAAAAGGGGGAAACCCTAAGCATTTTTTGAGCAAAAGAGGGTTTCCCCGCCGATTTCTGTTAAAGAAACCACCATGGAACCAACATGATCAATTAAACCCTAAGCATGATCAATTAAACCCTATTATGACTATGGCATGGCTGATTTAAAGGTGCAAACCGAAGAAATGCTATTTAGCATCCATTGTTTGCTCTGAACTAAGAACTAAATTCTAAGAGCTGAAAAGAAAGTACAATAACCAAGTTACGATCTATTTTCTGGTTGAGATCAAAAAGTTGAGGAGATATGAAGTACCACCTCTCTTGCGGTGCCGTGTAGGCATCGAGGGTGTGATGGCTGTCGTTGGTGTTGAAGCAGATTTGCGACGGTAGAGGGTGCAACGGGGGATAAGTCCTGTTGTAGTGGAAAAGAAGGTCGTGTGAGCGGCCCCGGCAAAGTGGACGACGGCGCCGATGAAGCGAGAGGACGCGATGCAAGGCTCTTGGTCCGTCGCCCTGGATGAGAAACGTCCATCTCAAGCAGTGGACGACGTGTTCTTGGTAGGCGCTCTGGCATGGTGGAAGACAGAGGCAATGGATTGGGTGGAGGACGGCGGCGATGGATGGGGTGGCGGACGAAGGAGGCTGGTGTGGGCATGGTGTTCTAGCGCGGATGGTGTATGAATGGGAAAATGGAGGGAGAGGTATGGGGAACCATGTTTTTGGGACGCACCTTTCTGAAATATGGGAAAGTTACGAACTTAGCCCCCATTTAAAATTTGGATGTCTCGTCGGTTGGGGATAAGACGGTAATCTCGCATCTCGCAATATTTCCCATGTAACATCCCAATTTTGAATTTGGATGTTATACATAGGACATCATATGCATACCATATTTTTATTTGCATTCGGTTGTGATCCTAGAAATCTTAAGCAACTCAAGCACCCAAGGAGAGAGTTGGAGGTTTCAAAAAAATTCATATTTGAATTTATTTCAAAATTTGAAAAGAGGATCAATTTGATTTTAATAATTTTTCTCTCCAATTATTTCCAATAACAAAAATAAATGAGAGAAGATAAAATGACTTCTTCAACAAGAGAGAAATATTGGAGGAGAAAATTTAAAATCAATTTCTATTTTATTCGTATTGTATCTACTATTTTATTTGAATTAGAGAAAAATATGCATTTTTGAAAATTGCATTTTAGGCCAGAAAAATTCTTGTCCTAAATACTAGGTTTGGACGGTGAAAATTGTTTCTGGTATTTTTAGAATTTTTTATTTTATTAGGACTTTCTTCGCGGAATTGTTTTTTTAAGTTTGTGCGCACCGACTAGGCCGTCCCAACCGCAGCCGAGGCCAAGCCCAGCCGCCGCCAACCGCCTTCCCCGCCCCGTGCTGGTGCCGGACTCCGACGACGAGAGTCCGGGTCGGACCCGCGCCGCCGTCGCCCCCTCCGCAAGCCGAGGCCCCTCGGGCCTTTATAAGCGGAGCCCCTCCGCCGCCCTCCTCTGCACATGCCGCCACCGCCCCGCGCCGCCTCCACCGAACGCCGCCGACGCTTGTTGCTGCCGCCGCCCCGTGCAAGCACCGCCGCCCCGATCCGCCGTTGCCTCGCGCCGCCTCCACCGAACGTCGCCGCTGGAGCCGAAGCCCGATCCGCCGTCGCCGACGCTGACCCCGCCGTTGACCTCGCCGCCTGTTTTTGACCGGTATAAAACTGTTCAGTTTTTTCTATTTTTCTTTCGGGTTTTTTTCTTTAGATTAGATCGGTTTTATTTTTTGGGTGGTTCACTAATTTGCGAACGTTCACCGGTTAGATTGTTTGAACGAACGGTTTTCGTTCGTTAGTTTCTGTTAGCGAACGTTCGTTCGCTAGGTTTTTCCTTTTATTTTAATTTTCGGCTAGGGACCTATCCGTGAATACTTTTATCACAGATTAGTCCCTGAACTTCAAACCCTCATTACTTTTTGCTTGTTTGTCCAAATCCAGTGAAACCAATGCCAAAAATTTTGTCTTGTTCCCCTCTTTCCGGATAATCAACTTGAACATAGTTTTGACAATTTAAAATTTGGTTTCAAGCAGATTTGAATTCAATCTTCTTTTGATCATAGTTTGAGTTTTGTAGCTCCGATTTGATTGACTCTTTTTGCAAATCGAACTCTTCTCTTGAACTTTCAGTCCGGATATTTTCTCTTGACTTTTACCTTTGCATATTACGATTGAGTGCTTAT
Source organism: Triticum urartu (assembly GCF_056163025.1). Taxonomy (NCBI): domain Eukaryota; kingdom Viridiplantae; phylum Streptophyta; class Magnoliopsida; order Poales; family Poaceae; genus Triticum; species Triticum urartu. The sequence continues at coordinate 334,853,992 of NC_141876.1, forward strand.
GTATGCTATTGTTTGTTCATGATAGAGTTTCCGAAGTGCGACACTTGCTATTATGAATCTCTAGGGTTTTCAGATCGTCAGCAAGGCAAGTAACACTTTGATCATATCCCTTTATTACCCAGTTTTTTATGCATTGGTTACAACCCTCAAACATTGCATGAGTAGGATCTGTTAACATGTGGTTATTGGGAAGTAGTTGAAGAGGTAGAACCTATTGCCCTTTTATATTCAAACCCCTGGGGGTTACTACGTTATGCTTATAATGTTATGCTATGCTCGTAGACGTGGTTTGGTTTGAGAGATTCATGAAAGATGTGAGAGTTATTATTAATAAAGGGTTAACTTAAGGTGGCTACTTTAATACACATCTGGGTGGATTGGTTCGGACACCCTGGAGCACCCAGTGGTTGTTAGAACACCTGGAGCAATCCAGTGCAGTCCTAGGATATCCCGGAGTACCCGTGTGATCATCCTATGGTTTGCTACCTAGGCTCAAAGGGATCATAAGATTATTCATGCTTGAAACTTCCGTGTGTACCCACAAGCCATTATGGGCTCTGGCATAGTTGAGTAAGTTGTGGGAATCCTTTCCATGATGGGCTAGGAGATGTAGGGGATCGTAGGTGTACCGGGATATCAATCGGTTAAGGGGACCTCTTCGGAAAGATTGTGTCTCGGTCATCCTTTTCTCAAACATCATGCAGTGCGAGAAATACAATGGAGGAGATCAAGTCTTGTGGGGAAAAGTGTGCAAACCTCTGCAGAGTGTATGAACTAATCATGATTAGCCGTGTCCCCGGTTATGGACATCTTGAGTATCTGGTACTTGAATTATTGATTCGATCTCATCACGTTACCTAATTAATTTGTTGGGTTATTAATGTTAATTTAAGATTGAGTTGGGGTTACCTTCTCAATAATTTTAACAAGCTTTGTAGTTAAAAAATACATTCCTTTGTTGTAGGGAAAAACTAGCTTTATGAAAATGATAACCATAAAGCCTCCACCAGCCATAAATGCATGTAGTTATAGTTGTTATTTGTTCATTGCTCTATAGTGTTATCTTGCTAGCATATTCCATGTGCTGACCTACACAGGCTGCAACGTATTATGTTGCAGAGTTTTGAGACGAAGAGTAAGGTGCGCTAGGTCGTTGTCATGGACACAGTTTTGCCGTGGAGTTGGATGGACTCTACTACCTTCGAAGCTTCCGCTGTTATCTTATTTAGATGGCCTTCAGCCATATTATTGTAATAAGTTCTCTTTTGAGACATTCAATGTAATAAGTGTGTGATTTAACTCTGATATAAATTCTCGAGTACTGTGTGTGTCAGCAATACCGATCCAGGGATGACACTTGAACACAGAGACTTGACCGTCTAAGGTCGGGTCGCTACAAGATTGTATCACAACACACGCTGACTGTAGGACGCGACCACTAAGATAAGACAAAGGACACTCTTCTCTACTCATTTCCGACTCGTCTCCATTTTCTACTCTATAGATGGCAGATCCGAGGAACAAGTTCACTCAACCGGATGAAGACACACCTTTTGGACAACACCTGAAGGAAGCCACTAGGTAGGTACCTGAACATCGGAATACCAAGCTTCACCGGGACCTACACCGCCACTTTACCAGGAGAGGAGCACTGGATGATTCAAGTTCATGTTCTAGGAAGGACATTCACGCCATTTACTGAGCCCATAGATTTTTCCTTTGATGCACCAACCCGGAGTCTAGGAAAGAGCATGGCAGCCCACATCGCCATGGGACACGTCGGCGAGGTATACCACAAGGATCTTAAAGACACCATCTACCAGATACGCGGACACCGAGATGAGCAATGGGAGATGATTTGCACCAAGAGGGATAAATCCATTGCAGCCTACATCCAGGAGTTAAATCAACACATTCGTCGTCAGGAGACCCAGATGTGCGCCAGCATGATAGACATGAAGAAAGTGATGACCAGGAACATGGAGCTAGAAGAGGAAATCAAGTCTACACGCGATGGAGTAAAGAGGAAATTGCAGTACTACTGGAGAAGAATGAAGACCTGAAGAACCTAGGAATATTCATGGGAGATCCCACACCTAAGGAGGACAACCACCCCGAAGACTACATCATGATCGACGACACCGACTCCGACCCCGATAGTGATGATGATTACAAAGACGAAGCTGGAGCAGACATCATGGAGTCTTCCACCGATCAAAATTTCTAGTCGGCCACCATATTACTATTAGTATCCCCCATGTATATAGTAATAGTCTGAGTATTTTGTAACGATAGTTTAGAACGATTGTATGACCTTGTTTGAATTGAGTGGTGTGAAATGAATGTGTCTGTCTCGTGTGCATATGGGTAGTGATCTCTCTTTAGACCTCACTATATTCTATTCTCACCCCTCTAAACCTATTAGATGCCTCGGAGATGTGACCCCGGATTTGTCTTCCCACCGGAGCTCACTCAGTTGATCCAACAACAGAATGCCTTGATGCAGTTGCTAGTACAGAACCAAGGCAACAACAACAACAACCCACCGCCACCACCTCTAGTTGACAACTTAGCCCGTTTTCTGAGGTTGAATCTGCCGGTGTTATCTAGTAGCACCGAGCCGATTGTTGCTGACGACTGGCTCCGCTGGATTGGAAGGGAGCTGACCACCGCTGGTTGCACAGATGCTGAAAAGGTGCGCTTTGCCGCACACCAACTGGATGGACCCGCATCCTCATGGTGAGAGAATTACGCAGCCACTTTCCCCATAGCCAATGTCACCTGGGATCAGTTTCAGCAAGCATTCCGCACTGCACATGTCTCAGCTGGAGCTATGGGTATGAAGAAGCGTGAGTTCCGCAACTTACTCCAAGGAAATCGAACTGTGGGGCAGTACGTGGATGAGTTTAGTAATTTAGCTCACTATGCCCCAGATGATGTGGCCACATATGCCGTGAAGTAGGAGAAGCTTATGGAAGGGCTAAATGATGAGCTAAGTATGCAGTTGATGGTGGCGACATTTGTGAACTACCAGGAGTTTGTAGATAGGGCCCCCGTGATTGAAGGCAAGGAACAACAGATAGAGAGCCGCAAAAGGAAGTATGGACAGGGGAAGTATACCTCTGGAGCTCAGCAGAAGCCTCATTTTACCCCGAACTCGGGAGGACATACCCATCATAAGCATGGAGGCCATATTCACAATGGAGGAAGCTCACACAACCATAGTGGCCCTAAGAATGGTAATGGGAATGGAGGAAACAATGGTCAAAACCGTTATAACCCCACTACAACCGCCAAGAAGGATCTAAGTCACATTACTTGTTTCAAGTGTGGGAAGACTGGACACTACGCCACCGAGTGCCCTGAAGCAAAGAATGGAAATGGCAATGGAAGTTCTGGGAATAAGCCAAACCCTTTCACCAGAGGATAGGTGAACCACGTTAATGTGGAGGAAGTTGAAGAATAGCCAGATGCAGTTATCGCTAAGTTTTTGATTAAGTCATTTACTGCTACAGGTCTTTTTGATACTGGTGCATCGCATTCATACATATCGAGGGGATTTGTGGATAAGTATAAGTTGCCCACCAAAGCCCTTAAGACACCTATGTTAGTAAGCTCGCCAGGAGTAGAGTATATGGCAAGCAGAGGGTGTTTTCAGATGCCATTGACCATAGGTAGGCTTGTTTTCCCCTCAGACCTAATAATTTTGGAGTCACAAGGATTGGATGTGATACTAGGCATGGATTGGCTATCGATGTATGGAGGAAATATCGATTGTGCTAGTAAGTCAATTCTCCTCACCACCCCTGAGGGAAAAAGGATCAAGTATGTATCTAGGCACGTGCCAAGGAGGACCCAAGTGAATTCCCTCCCGGGAGTGGTTCAGGAAGAAGCACCTGTTGTGAAGGATTACCTGGATGTATTTCTAGATCGAGACATAGAATTTTTAATAGAGCTGTTGCCAGGCACTAGACCTATATCAAAGATACCGTATGGGATGCCCGCAAACGATCTGGAGGAAATTAAGAAGAAGATTAAGGAGTTATTGGACAAAAGTTACATACGACCAAGCCCATCACCGTGGGGAGCCCCAGTGCTCTTAGTTGAGAAGAAGGATGGATCTTTGAGAATGGCTGTTGATTATCGTGCATTGAATGAAGTGACGATCAAGAACAAGTACCCACTACCGATGATCAATGATTTGTTTGACCAGCTACAGGGAGCCAAAGTACTCTCCAACATCGATCTAGGATCAGGATACCATCAGTTGAGGAACCGAGAATAGGATATACCTAAGATAGCTTTTACCAGAAGGTATGGGCTATATGAGTACACGGTCATGTCTTTTGGATTGACTAATGCCCCTGCCTATTTTATGAGTATGATGAACAAGGTGTTCATGGAGTTTTTGTACAAGTTTGTTGTGGTTTTCATTGATGATATATTGGTGCACTCAAAGAATGAAGAGGAGCACAAGGAGCATTTGCGATTAGTTCTCGAGAAGCTCAGAGAACATCAGCTATATGCCAAGTTCAGCAAATGCGAGTTTTTGTTGAAGGAAGTTGGATTTCTTGGGCATGTTATATCAGGAGAAGGTATAGCTGTAGACCCTACCAAGGTTCAGTCTGTCACTGAGTGGTTGGCACCCACCTCAGTAGGAGAGATCCGCAGTTTTCTAGGCTCGCAGGATACTATCGGAGGTTCATTGAGAATTTTTCTAAGATTGCGAAACCCATGACAGAATTGTTGAAGAAGGATACCAAGTCCAATTGGAGAGAGGAATGTGAGGCCAGTTTTCAGGAGTTGAAGAAACATTTGGTTAAAGCCCAGTGCTGATTCTTCCGGATATACGCAAGGATTTCCAAGTTTATTGTGACGCTTCTCGCTTGGGACTTGGAGGTTTACTTATGCAAGATGGAAGAGTTGTTTCATATGCCTCATGTCAGCTTCGACCTCATGAGTTGAATTATGCCACACATGATTTGGAGTTAGCAGCCGTAGTGCATGCGCTCAAGACCTGGAGACATTTTCTTATTGGAAACCGGTGTGATGTATACACGGATCACAAGAGTTTGAAGTATATCTTCACGCAGAAGGAGCTGAATCTCAGGCAGAGGAGATGGTTGGAGCTAATAAAGGATTATGATATGGAGCTACATTATCATCCAGGAAAGGCCAATGTTGTAGCAGAGGCTTTGAGCCACAAGAGTTATGTCAATACCCTTGTAAACGGAGGATTACCATAGGAGTTAGTCGACGATCTCAAGGAACTTCATTTGGAGATAGTTCCAAGAGGATTTGTTGCAGCAATGGAGATTCAGTCTACATTATTGGGAAAGATTCGAGAAGCCCAGAAGGATGATAAGGAAATTGATGAGATAAAGGAGAAGATGAGCAAAGGAAAGCCCAAATATTTTCGTGAGGATGAGCACAAAACTTTATGGTTTGAGGATCATATTTATGTGCCTAATGACTCGGACATCAGGAAGTTAATACTTCAAGAGGCTCATGAATCGCCATACTTGATTCACCCCGGAAACACTAAGATGTATTTGGATTTGAAGGAACGTTTCTAGTGGATCAGTATGAAGAAGGATATTGCCGAGTATGTAGCAGTATGTGATGTATGTCACAGAGTGAAGGCAGAACACCAGAAGCCAGCAGGATTACTACAGCCTATGCCGATACCCGAATGGAAGTGGGACAAGCTTGGTATGGATTTCATCACCGGATTATCCAGGACACTATCGGGATATGATTCTATCTAGGTAGTAGTAGATCGCTTGACCAAAGTGGCTCACTTTATCCCTGTGAAAACCACTTATACGAGAGCGAAGTTGGCCAAGATATATATGACTAGGATCGTATGTCTGCATGGAGTTCCGAGGACCATCGTATCAGATAGAGGAACACAGTTTACCTTGAAGTTTTGGAATCAGCTGCACTAGACTTTGGGTACCAGGATAGAGTTCAGTACAACCTTTCATTCGCAGAAAGATGGACAGACCGAGAGAGTTAATCAGATTTTGGAGGACATGTTAAGAGCTTGTGCGCTACATTATGGGTCTAGTTGGGATGATAATTTCCCCTATGCAGAGTTCTCATACAACAACAGTTATCAGGCTAGTTTAAAGATGGCCCCTTTCGAAGCTTTGTATGGCAGGAGGTGCAGGACACTATTGATGTGGGATGATGTAGGAGGCCGTCAGTTGTTTGGACCAGATTTAATCAAGGAGTCTGAAGAGAAGGTTAAGTTGATTCTTGATAGACTGAAGGTAGCTCAGTCCAGGCAGAAGTGTTATGCCGATACTAAATGGAAGGAAGCGGTCTATGAAATTGGAGACATAGCATATCTTCGTGTGTCACCACTGCGAGGAGTTAAACGATTCGGAGTAAAAGGAAAGTTAGCCCCGAGATTTGTAGGACCATATCAAGTTCTGGAATGTATGGGAGAAGTTTCCTACAAATTGGAGTTACTTGAAGGATTGTCAAGAGTTCATGATGTATTTCACGTTTCCCAGTTGAAGAACTGCCATGCTGAGATGGCCGATATTCCTCTGAGAGATACAGTGCCCCTGGAAGCAATTCAGTTCAAGAGTGACCTAACCTACGAGGAGAAACCCGTCAAGATTCTCGAGTTTGCCAGCCGAGTTACACGCAGCTAGGTTATCAAGTTTTGAAAAGTTTAGTGGAGCCACCATACCGAGGAGGAAGCCACCTGGGAGCGAGAGGAACAACTACGGAAAGACCACCCATATTTACTAGCCAACCCAAATCTCGGGGACGAGATTCATCTTAAGGGGGGTAGGTTTGTAACATCCCAATTTTCAATTTGGATGTTATACATAGGACATCATATGCATATCATATTTTTATTTGCATTTGGTTGTGATCCTAGAAATTTTAAGCAACTCAAGGACCCAAGGAGAGAGTTGGAGGTTTCCCAAATTTTCATATTTGAATTTATTTCAAAATTTGAAAAAAGGATCAATTTGATTGTAATAATTTTTCTCTCCAATTATTTCCAATAACAAAAATAAATGAGAGAAGATAAAATGACTTCATCAACAAGAGAGAAATATTGGAGGAGAAATTTTAAATCAATTTCTAGTTTATTTGTATTTTACTTGATATTTTATTTGAATTAGATAAAAATATGCATTTTTGAAAATTGCATTTTAGGCTAGAAAAATGTTCATCTTGTCCTAACTATTAGGTTTGGACGGTGAAAATTGTTTCTGGTATTTTTAGAAAAAAAATTATTCTATTAGGATTTTCTTCACGGAATTGTTTTTTTAGTTTTTGCGTGCCGACTGGGCCGGCTCAACCACAGTTGAGGCCAAGCCCAGCCGCCGCCAACCGCCTTCGCCGCCCCGTGCTGGCGCCGGACTCTGGGAGGGGAGTCCGGGTCGGCCCCGCGCCGCCGTCGCCCCCTCCGCAAGCCGAGGCCCCTCCACAAGCTGAGGCCCCTCGGGCCTTTATAAGTAGAGCCACGCCGCCGCCCTCCTCCCCATAAGCCGCCACCGCCCCATGCCGCCTCCACCGAGCGCTGCCTCCGAGCCCGCCGCAGCCGCCGCTTGCTGCCGCCGCCGCCCCGATCCGCCATCGCCTCGCGCCGCCTCCACCGAACGCCGCCGCCAGAGTCGAAGCCCGATCCGCCAACGCCGACCCCGCCGTTGACCTCGCCGCCCATTTTTGACTGGTATAAAACTATTCAGTTTTTTTCTCTGGTTTTTCCGGTTTAGATTAGATCGGTTTTATTTTTTTGGGTTCGCTAATATGCGAACGTTCGCCGGTTAGATCGTTTTAACGAATGGTTTTTGTTCGTTAGTTTCTGTTAGCAAATGTTCGTTCGATAGGTTTTTCTTTTTTACTTTAATTTTCGGCCAGGGACCTATCCACGAATACTTTTATCACAGATTAGTTCCTGAATTTCAAATCCTCATTAATTTTTGCTCGTTTATCCAAATCCAATGAAACCAACGCCAAAATTTTCCTCTTGTTCCCCTCTTTCCAGATAATCAACTTGAACATAGTTTCCACAATTTAAAATTTCGTTTCAAGAAGATTTGAATTCAATCTTCTTTTGAGCGTAGTTTGAGTTTTTTAGCTCCGATTCGATTGATTCTTTTTCCAAATCGAAGCTCTTCTCTTGAACTTTCAGTTCAGACCTTTTCTCTTGAGTTTTACCTTTGCATCTTATGCTTGTGTGCTAATGTATGCTATTGTATGTTCACGATAGAGTTTCCGGAGTGCCAGGCTTGCTACTACGAATCTCTAGGGTTTTCAGATCGTCAGCAAGGCAAGTAACACTTTGATCATATCCCTTTATTACCCAGTTTTTATGCATTAGTTACAACCATCAAACATTGCATGAGTAGGATCTATTAACATGTGGGTATTGGGAAGTAGTTGAAGAGGTAGAACCTATTGCCCTTTTATATTCAAACCCCTGGGCATTACTATGTTATGCTTATACTGTTATGCCATGCCCGTAGACATGGTTTGGTTTAAGAGATTCATGAAAGATGTGATATTTATTATTAATTAAGGTTTAACTTAAGGTGGCTACTTTAATACACATCTGGGTGGATTGGTTGGGGCACCCTAGAGCGCCCAGTGGTTGCCCGGACACCTGGAGCAATCATATGTTGTCCTAGGATATCCCGGAGTACCTGTGTGATCATCCTATGGTTTGCCACCCAGGATCAAAGGGATCATAAGATTATTCATGCTAGAAACTTCCGTGTGCAGCCACAAGCCATTATGGGCTCTTGTATAGTTGAGTAAGTTGTGGGAATCCTTTCCATGATGGGCTAGCAGATCTAGGGGATTGTAGGTGTACCGGCCTATCTGTCGGTTAAGGGGACCTCTTCGAAAAGACTGTGTCTTGGTCATCCGTTTCTCAAACATCATGCAGTGCGAGTAATACAACGGAGGAGATCGAGTCTTGTGGGGAAAAGTGCTCAAACCTCTACAGAGTGTACAAAATAATCATGATTAGCGGTGTCCCTGGTTATGGACATCTTGAGTATCTGGTACTTGAATTATTGATTTGATCTCATCACGTTACCTAATTAATTTGTTGGGTTATCAATGTTAATTTGGGATTGAGTTGGGGTTACCTTCTCAATAATTTTAACATGCTTTGTAGTTAAATAAAATACATTCGTTTGTTGTAGGGAAAACTACATTTATGCAAATGATAACCATTGAGCCTCCACCATCTACGAATGCATGTAGTTATAGTTGGTATTTGTTCATTGCTCTATAGTGTTATCTTGCTAGCATATTCCATGTGCTGACCTTCACAGGATGCAACGTATTACGTTGTAGAGTTTTCAGACGAAGAGTACGGTGCGCTAGGTCGTTGTCATGCACTTAGTTTTGCCATGGAGTTGGATGGACTCTACTACCTTCAAAGCTTCCGTTGTTATCTTATTTAGATGGGCTTCAGCCATATTATTGTAATAAGTTCTCTTTTGAGACATTCGATGTAATAAGTGTGTGATTAAACTCTGTTATAAATCCTCGAGTACTGTATGTGTCAGTAATACCGATCCAGGGATGACACTTATACAGAGAGACGTGGCCGTCTGAGGCCGGGTCGCTACAGCCCAGAGCGATTTCGGGGGAGGAGAGGGTGTTTTGGTGCCCATGGTTGGCGCTCACGGTGTATGAACGGGGCTTATAGGTAGGGCGGTTGTGTCACGTCTGAGTGAAGTTACAAACCTGCCCCTATTGAAAATATTTGCCTACATCAATTTCGGCCGAGTCAAGTTTGTTTTGCCGCACACCATTTATCAATGGGGAAATGGAGGGAAAACAGAGGTCTTTCGGATGAGCTTGAATCAAATGTGTTTTGGTGCCCATGTTTGGCGCCCACCGTGTCGGAATGGGCTCAGAGGCTGTCGTGTCAGGTCTAATTGAAGTTACTAACCTACCCCTATTGAGAGCAGTGGAAATTGGGCCGATTGGATTGTCTGTGTAAGGGGTAGACAGTAATTTCCATCTCCCAAACACTTGGCTTCGGGCAGCCGACATGGGAGTGCACATTTTGCCGCTTCTTTCAAATTTTGGGACAATAAGCATTCACGTTTACCCTGGCAACTAAATTCGAATCCGTTTTGTATTCCTATACGAATCTTTATAAATCATTCTATGTGTTTTATATATCTTCAAAAGCACGACAAAGATGTATTCCACTGTCATATATGAATATGATTTACAAATGCCAATACTCGAATTCAGAAGCTAGAATCCAGTTTAAGGTGAATTCGAATATTTGGAACACTTTATGTCCAAATCAAATGTCACACGCATCATATTGTGTACTCCCATTTAGATATGTACACAAGCGATGTATCAAGGTTCAAATACCAAGTCAATCAACAAAGAATGTACATAACTAACAAACATATAAACACTTATAGAGTATATGGATCTATAATATCAACTAACATACATAAGCCAGGCTGCTATACTTTTTTTTTGCTAGAAGAGCATCATTTTTTAGAGAAGCTAGTACAACATCTTGGCCCTTTCCGATGCGTGCCGCTTATGGTCCATCTATACTACTATTATTGCTGAATGCACATTCAGCCCGATTGGCATATTTGTAGGTCTGGCACAGCAATCAAAATTAAATGTTTCCGAGTCTTATCAATTACTACAGACTTGTGACCAAACCAAATTACAAACCAAAAAAAACAATTATTACATGATCTCTAAAACAAATGGTTTGATCGATTACATGAACAAACAACACAAAGGTTATTCAACGATGGAAAGAACATTTCACCTATGATTTACCAAGTGGGAATTTAATTTCTTTTTTCCTTTAGGACCATAACAATGCGGTCAGTCTTAGCTTGCTTCGTTTTGAAATCCGCCAAATATTTAATGGTTGTCTTGAGTACTGCTTGTGATTATGTTGTTTGCTTCCTCAACATGTTAACTTCATATCTAAGTGCAGAAGTAGAATCTCTTTCTACCACTAGTTTAGCCTCTAGAGCATCAGTAGTTGGCAATTCATGATGCACGATTGGGCCGGTGCCACTGCTGTTGGATGATACAACGTCCATGGGGACCTCGCTCTTTGATCTTGGGCTAACCTGTTTTGCCATTAAATTTCTAATTGGATTCCGAAAAGTTGAAGTTAGCAAACATCTCAACTGGGAGTTATAACAGAAAACCAGTTAAACAAACAAGGAATTGAAGAGTTTCAATTGGATGCTGAAAAGTAGTTATTAACATCATTGTAACTAGTTGTTGCAGCAGCAAAGCAGTTAAACAAACAAGTTTTGCAAAAGGTACCTGTTGTGGCATTGGAGTTTCTCTTGGATTCTGAAAAGTTGAGTAGCCGGTAACGTGATTAGAGCAACTGGTTGCAACACCAAAGTAGTTAAACAAACAAGTTTTGCAAAAGGAACATGTTGTGGCATTGGAGTTTCTCTTGGATCCTGAAAAGTTGAGTAGTCAGTAACTTGATTAGAGCAATAAGTTACAGCAGCAAACCTGTTACACAAATATGTTTTTGAAAATACCTGTTGTGCAATTGGACTTCCAATTGGATCCTGAAAACTTGAAGTTGGTAAGATGATTACATCAACAAGTTACAACAGCAAACCAGGTAAACAAGGAAGTTTCTGAAAACATACCTGTTGTGCCAACGGAGTCTCAGTTGGATCCTGTAATCTAGAATGTTAGCAATCAATACAAAAAGTTTTGCAAGAGCCATAAGAAACTAACATCAAACTAGTAAAACTAATCAGTTTTGGCAACATATTTAATTACACATGAACTAGTAAAACTAACAAGTTGTTGGCAATGTATTAAAGTAACAAGTCGGTACCATTTACCAGCAACACAGACATCTGTAAATTTATTTGATGTAAGCAAAATGATTCGAACACATATATAAGTTCAAAATACGTTGTCCCTCATATAAACCTGACAGTTGTCTATCTATGAACATGCAAACATTACTAGTGCTACAAGTGATAACGGCAAACCATTTAAACAAACAGGGTATCAAAACATAAATTACACGTGAATTATGCTGCACTCTAGAAGTACATATGACCAGCTATCTACATGCTTGAGTAGCTATTTAAGTTCAGGCAAACAAGTAATTCTTAACTATAAGTATCAAACACATAGATAGGCGTAGTCTATAATAGGATTAACATGCTATGGCATTATGTAATAAGCAGCAAACTAAATTAAGCCAAGCAACATAATTGAACAATTTTGCAATAAGTGGCTAACTAAAATTCCGAGAAGTAGGTAACTGAACTTATGATAGCTCTTTGTACAAGCACACTGCAACTTCTTTTTCACTTACAAGGTTCTACGAAAGAGTCTATGGCATCAATTGCTTGGATACGTAGTCCCAATACTTCTTTCTTCCCACATTGCATTGGTAAGTCGAATGGTTAATCTGGTAAGGTGGTGCATCCTTGATATGTTATATGAGGACGTGTAGTCAGACTAGTTGTAGCCACACACATCACGCTGGCTTTTACTGTATATTTCATGCGATTACATTTGGCATATCGAGATTTAAGCAATCAACAATAGGATGAAAAGACTGGCATCCTTCACATCATTGGCGAACTCAGTTCATAGAAACAAGAAATTCAACCATTCTGTGGGTAAATCAAAAGCGCCACTGGAATATTTTTCACTACCCCAATCATACACGCAAAAGGGGCGATGCTGCCGTAGGGGCTGGTATGGGCGGCTGCCTCGGGTGGCTGGAAAGTGTGCACCTAGTTTGAGTCGTCCAGGTTGGCCCAGGCTTGTTTTGTTCGTCCCAATGCACGAGCAGGCAATGTAAAAAAATTGAAGAAAGACGTTTCAATTTGGATGGGCCAATAACGTAAGTGCAAGGCAGGCCTTATAGCAGGCTCGCAGCCCAAATGAGAGCCTCCCATATCGATCGACAGCAAGAAGAATCCCAATTCATTCGCTCCAGCCTCAAGTTTGGTTCGCTCCTAACCTAGCCGCAGCTGGACAGACCGACATAGCACTTCCTCGTGCCCTTGTTGGAGGGCGGTCGCTGGGCTTCAAGCGAATGGAAGGACAAGCAGATGAAGATCCAACCCTGGGTGTAGCCTGCGTGGGAGGCAGCAGCGGCAACACGGGCATGGCATCAAGCTTGCGCAAACGGGCAGTCGTAGCTTGCAAGAGCAGCATGCGCAATGAGCAGGTACATCACATCCCTGATTATATCTAATTCAACTATTCAATTTTTGGCCAATAGTTAGACCTGGCGGTGTTGTAAAACTGCTTGTATGTAGGAAATCTATGAGAAAATGAAACCAATTTCTGCTTATTTCATAACTCCCCCAATCAATACTAAACTGAATGAATCTGATGTATCTAATCAAGTTTCCGGTGCAAACATACAAGCTCATGTTGTTCTTGAGCCTGAAGTGTCTAATGAACAGACTACTAATTAAGAATTTGATGCAAACATTTTACATGCTCCTGGTGATGAACATATAGTATCTAATGAGGGATCTAATGCAAGCATTTTGCAATCTCCCATTGAAGGATTTAGTGTCTAATGATGATCTGGTATGTTGAGAGAGACATGGAGATTTATAGGCATTGATGACAAGAAGATTATAGTACATTTTCATGGCTTGAGGAAATGTCGAGGCCATCTACCAGAAAGTCCCCGTATCATGACAACATAGCATAAATACTTTTCTAATATGTTGTTTGAAACTATTGGCATACTTGTGCATGATAGATATATTGATATGCAGTTTGCGCACTGGTTATAGGTGCAATTACACTTTGATATTTTCAGCGAGAGAATGAATAATTCAAGTAGGTACAAACCATGTTAGTAGTCCTTGTACACCATGTTGCATTTTGTGTTTTTTGGTGCTTGCATCATTTAGTGTTTTATAATATGAACTACTTTGGATCATTATCTGGTTTTCAAAGTGAATGTAGCTTTACATTTCTCAAGTTATGTTGACTTCCGGAGTGCAAGTGCCTTTGTATTTTTCAAGTTAAATGTTCGCCCCTGGTAATTTGAATTCGTGGATCCGCCACTGCACACACATCATACACGCAGGCTAGTACGAAGTAAATGAAATGCAGTGACTTATGGTAGCTCGGTGTACAGGCTCACTGCAGCTCTGCTTGCGCTTGGGATGTTCCATGTACAAGTCCATGTTACCACTTGCTTGGATGTGCAGGCCTCGTGCTCCTGGCATCCTCCTTTGCATTTTTGACATGGCGAATGGTTGAACAAATAATAGGAATCGACCTTGTTGTTGTACTGGAGGACAGATACTTACAAGGTTATACGGGTGTGCAGGATGTGTACCAGATCCCGTAGCGCCATCATGCTTTGCTAAATAATGGTTTTGCTTGTTTCAGATGATATCTCCAGAAGTAGTAAGAGTTAAAGTCGGAGTTGCATAGGCATGTAAGCTAAAAGAGAAGTGAAAGGATATTGAAACATCGTCGGAACAGTGCACAAGGGAGTGATGTGTGGATACCTAGTTCAGGCCGGCGTTTGGGCATGCCCGCCTAGCTAGAGTGCGGGTCACTTCAGAGTCGTTGAGGGTGGTGCGCTATTGTTGGCTGGCCATGCACGGATGCAGATCTTGAGTGGCAGCAGAGCGCTATGATGCGGTGGACAATACCGTTGGTGAAGCCCCAACGGCCTCGGGGGGTGGAGGTGCGACGATGTGCTCGGTGAAGTAGGCCTGGTGAGGTGCGAGATGGCGTTGGTGAAGCGCACCTGATGCGGTGGAAGTCAGTGTCTGTGAGGCACGTTGGTTGCGGCGGCCGACGTTGTCGGTGGACCACCCGGTGCGGTGGACGAGGGCGTAGATGAGGTAGCTCCGGTGCAGTGGTGAAGCGCGACTGTCGTCTTCGTCGTCATCATCCGGCACAAAGGTGGGGAAAGAGATGAGACGAGGGGCGATTCGAACTTTGCTTGGGTTGTCAGCGAATTAGGGATTTGAGTAATCTAGGCGCGGAAGGGGACGGTGGAGAAGGGAGATTTTGCAGGGCTGGAATTGGGGCCGCCAGATATTTCAATCCGAAACATGGAAGAGCGAACTTATTTTGTCGTCGTTCTTTTCTTGGGGCGGGGGCGGGAGGGGGGGTGGGGGTGGGTGGCTAGGTGCTAAGCGTCCGTACGACACACGCGACCACCACGACACGACCCTGGTCTGCCTGGTGCACCTACATTTGAGAATGCAAACGAATCTTATTTCATTTGCAAACTAATATGTATGTATTACCATGCCCATGTTTTCCTTGCAAATAATTAGTCATTCGAAATGAGATACTATAAATTAATTAATGAGGAGTTATTTGGGAAAAAATCAAAACAGTATCCATGCTAACGTGGATTAGAGTGTGTGTCACACAATTAGTTATTTGAATTAGAGTGTGTGTCACATAGCAATCTCCAATTCTAACATGGATTTTGCATTTCACGGTATCCATGCTACTTTTTTAATACAAATTCATATGTATATGATGAATACCATGGTAGTGAGAAAACTTTTGGATGGATTCAAACATATGACCTACAAAATAGCACAACAATCGAGTCAATGTCAACTTTTCCAAACCTAGTATGGCACGAATTTGAAATAATTATCCATATGCATGGTCCTCAGTTCAAATCTTACAATGTACATCGAATTGAAATATCGATATTAAGTCTTGTAATATCTACATCCAAATGTTGTTTTTAGTCCCCCCCCCCTCGGCACACACGCTGGATACTTCCTGTATCGGTCAATCTTCCTTTCCTAACCACCTTATGAAGCTATCGGTTTCCGACACACGTTCATTCTTTCTCTCCATGTTTTGATCTCTAACTCTATCAACTACACAACCCCCCTTTTCCACTCTATTACCAAATGTATTTACCTCACACACCCGCCATTGCACCCCATGCCGAGCTCTCTCTCTCCCTCCCACCCTCTCTCGCTAGATACATGCATTGCCTATCTAGCCCCCCAACCTCTCGTGCGCACGCATGTTGTCTATCTAGGTCACTCCCTCGACACTGTCTCACTCTTTCTTCCGCACGGTGGGCCACACTCGCTCAATCTCGCTCTCTTTATCTGAGTCTCGATTAACCTCGTTTTCTTTCACACACAAATGATATATCTCCCTGTTCGGGCTTCAATCGACACACTCTATACTCTATCATGCAGATTTTCAATCTAGGTCAGTCCATCCAAGCCGCCGCCACTCTATCGACCTCATGGCAGGCCACACTCGCTCAATCTCTCTCTCTCCCTCCCTCTCTCTCTCTCTCTCTTTCTATGTCTCGATTGACCTCGCTCTTTCTCGGACACAAATGATATATCTCCATGTTTGAGCCCAATTCGACATATTCATATTGTATAATCTCTCACACACATTGTCTATCTAGGTCACTCTCTCCAACCCGTCTCACTCTTTCAACGCACGATGAACCACACTCGCGCAATCTCTCTCCCTTTATATATGTAATCGATTGACCTTGCTTCCTCCCATACACAAAATATATCTACATGTCTGTGAGTGGATCATCTCTCAAGCTCTATCTTACAGCCATCACCCTTCCCAAAAGCTCAATCGGACAATATCTCTCCAGAGCATATATATCTTTTCAATGAATGTCGGACCACACTCACTTTGCCTCTCTATCTATATGTCTCTTGATTGACCTCGCTTTCTCACGCCGTATCTTCCACACATTGAAGCTACCTCTCCATCCCTCGCAAAGCCGGAGCTATTTACATTGTGAGGGGGACTCCAACCTTGGATTAATTTGTGTAGGCATTTATTCCGGTGGGTTTAGATTATATTTTTGTAGCATTCGGCCCACAACTACTCCAAACACTGTTGCAACCCCCGCACCTCCCCCAATTGATTTCCATCTGGCTCGGTCCTCGCTCTCTCACACGTCCCTTCTCGCCTTCAATGCCGCATCATGGTATTATTGCAAAAACCTCTGTTGTTCTCTTTAATTATTACAAATAAGCTACAAAACTACACACCGATAGTCCACCAGGAATGGAACAAATTTCAACCCACAAATTAAAGTGCTACAAACTACACACCAAGGGACCCACCTGTCATGAAACAAATTTGAACCCATATACAAATTAAAAAAATAAAGGACGAGGATCGAACATGCGACCAAGGCCTTCAAGCCGCACGTCAATAGGCAACATACGTAGAACAACAATGTTTGTTGTACCCCCCTTTGTTCATATAATGTTTTTATATTACCACAGCCTATTTAATGGATAACATGTAATATTATTTTTAGTACATTAGTGGGACCGGCTCATTAGCATGTACTATTTTCCTTCACTTACTGGTGGGTTCCATGTGTTCTCTCTCTCTCTCCTCCCCTTCTGCGTTTAGACGCATGGGCAAACACGAAGAACTCGCAGGTGATTTTGCCGTTGACCATATCTGGACGTGTTCACAAGTTACGGCACCAGGTTCATGTACTAGTACTACTAGTTAATGTGTACGTGCAATGCACATTAATTTGGAAATATATTAAGTGCATGGGGATGTTAAGTAGGATATTATTTGTGTGTTATTACGTGATTAGCACTATTTTTGGCATGAAATGAACTGCATGGTAAACGTGTTGAGCACTCGACATTGAAGCAGTCTAGGTCTTTGGATGAGAAGGAATACATGTGGCTTGATGATGTTTTATATTTAATTTGATATGGCTCTAGCAGAACATTCAATCGATCAAACCATAGATTTCATTCAGTCTGACTCCGACTTTACATTCATACGACGATCGATCTGAAATAAACAGAAATGATAAACGTTCGGATTTTAAGCATGGCAATCCGAACGTTTTTCATGTCAAATTTAGATCACGCGGTGGCGGGGGCGTCTTGAAGTAGGAAGCAGCTCCTCTGTCGTGCTCTGTGTGTTGTTGGGCCACTTACCGATGCCGACGTCGACGGCAACGACGATGGCGGTGTCTTGCGTCGTTGTTGGCATACTCCTGGACGTTGGTCCTAGAATCAAGGAAGGCCACAATGTTTTGGACTTCGGTCTCCAGGAGTGAGTCAACTGGCGGGAGGAGGCAACTGGCGTTTGTCGGCGTTCTGGGAACAGGGGTCCCCAGACTTGCCTGCCTATGGCCCATGGTGTGGCTATGCTGGCAGGTCTGTACGGCCCATCATCATCAACAAGGCATTCAAGACCCTCGCGAGGGGCCAAGCCTCGCGAGGCGGGCGACACAAGATCTCCTCAGGAGCGGCCTCACCAGGCTGCCTCGCGAGGAGCGGAGATATCAAGGCGGGGCGAACATCGCGAGGCTCTCATGACGTGAGCCATGACGATCGATACCAGGCGGGCGCCAAGCGAACGCCAGCGCACGCAGCGTCCTTGTTTCCTCTTTGGTGCTAAGGAGGCAAGCGCAGGAGCGGAGTACCGAGGCATCAGGTAAAGGTTTCCATATCGGTGCAACAAGACCAAGACTAGAAGGACGGCAGGACGGAGGTCACCATGGAGCCCGGGATGGCGTCACCACCAGAACCTTTGACAAGCAAAGACCACCTTTTGTCAGGATAGCTTGTACTAGTTTTCCCCTCACAAACTGGTCGCCATTGTCGGCTCCCTTCCTGCTCAATATTTGGGGAGAGGACTAGGGCCTATATAAGTAGGACTAGCCACCACCAAAGGGGGGATCTCGGCCGATCTGATCAAATGCCAACCCTTAGCACACCAAGCACAAGAACACCTCAACCTCTGGAGGTTGTTCTTCCCCTTTGTACTGTTCATCATCAGCCCAAGAGGCAATCCACCACCATCGCACTGGAGTAGGGCATTACACCACATTGGTGGCCCGAACCAGTATAAACCTTGTGCCTTTGCATTGCAAGTGCGTCGAGTTCGTCCGCAAGACCTTAGCGAGCTAGGGCGTAGATCGGCAGGAGGCAAAGAACTTCGCGCGCACCCCATAGTTCGAACCTCAAGGGTTTACCGGAACCCGTGATCCGACATTTGGCGCGCCAGGTAGGGGTGCGCCATAGCTCCTCTCCACCGACCTGCGCTCCGCGCCACCACTCTTCGCCCTCATGGCAGGTGCCCTGCCACCGGCTCCAGCAGCCGGTGCTGACGACGGGGCCAGGGGTTCCGAGCCCTGGACCCCGCCCTGCGGCAGGTGCGGTGGCCACCCAATTTTAGGCCAAAGATGCCGCCGCGCTACGACAGTGCCACAGACCCGTTTTCCTTCCTATTTGGCATACGAGGAGGCCATCCTCGAGGCTGGGGGCAACGACAAGGTCATGGCCAACTAGCTCCCCATGGCCCTCGCCGGCGAGCCATGCGCCTGGCTGCTCAACCTCCCTGGATCCACGGTGACATCCTGGGGGAACTCCGTGACCTCTTCACAGCTCGCTACGCTATACCGGTGCACCACGCAGTCGCGGCCCTTCTAGGCAGCTCTCAAGCACCGCCTTTAGATCGCCACGTCAAGCTGTTCCTCCGCCAGATTGGAGCCGCTTTCAAGCGCCCGGGGGCTGCGCCAGGCTGGGCTGCGCCGGAGGCCGACCTCACTTCGGCTCAGAGGACCACCCCGACTCCACTGCCGGCTCGGGCATGCTCCCAATGCTCTGCACGCCCACCATCTACAACGTGGCTGTTACCAAGACCCTCATCGACGGCGGTGCCAGCCTCAACTTGCTCTCCGTGGAAGCCTTCAGCCTTCTTCATGTACCACTCGAGCAGCTCAGCCTCAGCAAGCCTTTCTCAGGAGTTGGTGGTGGCACTGCCAGCTCTCTAGGACAGATCGGCCTTCCTGTCACCTTCGGCACACGCAAAAACTACCGCACCGAGCTGGTCGACTTTGACATCGCCCACATCGGCCTCCCGTACAACGCCATTCTCGGGTACCCGGCTCTGGCCCAGTTCATGGCAGCAACTCATCCGGCCTACAACCTCATGAAGATGATCGGGAGCAAGGGCGTCCTCACTATCAAAGGGGGCGCCAAGGAGGCTATGGCGGCGCTTAGGCTCGCCCTCAAAACCGCCGCGGTGGCGCAGCCTGCCGACGCGGGCACCTCCGAGCCCAAGGGAGCCGTACCGACCAAGAAGAAGCAGTTGTTCACACAAGGCAAGGCGGAAACCAAGCAGTACCAGTCAATGAGGGCGGGCCCTCAGGAGCCACCTTTACCATAGGTGCCAGCCTCAATCAAGGTCAAGAGGGAGCATTGGTGAAGTTCTTGCGTGCAAACAAGGATATATTTGTGTGGGAGCCCAATCAGCTGGTAGGAGTTCCAAGGGAAGTGATCCAGCATCACTTAAGGGTATGCCCCAATGTACGCCCCGTGAAGCAGCGGGCGAGACGACAGTCCATTGAGAAGTAGGCCTTCATCGTCCAAGAGACCCACAAGCTGGAGGCGGCGGGCACCATTCGCGAGGTTCGGTATCTCGAATGGTTGGCGAACCCCGTCGTAGTACCGAAGAAAGGCGGGAAGGAATGGATGTGCATTGATTTCAGCAACCTTAACAAGGCCTACCCCCAAGATTCGTTCCCACTCCCACGCATCGATCAGATCGTCGACTCCACCGCCGAGTGCGACCTGTTGTGCTTCCTGGATGCGTTCTTAGGATATCACCAAATCAAGATGGCGGTAGAAGATGTGGAGAAGACAGCCTTCCTGACCCCGTGTGGAGTGTACTGCTACGCCTGCATGCCTTTTGGATTGCGCAACGCGGGAGCAATCTTTCAGCGACTGATGCACATCGCCTTAGGGCGGCAGCTCGGGAGAAACATAGAGGCCTACGTGACGACATTGTGGTGAAGTCTCGGGTGGCGAGGACCTTGATTCAAGACCTGGAGGAGACCTTTGAGAGCCTGCGCCAAGTGAACTTGCGGCTTAACCCGGAGAAGTGTGTGTTCGGCGTCCCTTTCGGCAAGCTGCTAGGCTTCCTCGTGTCCCACATAGGGATTGAGGCGCATCCAGAGAAGATCAAGGCCATCGACGACATGAGCCCGCCGCAGACCCTTCGGGAGATGCAGAAGGTGGCTGGTCGGGTAACTGCGTTGGGACGCTTCATCTCCAAGTTAGGGGAACGCACCCTACCCTTCTTTGAGCTGATGACGAAGAAGGGCCCATTCGAGTGGACCCAGGAGGCCGACCAAGCTTTTCAATACCTCAAGAGATACCTGATCAGCCCTCCGGTGATGGTGGCGCCATGGCCCCTCGATCCCCTAGTACTCTACCTCGCTGCTACCCCGTACTCCGCCAGCGCAGCACTGGTGGCGGTTCGGGAGGAGCACCAAACCAAGGGTGCGCTGCGCCAGGCTACGACTGAGGAAATACAAGATCGGGAAGGCACTGCAAGAGCCGTGGCAGCATCAATAGAAGACCAAGCTCAACAGGACGCCACTGCCAAAATTCCCACAAACGATCAGGCGTCAGGAGCCCCGTCACCTCACGAGGCATCTCAACATCCGTGAGATGCGAGCCCAGACACCACACCATCCCTCGTCGAACACCCGGTGTATTTCGTCAGCACCGTGTTGCGAGATGCGAGGGCGCGATATCCCATGCCTCAGAAGCTTCTGCTCGCACTCTTGGTGGCCTCGTGCAAGCTACGACACTACTTCCAGGGCACCCCATCAAGGTTGTCTCAGCCTACCCATTAGAGAGGGTGCTTAGGAGCCCCAATTCTGCCGGGAGGGCCGCCGAGTGGAACATCGAGCTGCAAGCATTCCAGTTAGAGTTCAGCACTACCAGGGTCATCAAGGGAGCCGCGCTCGCTGATTTTGTGGCGGAATGGACGGACATCCCGACACTTGAAGTAGGCGAAGACCGGTCCACCTCGCCAGGAAGTGAGGCATCAGATGGTTGGGTCCTGTACTTCGATGGCGCCTTCACGCACCAGGGCGCGGGGGCTGGAGCTGTACTCATCTCGCCCACTTAGGATAAGCTCTACTACGCCGTGCAGCTCTGCTTTCAGCAGGGCGAGAAGGTCTCCAACAACATCACGGAATACGAAGGCCTCATAGCTGGCCTGAAGGCTGCGGCAGCTCTGGGGGTGAAGCGCCTTACCGTTAGAGGCGACTTGTAGCTCCTCGTCAACTTCTCCAACAAAGTATATGAGCTGAAGGACGAGCATATAGAGGCATACCTCGCGGAGGTGCGCAAGGTGGAGAAGCAGTTCTTGGGCCTGGAGCTGCAACACGTGCCCCGGAGCGTCAATAAGGAAGCCGACGACATCGCCAAGAGAGCATCCAAGCGGCGGCCATAAGAGCCCGGTGTCTTTGAGGAATGGTTCTTCAAGCCATCGGCGATACTGCCACCTTCAAGCACTGCTCAGCCTCGGGAGGAGCTCCCACAGCCTCCTGCCTCAGGAGCCCCGGCCTGCAGCCCGACCTCAGGAGCTCGCTTGCTCTTGGCGCTCGAACCACAGGAGGGATGCTGGACCAAGGAATTCAAAGAATATCTTTTGTAAGGGGCGTTGCCAGAGAAGGAGAAAGATGCAGAGCGTGTGGTTTGGCAAGCCACGACGTACTGCATCCAGGATGGTGAGTTGTACAGGAAGCGGCCAAACGACGTTTCCCTGCACTGCATTTCCAGGGACCAGGGGAAGGAGCTGCTAATTGACATACACGATGGGGACTGCGGGCACCACTCGTCATCATGGACCCTCGTCGGCAAGGTATTCCGTAGTGGGTTCTACTGGCCCACTGCGCTCAATGACACAGCTGAGCTGGTGAAGTGTTGCGAAGCCTGCCAGTTCCACGCCAAGGAAATTCATCACCCGGCTCAAGTTCTCCAGACCATTCCGCTCACATGGCCGTTCGCGGTCTGGGGGCTGGACATCTTGGGCTCGTTCCCTCGAGCGCCTGGGGCCTACCGTTACCTCCACGTCGCCATCGACAAGTTCACCAAGTGGGCGAAAGTGGAAGTTGTCCATACCATCCTAGCTGGCTCCGCTGTCAAGTTCATCAAGGGCCTCGTGAGCCGCTTCGGGGTCCCCAACCGCATCATCACAGATAACGGCTCGCAGTTCACTAGTAACCTTTTCAAAACCTACTATGCTAACCTTGGAATGCAGATCTGCTACGCTTCGGTGGCGCACCCCAGGAGCAATGGTCAGGCCGAACGTGCTAACGCGGAGGTCTTGAGAGGCCTCAAGACCAGGACCTTCAAGAAGAAGCTCGAGGTCTGTGGCAGGGGCTGGCACGACGAGCTCCAGTCCGTGTTATGGTCTATCCGCACCACCGCCACCAAACCAACGGGCGAGACCCCATTCTTCCTTGTCTACAAAGCAGAAGCAGTCCTTCCTCATGAGGTCAGGAATCGCTCCGCACGGGTCCTAGTGTTCGATGAAACGCAGTAGGACGGCACGCGGGGGATGGACCTCGTGCTGGGGGAGGAACGTCATCACGAAGCTGCACTAAGGGCGGCAAGGTACCAGCAGGCGCTGCGGCGATACCACTGCCGCAACATCCACTCCAGGACGCTCGAGGTGGGCGACCTTGTCCTGAGGCGGGTCCTCTCCAGGGAAGGACTACACAAGCTCTCACCCATGTGGGAGGGCCCGTTCAGGGTCGTCCATGTCTCGAGGCCTAGCGCCACGCGCCTAGAGAAGCAGGACGGGATACCTATCGAGAACGCCTGGAACATCCAGCACCTCCGGAGATTCTACCCATGAAGCAAGGCCCAGAGCCTGTGGAGCCAGGCCTAGAGCCTGTGAAGCAAGGCCCGGAGCCTGTGAAGCAAGGCCCAGAGCCTGTGAAGAAAGGCCCAGAGCCTGTGAAGAAGGCCCGGTGCGTGTGAAGAATCGCCGCCCGTGACACTCTCACGTAATAATGAGTGGGGTTGTACATGCCCCAGAGTCTCAGGAGCGCCGGCCTCAGGCCCTGGGGCTCCCTCCCACGCCTAGTGGCCGCACTTAGCTCCGCGCTGGTGAGAAGACTTGAAGACTAGATTAAGTGCTAGACACGGATTTTCATTTGCTTTCCGTAGTTGGCTTGCTTTTCCTTAACCAAAGTTTGCCTTTGGTGTTCCTTGCTGATTCGATTCCTTCGCCTCTTACGGCATTTTCTAGCTCTGGTTCGCTCATGTTCTCTCTCTCTCATATACCTCGCGAGGGGGGCTAGGTAGGTGCCCTCACGAGCGTTTTTCTTCTCTCTGCCTCCTCACGAGCCACCCTCGTTCGAGCCCGAAAGCTGGCGCATCTCTTCTAATCCGTGCCCCACGGGTACCGCGATACAAGGCGCTGGGTGAAGGCTTGGGTGAATGGCAAATCTCCTGGCAAAACTCCCTAACAAAATTTTTCGCAGTTCCTGAGCAATCGCAGACCACAAGATCAAGATGGACACGAGCAAGTAAATGCCTTGTAAGGATGAGGGCACCCCGAATGCACCAGCCTAAGTTATCTTTATGGAAAATAGCCGCACAGCACAGAAACAACAAGTGTAGCATAATGCATAATAAGTTATGGTTCGATACACGCCCCTCTGGGCCCATGCTGACTTCATTCCGACATGGGAAGGGAAAGGGGAACATAACAAAAGTGGTGCTCGCCCCTGCGGCAGCCGACGGAGGCAGAGCCTTGGCGACGTCCCAGGTCTCGTCGGACCCCTCCTCACGCTTCACCGGTGCGCGGCGACGAGATGACCCGCTACCACCTTCGAAGCGGGAGCGGCGGCGTGGTGGCTGATCAAGGCCGCCGCCGCTGGAACTGTCGCCAAGGGAGGAGACACCATAGCCAGACGAGGCACGACCGGTGGGTTCATCCTCCTCCTCGTCCCGACCATCGCCAAGGCCGAGCACCTCCTCACCGTCGTTCACCTCAAGGCAGCATCCGGCGCGGCGGCCGTCTTCCCCAAACACCCTCACGACGAGGGTCGCGTTGCCGTCGAACTTGAAGTGGAGGGTGCACTGCCTGCCCAGGCCGCACGCGCGGGCGAACGTCTGCCAACCGCGAGCCAGAGCAATGTTGCCCGCGACGGAGATCTCGACTGCGACCCAAGAAGCTTGGCTGCAGAAACCGTCTGCCTGCAACCAGAGCCCGCCTGGACTGGAGGTCGGTAGCTCGTCGACAAAGAAGCGGGGGAGCTGGAGCCAACTGCCGGCCGGATCCACCGACCAGACAACGAACTCCGGCAGCACCTCTGACACGTGGAACCACGGTCGGGGAGGTAGCGCAACCACGGCGCGTCTCCTCTCGTCGATAGGAATGCCGCGACCAGAGCGAGTCCTGCTGCGCACTCAGGCGCCACCCCGAGAGATTGGGGCCACAGCGGGGGTCACGACATGCTTGCGGGGACGACCACGTCCTCGCTTGGGCGCCGGGGAGCCGGGTCCCTCCTGAGGGGCCTTGCCCTTCTCCCCGGCGGAGAACCTCTTCGGTGACACCATTGCTGCAAGTGGTGGAGCAAGGAGGAAGAAGCAAGTGAACCAAGAAGAGATGGACGACGGGGGCTCCGCCCCCCTCCCCATTTATAGCGGAAGAAGGCCAACCGGCGCCTCCCACGATCACAGGTAATGATGATTTTCCATGCATGTCGCAGGGACTTGTCAAGTCGAGCAGTTGCCGAGGAGGCATGGGGAAGCGGAGACGCCCATGACCAATCAACCGCCACGCATCAACCGAGGCAGCAGGCCTTTGGGGCCCGCGGCTCTCCGCGCTTGATCCTTTGGCTACGCCTCGAAGCCAAGCCCGAGCGTGCCTTGGGCCCGGGGGCTACTGTTGGCATTCTGGGAATGGAGGTCCCCAGACTTGCCTACCTGTGGCCCATGGCGTGGCTATGCTGGCAGGTCGGTATGGCCCATCATCATCAACAAGGCATTCAAGACCCTCGCGACGGGCTAAGCCTCGCGAGGAGGGTGATGCAAGACCTCCTCAGGAGCGGCCTCACCAGGCTGCCTCGCGAGGAGCGGAGATATCAAGGCGGGGCGAACCTCGGGAGGCACTCGTGACATGAGCCATGACGATCGACACCAGGCGGGCGCCAGCGCACGCAGCGTCCTTGTTTTCTCTTTGGTGCTAAGGAGGCAAGCGCAGGCGCGGAGTACTGAGGCATCAGGTAAAGGTTTCCATCTCGGTGCAACAAGACCAAGACCAGAAGGACGCCAGGACGGAGGTCACCATGGAGCCCAGGACGGCGTCACCACCAGAACCTTTGACAGGCGAAGACCACCTTTTGTCAGGATAGCTTGTACTAGCTGTCCCCTGACAAACTGGCCGCCATTGTTGGCTCCCTTCCCGCTCAATATTTGGGGAGAGTACTAGGGCCTATATAAGTAGGACTAGCCACCACCAAAGGGGGGATCTCGGCCGATCTGATCGAAGGCCAACCCTTAGCACACCAAGCACAAGAACACCTCAACCTCAGGAGGCTGTTCCTCCCCATTTTACTGTTCATCATTAGCCCAAGAGGCAATCCACCACCGCCGCACTGGAGTAGGGTATTACACCACATCGGTGGCCCGAAACAGTATAAACCTTGTGTCTTTGTGTTGCGAGTGCGTCGAGTTCGTCCGCAAGACCTTAGCGAGCTAGGGCGTAGATCGGTAGGAGGGAAAGAACTTCGCGCGCACCCCAGAGTTCGAACCTCAAGGGTCTACCGGAACTCGTGATCCGACAGCGTTGGTGCAAGGAAGCGGTCGACGGCGGCCATACATGCCGCTGAGGGGGGCACTGGCACCCGTGCTGGGACAAGCGCTGGCAACGGCGTGGTGGAGATATTCGTGTGCACAGGCACCGACACGGGCGCGCACATCAGTGCCCGCGCTGGCGCATGCGCTGGCAGGTGCACAGGCACCGACACGGGCGTGTGCGTCAGTGCACGCGCAGGCGCATGCGCTGGCAGTGCACGAGCGCGTGAAAGTCGGCGGGGACCTCGTGGAACCCCGTGGCATCAAGCTCGATGACAATGTGCATCTCCCAACCCATCAATGCCACGGGGATGGGTGTTAGCGCTGTCGGGGCAATGGGAGCCGGAACGGGAGCGGGGACAGGCGTGACGTCTTCCTGCAAGGCCAGTTCCAGCTCGTCCCAAAGCGCCTTATATTCTTGATACTCCGGCTGGGTGTCTTCCTTAGGAAACTGGAAGACTAAGGGAAGACCATCATGATGCGGCATGCCTCTACACCCGGTATGACTCCTTTAAAGGTAGTCTTTCTGGGTTTGATTCATGATGGGTTAATGCCCATTTTGCGCATTGTATCCTGATAGAGCAAGTTGAGGCTGCTGCCACCATCCATCAGGACTCGCGTCAGGTGGAACCCATCAATTATTGGGTCCAGGACCAGTGCGGCTGAACCGCCATGATGGATACTGGTCGGATGATCCTGCCGATCAAAAGTGATCGGGCATGACGACCATGCCTTTGGTAGGGGGTCCCGAACTGTGCGTCTAGGATCGATGGTAACAGGAGACGGGGGCCACAATGTTTACCCAGGTTCAGGCCCTCTCTATGGAGGTAATACCTTGCTTCCTGCTTGATTGATCTTGACGAATACGAGTATGACAAGAGTTGATATACCACGAGATCGTAATGGCTAAACCCTAAAAGTCTAGCCTGACTATGATTATGAGGATCTATCTACTGACCTAGCCTTACGGTTTATATAGACACAGGAGGGATCTAGGGTTACACAAGGTTAGTTACAAAGAAAGGAATCTTCATAGTTGGTCGCCAAGCTTGCCTTGCACGCCAAGGAGAGTCCTATCCGGACACGGGTAGAGTCTTCGGTTGCGGCCCATCTGACCAGCCCATATCCAATAGATCGGACACCCGAGGACCCCTTAGTCTAGGACTCCCTCCGTTGTCGACTCCGAGAAGGATAGGGAGGCCGTCTCCCAAGCTGTGGCCGCCCGCAAGGTGGCGCTGAAGGATGTCGGGGCCACCCAGGACCGCTGCCGGTTGCTGGAGGCCGAGCTAGAGACCATGCGGAGGAAGCGCGCGAAAGAAACCCGAGGCCGCAAGGCGGAGGAGCAGAAGATGAAGGCCCAAGAGGACGCTGTCTAGGATCGCGACACCGAACTGGAATAGTTGGCGAAGGCACATGCCATGGAGCGAAACTGGCTGCAGGGGCTGGAGCAAAAGCTGAAGGCGGAGAAGTCTGAGCTTGACGCCAAGGCAAAGGTCCTGGCTGAGGACCACGCGGCCTTCAAGCTCCTTGAGGAGAGGTCTCGTACGGCACTGCAGTCACTCTACGAGAAGGGCTTCGAGGAGCCACTGGCCGCCGACGATGAGGGACCGACCTAGCTGCTTCCTTATTTGGTCAGTGCGCTGGAGGACGTTGTGAGCGGCATCGACTCCATGGCGGAGGAAGAAGCCCGCGTTCTTTCCTCAGCCGCGCTGACTCGCGTCTTCAGCCACCTCCATCTCCGTGATCCTGCCACCCGCCTTGACGAGCTGCTGGAGCCTGTGAAAGACGAGCATTACGAGGTCGCTGCTACAGCTGTGAAGGTTCAGGTGGAGGCCCTGCTGAAGAGGTTCCGCGCCTTTGCACCCGTGCTCCTGACCAGCAGTGCTACTGATCCTGCAGCTCCGGATGGTGGTACAGGTGGAGGCAACGCCGTTGAAGAAGAAGCATCCCTTGCGGACGACGGTGGTGTCCAAGGATGACGGGACAACTTGCTGGCGGCTCCTTTCCTATTTTAGTTTCTGCAATATGCATCATGCCTCGTGGAGGCGTTAAACTCGCGTTTGGTTTTCTGAGAAAAATATGTCTTGTAATATTTGCTTTGAAATTCTGCGATTTCCTTTCCATTTGCTTTACATCCTACATCGGCAGGGCCCGACCCCGCGCATACCTCAGCTGCCGTTAGGCCGTCTGGATCACCAGGACGGACCAAAGAGTGAGGGACTACGTGATCAGTTAGGCTCCTGAGTCGCGATGCTCAGGATTCCACCTTGACGCGCAAACAGCCTATAGAAAGGAGATCTGGGAGTAGGCCTAGTGTTCTACGTCGGCAGGGCCCGACCCCGCGCATACCTCAGCCGCCCTTGGGCCGTCCAGATCACCAGGACGGACCAAGAAGTGAGGGGCTACATGGTCAATTAGGATCCTGAGTCGCAATGCTCAGGAGTCCCCCTTGACGTTCAAATGACCTTCGTACCTTGGCTCCGCTAGGGAGGGCACGCGACGACCAGGTCTGAGGGACCTGGCAGGGTGGCGTATGCTTGGGCATGGACCGAGCGCAGCCCCCATGCCTAGCCCCCTCGCGCGACTCTCCTGAGGGGAGGTGTTGCGATGGGCCAGACACTGAGCTCGGGGGCTCCCTGAGGTTGATACAGCCGTGAGGCCGCCCTCAGTTGTTTATCACCAGCGCGGAGCATAGCGCTTCCGCACTTGCACGGGCATAGCCGCTCCTCGGCAGTGTCGACTGTCAGCACGGAGCATGGTGCTTCCACTGGCACGTGGGAGGGGACTCCCTACTGCGGAGAGCCCCCGGGGCATGTACATCCCCACCCTGACATGTGGCTTGCACGATAGGGCCGGACAAGGTGTGTCTGGGCACTCGTGAGCCAGTGCGGGACTCACGAGGCCCTACCTCAAGGTGGGTTGTGCCTTGTCTTGGTTCTTGATGGTTGTGGCGTTCCTGCGAGATGGTTAGACAACCTGCGCCGGAACAAATTTCCTGAGGTTATCGCACGAGAAGGTCGAGCACCAACGACCCCAGGAGGTGACGTGAATGGGGCCGGCCCACCAGACAAAGCTCAGCCGTTGGATTTATCGACGCTGCAGGGATGGGCCCAAGCACAGATGCCATGCCTAGCCTTCTTATGCTAAGGATCCTGAAGAAAGACATCGACGCACGGCTCCCATGGTGGGTGACAATCAAGCAGGTGATAATCATAGATAGATTATGCATGAAAAGCGAACTAGCTTAGGTAAATGCAAGAATGATACATGCCACTGGGTCGGACCCGAGCGGCCTGGGGTTGATGCAGCCCGAGGGGCACCCCCAACAGGATGAAATAAAGATGCAGACGGATACATGCCGCAGGGGCAGACCCACGCAGCCTGGGAATGATGCAGTCCAGGGGGCGCTCCCAGCTAAATAAACTTGGAAAATGTCACCTAGTTTGGTTGTCGAAGGAGTGTTGGGCTAGCTGAAGACACATGGTGAAGAAGTCGCTTCTCACAAGCCGTCGAGACCTAAAGCCTCGGGAGGCTCTGGAGGCTCTGGTGGCCTCCGGAGGACCGTCTCCATCTCCGCTAGGACTGCGTGATGCTTGGCCTCCTGACCTGCTAGGATGCTCCGCAGGTTGCGCTGGAAGGCGACTGCCACGCTCGGCAGGCCGAAGGGCATGCGAACGTAGCTGTGAGGTGGACCCTCACACCGTCCAGCATGCGAAGGCCAGAAGCACTCCTGAGATGCGGCCCTGTTGAGCCTCGGGATGTCGATGTAGACGCGCAGCTCACCACCCTCGCCTGGATGGGGAGCAGCGCCAGGTGGGCGCCGGTCGCCGCGCATTGCTCTTGCTTCCTGAAGCTCCTGAGTTGTCTTAGTGATGAACTCCTGAGAGACGGATGCTCCTCGCCCGGTGTCCTCCTGAGGGAAACGTGCCGCGAAGCACGCCTCCACCTGGTGCCCGAGTGCCTCCCTTGTGATGCTGGCCAAGTCTGAGGCCCTCCAGAAGAGAGCCCTGAGCCCTGCCCGAGGAGGGCGCCAGGCACGCCTCCCTATGAGAGGGAGGGAGGCGCGTCAGGCGCGGGCACTGATCCTGAGGTGGTGCCACTGGAGGCGCCGCTCCCCTGAGGCCCAGTGTGGAGTAGCTGCTTCTTCTTCTTGGGGCTGGCCTCGGGAGGGTACTCCAATATGCGCTGCTAGGGTCCTCGACTACTGCACCTTGGAAGGCGCGCTCGAGGGAGCACACAGGGTCTCTTTCTTCGCAGGGGACTATGATGATTCCTCCGCTTCTCGGCGTCTTGAGGATGTTGTAGCCATGGTGCGTGACTGCCATGAATTTGGCTAGCGGTGAGTACCCAAGGATGGCATTGTACTGCAGGCGGATGTGGGCGACGTCGAAGTCGACGAGCTCGGTGCGATAGTTGTTGCGTGTGCCGAAGGTGACAGGGAGACGAACTTGCCCTATCGGGGTGGTGGAGCCGTCAGTCATTCCTGAGAAAGGCTTGGTGGGCTGGAGCTGATCGTATGGCACTTGAAGGCTGTCGAACGTTTCGACGGACAGGACACTGAGCCCTGCGCCACCGTCAATGAGGGTCTTGGTGACTTGGACATTGCTGGTGACGGGCGAACAGAGCATCGGGAGGACGCCGGTGGTTGCCGCGCATTTGAGCTGGTCCGTCGAGCTAAAGGTGATGGCGTACTTGGACCATCTGAGCGGGCGCGTAGCCTCGAGCTTGGGGAGGGCTGCATTCACCTCGCGAGAGAACTGCTTGAAGATACGCTGGGAGGCTAGGGCCTGAGCGCCACCCAAGATGCAGGCGATGGCGTGTGGCTCCTGGAAGCCCCCAGCCCCTTCGTCTTGGTGATGGTCGTCGTTCCTCCTTGGTTGCAGCGGCAGCGCAGGGAGACCAGGGTTGCCCTGAGGACAATCCTCGTGAGGCTGGTCCCTCTAGGCGCCCTCACGAGGCTGGTCCTGCCAGCGGTCCTCACGTGGCTGGTCGCACCACTCCTCGCGAGGGCCGCGGTCATCCCAACGACCTCCACATCGTCCACCTCCTTGGCCGTAGCCCCGGTCGTTGCGCTCGGGGCGTCGACTGAAGCGTCCATCTCGAATGGCCCTGTGCTCTTGACAATCGTTGGTGTTGTGGCTGCGCATGTTGTGGAAGGCGCAAAACGTACGGCTGCCCTTGGACGACTTAGGGAGGTCTCGGCCGCGCTTGCTATCTGGCTCTGCCGCGAGTACGGCCACCCCTTTGCGCTTCACGTCCTTGACCTTGGCCTTCTTCTCCTCTGGATCCGTAGCAGGGAGCTCGAGGAGGGAGAGGCTCCTCCTCAGCTCTTGCACACTTGGTTGCTATGTTGAACAACTCCAAAGTCGTGCACAGCTCCTCATGGATGGCGAGCTCCTCCTTCATCTTGATGTCGCGGACGCCATCGGAAAACGCTGAGATGATGGCCTCGTCCGTCACCTTGGGCATCTTGAGGCGCATGGTGTTGAAGCGCTGGATGTACTTCTGGAGGGTCTCTCTCGGTTGTTGCTTGATGCAGCGCTGGTCACCCGCGGCAAGGGAGCGGTTGCAAGTGTCCTGGAAGTTGGCGACGAAGCTATCGTGCATCTGATCC
The DNA here is from genome assembly GCF_056163025.1 of Triticum urartu. Lineage (NCBI taxonomy): Eukaryota > Viridiplantae > Streptophyta > Magnoliopsida > Poales > Poaceae > Triticum > Triticum urartu. The sequence continues at coordinate 334,886,248 of NC_141876.1, forward strand.
TAGGAGGAGATCGAGCCTGGGGGTAGGTTCAGGAGCCATGAGCGGGCGCCGTCCTTCAGAGCCATGGGAAACCTGTTCGCCGTGACCTTTTCGTCCCCGTTGGCCGCCTCGATGCTTAGCTCGTAGAGCTGCAAGAACTCTGCAGGGTCGGTGGTGTCGTCGTAGCCAGGAGGAAGATCCGACTTGAACTTGCCCAGCCAGACGACGCTACGCAGCTCAGGAGTGAAGGCGCTGCAGCCTGCCGTGGCCACCGGGACCCGTCGGAGAGGCGGAGCTTGATCTTGGTGTCCCTGCGCTACCACGGCAGGCGGCGCATGGCCCTGCCGCGGCAAGCGATCCTGACGTGGCGGTGCTGGGAGCGGTGGAGTGTTTTATTGCGGACGAGGGATCTCTTGGCAACTTCTTTCTTCGTGCGCGGGCACACGGTGCAGTGGATCACGCCGCGGGACCGCACATCTTGGAGCGAGGATGCCATCTTGACGCGGAGGAGGCCGAGGCGCTCCATGAGCCACACGTCTTGGCGCGAGGGCGCCATCTTGGTGTGGAGGGGGCGGAGGCGCTCCGTGAGCCACATCACCCGCAGCCGGGGGCGGGCGAGGCAGCGAGAGGGATGGTGCAGGAGAGCCCCCCGCGGCGCTGACGAGCTCGGTGATGCGGTCCAACCAGTCCTCGTAGAGGTCGTCGACCGAGCGGTAGCATAGGAGCTCACGTTCCATGAGCAGCGCGGCCTGTGCGTCCATGGGTGCGCGACGAGCGTGAGATGATGAGCCAGCCGGAGTCAGCGACGGGGTGGCGGTGTGGCCGTCTCGCCGCACGGAGGGGTGTAATGAGGAAGCTTGCTACTCATTTGCCGCCGAGCCGGTGACGGCGTTAGCGGCGGGTGACGAAGAACGACGGGGAGGTCCGCCGATAGGGGCTGTCTGAGCGACAGGGGTGGCGAGAGCGGCCCGGCGCTCAGCGCGGGCCCGACGAGCATCGGCCATGAGCTTGGTGGAGTGGCGAAGCGAGCATTGACGAAGGGGAAAGCTTAAGCGCACCCCTACCTGGCGCACCGAATGTCGTATTTTGGGTTCCGGCAAAACCTTTGAGGTTCGAACACTAGGGTGCGCACAAATACCTCTCCCCCTCTCTAGCTTGCCAACATCATGATCTCACGGCCTAGCTCGGCGAACCCAAAGAACAAGAGACACAAGAGTTTATACTAGTTCATGCCACCAATGTGGTGTAATACCCTACTCCAGTGTGGTGTGGTGGATTGCCTCTTGGACTGAGGATGAACAGTTACAAGGGAAGAACAGCCTCCTGAGGAGAGGTGTTCTTGTGCATGGTCAGTTGATGCGGTCCAGGATCCTATCCCTTTCTAAGGTGGTGGCTACCCTATTTATAGAGGCCCGGGTCCTCTTCCCAAATATTAGGCTGGAAGGGATCCCACAACGGCCAGTTTGAAGGTGGACAACTAGTACAAGCTATCCTGACAAAAGTAGTCTTCGCCTGCCAAAGACTCTGGTTGTGACGCCGTCCTGGGCTCCACGGTGACCTCCGTCCTATCGTCCTGCTAGTCTTGGTCTCGTTGCACTGATATGGAAACCTTTGCCCGATGCCTCGGGACTCCTCGCCTACTCTTGCCCCTTTAGCACCAAAGAGAAAACAAGGACACTGCGCACGCTGGCGCCCGCCTGGCTCTAGTTGTCATGGCTTGCGTCACACAAACCTCGCGAGGTGTCCCTTGCCTTGAACTCTCCGCCCCTCGTGAGCTAGTCTGGTGAGGCCGCCCCTGAGGAGGTCTTGTGTCATACGCCTCGCGAGGCTTGGCCCCTCGCGAGGGTCTTGAGTGTTTGCTGGTGAAGATGGGCCGTGTAGGGCCGCTGATGGAGCCACGCTGCGGGCCGCAGGCAGGCAAGTCTGGGGACCCCCGTTCCTAGAACGCCGACAGCCCGCTCCAAACTCTGCTTTAGTTTAGAGACTTCGGCAAAATGAGAGGTCGCAGCCAGCATCGATGCTTGCTTATTCATATAGACATATATTGGTCAGTCTCCTACGAAAATTATTTGATCCTCTGTCCGGTTTCTCTTTTCAAGCACCGGGCAGTGTCTCCGGGGCTACCGTCTATACTATCATATTCTTTTTTGCATAAATTACGTTGCATACCTCAAAGCCTGTCAGAAGGATGGTGCAGGCTTCGGTCAGTCTGCTCTTAGCGGACTGAACCCTCTCAACCACCGTACCCACGAGGGTACGGTGTTCTTCAACAATGGAAGCACTTTGTAGTGCTTCCAGTAAGGTATCAGGCTCCTCTGGATGGATAGAGGTCACTGGCGGAATAGGTGCACCTCCTTGTCGTGAAGGAGGCCGCTTGCCTGATTCCGGAGACGTATGGGCCTCTGGAATAGTGTTCGGATAGGGGCCGAATTGGACATGGCCCCCATCGCCAGTCTCCGGGGGGATTTGCTCCCCCATGTGTCCGGCGGCCGAGGTCTCGCCTTCTGGCGCCGCCCTGATGGCCTCTTGTTCCTCTCCCTGGCCTGGGAAGGTCCTTCGGGACAACACCTCGGTGTCGTCTATGGCCTTGGGAGAGGTGGCCTCCGGAAGTGACCCGCTATCCATCAACTTCGGATCCAGCGAGTTCCCCGAAGATGAGGATCGCTGGGGGTGGGCGTCAGCCGGACTGCAGCGCATGATTCGACACATTAAAACCATGAAATAAAGAAGTTAGATATATGTGTTCATAGGCACTTTTCAGTACTTACGATTCGGCCAGGGGCTTCTCCCTAGGGCGCCATCGGAGCTGTTGTCTGTATCCAACTCGAAGTTGTCCGCGAGGGGGACCCTCCCCTTCTTGGGCGCCTCTGCCTCCAGGTCCGTGGAGGCCCCCTTTTCTTCCTTCCCCCCTCGGGGGGAAAGTAACTTTCCTCCTCCTGCTCCTCGTCCTCAGCAGCGGGGGAGGAATGGGTTTTGGCGTCTTCGGACATCACGTCTGAAGTGCCTTTATGGTGGAGGCCAATTGTGGTCCCCTTGGCCTTCTTCTTGGCCTTCTTCTCCGGTGCCTGGTAGGGCGCCGGAACCAGCATCTTCATTAGAAGCGGGATAGGTGGGTTTTCGGGCAGCGGAGCCGGACACTGGGTCCGCTCCGCCTTCTCTGTCCAGCCCTGGAAAGACAAATATGGAAGCTTAGACATCTTCCTTGAATACACAGGTGAAGGATACACCTTGCAATACGAAAAACTTACCAGACTGGCGGGATTGGCGAGGTTGTACCCACGGTCCTCGATCGTCTTCGGCCATGTCTCATTGGCCTTGAAAAGCACCTTCCAGATGCCTTCGTGCATGACGCCGAAGAACTGTTGCAGGGTCTGGTGCTTGGCCGGATCGAACTCCCACAGATTGGAGGTCCGACTCTGGCAAGGAAGTATCCGGCGGAAGAGAATCACCTAGATCACATTGACAAGCTTGATGTTCTTGTCCACCATGCTCTTGATGCGCATTTGCAGCGCAACCAGCTCGTCCGACGATGCCTAGTCCAGGCCCTTCTCCTGCCAGGAGGTGAGCCGCGTTGGGGCCCCGGATTTGAATTCGGGGGCCACGGACCAAGTGGTGTCGCGGGGCTCTGTAACGTAGAACCACAGCTTTTGCCACCCCTTGACGGTCTCCATGAAGGTACCTTTGGGCCATGGGACATTGGACAACTTGGTCACCATAGCGCCTCTGCACTCTGCATGCTGACTGCCACCACCTTCGGCTTCACGTTGAAGGTCTTCAGCCACAGTCTGAAGTGGGGTGAGATGAGGAGGAAGGCCTCGCACACGACAATGAATGCCGAGATGTTGAGGAAGGAATTGGGGGCTAGATCATGAAATTCTAGCCCATAGTAAAACATGAGACCGCAGATGAATGGGTGGAGTGGAAATCCCAGCCTGCGGATGAAGTGGGGGATGAACACCACCCTCTCATGGGACTTCGGGGTGGGGACGATCTTCCCCTTGGCCCGGAGCTGGTGGGCGATTTTTGGGGCCAAGTACCCCACATCCCGGAGCTTCGTAATGCCCTTCTCCGTGAGGAGGAGGCCATCCACTTGCCCTGCGCTCTGGATTAGGACATGGCTGGAGTGCTTTTTTGAGGCGGAAAAGATGGGAGCTTGGGCGCTGGAGCTCGAGAATGGATGGGCAGAGAGAAGGAAGGCGGGGTTGAAAGACGTGAATCCTTATCTCTTTATAAAGGCAGTGAATATCTAGCGCCTCCCAACTCTCCTTAAAACTCGCCTATTCCCCAAGGGCCATTCAGGCGGCGCGGTTGGATTACCCACACCCGTATTGATGAGAATCCCGCAATAAGGGGACATGATCTCTGCTTTGACAAGATGTGCCAATCAAAACCACATCTTGAAACATGGAATGAGAGGCTAAAAAACGATTCGAAATAATGGCCGGGCGGAGACGTGGCGTCTCACTACAAAAATGTCAGTAGATGGGACTTGTTAAATATTACACTCTTTGTGGAGCCTGTTTTGCAAAGCCGGACACGGTCTCCGTGTTCGAGGACTACTTTGAAATATTTGGAGGAGGAACCTGCCTTGCAATGTCGAAGACAATCTGCGCGTTGGACACCTCGTCATTCAAGCCTGGTTCAGGGGCTACTAAGGGAGTCCTGGATTAAGGGGTCCTCGGGCGTCCGACCTGTGTGACATGGGCCGGACTATTGGGCCATGAAGATACAGGATAGAAGACTTCCTCCCGTGTCCGAATGGAACTCTCCTTTGTGTGGATGGCAAGCATGGCATCCGGATGTATTATTTCCTTCCTCTGTAACCGACTTTGTGTAATCCGAGGCCCCTCCGGTGTCTATATAAACTGGAGGGTTTAATCCATAGAGACAATCACAATCATACAGGCTAGACTTCTAGGGTTTAGCCACAACGATCTCATGGTAGATCGACTCGTGTAATCCTCATACTCATCAAGATCAATCAAGCAGGACTTAGGGTATTACCTCCATCAAGAGGGCCCGAACCTGGGTAAAACATCATTTCCCCTATCTCCTATTACCATCAACCTTAGACGCACAGTTCGGGACCCCCTACCCGAGATCTACCGGTTTTGATACCGACACCTTGTGACAAGCATTAAGCATAGAGAAGTCATAGCAACATCAATCTCAGAACATAGTGGATACTAGGGATCAAGCCCTAACAAAACTAACTTGGTTATATGATAGATCTCATCCAACCCATCACCGTCCAGAAAGCCTACAAAGAAATTACTCACCCACCGTGGTGAGCGTCATGAAATTGGTGATGGAGGATGGTTGATGATGACGACGGTGTCGAATCCCCCTCTCCGGAGCCCAGAACGGACTCCAAATCAGCCCTCCCACTGAAGAACAGGAGCTGGCGGCGGCTCCGTATCATAAAATGCGATGATTTGTTCTCTTTGCTTCTTCTCTTGACGAATAGTTACTTATGGATTTAGTCTTAGGGTTGCGGAAGCTGCCAGGAGCCCACAAGCCTGGTAGGCGTGCACTGGGGAGTGGTGTGCCCCTGGGCTTGTGGCGCCCTGGTGGCCCCCCTCTCGTAATTTCCTTTGCCAATATTTTTTATATATTCTGAAATAATTCTCTGTAAATTTCAGCTAAATCCGAGAACTTTTATTTCTGCACAAAAACAAAACCATGGCAATTCTGCTAAAAACATCGTCATACCGGGTTAGTTCCATTCAAATTATGCAAATTAGAGTCCAAAACAAGAGCAAAAGTGTTTGGAAAAGTAGATACGTTTGGGATGTATCAAATATCCATGAAGTATCCACACGAGATGTAACTGATGATGAGGCGTATAATGTCTTTGTTGAACAAGTTGCTGCCAAGGTACGTGAACTTGAGTCAGTTACCAGCTAAGCAAGAGGATGCTTTTGAACCCACTATAGAGATTGAGATAGGATTTAATATGTCCAGTGCTTTATGTGATCCAGGGGCGAGTGTCTCCACTATCCCCTAATCTGTTTATGATAGTCTCGTTCTTGGTCCTTATGCTAATAATGAGATTATATTGAATATGGCTAACTCTACTTTTACTCAGGCAGTAGGAATTAAGCATGGAGTTATAGTTCAAATTAATGATTGCCATGTCATGATTGATCTTGTTATAGTAGATATGCGTGAAGATCCGATTGTGCATATAATTCTCGGTACACCTTTTCTAAGGACTATCAAAGTTGTGATAAATGTGTTTGAGAGAAATTTTCATTTTGATTTACCAGCTAAAGATCCCTTTGTAAGGCATTTCCCTAGGAAAAATAAATTGAAGACTCACACAGGATGTGGCATCATTTTGAATGCCAGAAGTTATGGTCTCAGTGTTCTTGCACCACCTTGATGACCACTACGGTCGAGCTATCTGACCAAAAACAAGCGCTTCGTGGGAGGCAACCCACATGAATAAAGTAGACAAGTAAGTTTTTATTTTTATTTTTAATGAAAGAGTGATTGAAGTTCCATGTGAAGAACTGAGTTTGGAAGAATTGTTCTAATGAAGGTCGCGCCTTGAGCAAGGTGATTTATATGCTAGATTGATGTTTGAATGCTTGAAAATATGTCTATGTATTGCTATGGAACTAACAACGCATGAAAACAAAGAAAAATACAAGTTTCGGAAGAAACGGGCCAAAAGATATCCCTTCCTACCGTGATGACCACTACGGTCGAGCTATCTGACCAAAAACAAGCGCTTCATGGGAGGCAACCCACGGGAGGTTGTTTGACCTGCAGGAGGTTCTAGCACAAAAAAACCAGAGGCAACTGAGTAAAGGATGACGTATCAAACTGTAGGATCGAAAGTAGGTCTAGAGGGGGGTGATTAGACTACTTGACCAAATAAAAACCTAACCTTTTCCCAATTTTAAGTGTTGACAGATTTTAGCAACTATCACAAGTCAAGCAATCAACCTACACATGCAATTCTAAGAGTGTAGCAGTAGAAAGTAAAACATTGCATAGGAAGGTAAAGGGAAGGGTTTGGAGAAGACAAACGCAATGTAGACACGAAGATTTTTGGCGTGGTTCCGATATGTGGTGCTATCGTACGTCCACATTGATGGAGACTTCAACGCACGATGTGTAATGGTTGCGCGAGTCCATGGAGGGCTCCACCCACAAAGGTTCGACGAAGAAGCAACCTTGTCTATCCCACCATGGTCATCGCCCACGAAGGACTTGCCTCACTCGGGCAGATCATCACGAAGTAGGCGATCTCCTTGCCCTTTCAAACTCCTTGGTTCAACTCCACAATCTTGTCGGAGGCTCCCAAGTGACACCTGACCAATCTAGGAAACACCACTCTCCAAAAGCTAATAGATGGTGTGATGATGATGAACTCCTTTCTCTTGTGCTTCAATTGATAGTCTCCCCAACACTCAACTCTCTCTATCACACAGATTTGGCTATGGTGGAAATATTATTTGAGTGGAAAGAACACTGGTGAAGGCTAGAGATCAAGATTCTTGTGGTTGGATTGGAATGTCTTGGTCTCAACACATGAGTAGGTGGTTCTCTCTCAAAAAATGAGTAGTGGAAGTGTAGGCACGTTTTGATGGCTCTCTCTCGAATGGAGAAGGGGTGGAGGGGTATTTATAGCCTCCACTCAAAATCCAACCGTTACACACATTTGACCCAACTTGTTCAAACCAAATAGAAGAACTCGGTGAGACCGATTTAGTTCAAAATGTGAACATTAGGAATCTCGGTGGGACCGACACGATCAACTCGGTGGGACCGATGTGTTAGGGTTAGTGCAAAACCTCATCTCTGTGAGACCGATTGCGTAAACTCGGTGAGACTGATTTCAGCAATGAGCAAACAGAGAGTTGGTCAAGCAATCTCGGTGGGACCGATTGCATATTTCAGTGAGACTGAAATAATTACAACAGACAACAGAGAGTTTGCAAGGCCATCTCGGTGAGACCAAGATCCCAATCGGTGAGACCGAATTGTCTAGGGTTTCTGGTAGTGGCTAGGTCAAATGAACTCGGTGGATTCGGATAGATCAAATCGGTGGGGCTGAGTGTGACTTTTAGGTTTTGGACATATGTGGAAATGAGAAAGTGGCTGAGGGTTTTGGAGCAATATCACTAAGCACTTTTGATATAGGGTGGAACCCTAAGTGGAGATCTTTCACGAATTGGAGGGGGAATCCCCAAGAACAAGATGAACACAAGAGGGAAAGCACTCAATTGACTAGATCCAATCACACATATGCTAGATCCAATCACACAAAGAGAGATACAATGATTCAAAGACAACAAAGGAAAGATACATGGTACTAGTTCATCCCAATCCTATGAGGAATGAGGTCTTGGTGATCCTATGATGGGGATCTATCCACTAGGGATCTTCTCCCTTAGGAGGTCTTGAGGTTGGTCACTCCAAGAGGAGGTCTTGATCTCCTAGTGGAGTGGATCCATGGAGCAAAGCTCTCATATGTCTATCATATCCTTTGCTGACCCTAACAAATGGTCTAGGTACAGAATATATAGGTGGCTGGAGGTGAGGGACGAGGTGGATGAAGAGGAGGCCCAAATAGCAATCACAGCCGTCCATCCTGTAGGGGCCGTGCGCATAGGGTGTCCCAGCGCCAGCTCTCTGTGTAGCCCGTGCGCACGGGGTCTTCGAGGCCTGTGGGCACGGGGTTGCCTGGGAGGTGCAGAGTTGGTCTTGTTGCTCTCCTTCTTCCTACTTGTGGCCTTGGGGTCCTTCTCCTTGGCCTCCGAAATACCCCCCAACTGCTTGGTGGCGGTCGTCCTCGTACCTAGTGATGCACGATGATCCAAGGTGAGGTAGCGACCAAGTCCAATAGATATTCATGTAAATCTTGAAGTGGAGCGTGTTCACCTTAAGTATGAAGGTGTACATGGAGATGAACGTAGGATGCTCCGCATCATCTCCCCCCCCCCTTGGGAGAGATCCGACCTCGGATCGTGATCCTCATCACCATGGAAACGGTTGTCATCGACGGACTTCAAGTTGGACGGAGTTGAAGACATGGCGCAATCCAAGTACTCCAAGGTGTCGCCGTAGTGGTAGACATGCAAAAAGAGCAAACACAAGCAACACTCGGAAATACAATGGTTAGCGCACACAAAGTGTCCATCAAATAAGCATCAGTCTGTGCGGCAAGATTGTTCGTGACAAAGCGCATGAAGCTTATCAAGATGATGTAAAATGACATGTAAAGCATTCATGGGAGGAAAAGCATTCATTGTGCACACAAATGTATTGTGAATATGATCAATGCAACCATGGTGCAAAATGATGTCATAGTGAGATGGTTTATCAATAGCATGAATATGGTAATGGATGCTCAATATGAATGAGTTATCATGCAAGTGATGGTAGGCAATATGATCATGATGTATGAATATGCCATCAAGAAAGATCACAGCAAATTTGCTAAGGAAATGCACAAGCTCATATATCATGAATGACATGGAAATAGGTGCAACAAGGCAATCATAATGTGAGTCAATCCATGCATAAGATGCAAATTTGTCATGTGTATGATATGTCCATCGAGCATGACATGGGTGAGCACAATCAACAAGTATGAAGGTGTTGGCATACCAATGCTCGATGTCGTTGCATGAGTGGAGGTTCGAAGGTGCATCCAATAAGTCCGAGCGCTCCTCAACTTGAAGGTTCATGGGTTACATCTCCAATGTCGGTCCTCCATCCAATAGATGTAACATGTTGACAAGAAGAAGGAAACAATAATGAAAGAGTGACCCATCCAATATGCATATTTGAGGATGGCTCAAAAGGAAGGAGTTCACCTTTAGGAGATTCTCGCAAATGTTGGTGTTGCACATCGTGTATGCCTTCACATGACCAAATTGTCTCATGACGGTATCGCCTTGTGAATCCTTCAACATGAAAGAACATGACAAACACTCGGAAAAACAAATGAGGTTAGCGTAGATGCTAAACCTATCATTCGTGTGGTAAAATACCCAAGAAGTGGATGCATCATGCTCATCACAAGAAAGTACAAGGGAGTATTTCATAGTATGGTGGCATATGATGCGAGAACAACCAAATAGAATAGGCGCAATCAAGCAAGCATGCATCACAAGTAAAGTGTCCAAGTTTCCAAGATCAATAATCATAGGTGCAACAATTGGAGGCAAGCGACAATGAACAAAATATATCATGTGAGAGGCACGAGCATATATGTCATCAACCCAAGAAAGCGAGTAATGGAACATGGGTGATGCAACAAAGCAAGCAATCATAGAGGTCAAGTCAAGCAAGCTAGTAGTGCGAAGATGCAACATACTAGAAGGAATCATGGCAAACATGTCATGGGTGCAAATAGTGTGTGTGAATAATACACAAGACATATCACAAGCATGAAAGGAGGATATGAGCAAAATAGCATCAATAGCATGAGGCACATGATAAACATGGCAATAGCAACAAGGATCTCCACCAAGCATGCAAATACACATAGGAGTAACATAATTGTGAATCATGGGTAGATGCAAGCAAGGGTCACAATTGCATGGTAAAGGCATAGAAGCAAGCATAGCATGCAAAGTGAACACGGTAAATGAGCGAGAAGCGAGAAGCGGTATATAGCCCATAGCCATGTGAGAGCCAAGTGAAAGAGATGCGCGTAGTCATTGCGCGAAGAGAGTGGTGGAAAGGATAGTTCACCGGATCCCAAGCCATCTTTGCTCTCAAGAGCTCGTTTCGTCAACTCTTGGGATTGAGAGGTTGACGAGTATACGTGAGTACCTACACAAAACAAAGACAAAGGGAAAATTGTGTGTGCGTGGTAGATGTACACATCATCCATCATGATGCGCACATGCAAGTGTTGGTTAGCACAAAATAGCCAATGCTCAAATAAATGAGATGCGTGATATAGAAACATGTCATCCATCATGATAGGTTTGTTGTTATGTATATCATAATGGAGACTCAAATTGTGTAATGCATCACAAGAAATATGTAGAGTGTCGGGTGGTAGGTGCGACATATGCCAACGGGTGGCTTATCATTGTGGGAGCCAGTAAGACGTCGCTGGTGCCTGGAAGCGGGATGAGGCAAAGACATGCACGGCGACAAATCTTACCCAGCTTCGGGGCTCTCCGTGGAGATAACACCCCTACTGCTGCTCTGCGGGGTCTCCGCATGATCACTAGATGAAAAAGTAGCTACACGATGCTCCTTGAGCTGTTTTGTGACAAGAAGAAGAAGAAGAAGAAGAAGAAGAGCACGGCTAGCCCTCCTCCCCTCTTTATGTGGTGTCTAGAACTAGCTTGGATCAACCCTTTGCATGGGTGTCCCAGGGGGTTTATATAGGCCTACCCCCCCGGGGGTACAATGATAATCCGGCTGGGCGTGGGCCCCAGCTGTTTGTGACTACACTCGCCGGCTTCTGCGCCGGCTGGTGGGTCCCGCCGGCTGCCGGCTCCTTGGTCGATAGGCAGGCCCCACTGTCCAGGGCCATGTCGGTGGCTGGTTACTGTTGCTCAATCCTGGTGACGAGGGCTTCACCGAGGTGGGCGTGGCTACAGTGCCGCCGCCCGGCGGGTGATCGCTGTAGCCTCACCGCGTCTTGTCTCCTTAATGGGGCGTCTCCTTCAAGGGAGGTGGCAAGCCGGCTGTGGAGAGCCGACTCTGTCTTGGGCCGACTGGGGGAGGCCTGGCCGCCTTCGGGTGTCTCTCTGCCCGAAGGGGCCCACCGCCCGTGGGCCGCACTGGCAGCTCGTCGTGGATGACATCAGGGTCAACGTGGCAACAGTGCCGCGCCGGACGGGCCATGGCCACCCGTACGACGCACTGTGCCAGGCGTGCTCCGGGATTCGGGGGTGGCAGGCTTTACTGTAGCCACGCCCCGTCACATCGCCGTTATGTTGATGCAGACTTCGAGGGTACATCTTGACCGCTTTGTTGGAGCCGGCTTCTTGGAGTCAGCCTTCTCGCGGCCGGCTTCTCGGAGCCGGCCCTCCCGCGGCTTTCTTCATGAGGGCTAAAGTCGGGTCGCCTTCTGATAGCCGGCCTGGGAGACAGCCGGCAAGGGGAAGGCGGCCCCACGTCTTGGATTCTTGAGGGCCGGATCGGCTTGTAATTTTTCAGAAGAGCCAGGGGGTGCCGGCTAGGCTACCCGTGGTCATTTACTCCGACAGTAGTCCCCGAAGCTGATCGAGCTTCGAGGCTGACAAAGGGACGAGAAGCTTGGTCAGCTTCCTATCCTGAGGGGCTGGCTTTGCTTGTGTGCGCCGTCTTCGGAAAGCCCCGTTCCTCGTAGGCGGGAACGCGGGTCGGCCTGTGAGCTGACCGCGCGCCATCCCGCGGGCCATGTGGCAAGGAAATCCTGCCAACGCACGCGCGCGACGGGACGCCACCGCAGGCCCGGGCCTGCCACTCCCAGGCCTCGCCCGAGCGCGGATCTTCTGCGGCCCACACGGACCGCTCGCCTTCCCGCGGTGGTTTTATTACGCCATCAGGGCGCAATAATCGCGGGACGTGGGGGAGTGGGTGCAGTTGATCCCCACGTTCCCCCACGCCACGCCTCCTCGGCTCCACCGCGCGGGTCTATAAGTAGGGGGAGGGGGGAGCGGCAGAGGCTCGCACGCTCTCCCTCGCTCCGCCCCTTCTCGCCTTCCTTCTTCTTCCCTTCGCCGCCGCAGGAACCCATTGCCGTGGCATTCCGCCGTCGGACCTCTCGGTTCCTTTGGTCCCACCGTAGCGGGGTCGTGCGCGTCTACGCCGTCGCTTCGTCTTGCTCCCTGCCGCATCGCTCCCATGGCGCTGTCGAGCTCGTGGGATGGCTCCAACGTCCACGAGGACCACGTCGAGTTCCTCCGCCGGACGCGGCGCCTGCCGGGCGAGAACTTCATGCGGGTTCGTCAGGCGCCGGCGAGGGAGATCTCGCCGGCACCGGAGGAGGGCGAGCGAGTGATCTTCCGCTCGCACTGCCTGCGTGGCTTCGGCCTCCCGGCGAGCGGATTCCTTCGGGCTTTCCTTGAATTCTACCACCTCCAGCCGCATCACCTCACTCCCAATGCGGTGATGCTGCTGTCGGCTTTCGCCACCCTGTGCGAGGGCTTTCTTGGGGTTCTCCCCACTCTCGAGCTCTGGGGGGAATTCTTCCAGAGCAAGCTCGGCATCGTCGTCGCGGGCGTGCCCGCCCCGGCGGAGCCTTCATTGCCATGAGGCGGACGGGCGAGAACAATCCATTCCCGCCCATCCCGCTGATCCAGTCGGTGAAGCTCTGGCAGAAGTCCTACTTTTACGTGAAGAACGTCGCCCCGCAGGGCGACTACGTCAACCTGCCGGCTTACGTAGCCGGCCCGCCGGCTGGGAGGCAACCTTCGTGGAGCTACCTGGCCAAGTCGCTGTCTCAGGCCGGGAACGCAGCCGTCTCCCGGCTCCGGGTGATGATCCAGTCGGAGGGCCTGACTGGAGCCGACTTGGTGGCCGCCTTCGTGGAGCACCGGGTACTTCCGCTCCAAGGCCGGCCTCACATGATTTGCCAGATGAGCGGCCGCTTCGACCCGTGCCGGCTGAGCACTAGGGAGATGCCTCATGCAGAGGTGTCTTACATGGTGAACTACATCTCCAACTGCAAGCTCGCCGAGGATTGGCAATACGGCAAGGGGCCGTATTCTCGCGCCAACCCTCCGCCTGCCGTAAGTTTTTTTTCTTTTCTTCCTTTCTGTAGCCGGCCTCATGATAGCCGACCTTTGATCAGTTGGTTTGCCCTTAGCAGAACCCTCTTCTTCTGCCAACGGCTGGGGCCGCAGGGGTAGAGCACCAGCTCCTCCCCGACCGCACGGTGGACGACGCCGACGACCCGGACCTGGGAGCGGCCGCCATGGAAGACGCCATCGTGGGGGAAGGCGACGAGGCAGGAGGCGCGGGGCCCAGAGCCGGCTTTGAGGACTGTCCGGACGACGACGAGGTCGAAGCGGCCCCGCACCGCCAGCCGACGCTTGATCATCAAGGCACGGGCCCGTCTGCCGCGCCGGCTGCCCGTGGCGGCGCGCAGAAGCGTCGGGCCGCGTCGACCTTCTTCGGCATCCGGCCGAAGAAATCCAAGGCTTCCGCGGCGGCAACCAAGCGGGATGAGGCAGCCGTGAAGGCGGCCCGCTTCCGCAAGGCGGTGAAACAGCCGCAGGCGATCTCGGCGTAAGTCGTCAAACGTCTTGTGTATATATATATATATTGTTCTCCTTTTCGATTGAAGCTCTTCTGAACCTTTCTTTGCTCGCCGGGCAGGGCACCGCTTTCCCTTGAGCGAGGTCCTGGCGGCTCCGTAGTCGGGCCGACTGGAGGGTCCTCCGGCTCCCATCGCGTGGATCCCCGCGCCGACCTTAGGGAGGCCACGGAGCAGAACGCACGGGAGGCACGGGAGGCGGCGGAGCGAAGGACCGCCCAGGCGGCGAAGGAGCAGGCCGATGCGGCGGCCAAGGCCTGGGCGGAGGCGGCGGCCGCGGAGACGGAGACGGAGGCCTCGCACAACCAGCCTCCGTTGCTCGTCGTTCCCCTCCGCGCCGTGGCCCCCGACATCCCCGTGCCCCCGTCGAAGGAGGTTGACCAAGACCCGCCGGTGATGGAGAGGAGGGAGGACCACGTGGTCTTCGTGGAGGGGGCGCCGCAGAGGGCGCTGACTGGGGCAGGCCAAAGCGGCCAATCAGCCGCGGCACCAGAGCAGCCGGCCGGGGGCAAGCCGGAGGCAGGGGCCGGCCTCGAGGTGCAGCCGGCATTGCGCCGGCGCACAGGGGGAGGCACCTCCGCACCGGAGCCGCACCGAGCTGCGGGCGCCAGCCAGACGGCGGAGGCCCTGGAGGCGGCCAGCGTCAGCACGTCCGAGTGGACTCCCAGCGGGGGGACGGGCGAGCTGAATGCGGCGGCCCAGGAGGTCCGGAACTGACTTCAAGCCCAAGCCGCCTCGCTGCAGCGATACACCCAAGAGTTCCTCGCGATGCGGGCTGTCATCCGGGTGAGTCTTCTGGCCTTGGTTGTTTTGCTCTTTTGATTTCTTCCATGGGGGCGCGTCAGCGCACCCACTGGGTGTAGTCCCCGAGTTCCAAGTCGGCTGCTGCGCAGGCGGCTTGGAACTTACTAGGTCCTGACAACTATCTTATTCTCGCCTCCTGTCTGATCTTCCAGGAGTATCATAACCTCCGCACTGCTGCCTTCAACTCCCAGGCTCAGGAGCTGGGCCGGAGAACCGAAGACCTGACCAGCAGCCGGAGTGCATGCTTTGTTTCATTCATCTCCTGTGGGGGCGCGTCAGCGCACCCACTGGGTGTAGTCCCCGAGATTCGGGCCGACTGCTAAGCAGTCGGGTCGGATCTTTCTTGACGACTTCTTCCTTATTGATTTTCCTTTGTCTTCATGCTTGCAGGAGCCAATGCCGACTTGAGGGGGCAGCTCAGCGGGGCCCAGGCTGCCCTTCGCGCCAAGGAAGCCGAGTACAACGCCTTGGTTCTGGAGCGTGACCGCCTGGCCAAGAAGTTGGCCGACCAGGAGGAGAGCCACAAGGCGGCCCTGAAGAAGGCGCAGGACAGCGAGGACGCCCTGAAGGCCGAGTTCGAGACCGAAGCGGCGGGCTGGGCTGAGGCAAAACAAGCACTGAGCGCGGGCTTCGGTCGTATCGAGGATCTGATCGACAGTAAGCCGCCTTCCTCACTCCTTGCTTGCCCCTTGCCCCCTGATTTGTGTTCTGACTTGTGCTGCTTTTTGTTCTCTATGCAGACTACTTTCCCGGCTACTCCGTCTTCGCCACCCAAACCATCATGGCCCATCACGAGGCGCGCCGGCAGGCGGGGGCTGAAATCGCGCCGGACACGAGCTGGACACTTGAGGAGCAACTCTTGGCGGTCCAAGCCAGGGTGCAGCCGGCTCACTGTATGCTCCGCCGCCTCCAGCGCGCCGGGGCGCAGGTGTTGGCCGCCCTCTGGCCAGGCGAGACGATTCCCCGCACCCCGAGTCAGACTACCGACTGGCTGGAGGTTGCGGTTGGCCGCTTCGAGGCCTGGAAGGCATCGGCGGCCTGGCTTAGAGATGGGCGGGCGCTGGAATTTGTCCGAGCCTGGTATCCCGGGCTGAACCTGGACCAGCTGCGCACCTGGCGGCTGGAGGCCGACAAGGAGATGGAGGAGGTACGGCTGGCTATCGCTCAGCGTGCCTCGATGATCGCCGAGTGCACTGACATCAGCGTCTTCGCTCCTGAAATAAATGACGACGGCATTGCCCAGCCGGAGGAGTGGTTCGGGCTGGACCCGGCAGCGGGTGAGGACTCGGCAGAGGAGATCGCCTCTAGCGATGAAGGCGCAGATGACGAAGGAGAGGAGGGCGAAGACGTTGAGCCAGCCGGTGAAGCGGCCAGCCAGCCTCAGCCTGACCGTGCTTCCAGCAACGAGGCACGTGCTAGCGCGCCCTCTGTGGGAGGCGGTGATCATGCCGAGGTTCGCCAGCCGGCCACTCCTCCAGCCGGCATTGCCGTCTCCACCGACCTGCCTGACTCGCCTGTCGCTCCCCTGGCTTAATCTGCCGTCCTTGCTTTTCATGCTTGTTACCCTTTGAACAATTTTTATTAAACATGCGCAGTTCCACCCACTGGGGGTGTATTCGGTTTATGTTGAATGCTGGCCTTTTGAAGGTCTTTTGTGTAAATATGATCGTGTGCGTGTTTGGTTTCCATTCGTGTATGCTTTTTATCCTTAGGCTATTTCCTTTGCCGCCTTCCCCTTTTGGGAAGGCAAGTACTCAAGCTTTCTTAGATTGAAGCAAGGCGAATGGAAGCCGGCCGGCCGGCTACTCTGGTAGTCGGTCGGTGGTGGGAGAAAAACCGGCTTTTGTTATATTAGTCCGTTAGTCCTAGCTGTTTTTCGTGTGGGCGTCCTTTCCTGCCTTTAACTCTTGCTAGCCGGACAGCCGGTTCTTCGAACTGCGACTTTTGGCAAGAGAAGGCTTGGGTGCCGGCACACTACTTGTCTGGCCGCGGGTAGGACTTTTAATATAACTCCAGGTGGCCAGTCCCCGGGCCGACTAGTCGAACCCGGTGCCGGATGAAAAAAGTGAATGTAATGACAAGGTCATAAGCATGATATTCTTCATTCATAGATAAAAGATGGCAGTCCCCGAGCTCTCCTCGGGGGGCCTATTGTCTCGTACTTAGTACAAAAGCTAGCGTGATACATACTGCATTTCAGCTATAAAATCTTCGGAGGAGGTTGGCGTTCCATGGTCGTTCCGACTCCTTGCCGGAGTCGTCTCTCTTTCATGCCTTCGGCTTCTGCGCGTCGATCAAGTAGTAGGAGTCGTTGCCTAAAGCTCTGTTGATGATGAAGGGGCCCTCCCAAGGGGCCGAGAGCTTGTCCTGGCCGGCTGTTCGCTGGATCAGTCGGAGCACAAGATCGCCCTCTTGGAAGGATCTTGGCTTGACCTTCCGGCTGTGGTAGCGGCGCAGGCCCCGCTGATAGATGGCGGACCGGCTGAGGGCTAACAGCCGGCCTTCTTCCAGCAGGTCGACGCCGTCTTCTCGTGCTTCCTTGGCCTCCGCCTCCGTGTACATGGTTACCCGAGGCGAGTCAAACTCGATGTCAGTTGGGATAACCGCCTCGGCACCATACACGAGGAAGAAAGGAGTGAAGCCGGTTGACTTGTTTGGGGTAGTGCGCAGACTCCAGAGGACGGCCGGCAGCTCATCGAGCCAACAGCCGGCCGAACGCTCCAGTGGTACGACCAGTCGGGGTGTGATGCCGGAAAGGATGAGGCCGTTGGCTCGCTCGACCTGGCCGTTTGACTGCAGGTGGGCAACAGACGCTAAGTCCAACCGGATGCCTTGCGTCGCGCAGAAACGTGCCAAGGCTCCCTTGGCGAAATTCGTGCCTTTGTCGATGATGATGCTGTGTGGCACGCCGTACCGAGTTGTTATTTCTGTGATAAATGTCACGGTAGTCGGCCCATTCAGCTTCTTGATCGGCTTTGCCTCAATCCATTTGGTGAATTTGTCCACAGCGACAAGCAGATGTGTCATGCCGCCGCGCGCCATCTTGAATGGGCCCACCATGTCCAGTCCCCAAACGGCGAAGGGCCAAGTGAGGGGAATGGTCTTGAGTGCTGAAGCCGGCATGTGTTGCTTGGAGCTGAAGATTTGGCACCCTTTGCAATGTTTAACTAACTCCTTGGCGTCATCCAAAGCAGTCGGCCAAAAGAAACCATGGCGGAAAGCTTTGGCGATGAGTGATCTTGAGGCCGCATGGTGGCCGCATTCTCCTTGGTGGATGTCTCTGAGGATTGCAATGCCCTTCTCTTGCTCGATGCATCGCTGGAGGACTCCAGTGACACTGCGCTTGACGAGCTCTATGTTGACGATTGTGTATGCTCCGGCTCGGCGTTGGACTTGCCTTGCCTCTATTTCGTCAGCCGGCAGATCTTGGTTTATTAGGAAGTTGAGGATGGACTGAGCCCATGATGGAGCTGCGACTTCTTCTATTGCCAACACAGCTACTACGACCAGGGCGGGCGGGTTGGGTGGTGAAATGCTGGAGTCGGCCGCTGCCTGTTGTGTTGGTGCAGTCCCTGGGCCGACTACCGCAGTCCCCGAGCCGGGTGTGGCAGTCCCCAGGTCGGGCGTAACTACGGAAGTCCCCGAGCCGCCTGCTGATGTCCCCGGGCCGACTATCGAAGTTCCTGGGTCACCCACTTGGTTCTTCGAGCCAGACCTGGCTGTATCAGGGTCAGGCGGCACGAAGATGGAATCGGACTCTGGAGACGGCTTGATAGACGGCTTGAGGAGGCGTTGTAGAGAGACACCGGTTGGTATTGCTTGCCGAGTGGAGCCTATTCGAGCCAGGGCATCAGCTGGCTCATTGTCGGCTCGCGGTACATGGAGGAACTCGCATCCTTCAAAGTACCCACTGATCTGCTGAACGAGGAAGCGGTAGCTTGCCATATTTGCGTCCTTGGCATCCCAGTCGCTGGATGATTGCTGGACCACCAAGTCCGAGTCGCCATAACATAGGATCCGGCGAATGCCGAGCTCTTTGGCAAGCCGGAGCCCGTGTATGAGCGCCTCGTACTCGGCCACGTTGTTGGAGGCGGCAAAGTGAATTTGCAGCGTGTATCTGAGCTTGTCGCCTCTGGGAGAGGTGAGGATGACGCCGGCTCCCAAGCCGGTGCGCATCTTGGACCCATCGAAGTGCATGCGCCAATGAGTGGAGTCGGGAGCTGGTGGCAGGTACTGGGTCTCGGCCCAGTCGAAGAGGAAGTCGGCTAATGCTTGGGACTTGATGGCGGTGTGAGGCTGGTAGAAAATCATGTACGGGGCCAGCTCGATGGCCCATTTCGCCACCCGGCCGAATGCATCCCGGCTGCCTATGATCTCGGCCAGCGGGCGGTGCATACAACCGTGATGGGATGCTCTTGGAAGTAGGGCTTCAGCTTCTTGGCGGCGAAGTACACGCCGTAGCACATCTTCTGGTAGTGCGGGTAGTTCTGCTTCGAGGTAGACAGCACCTCGCTCAAATAGTACACCGGCCTCTGGACCGGCTGGGCTCGGCCCTCTTCTGGGCGTTGGACTACGATGACGGTGCTGACCACCCGGCTGGTTGCGGCAATGTAGAGGAGCATGGACTCTTTCTCAATCGGTGCCACCAGGACAGGCGGCGTGGCCAGCATCTTCTTCAGCTCGTGAAAGGCTTGGTCGGCTTGGTCATTCCACTCGAAGTGAGTGGTTTTCTTCATGAGGCGGTAGAGGGGGAGAGCTTTCTCTCCGAGCCGGCTGATGAAGCGGTTCAGGGAGGCCAAGCATCCGGTGAACTTCTGGACGTCTCGAAGTTTGGTGGGAATCGCCATTCTCTCAATGGCCTTGATCTTTACTGGGTTGCATTCGATGCCGCGTTCGGAAACCAGGAAGCCTAGGAGTTGGCCGGCTGGCACTCCGAACACACATTTCTCGGGGTTGAGCTTGATTTGGAACTGGCGTAGGTTCTCAAATGTTTCCTTGAGGTCTTCCAGCAAGGTGTCGCGCTTCTCCGTCTTCACCACAATGTCGTCTACGTTGATGTGGGCATTTCTGCCGAGCTGCTTGAGGATGCACTTCTGCATGCAACGCTGAAAAGTGGCACCGGCATTTCTCAAGCCGAATGTCATAGTCAGGTAGCAGAAGGCTCCGAATGGCGTGATGAAGGCGGTCTTCAGGCGGTCTGCCGGATCTAACTTTATCTGGTGGTATCCTGAGTAAGCATCCAAGAAACTCAACAGCTCGCATCCGGCCGTGGAGTCTATCACTTGATCAATCCTTGGCAGGGCAAAGGGATCTTTGGGCCAGGCCTTGTTGAGGCTCGTGTAGTCTATGCACATGCGCCACTTGTTGTTCTTCTTTAGCACGAGGACCGGGTTGGCGAGCCATTCTGGAAAGAAAACTTCCATAATGAAGCCGGCTACCAGAAGCCGGGCTATCTCTTCTCCTACGATCCTTCTTTTCTCCTCCGACAGTCGGTGGAGGGGTTGTTTGACTGGTTTTGCGTCTTCTCGGACGTGTAGCTTGTGCTCGGTGAATTCCTTCGGAACACCCGGCATGTCCTTGGGGGACCATGCAAAGATGTCCCGATTCTCACGGAGGAAATCGGCGAGCTCGCCTTCCTATTTGCTGTTTAGGTTTGCCCCGATGACGGCAAACCTCTCTGGGTGCTCGGGGTCAAGAGGTATCTTCTTCGTCTCCTTGGCCGGCTGGAAAGATCCTTGGGCATCATACTCCTTGGGATCGGGGGACAAGGCCGACTGTTTGCCGGCCATGGCCACGACTCGGTCCAACATCTTCTTTTCTTCGGCAATCACAAGGGACTCGGCCAGCCGGCTGCTAGCTACTGCGCACTCGGAAGATTTCTTGTAATCGCCGGCTATGGTGATGGTGCCTTTGGTGCTCGACATCTTCATCTTGAGGTAAGCATAGTGGGGAACAGCCATGAACCTGGCCAAGGCAGGTCGGCCAAGAAATGCATGGTAGGGGCTCTCCAGGTCCACCACTTCAAACCAGATCGCCTCCCGGCGGAAATGCTCCTTGTCCCCAAAGAGTACATCAATCTTGATCTTGCCAATGGGGGCGCAGGACAAGCCGGGTACGATGCCATGGAACACAGTTCGAGTAGGCATGAGTTGCTTCGTCTTGACGTTCAGCTTCTCCAGGGTGTCACGGTACAGGATGTTGATGCTGCTCCCGCCGTCTATCAGCACGTGGGAAAAACGGGCGACGCGTCTGTCCGTTGCAAGGGTGGCATCCAGAACCAATGCATAAGAGCCAAGAGATGGCATCACCTCTGGGTGGTCGGCCCGGCTCCAGCTGATAGGCTTTTCTGACCAGTGCATGTTCTCGGCGGGGTTGGTGGCGACCACATTGACTTCCTGGTGTTCTCGGCGTCTGCTACGCCGGCCTTTGGGCTGGCTTGTAAAGACGACATAGGCGGCATGCTCGTCAGGGAACTCATCGTGCACGGCTCCGACTGCGGGCCGAGCGGTCGGCGGCTGCGGAGCCGGAGGCGGCGGACCGGCAGGCGGAGGCGGCGCGAGCCCTTCGCCTTTGGAGATTCGGGTGAGCCATTGGCACTTCCGGGTTGTGTGGTTGGACGGCTTCGCGCCGCTGTGGAACTTGCATGGGGCGTCGAGAGTTTGCTCGTAGGAGAAGGCCGGCTGCCAAGCCGGCTTGCCGCCCCTCTGATTCTTGGGTGCGGGCCGCCCTTCGGGCTCCTCGTCTTCGACTATGGCCACCTGCCGACTGGTGGAGGGTGGCACGGGGCCCTTGCGCTTGTGGTCATTCTGGTGTGGGCATTGGCCGGAGTCCCCAGCCGGCGTCTTGGGCGCCGGGTTGAGTACTTTCCCGGACGCGTCTACCCGGAGCTCGGTCTTCATTGAGGAGTCGGCGGTGGCGTACTTGTCCGCTATGTCCAGAAGCTCGTCGAGGGTAGTCGACTCGTCGCAGAGAAGCTTGTGCTTGAGGAGGGTGCCTTCTCGGCACCCGGCAGTGAAGTATTCTATGGCTTGCACCTCGTGCACCCCTTCGCAAGAGTTGCGGAGCTCGGCCCAATGCATGAGGTAGTCAGAAGTGGACTCGGCGGGGCCTTGTACACACAAGGAGAGCTGTCTGGGCTTGGGAGCCCGCTTGTAGGTGCTGGTGAAGTTGCGGACGAAGGCTTCTGTGAAGTCTAGCCAGCTGTTGATGTTGTATGGCTTGAGGCTGTTGAGCCAGGTCCGCGCCGTGCCTTGCAGCATGAGGGGCACGTACTTCACGACAACGCGCCTGTTGCCGTTTGCTATGCTAACTGCCGTGGAGTAGTCGATCAACCAATCTTCCGGCTTCACGGAGCCGTTGTACTTGGGCGTGTCTCTTGGGAGCGAGAACCCTTTGGGGAAAGGCTCGTCGCGGATGCGGGGGCCGAAGCAAGACGGGTCGACATCATCTTCTTCTTCCAGCGCCAGGGATCGTGCTAGGCGGTCGATCCAATGGCGGGCGTCGTTCTCGCCGACTCCTTCGCGGCGACCTAGTCGGCCGCTGAGAGTCGGATGCGCAACAGGCGGTGGGGTGGGATATCTCTCCTCACGGGGCCGAGGCGGAGGCGGGTTGCCCCGCCACTCCACGGCCCGGGGATGGCCTTCTGCGTCTCGCTCGATGGAGATTTGGGTTCGGCTTCGGCTGGCAGCCGGCTCTTTCTCGTGCCGCGCGCGGGTTTTACCCGCAGTCGGCATCCGGGACATCGCGCCGTGATCTCGGCGCGGGGGAGGGCTTTCCGCGCGGGCGTCGGCTTCGTGCCGCTGCGCGGCCGTGTCGATTAGCTGCTGGATGCGTCTGGTCATGTGGGGGAGTTCTTCGGCCCCCAATCCGTCTAGCTCGTCTACGGCCGCCTGGGCGGCACGCAGGTTCTCGAGTGGAGTGGCGTAGACTAGGCGGTCGACTCCTAGCGTGTAGGCGACGACAGCGCCGCGCTGCCTGACAACGACGGCCCGGTTGGGCCCGCCTGGGGGCGGCGTGCCAAAGGCGGCGCGGTCGGCTTCGCGCCAGTGGGCCTCAGTGAGGCGTCTCATGGAAGCCAACTTCCGGCCCTCCGCGAGGAGGGCGAGGCGGCGAGCCTCCAGTGCTTTGGCATCGGCATCGGCCGGGAGGGGGATGGACAAGTCGTGGACCGCCGCATGCGGGGCGTCGTGGGCGCTCTCGTCAGAAGCGTCGCCGTGGCCGATGACCATCACCTCGGTGGTGACAGCGTCGCAGCCATCGGCCCGGGGAAGTGGGTCGTTATAGATCGTGACGTCGGTGGGGAAAGTGTCGAGTGAGGCCGTGTCGGAGTCGACAGGCATCGGATCGGTGGAGCCAACCGACTCCAAGTCCACAGCAGGCTCGCCAGAGACGCAGAGCTGGCCGAGGAGGTTGACGAGGTGGTCGGTGCCCGCGTCAGAGGCGAGCTCGTCGAAGATGAGGGTCTTGTCAAGGAGATCAGTGAGGCCGCTCGCTGCGCAGACGTTGGTGACGCCTTGCAGCGCGTCGTGGCAAGCGCCATCGGGCGTGTCGGGCTGGCTACGCTCGCTGGGGAGGAAGAGGGTTCCCGTCCAGAACAGGTCTCCGGGCGACGGTGCACCTGGCCCCACGGTGGGCGCCAAATGTCGGGTGGTAGGTGCGACATATGCCAACGGGTGGCTTATCATTGTGGGAGCCAGTAAGACGTCGCCGGTGCCTGGAAGTGGGATGAGGCGAAGACATGCACGCCGGCGAATCTTACCAAGCTTCGGGGCTCTCCGTGGAGATAACACCCCTACTGCTGCTCTGCGGGGTCTCCGCATGATCACAAGATGAACAAGTAGCTACATGATGCTCCTTGAGCTGTTTTGTGAGAAGAAGAAGAAGAAGAAGAGCACGGCTAGCCCTCCTCCCCTCTCTATGTGGTGTCTAGAACTAGCTTGGATCAACCCTTTGCATGGGTGTCCCGGGGGGTTTATATAGGCCTACCCCTCGGGGGTACAATGGTAATCCGGCTGGGCGTGGGGCCCAGCCGTCTGTGACTACACTCGCTGGCTTCTGCGTCGGCTGCTGGGGCCCGCCGGCTGCCGGCTCCTTGGTCGACAGGCAGGCCCCACTATCCAGGGCCTTGTCGGTGGCTGGTTACTGTTGCTCAATCCTGGTGACGAGGGCTTCGCCAAGGTGGGCGTGGCTACAGTGCCGCCGTCCGGCGGGTGATCGCTGTAGCCTCACCGCGTCTTGTCTCCTTAATGGGGTGTCTCCTTCGAGGGAGGTGGCAAGCCGGCTGTGGAGAGCCGGCTCTGTCTTGGGCCGACTGGGGGAGGCCTGGCCGCCTTCGGGTGTCTCTCTGCCCGAAGGGGCCCACCGCCCGTGGGCCGCACTGGCAGCCCGTCCTGGATGACATCAGGGTCAACGTGGCAACAGTGCCGCACCGGACGGGCCATGGCCACCCGTACGACGCACTGTGCCAGGCGTGCTCCGGGATTCGGGGGTGGCAGGCTTTATTGTAGCCACGCCCCGTCACATCGCCGTTATGTGGATGCAGACTTCGAGGGTACGATCTTGACCGCTTTGTGGGAGCCGGCTTCTTGCAGTCGGCCTTCTCGCGGCCGGCTTCTCGGAGCCGGCCCTCCCGCGGCTTTCTTCATGAGGGCTAAAGTCGGGTCGCCTTTCGATAGCCGGCCTGGGAGACAGCCGGCAAGGGGAAGGCGGCCCCATGTCTTGGATTCTTGAGGGCCGGATTGGCTTGTAATTTTTCAGAAGAGCCAGGGGGTGACGGCTAGGCTACCCATGGTCATTTACTCCGACATAGAGCATTGTTATTCATGGAATACATATGGTGCAAGCAATTATGATAATCATGCAATGTATGGAATGCATCAAAATCTCCTAATATGTATGAGGAAACTATGGGGGTCTCCTCATGAGCATTAATGGAAACATCACACGTAGAAGATTGACAACATCCCAAACAATGCATATTTGGAACAATGTGATCATGGCATGGCATAGTAGATGAATTGCGCAAATCGTGTAAAGGAAGCATGGCAATATCATCACATGAAAAAAAAGCCAATGACCATCATCTTGTCATCTATGTGATAAGTGCAAATGGGATAGATTTTAATGGGGCATGCATAGTTACTATGTTGAGATTGAAATGATGCAATATGGGATATCTCACTCATAGCATATGACAAGGTTAATGGTCACATGATATCCTACGAAGCATAGCATCACAACTAGGCAACTCAACATGCTCATCATCATATTTATCATAAATAGGTAAGTCATGACATGAAGAAGTCGCACTAGCGTGAAGCATGGGTATAGGTGTGTCAACATCATGCAAGCAATCATTCGTGAAATAGTCCACTAGTGGGACAAGAGAAGCACCATCACCTATGTTACCTTTCGAGCATCACTCATGTGTTGTAGGTGAGGTGTCGAAGACCAAGTCGTGGTCATCTTCATCTTGATGGAACCATGTGGGGGTGCATCATCGTCCACCATGGCCATCGTCATCTCCATTGGAGGTATGGACTCGTCAAGGGTAGGCATGTCTTCATGTAGGAGACCTAGCACCAAAGAAGAAAACACACTAGGAGTAGAGGTTAAGTCGTTAGAAATCAAAGTGGCCTCACATGCCGTGTCAACTATGTCACTCACTAAGTGTTGTGGCTCACTCACTCCCTCTCGGATGCTCTCACTCATATGGTTGATGGAGTCACTCAAATGGCTCTCAACCTCACATAGGATGTGTGGCATGCTCTTAAGTGTGGGGCTAGTGGTGGTCACACTCATCCTCTCATAGGAAATGCTCTCAATGTCACGTGTGGTGGAGTCACTCATGTCACTCATGTAGTGGTGGCTCTCCTCACATGGAAATTGGGGCATCTCGTCACATGTCCTTGTCGGAGAGATGTTGGTGCAAATGTATCCATGCTCAATCATGTCGTGATCGTAGCCATGGATGAAGGCCGAAGATGGCACATCATCACTCTTCTCGAAGACCAAAGATAAGGTCTCATGAGCGTTCTCATAGCTTGACTCAGAGTATGAGTCCAATATGGGCGCCGTCTTCATGTTGTTGAAGAGGTTCATGCTCGCTGTCGTGGTCGAAGGGGATGGCCCTTGCTCGACCTTCTTGTCGCCGTCTTGTTGTTGGAGGTCCATATGATGTGGCGCCTCATAGCTCGTCTCCATGACCGAAGGGAAATTCCCATGCTCGGACATCTTACTTGAGGGGCTTCCGAAGATGGAAGTGTCTTCCTCGCTCGTAGTTGGTCGCCTTGTAGTTGAAGATGTTGATGTAGGCGAACTCATAGGAAGTAGGCAAAGATGCCCTACGTCCGAAGGCGAAGATGCCTTGATAGCACTTGGCAAAGATGCTGAAGAGGTTGTTGTAGCCGTAGCGTGCTCTTGGTGGTGCTTGTCTCGCGGTCATCTCTTATGGTCATGAAGTTTGGACTTGGCGTGAAGTAGGGCTTGTTCGGACTTGTACGTTTGTGCGTGTTGAGCATCTTCATGTTGATGATGTCGTTGTCGTGCTTGAGCTCGTAGTAGATGTTGTTCATCGTCATTGTGCACATGTTGCTTGGAGGTGACATGCCCTTCATGACGAGATGGATCACGAACGTGATGGTGGTCGCCATGGAGATGTGGATGTGGAAGACTTGCGCTTGTGTCGCTTGGGCGCTCCGAAGAGGATCGATGTGCTTTCCGCCGCCTTGAAGATGACAAAGGGGAAGTAGACTTGAACAAGGCCCGAATCTCCTCCATCCTTGCATCTTGCTCCTCCTTTTGTGCGGAAAGCTTGTTGTCGATGTAGTTCCTTTTCCTCGCTTCGGAGTGGCGAATGTCAATGGAGAGGTTCTCGATGCGCTCTCACAATCTTGATTGTGTGCCTTGCATTTGTCGTTGTAGATCAAAGATTGACGCTTTGGTGATGTAGTTGTTCACGTCGTCGTTGTTGTCGAAGACCGGAGATGAAATGCCTTGCCTATCCATCACAAGACTCGCGCAAATATGAGTGGAAGAAAGGAAAGAACTAGACCAATGTACCTTATCCAATGTTGAGGATGGATCAAAAATCACTCAATAATGTATCAAGGAAATAGCACAATTGGTACCAGATCTTGTCAATTCTCACACCTACACAAATAAGGCTTATGGTGGAGCTCAGTGAGGATAGTGGCACAAAAATTTGATGCAAATTGTTAGCAAGAGTCAATAATGTTGGAAAAGATTCACAAATTCCCAAGTGAAACAAGTAGACCAATAGCAATATGTGGCACACGGAAACACACACACAGATAGATAAATGGGATCGTGCAACCAAGGAATGAGCACAAAATGTGGAATCCACGGAAAATGCTCGTGTTGCACAACTCAAGAGAGAAGCTAGCACGATTGCTCAATAGGCGGATACGACACTTGTGCACAACCTATAAGATGCAAAATGTATGAGCTTTCTATCCCAAGTATGCTATATGTATGATGTTCCCGTTGTTCTTCTCAAGATGATCCAAGATGATCGGATATGACAATCTTATGTACAATGTGGTATGATGCTATGGCACTTGCTTACAAGCTCTTTGCTCTCTTTTATTTTGCTTAAAAGCTTACTGTTTTTTATTTATTTTTTTGATATGGCCACTATGCGAAATGCACAAACCAAGGTAGCAATTGTGTATATGCGGGAACAAACTTGAGGCACACGAGATGGTATGATACCAATATGATATGGTATGTATGCAATGGGAGGTGTAGATCACTAATGTGCACAAGTAACGTTGCCGGCAATACTCAAATGGCTAGTCTCGATAGGAAAGTGACGCAAAATGGGCTAGGGGTGATCAATGCAATTTCAAGGGGAATGTACAATGGTGTCATCAAGGTTACCGTCCTTGAAGTTGGTGAGTGGCGGTGTTCTTGATGTAGATACCAAGATGATGGAGACTCGTCCCTAAGTAGTCGAAACACCTTAGGAAACGGTAAAAACCACGAACTCAAGATCTCAAGGGCAAAATTCAAATAGTGGTGGAACCTATCTAGGTGGATGGGGGATGTCAATAGCTACTCAACGAGCTAAAGAACGCGAAAATTGGACTCCGGATGTGGAAGTTATGGCCGAAACGATGAAGCACTCGCGGCTATCCTGGGGGGGTCGTGCGCACGGGGGTAGGAGCCCGTTGTAACGCCCTCGATGCGGCTATATCTCCCACGTGTCGAAGCACGACTTAGAGGCATAACCGCATTGAAAGCAATGTCGCAAGTGAGGTAATCTTCACACAACCCATGTAATACATAAGGGAAAGAGATACATAGCTGGCTTACACTCGCCACTTCACACAATACATGAATAAAGCATTACATTCATCCAAATACACTCAAGGTCCGACTACGGAACCCAAAATACAAGAAGACTACCCCAAATGCTACACAGATCCCCGATCGTCCCGACTGGGCTCCACTACAGATCAATTTGAACGAAACAACATAAAGGACAAGATCTTCATAGAGCTCCTCGGTGAGCTTGGTTCCGTCATCTGCATGGTTCAACGGCACCTACAAACTGGTTTTGGAAGTATCTGTGAGTCACGGGGACTCAGCAATCTCACACCCTCGCGATCAAGACTATTTAAGCTTATGGGTAAGGTAAAGGTATGATGTGGAGCTGCAGCAGGCGACTAGCATATATGGTGGCTAACATACGCAAATGAGAGCGAGAAGAGAAGGCAAAGCACGTTCGCACAACTATGATCAAGAAGTGATCCTAGAACAACCTACGTCAAGCATAACTCCAACACCGTGTTCACTTCCCGGACTCCGCCGGAAAGAGACCATCACGGTTACACACGCGGTTGATGCATTTTAATTAAGGTCAACTTCAGGTTTTCTACAACCGGACATTAAAAAGTTCCCATTTGCCCATAACCGCGGGCACAGCTTTCAAAAGTTCAAATCCCTGCAGGGGTGTCCCAACTTAGCCCATCACAAGCTCTCACGGTCAACGAAGGATATTCCTTCTAGCGGGAAGACCCGGTAAGACTCGGAATCCCGGTTACAAGACATTTCGACAATGGTAAAACAAGACCAGCAAGGCCACCCGAATGTGCCGACAAATCCCGATAGGAGCTGCACATATCTCTTTCTCAGGGCACACCGGATTGTCCAAGGTTCCGGTAGGCTAGCCCAGAGTTGCCCCTGGTGGCCACCGGCAGCTGACAGGTTGGACCAACACTCAGAGGAGCACTGGCCTGGGGGTTTAATAAAGATGACCCTTGGGCAGGCCTACCCAAGGGAAAGAAAAGGCTAGGTGGCAAATGGTAAAACCAATGTTGGGCCTTGCTGGAGGAGTTTTATTCAGAGCGAACTGTCAAGGGGTTCCCATTATAACCCAACCGCGTAAGGAACGCAAAATCCGGTAACATAACACCGATATGACGGAAACTAAGGCGGCAAGAGTGGAACAAAACACCAGGCATAAGGCCGAGCCTTCCACCCTTTACCAAGTATATAGATGCATTAATTAGATAAGAGATATTGTGATATCCCAACAAGTAAGCATGTTCCAACAAGGAACAACATCTCCATGTTCCAACAAGGAACAAACTTCAATCTTCATCTGCAACTAACAACGCTATAAGAGGGGCTGAGCAAAGCGGTAACATAGCCAAACAATGGTTTTCTAGGACAAGGTGGGTTAGAGGCTTGGTTTAACAATATGGGAGGCATGATAAGCAAGTGGTGGGTATCACAGCATAGGCATAGCAAAAGAGCGAGCAACTAGCAAGCAAAGATAGAAGTGATTTCGAGGGTATGGTCATCTTGCCTGAGATCCCGCAAGGAAGAAGAACGAGTCCATGAAGAAGACAAACGGAAGTAGTCGCACGGGTCCTCACAAATGCGATGTTATCGGAACCAACCCGAAGAAGCAACACCGGAAAGAAGCACACAACATAGTAAACAACCAACACATGAACATGGTATGATATGCGGGATGCGGTATGCGGTGCACATGCATGATTTGAAAAGGAATGATTGAACCTGGCCTCAACTTGGAAATCCAAGAGTTCCACTGGAAAGGTGAGGTGATTTCGGTTGAAATCGATATAAAGATCACCGGAATCGGATGCACGGTTTGGAAATGGCAAGCAAAACAAATATGGCACCGGTCTGCGATAAACAGCAAGTAGCCATCTAAATGCATCAAGATAAATATGCTACAGCACTCAAACATGGAAACAAAATACATGGCAGGGATACACTCAAGATGCTTGACAAAAGATGAACACTGAGCTACGGCTAATTCACCCATTAACAGGTTCAAACAAGCATGGCAAAAATGCAAATGATAACAGGTTTCAGACTTAGTGAAATAACAACAAATCAGGAATTTATCATCAGGAAGCACATTTTAGAGCATTAAAACTACATGCTACAGGAAATTAACATGGCAAAGCAAGGCATGGCATGAAGCTACTCAAAGCACTTAACAAAAGTCCTTTAGTGACCTTGAGCCAAAAGGGATCAAAAAATACAATTGCAAGCATGTGAACATGGCAAAAACATAAACAGATTCATACTTAGTGAAAAACTGGAGCATGCAAAACAGTTAACGAGTAGGCATGTTTACGAGCTCGATGCACTCACTACAGAGCATGGAATGACAAACTAATCATACACCCATCAAGAATACATGACATAGAAGCTAGATATGGCAAGAACAACAACATAGCATGCACGGATCAATAACAACATCCTCGGCAAAATCGCTAACAAGTCAACAATCTGTCAGGATTCACGATATAGCAAAAGTAGAGCTCGATTGACTCAAGCTAGGGTGCTCCATAAATGCAAACAAAGACACGTATGGATAGAGCACCACAATATTAACAAATCATCCTTACCGATCATCCTCAAAAGAGGCACGGATCACTAGGAAACAACATGAACATATGGCATATCAACAAAATCAGGACAAGGACTTGGTGAAAAACTAAGTCCCTGAAATCAGCATTACCGATTACGCTACTTTGCAAGCTTGTGCTACTCACCACACATATCACAAAAATACATGGTAATCACCTCTGTAAATATGGCATGGCATATAACAAAACTCATGTAGAGCTCAGGAGCATATCATGCACACATTAATCATGGCAAAAATGACAAATAGCTATTTGATGAAACAGATCTGACAAGTTACTCACATAGCCCTCTTCCAACAGCATTTCGGGCATCAAGATGAGCTCAAATGAAAATGTTGCAATGAGATGAAATGATGTACTCGTCAAGACGAACATTTTTATATGCTACACGCTCAAAACGGAGCTACGGATGCAAAGTTATGACATGATGAACATGGGCACATGAATCTGGAAACTTCGGGGACTTACTGAAAATTTACCTCCGCGAAAAGTCAACGCGGGATGAGGATATCCGGGACGGAGGGATCCGGGGACGGGAGCGGGCGTTTGGATCGGGCACCTGGTGGATCTGATCCACCTTCTTCTCCGGCGAGGCGCGGACTCCGGCGACGCGGGAACTCCCGCGAACGGTGGTGCAACTCCCGAGGTGGCGGCGGACGAGGGCAAGGCGGCGGCCGGAGAAGCTCGTGGCGGCGGCGGAGAGGCGAAGAGGCGACGGCAGCGCACGGCGGACGAAGTCCGGTGATGAGGCGGCGGAGTCGCGGGCGCGCGCGGGTCCGGTGGCAGGCGGCGGAGGTTGCCGGCGGGAGGCGCACGGCGGCGTGGCGGCGGGATCCGGCGCGCGCATGGGGCAGTGCACTCGGGAAGAGGCGGCGGACCGGTTCGGGCCCGGGTGGGCCTGCCATGGGCCCGGCGGGTCGCGGCGGTGGGAAGGAGAGAGAGGAGGCGGCGCGGGATGAGGTGGCGCGCACTAATTGGAGGAGAGCGGCGGCGGGGCGACGTGGCAAGCCCTGATTGGCCGGGGTGAGGTGGCTGCGGGGCGGCGGACATGTCCGGCGCGGTGGGGAGTTTTTGTCCGGCGGCGCGAGGAGCGGGGCTAGGGTTTGATCTACGCGGAAATTTTGGAGGGGATCACATTATATAGGTAGAGGGAGCTAGGAGAGTCCAAATGAGGTGCGGTTTGCGGCCACGCGATCGTGATCGAACGACTGATATGATGGAGGAGGTTTAGGTGGGTTTTGGGCCACTTTGGAAGGGTGTTGGGCTGCAACACACACGAGGCCTTTACGGTCCCTCGGTTAACCGTTGGATTATCAAACGAAGTCCAAATGGCACGAAACTTGACAGGCGGTCTACCGGTGGTAAACTAAAGCCGCATGACAAGTCTCGGTCCAATCCAAAAACGTTTAACACCCGCACACGAAAAGAGGTAGAAAGGGACACCGGGTGACATAGGAGCGCCGGATTGCAAAACGGACAACGGGGAAAATGCTCGGATGCATGAGAAGAACATGTATGCAAATGAAATGCACATGATGACATGATATGCAATGCATGACATGCAAGCAATGACAAGGCAACAACAGTGAATAACTGGACGACACCTGGCACATCGGTCTCGGGGCGTTACACCCGTGGGCATAGGGTCCCGTGCGCACGGTATAGGTCCGTGGGCACGGGGTGTCCAGAGAGTTTTCGGGGGCCCGTGCGCACGGGGTCTAGGGTCCGTGGGCATGGGGTGGGCTGAAATTTCGCGATTTCATGGTGGAAATTGGAGATTTCTTGGGCAAAATTGGGGAGATTTTGGGGATGGATGCTGGGGAAAAGATGGGGGAAAGCTAGATCCACCTGAAACCAAGCAAATCCATGGATCAAATCCAACAAAACATCATCAAAACCAACAAATCACAAAAAAAAATTGGGGCTATTTTTTGGTGGGGAATTAGGACAAAATCAACAAAACTAGTCTAGTAAACAAAGAGGGGGGCTCCAATTTCGTGAGAAACCATGGCTCATGATACCAAAATGATATAGGGTGGAACCCTAAGTGGAGATCTTTCACGAATTGGAGGGGGAATCCCCAAGAACAAGATTAACACAAGAGGGAAAACACTCAATTGACTAGATCCAATCACACATGTGCTAGATCCAATCACACAAAGAGAGATAAAATGTTTCAAAGGCAACAAAGGAAAGATACAAGGTACTAGTTCATCTCAATCCTATGAGGAATGAGGTCTTGGTGATCCTATGATGGGGATCTATCCACTAGGGATCTTCTCCCTTAGGAGGTCTTGAGGTTGGTCACTCCAAGAGGAGGTCTTGATCTCCTAGTGGAGTGGATCCATGGAGCAAAGCTCTCATATGTCTATCATATCCTTTGCTGACCCAAACAAATGGTCTAGGTACGGAATATATAGGTGGCTGGAGGTGAGGGACGAGGTGGATGAAGAGGAGGCCCAAACAGCAATCACAGTTGTCCATCCTGTAGGGCCCGTGCACACGGGGTAAGTTGGGCCCATGCGCACGGGGGTCCCGTGGGCACGGTACAGGCCCGTGCGCACGGGGTGCCCCAGCGCCAGCTCTCTGTGTAGCCCGTGCGCACGGGGTCTTCGAGGCCCGTGGGCACGGGGTCGCCTGGGAGGTGCAGAGCTGGTCTTGTTGATCTCCTTCTTCCTCCTTGTGGCCTTGGGGTCCTTCTCCTTGGCCTCCGGAATACTCCCCAACTGCTTGGTGGCGATCGTCCTCGTACCTAGTGATGCACGATGATCCAAGGTGAGGTAGCGACCAAGTCCAATAGATATTCATGTAAATCTTGAAGAGGAGCGGGTTCACCTTAAGTCCGGTAGGTCCACTTGGGGCTTGATGTGCTATGAAGGTGTACATGGAGATGAACGTAGGATGCTCCGCATCAACTTTGAACAAGTAGACCATTAAGCAACACCTCATCCCCTTTTAATAGTATTGGCTTTCCTATGGACTCAATGTGATCTTGGATCACTAAAATGGAAATGAATAGTCTTTGGCCTTTGCCAATCTTTGTCCTTAGCATTTTGAGGGGTCTGCATCTCTAGTCCATGCCATGCCAATCATTGAACTTTCTGAAATATTCTACTTGAATGGATATTAGTTCAATGAGGTATATGTTGTTACGAATTACCAAAACCACTCGCGGATTAGTTGCACTTTCAAGATCCCCCTTTTTGGTAATTGATGACAACATATAGATCAAAGCATCGACAAATGATAATATGAATGAAATACATCATCGCTTTAAGAAGTATGTGATAAGAAAGAGCTCCCCCTAAATTTGTGCATTATTTAAAATTAGCTTTTGAATGCAAATGCATAATCGATTTGGATCATGGGTCACTCTTCCATGTCACATACATCTTGGTGGAGCGCTCAAAATGATAAGATATAAAAAACATGCACTCATCACCAAGGAAAAACATGATTGATCATACACAAATATCATACATATCATCACGCAAGCACACATTAAAGTATAGCATCATCAAACACATGATCACAAGAGTATCTCACAAACAAGCACAAATATTGTAGCATGAATCAAATGCGCAAACAATCAAAGCAAATGATCAAAGTAGCAAGATAGGCAACAAAAAGCAAAACTATCTCTGTCTCTCTCTCTTGAAGCCTAATGATCTATACACTTTCTCCCCCTTTGGCAACAAGTTACCAAAAAGCATGAAAATGCATAGTGCTATGCGGCACTCTAGGCACAATCTCCGAGAGCTCCTGAAGTAGTCTTTTGGCTGGTTGCTCTGGTGTGCGTAGAAGGTGTGGAGAGGACAGCATCTGCAAATGCTTCTAAAGATGTCTGAGGAGCTGGAGGAGTTGAAACTGGAGGAATGACTGAGGCAGTTGCTGCAGGTGCTGAAATGGTAGTCATGGGGTCACTGACAACTGGCACAGCTGCAGACCTTTGTGCCCTTGGCACTCCCTGAAAAGTGTTTGTGGTAGGTCTGTCACTCCTGTCCTCAACTTCTTCTTGGAGCTTCTCCACAATAGTCTAGATCTCTGTGACCTTCACATCTAGATCATGGAATTTGGTCTCAATGATCCTCTCAAGACTTTCTTGATTCTGAGTCAGGGTGCCCAAGCCTGTCTCAATCCTCACAGTAGCCTCAAGCAGATAACTAAGTTGATCTTGCTTGGTCTTGAGCATCACTTATGAATCATCTGGTACACTAGCTGCTTTTGCAGCCTTACCTCTCTCTCTCTCTCTCTTCTCCTGGGCTTCAGCACATATTAGATGTGAGGCATCCATGACAATCTCATTGTCCTCAAATTCTGACCTCATGGGAAGATGCTCTTTATCAAGAAGATATGTCCATGTCCCCATCTTGGAGTTGATCAACATCTGTATGTGAGGGGCATATCCACATGATCTCTTCTGATCATCTGCAGTTCTCTTCACTGTTTCAACTATCAAACTCATCACTTTGAACTTTTGTGGCACATCAAACATATGGAGCAAGTTGATGGAGTGACCATGGATCATCCTATGATCTCCTAACTTGGGCAACCGAGTGTGCCTCAAGATGGTGTTGATGGTGATCAATCCTGACAGCAGATAATATATGGACCCAAGCTTGTCAGTCTCCAGGGCATCATCTGGGATAGTCTTGTACATGTTTGCATGGAGTTGTACATCCTTCCTTGGCTTGGCATATACATCCGTGTCATTCTCATCTTCCTTAGGGGCATTGATTGAGGGAGTCTTGGATTAGGGGGTCCTCGGACAGCCGGACTATATACTTTGGCCGGACTGTTGGACTGTGAAGATACAAGATTGAAGACTTCGTCCTGTGTCCGGGTGGGACTCTCCTTTGCGTGGAAGGCAAGCTTGGCAGTTCGGATATGTAGATCTCCTCCCTTGTAACCGACTCTATGTAACCCTAGCCCCCTCCGGTGTCTATATAAACTGGAGGGTTTTGTCTGTAGGACAGCAACAATCATAATCATAGGCTAGCTCCTAGCGTTTAGCCTCTACGATCTCGTGGTAGATCAACTCTTGTAATACTCATATCATCAAGATCAATCAAGAAGGAAGTAGGGTATTACCTCCATCGAGAGGGCCCGAACCTGGGTAAACATTGTGTCCCCCGCCTCCTATTACCATTAGCCTTAGACGCACAGTTCGAGACCCCCTACCCGAGATCCGCCGGTTTTGACACCGACATTGATCAACTTGGCCCATTCAGAAATTGTAGATTGATATTTGGTTCCTTCTGTCATCCAGACAATCTTGCCATCTGGATAGAAATGAGCAGTGGAGTATAATTGCATAATCATTTCATCATTCCACTTTGTCAACTTTTGACCAACAAACTTGTCCACTTCATTCATCCTGAAGCTCTCATGCACACCTAGGAAGTGGTCCTCATTATCATCAATATATTTCCAGTCAACCCATCTCATATCACTGACAATATGCTTCTTGTCTAGCAAGGAAGTCTCATAGAAGTCATGTTGTTCCTTGGTGTGGAAATGATAATCTACAACAGTCCTTCTCCTGGTGGCATAGGGATCAGTCTGTCTCCATAATCTCATACATGCGTCCTTTCCTTTATGTTCTCGGCAATAGGATGATCATCACTATGATCATGAATCTTTGGCTTCAACTATCTAAGCACTTGTTGCTCCTCATCCTCTTGAGCTTCAGGCACTAGGGCCTTGTTCTTCTCAGTCGCAGGGATGTTCCTGGTGGATCTCTTGGGTACATAAGGTTTTGGAGCTTGAGCTTGAGTTGGAGGCTTGGAGCTGTCTTCGGCTTAGATGGAGTAGCCTGAGACTTTATGGCATCCCCCATGTGCTTCTGAGTCT
The DNA here is from genome assembly GCF_056163025.1 of Triticum urartu. Lineage (NCBI taxonomy): Eukaryota > Viridiplantae > Streptophyta > Magnoliopsida > Poales > Poaceae > Triticum > Triticum urartu. The sequence continues at coordinate 334,923,043 of NC_141876.1, forward strand.
TTGGAGGTGGTACAGGTGGCTCTTCCTCCTCCTCATCTTCATCTGAATCTCTCATCATGAAAGGTTTGCCAATTACTCTGTCCATGGTCTTCTTGACTCTCTCCTTCCTCTTCTTTTTTCCAGCAGCCTCTTCCTCTCTTGGTTCAAGTGTGAACTCTATAGTTTCTTGAGTGGAGGCTCTGGCATTTGACATGGGCTTCCTCTTGGCAGGAGCTTTCTTATGCATTTCAGGCTTTGTGGCAGCAGCAGCATACTCCTTCTTGAACACTTTCTTCTTTGAGGTGACCTCCTCCTCAATAACAAAATCCTCATCCTTGGATTCTTAGGTTCTCTTCTTCCTTTGCCTAGTAGCATCCTTAGGGAAGTTGCTTGGAGTGCTTCTGCTACAATCATCATAATTGTTGTTGGAGGGACTAGTGCCCTCACTGAGGTTCACTTGCTCTTCAGACCCGTTCTCACTGTCACCACCCTCTGACATCTCTGAAATTGACCATGTGAATAGATAGGTATAGGTAGAGTGTATGATCATCACAAAGCACAGCTATTTTGCAAAAATATTGAGACAAAAACTTAACTTTAGTTTTCTACACAAAGCATTTTGGAACTACTGATATGACAAACTCGGTGACACCGAAGCATTAACAGAATCTAAACATGCAACTTTGGTCAGACCGAAATGCAGTTCGGTGACTCCGAGATGCTAGGGTTTCACAGAGTAAGTGATTGCATTCACACCGATTAGTACTCTTCGGTTAGACCGAGATGTACTTCTGCAATGGCCTAAGCCATATCAGTGAGACCGAGATCCTCAGATCGGCCGGTCCGAGATGTGTTCGGCGGAAACCTAACCCTAAGTTTTTGCATCAAATCTATTCTAATGGAACTTTTCAGTGGATAGATTGATCTCATTCGTGGTAAGAATAACAGCAATGTTATTTGTGCAAGAATAAGAAAAAGAGAATGCACAAAGAGGTCGAGCTCGTACCATAACTTGGCAATGAACTCGCTACGGCAACAATGGCGGTGAGATTTCTGTTGACGGCGATGGAGACCAGCGGAGGGGGGATACTGGCGATGACGGAGACGATCCAGAGACCAAGGGGGCAGCAGACTCGGAGGCGCGGACGAGTGGTTTGGAGGAATTTCCAAAATTTCAACCCAAGGTATATATATACCCAGTCACTATCGGTGTGACCGAGTGGAACGACTCGGTGGCACCGAGATGCAAAACTGCTAGCAGTTACTGCAACTCGGTGTGACCAAATTGTTCAAACTGGTTGCACCAAGATGAAAACCTAGATCAACTTAATGGATTTGGTGAGATCGAGTGTGATGAGTTGGTATGACCGAGATGCATTAAGAGGTTTTGGAAGTTTAAGCCCTTGATGGGCCGGTGGCTCCGAGTGCTCCTCACCCAGAGGGTCCGAATTCGACTTGTTCAAGCTTTGTGGTGTAGCATGAATAGAGTTTGAGACAAAAAAATCATAGATAGCTAGAGGGAGTACTTAGGCATTCTTGTCCATCCATTTGGCAACAGAGAAACCAAACAATCAAAGCAACAAATGGATGTCCTAAAATGGACAAAATAATGCAACCAACATGCTCACACAATAAGATATCAAATGAAATATGTGGCAAAGCATGCGCAATCACTCTAGCATCTATCAAGCAATTGGTGATGACTAGGTCATCTATATATGAGTATATTGACTGAGGAGTCAAATGAGAATATTTGATCGTAGGTCATACTCATCGTTTAAGCACAAGTGGGGTTACCACTTTTACATAAAGCATTATTGTGTTCACATCATTTGAGTTGCTTTAGCTCAATTCTTAGAGCAAAGCTCCCCCTAGATGTGATATCCCCCCCTAAGAGGGATGAACTAACATTGGGTTTTGTCGATGATTACTTCATGTAGATGTTGAAGATGTGGATTCTCAATGTTGATGTAGACCATTTGGAGCAATCCATTGGAGTGAGTTGCACCTTCAATACCTACATGGGTTAGTCCCACAAGGAACACACAAGGATATCTATAGACATGGAGTGAAACACACATAAGATGATATCCATGAAAGCATTAGGTTACCTTGTCCCTTGTCTTACCAACAAGAGGGTTTGTGACTGCCTGAACTAGTGCAAGATATGGAAGTTGATTGCACTTGTCCTTGCCAAAATGAATATGAGTGAAGTATGCTGGCGGAGTCACCCTCAAGAACTCTCTAGTTATTCTACTTTGGGACCCACATCAACTTGATGGGAATCCTTGGAGTTGTAGTCGTACTTGATGAAGTAGAACTTGATCTAGTCTTGGGGACCCACTTGACCAAGGTCTTTGGAGCTTCTTCAAATGAATCAATATCTTCTTGAAGCTTGTCCTTTCGTTTTAGCTTGTGGTCTTGTGGTGGAAGATCATCTTGAGCTTGTGTTCCCTTGAAAGAAGTAGGGTCATACTTCTCTTGTTGAGGAACAAACTTCGTCTTGGGGTATTGATCTTCTTCCCACTCAACTCTATTAGCATTGAACTTTCGTTCAAAACCAACACCTTGATTTTTCCGGTGCCTCCTTGCTTGCGTACAATTTTCTCAGATTGCTTACTTCTGGCAAGGCTCTTGTAAACAACTGTAACACCCCGGATGTAACTTGCCATATTTGTACTCCGACTCTTGCCATTTTCGGCTCTAAGTTATGATGTCTTTGTTTTGCATTTTGTCCATGTCATGCATTTCATATCATGTCATCATGTACATCTCATTTGCATATGTGTTCGTCTCATGCATCCGAGCATTTTCCCCGTTGTCCGTTTTGCAATCCGACACTCCTATGTCCTCCGGTGCACCTTTTGCCTCTTTTCGTGTGCGGGTGTTGAACTTTCTCGGAATGGACTGAGATTTGCCAAGCAGCCTTGGCACACCACCGGTAGACCGCCTGTCAAGTTTTGTGCCATTTGGAGTCCGTTTTATACTCCAACGGTTAATCGGGGAACCGTAAAGGCCTCATGTGTGTTGCAGCCCAACACCCCTCCAAAGTGGCCCAATAACCCATCCAAACCTATCCCATGTCCTCCGTCCTGGGATCACGATCGCGTGGTCGAAAACTACACCTCATTTGGACACCCCCACCTCCTTCTAGGTATAAATAGGTGCCCCCTCCTCCAAAATCCGGGTCCAAACCCTAATTTTCGCCCCCCGCCGCCATTGGACGTGTTCGTCTGGGCCGGACACCCGCGCCGCCGCCTCCCGGACCAATTGGCGAGCGCCACGTGGCCTCCCGCCGTCCTCCACCATCGCGGCCCGCCGGGGCCCAGGGCAGGCCCGCCCGGGCCTGAGCCGCCACGTCGCCACTTGTCCGCAGCGCCGCCGCCCGGATCCCGCGCGCCGCCCGCCTCCCTCGCCGGCGCGGCGACCACCCTGCCGCCTCGTCCGCCCGCCGCCACCTTGCCCTCCGACCGCCGCCGTGTCTTTCTGCACCGCTCCTCGCTGCCCCACGTGCCGCACCTCTGCCCTACGCTCGCACCACCGTGAACGCCGCCGCCCCCCGCCTACGTCTCCGGTGCAGCTCGCCGCCGTCGACCTCGCCCCAGCCCCGGCGAGCTCCGCCGCCCGGAAGCCCGTCGCCGTCCGCCCCGTCCGGATCCACCGCGGGGTGGATCAGATCCACCCGCGTGGCCATCCAAATGACGCGCCGTCCTTGGTTCCCTCCATCCTGCACATCCCCGTCCAGTTTCGGAGGGTATATTTTCTTCTAAGTCCCCGGGATTTCCTTCTCATGTTCATATGTTTGACATGCCATAACTTCTTGGGTGATGCTCCGTTTTGTGCGTGCAATATATCAAAATGTTCATCATGATGTGATCTTCATCTTGTCCCATTGTGCCATGCTTGTTTGAGTACATCTTGATGCCCAAATCGTTGATGCAAGAGTGCTATAAAATGTTAGATGCTGATTCTTAGCAGAGTATGAGGATTTGTCATTTTTGCTACTTTTGTTGTGTGCTGCATATGGGCATGAGCTCCACATGTGTTTTGGGCTATGCCATGCCATCTTTATAGGGGTGCGTGCCATGTATTTTTGTGACCAATGTGGTGACTATCACAAGCATGCAAAGTAGCTCTCGTGATATTGCTGATTTCAGAGACTTAGGATTTCACTGTGTCATTTCCCTGTTGTTATTTTTATGCCATGTATTCATGTTGCTAAAGTGAGATCCATGCTTCTGTTGGGTTGCTTCAGTAAGGATGATTTGGACATATGGTTGTGCTCTATCCCTCCATGCCCCTGTTTGCAATTATGGAGTGCCCTAGAATGACTTAATCTTGCTCTACTTTTGCTATAAAATGTTCCTGGCAGATTGTTTACATGTTAATCAATTTTGCCATGGTTGTTGTAGTTGATCCAAGCATGCTATAAACTTGTTCTTGCCTTGGTTAGCTTCTTGAACATCCCATCTTGCTGATGCTATGCTTATCTTGTCATGCAATGCCTTGTGTTGAGTGAATCGAGCTCGCAAAGATGCCTTCATAATTCTGTTTATGCCATGCCCAGTTTTTTGCCAAGTCTGAATCTATTAACGAAACTTGCTATGTTTACATGGGTGACATACTATCTTCTGTGCCTTTTTGGCTCATGGTTAGTAAGGGACTTTTGTTCTATACTTTGAGTATATTCATGCCATTCCTTTGTTTGCTATGATCTGTTCCTGTAGCATGTTGTTTGCTTGCTCTAAACATTGCTTCCTGATCTTAATTCATGGCATGTTAGTAATTTTCACTAAGTCTGTGATGCTGATATCTTTTGCACTTTTGCCATGCTTATTTGAACCTGCTCTTGTGTGATTTAGCAGTAGCTCAGTGTTCATATTTTGTCAAGCATCTTGAGTAGATCACTGCCATATGCTTTTTCGCTATGTTGGAGTGCAATAGCTTAGTTTCTTGTTGCATTCTAGATGGCATCGTGCTGTTAATTGCAGAATTGTGCCATCATTGTTTTGCTTGCCATTTGCAAACCGTGCATCCGATTCCGTTGATCTTTATATCGATTTCGACCAAAATCATCTCATCTTTCCAGCAGCACACTTGGTTTGTCAAGTTTATGCCTTGATCAATCTTTTCCTTCTGGAGCATGCATATGCATTGCATATCACATCCCGCATATCATGCCATGTTTTGCATCATGTTGCTTGCGCATTGCACCGTGGTTGATTGTTGTTTCCTTTGCTTGTGTTCTTGCTTTGGGTAGAGCTGGGATACGATTACGTGATCGAGGAACCCGTTGAGTATGCTTACGAGGATCAAGCTTTCGTCAACTCGAAGAACTTTGTAGGCAAGATGACCATACCCTCGAAATCACTTCTATCTTTGCTTGCTAGTTGCTCGCTCTATTGATATGCCGCGATACCTACCACTTGCTTTATCATGCCTCCCATATTGCCATGTCAAGCCTCTAACCAACCTTTCCTAGCAAACCGTTGTTTGGCTATGTTACCTCTTTGCTCAGCCCCTCTTATAGCATTGCTAGTTGCAGGTGAAGATGGAGTTTGTTCCATGTTGGAACATGGTTTTGTTGGGATGTCATTATTATATCTTGTTCACTTTAATGCATCTATGTACTTGGTAAAGGGTGGAAGGCTCGGCTTTATGCCTGGTGTTTTGTTCCAATCTTGCCGCCCTAGTTTCCGTCATACCTGTGTTATGTTCCTTGATTTTGCGTTCCTTACGCGGTTGGGTTATAATGGGAACCCCTTCACAGTTCGCCTTGAATAAAACTCCTCCAGCAAGGCCAGACCTTGGTTTTACCATTTGCCACCTAAGACTTTTTCCCTTGGGTTCCGCGGACTCAAGGGCCATCTTTATTTTAAACCCCTGGGCCAGTGCTCCTCTGAGTGTTGGTCCAACCTGTCAACAGCCGGTGGCCACCAGGGGCAACTCTGGATTGGCCTACCGGAATCTTGGACAATCCGGTGTGCCCTGAGAACGAGATATGTGCAACTATTATCGGGATTTATCGGCACATTCCGGTGGCTTTGCTGGTCTTGTTTTACCATTGTCGAAATGTCTTGTAACCGGGATTCTGAGTCTGATCGGGTCGTCCTGGGATAAGGAATATCCTTCATTGATCGTGAGAGCTTGTGATGGGCTAAGTTGGGACACCCCTGCAGGGTTTGAACTTTCGAAAGCCATGCCCGCGGTTATGGGCAGATGGGAATTTGTTAATGTCCGGTTGTAGAGAACTTGACACTTAATCTAATTAAAATGAATCAACCGCGTGTGTAGCCGTGATGGTCTCTTTTTGGTGGAGTCCGAGAAGAGAACACGGTCTCGTGTTATGCTTGAACGTAAGTAGCTTTAGGATCACTTCTTGATCAATATTAGCTTCTCGACCATGCTTTGCTTCTCTTCTCGCTCTCTTTTGCGTAAGTTAGCCACCATATATGCTAGTGCTTGCTGCAGCTCCATCTCACTACCTTTCCTACCCATAAGCTTAAATAGTCTTGATCACGAGGGTGTGAGATTGCTGAGTCCCCGTGACTCACAGATTACTTCTAAACAGATGCAGGTGCCGATGATGCCAGTACAGGGGATGCTACCAAACTCAAGTGGGAGTTCGACGAGGATTCGGGCCATTACTATGTGTCTTTTCCAGATGATCAGTAGAGGAGCCCAGTTGGGGCGATCGGGGATCTAGAATTTGGGGTTGTCTTTCTTTATTTTGGTTCTGTAGTCGGACCTTGATTGTATTCTGGATGATGTATGCTATTTATGTATTGTGTGAAGTGGCGATTGTAAGCCAACTCTTTATCCCTTTCTTATTCAGTACATGGGATGTGTAAAGATTACCCCTCTTGCAAAATGCCTACTATGCGGTTATGCCTCTAAGTCGTGCTCCGACACGTGGGAGATATAGCCGCATCGTGGGTGTTACAACAACTTTCTCTATAATTCCCTTCAATAAGCTATTTTCTTGTTCTAGTGTAACTTGGCCAAGAGAATCATTAGTGGAATCAAGAGAACTACTAGAAGAAACAATATTGGATTTAACATGATTATTGTTACTACTAGAAGAAGAATCTTTCTTGCTCTTATTGCTAGATTTTACTTGTGGCATGTAAGTAGACAAGAGTAAATGCTTGGAAATGTAAGAAGAACTTTTCTCTCAAAGATCATCAGAAATTTCTTTTAAGAACCCATGCTCTTGCTCTAGGTTGAGCTTCTCAAAGCGTAGCTTCTCATGAGTCTTTAAAAGCTCTAGATGATCCTCTAAGGTAGTTTCATGAGCTAACTTAAGAGTGTTTAGTTCTTTAGTTAGACGCTCAATCTCCTTCTTATCATTGTCATTCGTTTTATCTTGATTAGCATGATTAATAGTAGTTTCATCATAGTTTTCATCACTAGTGTTGTCAACAAGTAAATCATCATCACCTGGCAAATCATCTTCATCACTATTGAAATCAACATACCCAGGGTGTGATACCTTAAGGCCTTTATACATGAAGCATCTTCCAATTCCTTCATTTGGTTAATCGAATATGTCGTAGGAGTTGCATGACACAAGTGCAACACCGGCAACACCTTCATCTTGAGTATATTCGGAGTCGGAGTGATGACTTCTCTTGGAGTAGTTGTCAGAGTCGGAACCGGATACCCATTCACCAACATGAGCTTGATATCTTCATCTTGCGTAGCTCTTTGATGACTTGTCCTTCCTTTCTGAATCCTTGCTTCTATGAGAGGGTCTTCATTAATAACGATCATCTCTACTCCTTCTCTCTCTTGGAGGTGATTCCTCTCTTTTACTTCTCCTTTTAGGTGAGTCTTCTCTTATTTTGTAGGGAGTCGTACACTCACTAGAGTAATGTCTGGGTCTTCCACAATTGTTGCAATTGCTATAACGACTAGAAGATCTTTTGTCATTGTAGGACCTTGACTTGGAACTTCTCCCTTTTCTTCTACTCTTGTAGAACTTGTTGAAGTTCTTCACCATTAATCTTAATTCTTCATTGAAGACTTTTTTCTTGCTTGATGTCGTAGGAGCATCACATGAAGCTTTGTAAGCACCACTAGACTTGTTGTGAAGCTCTTCCTTATCCTTGAGTGACATCTCATGAGCAACAATTCTACCAAAGACTTCCGTTGGCTTGAGATCTTTGTAATTGGGTATCATTTGGATCAAGGTGCACATGGTATCATATTTTCCATCCAAGGCTCTTAGGATCTTCTTGATGATGAATCTGTCGGTCATCTCTTTGCTTCCTAAATCGGCAATCTCATTTGTGATGAGAGCAGGCCTAGAGTACATTTCAGCGACTCCTTCACCATCCTTCATTTTGAACTTGTCAAGTTGACTTTGAAGCACATCCAATTTGGATTACTTGACGGACTCGGTACCTTCGTGCATATCAACCAAAGTATCCCAAATTTCCTTTGCATTCTCAAGGCGGCTGATTTTGTTGAACTCTTCGGGGCACAATCCGTTGAAGAGAATATCGCAAGCTTGAGCATTGTATTGCAACATCTTCAATTCTTCCACGAACGCTTCACTGTCCGGTTCTCTTCCATCCTCGAAGTATTCACCTTGCAAGCCAATACGCACAATATCCCAAATGGTGGGGTTATGACCAAGAATATGCATTTTCATCTTATTCTTCCAACTAGCAAAATTAGTACCATCAAAGTAAGGACCTCTATGGTGGTTATTTCCCTCGCTAGACGCCATACTCTCCTAGGTTGTGAAACCAAGGCTATGATCAGCAAAGCTATGGAAATCAAGGCAAATGGAGACCAAAGATCTGATACCACTTGTAGGATCAAAAGTAGGTCTAGAGGGGTGATTAGACTACTTGACGAAATAAAAATCTAACCTTTTCCCAATTTCAAGTGTTTGAAGATTTAAGCAACTATCACAAGTCAAGAAATCAACCAACACATGCAATTCCAAGAGTGTAGCAGCGGAAAGTAAAACATTGCATATGAAGGTAAAGGGAAGGGCTTGGAGAAGGCAAACACAATGGAGACATGGAGATTTTTGGTGTAGTTCTGATAGGAGGTGCTATCGTACGTCCATGTTGATGGAGAGTTCAACCCACGAAGGGTAACGGTTGTGCGAGTCCACGGAGGGCTCCACCCGTGAAGGGTCCATGAAGAAGCAACCTTGCCTATCCTACCATGGCCATCGCCCACGAAGGACTTGCCTCACTTGGGTAGATCTTCACGAAGTAGGTGATCTCCTTGCCCTTACAAACTCCTTGGTTCAATTCCACAATCTTGTCGAAGGCTCCCAAGTGACACATAACCAATCTAGGAGGCACCACACTCCAAAAGGTAATAGATGGTGTGATGATGATGAACTCCTTGCTCTTGTGCTTCAAATGATAGTCTCCCCAACACTCAACTCTCTCTCTCACAGATTTGGCTTTGGTGGAAAGATGATTTGAGTGGAAAGCAACTTGGGGAAGGCTAGAGATCAAGATTCTTGTGGTTGGATTGGAATGTCTTGGTCTCAACACATGAGTAGGTGGTTCTCTCTCAAAAAATGGGTAGTGGAAGTGAGTGTAGGAACGTTTTGATGCCTCTCTCTCAAATGGAGAAAGGGGTGGAGGGGTATTTATAGCCTCCACTCAAAATCTAACCGTTACACACATTTGACCCAACTCGGTCAGACCGAATAGTAGAACTCGATGAGACCGATTTAGTTCAAAATGTGAACATCGGGAATCTTGGTGGGACCGACATGATCAACTTGGTGGGACCGATGTGCTAGGGCTAGGGCAAAACCTCATCTCGGTGAGACCGACTGTGTAAACTCGGTGAGACCGATTTCCGCAATGAGCAAATAGAGAGTTGGTCAAGCAAACTCGGTGGGACCGATTGCACATTTCGGTGAGACCGAAATAATTACAACAGACAACAGAGAGTTTGCCAGGCCATCTCGGTGAGACTAAGATCCTGATTGGTGAGACTGAATTGTCTAGGGTTTCTAGTAGTGGGTAGGTCAAATGAACTTGGTGGCTCCGGATAGATCAAATCAGTGGGGTCGAGTTTTACTTTTAGGTTTTGGACATATGTGGAAATGAGAAAGTGGCTAAGGGTTTTGGATTAATATCACTAAGCACTTTGAGCAAGTAGACCATTAAGCAACACCTCATCCCCTTTTAATAGTATTGGCTTTCCTGTGGACTCAATGTGATCTTGGATCACTAAAATGAAAATGAAGAGTCTTGAGCCTTTGCTAATCTTTGTCCTTAGCATTTTGAGGGGTCCACATCTCTAGTCCATGCCATGCCAATCATTGAACTTTCTGAAATATTTAAATTGAATGGATATTAGTTCAATGAGCTATATGTTGTTATGAATTACCAAAACCACTCAGGATTAGTTGCTCATTTTTATAGTTGTTTTGTTTCTCTGCAGAAACCATTGACGAGTCCAGAGCATTCGACGGTGTTCCAAACGAGGGCATGTGCCCGTTCGATAGTTTGTTTGACATCTTCGACCAGGAGCACAAAAAGAACATAATGAACGACGGTGTTCAAAATGGGCACCGACGTTTGTTCAATGGTAGTTTTATCTGCATGCAGGCAAAGGTGAGTTAAACCAAGTTGAAGACGATGTTCCATGCGAGGCTTGCGCCCATATGAGCGGTCGTTTTGCACGTTGGCGGCTCCAATAAGCCCGAGGAAAGAGGTATTTCACCCCCATCTGTCTCTTTTCTTCTTATTCTTGCAAACCTCTCCAAACCCTAATAAAATTTCACCCGATCTATCTACTCATTCGTTTTCAGTTCGAATCCTTCCATGTGATCAATCTACAGTATGTTTCTCCTCCGATCCCCCACTTAGTTTTTGTGAATCCATGTTCTACATGCCTAGCATTGCCAAGACTAGGAGATGCATATTTTTTATTCAAACTTGAGTTTGGTGTGGATTTGTTGATGTTTTCACAGGAGTATGATGTTGCGGGTACCATAGGATCATTATTGTTTCATTATGTTGTACTGAAAAACTATTTTGTAAATGTTTAGATAGAGATCTTCTCGTGTACACTGTGATTTGAGTTAATCCACCGCACAACTGCAACAAGTTTTCACTCAAGGGATCATCTTCACCGACCATGGAGCAAGGAAGAAACTCCAAAAGCTCACCACAAGAAAGATCAAAGCAACCAAATGGGCTTGTCCGAATACTCTCTCCAAGCTAGGTATCACTTATGATTTTAATTTGCTTTGCCATAATGTCGACTTGCACCATTTTGTTTATCAAGGATGTGAGACTTATGAACGATTAACGCTTGACTTTCTTAGTACTCTCCCGCACAATGTTGGGTTAGTACCAATGCATATTAGGACGAGAGGATCACCTTCTGTCTCCTTGACCAACACCTTAACATCACTTTTGTTGAGTGGTGTAACTACTTTGGCTTCCCCAATAATGATGATGATATTATGTTTATGATTTCACTGACCTGCACCCTAGGCAATCCTTTTGTCATATGAGACACATTGGCTCCAAGCAAAGAGCCAGTTGCATTCAAAGTCCTACTATATGTTATTTCTACTATGTTATCACTAACTCGTTTCAAGCAAGAGAAGTTTTTAAGGTGAATGATGAGAACATGCTAGTTCTCGGGAAAGCAGCAAAGCTGGACGTCAGTTATTCGCCAGACCTAGGGGCAATACTTTTGCCACACCTTGCGCATCAAGCAAATCATGCACAAGGAGATAACGTGTGTGGAGGAGTGATCACCATGTTGGCCAAATCCCTTGGCCTTAACTACAATCATCTCCACCCCATTATCGGTTACACCCTTGTTAACATTCATGTTCTTACTAGTGATGGTATGGTAGTAGTTCGTAATGGCCATCATTGTATCAAAATTCCTAGAGTGGCATACTTGTTACCCACACATATGCCTAACCATTTCTCCATCGAGAATGGACAATTGCATTATGTTGCACAGGAAGGAAATGCAGCTTTTGACCAGGAAGGGCCAGAACCTAAACAAGTAGATGAAGAAGAACTCACCACTAACGAAGAGGAGGAGGAGCCCCAACAACACTACACCACCTATGCGGACCTCAGCAGCCTCCGGGGCTCTATTGATGATATGAGCAACCTCACCGCGCCCCTTCGAGGCATGTCCGCCTCCATGAGCATGAACTTCTCCAACTGGACCCAAGAGTGGGCTCCTGATTAACCACCACAATGATCTCGCCGGTTCGGGCTTGCAAGAACCTAAGCTTGGGCGAACACAATAAACCCTAGAAGTTCAAATTTCAAATAACAGAGTGGTTCAATGTTTATTAAAAACCTACGATTCTCCCTCATTACAAAAGAATAAACCAAGAAGTTCAAATTTGAAAAATGGAGCAGTTCAAAATTTATAGAGAACATGGATTTTCACCATATCTAGAAATACCTATAGGTTCAAATTTAAATAACAGAAAAAATTAAATGTTTATTACAAAACCAGGAAGCTCAAATTAAGAAAATAGTGTAGTTCAACAAGTTTATCAAAAATGGACTCCCCCCTTTGAAAAAAGCTATATGTTTAAAATTAAATAACGAAGTGGTTCAATGTTTATTACAACACTAGGACTTTTCTCGTTACTAATGAACAACACTAAGAAGTCCAGATTAAAGAAATAGAGCACTTTAAATTTTATAAAAAGATATTTTCCTTGATACTTAAGAATAAAACCAAGAAGTTCAAACTATATAAAAAACTCATATTTTCCTCGTTAATAAAGAATAAAGCCAAGAATTTAAATTTTAAAAAGTGCAGCAATTTCAAATCTATTACAAAACTTAGATTTTTAAAGAATAAAGCGAAGACGTGTAATAAAGAAAAAGACAAACAACAGTCCAAAGTGAAAACAACCAGAAGTTCACCTACTGCATGGAGAGTGTTTCATATTAGAAAAAATAATGCAAAGACAAAGTCTACAAATTTTGTTGCTAGAAGTTCAAGTGCTCAGCCCGAGAAAGTTCAAACATTCTTGTGAGAGAGGTTTCCTGTGTATTTACATGTTCAAAACACTAAAGGTGATGTTGAATTTCATATTTCCAAATAATTATCTCAAACCATATCAAAATACAAAATGCTTAACAATAAAAGAAGAGAAATAACATTCAAAAAAGTTAAAAACTTCAATGAGATAAAAAAAAGCAGATCTCATTCGGTCTCTCACTTCAAAACACACGGGAAAAAACTATGTAAAATTCACGTGAGAAGTTCATCATTAAAAAGATATGATGTTCAAACGAGAACAAAAGGAAGAAAGTATCACGTCACAAAAAATCAAAAAGTAAGTTCATCATTAAAAAAGGATGAAGTTCAAACAAGAACAAAAGGAAAAAAATATCATGTCACAAAAAAGCAAAAAGGAAGTTCATCATTAAAATAATATGAAGTCCAAATGCGAACAAAAGGAAGAAAAGTATCATGCCAGAAAAAATCAAAAAGTATCACCGCATGAAACATAGTAAGTTTGGAGAATAAAAGAAACTATATTGTTTTATTAAGTTAACCGGTGAACCCAAAAAAGTTAGATGAGAATAAAAGTTTATAAAAAATGCATTTTCACCATTTCTAAATTAAAAAAAATTATAAGTTCAAATTTAATTAATTGAGTTGTTCGATATTTATTACATAATGAGGACTTTTCCCGTTACTAATGAATAACACCAAGAAGTCCTAATGAAAAAATGAAACTATTTGGTATTTATAAAAAACTCAGATTTCCCCAATACTAAAGATTAAAACCAAGAAGTTCAATTTTAATAAATGGAGCAGTTCAATGTATATAAAAAACTCAGGTTTTCTCATTGCTAATGAATAAAATTGAGAAGTTCAATTGGAAAAAGTGCAGCAATTTGATATTTATTTGAAAAAAAATCATATTTTTCAGTTACTAAAGAATAAAACCAATAAGTTCAATTCAAAATAACGAAGAAGTTCGATGTTTCTAAAAAGACTCCACTTTTCGTGTTTCTAAGAATACACAATCAAGTTCAAATAAAAAAGGTAGGGCGGTTCAATGTCTATAAAAAACTTAGATATTTTCACGTAAGAGAGAGAAGTTCAAATTGTTAACTGCCAGAAGTTCACGTAATGCATGGTGTGCATTTTGTATGAAAAAAAGACAAAGGCCGAAAGTTTTGTTGCTAGAAGTTCAAGTGCTCGGCCCAAGAAAGTTCAAAAATTCTTGTGAGAGAGGTTAAACAAAAATACGTGACAAAAGTTCAATGTGAAAACAGCGCGAAGTTCACCTACTATACGGAATGCATTTCCGATAAGAATATAAGAATAGAAAACAAAAAAGATAAAAGGTTTGTTGCAAGAAGTTCACGTGCTCCTCTTAGCATAGTTCAAAATTCATGTGTGAGACGTCTGTCGTTCATTTACATGTTAAAAAAGACAAAACCAACGTTGTTTTGCCATTTTAAAAACTGCTCTCAAATGGCAACGAATTTGTAACACCTGTCTACATGAAAAACTTGCTGCTATTCATAAGCTTTCCAATGGTATATTATGTGTTACATTTTGATGAAGAGTTTACAATTTTCATGTATACCATTTAAAACATGTTTTTATGTATTCAAAAAATTCTTGTGATCCATCGCGAGTATGAAAAACTGATCAAAACGGGAAAGTTGTGTGTTTTCAACAGCTTTCCATCGGTATATCATTTGCTCCCTTCCGGTAAGTGGTTTGGGAGTTATGGGCAAAAAACAACACGTCAGAAATAGAGTGAAGTTCAAACAGACATGCCCCGGAAGTTCAACTACTTCATTCAGTGCATTTCCTTTCGCGATGAAGGCAGAAATCACGATCTCACCATTTTCTAAATTACATGAAAAATGCAGGGAATTAGAGAAAACTTTACATACCAAAAAGTTTCGCATTTTCGATAGCTATCCAACGGTATATTATTTGCCTCGTTCCGACAAAGTATGCAAAAAAAATTAAAACCAAAAAGCGTTTTTAACTTATGCAAAATTGACTTAAAACCGTAAGGAGTTGGGAGAAACATTGTATACCAATTTTTTTGCATTTCTTCATGCTTTCCAACTCCATATCATTTGCTGCATTCCGATAGGGAGTTAAAAAATTAACACAAAAATATGAACTCGGTGGAACTTGGACCATTTTCTAAATTACTCTTAACCCGTTCAAAATTAGAAAAAAACTTTGTACATGAAAAAGAAGCACATTTTCATAAGCTTTCGAATGCCATATCATGTGGCTCAATTGGATTAGCCGTTTAGAAATGGCATCAAAAATATGAACTTGACTGTTTGGTTTGCGAAATTTTATGATTTTCCAACTTACTCTTTAACCATATGGAATTAGAGAAAACTTTGCACATGTGGAAGGAGCGGATTTGCAGCATCTTTCCAAGGCCATATTATTTGCCTCATTCCGATAAATGGTTAAGAAATGGGATCGAAAATACGATTCACATTTTTTGTATGAAGAAAAAATGGTTTTCAAAACTGCTCTTAAACCACTTAGATTTTAACAAAAATTTAAATTGGGTCATGATACTCGTGTACATAGCTTTCCAACGATATATTGCAAGCCCCATTTGGTCAATGTTTGAGGAAGTTCAACCATGCACTGTCGGAAGTTCAACTACTGCTGCTAGGAAAGGTCAGGTAGTTATCAATATATATATATAGGGTGGGTCTATTCTAACAACACCCCTTAAGAACTTATTCTAACAATACCGGCCTTATTCTGCTAACACCTTCTTCTCTCCGCCGGACACCTCCCCCGCCCCAAGGAACCAGGTGCCTCCCCCGCCACCCATCCCCCAAAACCACCTTCTTCCTCTGCCCCTCCCCACCCTAGCACTGCCGCACCCCCGCCCCTAGTGCCACCGCGCCCAACCCGAGCCACTGCACCGCCGTACCTCACCCCAGCCACCTTCCTCCGCCACCCCGCCACCGCAACCCGCAAGCCTGACCACCCCGTCCTCCTTCCGCCAGCGCGCCCCACCTTGCCGAGTTGCTCCTCGCGGGCGCTGGATCCAGCAAGATCCGAGGCATGCCCAGCTAGCTAAACTCCC
Source organism: Triticum urartu (assembly GCF_056163025.1). Lineage (NCBI taxonomy): Eukaryota > Viridiplantae > Streptophyta > Magnoliopsida > Poales > Poaceae > Triticum > Triticum urartu. The sequence continues at coordinate 334,939,109 of NC_141876.1, forward strand.
GGTGACAGGTCCGGTCTGGCTACCACCTCCAGCGCGCCTCCCGGCAATGGATCCAGGCCGGTAACCGCCCCCTGCACAGCCACGACCAACCCCTGCCGCAGGATCCATCCGTCAGTTGGCCCCCTGCATGACCACAACGCGAGCCACTCCCCCGCCAGCCACCGGATCCGCGTCTCCGTCCTCCCTTCCTCCTGCGCCTCTGTGTCGCCATCCTCGTCGGCTATCGGGCCACGCGAGGATGCAGCTTGGCCCGGCCACATCATCGCCGTCCTCGTCTCAGGCCATCACCGACTGGATCCGCACCACCACCGGTGCCCGGTCGCGCACCTATCCGTCGGGGCTGAGGAGCAAACCAGGCAGCCTCCATCTCTCCTCTCCGGTGAGGCCTCCGATGAGCATCTCTGCCTCGGATCCAATTCCTACCCCGCGATCTCTTCTTTTGGACTCATTTGTTTCAACAATGTTGTCTCTCCCCTCTACAGTCCAGCGACCGTCGCCGTGCAGCTCGGCGGCATGCGTGATGTGGTTCAGTGCTGGTGCTGGTGCACGGGACTCCCCTACTTCTTCTCTCCACCAACGAACAACCAACCATGCCAGTGTTTGAGGTTGTTGCAGTTCACTTTTTTGATTTTCGGAGGAAAATCACTGCACTGCAGTTTGCTATTCCGTCGATGAGATTTTCTTTTTTTGTGTTCTACTGAAGATAAATAAAAGTGCAAATATGGTCCACTGTACTTTTGCTATTGAGGTTCATTTTACTCTTTTTTTGCAGAAAAGACAGGTGATGCAGTCCGCCGGCCTCATCCCATGAAAAATTTGTTTGCAGCTCGCTTGCGTGTGTCGCGACGCTTAGGTATGGGAGCAAAGCAGCTGATGGCGGTGCGGCAAGGAGGGTTATTTACGCCGTCGCGGGTGGCCTCCATTGGCTCTGTATCATTGATGCTTCCCCTGACCACAGGTTGCCTCCGTCCCATGACCAAGTGATGTTTTCCCCCGGTAGTTTTGTTTTTTCTTTTGAAGAGTATCCTTGCAGTTAAATTTGTGCTCGATGTAATTCGCGTGCGAGTCCGTGGGCTATAGATCCTTTCTTTTTTACTATTGTTTGCAATTCTCTAGATGTGTGTTGCAGTGCATTGTATAAATGTTTGGTATAAACATCTTTGAAGTTCACTAAGCTTTGTCACTCCGGCAGTGAGCGCATGTGCAGTACGCTCTGGCGATGTTGGGATTGCATCCTGGGTTTGAAAAAAAAATGTGGTTTGCCACTGGACATGGTCTGGTCCAGTTCAGCTAGGTGCCCCGCGCGGCTCACACACTGTTTTTTCATAGGATGGAGTTCATTGTGTATAGCTTTGTTGGTCACTATGTGTGAAAAAAAGGATTAAGGATGTGAGTGTGGCTGTAGCAAAATAATGAATGGATATGTATGTTCTGAAGCTCACTTTGTTCTCTCATGAATTTCGCCATAAAACTCCTTCGTGGTTCATGTGGTGATCCGAAACAAAAACACCTCGGAAGAAGCTCACTTCTCATTACATGTACTTGACTCTATTAGTCATTGCGGTCCATTCGTCAGGACTACACACATAAAAATATTAAATTTTGAAAAAAACTCACGTGGTTCACTTTGGGTAGTGTCGCGGTCCGTTTACGGTAGTCACGAGGTTCACTTTTCATAGTATTGCAGTTTACCAACGCCCGACGTGAAGTGCACTCCACCTCGTTTGGGAAAATTTGGTAGTTTTGAGATTCACTTTTCGTAGTATTGCGGTTCATCAACACTCGACGTGAAGTGCACCGCACCTCGTTTGAGAAAATTTACGTTCAACAAAAAAACATGCAGTGCACTTGTCTGTCCAATGAAGTGTGGTATTTCGCCTGAAGCAGTGCGTTCTTCTTTCCCCGTCCAAGAAAAAATGCGTCTAAACAAAAAGAAACCATGCAATGCACTTGCCCATCTAATGAAGTGCGGTATTTCGTCTGAAGCAGTGCGTTCTTCTTTCCTCGTCCGAGAAAAAATACGTCTAAACAAAAAGAAACCATGCAGTGCACTTGCCCATCTGATGCAGTGTGGTATTTTATCTGAAGCAGTGCGTTCTTCTGTCCGATGCAGTACATACGATGATTTTGGTCTTGCGAAAAACAAAGTGTCTATTTTTCGGTAAAATCAAAACTGCTCTTAAACCGTAAGGAATTAGAGAGAGTGTTCTACATGAAAAACTTGTGTCTCGTCGATATCTTTCCAACGGCGTATGATTTGAATTATTCTGACCAGCGGTTCGTAAAAATTTCGCGAAAAAACAGCCGCTGCCTCTCGACGTCAGCCGCACGATTTTCAAAATTAACTAAAAACCGTAAGGAATCTCAAAAACATTTCAACACATGAAAGTTGCGCCTTGTCCGTAGCTTTCCAACGGCTTATCATACGTCTTGTTTCGACAAACGATTAGAAAACTGGAGCAAAAACAGTACCGAAAATTTAAAAAAAAATTGAAAAACAGAATTCCGTGATTTAGTAAATTTAAAACTGCTCTTAAACCGTAACGAATTAGAGAAAATAATAGATATGAAAAAGATGCGCCTCGATGATATATTTCTAACGGTGTATCATTTGCTTCATTCCGACGAGCAGTTTAGAAGAAATCGCGAAAAAACGCTCGCTACCACTCGTCGTGGGACACAACATTTTCAAAACTGCTCTTAAACCGTGTGGAATCTCGAAAAGTGTTCAACATGGCGAAGTTGCGCCTAATCCATAGATTTCCAACGGTATATTATACGCCTTGTTCCGATAAACGGTTAAAAAACTAGAGCAAAAACAGTATCGGAAAAACACGACGTGCTGTTTTTTTTGCGACGGGAAGTTCACTCGCGTGAGTACTGCAGCACACTTGGTTCAAACAATGAAGTGCACTTGCGTTGAGCCTGCAGTGCGAAAGAGTTATCAGAATAGTTATTCTGGTAATATTGTTAGAATAGACCAGCTGTATATATATAGTGTTACTATTCATCACCTAGGGTGCAGAATAAGTTATTCTTCACCCGAGGTAATCTTACAATCGCTTCCTAAATAAATTACGTTTAGAATATAAATAGTTACATCCATATTGATTCGGCATGTCAAATTTGGTATAAAAAACAAAAATACAGGTAATAACACCAGAAAAATCACATTTTATGTATGTTTTACACTTTGTTTTTACATTCGTAATTTTACGTAACATAAAATATTTTTTACGGTGAGTACATATTTTCTTACGTTCTCTTTTTATGTATGAAGTAAGACAAAATTTATGAAACATAAACATACGGTGCATTTGATGTCAAAATAGAGAGAGGGTGAAGAATAACTATTCCTCACCCAGGGTGACGAATAACGCAACCCTATATATAGGATAAATATTTCCTATATATAGGATAAATGTTTCTTACAAGCAGTGGTAGTTACCACCACTTACGTTTTGTATGTTGTATGTAGTATCTGTCGAAAACGAGAGTATGTACGTGTAGTATGTAGTATATAACATTGTTTAGGTAGTGTATATACTACTTTTTTTGCTAGTATGTGCCATATTTTGAGTATACTCTTTTTTACGTACAAATATGTATGTATTTTGCAAATATAACAAAAACTATGGGCTTATATGTAATTTTTTCATGTAACTTGCTTTGAAATATCTTAGATATATAATATGAACATATTTAGAATGATAAACTAGTATATATACTACTTCATGATAGTATATGAGACATGTGGGGTAACTACCACCGGGTGGTAGGATGTATTTCTCTCTCTCTCTCTCTCTCTCTCTCTCTCTCTATATATATATATATAGTAGCACTATTCTGATCATGGGATCAGAATATTTATTTGGATCATGGCGCCCCTATATAGAGGCGATTGACATGTTCCTGAAATCTCGAACCGGTTGACCCAAGAAAAAAATTAGCTAGATCCTCTCCCTAACCTCCCGTACCCCCGGCCTTCTCAACATCCTCTCCCAAATCGCCGCCACACATCCCACGCCGCCGTTGCCCCTCCTCCATGGCCGGAGTGCATCCTCCCGCGCGGACGGTGCCCCTCCTTCCCTGCTGCCGGCGTGCCACCTCTCCTTCTCCCCAACGGCCGGTGCGCCTTCTTCCGCGCGATAGGGGCACCTCCTCCGCCATGGCCGGCGAGCCTCCTCCTGCCGCCACCCTAGGATCCAGCCACCGCAGGGCCCTGGAACCCCGTGTATTGTTCGCTGGGCCCTGGATCCCCGTGCGCTGCTGCCGGGCCCTAGATCCCGAGCACCACCGCCGTCGGGGTCCTGGCTCGCCTGCTCCATCACCGCTGGGACCTCGGCCCCCTCATGCGCCGTTGGGACTCCCACATGTTGTAGCAGACCACGCCACCCCATCGCCCACGCTTCACCTCTTCCCCGAGCAGCCCTGCCCCTGAGCCACACCTCGCGACTGCGGGGCTCATGCCACATCACCTCCCCTCCCCCAAGTTCGTGTGCCACTAGCGAGTTCCTTCCCAAGCCAACTGCCATTGTGTACCTGGTCGAGCAAATTCCCCTACTAATGGCAGAATCAGCAGTTCCAGTTGTTGGCCAACTGACGGTCACTTAATCTAGTGCAAGCAGCAGCAGTTAAAAAAGAGCGCTTCAAAATTTCATAAAAAAGAGTAAGAAAATAAAACGAGGAAGTCCATATTAAATAGATGGAGAGGTTCGATGGTTTTCCTCGTTATTAAAGAATGAAAACAAGAAGTTCAAAAATAAAATAACAAGAAGTTCAAATTTTAAAAATGGAGCACTTCAAAATTTCATAAAAAGATTAAAAATAAACCAGGAAGTACATATTAAATAGATTGAGAAGTTCAATGGTTTTCCTCGTTATTAAAGAATGGAAATAAGAAGTTCAAAAATAAAATAACAAGAAGTTCAAAATATTAAAATAGAGCGATTCAAAATTTCATAAAAAAGATTAAGAAATAAAACAAGGAAGTCCATATTAAAAAGATGGAGAAGTTCGATGATTATAGAAAACTCAGATTTTCCTCGTTGTTAAAGTATGGAAATAAGAAGTTCCAACATTAAATAACAAGAAGTTCAACTTTTAAATAAATAGAGCGCTTCAACATTTCATAAAAAAGGATTAAGAAAATCAGATTAAAATTTCATAAAAAAACTCAGATATTTTCACGTAACCGAGAGAAGTTCAGATTGATAACTGCCAGAAGTTCACGTACTACACGGTGTGCATTTGTATTAAAAATAAAAAAAGCAAAGACTAAAAGTTTGTTGATATAAGTTCAAGTCCTCCGTCGGAGAAAGTTAAAAAAATATTGTGAGAGAGGTTTATACAAAACAAATACCATTTGTGTAACACTTGACGAATGGATGACAAATTTACAAGTGAAAAATACGTCACAGAAGTTCAACGTGAAAACAGCAGGAAGTTCACGTACTACACTGAATGAATATGAGATGAAATTTTTTAAAATTGTCGCGAGTATGAAAAAATGATCAACACGGAAAAGTTGCGTGTTTACAACAGCTTTCCATCGGTATATCACTTGCTCAATTTCGGTGAGTGGATGGAGAGCTACGAGCACTGGATGAAGATCTACGAGAAAAAAAACACGTGAAAAACAGAGTGAAGTTCAAACACACGCGCTGAGAAGTTCAAGTTCTTCACGTGGTGCATATTTGAAGAATCCATTTCACGATAAAGGCACACACACACACATAATGTTTATGTATATATATAGACACACACACACACATAAAACTCTTATCCCGTGGTACAAATCTCTCTCACAATAATTTGTTTAACTTTCTCCGACGAAGGACTTGAACTTATAACAAAAAAACTTTTAGCCTTTGCTTTTTTATTCCTTTTTAATACAAAATGCACACCGTCCAGTACATTAACTTCTGGCAGTTATCAACCTGAACTTCTCTCGGTTACGTGAATTTTTTTGAGTTTCTTAATGAATTTTTAAACTGATTTTCTAAATCCTTTTTTACGAATTTTGAAGCGCTATATTTTTAATAGTTGAACTTCTTGTTATTTAATTTTTGAACTTCTTATTTCCATTCTTTTAATAATGAGGAAAATCTAAGTTTTCTATAATCATCGAACTTCTCCATATTTTTAATATGGACTTCCTAGTTTTATTTCTTAATCCTTTTTAAGAAATTTTGAAGCGCTCTATTATTAAAAGTTGAACTTCTTGTTATTTGATTTTTGAACTTCTTATTTCCATTCTTTAATAACGAGGAAAATTTGAGTTTTCTATAATCATCGAACTTCTCCATCTTTTATAATTGGACTTCCTGGTTTTATTTCTTTTAGTAACGAAAAAATCTTATATTTTGATAGACATCGAGCCACTCCTTTTTTAATTTTAACTTCTAGGTTTATTTTAAGAGAGAAAATCGTTGTTATAAAATTGTTTGACATGCTTTTTAATGACCTTCTTTGGGTTTGTAACAAGCATTGAGCCAGTTGTGTCGCACCAATGAAATTAAAACTCAAATTGTATTGACGATTTTAAAACTTTTTCATCTGAAATTCATTCAGTGTAGTAGTTGAACTTCTGATTGTTTTCACGTTGAACTTCTGTGACGTATTGTCGTTTGCAATTTTCTCATCCATTCGTCAGTGTTACACAAATAATATTCTTTTTGTACAAATCTCTCTCACAATAATTTTTTAACTCTCTCTGACCGAGGACTCGAACTTACACAAATGATATTCATGTCATTTTAAAGTAAATTAGAAAATGACGAGATCATGATTTCTGCCTTCATCGCGAATGGAAATGCACTGCTCGAAGTAGTTGAACTTCTCGGGCATGTCTGTTTGAACTTCACTCTGTTTTTAACGTGTTGTTTTTTGCCCATAACTTCCCAACTACTTACCGGAATTGAGCAAATGATATATTGATGGAAAGCTGTTGAAAACACACAACTTTTTTGTGTTGATCATTTTTTCATACTTGCGACGGTTCAAAATATTTTTTTGAATGCGTAAAAATGTGTTTTTAATGGTATACATAAAACTTTTAAACCATTTATCAGAATGTAGCATATAATATACCATTGGAAAGCTTATGAATAGAAGCGACTTTGTCATCTACACATTTGTTAGAAATTCGTTGCCTTTTGAGAAGTATTAAAAATGGCAAAAACAACATCAATTTTTGCTTTGTTTTTAACATGTAATTGAAGGTCGGATGTCTCGCACTAGAGATCTCGAACTGCACCGCGAGGAGCACGTAAACTTCTTGCAACAAACCTTTTAGGCTTTTAGTTTTTTTTCGTTTTATGTAGTAGTTGAACCTCCCGCTGTTTTCACTTTGAACTTCTACCACGTATTTTTGTTCGTAATTTCTCACCCGTTCATCGGAGTTGCACAAATGATATACCGTGTCGATTACCTCTCTCACAAGAAGTTCTGAAACTTTCCTGTGCCGAGCACCTGAACTTCTTGCAACAAATTTTTTATACTTTAACTTTTTAATTCTTTGTTCTCATATGAAAACACACACCATGAAGTACGTGAACTTCTATCTGTTATCACTTTGAACTTCTCTCTGTTTCTCTATAGTAACGGAAAAAATATAAGTTTTTTATAGACATCGAACCGCTCTAACTTTTTTATTTGAACTTCTTTGTGTATTTTTTTCGAAATGTGAAAATTGGAGTTTTGGTAGAAACATCGAACTTCTTCGTTATTTTGAATTGAACTTATTGGTTTATTCTTTAGTAACCGGAAAAATCCAAGTTTTTAAATAAATATTAAACTTATCTACTTTTTCCAATTAAACTTCTTCGTTATTTTGAATTAAACTTATTGGGTTTATTCTTTAGTAACCGAAAAATATGAGTCTTCAAATATAATATCAAACAACTCCATTTTTAAAATTTAAACTTCTTGGTTTTATTTATTTTATTAACGGAAAAATTTAGGTTTGTAATAAACAACAAACCACTCATCTATTTTAATTTGAACTTCTTGGGGTTTAGTGAGAAGTTTATTTTTCATGCATTGTGAAAAGTTGCACTTTTTAGGGAACTTTACTTTTGTTTTATTTTCTATCTTTTTAGTGCAAATTGAACTGCGCAAGTTTCGCATGGTGAACTTCTGTCTTTTTAATAAACAGAACGAATTGCTACACACAATGTTTGTATAATACCCAACAGTTGCCCAAAGTCAGTTTTTTATTGCTCAAATAGCAACTCACGCACACACTCTTTTTTTGGACTCCTGTTATCAATAGAAAAAATAGCATGGCACTGTAAATAACGCCTCCACTATCCTCCCCGCAACATCATCCACCAGTAGGAACTGAGGATGTTGCTGCCACTGTGTCAAGTGGAGTGGTTACAACAAACCATAATAATTTAGAAAAATATTTCATGGGGCATCAACAAAAAAGGAATCTGAAAATGGTGCTTTTCCATCTTCACATATAATTACCAACGATGAATTCCATAGCTTCTCCTTCCTGGACATTTACACGAGCACCTAGTTGGCAATGAATACAAAAACACACAAAAGTAGCCATGGCAAACGCCTCAATAGAGCAGCGGATGCACTTGGTGCTATGCGGGGAGGAGAGAGGCGTGCATGAACTTTTTGTTGCATCTGACCTTTTGAATATTGCATATATGAACTTCTCTGGCGAGACAAGATTGTTTCTTTTAACAACATGTCATGAATATGTCTCTATGCCTAAAGCACTCAGAGCTTTGGTTCAGAAAAAATGATGGATAATTAACAGCAAACAGCAGTTTAGCAATTGAAAGCAGAACATAGCTTCTCTGCCGCACCTGCTGCTGCACTTCCCTTTCCTCCTCGGTTGCATCTAAGTGGCTCGATTTCATCGCAGGTGTTTGTGATGGTCGAGCGGATTGAATGCGAGGCACACGATCAGCAAGGGAACTGAGCGAGCCCATCCATGCGGTTTTCACCCTGGCGGGGTGGGAGAACGACGACAGTGGGTAGGAAGGAGGAGTCCGGGGAAGGCACGCGGACAGCTACAGGTCATGGCCTCCTGCAGCTGAAGGTCGATGCCTCCACCAGCTGTAGGACAGCACCCAACCCGAACGTGGGCTAGTGGTCGCCGGCGAGTGGAGGGCAGTGAAGAATCCTCACCGGATCTGGCGCTCCGAGGTGCTCCGGGGAGAGGAAGGGCATCCCCGCGATGGAAGAAGGCTGCGGCGCACGGAGGTGAAGTAGTGGCGCGTCGGAAGGCCAGATGGGGGACGGCGGTGCGCGGAGGCAGGTTGCGGTGCGCGGGAGGTAGGGTGACGGTGCGCAGAGGCAGGAGGTGAGCGCGTGGGAGGCTGGGCACGGCGGCGGGGGAAGCGGGGGACCACACCGCCGATGATGAGCACAGGTGGCGGAGGCGATGGGATCTTGGGGGGATGGTGTCTTCTGTTGGGGCATGGTGGGGTAGCGACGGCGCCGCCGGTTGGGGATAGGGTGGCGGGCGCATCCCCCGTTGGGGGCGGGAGGTGGGGGATCGGTGGTGGATCGGGGAGGGAAGCGGGGGGTGGGGTGGCCTTTTTATTTTTTGCTGTCACCGCCCGGGTTCGGAAGTTCGGGAGGGCCCTGTCGGGCCTATATAGCGCGCCGCGTGATCCAAATAGCTATTCCGATCCTAGGATTAGAATAGTGTTGTCGGGCCTATATATATAACAGAATATTATTCTGTTACCCTATTCGAACTGATGAATTCAAGCGGTTGAACTGATGAAATTCGAGCGTTGAACTCATGATTTCTATTGCTGTTAAAAATCGTCTTCTTTAGTTCAATTTCTTTTGCATTTTTTTGTCGAAACGGGGCGTGTATTATATCATTGGAAACCTCTTGACATCTACATTACAATCTTATAATTTGTTTCTGCAAAAAATTATGATTTAAGAGCAGTTTTTAAAAAATATTTTTTTTCAAAACCGAAAACGCGAATCGTATTTTGGACTTAATTTTCAAACAGTTTGTTGGAATTGAGCAAATGAGATGGCGTTGGAAAGCTTGTGAAAATCCGCATCTTCCATATATCTACTATTTTTTCAAATTCTATATGATTTAAAAGTAATTTGAAAAATGGTGAAATTCTGGGCGAAACGTTTTTTCACTGTTTTTTGCAAACGGTTTGTCGGATTGACGCAAATGACACGGAGTTGGAAAGCTATAGAAAATGCGCAACTTTTGCGTATAGAAAGTTTTTTCTAATTCCTTACGGTTTAAATACGAATTCAAATACAGTTAAAATTGGTTTTGAACGCGATTTTTTTAAAAGTTTGTCGAAATGGGGCAAATTATATACCGTCAGATAGCTATCGAAAATGCGAAACTTAGTCATGTTCGACGTTTTCTCTACTTCGCAACCGTTTAAGAGTAATCTTGAATACGGCATGACGGATCCTGCTGTTTTCTCGTCTGAAAAACAGAGTAGTCGTACTGATATATGTGTATGTTTGTACTGAGCTATTTTTTGTAGAGTAATTTTAAATGGTTTCGAAAAAGATACTTGTACTGATGCTTGCATGGGTTTGTACTAAGCGTGTTTTCACTAACTAGACTTTCCTCTGTTTTTTGGGTAATATTTTTGTTGTAAATTTTCAACGGTTTATTGTATCCCAGCCCTGAACTTGCATGGTTTAAATTGTTGAACTGAATGTCATTGTATCGTCGGCCCTGTACTTGCATGGTTTATATCATCGAACCGAATGATATTTTTCTCAAAAAGAAAATGTTTTTTATTCTTTTTTTGAACTAAACATTTTTTGACAACCATGTTCTGGACTTTTCTTATTTTATGACTTGTACTTTTACCATTTGAATTGCATGGGGTTTCCTTTTGCTTGAACTTTTACAATTTGAATTTTTGTCATTTCTTTTATTCCGAACGGACCACCGTTTTTAACTTGTACTGATCAATATTTTTAATTAAACCAATCTTCCTTTGTAGAACGGACCATCGTTTTTGTTTGTACGGATCAGTTGTAGAACTTGGACGTCAATGTCACAGAATTAATTTGTGAGCTTCTCATGTTTCCTTCTGAAGTTGTTTTTTCCCTCGAACTTTATTGGCACCAAATTTTCTTTTTCGTGCCTCTCGAACTGATGCGAACTTTATTGGCACCAAATTTGTATACTTGAATTTATATGTGTGTTTCCTTTTTAATTCAAACTGACCATTTCTTTTTATTCCGAACTGATCGTCGTTTTTAACTCGTACTGATCAATATTTTTAATTCAAACCTTTTTGTACTTTCATATGACAGAAATTATTCATCTCCCCTGACCTCTTAAAGTTCAAGACTCAGGCACAAACATCCTCATCTTAGCAATTTATTTTTATTCCGAACTGATCGTGGTTTTTAACTTGTACTGATCAATATTTTAATTCAAACCTTTTGTGCTTTCATATGACAGAAATTATTCATCTCCCCTAACCTCTTAAAGTTCAAGACTCAGGCACAAACATCCTCATCTTAGCAATTTCTTTTTATTCCGAACTGATCGGCGTTTTTAACTCGTACTAATCAATATTTTTAATTCAAACCTTTTTGTACTTTCATATGAAAGAAATTATTCATCTCCCCTGACCTCTTAAAGTTCAAGACTCAGGCACAAACATCCCCATCTTAGCAATTTCTATTCTGAACTGATCGGTGTTTTTAACTCGTACTGATCAATATTTTTAATTCAAACCTTTTTGTACTTTCATATGACAGAAATTATTCATCTCCCCTGACCTCTTAAAGTTCAAGACTCAGGCACAAACATCCTCATCTTAGCAGGACAAGCTAATTCATTTGCATGCAGAGCAACAATAACAATACTCCTAATATACAAAGGGACGTCACACTGGAAAAACAATGCAACCAACGTGTTCTCTCTAGTGGCAAAATCGACAATTTTTGAACTAGCACGACATATAAACAAGAACTACATGATACACAATTTTCCATCATGCACCTGCTATCCTGAACATAAATGAAATGAGAGAAGGGTATGCTGAACATCCAAACAAGAACTTGCAATTTTTTCCATCATGCACCAAGAGGTTCTGCCTTCTCCCCCAGCCCTGAAAAAGAGCACCATCAATTTAGTTTTAAACAAATTGAAAGTTCGAACATGAGGCATGTAGATATTCAAATGATGAAAGTCACAAAAGTGAGCTATTTTTGTTTTACTTAAAATAATTCAACATGAAGAAGACAAATACAGATAAATATTTTTTGTGCGACATTCCGAAGCAGATGTGAGTTCGACCTTTTAAACTACCTTTTTGCACAAGGAGATGATGTTATTGAACTAGCTAGGTACATTCAGTTTTACCTAGTATGGTTGGACTAGTAATGCAAGCACTGCTCCCAAGGTTTTAGAGAGATCAGTAGCCATCCAACTATGAAATGCATCCAACTATGACGTTGCGGCGGGCCGTCTGCACACACACGGTCACACTCCACCGTGCCCCAATCTCCACCTCGCTGAACTGAATGAAATTTATAAATTGAACCGAATTGAAAGAAGAATTTGGACATCATGTGTACATCAAGAAATAAACTTGAGCAGTACCAACTACTAAACAAAAAGTTTTGGTATATTGATATTAGAGATTGTACATTGATGAACTTTTTCTCCCTACAGAATCGTTAATCAAATAGATGTACTGTTCGCGAGGTTTTATCAACATGATAAGTAGTAGAAGTACCACTCTAGGTGGCAAAATAGTAGCGGCACAAAAGAAGGCCACCATCAACAGTGTGTACTACCGCGACACCTAAACTATGTGTTGGACACGCTTGCTTTACATAGTACTACAAGATTTTTATGGAAAAAAGTACTACAAGATTCGTGAACACGAGGGCATACAGAAGTTGTACTGAAGGTGTGAATTAGAGCGGCTGGAAGAGGATGCAGCAGCACACACACACCACCAGATAAGTTCTCCTATCTCCAGAACACATGTATACATACACACATCTCCATCTACAACAAACAAAACAAATTGTTGACCTCCAGAGTTTTTGCAAAGTGAATTAATTTTTGCAACCAGAGAACTTGCTACACTTAGCAAAGGTGAACTACTAATTCCCAAAAATTGCAGGATGTCTACTTCCCTGAACCAGAACTTTTGAACTTCATGTATGCTCGTATATGTTATTTCTTTTGAGTTCCCTATCAAATGATCGGTTTCAGTAGCCGAGAAAATTGGCTCAACCTCATAGCTACGAAAATGAATTTGATTGAACCTTCACACATAGAAAGTTTAAACTTCGCTCAATAGCTAAATAGTTCAACCGCATACATACAAGCAGAAAACATGCAAAATTTGGTCCTATTTAGACATATACATGAGTACAATAGATCAAGTCCCAAAACTTTTGTGTATAAGATAATTGATAGCCATGTTTCTTAGTATTTTGAAATATACATGAGTACAATAGCTCAAGCAAATAGGAAACCACGTAAGTGATGGAGAAGGCAGAGAATTAGTTCAACATCCACTAAGCAATTTAAAGTAAATAAGTAACAAAATGTAGTTGAGCTATACTGCATCACACACAAAAAACTTGAACTTTACATAATCAAACCTGCTTAGCGACGAACTCCAGCTTAAGATGTATCCTGTACCAAGACCAAGCTTAAGATGTATCCTGTACCAAGACCAATCTAGAGAACCAGAACTGCAGAAATTAGCAAATTTGAACTTTTAGTAATTCATTCCATCGGCAAAATGAATTACAAAATATTCTCTTCACAAACTATGTACATCAACAGCAAAATCGAAGCAACAACTGTAACCATATTTGGAAATCGCAGAAGCAATACATAGGTGTACTAATGCGCGGGGAATTTTAGAACTGATGTTCTATTATTTTTGACTACTGATGTCAATCTTGCTCTTCTTTTTCCCTTGCTGCTTGTTGCCTGTGCACCAAAATTGTAATAGAAAAGCACCTTAAATTAATTGACAAAAGAGGTTCCTCTATGCACAAAAGAGGGAGTATGTCCAACCTGTTGACATTGTTTAACATGGCAGTCTGCAAACTCTGTTGTGCATCTACAAATCTTCTCATACTGTATGAAGAACATGGAAAAACATATGTAATTGGACTTACAATCGGCAAGTAGATGAACTGAACTAAATACAAATACCCATTGTACTATACAGGAATAACATGGAAACACAGATGAAATCAAACTTATGATCGACACGTAGATGAACTGAAACAGAATACAAAGATACATGTAAAGAGGAAGGGGGAAGGCTAGATCTCGTCGTTGCGCCGTTGAACGGCCTCGGTTGTCGGCAATGAACAGACTGTGGTGCCGGCGGTGAACGGCATGTCTGCTGCGGGAATCGGGGGATGGGGCACGGCCTACAGAAGCAGGAGGCGGTGACCTACAGAAGGAAGAGGTCGCGACCTGACGGCAGAAGAGAATTGAAGAAATAAATATTGGGGCCTGCTCATATATCCACAAATTCAGACACCAAAACTAAAATAAAATAATAGAACAGAAATAAGAGAATGTTAAATTTGACGTATCAGTTTTTACCATCACTTCCAAACCTTTAGTTTTTTCACTCCTATCTAATCTTGAGAAAATTCTCTAGCGGACTATTATTCTTGTCAAAAGTAATCAACATGAATGATCTCCACCAGTTACCAATTCTAGTGGAGCTCATTTGTACCTTCATCATAGAAAAAAAGTAGACTTAATATTTCTAAGTTCTGAAGATGAACAAATGAATCGTACAAAATACTATCCAAAAATAACACTTCTCACGATACCAAAATTCTGAGCTTGCCATACAATACTTTTTTATTTTGTCATGCGGCACTCTTTGAACTTGCATAATTCATTAGTGGCAGGAAGCAGCAACTAGAAGTATATAATTGTTTTACAGCATCCTAAACCCTGAACCATATCTGTAGGAAATCTAGTCAGGGTCTCAGGAATCAACTAAATTTTCCACTCAATTCTATATTTCATCAGTACTAGTAGGACTCAACCATAAATTCAGAATTGTAGCAATGTTAAGGAAATAGCTTCAGGAGCTGCTCACGCCGGATGTGGGGTGCTCGCGCTCGTGGATGCTATCGACGCCGCCGACAGGATCCAGCCATCCACGGGAGCCCCGCTCATGGACACCGACGATGTGCTTCGGGGGATGTTTAATCTCTACCTAATTTGCCACATTTTTATTTTTTACAGCTCACTTGCAGAACAAAGAGACATATTCGGTGCCTCATTTTTTCATGGAAAAATCAAATAACATTTTTGGACGCCAGAAGAAATCTAGAGGAAAGAATCTTACCTCCATAGTGCAGTAGGTGGGCCTCCCTGCAGCAGGAGAGAGACGAGGTGCTCCATCGAACGTCACCGTGGGAACGACATGGTGGTAGCCAGATCCTGGGTGTTGCTGCAATGAACGGACCGGGTTGGTGGCGTTGAATGGCCTGGGGTGGTCCGGTACTGTGGTTATGAAGCCCCACCAGGACGAGATGCGCGGTGTGGGAGCCGGGGGAGATGGGGCGCGGCGGTGGCCGGAGCTGGTGGAGATGTGGTCGGGGCGGCGGCAGGAGCCTGGGAGGAGAGTGCGGCAGGGAAGGTCAGGGCGGCGGCGCGCATGGCAGGAGGAGTAAGGAAGTGCGGCCGTGGCGCGCGTGCTAGGAGGAGGAAGGAGGTGCGGGGGCGGCGGCACGGGTGCTAGGAGGAGGAAGGAGGCATGGGTGCCAGGAGGAGGAAGGAGGCGCGGGGACGGTAGCGCACGTGCCAGGAGGAGGAAGGAGGTGCGGGGGTGGCGGCGCGCGTGCCAGGAGGAGGAAGAGGAGCGGGACCGGTGACACATTTGGTCTGGAGGAGGAAGAAGAGCAAGGTCGTCGGCGCTCTTGATCGGGAGAAAATGAGGAGAAGTACGGCGACGGGTGTGGGGAATCGGAGATTGGAAGGAGGTGGATCCGTCAGCGGCCAGTCACGGCGCCGCGGGCTCCCTCGCTCCGGCTACCGCCGTCGCTCGCTCGCCCGCGACGGCTGCCTCCGGCGGAAGGAGGTGGGTAGGTTGGGGTTGGTCGGGAAGTTTCTACTGTGGTATGCTCGACGGACCGATTACACGACCGCGAGGAAATAGAAAAAAACTCGTTCCCTTGGCCCACATCCCGGTCAACCCCCACCTCCCACCCCTGACCCCCAATCCCACAGCCGCCATGGCCCTCGCCGCCGGCCCGCGTCCCGCCACCAACACCTCCCAGAGCCGCAGCAGCCTCCACCGCCGGTGTGTGCCCTGCCACCACCACCTCCCACCTTTCAAAGCTGGCATGGCCCCCGCTGCAAGCGCGCACCCCGCCACCACTACCTTCCACAACCGCCATGGCCCCGGTCATCGGCGCGCGCCCCACCACCACCTCCCACTTCCCACGGACCTCGTGGTCCATGCCCCATCCTCTCCTGCCCCAAGGAGTCCCTCAGACATGGTGACCGTCCTACCCGCACCCCAGCAGCGCCGTCGGGCCGTTAAACGTGTTCCCTGAACTGCCACGCGCCGCCCGTGTTCCTGCTCCTTCCCCTAACCACCGTCGAGGTCCTTCCCGGGCAAACCCCTTCTCTTCCTCCCGCTGGCAGCGGCGACCCTGCTTCTCAGTCCAAATCGAGCGCTGCTTACCATACAAGTCAAATCTCGACCATAATATTCGGTAAAACAGCCATCCTCCCCGTTCTGAATTGCCACTAGCCCTCGCCATGTTTGCCTAGCTCCATGGCCATCTCGTGTTGCCGCGTGCATCAGTAAGTGTGTGATGTCGCATGACACTCTTTGTTTCTAAGACATGTGTGTGCTGCTGCATCAGTTTGTGCATCAGTACAGGTGCATCAGTACATGTGTGCTGCCACATCAGTACGGAAACCCATGCTCGGACGAGCCCATGCGGGAACTGTGTCCTCCACCATGTGTGGTCGTCTCCGTCATCATATCTTTTGTACAATGTTTTCTCGACCCCTTCGTTTCAAGCCCGTTTCTGGCTAACCACATACTTCTTGAACTGATGAGCTTGAACTATGTGAGCTGCTGGCCATTTTGTGTTACTTGAACGGCCACCCTTGCATCATCAATATCTTGATTTACTGGGAAAGGCATGTCATGTGGGGTAGTTGGAAGGGAGGGGAAGCTCGCTGCCTTGCCGTGGTTCTAGCGGGAGAGGGGCGGGATGGTGTACACAGACTATATAGGCCCTGGTCCCGTACGTCCAAGTTTGTATCGATACTAGCAAACTCCATTGATCTACTCAGTAAATCATCCACTGCTAACTCCATTTGAAGTTTTATCAAGTTTAATTGCGATGCTCTAGCCTTGCTACTCGTTTTTTGCAGTTCTACTCATGAAACGACAGACATGCACTTTGGATGTGTGTGTTTGGTGACTCCTCTCCCGTTCTCTTTTCACGTAATGCATTCAGGACATTAGAGATTCCACAAACAAAATCATGTCACAATGGGAGAAGGAGATCAGTCCAATCACCGGCACCGCATGTGATCTCCGCCTCCATCAGCTCCACTTCGCTGGAGCAATCAGTCCAGAGGAGGAGGTGTAGCCGGTCCACCCGATCTCTGACGTTTTATTCCACCTCCAAAACATTTCTTTTTGAGTTCTATTCTTTGTCACACGTTCACTGCCATTACCTCGGTGCAAAAAGTGCCAAAAAGTTCAGTTCGGACTATACTAAATGTCCGTATTGTAGATAATGTTTGCATCGTCTTAAATTTCTGGAAACAAGCATCAGTACAAAGAATGTTAAGTACAAGAAAAATGGGTCAGCCAGTTCATCCATATGCAAACCCTCGTAACAAAATGTACCTCTAATCCAATTATGTAAGGATGTGCAACATATGTTTAAGCAAGAATTTATAACATGTTACAAAAAAAACTCCCCTCTGTTCCATAGATGATTATGTGAATTTTTTAAATATATTTTAGAAAAGAAGTGTACACAGAGTAGCTTGGCATTTGATAATTGTTTGCAACTCAGTACATTAGTTTGATGACTATGTAATTGCATTAGGGTGTTACCATGGGTCTAATAGTCCAGTGTGTATTTGATAATCAGTTCAAAGAGTGTCGCATCGCAATTGTAGTGGTTTGGTTTTCTGGAGAAGAAGAAAATCATAATTGAACCAAACTACACCCTACTCCCTTACGTTCACATCTTTTAGTTTGAAAAGTAGATATCCCTCCACGAATACTACCCTGGTTTCCTAGCCTCTTCTTCCTCCCTGTGTGTTTTAAAAGGATTGCTATTTGCCAATCGCTTCATATTTACGTTAAAAACCTGAAAAGTTTGAACACCATTAGCAACATATTTTTGTGCAGTGTTTGTTAGTTTTTCTTTCATTTACGAACATCTTGGGCTTGCTGGGTGCAGAATCAAGAAGCCCAAACATTATCAGGGATAAAAAAGGTGAGAAAGCACAAGAAGAGGTACTAGTAAAAGAGGAAGAAGTAATGTGAAAAATGAGATAAATGTGAGTATAGCAAGTAGTAAAGCATGAGAGGGATTCAGATAATGTTTTTCTTGTTGTACACTGTAAAAGCGTGAGAGAAATCATTTTGTTTAATAATTGTTAATTGTTGAACATGGTCATGCAAATAAGTTCTATTTAACATAAAACAGTGGTTGAAACTACTTAAAAGATAGAAATTCAGTGTATTTTCTTGAGCATGTGTTTTAGCTTAACTCAGGTTATGTTGTTACTGAACAGTAGATAAACTTGTTTGGTTGTAGCCGTATAGATGTTGTAGCATTACTAAACCTGTGTTTTCGCTCATTTTGAACTCCTATATATGAAAAATATATGAACTATTTGTGTTCAAACAAGGTTGTAGAAAAAAGGGCAATGTTCGAACTAGTTAAAAAAAGCAATTAGAGCTCTCTGTATGCAGGTAGCTAGAGTAGTAGCTCTGCCAATGTTATATTTGGTACGGGTGAAGGAAATATGCCCTAGAGGCAATAATAGAGTTGTTATTTATATTTCCTTATATCATGATAAATGTTTATTATTCATGCTAGAATTGTATTAACCGAAAACTTAGTACATGTGTGAATAGATAGACAAACAGAGTATCACTAGTTTGCCTCTACTTGACTAGCTCGTTGAATCAATGATGGTTATGTTTCCTAACCATAGACATGAGTTGTCATTTGATTAAAGGGATCACATCATTGGAGAATGATGTGATTGACTTGACCCATTCGTTAGTTTAGCACGATGATCGTTTAGTTTGTTGCTATTGCTTTCTCCATAACTTATACATATCCCTATGACTATGAGATCATGCAACTACCGAATACCGGAGGAACACTTTGTGTGCTACCAAACATCACAACGTAACTGGGTGATTATAAAGGTGCTCTACAGGTGTCTCCAATAGTATTTGTTGAGTTGGCATAGATCGAGATTAGGATTTGTCACTCTGATTGTCGGAGAGGTATCTCTGGGCCCTCGGTAATGTACATCACTATAAGCCTTCTAAGAAATGTAGCTAATGAGTTAGTTACGGGATGTAGCTTTACGGAACGAGTAAAGAGACTTGCCGGTAATGAGATTGAACTAGGTATTGAGATACTGACGATCGAATCTCGGACAAGTAACATACCGATGACAAAGGAAACAACGTATATCATTATGCGGTTTGACCAATAAAGATCTCCGTAGAATATGTAGGAACCAATATGAGCATCCAGGTTCCGCTATTGGTTATTGACCGGAGACATGTCTCGGTCATGTCTACATAGTTCTCGAACCCGTAGGGTCCGCACGCTTAACGTTCGGTAACGATCGCATTATGAGTTTATGTGTTTTCATGTACCGAAGGTAGTTCAGAGTCCCGGATATGATCATGGACATGACAAGGGGTCTCGAAATGGTCGAGACATAAAGATCGATATATTGGACGACTATATTTCGAAATCGGAATGGTTCCGGGTGAGATCGGGCATTTACCGATGTACCGGGAGGTTACCGGAACCCCCCGGGAGGTATATGGACCTTATTGGGCCATAGTGGGAGAGAGGAGAAGGGAGCAAAGGAGGGGGCGCCCCCCCCCCCACAAGCCCAATCCAAATTGGGAGGGGGGCATGCCCCCCCTTTCCTTCCTCCTTCCTCCTTCCTCCTCCTTCCTTCTCTCCTAATCCAACCAGGGAAGGGGGGAATCCTACTCCCGGTAGTAGTAGGACTCCCCTTGGGGCGCGCCTAGGAGGCCGGACTCCTCCCCCTCCTCCACTCCTTTATATACGGGGGAGGGGGCACCCCATAGACACACAAGTTGATCATTCATCCCTTAGCCGTGTGTGGTGCCCCCCCTCCACCATAATCCATCTCGGTCATATCGTCGTAGTGCTTAAGCGAAGCCCTGCGCCGGTAGATACATCATCACCGTCATCACGGTGTCGTGTTGATGAAGCTCTCCCTCGACACTCAGCTGGATCGAGAGTTCGTGGGACGTCACCGAGCCGAACGTGTGCAAATCGTGGAGGTGTCGTACTTTGGTTACTAGGATTGGTCGGATCGTGAAGACGTACGACTACATCAACCGTGTTGTTATAACGCTTCCGCTTACGGTCTATGAGGGTACGTGGACAACACTCTTACCCTCTTGTTGCTATGCATCACCATGATAGATCCTGCGTGTGCGTAGGAATTTTTTTTGAAATTACTGCGTTCCCCAATAGCGGTATCAGAGCCAGGTTTATGCATAGATGTTATATGCACGAGTAGAACACAAAGGAGTTGTGGGCGTGGGTATATACATATTGCTTGCCGTCACTAGTTGATTCTTGATTCAGCGGCATTGTTGGATGAAGCGGCCGAGACCAACATTACGCCTACGCTTATGCGAGACTGGTTCTACCGACGTTCTTCGCACATAGGTGGCTGATGGGTGTCTGTTTCTCCAACTGTAGTTGAATTGGATTCAATGAACAGGGTTCTTTCTGAAGATCAAAAAGCAATCACTATACCACGTTGTGGTTTTTGATGCGTAGGTAAGAACGGTTCTTGCTCAGCCGGTAGCAGCCACGTAAAACTTGCAACAACAAAGTAGGGGACGTCTAAGTTGTTTTTGCAGGGCATATTGTGATGTGATATGGTCAAGACATGATGCTAAATTTTATTGTATGAGATGATCATGTTTTGTAACACAGTTATCGGCAACTGGCAGGAGCCATATGGTTGTCACTTTATTGTATGAAATGCAATCGCCATGTAATTCCTTTACTTTATCACTAAGCGATAGCGATAGTCGTAGAAGCAATAGTTGGCGAGACGACAACGATGCTTCGATGGAGATCAAGGTGTCAAGCCGGTGACGATGGTGATCATGACGGTGCTTTGGAGATGGAGATCAAAGGCACAAAATGATGATGGCCATATCATATCACTTATATTGATTGCATGTGATATTTATCCTTTATGCATCTTATTTTGCTTAGTTCGGCGGTAGCATTATAAGATGATCTCTCACTAAATTTCAAGGTATAAGTGTTCTCCCTGAGTATGCACCGTTGCTACAGTTCGTCATGCCGAGACACCACGTGATGATCGGGTGTGATAAGCTCTACGTTCACATACAATGGGTGCAAGCCAGTTTTGCACACACAGAATACTCGGTTTAAACTTGACGAGCCTAGCATATGCAGATATGGCCTCGGAACACTGAGACCGAAAGGTCGAGTGTGAATCATATAGTAGATATCATCAACATAGTGATGTTCACCATTGAAAACTATTCCATCTCACGTGATGATCGGACATGGTTTAGTTGATATGGATCACGTGATCACTTAGATGATTAGAGAGATGTCTATGTAAGTGGGAGTTCTTAAGTAATTTGATTAATTGAACTTTAATTTATCATGAACTTAGTAACTGATAGTATTTTGCATGTCTATGTTGTTGTATATAGATGGCTCGTGCTGTTGTTCCGTTGAATTTTAATGCGTTCCTAGAGAAAGCTAAGTTGAAAGATGATGGTAGCAACTACACGGACTGGGTCCGTAACTTGAGGATTATCCTCATTGCTGCACAGAAGAATTACATCCTGGAAGCACCGCTAGGTGAAAAACCTACTACAGGAGCAACGCCAAATGTTATGAACACCTGGCAGAGCAAAGCTGATGACTACTTGATAGTTAAGTGTGACATGCTTTACGGCTTAGAACCAGGACTTCAACGACGTTTTGAACGTCATGGAGCATATGAGATGTTCCAGGAGTTGAAGTTAATATTTCAAGCAAATGCCCGAATTGAGAGATATAAAGTCTCCAATAAGTTCTATAGCTGCAAGATGGAGGAGAATAGTTCTGTCAGTGAACATATACTCAGAATGTCTGGGTACCACAACCACTTGACTCAGCTGGGAGTTAATCTTCCTGATGATAGTGTCATTGACAAAGTTCTTCAATCACTGCCACCAAGCTACAAGAGCTTCATGATGAACTATAATATGCAAGGGACGGATAAGATGATTCCTGAGCTCTTCACAATGCTAAAGGCTGCGGAGGTAGAAATCAAGAAGGAGCATCAAGTGTTGATGGTCAACAAGACCGCTAGTTTCAAGAAAAAGGGTAAAGGGAAAAGGAAACTTCAAGAAGAACAGCAAGCCAGTTGCTGCTCAAGTGAAAAAACCCAAGTCTGGACCTAAGCCTGAGACTGAGTGCTTCTACTGCAAAGGAACTGGTCACTGGAAGCGGAACTGCCCCAAGTATTTGGCTGAGAAGAGGGATGGCAAAGTGAAAGTTATATTTGATATACATGTTATTAGTGTGTACCTTACTAATGCTCACAGTAGTGCCTGTGTATTTGATATTGGTTCAGTTGCTAACATTTGCAACTCGAAACAGGGGCTACGGATTAAGCAAAGATTGGCTAAGGACAAGGTGACGATGCACATGGGAAATGGTTCCAAAGTCGATGTGATTACCGTCGGCACGCTACGTCTACGTCTACCTTCGGGATTAGTTTTAGACCTAAATAATTGTTATTTGGTGCCAGCGTTGAGCATGAACATTATATCTGGATCTTTTTTGATGCGAGATAGTTATTCATTTAAATCATAGAATAATAGTTGTTCTATTTATATGAGTAATATCTTTTATGGTCATGCACCCTTGATGAGTGGTATATTTTTACTAAATCTTGATAGTAGTGATACACATGTTCATAGTATTGAAGCCAAGAGATGTGGAGTTGATAATGATAGTGCAACTTATTTGTGGCACTACCGTTTGGGTCATATTGGTGTAAAGCGCGTGAAGAAACTCCGTTCTGATGGACTTCTGGAATCACTTGATTATGGATCACTTGGTACTTGTGAACCATGCTCATGGGCAAGATGACTAAAACTCCGTTCTTCGGAACAATGGAACGAGCAACAGAGTTATTGGAAATCATACATACTAATGTATGTGGTCCAATGAACATTGAAGCTCGTGGCGGATATCGTTATTTTCTCACCTTCACAGATGATTTAAGCACATATGGGTATATCTACTTAATGAAACATAAGTCTGAAACATTTGAAAAGTTCAAACAATTTCAGAGTGAAGTGGAAAATCATCGTAACAAGAAAATCAAGTTTCTACGATCTGATCGTGGAGGTGAATATTTGAGTTATGAGTTTGGACTTCATTTGAAACAATGCGGAATAGTTTCGCAACTCACGCCACCTGGAACACCATAACATAATGGTGTGTTCGAACGTCATAATCGCACTTTATTAGATATAGTGCGATCTATGATGTCTCTCACTAATTTACCACTATCATTTTGGGGTTATGCTTTAGAGACGGCTGCATTCACGTTAAATAGGGCACCATCTAAATCTGCTGAGATGACACCTTATGAACTGTGGTTTGGCAAGAAACCCAAGTTGTCGCTTCTTAAAGTTTGAGGCTGCGATGCTTATGTGAAGAAGCTTCAACCTAATAAGTTCGAACCCAAATCAGAGAAATGTGTCTTCATAGGATACCCAAAAGATACTGTTGGGTACACCTTCTATCATAGATCCGAAGGCAAGATATTCGTTGCTAAGAATGGATCCTTTCTAGAGAAGGAGTTTCTCTCGAAAGAAGTGAGTGGAAGGAAAGTAGAACTTGATGAGGTAATTGTACCTGCACCCTTATTGGAAAGTAGTTCATCACTGAAATTAGTTCCCGTGATTCCTACACCAATAAGTGAGGAAGCTAATGATGATGATCATGAAACTTCTGATGAAGTTACTAACCAACCTCGTAGGTCAACCAGAGTAAGATTCACACCAGGGGGGTACGGTAATCCTATTCTAGAAGTCATGTTACTTGACCATGACGAACCTACGAACTATGAGGAAGCGATGATGAGCCCAGATTCCGCAAAATGGCTAGAAACCATGAAATCTGAGATGGGATCCATGTATGAGAACAAAGTATGGACTTTGGTTGACTTTCCCGATGATCGGCAGGCCATAGAGAATAAATAGATCTTCAAGAAGAAGATTGACGCTGATGGGAATGTTACTGTCTACAAAGCTCGACTTGTTGCAAAAGGTTTTTGACAAGTTCAAGGAGTTGACTATGATGAGACCTTCTCACCCGTAGCGATGCTTAAGTCCGTCCGAATCATGTTAGCAATTGCCACATTTTATGATTATGAAATTTGGCAAATGGATATCAAAACTGCATTCCTTAATGGATATCTTAAAGAAGAGTTGCATATGATGCAACCAGAAGGTTTTGTTGATCCAAAAGGTGCTAACAAAGTGTGCAAGCTCTAGCGATCCATTTATGGACTGGTGCAAGCTTCTCGGAGTTGGAATATACGCTTTGATAGTGTGATCAAAGCATATGGTTTTATACAGACTTTTGGAGAAGCATTTCTGATATTATGTGTAGATGACATATTGTTGATCGGAAATGATACTGAATTTCTAAATAGCATAAAAGGATACTTGAATAAAAAAATTCACTGAAAGACCTCGGTGAAGTTGCTTATATATTGGGCATCAAGATCTATAGAGATAGATCAAGACGCTTAATTGGACTTTCACAAAGCACATACCTTGATAAAGTTTTGAAGAAGTTCAAAATGGGTCACGCAAAGAAAGAGTTCTTACATGTATTACAAGGTGTGAAGTTGAGTCAGACTCAATGCCCGACC
Source organism: Triticum urartu (assembly GCF_056163025.1). NCBI lineage: Eukaryota > Viridiplantae > Streptophyta > Magnoliopsida > Poales > Poaceae > Triticum > Triticum urartu. The sequence goes on from NC_141876.1 coordinate 334,964,316, forward strand.
ACTGCAGAAGATAGAGAGAAAATGAAAGGTGTTTCCTATGCTTCATCCATAGGCTCTATCATGTATGCAATGCTTTGTACCAGACCTGATGTGTGCCTTGCTATCAGTTTAGCAGGGAGGTACCAAAGTAATCCAGGAGTGGATCACTGGACAACGGTCAAGAATATCCTAAAATACCTGAAAAGGACTAAGGATATGTTTCTCATATATGGAGGTGACAAAGAGCTTGTCGTAAACGGTTACATCGATGCAAGCTTTGACACTGATCCGGATGACTCTAAGTCACAAACCAGATACGTGTTTTTATTAAATGGTGGAGCTGTCAGTAGGTGCAGTTCCAAGAAAAGCGTCGTTGTGGGATCTACGTGTGAAGCGGAATACATAGCTGCTTCAGAAGCAGCAAATGAAGGAGTTTGGATGAAGGAGTTCATATCCGATCTAGGTGTCATACCTAGTGCACCGGGTCCAATGAAAATCTTTTGTGACAATACTGGTGCAATTGCCTTGGCAAAGGAATCTAGATTTCACAAGAGAACCAAGCACATCAAGAGACACTTCAATTCCATCCGCGATCAAGTCAAGGAGCGATACATAGAGATTTGCAATATACATACAGATCTGAATGTTGCAGACCCATTGACTAAGCATCTCTCATGAGCAAAACATGATCAGCACCAAGACTCCATGGGTGTTAGAATCATTACAATGTAATCTAGATTATTGACTCTAGTGCAAGTGGGAGACTGAAGGAAATATGCCCTAGAGGCAATAATAAAGTTGTTATTTATATTTCCTTATATCATGATAAATGTTTATTATTCATGCTAGAATTGTATTAACCAAAAACTTTAGTACATGTGTGAATACATGGACAAACAGAGTGTCACTAGTTTGCCTCTACTTAGCTAGCTCATTGAATCAATGATCGTTATGTTTCCTAACCATAGACATGAGTTGTCATTTGATTAACGGGATCACATCATTAGAGAATGATGTGATTGACTTGACCCATCCGTTAGCTTGGCACGATGATCGTTTAGTTTGTTGCTATTGCTTTCTCCATAACTTATACATATACCTATGACTATGAGATCATGCAACTCCCGAATACCGGAGGAACACTTTGTGTGCTATCAAACTTCACAACGTAAATGGGTGATTATAAAGGTGCTCTATAGGTGTCTCCAATAGTATTTGTTGAGTTGGCATAGATCGAGATTAGGATTTGTCACTCCGATTGTCGGAGAGGTATCTTTGGGCCCTCTCGGTAATGTACATCACTATAAGCCTTGCAAGGCAATGTAGCTAATGAGTTAGTTACGGGATGTAGCATTACAGAATGAGTAAAGAGACTTGCCGGTAACGAGATTGAACTAGGTATTGAGATACCGACGATCGAATCTCGGACAAGTAACATACTGATGACAAAGGGAACAACGTATATCTTTCTACGGTTTGACCGATAAAGATCTTCGTAGAATATGTAGGAACCAATATGAGCATCCAGGTTCCGCTATTGGTTATTGATCGGAGACATGTCTCGGTCATGTCTACATAGTTCTCGAGCTCGTAGGGTCCGCATGCTTAACGTTCGGTGACGATCGTATTATGAGTTTATGTGTTTAGATGTACCAAAGGTAGTTCGGAGTCCCGGATATAATCACGGACATGACGAGGAGTCTCGAAATGGTCGAGACATAAAGATCGATATATTGGACGACTATATTTCGAAATCGGAATGGTTCCGGGTGAGATCGGGCATTTACCGATGTACCAGGAGGTTACCGGAACCCCCGGGGAGGTATATGGGCCTTATTGGGCCATAGTGGGAGAGAGGAGAAGGGAGCAAAGGAGGGGGCGCCCCCCCAAGCCGAAACCGAATTGGGAGGGGGGGCGGCCCCCCTTTCCTTCCTCCTTCCTCCTCCTTCCTTCTCTCCTAATCGAACTAGGGAAGGGGGGAATCCTACTCCCGGTGGGAGTAGGACTCCCCTTGGGGCGCGCCTAGGAGGCCGGCCTCCTCCCCCTCTTCCACACCTTTATATATGGGGTAGGGGGCACCCCATAGACACACAAGTTGATCATTGATCCCTTAGCCGTGTGTGGTTCCCCCCTCCACCATAATCCACCTCGGTCATATCGTCGCAGTGCTTAGGCGAAGCCCTGCGTCGGTAGCTTCATCATCACCGTCATCACGCTGTCGTGCTGACGAAGCTCTCCCTCGACACTCAGCTGGATCGAGAGTTCGTGGGACGTCATCGAGCCGAATGTGAGCAGATCGCGGAGGTGTCGTACTTTTGGTACTAGTATCGATCGAATCTTGAAGATGTACGATTACATCAACCGCGTTGTCATAACGCTTCCGCTTTGTCTACGAGGGTACGTGGACAACACTCTTCCCCTCTCGTTGCTATGCATCACCATGATAGATCTTGCATGTGCGTAGGAATTTTTTTGAAATTACTGCGTTCCCCAACAACACGAAGTATACGTGCATGACTACGAAATCCCGTTGGCATGTATTCTATTTTTTGTGTGGGGGGGGGGGGTTCGTAAGTTCACGGACCAAAATCTAAAAAAAATCATACTTGAGAGTGAGAAAAATTTAATATTTTTTTAGTGCATATGTATTTTATGTTTTAGTTCATCGACTTGCCGATTGTAAGTCCAATTTTCTCTATGTTTGCATGTTCTTCCTATAGCATATATATATATATATATACACACAAGATTCATGAGTGTTTATTCAGTTTCAGGTTAAATTGTTTTTTGACGCTGTTGCTCCTGTGGTGGGTCTGTTAGTAGAAGTTGGAGCAGTCAAGCCCAGGCATGGCGTGCATCCGTGGACGATGACAACGTCTTCGTGTGCGTGCCTGTGTGCACTCATGTGTTGTACTGGTGTGCGGTGTGCATCTTGTGTGTGTGTTTTTATGATTTTAATTGAAGTTTTCACATGGATGCTTCTCTGAGACGTTCAAGTATTACTGTCTAAAAGGTGCAGTTATGAAATCATCCACGGGTTCAGGTTACTTGCTAATGATGCGCTGGTTGAAAAGTTAAATACTGAAGATGAACAGTATCTCGAGTTCTAATACTCCTAACGATCGCTTGGAATCTTATCTTCAATATCTTGCTGATATGGAACTGCAGAATGTTGCAATATATACTTGTAAAATGTTTTTCTAGTACTGATGACTAGTACTTGCCTTGACAGTACAACAGGAGGCTTCACTGCCGGTTGCGAGGATGTGCAACATATGTTTAAGCCAGCATTTATGTTGTGTTATAAACAAAATCTTTCCTCTGTTCCATAGAAGAGTATGTGGATTTTTTAAAATATATTTTAGAAAAGAAGTGTAAAGACAATAGCTTAGCATTTGAAAATTGTTTGCAACATGCATATTCTTTTGATGATTATGTAATTGTTTTCATGTCTTACCATAGGTCTAACAGTCCAATATGTATTTTATAATCAGTTCAAAGGGAATATCATGTTCGGTATGGATTGTAGCATCAATGGTTACTACTATACCTGGCCATGGGCCGGGCCGGGCCGGGCCTAAAAAAGCCCATGGCAGAAAACTAAGGCCCATGCCCTACCATCGGGCCTACTTTTCAAGCCCAAGCCTGGCCCATCTGGTAAAAAGCCCTCGAAAGCTCGTAGGGCTTAGGGCCGTGGGTCAGGCCTCTTCCTTAAAATGCCAATATGCCAAGCCCAAGCCCTTACAGGCCCTCCTGGTGGGCTCAAAACTCAGGCCCAAACCCGGCCCATTGGCAAGCCCATCAGGCCTAGCCCCTGGATTTTAGGGTCAGGCCTGGGTGGGCCGACAGGGACGGGCCAGAGATGGCCATGACTAGTTACTACCAGAAAACACAAAAACAATCCCTGGAGAAGAAAATTCAGCCAACTCAAGTATATAAACCTTGCAAGTTCGGTGATGATGACACATCGAAACATATTTTAAATTAAAGCTAAAAGTTTCACTTGTATAAAGCTCAAGTGGTCAACCCCCTAAACATTTCGGACTGCGAAAAATAGCTGAGTACAAACACATACATAGATCAGTATGAGTACTTTGTTTTTTCTGACAGGAAAACACCACGATGGGTTTCACCTTATTCAAAATTACTATTAAACGGTTGTGAAGTATAGAAAACGTTAAACATGACTAAGTTTCACATTTTCGATAGCTATCCAACGGTATATTATTTGCCCCATTTCGAAAAACTTTTTAAACAATCGCGTTCGAAATCAAATTTGATCGTATTTGAATTCGAGTTTAAACCGTACGGATTACAAAAACATTTCAATACGAAAAAGTTGCGCATTTTCCACAGCTTTCCAACGCCGTATCATTTTCGTCAATCCGACAAACCGTTTGTAAAAAAAAATGAGAAAATACGTTTCGTCCAGAATTTCACCGTTTTCCAAATTACTTTTAAACAGTATAGAACTTGAAAAAACATTAGATATATGGAAGAAGCGGATTTTCATCAGCTTTCCAACGCCATCTTATTTGCTCAATTCCGACAAGCTGTTTGAAAACTAAGTCCAAAATACGATTCACATTTTCGGTTTTGAAAAGAAATCAAAACTGCTCTTAAACCATAATTTTTTGCAAAAAAAAATATATGATTGTAATGTAGATGTCAAGAGCTTTCCAACGATATATTAAATGCCCTGTTTCGATAAAAAATTGCAAAAAAATTGAACTAAAGAAGACAATTTTCAACGGAAAATGAAAGCGTCACTTCAACCGCTCGAACTCATCAGTTCAACCCCTCGAATTCATCAGTTCAAGTAGGGTAACAGAATAATATTCTTTTACGCGAAACAGAATAGCCATATGTATATATATATTTATATATATATATATATATATATATAGGTAAAACTGTGTCTACCATAGCTTGCCACAGAACTAGTTAAGTGTCCCTAAACTTTTAACGGTTCAAAAGTTATCAAAAAATATGAAATAAATATGGGAGCATCTCTCTAATGTAATAAGATGATCCAACGGAGGGATTGTCAAAATATGCATCTATGTGTCCTCGGCAAAAATAATAAGCATTTCAGCTCACTGCGACATAAATATATACTGAACTATTTGTTTTTTTTGTCCATGACACATACAGTCATATTTTTTTAATCCCTCCGTTGGATCATGTTATATTATAGGTGTGTTGGTTCAGTATTTTTTTCAGAATTTTTGAGAACTTTTGCATCGTTGAAACCCTTAACTAGTTCTGTGGCAAGCACTTGTAGAAAATCCTACCATAACTTGCCACAGAACTAGTTAAGTGTCCCTAAACTTTTAACGGTTCAAAAGTTATCAAAAAATATGAAATACATATGGGAGCATATCTCTAATGTAATAAGATGATCCAACGGAGGGATTGTCAAAATATGCATCTATGTGTCCTCGGCAAAAATAATAAGCATTTCAGCTCACTGCGACATAAATATATACTGAACTATTTGTTTTTTTGTCCAGGACACATACAGTCGTATTTTTTTAATCCCTCCGTTGGATCATGTTATATTATAGGTGTGTTGGTTCAGTATTTTTTTCAGAATTTTTGAGAACTTTTGCACTGTTGAAACCCTTAACTAGTTTTGTGGCAAGCACTTGTAAAAAATCCTACTCCTATATATATATATATATATATATATATATATATATATATAGGGAAAATACATCCTACCACTAGGTGATAGTTACCTCTGCTCCCGTTGCCGTCAGATCTAGTCTCGAAGTGGGTATTAATTAACGGGTTTGGATTGTGAAGCTAGTTGGTTGTTTTCCTTTTTTGAAATTAGATTTACTAGTCGTCCTTATTTTTGTGGCCATCGGGTGCCGAGGTATAACTACCTCTGATATATAGAGCCCTTCTCAAAAGCATTCGTCAACACCATGTTCCACAGGAGATGAGAAGACGTAGGTATTAATGTTAATTCTTGTTGTATGCATACATGATTGATAAACCACTGATATGATCTCTCGTATTGTAGGTTTGAGCCTCCATTATGTTGCTTCTACTTGATCGATTCTCCAGCGACATGGACAAAGTACGTGGCCGTCGGCGGCCTAGATCCGAGTTGCCAAGATAACGCGATGATGACGTTCTACTCCAAGCTCCATGTTCATGGCATATCGTTAAGATATTTTGTAGGAGCTACATCTCTAGGTTGTGCTCTGCAGCATCGGCCGACCGTGCGTCGTTTTCATACTCTCCGACGCCACCGTCAGCTTGAGGAAGATTGGTGCCCAGAACCCTCCATGAAATTATTTTTTTCTTGTTCAGTGGATGAAGATCTTGCCGGTGTCTTCAATTGAATAGACACAATTCAGAAGAGGTTGCTAGAGTCCTTCACGGAGATCCTTTTTTCGCGTAGATGTGAATGCTAGCACGGCTATGTTCCATGGCTGAAATCATGTATGCATGCAAGATATACCCACTAGACCCTGTAATGCCTATCAGATGCATGATCAACTGGAAGTATAAAATTAAATTTATGTTAACATGTACTTTATACTCGCTGGCTGCTACATACTACATACTTTATACTAGTGTTTTGAAATACTAGGTACTCGCCGGGGGCGGCACATGATCAAATATACTACAATACTACATACACTCGTTTTATATTTTTTTACTTGCTTAATACTACATGCTACATACTTCATACTCCATACTACGGGAACATTGCGTGGACGCCGATGACCTATCTATCGCTTCGTCCCTGGTATGGTAGCGACACATGAGTAACGAGAATGGGCAACTGCTTCACTCAGTAGCGATAGCGGTGATGAAAGGTTGTGCTTAGCCCTACATGCGACTTCTCCGGCAAGGTGGCAGGCCCAACGATGAACAGATGCGCGTAGACGACTGCTCCAGCATGGTGAACGCCAGGAACGACGCTGGACAGGATCAGGATGGCTGCACGCATCTACCATCTACTCCAACATAGTGGACAGTGGCAACAATTTTCCATATATACATCTGCTCTAACTTCACCGGCAGCTTGTCATCGGCGTCCATGGGCTGCCTTCTTGCTTTCCTATAAGGCACAGGGACATCATCTTCCTAACGGCGGACTGATCGTCACGCTCGGGACAGAAGACAAAACCATAGATCAATGTTAGCTACTCCCTATGATGAATGTGTGACGTCACATATGCATCATGTACGTACATGTCATGTGTACTTAAGTAATGGTGAAATGCATCAGCTAGATTTACGTACATACAGTGTCGGTGTACAAAAGTAGGGGCCTTCTGTACCCCTTCACTTGTGCATGGGCAGTTGTAGCCACACCTGCGGCCATGCTTGACGGGGAAGAGGGAGCGAAGACACAAGGCTACCCGAGCAGCGCTGAAGCCGGAGGTGCGAAGAGCAAAGTGACAAGATGAGTTTCCCTCGGCAAGAGCCTTGCCGGGACCACCTACGCTGCCCCGACAAGAGCCTTGCTGGGGCAACTTACCTAACACCATCGAAACCTCCACCCTTGAGTCTGAGAGTTTTGACACTGTCGACAACATTGGGATCAAGGCTCGGGAGGCGCTTGCATGGTGGCATGCAGATCTTTGTGAATACTGAAAGCCTGCAAGACCAGATAAGGACCAGAAGACAAAGGCCCCCGGCAAGACCCATGCCGGGGATGCTCACAAGACCCCGGCAAGACCCTTGCCGGGGACATCTGCAGGGCCACAGCCAGGCCCACGCCTACCAAGGCCCCGCTGCCCCATGGCCATTCCGACGCAGCAGCCAGCTTGCCAACTAGGCGCGCACCTACGTGGCAGCATGCAGCTTCTAGGCCAACCAGGCAAGCACCTACGTGATGGCATATGCAGATCTTCGAGAAGACCCTGCCACCGCACCAACGTAACAGCCAGCCAGCCAGCGTGGCGCTACATGCACTACAAAAAATACACTTCCATAATAATACGTGTTTGTCACAGTAGGTCACGTTTTTTGTCATGCATGTACATCCATGACAATTTTATGAAAGAATTAAGATAGTCATACATGTGCTGTCGTAGAAGTGTTCCATGACATTACCAAAATTATCATCACAGAAGTGTCTACTTCTATGGCGATAAATCACACGTCATGGAAGTGCTTTCATCAAGGGTGACCGACACGTGGCATCCACCGTAACGGAACACCGTTAAGCTAACGGGTCCGGTTTTGGATCCGATAACCCGCTAACATCCCGGACCAATGAGGATTTTCTACGTGTAAAATTCTCATTGGCCGGAGGAAACACGTGTTGGCTCACCGTTGGGACAGATGTCATCCATTCATTGGACAGGAGGCGTCTATGATAGGTCGACACGTGGCACGGCCCAACAGTGGTCCATTCCAGTGAAAAAGGCCGGCCCAGTAAAAATTAGCAGGCCGACCCATATAAGGCCTACTTGTGTCAGGTCCATTTAAGCCCATGGCCCATACGAGATGTGCCAATTCGGCCCGTCAACGGCCCATTAAAGATTTGATACCATTGCAGCCCATCGTCGGTTCGAGACTGTTAACAGCCCGCTATATATTTGGGCTCAATATCGGCTCGATGTGATTTTGGCCTGTTAACGGCCCATTCAAGGGATGGGCAATTTTTAGGATGTACATCTTTCAGCCTTTTAGCGACCCATTTAAGTGTTGGGCCAATTTCTGGCCTGGTGTGTCTTTCAGCCTGTTGATGGCCCATAAATGAGTTGGGCCATTTGTAGTCGGACCTTAGTTTTGGCCTTTTAGCGACCCATTTAATTGTTGGGCAAATTCCCGGCCCGGTGTGTCTTTCAGCCTATTGACAACCCCTAAATGATTTGGGCCATTTGTAGTCGGACCTGAGTTTTGGCCTTTTAACGGCCCATGCTCTTCATGGTCCAATACCAGTCCGGTTTCTCTTTCGGCCTGCTAAAGGCCCACAACACAGTTGGGCCATTTACAGTACGACCTGACTTTCAGCCTCTTAGCGGCCCATGCTCTTCATGGTCAAGTACGAGCCCGCTGTCTCTTTTGGCCTGCTAAAGGCCCACAATATAGTTGGGCCATATGTAGCCCGACCTTAGTAACGGCATGTTAATGGCTCGTGAAATCAAATGGGCCCACCTGTTCCCTGCTTCGATGTCGGCCTGTTAACGACCTGGGAGGTAAGAGGGCTGACCATTAACTTTCGGCCTGGTAACGGCCCATTAACTTAATGGCCCCATTAAAGTCCATACATGTCTTCAGGCCCAATTAGATAATTTGAGCCCATTACGACGAGCAATTATGCACACAACCAAAACCGATCAAGCAAAGGTACGACATACAGGGAAAAACTTTGCACATCCAACATATATTAGAGGAAATTACATCCACTGGGCAATCAAAGATTGATGCCAGTGCAAATAAATGAACAGAACCTAACGATCTACAACGTCACAATCTACAACCTCAACGCGGATGACACCCATAAGTATGTGGGCAAGTTCTTGCTGCCTTGCTACACTGTCTCTGAAAACATTGATCAGTTGTTGTTGCGCACGAATGTGTAGCTCTGATTCCTCCACCATTTCCATCATTGCTTCAGCCATTAATTGGTTCACAAACATACATTTTTTCCATTACATTTGAGACAGAGGAAACTGAACAGATTCAGATGGAGATTTTGGCAGGCTTGTATTATTGATAGTGGAGACTGTCTCGACCACTTCATCATAACATAAATTAGGTGGGGAATCGAACGGATTAATCATGAGTTATTGCCATATTACCTGGGCTAGATTTATTGGAAATAAACAATGGGGTTGCCTTGCTGTTTTCAGAGTTTATCTTCTTATCTTCAGTAGCCTGCACCAAATTAACACACTAGCATTTCTATCATTGGCCAGGTATGATAATAGGAAAGCAACATTGACACAACGAACGTTTGGGCAACCATACCACACCAGCCTACACCAAATTAACACAATATGGCACATCTATCATCAGCCAGGTAAGGTAATATGAAAGCAACATTGACACAATGAATGAATGGGCAACCAGAGCAGCACTACAATTCAGTAATGTGCATGATATGAGATAGTACACTCATGCAGCTCAGTATGCAAAACTACCAGGCAGTTTTCCATACAAAAATCAATGTTGTCGTCTTTATCATTTTGCTACAACTGAATTTAGATTAGATAAAGGTTGGATTCACACCGATTAACAAAATACATGCTGATGTAAAAATATAGTGATATACAGCAGGTACTTACATCAGCATTGGAGCACAGAGAATTCCCGCAAGATACTTTCCTCGAATACAATCCCAATGGAGGGAATCTTCTATCGTTTAACCTTATTTTCTAAAAGAGAGATGGGTAAGAAACATGTAGAAAATATGATCAGAATGCTATAAAATTTCATGATGCGAGGATATGCACATGCTTCTTAGAATGGAGTTGACATATTTTTGCTGGACTGGAGCGAACTAGTTCTTTGGCCACTGGAATCTGCTTATTATCAGTGGGAGTTGGGTTTCTCTGTGCTGGAGCAGTATCTATGAAAACTGGAGTTGGTTTATTATCTCCTGGCATTTGGATCTTTTGCAAATACCTGGTTTGTAACCCTTCAGATTCTAACATAGCCGTCTTCCCCTTGCATGCCTTATATAGAAAAATGGTGCTTCAATTATAAAACATGCTACAGCAAAGATGGAATAGGTACTGAAGAATAGAAAGGCATGACATATTGACATGTATTCCCTCCATCCGGAAATAAATGGATGGGTCTAGGCATATTTCAGTTCTAGACACATCCAGTTTTATCCATTTCTGTGACATGTAATCCGGACGGAGGGAGTATGATGTAAGAGCTAGGGATACGACTGGACAACAATGTAAAAACACTACTTGAATGTAAAACTATATGCTAGAAGAATACATTACAGAAGAACACTAAGGAAACATATGCGTGTATGATTGGGAAACTAAGATGGCATTGCAAGAGACCACTAGAACAACACTTCAATGTAAAAAAAAGAACATGGTATGGTAGACAGATAAAGTACATACTGATGAATAACAATGCATAAGATATTGAGAAGCATGATGTCCAAATAAGCAGATGGCATTGCGATAGAGTGGAATGATAGTATTTGAATTTGAAAACATGTTATCATTAATGGAATAGGTACTGAAAAATAGGAAAGCATGCCATATTTACATGCATGATCAGCAGGCGAAGCACAAGGCATTGCAACAGAGTAGATGCACTCTAGGACATTACATGCATGCTGTACCCATATCAAGGGCCAAGTTAGAGCAAGGAACTTATGGGGTGAATAGGATTCACCATCTTTATGCAAGTCTTGTGAAGAACTGCCTTTACATGTTCCATCATATTGGGTATCATTGATGTCAAGTTTGTTGGCCGTTATATTGCTCCGTGAGGTTCTTGTGGATAAATCAGTGTGTGCAATTATATCTAACATGCGTGGAAGACAACTAGTAGTTAGATTTATGTAATGAATGCCTGTAGGAGACGACATGAATAGTATGACTGGGGTTAACTAGCAGCAACAGGTCTCAAAAACTAAAGGGAGAACATAGATGAAAGCTACAGAATATGTATCGTTTGTACTCGAGATTAACTAGATGGCACAAAAAAGTATTAAGGAACAACATAGGTTATACTAGAAGTGGTATAATACTATAAACACTAGCCTATGGGATAGCATTGGCTGATGGATGATAACTATGGAACATCGTTACCTAAAGAACAAGTCGCTTAGCTGAACTATGGAACAACGTTAACTCCTGAAAAAGACCTGTAAGAGATCAGCATGAATATACAGTGAAATGTCATAATCTATTTTCAATGCTTAGATGAATAACAAAGCCATAAATGTTGCACACAAGTAAGATGAGGGTACAACCTATCTGGCCACCATCCATAGGAGTGAGCATCATGTGCTGACTTATCGATGGCCCTGCGGTTGTTGTGGCTGTCCATGTTGGGCACGCGGATTCAATGCAGGGAACTTTTGAGTGGGGACTATAGCTCCCTTCTGGTGCATGCTTCCCTTGTTGGAGCAGCTGCGGTGAGTCGGAAGACGGTGTGGCTGAAGATGCAGAAAACGCATAATGTTAAGAATGACACGTCTCTCTGATCTGAAGAAGTGCCCTAAGAGATCAACATCAAGGTATGAGAGTGGTCACACGTCTGTTGACTAAAGACTAAATTCGGGTCACACGATTTTATTTTATTTTGGTACTGTCGGATCTACGCCGGATGGCTTGATGGCCGTCTTGTGCCTCCCGACTGACACTGTTCGGAATCTTCCCCGAAGAGCCAGCAACCACCGGCAGAGCAGCCTGCCTCCGTCGTCCGTGGCCCCGACCAAAACCCCGCTCCCTGCCCCACCGCACTGCCGTGGTTGCGCCACCTCAGGCCAATCCACAAAGACTCGCCGTCATCCAGATCCGGCGGCGGCAGTACCTTCAACCCACACAACTCTAAGATAGCCATCTAAGCACTGCTTCCGTGGCAAACTTGCGCCCCCGCACCCTTACGCCAGACACCAGCCAACCGGCAGCCTAGGAGCTTCCCATTGGGAATCGATTGGCCCAGAATAAAAATTCAGACAACTGATGCCTAAATAAAGTGATTTGAGATGAGGGTGCAACCTATCTGGCGGCCCGGTGAAGTAGGCAGCTCCAACTACCTAGTCGGTGAGCCCTGCGCCATTGCGGTGGCTACCGGTGGCAGGGAAGTAGAGATGTCGCGATGGTCGACGGCTATGGGGAAGCAGCATCGGGGCTCTGGACAGGTCCAAAGTTGGAGCCGCTCCGGCGACATGAACAACAGTGGGGGTGAATCGGCTCCGGTACGGTTCACGCGGTTGTCGTCGAGGCAGCTCCGATAGCATGGAGTAAGAGGCACACGACCAAGTGCACGACGATAAATGGACAGTGTCTCCGGGCTTACAGAGGAGGGAAGTTGTGAATTTGGTGCGGTGGGGGCGCCATGGAAGAGGGGCTGAGGTTTCGCGGCTCGGGATAAGGGAGCTTCCGGGGAGAAGGTGATTTGGCGCCTGAGGGAGTCCTGGATTAGGGGGTCCTCGGACAGCCGGACTATATACTTTGGCCAGACTGTTGGACTAAGAAGATACGAGATTGAAGACTCCGTCCCATGTCCGGGTGGGACTCTCCTTTGCGTGGAAGGCAAGCTTGAGAATTTAGATATGTAGATCTCCTCCCTTGTAACCGACTCTATGTAACCCTAGCCCCCCTCCAGTGTCTATATAAACCGGAGGGTTTAGTCCCTAGGACAGGAACAATCATAATCATAGGCTAGCTCCTAGGGTTTAGCCTCTATGATCTCATGGTAGATCAACTCTTGTAATACTCATATCATTAAGATCAATCAAGCAGGAAGTAGGGTATTACCTCCATCGAGAGGGCCCGAACCTGGGTAAACATTGTGTCCCCCGCCTCCTGTTACCATTAGCCTTAGACGCACAGTTCAGGACCCCCTACCCGAGATCCGCCGGTTTTGACACCAACATTGATGCTTTCATTGAGAGTTCCACTGTGCCATCGCGATAAAGGCTTGATGGCTCCTTCGATCATCGGCAACGATGCGATCCAGGGTGAGGTTTTTCTCCCTGGACAGATCTTCATATTCGGTGGCTTCGCACTGCGGGCCAACTCACTTGGCCATCTGGAGCAGATCGAAAACTACGCCCTGGCCATCAGGTCAGGTTTGGAAGCTTGGACTATATTGCCGACATCCGCGGAGACTTGACCTTCGACGGATTCGAGCCCATGTCAGGTGCACCGCACAGTCACGACGAGCATGACTTAGCTCTGCCGTCGGATGGTGTTCGGGAGATCACACCTGTGGCCACTCCGGCCCTCAATCCGGAGCAGATCGTGCCGTCCGGGGAAGGGTGGATAGACCCCGCCACGTAGGCCGCACACTCAGCGGCGATAAAGCCGAATACCGACTTCACCTCCTATGAGACCTGTGTTACCGGACCCTTGAATTCGTCCCCGGCCAAAGGCTCCGAACCGCCTGCGTCCATGCCTATCCAATCTGATTGGGCACCGATCGTGGAGTTTACCTCCGCAGATATTTTTCAGCACTTGCCCTTGGGCGATGTGCTAGATTCATTGAGGTCTCTCTCCTTATCAGGGGACCCTCAGCCGAACTATGTCCGGCTCGAGTGGGAAGAGGACGACGAAGGAATTCATTCCCCACCCACGACCCACTTAATAGCCACTGTCGACGACCTAACCGACATGCTTGATTTCGACTCCGAAGGCATCAACGGTATGGACGACGATCAAGGAGAGAAACAGGAACTACCGCCCACAGGGCGTTGGACATCCACTTCATCACACAATATATACATGGTGGATACACCCACAGAAAACAACGACGAGGAACGGGAGGATGCAGCGAAGGATAGTCCCCTCGAGAAGCAACCAAAGCAACGACGTAGGCACCGCTCCAAATCCCGCCTCAGCAAAAACAGCGATAACAGCGCAAGAAAGAATAATACCCCAGTCGACTCCAAAGGAAGCGACGACCACATGGACCCAGCGATGGAGCAGGATGAGCCAGCGGACGGCGAACATAGTATAGAGCTGCTGTCTGATCACGGCGACGCCGAGGGTAAAGCCCATCAACCTATCTCCGGAGAGGAGAACAGTCTAGACGATGATGCACACACCATCCCGGAAAGGCACTTGGAACAAGAGAACCTCTATAGAAGGCTTATCGCCACCGCGAGGAGCCTGAAGAAGCAGAAGAAAAGGCTTAAGGCCGCGCAGAATACGCTCAACAGCATATGGAACAAAATGCTTGACATTGAAGAAAAGTACGATGGCAGTCGCCACACAAAGAGCTATACAAAGCGCAAGTTGCTGCCTGAATTCGATGACGAGGCTTTAGAGCCCATTCAGCTGAAAAATAAAACGGCCCATCAGCTGGATCGACCACCCCGTGGCCGCGACAGAGCGGCTAACGACGGCGCACACAAGTTAGCACACGATTTACATGAAGACCCGCACAAAAAAGCCGGTATGACCTGGTCCATCTACGGATCTAGGAAGCGCGCTCCGGCACAGGATCATGGCCGCCCAAACGACTATAGTGACCGAATAACAGCTCAGAATCAAAACCAAACGCTGCAACCGTCCGAATAATGCCATGACACATCAAAATACAGGGGTGTCGCGCACCCCCTATGCTTCACCAATGAGGAGCTAGACCACGAATTTCCAGAGGGATTCAAACCCGTGAACATAGAGGCATACGACGGAACGACAGACCCTGGGGTTTGGATTGAGGACTTTATCCTTCACATCCACATGGCTCGCGGAGATGATCTCCACGCCATCAAATACCTGCCCCTCAAGTTGAAAGGACCAGCTCGGCACTGGTTGAAAAGCCTCCCCGAAAACTCAATTGGAAGCTGGGAGGAGCTTGAGGATGCTTTTAGGGCCAATTTTCAAGGGACCTATGTCCGACCTCCGGACGCAGACGATTTAAGTCACATAATTCAACAGCCCAGAGAGTTAGCCCAAAATCTTTGGAACAGATTTCTCACGAAGAAGAATCAAATCGTCGATTGCCCGGATGCCGAAGCCCTAGCGGCTTTCAAGCACAGTGTCCGGGACGAATGGCTCGCCAGACACCTTGGCCAGGAAAAACCGAGGACAATGACAGCCCTAACAAGCCTTATGACCCGCTTTTGCACGGGCGAAGACAGTTGGCTAGCCCGTAGTAGCACCAGGAACCTAGGCACATCCGAAGTCAGGGATGGCAACGGGAAACCACGACGCAATAAAAGCAAGCGTCGAAATAAGGAAGACAACACGGCGGTAAACGTCGGATTCAGGGGCTCTCGACCCGTTCAACGGAAAAAGCCATTTAAAGGCAGCAGAGATGGACCGTCTAGCCTAAACAAGATTCTAGACAGATTATGTCAGATTCATGGCACCTCCGACAAACCGGCAAACCACACCAACAGAGGATGTTGGGTCTTCAAGCAAGCCGCCAAGCTAAATGCCGAACACAAGGGGAGGTAGACACCAAGCGAAGACGAGGATGAGCCTCGCCAGCCGAACACTGGGGGACAGAAAAAACTCCCACCAGAGGTCACAATAGTGAACATGATTTACGCAACACACATACTGAAGAGGAGGCGCCAGCGCGCACCCCGAGACGTATATGCCGTGGAGCCCGTCACCCCCAAGTTCAACCCTTGGTCGGCCTGCCCGATCACCTTTGATCGCAGGGATCACCCGACTAGTATCCGGCACAAAGGATCGGCTGCCTTGGTGCTAGACCCAATAATTAACGGATATCATCTCACCCGAGTCCTTATGGACGACGGCAGTAGTCTTAATCTGATATATCAGGACACCATCCGCAAAATGGGGATAGACCCGACAAGAATCAGCCAAAGTAATACTACCTTTAAAGGAGTAATACCAGGCCTAGAGGCCCACTATACGGGCTCTCTAATACTAGAGGTTGCATTCGGTTCTTCCGACAACTTCCGAAGCGAATAATTAACCTTCGACATCGCTCCATTCCGAAGCGGACATCACACACTACTCGGGAGAACGGCCTTCGCTCATTTTAATGCAGTACCGCATTACGCTTATCTTAAGCTTAAGATGCCGGGTCCACGTGGCATCATCACAGTTAGCGGAAACACAGAGCGTTCCTCACGTAGGGAGGAATATGTGGAGGCTCTAGCAGCCAGCCACTGAATGGCCTCTCCAACCAGAAGAAATGATCAGTCATCAAGACCACGGACACGGTTAGACGAGTCCGGTGCACCACTAGCTGTAACAGCTCAGATAAACCTGCAATTGGGTCGATGGATATACCCCCATAGGTGGTGCTAGGGGCTTCCCGCATGTAAAAAGGGCTATAGTTCGGCCTAACCCTATTTAGATTGCATTTTAATGGTTCATTAAGAGTAACCAATTTTTCGCACGAAGACTTTCACCTATGTTTTTCTCTTTTACAGATTATCATCATGCTACACCCTTCCAGAATACGGCACAACGGAGACATAGGCGCAGACGTGCAGCAGGGCCCCGCTCAAAGGCTTCTTTTTAGATTAAGACCATGTGTAAACTTTTTTTACTGTCTCTTGTTGCTTCACTCCCTCCGGATACTCAACACAACCGAAAGGGACGCTGGCGTTATTGACATTTCGTCACGTCAGGGTAATGCAAGTACCTGGAAATTAAGGGCTCATAATCGAGGGCGTTTCTCAGCCCAGTATATGATGCAAAGTCCGAACACCTTAGGAAGTTTTCGGCGTCGCGAGTTTGGCCTTATATGCATCACCTCCGAATCATTTCTTTGGTCAATAGTTGGGTTTGCCTGGCTCCCGTGTTTTGCTACCTTACGTTCCGATCTATCGGCTAAGGTGGCACTGGGAGAACTACTGCGATTGTGCCCTGGTTCATCTGGATGAGCACCTCAGTAGAGAAAGCCGAAAACTGACTGTCATGATAAAGCCCGAGACTGGTCAACCACTCGATGACATAGTGGAATCTTCGCGATTCCTCCGCATTAACGAAGGACCGGTTTTCCGGTCATGTATGTACGCGCACCGTGTTCGGATGAGCGCAGAAGTACCAGGGGCTATATAGTAGCCCCACCTTCAAACTCCTATGGCTAAGTGAAAGTGTTAAAGCTATATAGTCCGATTGCCTTGTTCGCCGCGCTATCACCTCCTTAATGGACCAAGACATTGGGTCAAGTGTGAACACGCGCTTTTCCGAACACCCCCGCATTATATGCGTGGGGCTGAAGCCGATGACTGCAAACTTTCAGGTTATATACATACATAAACGGCCGCACAGGAGGCATCATAATACTTTCAGGCAAAAGTATAAATACAACCTTTATAATCCAAATAGCATTGTTTTTACAATTGGCATACATGTCACTCGAACATGATACTCTTCGAGCACTGAGCCTCTATTACATGAGCGCCTTCCAGGACTTCTTCAAAATAGTGCTCAGCCGAGACCTGGCTACGGCTGGATCCCGGGTCGCAATAACGGTGGTCTCCATCTCTGCCCAGTATGTATTAACACGGGCAAGAGCCATCCGTGCACCCTCTATGCACGCTGACCTCTTTACAGCGTCGATATGCGGCACAACACCAAGGAATCGTTGCACTAAACCAAAACTATTCGGCCTTGGCCCCTTCGGCCAAAGATGATCCACGACAGAACTCATGGCAAGTCCGGACAACCTATGGAGCTTGGCCCACTCGGCCATTTGTTCATTCAACAGCAGCGGGCGCGTTGGAGCGCTGAACTGCGACCAGAACAACCTCTCCACTTCATGATCTTTCTGATCTTTGAAAAACTCAATCGCATTAGTAGCACTCATTGACAAGTCCGAAGACGCATCTGCAGTACTCCATAATTGATCTAGAGGGGCATATTTCGGATCTCCAAACTTTGACCGCAACAAAAAAGGCTTCCCAGCCGTGATATCTCTGGCTTGATGGAGCTCCTCCTTCGCAGCTTTGATTTCAGAGCGGGTTTCCTTGGCTGCTTCCATGGCTTTCTTCAGGTCAGCCGCTTTCGCTTGGCTTTCCTTTTCAAGGAGCTCATATCGGCCGGAGGCATCTTTCAGCTCAACAGCCATCTTGGCTATTTTATCTTCACTCTGGCGAGGAGCAGCCTGTTCGGCTCTTAAGTCTTCGGCCGCCTTTAGGGAGGCCGCATCACTTCTCCTTGCTTGTTCCTTGGCTCGGGCAAGTTCTGCCCGAAGGGTCTCCATGGCTCCAGCTCCATCTGTAGCCACATCATATTACAGATACTAGCATCATGCTCCTCTTAATATTTGTTGACCACGCGAAAATACATACCCTGTGCCTCGTCAAGCCGCTTGTTCATAAGCGCAATGTCGGCATCGGCCGCGTCAAGTTCCCGCCTCAGTCCAGCAAACTCAGCAGTCCGGCCAGCCACCGGACCCTCAACCGCCTGCACATGAAAGCAGCATGATCATTACCTGGGACTATGATCCTCTGTTTGCCGCCTCTGGATAGCAACCAAAGTCTCAGGGGCTACTATCTATATATAGCACACCAAGCATGTGCGGTATCGTCAAAAAATTTATATATTATTTTGCGTACCTCAAAGCCTCTTAGTAGGCTCATAAAAGCCTCGTGCAACCCGCTTTTGGCGGATGAAATCCTCTCAGCCACCGTACCCATTAAAGTACGATGCACCTCTGAGATAGCCGCTTGCTCCAAAAGACCCATCAGTGCGTCCGGTTGTGCACCGGACAAACCCAGACTCTTTTTGTTGCTCTCCTTAGGAGCCGAATACTCCGGACTTCGGGTGGCTGAAGGGTCACCTTCTGGCCTTGGCGGATCAGGAGAAATCCTCCGTGATGACACCTCAGGGTCGTCCGCCCGAGGTGGCGGGGAGGCAGGGGGAGGCGTTTCACGCTCCATCATCTCCGGAAGAAGATCCCCCGAAGACAAACTCTGTCGAGAAGGGCTACGAGCCGGACTGCAAGATATAGGTCGTGGTTATTGTCCTTGGATATAAAGCAAGATATATTTACCAAAAGTACTCTTGTTCACTTACAGCTCGGTGGAGGGCTGGCCCCCTTGCGGGCACTGTGCGGTAAAGACGCCCTGCAGGGCAGGGGCCCCTGGCGAAGGTTTCTTCCCTCGTTTGGAAATCTTCGTTCCCAAGTCTTGAGAGGCGGTCCTTTTCCTTCCTTGGGGAGAGGGGATTCTGGATTCTTCTCCCCGATTATCCTCCTTCGCGGAGACACTAATTCCCCCAGTATGGATGAGTAATGCGTGAAGCCCGCTTTCGGCTTCTTTATTCCTCCCTTTATCTTCCCCTGATGGCACTTGATAAGGTGCGCGCTCAAGCATCCTGGCTAGCACAGGATCCAGTGAGCGGGCGAACACCTGATCATCTTCGCCTTTCTTATCCAGTCCTGGCCGAGAGTGATTTTTTCAGAATGATGTTGTGACAAATAAAAAGACAACATGTTCGGCCGCAGAATTACTTACATGGGTATCTGGACGGTTGTAGTTGAGACCCGCATCCTCGGTGGTGTCCGAACACTTTATTCGTGATCCGAAGAACAATCCGTACATATCTTCGAGCGTCACGCCGAAGAATTGCTGAATAGTTTGCGGTCCTTCCGGGTTGAACTCCCATAGACGGAGAGATCGACGTTGGCATGGCAGGACCCGACAAACTAGCATAACTTGCATTACCTTGACAAGACTGACGTCCCTCCTGAGGAGATATCGGATGCGACTTTGCAATGTCAGCACGTCATTAACTGGCCCCCAGTCTAGCCCCTTGTCGACCCATGACGCCAGTTGCGGCGGGGGGCCTGAGCGGAAGGCAGGGGCAGCTTCCTACTTTTTACTTCGGGGAGCTGTAATGTAAAACCACTCCCGCTGCCATAAGTTGGACACCTCCGGGAAGGAGCCCTTAGGCCATGGAGCATCGGCGCCTTTGCTTATTATGGCACCTCCGCATTCTGCGTGTCGCTGGTCGATCGTCTTCGGCTTCACATTGAAGATCTTGAGCCATAAGCTGAAGTGTGGGGTGATGCGGAGGAAGGCCTCACACATGATGACAAACAACGAGATGTGAAGGATGGAATCTGGAGCTAGATCATGGAAATCGAGCCCGTAATAAAACATAGGCCCTCTTACAAAGGGATCAAGACTAAAGCCTAGCCCTCGGAGGAAGTGGGAAACAAATACGACACTCCCCTTGGGTTCGGGAGTGGGGATGACCTACCCTTGAGCGGGCAGCCTGTGCGAGATTTCGGCGGTCAGATACCTGGCTTCCCTTAGCTTCTTGATGTCCTCCTCTATGACAGAGGAGTCCATCCACCGACCTTGAAGGTTGGATCCGGACATGGTTGAAGGTCTGAAGCGCTTAGCCTAAGCCTTGGGTGTTGGAGCTCGAGGTGGGGGAGGGGAAGGATTGGGCGCAAGAAGAAAAGGACAGGCCTTGGCCCCTTTATAAAGAGGGTGAATATCAAGCGTCCTCCGCGTGGCCATTTGGAACTTGCCTAAAATCGAGGAGTCATACTAACAAACACGATTGGGTTACCCACACCCGTATTGATGGGTGTCCCGTGATAAGGGGAACATGATCTCTGCTTCGACAAGGCGTTCCAATAAAACCACCTCGCAACACGTGCAGTGGCAGGCGGGGAAAACGGTTCATAATAACCGGGCCACGACAGGACGTCACATTATAAAAAAGTTGTCAGCAGATTAGATTTGTGGAATAATATACTCTCTATGGTGGTATGTGGAATTTACTTTGCAGAGCCGGACACGATCCTTGTTTTGAAAATCTTCTACGGAGTATTCGGAGAAGGAACCCGCCTTGCAATGCCGAAGACAATCTGCGCGCCGGACTCATCGTCATTGAAGTCTAGTTCAGGGGCTACTGAAGGAGTCCTGGATTAGGGGGTCCTCGGACAACTGGGCTATATACTTTGGCCGGACTGTTGGACTAAGAAGGTACGAGATTGAAGACTTCGTCCCATGTCCTAGTGGGACTCTCCTTTGCGTGGAAGGCAAGCTTGGCAATTCAGATATGTAGATCTCCTCCCTTGTAACCGACTCTATGTAACCCTAGCCCCCTCCGGTGTCTATATAAACCGGAGGGTTTAGTCCGTAGGACAGGAACAATCATAATCATAGGCTAGCCCCTAGGTTTTAGCCTCTATGATCTCGTGGTAGATCAACTCTTGTAATACTCATATCATCAAGATCAATCAAGCAGGAAGTAGGGTATTACCTCCATCGAGAGGGCCTAAACCTGGGTAAACATTGTGTCCCCCGCCTCCTGTTACCATTAGCCTTAGACGCATAGTTCGGGACCCCCTACCCGAGATCCGCCGTTTTTGACACCGACAGCGCCCACGAGGTATGAATGGGGAATTGGGAGGGGGGACCATGTCTTACGAACGCATTTGTCTGAAATGTGGGGGGGAGTTACAGTTCTACCCTTGCGTTTAGGCTTCTCGGCTTGGGTCTGTGTACTCAGGGTCGGGGATAGTAGTGTAACTTTTCTTCTCCCAAATAGTGGGCGCGAGCGATTTCGGGTGAGGAGGGCATCTTTTGAAATATACTGGGTGCTTGCGATTTCGGGCGAGGAGGGCGTGTTTTGAAATATAGTGGGCGCGAGTGATTTAGAGCGAGGAGGGCGTGTTTTGAAATATAGTGGGCGCGAGCGATTTCGGGCGAGGAGAGCGTGTTTTGAAATAGTGGGCGCGGGCTATTTCGTGCGAGGAGAGGGTGTTTTTCTGACCATGGTTTATGAATTATTCGGCTCATGTCATTTCGGCCGAGGAGAAGGCGCGCTTGGATGCAGTTACGAACCTACCCTCGATGTACAATGGGCCAATTGATGCGTGTCCCACATAGGCCGGTAATTTCGCGTCTCCCATTTATTTGCTCGGGCGAATTCCACCGAGCAGAGGGTGTTTAACGGTTCGTTCAAATTTTGGGAGAACGAGCATCCACGTCTACCTTACCAAGTCGATTCGAATCAAATTTTGAAATATTAGCTTGCCACTTCTTTTTTAGATGGAGAGATGATGCTCATGAGTAATGTGTTTTTACATGCTCGTTGCTAGCGATTTACTATATGAAAAATAGTTGACCCACTCAAAAACGGGAATCAAACCCAAAATGAAATATCTCGATTCAATGAAATAGCTCGTTCACCAGGTCAAAATAGTGAGATAAATCCAAAATTAAACACCTCAATCGAGTAGCATGTTGTACAGTATTATAGTACTCCATGAACATGTTGAGAGTCAAATTAATGAACTTGTTTGATATACGCATATCTCTGTTCATGTGTGGATTGCACACAACATGTTCTCCAGTTTAAATATTTGAATGCAAGTTTATATCGAAACACAGTTTATATCAGTCTTTGATGCATAAAAAGCGACCTCCCCCTCTCTCGGACTCCTGCTCTCTCTCTCTCTCTCCGACAATCTTCAGTTCTGTCGCACGCATCCAACACACAAACCTTGTTGGTCCCTCTTCCTCTCTCTCCGTCTCTTTCCGTCTCTCTCTCTCTTTGTGTGTGTATGGGGGGTCTTTCTAGTTCGCATGCATATATACTCCATCTATAGGTCTCTCTCGCACACTATGTATGATTCTCTAGTCCAAGCTATATATCTTGGGTGCACTCATTGTACGCACACAAATTCCTTGGCTCGTTGACCGTGACTCTCTCACGCACCAGTCTGTCGTCTCGGAGCTCTTCCCTCTCTCTCTAAAACTCTCCATCTACCTGGGTCACACATACACATGCATATCTCACTCACACTCGATAGACCCATCTAAAACTTCATCTCTCTCCCTCGTTCTCTCTCCATCTAACACACACACAGTCTCGTGCATAGCTAATTATGATGGTCTCTCACACAAATGTAGGCACACGCAGTCCCCCCCTATATGTATATGACTAGCTAATCTTAGTCTCCATCACAAACATGTGCATGGTCTATCTCGATTTCTCTCGGGGCATCTTTCTATCTCGCATGCACCTCCCTCGATCTCCCACCCATATAAGTCCCCTCACGATCTCGAGGGGATCTCTTTATCACAAACACACCCTCTCTCCCTTCCCATGTGTCCATGTTCTCCATGTGCCCCTCTCAACATTTGTTCCTTGTTGGCCAGACCTCTATTGGAAATGTGCTATAGGGGTGTCTCTCTCCGTTGCAAAAAATCATGCACTAGCTATCTTCGTGTATCTCCTCACCTCTCTTTTCTATCTCGGAGATGCATGCGTGATATGGTTGCATAAGAAACAAAAAACACACACTCTCTCTCTAATTTATCGTTTGTTGTCCCTTTCTCTTTCACACACATACTCTTTTTGCACACTCACTCATTCTCCTTCACACGCACTTGATCTCTCTCGACTTAGGCACTCTCTTCAGTCCATAGCATATAGATTTATTGAAAAGTCAAACATCACAAAGTTTGACCATGTACGTGGAGAAAAACATTTACATCTAGAATGGCAAACATATACCATTAGATTCATCATGAGATGTAGTTTCATATGATGTATCTTTGGTATTGTAGATATAAATAACATTTGTGTAAACATGATCAATGTTTCCAAAGTTTGACTTATAAAAAAATTTACATGCACTGCATTATCGAGCGGATGGAATATCTTTTTCCCCCTCTCAGCTATCTGACGCACCACTCAGCCTTATTGGGGCTCCTCTACCTCTCTCAAACTTTATATCTCCCTGGTTCACACATACACATGTCTCGCTCGCGCTACATATAGACCCATCCAACACTCTCCTCCCTTGTTCTCTCTCTATGTGACACGCACCCCCCTAAGTACCATAATCCCTCGCTCCATCATAGGTGCATGCACTCCCCCCCTAAGTATGATTATCTCTCACTAGCCATCAGGAACACACATATTGTCTCCTTCCATCCATACGTCTATCTCGATATCTATCGGGGTATCTTCTATCGCGCACACACCTTGTCACTCGATCTCCCACCCATGTAGTCCCATCACGATCTCCAGGGGATCTCTCTATCACAAACATACACTCTCTCCTCCCCATGTCTGCATTTTGTCCGTACGTCTCTCTCGACCTCTCTCCCTTGCTTGTCAGACCCCTGTTGGCCACGTGCTAGGGGTCTTTCTCTCTCGGTTGCAAACAACCACACACTATCTCGTCACCTTGCTTCCGTTGTCGAAGATGCATGTGTGATATGTTTGCATAAGACACACACGCCTTTTCTCTACTTTTATCATGTGGTGTCCATGTCTCTTTCACACATGCACACACACTTTTTTCACTCACTCTTTCTATTTCACACACACACTGTCTCACTCTCTCTCTCTCTAGTTAGGGACTCTCACGTCCATAAACATATGGATGTTTTGAAAAGTCAAACCTCAGAAAAGTTTAACCAGGTATATGTGGAGAAAAACATTTACATCTGGAACGATCATTAGATTCATCACAACATGTACTTACTTCATACTATCATTTATCTTTGGTATTGTAGATATAAGTAATTTCTTTATAAACTTGGTCAAAGTTTCAAAAGTTTGACTTTAAAAAAAATGTTGGCACTACATTATCGAACGGAGGGAGTAGCTCTTTCTCTCTCTCTGCTATCTCTCACGGGCCTCCCCTCTCACTCGAACTCTCTATACCGATGGATTATACGCTCACCGTGTCAGCGTATAGCTCCGTATATTGTTTAGTTGACCGGTCGACCAGTCCACATGCTGCCTTGTCAGCTCGTGTTCTCTATCTTCGTGTGCTGGCCCATGTGGCAGTGGGTGAAAATAAGTAAACTAGAGGCCCATCCGACACGCGGTGAAGTAAACAAAGTTGGAACCACTCGGGGTAGCACCCCGCACACTAGTAAATTGAAGGCGCATTGAGGACACACTTCTTCCCCATGAAGGACGCACTCGCGCACACCCAGCTGCCCAGCACACAACACAGACCAGCACACGTGTACACCGGCGTCGCCGCTGGTTGAGATGGAGGGCGAGGCAGCCAACAAGCGGAGGCGGCTCGAGCCAAACCCGCATCCGGCGAGCCTGGACTTCATCAACAGCCTCCCCGATGACATGTTTCTCATCATCATCGGCCTCCTCCCTACCAAATCTGCCATGCGGACCGCCCTGCTCTCCCTGCAGTGGCGCCCCCTCTAGCGCCGCGTCCCCCTCAACCTCACCATCGATATCCCCCTCTACGACGGGGATTGCAAACGCATGGCCGTAGTCTCCAAGATCCTTTCATCACACCCTGGGCCAGCCAGACGCCTTGACATCCGCATGTTCAGTACCAACTGCAAGGTCCAAGCCAAGTTCGACGAGTGGTTCTTATCCCTCGCCCTAGATCAGCTCGAGGAGCTCAGCTTTGAAGCTGGACGATGTCACTCTCTGCCGCCATCTGTGCTCCACCTCACGCCAACGCTGCGCCGCGCTTGCTTCAGCTCCTGCTATCTTCCCCGGATTAATGTCGCGCCAACCCTTCTTATCCCTCAACTCAAGCAGCTCGACCTCTTCGACGTTGGCATCTCGAAGCAGGCTATGGATCACCTACTCCGGAGTTGTACTGCACTCGAGTACCTTCGTCTTGAGCAGATCCACGGGTTCATTAACCTCCACATCGCCTCGACGAATCTCTGATGGATTTTTGTGTCTTGCTGGCTCCACAACAAGACATCAATTGGGAAGAGATCACTCTAGTTGTTCCATGTTATGGTCATTGAGAATGCACCTTTCCTTGAGAGATTGCTTGTATCTGATCTAGAAGGTCCAACAAAAATCAGGGTCATTGACGCGTCGAAATTGATAGCGTTGGTGTACTCGTCTACCAAATTCTCTGAACTCTTTATTGGATCCGTAATCATTCAGGTACAACACTCATATTCTTCTCCGTCTTCTTTAAATTCACATTTTAAATTTCTTCTTGATGTATTTACGACCGTCTTCCAGAAAATGATTCCCACAAGCTTGACCGAGTCTATGCGCACAGTGAAGATCTTGGCAATAAAATCTATCGTCCCCAATCTGGATCAAGTTGTTGGATTCCTTACATGCTTTCCGTGCATGGAGAAGCTACTCATCGAGGTGAAACTTCTTTCCTATTAGTAAACGGTAATCACAACGTAGCTCATTTTTTCGTAATTTTCCCAAATTACGATGACAAGTCTAGTGTTCAAAATTGCATCTACGCACTGCATCGAAAGAAATGTTTTTAGTATTTTTTCTCACATGATCACCTGCATCATTTTTTGTTGTATTACAATAGTAGCCTAGGCTAGTCATAGTGGAAAGTAACTTAGACTAGTAACTCTATGGTTACCCTAAGAGCAGGTACTACCTCCGTCCTGGTTTACTCTTCCTATTTTGTAGTATCAAAATTTGACCTTAGATTTAACTGACAAAATGTTAATGCATGTCACTAAACATTATATCATTGGATTCGTATCTGAACATAATTTCAAATGGTACAATTTTTGGTGACATGCATTGGCATTTTCTTAGGTAAATCTATGGTCAAAATTATACACTAAATACGAGGTAGTACAAAAGTGGGCTATAACGGCCCTCCACTATGTAGGCCAAAACACGTGCCAAATTCACTTGTGATGCATTTGGCATCGATGCCCCTCCATTTCTCACCTGGTGCCCCAATCTGGATCACCTACTTTGTTCCGGTGCCAAATTAACTCACGCAATGAAAAAATACTTGCGTGGGAGAGAGAGAGGATTGAGGCAATAAAAACACTTGTTTGGGAGAGAGAGAGAGGCTGGTGTAGTTGGTTTGATTGATTTGTTTATACATGTGGGTCTGTGTGCACAGCGGTGCCAACTCTCTTACATCGCGAGAGCGGTGCCAAAATCTTTTGATTTGACATCGATGCGTACTATGTGGCATACTTTTGAGAAATATGGCATCGGCCACATAGTGGAAGGCAACAAATGCCCAAGCTCTTTATGTGCTCCTAGGTAAATGAGAGGAAAGAGAAAGAGAGAGAGAGAGAGAGAGAGAGAGAGAGTGAAAAATATCACTAGCCAGCCAACCCTATCGTATGAGCGAATGATATTGGTACCTCTTGAAGACACGGCAATCTTATATAGCCAGCTGCTCTAATATGTTCTCTTCTTTTGCAGATAAAAAAAGACCCGAAAGTGAAAAATGTGCAGCACTATAACAATCTCACCGAATGCCTTGATCTCCATCTTCTAGAAATTGATTTGATCGACTACCGAGGCCGCACATCTGAGATTAAATTGGCCAGGTTCTTTGTTCTGGAGGCAAGTGTGCTCAAGGTAATGAGGTTTGGCGTTCTCTGGCGCAACACTGAATGGCGTGCTGATGACCGCAAGCGTGTAAGCCTAAATGACAAAGTCTCCGCAGAAGCTGATTTTTTTTGAAACATCAAGTGGCCAGAGACTCAAAAATTTATTTGCCCATTAGTGACTTGTCAGGGCGGTGGATTTTAGTTTGTACGATAATGCTGCATCCACCTAAAGTAACGAAAGTTCTTACGGAAACTTCCTAGTAATTCCCTCTTCGTAGGTGTAGCATTACTCCTAACATTTGTAATATCAGTTTGAAACTTGTAATATTGTCGTGTCCTATTCCCGTGTTTTCAAATTCCTGCGAATCAAAGAGGTCTTGAGTTGGTGATGATGTTGTGCCTGCCATCTTTCACCAATAGCCGTCGGATCTAGATCTGACGCATACAAACCAAACTTCTCCAGTTTTGCAAAAAGTTGCCCGCACGTGTTCCCTATTTACAAACAACTACTTGTCTCTCACAATTAGCCTTATCTCCTCCTCACCACATCTAGAAGGCCATGGAAAAATCTGGCACGATGGCCGCTATCGGCGCCGTCCACCCTCAATCTTGGTGTTCCATGCAATGCACGGGCATCTACGCACGGGAAATTATGTCGAACACGGCTAGTTGTAAGCAGGCTAGCTCTACAGCTATGATGATAGTGGCTGCAAACGGCGAGGCTGACTATGGTATGCCGAACACGGTGCCTATACTCAGGTGTCATCTCCGGTGCAGGGTCTTGTCACTTCACTATGAGGAGCGGCACGTAATAATTTGACCAACGGGTAGTACAGTGCTACAAGTACATTGGTAGTACTACTACTAGTACTAGCACCACCGCCTGGATTTAGTGGTACTACCACGTCCATCCGGATTTAGTATTTGACTAGCAATATCTAGTAATGCATGTCACAAAAAATGTACTACTCCCTCTGTAAATAAATACATGGTGTGTTGTTTTATTCCTATCGGCGAGCGAACTTAATGTCTTTTTGCTAATTAATAGGATTACATGCAATGAACTAACCACTGCATGTCATGTTTGGTAGTCTCAAGTCGTTGAAAGCATGCACGACCCACATCTCTCATTGGTTGATATGTCACAAAATAAGAATTAGGAGGGAGTTAATGTACCGTGCCTAAGTGTTTTGGGATTACACAACATTTTTTGTTACATGCATTAACATTTTATTAATTAAATTGAAGGTCAAAACTTGGCGCAAAATGCAAAGGGGACCAATAAACCAGTAAACATCAAACTTCTCTCGTTTGGCCCCAACTAGAGGTCCGGTGAGATGACTATGCTGCACCGGCACGGAGGGGGACGTAGCTTCATTGACTTACTGCACCTGACTTTGGTTGTATGACACGTGGGCCCAACAGGTGGCTGGCCTGCCTGTCATACAGCTAAAGGCAGGTGTAGTAGAGGGCCGAGGAGTAGATGGTCAACACGCACGTGAATTCAATGCAGTCTGCACTTCTCATATAAAGGCTCCCCTCTAGTCCAATCTATGAAATCCTACGCACCTACGCACCCTAGCCAAGGGCAAGAGTGATCACTCCAATCGCAAGATCAGTTGACTAGAAGCTAGACCCATGGAGGCGATGAGCGCGAGCATCAGCCGGCTGTGCCAGATGGTCCACGATGCCGGCCTGCTGCCCGGCACCGAGGAACGTCTCCAGGTCGTGCTTGAAGCCGCCAGGGTGAGAGGCCGCTTGGACGATAGCTTCGTCTCCTTGTTCGACAAGGTCCTCATCGGCTTCCTCGACAAGTTCACCGTCGTCAAGAAGCTCGTAGACGACCTTGACATACGCCTCCAGCCCACGCGCCCAGGCTCTGCGATGCCCGCCACCCTCAATGACCTCTATGGTGACAACCTCTTCGACGCTCTGGTGGCCCTACGACTGCCTGCCGTCGCGCCGGAGAATGTCCACCTCGAGGTCGCGCTCGCCGTGCAGCACCTGGCGCAGCAAGACACCGTCGACATAATCACCCACGTCTACGCGCAAATCGTCCACAAGGACTACTACGTGCAAGAGGAAGACGATAGGTCGCTAGCCTTCTTGACCCATAGGGCAACCTTGGACGGCATTGTTCAGAAGCACGTTGAGCTCACCGCCAACGCCACTGCTCCTCAAACGTCTGTTGGTGATCTGGCGCACAAGGGCGTGAGGATGTCGTTGATGGATCCGTATGTTTCTTTATCTTTCCTTCAAATCCCTATAGTAGTATATGGTACTACTAGTAATTATCTTACCTTTCGCATCAACTTCATAATTTTTGTACGTACTCCATGCATGAACCGCGCCAGAACCTAACTTCTCATTACTCTAGGGAAAATCATTATTTCTATCTATCGGTCGCGCCATGGAGCAAAACCAAATTTGACAAGTTACAAGTTCAAAAGGAAAAGCTTGTCGTGTTCGTGTCGCACCCTGCTGCCAACATGGTTGGTCCGGCACGCCGCTCAAGGGGGAATGCTTGTTGTGTTGCATTTTCACTTACAAGTGGGACCGCAGTTGAGAAAACTGACTATCGGCAAACCCCCACCCTACCCAGCACGCGATGGCTGAGAAAACTAGAGGGAGAAGAGATGGTTGTAGCACGGACTCCAAGAAAAATGGTGTCGGGACTCGTGTGGGTGGGGTGTGTCGTACTGCTAGACGTGAATGCTAGTTATGGCCCATGCCACCCCACTATATCGAGCCTATATTGAGGTGCTGGTTACGTACAACAAATTTCCTGGAGTCCGTGCTCAGCCCTCCTCTATCTCTCTTCTGAGCCAGTCAGTAGACTCCCGGAGCCCATCATCTGTTTGCTCACATGTGGTACCACATGTCAGTGAAAACGCAAGAGGACCCACTGAACCTGCACATCTTTCACCTCGACGTGCTGGTGATGAAAAACAAATCCAATAAAGATCTTCGGTGGCCGCTTTTGGAGTTACTCAAGAGTAGTAAGATTCTATTTACAGTTTAACCCAAGATGCAGCACGTGGCTTCAACTAGCACTCAATTTTCTTGCATGACACGACCTGGATGCTGGATGTCCCACGTGTCGGCAAAAGGAGGCAGACCGGAGGAGTAGGAAACACGACAAGCCCTGTGTGTACATCATACTACGTACAAGCCCACCTCATGCAGTCATGCAATCACCATATTTCTCGGCCTCCATGCGACACCTAACTATTGGTTGGCTCTATGTGATGTGGCAACTTGATACTACTACGGATGCTGGCTATACTACTACAGCACTAACACTCCAAGAAGTGAGTCGAAAACCATTTATAAATTGAGTTTATGACATGCATATGCAAATGTACCATTCATTACATACAACACGTCATCAACACACAATGACAATGAGGATACATGTTGGATTATAGATTAGTTCCAACAAAACATTCTAGTAAATACTAAATTTTTCATCACACAACAAACAAAAAGCAATGAAATGAACTTCAGCTCAACCACTCCTCAGTGTTGGAAACCCTTGCTTTGAACCAGAAGAGTTTGTCTCGGAAGGGCCAGCTACTATCAATCTCGAGACCAATGCATGACTGATCATCCAGGCTGAAGCGGCCTATTTCATGATCCATATTGTGATAGCCACGGTAGGGAAGCATAGCCATGTCTGAGGTATAGATACAATTTCTTCTCATAAATGGTAGTAATGTTGTGTCAACAACAGCTGGATCGCCTTTCACCATGATTGGATAGTTTTGTCCAAGGAAGAGCGAGTTTCCTCCAAGAGTATCAATACTAAACTAGGGAGAAGGTGTTGGTGCAAGCACAGTAGTATCCATCCAGAATACCCTACAACAGATGTTGGAATAGGTCCGGCGAGTGCGACCATGGGAGACAACACCTTCTTCCTTAGTCACATCAGCGGTGCCCTGTATACAGACAAGAAGAGGTGATCCATCGGAATAAGTTGCCAGGCGCCACTGAGTATATGGGTCCTCATGCTCGTGATCATCATCATCGTCATCTCCCCCTTGGTTATAAAATTATTCAAGTATAGGTGGTGGAATGTTCACAGGACCTTGGAAACACAAGAAGGTTAATTAGTAAAGGGAAACTAGCTAACCCGCATGCATGTGGATGAAACAATTATAATTACGATGGAAGACAAACGTACCGAAAGCATAAGGATTCCATGCAAAAACTGTGCCACGAGTGGTGGCAGCAAACACAAGACCCTCATATTGAATTGCAACACAGTACTCATCCTTGTATAGAAACTGATTTTTGAGCAATATCCATCCAGTAAAACTATGAAGGAAGGCAACAAGCTTGTCAAAGATGGCAACAACTACATATTCCATTAAATCCCAAGAGCGGTCGGGAACTTGACAAATTGCTATCTTCTGTAGACGATAGTCACCATGACCGTAGTTGAACATATGGTCATAACTGGTGTGCTCAACCTCTGGGCAGTCTGAGATCTTTGGAAGTGGAACCTGGTGACGAGTGTACACATTCACAAGTTCCCACTCGCAGTTGGACCCAATATAAACAACCCAATCTCCATTTGGGCCTGCCCAAGCCTTACCCTCAAGCGATGGCATCTTAACATCACATGTATCATTATCAAGCGGCACCAACTTGCACAAGGCGAGGCCTCGGTCATCCGCGCGCCAGTGAGTAGGGTCACGGTGAAGAAGATAGGGGAGATCAAACCACTACTGGACCCTTGGGTTTGTTGTAATGATGTTATTAGTTGAGTCGAGAATGGTCTTGAACGAACCTGCCATGCTAGCCTAGGTGATGACGTCGCACCAATCAATGAGTTCCTCCACCACGTCATCATTCAGATCGGGGCAAGAATAACGGGGTCGTTTTCGGTCTGTTCCCTCCATGGAGAAGATGATCGAACAATGGCAGAAGGAAAGGTGAAGGCAAATGGAGGATGGAGGAAGAGTGTGCGACAATAGTTCCAAATCGAGAGGGAAAGGTGAAGAGTCGGTGGACGGTTGCCACGGTACACGAAGAGGCGCTTCGGCCTACATAGATATCCGTTCGGAAATTGTACAAAAGGACTAGCCGTCGTCTCACTGACATGTGGGAATGGGACCACATGTCAACGAAGAGGCTAGTGGGGAGCGGATGGTTGCCACAGAGGTCACACACTGGCGATAAGGTCGTCCTGTAAGACCTAGTACCCGCGCGGGATGGCTTCCGTCCCCCACACGAGCGAAGCCACTTGGCACCCCCACACGGTTGGTCCGCCACGCCTCTAGGCCAACTCCAGCGTGTGCAACTCGAACGCGCACTCGCTCAGCCCCCTTTCCCTCGACGCCCCGGAGCTACCCAACCACGGCTATGTGTTTTGCGCACCCGGCGGCCGGATTTGGAGCGGATCCGGTCGGGCTTGAGCTAGCCCGATTGAGGGAGGCCACGCCGCACCATGGACTGGGCGGGTGTCGTGGATCTAAGACTGACAGTAGAATGGGGGTAGGTATGAGGAGGCAAGATCTTAGCTATGGTGAAGTTGTACACATGAGTTTTACGAGTTCAGGCCCTTCGCAGAGGAAGTAACAGCGCTACGTCTCGGTGCCCAGAGGCGGTCGACTGGATTATGTATGTGTGTGTTTACAGGGGGTGCGAACCCTTGTGCCAGTGGAGGGGGTGGCTTATATAGAGTGTGCCTAGACCCCAGCCAGCCCATGTTACAAGGGTTTTAAGGTACATCAAGAGGGGGGCGTTACTGGTAACGCTAGCAATTAAGTGACATAGATGCCTATTAAGTCTATGAAGTAAACGTCCGACCGTTGTCGTGTAGAGTGACTTTAGATCTTTTGTCCGTCGAGTGATAATTGTCGTGGTCGAGTGACCTTGAGTCTTCCGAGTGGAATGCTTCATAGTCGAGTGGATGATGCTATCCCTCGAATGCTTCTGGTTTTAAGATGATGTCCTAGGGGAGGGTGTCTAGGTCAGTCCTATGACCCTACCCTAGGTACATAGCGTCATCATTAGCCCCCAAATGGTTCAGGGTTCGAGTGGAGAAGGAGTTGAGAACACCTCTGATTCAATTTTCGCGCTTCGGTAGTGTCTTATTGGGACCAAATGAGCAATCATGATGACTTCAACTTCTTTTTCAGTCGCCTTGATCCTTTCTTGGTTCTGCCGAGTGAACTTTTACTGCTACGTTTTGAGTGCTAATATGGGAAAAATCTTTTGTCTGACAGGTTGCTATGCTACTCGCTGATATTGTGGGATTCGAATTTAGGGAAGCGCGCGGGGCGGAGGAGGCTGCAGTAATTGGGTTGGATTAGGCAGGGCTGCCTCGATCACCGGGCCACCTTTTTCGCCACGTATCGCGCGCGTGACTTTTGCGGGATTTGATAGGATCGCCCGGACCCACAGGTCAGCCACTCGGAAACGACCTCATATAAGGTGCCGGATTGGGGTTTTTTGCACAGTGCGTTCCCATTCTTCCTCTTTCTCCCTTGCTTTCTCTGCCACATCCACCTATGCTCCCGGCGCTGCCGCTCTGTTCGATCTCCGCCCGCTGCAATGGGGAAGGAGAAGACAATGGCCTTGGAGCGCGCGAAGAAGGCGACAACAAAGGCGAAGGGGAAAAAGTCCAGCCGGGGCGGATCTTCGTCGAGGTCTGGCCTGCCGCGCGGCTGGATCCAAGGCGATTGGATTCGGTTGATGATTCGTCAGGACAACATCGACGATCTGGTTGAGGGGGGATTGATCCCCCACGAATCAGCGCGGGTCCCGGAGGGCGAGACCGAACCGCATCCGCAGGAGGGTGAGTGCGTTCTCCTCGCCACCATGTTGACCGCGGGTTTTCTTTACCTCCCCATCCTTTTTTGAGGCTTTTTGAACTTCTTTGGAGCACAACTCCACCACTTTTCCCCCAACACCATCGTGTACCTCGCTGCCTTCGTGTCCATGTGCAAGAACTTCTTGGGTTGTAGGCCACACTGGGGCCTCTTTAAGCACATTTTCATGTGTCGTTCTCAGTCGGTCAAGAAGGCCAACCCGAGTGATGAGAGGACGCACGTGATCCAGATGTGTGGGGGTCTTGGGATTAAAATGAGAGGTAAAAGCACTTTCCCAGCCATGATCATTCCTGAGTCAGTCCAAGGGTGGCAGTCGACTTGGTTCTATTGCAAAGACTAGCCGACTCCAGGCCAGTCGATGGGACTTCCCCCCTTTTCCATGGATCGAGTCGAGAAGATCTCCGCCTTGAAAGTGACGCCGGAGGAGAAAGCGGAGGTTGAGGTGCTGGTGGAGTGGGTGGTCCAACTCGCCCGTGATGGCGTGACTGGCATGGATCTGTTAGAGGTCTTCCTTAAGCGACTCATTCAACCACTTCAAGCTCGTGACCATTCGATGTGGATGTATTCGGGCATTGAGGATTCCACTCGGATCCACCCAGAAGAGGTCGATGAGGATACGGTGGATAAGTGGCTAAGAGGTATCACTGGCAACAAGGATAACCCCAGGGGGTCTAGGAGAGTCCCTCCACTCGACAGCTCGCGCCAACCAGACAAGGTCCAACTCTATATTGATGAGCGTTCTCTTGATTTATCATACAACCGCTTGTTGTCAACCGACTGATTTTTGCTTCGCTTGTTGTCTTTCAGGCCCTTATTGAGATGTACTCGATGCCCAACGGGGAGAAGGAGCTGGATCCGGAGGGGGAGGCGAGCAGAGGCGAGAGCGGTTAGTGGCACTCTGATGAAGAGGATGATGTGGAGAGTGATGACCCGAGTGATGAAGAGGAGGTCGACTCACCTCCCCATAGGGAAAAGCGATCCAAGCACACTCACGGCCCGGTAGGCATCCATGACAAAACGACCGCGCCGACTGGGCAGTCGCCAAAGCGCCCTCGGACGTCTTCTCCAGTGCCGACTGAGAGGGCACCGAAGCAACCGAAAGCTGCACCGTCTCCAGCACCGACTGATAAGGCACCAAAACAACCGAAAGCTGCGTCGTCAAAACCGCAGAAGGCCTTGCCCAAGATCAAAATGGCCATTCCTACTATTCCCGGGTAATAGTCAGACCTGATTTCTTGGTTTAGTACGAGTCGAGTTTTGGTCGACCCACCGTGATAGACATGACCGACTGAATCTTGAAATTTGCAGTGCTGCTACCTCCGGGACTTCCACCCACAAGTATGAAGATGAAGAAATGGAAGATGTAGTCACTTCCAACCTGGGTATAACTCTCGTAATCTTGCCTTCAGTTACTCGGCTGTTTTATCGGTCGATTAAATTCTGGCAATTGATTCTTTTTGCAGCTCCTCTCAATGTTATTGAACTTCCAGACGACGACGAGGACGTGCCGCTGAGGCCTAGGAGGAACAAGAATGCATCTGCTGGCAAGACATCCCAATCGGTGCTGGCGGCAGAGCCAATGATTCAACAGCCTGAAGATGTGACTCGGGCTTCTGTTACTTTTGCTGATCCAGTATCGGGTGAACGCCCCACATCATCGACTGTACCAGTGCTTGCTTCAACCGTCCAGCTTCATGCCTCGGAACTTCAAGCTGCTGCGGCTGGACCGTCAGTCCCATTCTTCACCACTCATCACGTTCCAGAAAGCTAGGTGGACGCCGCTGCAGAAGCCATTCGCCAAGCTGGCATAATGATGGAGCGAGTGAAGGTGGTGCATGATAACCCACAAGTATAGGGGATCGCAACAGTTTTCGAGGGTAGAGTATTCAACCCAAATTTATTGATTCGACACAACGGGAGCCAAAGAATATTCTCAAGTATTAGCAGCTGAGTTGTCAATTCAACCACATCTGGAAACTTAGTATCTGCAACAAAGTGTTTAGTAGCAAAGTAATATGATAATGGTGGTAGCGGTAACAAAAGTAAAGACAGCAAAAGTAATGTTTTTGGTATTTTGTAGTGATTGTAACAGTAGCAATAGAAAAGTAAATAAGCGAGAACCAGTATATGGAAAACTCGTAGGCACCGGATCAGTGATGGATAATTATGCCGGATGCGGTTCATCATGTAACAGTCATAACATAGGCTGACACAGAACTAGCTCCAGTTCGTCAATGTAATGTAGGCATGTATTCCGTATATAGTCATACGTGCTTATGGAAAAGAACTTGCATGACATCTTTTGTTCTACCCTCCCGTGGCAGCGGGGTCCTATTGGAAACTAAGGGATATTAAGGCCTCCTTTTAATAGAGATCCGGAACAAAGCATTAGCACATAGTGAATACATGAACTCCTCAAACTATGGTCATTACCGGTAAGTATCCCGATTATTGTCACTTCGGGGTTAACGTATCATAACACATAATAGGTGACTATAGACTTGCAAGATAGGATCTAGAACTCTCATATATTCATGAAAACATAATAGGTTCAGATCTGAAATCATGGCACTCGGGCCCTAGTGACAAGCATTAAGCATAGCAAAGTCATAGCGACATCAATCTCAGAACATAGTGGATACTAGGGATCAAACCCTAACAAAACTAACTCGATTACATGATAAATCTCATCCAACCCATCACCGTCCAGCAAGCCTACGATGGGATTACTCACGCACGGCGGTGAGCATCATGAAATTGGTGATGGAGGATGGTTGATGATGACGACGGCGACGAATCCCCCTCTCCGGAGCCCCGAACGGACTCCAGATCGGCCCTCCCGAGAGGTTTTAGGGCTTGGCGGCGGCTCCGTATCGTAAAACGCGATGATTCCTTCTCTCTGGTTTTTTTCTCTCCGAAAGCAAATATATAGAGTTGGAGTTGGTGTCGGAGGGTTTCCAGGGGGCCCACGAGGTAGTGGGGCGCGCCCTAGGGGGGGCGCCCCCCCACCCTCGTGAGAAGGGTGTGGCCCCCCTGGTCTTCATATTTGGCGAGGATTTTTTTATTTTTTCTAAGACCTCCCGTGGAGTTTCAGGTCATTCCGATAATATTTGTTTTCTGCACATAAAACAACA
Source organism: Triticum urartu (assembly GCF_056163025.1). Classification (NCBI taxonomy): domain Eukaryota; kingdom Viridiplantae; phylum Streptophyta; class Magnoliopsida; order Poales; family Poaceae; genus Triticum; species Triticum urartu. Next base: position 335,002,145 of record NC_141876.1, read on the forward strand.
TCATGGTAATTCTGCTGAAAACGGCGTCAGTCCGGGTTAGTTCCATTCAAATCATACAAGATAGAGTCCAAAACAAGGGCAAAAGTGTTTGGAAAAGTAGATACGACGGAGACGTATCAACTCCCCCAAAACAAGGGCAAAAGTGTTTGGAAAAGTAGATACGACGGAGACGTATCAACTCCCCCAAGCTATTAAAATTAATAAACAATAGCATAATCAACTAGCAAGTCATAATAATAAATCTCGAATGACAACACTTTCTCAAAACAATCATAATATGATATAACAAGATGGTATCTCGCTAGCCCTTTCTGAGACCGCAAAACATAAATGCGGAGCACCTTTAAAGATCAAGGACTGACTAGACATTGTAATTCATGGTAAAAGAGATCCAATCATAGTCACACCCAATATAAATTAACAATGATGAATGCAAATGACGGTTGTGCTCTCCAGCTAGTGCTTTTTAATAAGAGGGTGATGACTCAACATAAAAGTAAATGGATAGGCCCTTCGCAGAGGGAATCAGGGATTTGTAGAGGTGCCAGAGCTTGGTTTTGAAATAGAGATAAATTGAATTTTGAGCTATATACTTTCATTGTCAACGTAACAACTAAGAGATGGCGATATCTTCCATGCTAAACACATTATAGGCGGTTCCCAAACAGAATGGTAAAGTTTATACTCCCCCTCCACCAACAAGCATCAATCCATGGCTTGCTCGAAACAACGAGTGCCTCCAACATACATCAAGTCCCAGGGGGAGTTTTGTTTGCAATTAATTTTGATTTAGTTTGCATAAAGCATGGGACTGGGCATCCCGGTGACCAGCCATTTTCTCGTGAGTGAGGAGCGGAGTCCACTCCTCTTGAGAATAACCCGCCTAACATGGAAGATAAGGACAACCTTTGTTGATACATGAGCTATTCGAGCATACAAAACATAATGTTTATTTGAAGGTTTAGAGTTTGGCACATACAAATTTACTTGGAACGGCAGGTAGATACCGCATATAGGAAGGTATAGTGGACTCATCTGGAATAACTTTGGGGTTTAAGGAATTGGATGCACAAGCAATATTCCCGCTTAGTACAAGTGAAGGCTAGCAAAAGACTGGGAAGCGACCAACTAGAGAGCAACAACAGCCATGTACATGCATTAAAATTAATAAACATTGGATGCAAGCATGAGTAGGATATAATCCACCATGAACATAAATATCATGAAGGCCATGTTGATTTTGTTTCAACTACATGCATGAACATGTGCCAAGTCAAGTCACTTAAATCATTCAAAGGAGGATACCACCCCATCATACCACATCATAATCATCTCAATAGCATGTTGGCACACAAGGTAAACCATTATAACTCATAGCTAATCATGCATGGCACACGCAACTACGATCTCTAATTATCATTGCAAACATATTTATTCATAATAAGCTGAACCAAGAACGAGGGACTCATCATATTTACAAAAACAAAAGAGGTCGAGTTCATACCAGCTTTTCTCATCTCAATCAGTCCATCATATATCATCATAATTTCCTTTCACTTGCATGACCGAACGGTGTGAATAATAATAAGAGTGCACGTGCATTGGACTAAGCTGGAATCTGCGAGCATTCAATAAACAGGAGAAGACAAGGCAATATGGGCTCTGGGTTAAATCAACAATAATGCATATAAGAGCCACTTCAACAATTTAATTATGGTCTTCTCCTACTGACCCCCAAAGCAAGAAAATAAATAAAACTATTTACACGGGAAAGCTCCCATTAAGCAAAAGAAGAACAGGAAATAGTTTTGGGTTTTCTTTTTAATTATTACTACTACAGCAGAAAAATAAACTACTACTATTTTTTTGGTTTTTCTTAAGGTTTAACAAACACACAAGAAGAAAGCAGGAAAAAGGAAATAACCTAGCATGGATATTACAGTGAAAAAGTATGAGCACCGACATCTAGCAATGAGTGTGTGTGAACATGAATGTAATGTCGGTGAGAAATACATACTCCCCCAAGCTTAGGATTTTGGCCTAAGTTGGTCTATGGCCATGGCTGGCCTGGCAGATATCCATAATAATAGTTTTTGGGGTCGTACTGTGATGAAGAAGAGGAAGGCTCCGATTGCCACTGGCTGGCAATCATCTCCGGATCCCACTGATAGTTAGACTGTCGTGAAGGATCAAATTGTGGTTCCGGTTCTGGCTCCTCAGCTGGTGCAGGGTTCCGGTAGGCGTGAATAGCTGCCAACGGAACAAGGTACATGCCTGCAGTCAAATCAAACAAAGAAGGAGCAGGCAAGGTAATAGTCTCAGGATGATGTTTATTAAAGAACAATTGATATCTAAGCTCTCCTGCCCTATTCTTAACAATAAAATCATGTGCCACCATACTTTTATGATCTAGATAAACACGGGGCAGCACCTTTTCTTCCTTCTCAGCATGCCTAATAGGTATGTTAAAATGTGCGGCTAGGCGTGTGGCATAGATGCCTCCAAAGATGGGGCCCTTAGTACGGTTCATATTTAACCGTCTAGCAATAATACCGCCCAAACTAAAAGTGTTATCACTATGTAAACCTTGGAGTAGAATAATTAAATCAGGGATACTAAGGTTTCCAGAATTTCCGCGTCCAATTAAACAACGACTAGCAAATAATGCAAAGTAATGCAAAACAGGAAAATGTACGCTAGTGATTCATGCATCGGGAACCTTCCTGGTTTCTCCTACAGTGATAAACCCAGCCACATCATCATGATGTGGTTCTTCTGTCTTTCCCTCAAAAGGGACTAAACAAATCCGACAAAAATCATAAAGTGACATCTCCTTATGCTCATCATATAAATGAAATTCCACCGTAGGTGGTGAGTTCCTAGGATGAAAATAAAAGTTTTGCACAAAGGTATTTGTGAGTAAGAGATACTGATCACATTGGTCGTGGAGGAAAGCGGTGAGGCCTGCATTGTGGACCAATTCTTGAAAATCTTCATAGATACTGGCTGCTCTCAAGAAATCTTCAGAAGGCCATTCACACGCCCAAATCTCCGCGGTGCGTGGCAAATTATACTTAGGCTTCAGTGCCTTTTCCTTCGAGCTTTGGCTCGATGAGCCCCTCAATAATCTCCTCATCATTTTCTCAAAGATTCTGAATTTTTTAGTAACTTCAAAATAAAAGTAAACCAAACTCAATAAAACTGATAGTAACTACTCCTACAAGTGCCTAGAGCCTATATCAAGCATTAGAACTACTTGGAACCATATAAATTTGACATGCAAGCTCAAGAACATGGTCACCTATGCAGCACAAATTTGCAAAGAATAAAGCACTAGAACAAAAACTAATTGGACCAATGGGGGAGTCACATACCAAGGAACAATCTCCCCAAGCTGTTTTGCAAGAGGTGCTTTGAGCAAGGAGATCGAAAATCACAGCAAAAGTGGCAGGAACTCGTGCTTGAGTTGGTTTTTCGGGTTTGTGTGAGATAGAGGAAGAAGATGGGTGCTGGGATAAGTGGAGTAGGGCCACCGTGGGCCCACGAGGCAGGGGGGCGCCCACCACCCTCGTGACCAGGTGGCAGCTCCCCCCGTGGTAACTTTTGCACAGTAAATCCTCAAATATTCCCGAAAAAACATATTAAATTGGCATGGCATTCTGAGGACTTTTATTTTCGGGATATTTTTATATTGCATGGTAAGTCAGGAAACAGACAGAAAAATACTATTTTAACTTTATTTAATATAAATAACATAAAATATAAAGAGGGTACAGAAGGTTGTGCTTCTAGTTTCATCCATCTCATGCTCATAAAAAAGAATCCACTAACAAGATTGATCAAGTCTTGTTAACAAACTCATTCCGATAATCATGAAACCGGAGAAATTTTGAATAACACTAAGTTACCTCAATAGGGATATGCACATCCCCTGTAATAAGAATATCATATTTCTTCTTGACAGTAGGAAGAGGAAATTCAAAACCTCCAAATATAATCGATGGAATTTTTCCAGTAGAGTTGATACTATGAACTTGAGGTTGTTTCCTCGGAAAGTGTACCGTATGCTCATTACCATTAACATGAAAAGTGACATTGCCTTTGTTGCAATCAATAACAGCCCCTGTAGTATTAAGAAAATGTCTTCCAAGAATAATAGACGTACTATCATCCTCGGGAATATCAAGTATAACAAAGTCCATTAGAATAGTAACATTTGCAACCACAACAGGCACATCCTCACAAATACCGACAGGTATAGCAGTTGATTTATCAGCCATTTGCAAAGATATTTCAGTAGGTCTCAGCTTATTCAAGTCAAGTCTACGATATAAAGAGAGAGGCATAACACTAACACCGGCTCCAAGATCACATAGAGCAGTTTTAATATAATTTCTTTTAATGGAGCAAGGTATAGTAGGTACTCCGAGATCTCCAAGTTTCTTTGGTATTCCACCCTTAAAAGTATAATTAGCAAGCATGGTGGAAATCTCAGCTTCCGGTATCTTTCTTTTATTGGTAATGATATCCTTCATATATTTAGCATAGGGGTTCATTTTGAGCACATCAGTTAATCTCATACGCAAAAAGAGAGGCCTAATCATTTCAGCAAAGCGCTCAAAATCCTCATCATCCTTTTTCTTGGATGGTTTCGGAGGAAAAGGCATGGGTTTCTAAACCCAAGGTTCCCTTTCTTTAACATGTTTCCTAGCAACAAAGTCTCTTTTATCATAACGTTGATTCTTTGATTGTGGGTTATCAAGATCAACAGCAGGTTCAATTTCTACATCATTGTCATTACTAGGTTGAGCATCATCATGAACATTATCATTAATATTTTTACTAGGTTCATGTTCATTAACAGATTGTGTTTCAGCATCAAACATAGAGATATCATTTGGATTATCAGGTGGTTCAGCAATAGGTTCACTAGAAGTTTGCACAGTTCTATCATTTTTCTTCTTCTTCTTTTTAGAAGAACTAGGAACATCAATATTATTTCTCTGAGAATCTTGCTCGATTCTCTTAGGGTGGCCTTCAGGATACAAAGGTTCCTGAGTCATTCTACCAGTTCTAGTAGCCACTCTAACAGCATAATCATTTTTCTTACTATTCATTTCATCAAGCACTTCCTTTTGAGCTTTAAGTACTTGTTCTACTTGAGTGGTAACCATAGAAGCATGTTTGCTAACAAGTTTAAGTTCAACTTTAATATCAGCCATATAATCACCCAAGCGTCTAATCCTATAAGCATTTTCTTTTAATTGTCTACCAAAATAAGCATTGAAGTCGTCTTGCTTAAACATAAAGTTATCAAACTCATCCAAGCACTGACTAGCAATTTTAGTAGGAGGAACTTCAGCTTTATCATATCTATAGAGAGAATTTACCTTTACTACCTGTGTCAGGATATCGGGATCAGGAGGTTATTTAGTGAATAAATAATTGAGATCATATGTTTCTTCAACAAGCGGTATATTAAGACCATGTATTTCTTCAATTGGAGGTAAATTCTTAACGTCTTCAGCTTTAGTACCTTTCTCTTTCATAGATTTCTTTGCCTCTTGCATATCTTCGGGACTGAGAAATAGAACACCTCTCTTCTTCGGAGTTGGTTTAGGAATAGGCTCAGTAATTGGCTCAGGAGCTGGCTCAGGAGGTGCCCAATTATTTTCATTTGTCAACATATTATTCAATAGAATTTCAGCTTCATCCAGTGTTCTTTCCCTGAAAAGAGAACCAGCACAACTATCTAGGTAATCTCTGGAAGCATCGGTTAGTCCATTATAAAAAATATCAAGTATTTCAGGTTTCTTAAGAGGATGATCAGGCAAAGCATTAAGTAACTTGAGAAGCCTCCCCCAAGCTTGTGGGAGACTCTCTTCTTTAATTTGCACAAAGTTGTATATTTCCCTCAAAGCAGCTTGTTTCTTATGAGCAGGGAAATATTTAGCAGAGAAGTAATAAATCATATCCTGGGGACTACGCACACAACCAGGATCAAGAGAATTAAACCATATCTTAGCATCACCCTTTAATGAGAACGGAAATATTTTGAGTAAATAGAGGTAACGTGATCTCTCATTATTAGTGAACAGGGCAGTTATATCATTTAACTTAGTAAGATGTGCCACAACAGTTTCAGATTCATAGCCATAAAACGGATCAAATTCAACCAAAGTAATTATATCAGGATCAACAGAGAATTCATAATCTTTATCAGGAACACATATAGGTGAAGTAGCAAAAGCAGGGTCAAGTCTCATTCTATCTCTAAGTGATTCTTTGTTCCATTTAATTAATAACCTCTTCAGCTCATATCTATCCTTGCAAGCGAAAATAGCAGCAGAAGATTCCCTATCAAAAAGATAACCTTTAGGAATAATAGGCATGTTTTCATCATCACTATCATCATCGTATTCAGATTCAATAATTTCTTTTTCTCTAGCCCTAGCAATTTGTTCATCAAGAAATTCACTAAGGGGCATAGTAGTATCAGGCATAGAAGCAGTTTCATCATAAGTATCATGCATAGCAGAAGTGGCATCATCAATAACATGCGACATATCAGAACGAATAGCAGAAGCAGGTGTAGGTGTCGCAAACTTACTCATAACAGAAGGTGAATCAAGTGCAGAGCTAGACGGCAGTTCCTTACCTCCCCTCGTAGTTGAGGGATAGATCTTGGGTTTTGGATCTCTCAAGTTCTTCATAGTGTCCAGCAGATATAAATCCCAAGTGACTCAAAGAATTTAGCTATGATCCCCGGCAACGGCGCCAGAAAAAGGTTCTTGATAACCCACAAGTATAGGGGATTGCAACCGTTTTTGAGGGTAGAATATTCAACCCAAATTTATTGATTCGACACAACGGGAGCCAAAGAATATTCTCAAGTATTAGCAGCTGAGTTGTCAATTCAACCACACCTGGAAACTTAGTATCTGTAGCAAAGTGTTTACTAGCAAAGTAATATGATAATGGTGGTAGCGGTAACAAAAGTAAAGACAGCAAAAGTAATGTTTTTGGTATTTTGTAGTGATTGTAACAGTAGCAACGGAAAAGTAAATAAGCGAGAACCAGTATATGGAAAACTCGTAGGCACCGGATCAGTGATGGATAATTATGCCGGATGCGGTTCATCATGTAACAGTCATAACATAGGGTGTCGGCGTTCTGGGAACGGGGTCCCCAGACTTGCCTGCCTGCGGCCTGCGGCGTGGCTCAAGTGGGGGCCCAGCGCGGCCCATCTTCATCAGCTCAAGCTCAAGACCCTCGCGAGGGGCCAAGCCTCGTGGGGCGGACGACAGGAAGCTTCCTCAGAGGCAGCCTCATCAGGTAGGCTCGCGAGGAGGCGGAGAGATCAACGCATGGGTACCTCGTGAGGATCCCATGACGCAAGCCATGACGATCAAGGCCAGGCGGGCGCCAGGCGGGCGCCGGCCTGCGCAGTGTCCTTGTTTCCCCTTTGGTGCAAAGGGGTCAAGCACAGGCTAAGGGATCGGGCAAAGGTTGCCATTCCGGTGCAACAAGACCAAGACCAGCAGAGCAGCAGGACGGAGGTCACCATGGAGCCCAAGACGGCGTCATCACCAGTACTTTCGGCAGCCGAAGACCACCTTTGGTCAGGATAACTTGTACTAGATGTTCCCCTTCAAAACGGCCAATTGTTGGCGCCCTTCCCGCTCAATTATTCGGGGAGAGGCCCAGGGCCTCTATAAATAGAGCTAGCCGCCACCAAGGAAGGGGGGACACCCGGGAGGAGAGACAGAGAGAGAGAAATCTGGTAGAACCCTAGCAGAGAGAGAGGCGACGGAACTCACCCTAATAGTTCATCGCACTAGCTCAAGAACACCTCTCGCGAGGCTGTTCTTCCCTTGTACTATTCATCATCAGTCCCAGAGGAAATCCACCACACCACACACTGGAGTACGGTATTACACCACAACGGTGGCCCGAACCAGTATAAACCTCGTGTCTCTTATGTTGTTCATCATTTTCATCTTAGTTCGCACGAGAGGATCGGACGTAGATCGGTAGGGGAGAGATCTCCGCACGCACCCCAGTGTTCGAACCTCAAGGGTCTGCCGGAACCCGAAATCCGACATTTGGAGCGCCAGGTAGGGGTGCGTCGGAGTCCTCCCTCCTGACGACCCGCTCTCCCTCGACATCGCATCCCGCCCTCATGGCGGACAACGCGCCACCCACTCCAGCAACGGATGCCGACACTGGGGCTGGGGGGCTCCGGGCCTTGGCCCCTACCTTGCGACAGGTGCAGTGGCTGCGCAAGTTCAGGCCCGAGATGCCGCCGTGCTACGACGGCGTGACGGACCCGATGATTTTCCTGCTGGCATACGAGGAGGCCGTCCTCGGAGCCGGGGGCAACGATCGGGTGATGGCCAACTGGTTACCCATGGCCCTCACCGGCATCCCGCACGCGTGGCTCCTCCACCTGCCGATGGCCTCTGTCACCTCCTGGGAGGAGCTGCGCAACCTCTTCCTCGCCCGTTTCACCGCACCAGTGCCGCCCATCATCGCAGCTCTCCTGGGTGGCTCCCAGGCACCACCCTCGAGCCATCACGTCAAGACATTCACCCACTGGATCAGCACCGCCTCGAAGCGCCGAGAAGCCCCCCTGGGCTGGGTGGCGCCCGAGGCCGATCTAACCTTCGACTCGGAGGACCACCCCTTCAACCCCATTGGTTTGGGCGCGCTCCCGATGCTGTGCACCCCCACCATCTGCCAAGTGGCCATCACCAGGACCCTCATCGACGGTGGTGCCGGCCTTAGCGTGCTCTCGATGGAGGCCTTCAGCCTCCTCCACGTGTCGCTGGAGCAGCTCCGACCCAGCAGGCCTTTCTCGGGCGTTAGAGCCGGTTCCACCGCCTCCTTGGGGTAGATCCGCCTCCCAGTGACCTTCGGCACCTGCGACAACTTCCGCACAGAGCTGATCGACTTTGACATCGCCCCCATCGGCCTCCCCTACAACGCCATCCTTGGCTATCCGGCCCTGGCTCAGTTCATGGCAGCAACTCACCTGGCGTACAACCTCATGAAGATGCCTGGGAGCAGCGGCGTCCTCACCATCTCAGGACACACAAGGGATGCGCTGCAGGTGCTCCAGCTTGTTTTCAGGGCGGCCGCGGTGGCGCAGCCCATTGGCACCGACGCCCTCGAGCCCAAGGGGGCTGCGCCGGCTAGAAAGAAGCAGCTATTCACCCAAGACAAGGCAGAAACCAAGCAGGTACCAGTCGACGAGGACGGGTCCGCTAGCGCCACCTTCAACATAGGGGCCAACCTCGAGCCCGAGCAAGAGAAAGCCCTGATCGGTTTCCTGCGTGCGAACAAGAAGGTGTTTGTGTGGAAACCTGATCAGTTAGCAGGGGTCCCAAGGTAAGTGATTGAGAATCACCTCAACGTGTGCCCCAATGTGCGCCCCGTGAAGCAGAAGGCAAGGCGGCAGTCTACTGAGAAACAAGCTTTCATCGTTCAAGAGACCCGGAAGCTAGAGGCGGCAGGAGTTATCCGCGAGGTGCGCTACCCTGATTGGTTGGCTAATCCGGTCGTTGTGCCGAAAAAGGGAGGAAAGGAGCGCATGTGCGTCGACTTCACCAACCTCAACAAGGCCTGCCCGCAGGATCCATTTCTGCTCCCCCGCATTGACTAGATAGTCGACTCCACCGCAGAGTGTGACCTATTGTGCTTCCTAGATGCCTTCTCGGGCTATCACCAGATCAAGATGGTGGTAGAAGACGTGGAGAAGACGGCCTTCCTAACCTCGTGTGGAGTGTACTGCTATACATGCATGCCGTTTGGGTTGCGCAACGCAGGCGCGACCTTTCAGCACCTGATGCACATCGCCTTAGGCCGGCAGCTCGGGAGGAAAGCAGAAGCTTACGTCGATGACATTGTGGTGAAGTCTCATGAGGAAAGGACCCTGATACGGGACCTGGAAGAAACCTTCGCGAGCCTCAATGAAGTGGACCTACGGCTCAACCCGGAGAAGTGCGTGTTTGGAGTCCCCTCTGGCAAGCTCCTGGGTTTCCTCGTATCCCACAGGGGCATCGAGGCCAACCCGGAGAAGTTCAAGACAATCGAAGACATGATCCCGCCAAGGACCCTTAGAGAAATGCAGAAGCTCACCGGGCATGTAAATGCGCTGGGGCGTTTCATCTCCAAGCTGGGGGAACGAGCGCTGCCCTTCTTCAAGCTGATGAAGAAAAAGGGCCCCTTCGAGTGGACTGAAGAGGCCGACAAGGCATTCCAAGACCTCAAGAGGTACCTTACCAGTCCACCAGTGATGGTAGCTCCACGTCCTCGGGAGCCCCTGGTGCTCTACCTTGCGGCCACTCCCTACTCCGCTAGCGTAGCCCTGGTAGCGGTCAGGGAGGAGCGTTGTGCCAAGGCCGCATCAATTGTCCGAACTAAAGCAAAACAGAGCCAGGAGGGCCTCGGGAAGGCCACAACCGCAGCCGGAAAGGAACAACCGCGGCAGGAGAACGCACCTGGAGCAGGAGAGGCCCCCTTAAGCGACCAAGCACTGGGAGCTCCATCGTCTCAAGAGACACCTCGACCTCCGGAGGACGCAAGCAGTGCCAACACCCTCAACCTCGTCGAGCACCCCATGTATTTGGTCAACACAGTGCTACGGGACGCGAGGGCGCGGTACCCCATGCCTCAAAAGCTCCTCCTCGCGCTATTGGTGGCCTCACGCAAGCTGCGGCACTACTTCCAAGGCCAGCCCATCAAGGTCGTCTCGGCATACCCCTTGGAGATGGTACTCAGGAGCCCCAACTCGGCTAGAAGGGTTGCTGAATTGAACATCGAGCTACAGGCATTTCAGCTAGAATTCAGTACGACCAGAGTCATCAAGGGAGCCGCGCTAGCAGATTTCGTGGCAGAATGGGCAGAAGCGCCGGGTCTCGAGGCAGGCGAAGACCGATCACTTTCCCCGGGAAGTGAAGCACCGGATGGCTGGGTCATGTACTTTGATGGGGCATTCTCCCGACACGGTGCGGGAGCTGGCGCAGTGCTCGTATCCCCTACCCAGGACAAACTCTACTACGCCGTGCAACTTTGCTTCCAGCACGGAGAAAAGGTCTCCAACAACATAGCGGAATACGAAGGCCTAATAGTAGGCTTAAAGGCCGCAACTGCCTTAGGGGTGAAGCGCCTCATCATCAAGGGCGATTCGCAGCTCCTCGTCAACTTCTCCAACAAGATATACGAGCCAAAGGACGAGCACATGGAGGCCTACCTCGCTGAGGTCCGCAAGATGGAGAAATAGTTCTGGGGACTGGAGTTGTAGCATGTGCCTCGCGGCACCAATCAGGAGGCTGACGACATTGCCAAGAGGGCATCTAGGCGGCTGCCTCAGGAGCCCGGCGTCTTTGAGGAGCGGCTCTTCAAACCCTCAGCGGTGCCGTCGCTGTCTAGCACAGCACAACCAAGGGAGGAGCTCCCTCAGCCGCCTACCTCAGGAGCCCCGGTCTGCGGCCCAGCCTCGGGGGCACGTCTGCTCCTGGCGTTAGAGCCTCAGGAAGGGTGTTGGATCCCGGAGCTCAAGAACTACCTGACGCAAGGGACTCTACCGGAGAATGAGGAGGAGGCGGAGTGTGTGGCGCGGCAGGCCACGGCTTAATGCATCAGGGATGGAGAGCTCTACAGGAAGCGACCGAATGACGTGTCCTTATGTTGCATCTCCCGAGAGCAAGGGCAGGAGCTACTGGCGGACATACACGACAGAGACTGCGGGCACCACTCGTCGTCATGGACCCTCGTCGGCAAGGCATTTGGTAGTGGATTCTATTGGCCCACAGCACTCAACGACGCCGTTGAGCTTGTGAAGGCTTGCGAGGCCTGCCAGTTTCACGCTAAGTAGACCCATCAGCCTGCGGGGGGTCTACAAACTATACCCCTCTCATGGCCGTTCGCAGTTTGGGGGCTCGACATTCTGGGCCCGTTTCCTCAGGCGCCAGGGGGCTATCGCTACCTCTACGTCGCCGTGGACAAATTCACCAAGTGGGCTGAGGTGGAAGCCGTCCGCACAATCCCGGCAGGCTCAGCGGTCAAATTCATAAAGGGCCTCGTGAGCCGATTTGGGGTGCCCAACCGCATCATCACCGACAACGGTTCGCAATTCACCAGTAATCTCTTCAAAACGTACTGTGCTAACCTTGGAACGCAAATATGCTACGCTTCGGTAGCACACCCCCGGAGCAATGGCCAGGCCGAGCGGGCCAACGCAGAGGTCCTGAGGGGCCTCAAAGCCAGGACCTTCAAGAAGAAGCTGGAAGCCTGTGGCAGGGGCTGGTACGACGAGCTCCAGTCCCTGCTGTCGTCAATCCGCACGACAGCGACCAAGCCGACTGGCGAGACCCCGTTCTTCCTCGTCTATGGAGCAGAGGCTGTTCTCCCTCCCGAGGTCAGGTGTCGCTCCGCGCGGGTCCTGGCATTCGACGAGGCTCAGCAGGACGCCATGCGGGGGACGAATCTCGTGCTGGGGGAGGAACGCCGTCGGGAAGCCGCACTGCGACCGGCAAGGTACCAACAGGCGCTACGACGATACCACTGCCGCAACATCCGCCCCAGGACCCTTGAGGTAGGGGATCTCATGCTCAGACGGGTTCTCTCCAGGGAGGGGCTGCACAAGATCTCTCCCATGTGGGAGAGCCCGTTCAAGGTTGTTCATGTTTCTAGGCCTGGCTCCGCGTGCTTGGAGACTCCGGAGGGAGTACCCATCCAGAACGCATGGAACATTCAACATCTCCGGAGGTTCTACCCCTGAGCGAGGCCTAGTGCCAAGGAAAGGCCTGGTGCCTATGAAGAAGGCGAATGCCTGTGAAGCTGCGTTTTGGAAAAGGCCCGGTGCCTGTGAAGAAGGCGAATGCCTGTGAAGCTGCGTTTTGGAAAAGGCCCGGTGCCTGTGAAGAAGGCGAATGCCTGTGAAGCTGCGTTTTGGAAAAGGCACGGTGCCTGTGAAGAAGGCGAATGCCTGTGAAGCTATGTTTTGGAAAAGGCCCGGTGCCTGTGAAGAAGGCAAATGCCTGTGAAGCTGCCGCGTTTCGGAAAAGGCCCGGTGCATGTGAAGAAGGCAAATGCCTGTGAAGCTGCCGCGTTTCGAGAAAGGCCCGGTGCCTGTGAAGAAGGCCAATGCCTGTGAAGCTCACCGGCCGTGACACTCTCACGTAATAATGAGTGGGACTGTACATGCCCCGGAGTCTCCGGAGTGCCGCCTTGGGCCTCGGGGGCTCCCGCCCACGCCCAGTGGTAGCACTTAGCTCCGCGCTGGTGAGAAGACGTCGAAGACTAGAATAGGTGCCGGACGCGGCTTTTTCATTTGCTTTCTGTAGTTGGCGTGTTTATTCCCGTTTGAAGTCTTATTGGAGTTGTTGGCGTTCCTGGCTTGTGACTCTTGGTCCTTCTCGCTCGCTTGCCTCGTTTTCTCTCGCACAAGTCTCACGAGGGATGTTCGCGGGCGCCCTCGCGAGCGTCTTCCGCCCCGATCGTCTGGAGCTTTCCTGTCTGAGTCCTCTACGGGAGCACCCCTCCCAGTCCATGCCTCATGGGCATCGCGAGACAAACGCATGACCTAGGCTGATCGCCCCCCGCTGCCGGGACCAAAGGTTACCCCTCTAACTAATCCTTACAGGGCATGAAGCGCACGGCGAGGCCTCAGCCTCCGGAGGCGAGTGCCGCGTCAAGCTCCACCAAGCTCAAATGACTCCCGCACATGGACACCCAGCATGGAAACATAGCGCAGAGATGGAAAAAGCAACGCGACACTTGACAACAACAATTCTAACATGCCCCCACGGGGCCCTGTACTACCTTCTTACGCAGGAAAGGAAGGAAACAAAATGGACACGACCTGTCCAACACCAACCTACAGCAAAATCTCGAGCCACTCCTGGGGGTCAGGCGGACGCCTCCTCACGCTTCACCAGGGCGCGACGGCGGGTGGACCCGCTGCCTTCACCCAGGCCGGCGCGACGGCGCGGGGGCTAGTCACGGCCGCCGCTGGAGGAGCTGCTGCCTAAGGGAGAGTCGCCGAAACTTGGCGAACCCCGAGCACCGCCGCCTGTACGCCAGTCTCCATCTTCATCCTGGTCGGTACCGGGGCTGGGCAGGCGGCCGCGGTCATCGTCTTCAGGGCAGCACCCGGCACGGCGACCATCTTCCTCAAACACCCTCACGTAAAGGGTGGCGTCGCCATCGAACTTGAAGTACAGGGTACACCACCGGCCCAGGCCGCGCGCGCGGGCAAATGTTTGCCAGCCGCGCGTCAGGGCCCCGTTCCCAGAGATGGAGACCTCCAGCGAAGCCCAGGAGGCCCTGCTGCAGCAGTCGTCTGCCTGGAGTCAGAAGCCGCACTGAGCGCTGGCCGGCAGTTCATCTACGAAGAAACATCCGAGCTGGAGCCGGGTGCTGGATGGGTCCGCCGACCACACGACGGACTCCGGCAGCACCTCCGCAGAGCGGAAGCGTGGTCTAGGGGGGCGCACACCCACGGCGTGCCCCCCGTCGGCAACCGGGCGCTCACCACCACACAGGGAACCGTCTCCATGACCGCGGGAGGCTACCACGGGGACCGTGGTGTACTTGCGAGGGAGGCCTCGGCCGCGCTTGGTCGGGGGAGGGTCAGGCCCTGCCCGGGGGGCCTTTCCTTTCTCCGCGGCCGAGAATCTCTTTGGGGCCATGGGGACGGCGATTAGCCAAGAAGAAGAAAAGGCGCAGCAAGAAGGGATGGACTGAAGGGGCTCGCCCAGCCCCGTACTTATAGCCGGAGGAGGCCAACCGCCGAGCACCACGATCGCAGGTAATCATGACCGGTTTCTCCGCATGCAGGGACCTGTCAAGTTGTGCGGTCGTCGAGGCGTCGTGGGAAGTGCATGCAACCACGTCTAGTCAACCGCCACGCGGCGCCCAAGGCCGCAGGCTGTTAGGGCCCGCGGCGCTTCGCGCTTGCCCCTTCGCTTCTCTGCTAAGCCAAGCCCGCGCGCGCCTTGGGCCCGGGGGCTACTGGGCGTTCTGGGAATGGGGGTCCCCAGACTTGCCTGCCTGCGGCCTGCGGCGTGGCTCAAGTGGGGGCCCAGCGCGGCCCATCTTCATCAGCTCAAGCTCAAGACCCTCGCGAGGGGCCAAGCCTCACGGGGCGGACAAGAGGAAGCTTCCTCAGAGGCAGCCTCATCAGGCAGGCTCGCGAGGAGGCGGAGAGATCAAGGCAGGGGTACCTCACGAGGATCCCATGACGCAAGCCATGACGATCAAGGCCAGGCGGGAGCCAGGCGGGCGCCGGCCTGCGCAGTGTCCTTGTTTCCCCTTTGGTGCAAAGGGGGCAAGCACAGGCCAAGGCATCGGGCAAAGGTTGCCATTTCGGTGCAACAAGACCAAGACCAGCAGAGCGGCAGGACGGAGGTCACCGTGGAGCCCAAGACGGCGTCATTACCAGTGCTTTCGGCAGCCGAAGACCACCTTTGGTCAGGATAACGTGTACTAGATGTTCCCCTTCAAAATGGCCAATTGTTGGCGCCCTTCCCGCTCAATTATTCGGGGAGAGGCCCAGGGCCTCTATAAATAGAGCTAGCCTCTACCAAGGAAGGGGGGACACCCGGGAGGAGAGATAGAGAGAGAGAAATCTGGTAGAACCCTCACCCTACCAGTTCATCGCACCAGCTCAAGAACACCTCTCGCGAGGCTGTTCTTTCCTTGTACTATTCATCATCAGCCCCAGAGGCAATCCACCACACCACACACTGGAGTAGGGTATTACACCACAACGGTGGCCCGAACCAGTATAAACCTCGTGTCTCTTGTGTTGTTCATCATTTTCATCTTAGTTTGCATGAGAGGATCAGACGTAGATCAGTAGGGGAGAGATCTCCACGCGCACCCCAGTGTTCGAACCTCAAGGGTCTGCCGGAACCCGAAATCCGACATAGGGTGACACAGAACTAGCTCCAGTTCGTCAATGTAATGTAGGCATGTATTTCGTATATAGTCATACGTGCTTATGGAAAAGAACTTGCATGACATCTTTTGTCCTACCCTCCCGTGGCAGCGGGGTCCTATTGGAAACTAAGGGATATTAAGGCCTCCTTTTAATAGAGAACTAGAACAAAGCATTAGCACATAGTGAATACATGGTCTCCTCAAAATATGGTCATCACCGGTAAGTATCCCAATTATTGTCACTTCGGGGTTAACGGATCATAACACATAATAGGTGACTATAGACTTGCAAGATAGGATCTAGAACTCTCATATATTCATGAAAACATAATAGGTTCAGATCTGAAATCATGGCACTCGGGCCCTAGTGACGAGCATTAAGCATAGCAAAGTCATAGCAACATCAATCTCAGAACATAGTGGATACTAGGGATCAAACCCTAACAAAACTAACTCGATTACATGATAAATATCATCCAACCCATCACCGTCCAGCAAGCCTATGATGGAATTACTCACGCACGGCGGTGAGCATCATGAAATTGGTGATGGAGGATGGTTGATGATGACGACGGCGACGAATCCCCCTCTCCGGAGCCCCAAACGGACTCCAGATCAGCCCTCCTGAGAGGTTTTAGGGCTTGGCGGCGGCTCCGTATCGTTAAACGCGATGATTCCTTCTCTCTGGTGTTTTTCTCTCCGAAAGGAAATATACAGAGTTGGAGTTGGCATCGGAGGGTTTCCAGGGGGCCCACGAGGTAGGGGGGCGCGCCCTAGGGGGGGCGCGCCCCCCACCCTCGTGAGAAGGGTGTGGGCCCCCTGGTCTTCATATTTGGCGAGGATTTTTTTATTTTTTCTAAGACCTCCCGTGGAGTTTCAGGTCATTCCGATAATATTTGTTTTCTGCACATAAAACAACATTATGGTAATTCTGCTGAAAACGGCGTCAGTCCGGGTTAGTTCCATTCAAATCATACAAGATAGAGTCCAAAACAAGGGCAAAATTTTTGGAAAAGTAGATAAGGCGGAGACGTATCAGTGCACGAAAATAGTCAGGCTGCTTACGACGCCAGCGCGGCCCTTCGAGCCAATGTCCAGGTAAGTTGGCTTCCGACTGAACTCTTATCTTGTTGTTTGTTCTGTTAGGATATGCTACCTAAAAACCTTTCTCCGTGCAATTTCTTGTTATTCTGCACTTCGCATCTGCGCACCCAGTGAGTGTTTTGACATCTTTGTTGCTTCACTCTTCCACTCGGTCTGGGCGGACCCTGTCGAGTGGAATATGAACCAGTGGGGGCACGCTAAGTGCACCCACTGGGTGTAGTCCCTGAGACCGCAGTCGACTGCTGGCAGTCGGTTGGGGTCTGAGTATTTCTATCTTCTTCTATCTATTTTTTTCTTCCACTCGGTCTGGGCGGACCATGTCGAGTGGAATCTGAACCAGTGGGGGCACGATAAGTGCACCCACTGGGTGTAGTCCCCAAGACTACTTTAGAATGTTTGATTCTGCAGTAGTCTTAAAGTTTTATTCACTCGGAAGTAAATGATCTTTGATCTTGTCCATTGACATGGCTTTTGCTAATTGTAGAAATCATGTGCGCTTATCTCCAAGTTCGCTGAATTTGAGGAAAAACAGAGAAAACTCAACCTTAACTTGGAGCTGGCCCATCAGAACTTGAAAAAGGCTAAAGATGAAGTGGCTGGTACGGAAGGTAACGACCTATCGACTGTTTATTTTGACTCAAGTTATCTCTTTGTTCTCCTGTCCGACTTGAGTGTATATCTTGCAGAGAAAATGAGGCTGGCTCTGGAGAAGAAGGACCTCGATCTTGCAGTTGCGCAAAAGGAGGCTCGGGAGAAGACTGCACTTGCTGAGAAAAAGCTGGCTTCGGTCGGTGCGCTAGAGGAGGAAATCACCAAGCTAAAGGCGTCTCTTACCGAGTCCAACCGAGAGGCGACTCGTCTGAAGAAAGATAAGGTGACTCTGAACGAGCAGCTGGAAAGCATGTCTCGTAGGAGAAATGACCTGGAAGCTTATCTGAAAGCACTCACCAAGAAGCTCTTCCTTATGCTCGAAGGTACTTTTCTTTATCCGATTGATTCACTGTTTGCAAGTAACCATGAACCAGTTGACTCATTAACTCCTTGAATCTGCAGAATTCTACCAAAACTTTGAAGAAGAAACTGGATGGATCGAGACAGGCTTGGACCCCATCCTTTCTCCTATCGGCGATGAGGCTGCCATGAACGTGCTCCGACTGGAATCTTGTGTTGCCAGCGTTACGAGCTATCTTGCTCGCCTGAAGGTGGCGGTGTCGCACATTGATACATCACTTTGGCCAAGGGCAATGCGTGAAAATGACCTCGAGTCCCTGATCACTCGACTCAATGAGGTTCCTGGTCGAGTGCAGGAATGGAAGAAGTCTTCTGCCCGATGTGGTGTTGACGTGGCTCTGTCGTTGGTTCGGGTCCACTGCAAAGAAGCTCGAGAAGAGAAGCTGGCAGCGATCAAAGTTGCCAACACCAAAAGGCATGACGTCCAATCCTTCATGGACACCTTCATTGATGTTGCCACTCGGATCGCTGACGGAATTGATCTGGACGAGTTCGTCGAGCCTGCAAGCCCTCCTCCCGCGGAGTGAACAAACTTTATACCTCGCCTTAAATTTTCCTTGGAATGTCGAGTGATTTTGTAACCGTTAAACTCCTTCGGGCCTGATGCCCGAGTACATTTATATGCGTTCTGGCACTTTAGGATTTATCTGAACTTGGTTTATCTTCTGAATGTGCTTGTGTTTGCCTTCGAGTGGAACTTGTTCTTCACTCGGAATAGTCTTTGAACTTGAGATGCAGTTCTGAGGAGGATGTCCCAGTCGACCTGCACCTCGTCGTCCTTGCGGATAAGGATGGAGCGCACGTTGTATTTGTGGCGTAGCTCCGAAGAGAAGGTTGCAGTCGACCTGCACCTCATCATCCTTGCGGATGAGGATGGAGCGCACATTGTATTTGTGGCGCAGCTCCGAAGAGAAGGTTGCAGTCGACCTGCACCTCATCGTCCTTGCGGATGAGGATAGAGTGCACATTGTATTTGTGGCGCAGCTCCGAAGAGAAGGTTGCAGTCGACCTACACTTCGTCGTCCTTGTGGATAGGGATATGTTTCAGACTTAGCCGAGTGCTGGACTGCAGCTAAGCCTCTGAGTGTGAGGGTAGCTCACCACTCGGTAGGATTTTTCAAACTTAGGCGAGTACTAGAGTGCAGCTAAGCCCCCGAGTGAGAGGGTTGCTCACCACTCGGTAGGATTTTCTAAACTTAGGCGAGTACTGGACTGTAGCTAAGCCTCCGAGTGGGAGGGTTGCTCACCACTCGGCATGATTTTTCAAACTTAGGCGAGTACTGGACTGCAGCTAAGCCCCCGAGTGAGAGGGTTGCTCACCACTCGGTAGGATTTTCTAAACTTAGGCGAGTACTGGACTGCAGCTAAGCCTCCGAGTGGGAGGGTTCCTCACCACTCGGCAGGATTTTTCAAACTTAGGTGAGTACTGGACTGCAGCTAAGCCCCCGAGTGAGAGGGTTGGTAACCACTCGGTAGGATTTTCTAAACTTAGGCGAGTACTAGACTGCAGCTAAGCCTCTGAGTGAGAGGGTTGCTCACCAGTCGGTAGGATTTTTCAAATTTAGGCGAGTACTGGACTGCAGCTAAGCCCCCGAGTGAGAGGGTTGTTCACCACTCGGTAGGATTTTCTAAACTTAGGCGAGTACTGGGCTGCAGCTAAGCCTCTGAGTGAGAGGGTTGCTCATCAGTCGATAGGAGTTTTCAAACTTAGGCGAGTACTGGACTACAGCTAAGCCCCCGAGTGAGAGGCTTGCTCACCACTCGGTAGGATTTTTCAAACTTAGGAGAGTATTGGACTGCAGCTAAGCCCCTGAGTGAGAGGCTTGCTCACCACTTGGTAGGATTTTTCAAACTTAGGCGAGTACTGGACTGCAGCTAAGCCCCTGAGTAAGAGGCTTGGTCACCACTCGGTAGGATTTTTCAAACGTAGGCGAGTACTGGACTGCAGCTAAGCCCCCGAGTGAGAGGCTTGCTCACCACTCAGTAGGATTTTTCAAACTTAGGCGAAACAGATTCGCAGCTAAGCCTCGGAGTGAGAGGCTTGCTCACCACTCAGTAGGATTTTTCAAACTTAGGTGAAACGGATTCGCGGCTAAGCCTCCGAGTGAGAGGCTTGCTCACCACTCGGCAGGATTTTTCAAACTTAGGCGAAACGGATTGACATCTAAGGAACCCACTGGGGGATTTAGAACATATAAAAAAGGAAAAACAATCATTTAAGAGACTGTAAAACTATGTCTTTGATAATCAAACTAAAGGGTATTTCTTATTACATCTCGACAGTCTGAATGCTTAAGTGTAAAAGGGGCGGAGCAGCTCCGCATTCTAAGCGTGTGGCTCGTCTTTCTTGTGCTCGACATTGTATAAGTGGTATGCTCTATTGTGGAGCACTCTGGTGATAATGAAGGGACCTTCCCAAGTAGGAGCGATCTTGTGTGGTTTCTGCTGATCCACTCGAAGAACCAAGTCTCCTTCTTGAAATGCTCGACCTCTCACATTTCTGACGTGGAATTGACGCAGGTCTTGCTGATAAATGGTCGACCGGATCAGGGCTATCTCTCTTTCCTCTTCCAGGAGATCAATTGTGTCTTGCTGAGCCTGTTCTGCTTCATCTTCTGAGAAAAGCTCGACTCTGGGTGCATTGTGAAGCAAGTCACTCGGAAGAACAGCTTCAGCTCCATAGACCAAGAAGAATGGAGTTCGTCTAGTCGACCGATTAGGAGTTGTCCTCAAACCCCAAAGCACTGATGGAAGTTCATCGACCCAAGCGCCTGCCGCACGCTTGAGATCACACATCAGGCGGGGTTTCAGTCCTTTGAGAATCAAGATGTTTTCTATTTTAGCTTGTCCATTGGACTGGGGATGGGCGACTGAAGCATAGTCGACTCGAGTGCCTTGGGAAGCGCAGAAGGCTCTGAACTCATCAGAATCGAAGTTCGACCCATTGTCAGTGATGATGTTGTGCGGAACACCATATCTGAATGTTAACTCTCTGATGAAACTGATTGCGGTACTGGCTTCAAGACTTTTGATAGGTTTGGCTTCAATCCATTTGGTGAACTTGTCGACTGCCACGAGTACATGACTGAAGTTGCTCCTACCCGTTCTCAGAGGTCCCACCATGTCCAAACCCCAAACAGCGAAGGGCCAGACGAGTGGAATGGTCTTCATGGCTGACGCAGGCTTGTGAGACAAGTTGGAGTAAAACTAGCAACCTTCACATTTGTAGACTATTTCTTGTGCAATCTCATTTGCCCGTGGCCAATAAAATCCTGCTTGGTATGCTTTGGCCACAATGGTCCGAGAGGACGCATGGTGACCACAGGTCCCCGAGTGGATGTCATTGAGGATCACTCGACCTTCTTCTGGTGTTATGCATTTCTGGCTGACTCCAGTTACACTTTCTCTGAACATCTGCCCTCTGATCACGGTAAAAGCTTTGGATCGGCGGACGATCTGTCGGGCCTCTGCTTCGTCCTCTGGGAGTTCCTTCCTAAGGATGTACGCGATGTATGGCACTGTCCAGCCGGGAGTGATGACCAAAACCTCCATGATCAAGTCGACCACGGACAGGACTTCGACTTCAGTCGGATCAGTGGCGCTCTTTGGTTGTGGGGGCTCTTCAGTGAAAGGATCTTCCTGGACTGAAAGTGTATGAATATGTTCAAAAAACACATTACTGGGAATGGCTTCTCTCTTGGAACCTATCTTCGCCAAATCATCCGCTGCTTGATTTTTCAGTTGTGGTATGTGATGGAGCTCTAAACCCTCAAACTTCTTCTCTAACTTTCTCACTACATTACAATAGCCAGTCATAGCCGGGCTTCTGATGTCCCACTCCTTCATTACTTGATTCACCACCAAATCTGAGTCGTCGTAGACCATGAGGCAACGGACGCCGAGTGAAATGGCCATACGCAACCCGTACAAAAGTGCCTCATATTCAGCTTCATTGTTGTAGGAATCAAAATGAATCTGGAGAACATAGCGGAGCTTATCGCCTCAGGGGGATACCAATACTACCCCAGCACCAGAACCATTCAGCATCTTAGATCCATCAAAGAACATGGTCCAATGGTCCGAGTGAATCTAAGTCAGCAGTTGCTGTTTGATCCACTCGGCAAGGAAATATGCTATTGCTTGGGACTTGATAGTTTTCTTTGCCTCAAACTTGATATCTAAGGGAAGGAGTTCAATCGCCCACTTTGCCACTCGACTAGTTGCATCTCTGTTGTTCAGAATTTCTGACAATGGTGCGTCATCGACGACTATAATGGAGTGATCAGAGAAATAATGTGCAACCTTCTTCGTGGTCATGTAAATCCCATAAACAAGCTTCTGATAATGTGGATATCTTTGCTTGGATGGAGTAAGAACTTCAGAAACATAGTATACTGGGCGTTGAACTTTGTAGGCTTTTCTCTTCTTCTTCCCACTCGACCGTGAGTACTGTACTGACAACTTGTCCAGTGGCTGGAATATAAAGCAGTAAAGGCTCTTTGCTGATTGGGGCAGCGAGCACCGGCTGGGTGGAAAGCAGGGCTTTGAGTTCTGCAAACGCTGCATCAGCTTCAGGAGTCCACTCGAACTTGTCAGATTTCTTCATCAGTCGGTAACGAGGCAATGCCTTTTCCCCGAGGCGAGAAATGAATCGACTCAAGGTGGCCAAACAACCAGTGAGCTTCTGGACATCATGCAAATGCACAGGACATTTCATCCGGAGTATGGCACCAACTTTCTCTGGGTTCACGTCGATTCCTCGTTCGGAAACGAGGAAGCCGAGTAACTTTCCGCCAGGAACTCCGAATATGCACTTTGATGGGTTAAGCTTGATATCGTATCTTCTCAGGTTGGCAAAGGTTTCAGCAAGGTCAGTCAGCAGGTCGGAACCTTTACGCGACTTGACCACAATGTCATCCATGTATGCTTCCACATTTCGACTGATTTGAGTGAGCATACACTTCTGAATCATCCTCATGAATGTGGCCCCAGCGTTCTTGAGACTGAATGGCATGGTGACATAACAAAATCACCCGAATGGAGTGATGAAAGTTGTTTTTATCTCATCGGGTCCATACAGTCGGATCTGATGGTACCCGGAATAGGCATCTAGAAAAGACAAATGCTCACACCCCGCAGTCAAATCGACAATCTGGTCGATGCGGGGGAGAGGAAAATGATCTTTCGGGCAGGCCCGATTGATATGCTTGAAGTCAATGCACATGCGAAGTGAGTCGTCCTTCTTGGGGACCATAACAACATTGGCAAGCCACTTAGAGTGGTAAATCTCTCGGATGAACTCAGCTGCCAGGAGCCGAGCCACTTCCTCACCAATTTCCTTTCTCTTTTGTGTGGCGGACCGTCGGAGATGTTCCTTGACTAGTTTTTCTTTCGGGTCAACTCGCAAACGATGCTCAGCCAGTCCCCTGGGTACACCCAGCATGTCGGAAGGTTTCCATGCAAAGATGTCCCAGTTCTCATGGAGGAACTGGATGAGCACTTCTTCCTATTTGCTGTCGAGTGAGGTTGAGATATGAGTAGGAGCAGCATTAGGATCGGTCAGGTGAATATGGATCGGCTTGGTTTCACCGGTCGACTGAAATACAGAATCTGTGGCAGGCTTCTTGGAGCGCAGCAAATCACTCGGATCTGCATTTTTCTGGTATTCTTGCATTTCGACTGCTGCCATTTGTGCATCGGCGATCTTTGAGCCCTTCTGGAAGCACTCTTTTGCCTTATGCCGATTGCCAGTGATCAGTCCTCTAGGACCAGATATTTTCAGTTTGAGGTACACGTAACACGGTCGAGCCATGAAACGTGCATAGGCAGGCCTACCCAGAATAGCATGATAAGCACTCTAGAAATCCACTACTTCAAGTGTCAACTTTTCCTTGCGGTAATTCTTAGAATCACCGAAAACCACGTCAAGGGTGATCTGGCCGAGTGATTCAGCCTTCTTGCCAGGTATAAAGCCATGGAAACTCATATTACTTTCGCTGAGCTTGGACATCGGAATCCCCATTCCATTTGAGGTTTCTCCCTTCAAGGTTTCATCATAAAGGATATTCAGGACGCTACCACCATCCATCAGCACTTTAGTCAGTCGAGTGCCTTCAACAACTGGGTCGACCACCAACGCTTGCCTCCCAGGGGTGGCTATACGTGCTGGATGGTCAGACTGGTCGAACGTGATGGTAGTCTGGGACCACTTCAAATAACTTGGTGTTGCTGGAGCAACCATGTTCACTTCTCTGTTGATAACTTTCAATCGACTTTTGCTCTCAACATCAGCAAAAAATCATCAGAGTGGAGTTGACGTTGGGAAAACCATCCTCATCCTCATCCTTATACTCACCCTTGTCTGACTCTTTTTCCTTCTCATTGGGTTGTTTCTCTCGGAACTGCTGGATTAGGAGTCGACACTGTCGAGTGGTGTGTTTAGGATAAATCAGATTACCCTCTTCATCTTTCTTGGTGTGAATGTGACATGGCAAATCCAACACATCATTTACGTCTTGATCTTTAACTTTCTTGGGGTTCCAGGGCCCTTTGGGCTTCCCCTTGAACTTTCCTTGAGCCACAACTAAAGCCTCGCCAGGAGCAGCTGGCTCGGCCTTACGCTTCTGTTTCCGATTGGAAGTACCTCCACCGGTGTCCTGGGCGACTGTTTTGTGCTTGCCACTCCGAAGTCGGTCTTCTTCTTCGCCATTCGCGTATTTGGTGGCAATCTCCATCATCCGAGTCACGGACATATCCCCTATCTGACCGAATTTCAGATTCAACTCCTGATACTTAACGCCTTCCTTGAAGGCACAAACTGCTTGGTGATCTGACACACATTCTCCATTGTATGGTGTAACGTGATCCATCTCTGGATATAATCTCTGAGTGTTTCATTCGGTTTTTGCATACAATGCTGCAATTCAGTCAACCCCGCTGGTCGCTTGCAAGTACCCTCAAAAGTCCTAACAAACACTCGAGCGAGTTCCTCCCAACTGAATATACTGCCAGGTGCTAACTGGTTCAGCCATGCTCTGGCCGAGCCTTCCAATATCAGAGGAAGGTGCATCATGGTGACTTCATCATTGCCACCACCAATCTGTACAGCTACTCGGTAGTCCTCAAGCAAAGTGTCAAGCTTAGACTCACCTGTAAACTTGCTGACTCCAATCGCCAACCTGAAATTGGGAGGAATCACTGCGACCCTGATGGCCTGCTGAAACACTCGGGACCTGTAACGTGCACTCTGCCGCCAGTCGGGTAATCTCTGTCATGGCCTTCTCTGTGTGCTCTGTTCCTGTCGACCAGACCTTGAACGAGAATAGATCTCGCATCAAATCCTGGCTCCCTTGGGTCAACTGGTATTCTTCGCTCATCGCTATGAGGGCGTCTGTCATCATGCCGCCGAGGCACACATGACCCACTCCTCGGAGGAGGCGTGGGCACTCGACGACGATCATTATGGTCGAGGCGGTGATCATATTGCTCGTGGTTTCTGTACTGATCTTGCCTATGCCCACGTCCTTCACGCTGCGGGGGCGATCTTGGGCTGTGGGCCGACTGTACTGTATCCGCCACCACAGACCTGCTATGAATCCTATTACGCGATAGAGACACTGCCGTGTTCTACTCTCCAGCTGCTCGGAGCAAGGCCCGGATCTGCATCAAACCTCTGCCAGCCTTCGACCGGGAAGGCTGGATTGACTCTTCTATTCGGGTTGTAGCTGTGAGCCTTGAATCGGAGTGCGGTATACTTGAGTTTGAGGCGGAAAAAGCTGCCGTCGACCAGATTCAAGGATCCGCTGCCAAGCATGCTCGTCGAGTGCATGCTGCAGGTTCTCCAGCCGAGTGCGCTCAGCCAAGTTGGCTAGGCATGCTTCCTCCAAGGCCCGGGCCTCGGGGGTTTCTCCAATGATAAGAGTGTGAAGTGCATCCATATTGCGGCGGCGAAGCTCTTCCCTCCGTTATGAAGAAAGGGGCTCGAGGCGGTACTCTTCATGAACGCGCGACGGATCGCCGCCGCCATCACCATCGTTGTCACGGAGGAAGCCAGGAGGAATGGGTGGTCCGTTGACCATCAAGAGTTCTGCCGTGGGATCGCTGTTGTCACACTCGGATGCGGTCTCGACGGAGCCAATCGACAGGTCGAACAGGCCATAGAGAGTTTCGTCGGGCTCGATTGTCCGACTTGTGAGGTGGCCGACTGGTGGGCCACCGCGTGTCTCACCCACCGTTGGAGCCACGACCGACCGGAACACTTGTGCCGGTGAACAGCGGGGCATGAGGACACCATAGGGACCGAGCGATACTGGGTCGACGGTTGCCGGAGAAGGACACCGCGGACGCACGCGCGAAAGTCTGTCGCCTCGCGGACAGGGAGCGCATCAACGTCGAGTGGAGCTTCCTAAAGCCAAGCAGAGTCGTCGGCGACGAAAACGAGCGCGCCGAGACGGATCTTGCGGCCCTCAACCAGTCCGCCGACGGAAAACATGATGACGAGAATTGGAACAAATTGCAAATCCGCCAAGAAGTCGCTAAGACACCTGCCCCATGGTGGGCGCCAACTGTCGTGGATCTAAGACTGATAGTAGAATGGGGGGTAGGTATAAGGAGGCAAGATCTTAGCTATGGTGAAGTTGTACACATGAATTTTACGAGTTCAGGCCCTTCACGGAGGAAGTAATAGCCCTACGTCTCGGTGCCCGGAGGCGGTCGACTGGATTATGTATGTGTGTGTTTATAAGGGGTGCGAACCCTTGTGACAGTGGAGGGGGGTGGCTTATATAGAGTGCGCCTAGACCCCAGCCAGCCCACGTTACAAGGGTTTTAAGGTACATCAAGAGGGGGGCGTTACTGGTAATGCTAGCAATAATGTGACATAGATGCCTATTAAGTCTATGAAGTAAACGTCCGACCATTGTCGTGTAGGGTGACTTTAGATCTTCTGTTCGTCGAGTGATAATTGCCGTGGTCGAGTGACCTTGAGTCTTCCGAGTGGAATGCTTCGTTGTCGAGTGGATGATTCTATCCCTCGAATGCTTCTGGTTTTAGGATGATGTCCTAGGGGAGGGTGTCTAGGTCAGGCCTACAACCCTACCCTAGGTACATAGCTTCATCACCGGGCACCGGGCGGGAAGGCCCCAGCAAGGCCGCATGCAGGTACTGACTCCTCCTCTAGCCGCTCGGATCTACACCGTCGGCGGTCCGCCGACAGATACATCAACGGCGGTCAGCCGGGCTCAGTGTTGGCCCAAAAGCTCATCGGCACACCGTTGCCACTCATTACGTGTGACGACTGCCCAAAGAAGGTCTTGTGCCGCGTGTCTACAACGCCGGAACATCCCGGATGGGTGTTCATCAAGTGCTCAACCGATGGGGTATGTGCTACTTTAGCTTCGGTTGTGCTCTCGGATTAGACTTGTTGCACTAACTTAAAATTTTATTGTGTAGAATGGATGCAAGTTTTGGTATTGCGAAGAAGAGTACATCGATATATTGATAGAGTGCAATTTAGTAGATGTTGTAGCACTTTTAGCTAGCATAGAGGCTAGAGTTGAGACTAGTGCACTTGTTGATAGAATAGAGGCTAGACATGAGACTAGATGCGAGGAAGCAATGTCTACTTCTTTACACTCGAAGAAGAAAGAAGCACGCAAGATCGAGCCTCCGCAGATCAACCATGAATGCATCGAGAAGGCACTAATCCAACTTACAGGAGCAGTTATGGAAGTTGGATATCTTCTAAAATGTATTCTTGTGGTTCTTGTTTTCTTTGGTCTTGCTTTTCTATTCAAATTTTGGTGATGTATTTCCATGTACCAAAAATCAATGATGAAAAAAAGATATGTGTTTGCAAAGAAAAATGTACGCGACCGAGATGCGTCTACGCGTTGGGGCACGGCCACCGCATCCGAGAAATGGCCTGGACACGACCCCATTGCCCAACCCAAATGCACAGAATCCGGGCAAAACGGAGGTCCGTTTGGGGTCGTGCGTTGGAGTTGGCCTTACAAGTGGGACCACAGTTGAGGAGACCGACTATCGGCAAACCCCCACCTCGCCCGCCAAGCGATGGCTGAGTTAGAGAAACGATGAGGTTGAAGATATAGCCGTAGCACGGACTCCAAGAAATATGGTGTCAGATGGAAGTCATGTTGGTGGCGTGTGCCGTACTCCTGGACGTGAATGCTTGTTCTGGCCCATGCCACCCTACTATATAGTAGTAGTATCAAGGATTCGAGGTGCTGGTTACGTACAGCGAACACATTAACACATGGCCCACCTCACACTGTGGCCAAATTTCCTAGAGTCTGTGCTAGGTTAAAAAGTGTTCTTTGTGAGGGTGGGTGGCTGGTCTCAAGTTTAAAACTTGTTGTATTACGTACGTAGACATAGAGATAGTGCAGCATGTGAAGCTAGTACAAATAGTGTACTATTGTTGATTGGCCTCATCCAATAACCTGTTGCAATGCACGTACAATTATGTATTCGGAAAATTATTTTTTCCTCGTCGCAGCACCCACTCAGAGAAGCGACTCGAAAGCCATTCATAAATTTAGTAAGTTTATCACAGGCATATCATTTTATTACATACAACAGGTCATCAACCCACAACGACAACGAGGATACATTATAAATACTAAAGTTTTCATCACACAACAAATAACAAGCAATGAAATGAACTTCAACTCAACCAATCCTCGGCGTTGGAAACGATTGCTTTGAACCACAAGTGATTCGCTGGGAAGGGCCAGCTACTGTCAATCTCAAGACCAACACAGGACTGATCATCCAGGCTGAAGTGGCCTACTATATCACGACCAGGGTAGGGAACCACCACAATGTCCGAGGTATAGATACAGTTGCTTCTCATAAATGGTAGTAACGTTGTGTCAACAACAGTTGGATCGTCTTTCACCATCATTGGATAGTTTTGTCCAAGGAAGAGCAAGTTTTCTCCAAGACTATCAATATTGTACCAGGGAGAAGGTGTTGGCGCTAGCACACTAGTATCCATCCCGAATACCATGCAACGGGTGTTGGAATAGGTCCGGAGAGTGGGACCATGGAAGACAACACCTACTTCCTTAGTAGTAACATCAGCAGTGGGCTGTATACAGACAAGAAGGGGTGATCCACCAGAATAAGTTGCCAGGCGCCACTCAGTATATGGGCCCTTCATGTCCTCATGCTTGTGATCATCACCATCTTCATCTCCCCCTTGGTTATAAAAAATTTCAAGTATAGGTGGTGGAATGTTCATAGAACCTTGGAAACACAAGAAGAGGGTTAATTAGTAAAGGGAAACTTGCTAACCCTCATGCATGTTGATGAAACAATTACAATTACGGTGGAAGACAAACGTATCGAAACTATGAGGATCCCATGCAAAAAACAGTGCCACGAGTGGTGGCAGCAAACACAAGACCCTCATATTGAATTGCATCACAGTACACATCCATGTATAGAAACTGATTTTTGAGCAATATCCATCCAGTCGAACCACGAAGGACGGCAACAAGCTTGTCGAAGATAGCAACAACTCCATAGTTCCTGTAATGCCAAGAGTGGTTGGGAACTCGACAAATTGCTATCTTCCGTAGAAGATAGTCACCATGATCATATTTGAATGTGCGTAGAATACCGGTGTGCTCAACCTCTGGGCAGTCTGAGATTTTTGGAAGTGGAACCTGGTGATGAGTGTACACATTCACAAGTTCCCACTCGCAGTTGTACCCAATATAAACAACCCAATCTCCATTTGCGCCTGCCCAAGCCTTGCCCTCAAGCGATGGCATCTTAACATCATACGTATCATTATCAAGCGGCATCAACTTGCACAAGGCGAGGCTTCCCTCGTCCCCGCGCCAATCAGCAGGGTCACGGCGAAGAAAATAGGGGAGATCAAACCGCTCCTGGACCCTTGGGTTCCTTGTAATGATGTTATTAGTTGAGTCGAGAATGGTCTTGAACGAACCTGCCATGCTAGCCGAGGTGATGACGTCGCACCGATCAATGTGTTCCTCCACCACATCATCTTTCAGATCAGGGCAAGAATAACGGTGTCGTTTCCGGCCTGTTCCCTCCATGGAGAAGACGATCGAACAATGGCAGAAGGAAGGGTGAAGCCAAATGGAGGAGGGAGGAAGAGCGTGCGACAGCAGTCCCAAATCGAGAGGGAAAGGCGAAGAGTCGGTGGACGGTTGCTAGTTTGCCACGGTACACGAAGAGGTGCCCCGGCCTACACTTCCGTTCGGAAATTGTACAAAAGGACTCGCCGTTGTCTCACTGACATGTTGGAACGGGACCACATGTCAACGAAACATGGTATGTAATTTCTCTTGCAAAATCCGATCTGGCTGCGTTGGCCCGAGGTGCCGCATTAGTTATCGACCTTTATTTTTTTAACATACAATCTGAGTGGATATCTCCTGTGGTCATCACACGTGAGCGGATATATAGGCGGGCTAGGTGGCCAAGCGGCAACAATCTAAGTGCTAAAAGAGTTGATCCAATGCTCGGTTTTGTTTGGATTTTCCAACTATGACCATTGGATAGAGTGAATCAATGGCTTAGGTTCAATGTTATTCTCATACTATAGAATGGTATAGGAACATGGAGACATTTGGTTGATTTTATATCGCTTAATAATATAAAATATTATGAGTGCAGACGCTCCACCGCTAGGTTTGTTGCTCCTTCTCGGTCATCGGGAATCTATGTTCTTCCACTCTTTGGTTTAAGACATGAGCTTTGTTCATCCTTTTGCCAACACGCGGGACATCTATATGCCTCCATTTTAAAAATCATACTATATGCCTCCATGACACGCGGGACATCTAGCATCAAGGTGGCGTGTCATGCAAGAAAATGGAGATATGCAGTGCGTAAGTGAGTCATGCACTTCGATGGCACCTAGTACTATGCAATATATTTTATCCTTGATGGCACATGAATAGTGCACGTACTCAATGATAGAGCACGGGATGGTAGCCATGGACATGGTCGGCCCTTTTTGAAGAGAGTAATAATAAATAACTTTGATGTGTCCCGTCAACTTGCAGAACGATGAGAAGCTTGCTTACTACGCCTTCTCCCTCGCCAACGCGTGCGCGGTGGCTCGCAGCATGAGGATAAACTTTTGCTTACAAGTGGTGGACGTGCAGCAGTTCATTTGGTGTCAGATTACTAGAAGTACTATTGTAGTACCATCATTATTGTTCAACTTCCGGAAGAGGAGAAGAGCCAAGCGCAAGGTCACCTACTAACCTAGTACAGTACTACTATAGCCAAAGTTGGTCCACCTTTTTAGAGCATGGTTAATTAATATAGGCGGCTTTTGTAGCGGCACATCATTTAGAGCAAGTACTCTCTTCGTAGGAACAAAGGAAGTGAAACAAAAGTTGGAGTGGATGCTAGATTGCCAATTAAAACATGATTACATAGGAAAAAAATCCTATAGCATTCTATCCTATGAATCAAACGACCAATGTAGGAAAATTATGAGGGGGGTCCCTCCAACAGTGTTCCTCGGCTCGCACCTAGCATCACGGTGGTCGAACTTGGAGTCATTCATCTGGTACACGTGGCATCTCAGATCTGGATAGAAAGTGACGCGGCCTCTCACTTCGTCCGCTATTTGAAGAGGCGCGCCGGTGGAGGGCTAGCATACTCCAATATTAGGTTGGCTCTATGTGATGTGGCAACTTCATATACTAACCAGATGTTGTCTATACTACTACGGTACTCACACTCCAAGAAGTGACTCGAAAACCATTCATAAATTGAGTCTATGACATGCATTTGCAAATGTACCATTCATTACATACAATAAGTCATCAACACACAACGACAATGAGGATACATGTTGGATTATAGATTACAAAACATTCTAGTAAATACTGAAGTTTTCATCACACAACAAATAATAAGCAATGAAATGAACTTCAACTCAACCAATCCTCGGCGTTGGAAACGCTTGCTTTGAACCATAGGTGCTCTTGGAAAGGCCAGCTATTGTCAATATTGAGAGCAACGCAGGACTGACCATCTAGGCTGAAGCGGCATATATCAGGACCAGGGTAGGGAATCACCACAATGTCTGAGGTATAGATACAGTTTCTTCTCATAAATGGTAGTAACATTGTGTCAACAGCACCTGGATCGCCTTTCACCATCATTGGATAGTTTGGTCCAAGGAAGAGCGAGTTTTCTCCAAGACTATCAATACTGAACCAGAGAGAAGGTGTTGGCGCTAGCACACTAGTATCCATCCCGAATACCCTGCAACGGGTGTTGGAATAGGTCCGAAGAGGGCGACCATGGGAGACAACACGTTCTCCCTCAGTAGTAACAATGTCAGTGCACTGTATACAGACAAGAAGAGGTGATCTATCGGAATTAGTTGTCAGGCGCCACTGAGTATATAAGTCATGCTTGTCCTCATGCTCATGATCATCCCCATCGTCATCTCCCCCTTGGTTATAAAAATTTTCAAGTATAGGTGGTGGAATGTTCGCAGGACCTTGGAAACACAAGAAGGTTAATTAGTAAAGGGAAACTTGCTAACCCGCATTCATGTGGATGAAACAATTATAATTACGGTGGAAGACAAATGTACCGAAACTACGAGGATCCCATGCAAAAACAGTGCCACGAGTGGTGGCAGCAAACACAAGATCCTTGTATTCAATTGCATCACAGTACTCATTCGTGTACAGAAACTGATTTTTGAGCAATATCCATGGACGAACCATGGAATCAGTAACGACAGCAACAAGATTGTCGAAGATAGCAACAACTTCATAGTTCTCATAATTCCAAGAGTGGTTGGGAACTTGACAAATTGCTATCTTTCGTAGATGACAGCCACCATGATCGTATTTGAACGTACGTAGATCACCGGTGTGCTCAACCTCAGGGCACTCTGAGATTTTTGGAAGTGGAATCCGCTGATGAGTGTACACATTCACAAGTTCCCACTCGCAATTGTACCCAATATAAACAACCCAATCTCCATTTGCGCCAGCCCAGGCCTTACCCTTAAGCGATGTCATCTTGACATCACATGTATCGTTATCAAGCGGCATCAACTTGCAAAAGGCGAGGCCTCCGTCGTCCGCGCTGATACGTCTCCAACGTATCTATAATTTTTGATTGTTCCATGCTATTATATTATCTGTTTTGGATGTTTAATGAGATTTAATATACCTTTTTATATTATTTTTGGGACTAACCTACTAACCAAAGGCCCAGTGCAAATTGTTAATATCAAACGGAATCCAAATGGAATGAAACCTTTGGGAGAGTTATTTTTGGAACAAACGTGATCCAGGAGACTTGGAGTGGATGTCAAGAAAGAAGCGAGGAGGCCACGAGGCAGGGAGGCGCGCCCAGGGGTAGGCGCGCCTCCCACCCTTGTGGGCCCCTCGCAGCTCCACGGACGTACTTCTTCCTCCTATATATACCCATATACCCCAAAAACATCCAGGAGCACCACGAAACCCTATTTCCACCACCACAACCTTCTGTACCCGTGAGATCCCATCTTGCGGCCTTTTTGGTGCTCTGCCGGAGGGGGAATCGATCACAGAGTGCTTCTACATTAACACCATAGCCTCTCCGATGATGTGTGAGCAGTTTACCACAGATCCTCGGGTCCATAGTTATTAGCTAGATGGCTTCTTCTCTCTCTTTGGATCTCAATACAAAGTTCTCCTTGATTCTCTTGGAGATCTATTCGATGTAATTCTTTTTTCCATGTTTTTGTTGAGATCCGATAAATTGTGGGTTTGTGATCAAGATTATCTATGAACAATATTTGATTCTTCTCTGAAATCTTTTATGCATGATTTAAATATCTTTGCAAGTCTCTTCGAATTATCAGTTTGGTTTTGCCTACTAGATTGATTGTTCTTGCAATGGGAGAAGTGCTTAGCTTTGGGTTCAATCTTGCGGTGTCCTTTCCCAATGACATCAGGGGCAGCAAGGCATGTATTGTATTGTTGCCATCGAGGATAAAAAGGTGGGGTTTATATCCTATTGCTTGAGTTTATCCCTCTACATCATGTCATCTTGCCTAATGCGTTACTCTGTTCTTATGAACTTAATACTCTAGATGCATGCTGGATAGTGGTCGATGTGTGGAGTAATAGTAGTAGATGAAGAATCGTTTCGGTCTACTTGTCGCGGACATGATGCCTATATACAATGATCATGCCTAGATATTCTCATAAGTATTCGCTTTTCTATCAATTGCTCGATAGTAATTTGTTCACCCATCGCAGAATTTGCTATCTTGAGAGAAGCCACTAGTGAAACCTATGGCCCCCGGGTCTATCTTCCATCATATTATTTGCATATCAATTTGCTATTTCTATTACCGTTTATTTTGCAATCTTTATTTTCCAATCTATATCATAAAAATACCAAAAATATTTATCTTATTATCTCTATCAGATCTCACTTTCGTAAGTGGCCGTGAAGGGATTGACAACCCCTTTATCGCATTGGTTGCGAGGTTCTTGTTTGTTTGTGCAGGTACTAGCTGACTTGTGTGTTGCCTCCTACTGGATTGATACCTTGGTTCTCAAAAAAACTGAGGGAAATACTTATGCTACTGTGCTGCATCACCCTTTCCTCTTCAAGGGAAAACCAACGCATGCCCAAGAGGTAGCAAGAAGGATTTCTGGCGCAGTTGCCGGGGAGGCTTACGCAAAGTCAAGTCGAGATTTGATCTCCCGATAACTAGCCATTTCTGGCGCCGTTGCCGGGGAGGTTGCATCAAGTCAAGACATACCAATTACCCATCACAAACTCTTATCCCTCGCATTACATTATTTGCCATTTGCCTCTCGTTTTCCTCTCCCCCACTTCACCCTTGCCGTTTTATTCGCCCTCTTTTCCGCTCGCCTCTTTTCCGTTCGCCTCTTTTTGCTTGCCTCTTGCTGCCATCATGTCTGAAATTGGGGAGGTTATCGTTGATAAGGATAGTGGTAATAACATGGAAAACTTTGATGCTTTTGTTGATCCTCATGAAGAACCTACTATTTTACACACTAAAAAGTTTCAGATTGGTAGTGGTAATATTATTGGAAAAGGAGTCATTCAAGATTTCTTTACTTGTGTCGGTGCTTTGCCCACCATGAGCGGATCTATTCTTCATAAAACTAGTAGTATTGCGGATGCTATATCGTTGCCTATTGTTGAACTTGAAAGACAATTTATCCATATGCATCCTTGCATACAGAGGATCTTTCTAGAATTCTCTAATATTGAGCATTCTTCTGTTAAGCGAGCAGCTACCATCTTTTTAGCTCATGAGTCTAGATTTATAATAAAAGAGGCCAATGAAATTTTGCGCATTATAGGGTGGATGCCGGCCGTCCTCCCATAGAAGCAATCTTTTTTATCAAGAGGACATAATGCGCTTACGATCTTTAGATCATGTTGCTTTTAACGAAAACCTTAGAAAGAAGGTTCCTACCGATGTTCTTGTTGACAGGATATCTGTACTTAATGATAATTTTGCTATCCAAAACAATGGGTTGGGTTTTTCCCTTGAACAAAGGATCATGACTTTTTGCCAAAAGAATGCTTATAATGATGAATTGGTTGTGCAATATGAGGGGCCAAAGGAGGAACCAATACCTCCCGAGCTTGATCTTGGGGACTTTTGTCCCATTAAATTTAGCCCTTTTGATTACTTTTGCTTGCCACAAAGAAAGCTTGCTGCTGAACGTAGGGAGTATGAGATGAGTTTTCGTGATTTACCTTATCATTATCGTGACAATACCTAGATCTATTCTTATTTTTATGCCTAGCTAGGGGCGTTAAACAATAGCGCTTGTTGGGAGGCAACCCAATTTTAATTTTGTTTCTTGTTTTTTGTACCTTTTTAGTAATAAATAATTCATCTAGCTTCTATTTAGATGTGGTTTTATGCTTTTAATTAGTGTTTTTGCCAAGTAGAACCTTTGGGAAGACTTGGGGGAAGTCTTTGCGATCTTACTGTAAAAAACAGAAACTTTAGCGGTCATGAGATCTGCTGCCATTGTTTACTGGAGAGTGAGATTTGGTTGATTCTTTTTTCACATGATTACTAGACAAATTCCTCACGTCCAGTAATTTATTTCAGAATTTTTGGGGTTACAGAAGTATTCGAAACCTACAGATTACTACAGACTGTTCTATTTTTGACAGATTCTGTTTTCGTGTGTTGTTTGCTTATTTTGATGAATCTATGGCTAGTATCGGGGGGTATGAACCATACAGAAGTTGGAATACAGTAGGTTTAACACCAATATAAATAAATAAGGAGTTCATTACAGCACCTTGAAGTGGTGGTTTGTTTTCTTATACTAATGGAGCTCATGAGATTTTTTGTTGAAGTTTTGTGTTGTGAAGTTTTCAAGTTTTGGGTAAAGATTTGATGGATTTTGGAATAAATAGTAGCAAGAGCCTAAGCTTGGGGATGCCCAAGGCACCCCAAGGTAAAATTCAAGGACAACCAAAAGCCTAAGCTTGGGGATGCCCCGGAAGGCATCGCCTCTTTCGTCTTCGTCTATCGGTAACTTTACTTGAGGCTATATTTTTATTCACCACATGATATGTGTTTTGCTTGAAGCGTCTTGTATGATTTGAGTCTTTGATTTTTAGTTTAACACAATCATCCTTTCTGTACATACCTTTTGGGAGAGACACACATGAATCGGAATTTATTAGAATATTCTATGTGCTTCACTTATATCTTTTGAGCTAGATAATCTTGCTCTAGTGCTTCACTTATATCTTTTTAGAGCACGGTGGTGGTTTTATTTTATAGAAATTATTGATCTCTAATGCTTAACTTATATTATTTTGAGAGTCTTATAGAACAGCATGGTAATTTGCCTTGGCTATAAAATTAGTCCTAATATGATAGGCATCCAAGATGGGTATAATAAAAACTATCATAAAAAGTGCATTGAACACTATGAGAAGTTTGATACTTGATGATTGTTTTGAGATATAAATATGGTGATATTAGAGTCATGCTAGTTGAGTAGTTGTGAATTTGAGAAATACTTGTGTTAAAGTTTGTGATTCCCGTAGCATGCATATATGGTGAACCGTGTGACGAAGTGGGAGCACGATTTATTTATTGATTGTCTTCCTTATGAGTGGCGGTCGGGGACGAGCGATGGTCTTTTCGTACCAATCTATC
Organism: Triticum urartu; assembly: GCF_056163025.1. Lineage (NCBI taxonomy): Eukaryota > Viridiplantae > Streptophyta > Magnoliopsida > Poales > Poaceae > Triticum > Triticum urartu. The sequence goes on from NC_141876.1 coordinate 335,039,412, forward strand.
CCCCTAGGAGCATGTTCCTAGTACTTTGTTTTGATAACTAATAGATTTTTGCAATAAGTATGTGAGTTCTTATGACTAATGTTGAGTCCATGGATTATACGCACTCTCACCCTTCCATCATTGCTAGCCTCTCTAGTACCGCGCAACTTTCGCTGGTACCATAAACCCACCAATTACCTTCCTCAAAACAGCCACCATACCTACCTATTATGGCATTTCCATAGCCATTCCGAGATATATTGCCATGCAACTTATCACCATTCCATTTATTATGACACGCTTCATCATTGTCATATTGCTTTGCATGATCATGTAGTTGACATCGTATTTGTGGCAAAGCCACGTTCATAATTCTTTCATACATGTCACTCTTGATTCATTGCACATCCCGGTACACTGCTGGAGGCATTCACATAGATTCATATTTTGTTCTAGTATTGAGTTGTAATTTTTGAGTTGTAAGTAAATAAAAGTGTGATGATCATCATTATTAGAGCATTATCCCAAGTGAGGAAAGGATGATGGAGACTATGATTCCCCCACAAGTTGGGATGAGACTCCGGACGAAAAAAAAGAGAAAGGCCATAAAAAAGAAAAAAAGCCCAAAAAATGAGAGAAAAAGAGAGAAGGGATAATGCTACTATCCTTTTACCACACTTGTGCTTCAAAGTAGCACCATGATCTTCATGATAGAGAGTCTCCTATGTTGTCGTTTTCATATACTAGTGGGAATTTTAAATTATAGAACTTGGCTTGTATATTACAATGATGGGCTTCCTCAAAATGCCCTAGGTCTCCGTGAGCAAGAAAGTTGGATGCACACCCACTTAGTTTCTTTTTGATCTTTCATACACTTATAGCTCTAGTGCATCCGTTGCATGGCAATCCCTACTCACTCACATTGATATCTATTGATGGGCATCTCCATAGCCCGTTGATATGCCTAGTTGATGTGAGACTATCTTCTCCCTTTGTCTTCTCCACAACCACCATTCTATTCCACCTATAGTGCTTTGTCCATGGCTCACGCTCATGTATTGCGTGAAGATTGAAAACGTTTGAGAACATCAAAAGTATAAAACAATTGCTTGGCTTGTCATTGGGGTTGTGCATGATTTAAATACTTTGTGTGGTGAAGATTGAGCATAGCCAGACTATATGATTTTGTAGGGATAACTTTCTTTGGCCATGTTATTTTGAGAATACATGATTGCTTTGTTAGTATGCTTGAAGTATTATTATTTTTATGTCAATATTAAAATTTTGTCTTGAATCTTTCGGATCTAAAAATTCATGCCACAATAAAGAAAATTACATTGAGAATTATGGTAGGTACCATTCCACATCAAAAATTCTGTTTTTATCATTTACCTACTCGGGGACGAGCAAGAATTAAGCTTGGGGATGCTTGATACGTCTCCAAGGTATCTATAATTTTTTATTGTTCCATGATATTATATTTTCTATTTTGGATGTTTAATAGGCTTTAATTTAAATTTTTATATTATTTTTGGGACTAACCTACTAACCAAAGGCCCAGTGCAAATTGCTATTTTTTTCCTATTTCAGTGTTTCACAGAAAAGTAATATCAAACGGAATCCAAACGGAATGAAACCTTCAGGAGAGTTATTTTTGGAACAAACGTGATCCAAGAGACTTGGAGTGGGTGTCAAGAAAGAAGCGAGGAGGCCACGAGGCAGGGAGGCGCGTCCAGGGGGTAGGCGCGGCCCCCACCCTCGTGGGCCCCTCGCAGCGCCACCGACGTACTTCTTCCTCCTATATATACCCATATACCCCAAAAACATCTAGGAACACCACGAAACCCTATTTCCACTGCCACAACCTTCTGTACCCGTGAGATCCCATCCTAGGGCCTTTCCCGGCGCTCTGCCGGAGGGGGAATTGATCACGGAGGGCTTCTACATCAACACCATAGCCTCTCCGATGATTTGTGAGCAGTTTACCACAGACCTTCGGGTCCATAGTTATTAGCTAGATGGCTTCTTCTCTCTCTTTGGATCTCAATACAAAGTTCTCCTCGATTCTCTTGGAGATCTTTTCGATCTAATTCTTTTTGCGGTGTGTTTGTCGAGATCCGATGAATTGTGGGTTTATGATCAAGATTATCTATGAACAATATTTGATTCTTCTCTGAAATCTTTTATGCATGATTTAAATATCTTTGCAAGTCTCTTCGAATTATCAGTTTGGTTTGGCCTACTAGATTGATCATTCTTGCAATGGGAGAAGTGCTTAGCTTTGGGTTCAATCTTGCGGTGTCCTTTCCCAGTGACAGTAGGGGCAGCTAGGCACGTATTGTATTGTTGCCATTGAGGATAAAAATATGGCATTTATATCATATTGCTTGAGTTTATCCCTCTACATCATGTCATCTTGCCTAATGTGTTACTCTGTTCTTATGAACTTAATACTCTAGATGCATGCTGGATAGCAGTCGATGTGTGGAGTAATAGTAGTAGATGCAGAATCGTTTCGGTCTACTTGTCGCGGGCGTGATGCCTATATACAATGATCATGCCTAGATATTCTCATAAGTATTCCCTTTTCTATCAATTGCTCGGCAGTAATTTGTTCACCCACCGTAGAATTTGCTATCTGGAGAGAAGCCACTAGTGAAACCTATGGCCCCCGGGTCTATCTTCCATCATATTATTTCCATATAAATTTGCTATTTCTATTACCGTTTATTTTGCAATCTTTATTTTCCAATCTATATCATAAAATACCAAAAATATTTTTCTTGTTATCGCTATCAGATCTCACTTTCTTAAGTGACTGTGGAGGGATTGACAGCCCCTTTATCACGTTGGTTGTGAGGTTCTTGTTTGTTTGTGCAGGTACTAGGTGACTTGTGTGTTTCCTCCTACTGGATTGATACCTTGGTTCTCAAAAAACTGAGGGAAATACTTATGCTACTGTGTCGCATCACCCTTTCTTCTTCAAGGGAAAACCAACGCATGCTCAAGATGTCGCACGTGCCCATGTGAATAGGCTTATAACGAAGAAGATAAGGGAGATCAAACCGCTCCTGGACCCTTGGGTTCCTTGTAATGATGTTATTAGTTGAGTCGACAATAGTCCTGAATGAACCTGCCATGCTAGCCGAGGTGATGATGTCGCATCGATCAATGAGTTCCTCCACCATGTCATCTTTCAGATCGGGAGAAGAATAACGGGGTCGTTTCTGGCTTGTTCCCTCCATGGAGAAGACGATCGAACAATGGCAGAAGGAAGGGTGAAGACAAATGGAGGAGGGAGGAAGAGCGTGTGACAGCAGTTCCAAATCGAGTGGGGAAGGTGAAGAGGCGGTGGACGGTTGCCACGGTACACGAAGAGGCGCCGCAACCTACATAGACGTCCGTTCGGAAATTGTACAAAAGGACTCACTGTCGTCTCACTGACATGTTGGAACGGGACCACATGTAAAAGAAACATGGCGTGTCACTTCTCGTGCAAAATGCGATCTGGCCGCGTTGGCCCGAAGTGTCATATTATTTCTCGACTTTATTTTTTTAATGGCGTGCCGTTCAGTTTTCAAGCACGACTAACTGGTAGTGTATGCAGAGAACATATAAACTACTCTACCACTACTCCACCTCTAGTACTAGTAGTATAAAATATATATATAGGTTGGAGCTTTAGCGCTTTCTTGCTAAGGGCTGCCCACTTGCTTCTCACACCATCACCCTCTCTCCAGATCTAAAAAAGACGGCCTCTCTCTCCCTCCACACCAATGGTCACAGATCCGCCGGGGAAGAAAAGGACATGCATCATTGATGCACTCCTCGTCCGCAAGCGAGGTCACACACTGACGACAAGGCCATCCTCTCAGACCTAGCGCCCGTGCGGGATGGCATCCGTCCCCAAGCTCGCTGCCGTAGTGTGTGCGGAGGACAACGACCACGAGCGAAGCCACTTCCCGCCGACCCTCAGGTATGCTACCTCTTTTCGAACCATACCCTTGTTCTATTGCCCCATCTGCCACGTCGCTACATGTGGATCTTTTTCCACTCCACCATCTTCCCAATTTGCTATCCTCTGCTCTGTTGGTCACGCAGACGAAAACCTTAATTTGTGCTATTAAAGGAAACCCTACTTCATGCAGACTAATCCATGTCTGGGTTGAATAAGGAAAGGAAGGGAGACTGTGCTGTCCAAGAGAGTAGGCATCGAAACCCGCATCTAGGTTGAAAAGGGGAAATCAGTAGCTAAGGAACGAGTCTCGTGTCTCTTGGTTGAAGAAGGGTAGAAAGGCATGACAACGCAATAGAGAATGACCAGGTCAATCGGTTTGTTGTTCTCACATAGGAAAAAGGTGGCTAAAGAGAACAAAAATGGGACGTAATCAACATATGCTGCCTAGATATTTGTTGCTCTAGGCAAGTATACCTCCCTCACCACTCTATGCGTCCATGGAGGTACATCGTACTGGTGCGCCCACTGTCTGAATGGGCCTCCCATGCTCTTATTGCCACTTTTGTGTTGTTAGTATAACGCCAGCAGTCAAGTCAAGCAATGCTACTGCTAAAGTGATGCCACATTTAACTAATGTCGCACTCAGTCTAATGCCACCGATAAATTTAAGCAATGCCATTTAATGTCACTGGATTATTTCAGGGTTAGCTGTTGATTGTGGATGTATTAAAGATTTTTTATCTAAGGCATTCTAATGTTGTTGCACAGCCAGTATACCAACAATGAATCTTGTTACTACCTTCAGATTTTTGCACTGTTAATGCTTATAGATTACATACCTCACTTTCATGAGATAAGTCAAATTTTTTGTACAGTGTCAAGAGGAAAGGACAAGAGTGGGCACCTCCTCCTCCAGCTGTTCTCTTGATTCGTTTGATCAATTTTTTATGTTTGACCAATTATCCAGATTGGGATAGCAATTTTTAGGTCCCCTCGAGTTCGAAATGATATTTACCTTGAAGGTACATGGTTTGCAATTTTTTTATACTGTCATTAGTTAATAATGCTAGTTACCTTCACAATTTTGTATTTGGTTTAATGCTCATGCACACTAGTATACCAATGCTGAAACTTGTTACCTTTACATTTTGTATTGTTAATTCTTATAGAAATCTTCGAGTGCTAGAGTTTATTGAAATATGTTCAATAAAACCATTGTACTATACATTGTAAAAAATAGCTACTCTACCGTTGCACTAGCCACTAGATTAGTGTATATTTGTACTATTCCAATGGTGTTGCATTAGCGTATGGACACAAATAAAGTGTGGCAAGCTTTCCTAGATATGTGCTCAAGAAAACTACTACCTATTTTTCTAAATACTAGACGTTTGGGTACTTTAAATTGAACTGCGAAAATGTCTTATATTAAGGAACAGAGGGTGTAGAGTTCACTCAAATTATCCCAGTAAAGCTAGTCACACCTTTGTTAAAATTAATGTTCATTATGTTATCTGAGGAGGTCTGTATGTTTGTCTTTAATGCCTGTCGACTACATACCTGACATCATGATGTAATGCTAAGTCATTTCCTTTTGTACAGTGTCACTGAATTGTCATGGCAGTGATGGCATTTTATTTTAGTTGAACTGCACAAAATATGCTTAAAAGAAGAGGAAAGGTCAGGAATCGATCATTCTTTCAAAAAGAACTATATATGCCTTCCTGACATCAGCCGTTGTTGCCTTATTTATTCCTTCAAAAAGGTGGTTAGAAATAGTCTTGCTACCTTTTCCCATTAAGAAATTGGAATGCTTATATTTGTGAGACTATGCTTCAACTAGTGCCACTTTTATAGTAATCACACTTTCAATATCTATGCAAACAGGGATGCTCGATTTTAGTGGAACTGCACAAAAAGTCCAAACGGTTCAACATTAGGAGCATGTTTTCTTTCAAATCTTTATATCTAATTGGTGGCACTATGAGTTGTTCATTACGAAGGTACATGGTTTGCTACTATCTTGCTACTCTTTTGTACTATCATTAGATAGTAATACTAGTAGTTTGCATGTGAATTTATTGGCAGGGTGGACCTACATTGGAGGTGCGGGACAGGATTCAATGATTGGATGCTCAATTTTGGTTGTATTGATTTCACCACTTCCATCACTGCGAACATGGATATCCTAGGTCTGATGAAGAATAGGCGCTATATTACTGCTCTGAACCAGCAAATCAATTCAGTATGAAATTGTCCAGGGCAAAACATGACTGTATCAAATTGTCCAGTGCAAAACATGATAGATGCTAAGCGGAAGAGATGTGTTTAAACCGAAAATACAAGGTGGGGTATATGTTTACTAGCTACTTGATATTTGTGTAGACAGAGATGTCTGCCCATTGCTATTTGGCAAACAAACAAAGTGACACCAATTTTGGTTGAACTGCACAAGAGAATAGTATAGTCACTGCATGCAGTGCCATTTGAAAATAGACACAGAAAGATTGGATAGTCACTTCATGGACTGCAGTAAAGTAGTACTGTACTATTTATTTGCCAACACTAGGTGCTTCATTGCTTTGGTCTGATTATACAATGGGCTTCATTTTGCTTAACTTAAAGTTTGTATTCCCAAAATAGTCTCGTCGTGTGATCGAGAGAAGACCAAATCATATTGCAGTGGATGTTCCTCCATCATGTGTGGTTCATTCTCATGGTTCCAGCTATTGGTGAAACCACTTATGCTTGCAAGAGGAATTGTAGGCTTCACAAAAAATTTGTCTTTCAGTCTGTACTGAATGTTGGCGAAGAGAAGCATCCATGTTAGTAGGAAGAACATATGTTTTTTCTAGATCTTTGCTTTTGGAGCTACATATTTGTATATGATCTGTGAATCATTGAGATGCATTAACATGTTGATCTTATGTATGGGAATCGTACTAGTTGGTTTTGAATTTGGGCTACTAATGTGAACATATTACAATGCCAGGCTTGTGAGTCTCGTGTGAACATTTCGAACGGATTAGCTCTTACTGCTGTGCACAGCATGATCCTTATTTATGTGTTCTCAGTGTTTACAAGTAACTAACAGTTCCTTATTTCTGTTCGCTCAGTGTTTACAAGTTACTGATCGATCACTAGCTAGCCTACTAATGCGCTCCTGGCAGTTTTAGTTGCGACGCAAGATCCGAAGTGGCAGTTTTTTGAATAAAAATGCCTACCTTTGAAGAAACTGACAAGCTGCTCTGAAGAAAATGCCATGCGAATTTGAAGAAACTTCCAGCAAAAACGTTCGCAAATGCCCTATCTCCCAGCTAACGTTCATCAGCTAATGCGATCGTACACGTACACCATCTGACCTACTCGATCCTACATGTACACTATCCGACCTACTCGATCCTACACGGATAAATAGCGTATCACGCACGTACTACCTCCTTTCTGGTTTGCAGGGCTCAATTCAAGAAACGACCTACTCGATCCTACACGAATAAATAGTGGATCACGCGTGTACTAGTACCTCATTTCCAGTTTGCAAGGCTTAATTCAAAAATCTCACCAACCAAGCTACTCCCTCCGTCTGGGTTTATTAGTCCTGTGAGCCAAAGCAGCAAGACCAAGGCATGGCAGTAATTAACTGCATGCAGAAGTTTAAGCCTAATTAATTCCAGCGATTTATGTGGCTGCATGTGTGCCCTCGGCTGCGATTCTGAGTGGCTGCATGCAGCTGGCCGTAATTAAGGCAACTAACTGATTCGAAAAAGATGTGCTTTAATTGTTGCGGGCCTTTTAAATTCGTGGAATCATTATTGACAAGGAGGGAGTACCTCATCTGGATGATTCTAGTGCACTCGTTTGACCGTCATGCCGGCGTGCGACCCAGCACGGACGGGATGCACCACTGACGAGATGGGACGGCATAGTCATAATTTCAGTTTTTCTAGTTTTCCACAGCAAGCTGGCGCGCTAAGCCATGCCTGCTTATGCATTGAATTCCGATGACCGCGATGACTGTCGCGTTTCCCGCGACACGCTACTTCGCCTACCTTCCGCCTATAATTACTGTTTCCCGGGCTTCTCCGATGGTACCATCACCCAACTCGCCCTATCCTCATAAGCATCCATAGACCTGACGTCGCTCGCCACTTATCCTCGCTCTCGCCACGTCTGCCATGCCCCCGCCCGTCCGCGATAGGTGACGCCAGAGGACATTACTACCGGAACTAGTGTTTAGTTTTTCACCGGAAGGCAGATGGAGGGAGGAGGCATTCAATCGGTCTTTAGATGGCAATACGGAGTATGAGGAGTTGTTGGAGCGTGACCACCTGGCGGAGGAGCAGCATATTGCCGATTTTCGCCGCCAGCGGGACATGGAGCAGCAGTGCACCGACGCTCTGAGTCGCGAGCAGAGCGCCCGCAACTGGGCCGACTACGTGGAGGCTGGCGCCCGACAAATAGCCCTGGAGGATGTCGGGCACGCACGCTTCACAACGTTGAATTTTACTACAAGCTCGTCAAGTGGGTTTCTCGCTTAGAAACCGAAGCTTCGATGGACCACGCCTGCATGGAAAGGGCCAACGCGCGCGAGCAACGCGCCCTACCGCACCTTTGGCAAGTCCGAGGCGAGGCGGAGGACGTCGGTGCCAGCATTTATTGTGTACCACAGATGGCGGTCAGCATCGTCTAGTTAGCTAAGAGAAAGTTAGTACTTGTACATTACTAGAGTATTAGTGGGAGTAGAGAGTTAACTTGGCTATGATGGTTGTCAACGTGGAAGTTCAGTACTCTATATCTGGATCAGACCTGTTACTTTGCTCTAAATGTTGAACTTTCCGTTTGAACGTATGGAATGGGCTGTTATTTTTTTTAATGGGTTGTATTTGTCTCCCACAGGTTTAGAGGCTGACTTGTGGGCCTACCAGGTTGACGCATACACAATCAGGAGATGATTGTATGTGGAGAGGATGACAGCAGGGACCCACCAAGGTCATGGCAGTACGCAAGCAAGTGCCTCCTTATTTCAAGCCAATAAAAAAATGGCTCCTCCTAATGGATTTCTGACATCTAGGTCCCATGCTATTGTCAACGTAGTCAATAAAAGAGAGCATTGCATAACGAGCGGCTGACACCAGGGACCCAGCAGCTCGCCTAGTTATTTTTGTTTTGGGTAAATTTGGTAAATGCCACTCCTAATCTGGTGATTCCGAGAAATGCCACTGCAATTTCCAAACTTTGAAAAATGCCATTTCATGCCATTTCCAGTGGTGTTTTTCAAAGTTTGCAAATTGCAGTGGCATTTTTCAAAGTTTGCAAAAATTGCAGTGGCATTTTTCAAAGTTTGAAAATTGAAGTGGCATTTTTATAAATCGCCATAATTGGAGTGGCATTTATCTAATTTGTTTTTGAGACGGAAGCAGGGTGTCAACTGGGCTGTGCGGGGCACTCTGACCTGTCTAGACAGCCTTTTCTTTTATGTTTACCACACACCAGCCCAGTAGTTTTTTTGTTCTTTCTGAAAATGGCTGGCCCAGTTTTTTTGTGATTTGTCAAGTCGCTTTGTCAGGCCTGTTGGGCTGCAAACTTTCAAGACGAGGAGAGCTTCATTCAGTTGGCCGAGAAAATGGCCTATCAGTAATGAGAAATGGGCTGTACATTTTTAGAACACAACAAACCGGCAATTAGTTTCAAATTTCTTTTTTTCATTTCGAGATTTTAAATTGCATTGATTTTTATGGGTGGACAATTTGTTGGATTTTATATTGATATACATATATTTTTAAAATCAGTTTGAATGTGACTTGAAATTTTGGGATTAAAAACAGTTTGGACCGCACCGAAATATGCAAAATTTCGTATAATTTTTTAACCGTGGCCACAATATGGGATGTAATGCTAACAAAAAGAATATGGGCTCCAAAAAAACCTTAAGAATTAGCAAATGGGCTGTAAATTATTAGAAATAATGGCAGATGGGATGTATGTTGTTTCCCACAGATCTGAGGCTTTCCTAAAAAAAGGTTGGCACACAAGCAGTGACTGTTGGATGTCCATCCAACGGCCGTCGTGCTTCTTCAATCTCTGCTCTTCCTGCTCCAGCCGCTCAAATAAGCGCCGGCGGGACTGCCTGCTCCCTCCTCCCGCGGTCGACTATGTTGCCGCGCAGGCCTCACTGCCCCACCATACTACCATCGCTGGCCTAGCCATCCCTCTACTCACCCACACCTGTTGTTATTCTCCGGCGACGGCAGCCGAACAAGTCAACCATCATACTCTCCACCGCGTGGGCAGCCACCGCCGTATCTTCCTTGGCTCAGTGTCATTCCCTTCGTAGGCCTCGCCGTCGTCCACCGCCCTGGTGCTCTCGACGCGGCGTGGTTAATGTGGTCAACGAACGACATCCATTGGAAGTGGACTGTATGTGGAGAGGCTGACAGCTGGGTCCACGGCCGCACACAAGGAAATGCCTCCTTATTATGCGCAAAATAATGATTCCTCCACCTGACATCCGAGACCCACCGGAAGGGCCTCTGTATTTCACGAAAAATACGTTCCCCCCGCTGACAGCTCAGACCCACCAGCTATATCTTCGCACGCAAGGAAGTTCCTCCTTATTGCGCACAGAAAATGAATACTCCCCCTGCTAGCTCGGACCCAGCATAGTGGGAGGCTGACTTGTGGGCCTACTAAGTTGACGGGGACGGAGGGCTTTGTCAACTTAGTCAATATGAACGATTCTAGCTCCAGTGACCGTACAATGTCCATCCAACGGCTGTAGTGCTTCTTCAACCTCTGGTCTTCTTGCTCCAGCCGCCTAGGGCAGTGTCGGTCGTGCCGCCTACTCCTGCCTCCCATGGCTGGCTGTGCTGCCGCGGAGGCCTCACCGCCCCTACTACTCCCATCGCTGGCCAGGCCCTGCGGCGATGGCAGCCTCACACCGCAGCCGAACCAGTGAACCTTCGTACTCCTCTCCGCGTGGGCTTCCACTTCCGCATCTTCCCTGGCTCCACGTCGTCCCCTTCCTAGGCCTCGTTGTCGTCCACCGCCCTAGTGCTCTCGACGCGGCGTGGTCAACGTGGTCAAGGAACGACTTCCATCAAAAGAGTATTGTACGTGGAGAGGCTGACAGCTGGGTCCACGGCCGCAGCAAGGAAGTGTCTCCTTATTACACGCAAAATAATGATTCCTCCACCTAACAGCAGGGACCCACTAGACGGGCCACCGTATTTCGTGAAAAAAACGTTTCCCTCATGACTGCTAGGACCCACCACTACATCTTCGCACGCAAGGAAGTGCCTGACAGTTGGGACCCACCTGGTCAAAGCATACGTATCTCTGTCATTCTGGTCGCGAACGTGTACGTACATACAATCGGTCTGTCTGCATGTTGCAGCGATGAACCGTGGCCGTGCATGGAAGGGCACGTGTCATAGTAGAGGCGCGCATGTAGCTTGTGCACGTACGTACAGCGGCCAGGGTGCAAGAAAGAAAATACGGCCACGTACGTACATACGGTCGGGGTCTCGAACGCCTACTCGCGCATATGTACGACCAGGGCTCGTGTACATTGCTGTGGCTGGGTTGGAACGGAGAAACTGCGTCGTCGTTGTGTTCATGGGAAGCCAACCGGCTGGGTCGGAACGGAATGCGTCATCGTGTTCATCAGGAGCCAACCGGCTTGGACGGAATAGCCGATGGAAACGAGGCTTGGCGTACCGCAGAATGGAGGAAACGGCATTGTGTTCGACCGGCCACAATGGAAACGGGGTCCTGTTCATCGGGAGGGGTCTGGCATACCGCAAAACGGAGGAAACAGACCTCCTATGGTCGAAACGGGGTCCTGTTGACCGGGAGGGGTGTGGCGTACCGCAAAACAGAGGAAACGGACTTGTGTTGGAGCGCTACGGTCGAAACGAGGGTCCTGTTCATCGGGAGGGGTGTCGCGTACCACAAAACGAGACTCCACGGGATACTGTTCATCTCCACCGTCGACCTCCTCCAGCCTGCACGGGCTACTGTTCATCCACCGTTGACCTCCTCCAGCCTCCACCTGCGACTCTTCATCCACAGGCTCCTATTCATCCAGCCTCCATGGCGCACTCCTCCACCGGCTACTGTTCAACCAGCCCTCTCCATGGGGTCCTGTTCAACCACCCCTCCACGGGCTACTGTTCATCCAGCCCTCCACCGGCTACTATTCAACCAGCCCTCCACGGGGTCGTCCTGTTCATCTAGCCCTCCATGGGATCCTGTTCGTCCAACCCTCCACCGGCTCGATCGATCGGGGTACTGTCCACCCAGCGGCAACGGCCTCTACAACGAAGGGGTCCTGTTCATCGAACCCCCACCGGGAACTGTTCATCCAAACCCCCCAACAACACTCAGTGTTCATCCAGAGGCAGCATCGATCGGCTTCAGTTAGCAGCAGTAGCGGAGGAATCACTCGGGTTCAGTTAACAGCAAGGGATCAATCGATCGCTCGGGTTCAGGAACGCGTAGCCTGCAGTGCAATCGCTCGGGTTTAGTTAGAGCCCAACGCCTCGCTCGGGTTCAATTAGAGCCCAACGCCTTGCACACGCGCGCGTACGTACGAGAGAGACACGCATCGTTCCGCCCTCGATCACCCACCGTAACCGGGAACTCCCTGATATTTTCCTCGCCCTCGCTTCTACCACGGTTTTTCCGTCATGGACGGCCCAAAGAATGTCATGCAGCTGCGTCTCCGGCCCGCCCAGGATGAAAAGCCCATTTTCTGTCATGATTTTTTGTCATAGAAGTAGGACCCCACCACATCTATGATGATACCGGGTTTTTTCACAATTATGGTCATAGAAGTGTCATAAGTCCGACAGAAAAAAAAATCGATGGGCCCAAAATGTCACGGATGTGTCCTTTTTTGTAGTGATGGCTCGTCAGCTTGGACGCACGTCGAAGCGAGCCGAGGCAGCGACAGACGGGATGAGCTTCCTTGCCGTCCTGATAAAGCAAGAGGACACGTCGGTGGTGCATTAAATGCGTTTTATCCCACAATGTCAGGGATAGACTTGTACACTGTAGACACTTTCCACCTCCTGTGTGCCGCTGTGGCAGCCCCTTCGACATATAAAAGGAGGCCTGAGGCTTACTGAGGAGGGATTCAGACTTTTTGGACCCTGCATGCCTTGTAGCTGGTCCAAGAACACTAGATAAACACACCAAAGCAGGATTAGGGTATTACACATCGTTTGCGGCCCGAACCTGGATAAAATTCCCTCGCGTTGATCTTCTAATCCCGCTCTTTCCACAGCCCCGCACCCTGTCAACCGTAATAGGGATTCCTTGTGATCCCATAGGCGTCGTTCTTGAACCTCGACATCTTTGCCACGCCGGGTAGGGGCGCAAGCTGTGAAAAATCTGGTTTTGAAGTCAACTCATCGACTGCTTCATCGCGATGGCTCGAGAGAAGAAGTCTACGTCGATTAGCTATGCTCTGCGCCGTCGGCCAGGCAAGGCGATGCCGTCCGCACCCATGACCGCCATCCGCATGGCAACGGAAAAGCTAAGTCACGCAAAACCTTGAGCAATTCCTTTTTAAATATAGGGTTATTCTCCTCAAAAAATCTTGCCCCTTGTATGGAAAACATGTACGCGATGGAACCCTTCCGCTATTGGCAACACCCTCATTCTATTTCGAGTCCGCTCAACAGTTCGAGCGGCCGCGCTGAGAACGGTAGGGTGGCTTGCCCGGCAGCAAGCGCCCCTTGGCTGGCTGCTAAGGATCCGTCCTTCAAAGTGCCTTAGCACGGGTTTACGCACCGGCAAACCTATCCAACTAGGCGTGGGGTGTGTACATATAAGAAAAGATCGAACAGGAAGATAGCATGCTTCATTTCAAAGTACTGCAGGGTTATGTTACATCAATAGTTGATACGGTTCTAACTTAAGATAAATTTGTCTTGGTCATGAACTCACAAAGGTGATGAGAAACGGGGTGCCTAGTCCCGACGTTGGCCCTCCACCCTCTTGACGCCGTCGACACAGTTGATGATGGGCTCGATATGCTCTTCGAGCGCCACGAGGTCCGTACCCTCCGGCAAGCTCTCCAGCGCATCGGCAAAGTCGACGCTAGGGTTCGAGAACACCACCTTGGTGAGCACCTTGGTCAGGGCGCCCCGGTAGAGCCTCCGGGACTCATTCGCCAGATAAACTGCTCAATTGGCGCGGAGCTGCTCTAGGGCGCCGAGGACGCCCTAGAAGAATAGGGTCAGCCTGGCATTGCGGCTCACGTTCGGCTCCTGGGAGTACCTGACATCCGGGATGCCCATGACGGCCAGCTTCGCGTAGATCCTCCCGGTGACGTCGACAAGGCGGCTGATCCAGAGGTTTACGCCCTTTGCCTAATCCTTGTGCTCGGCGGCGTCATCGCTCCGCAACTGCTTCTCATCCTCCAGGGCCTTGTTCAGGGTCTCCTCATGAGCCCCGGCCTCTGAAAGCTTCCCCTCCAAGCCGCCCAGCTTCAGCTTCAGGTCGTTGATGGAGTCCTTGGCCTCGGAGAGCAGCTTGGCCTTGTTGGAGATGGCGACATGCGCATCTTCCAGAGTGCGGTTGGCCATGTCCCTCTCCTCCGCCAGCCCTAAGATCTTCTTCTTCATCTCCTCCCGCTCCAGCTCCAGCTCCTTCACCTTGTCGGTGTGGTCCAGAGCCAGAGCACTGAGTGTGTCCTTGTGCTTCTGCTCCAGCTCCCAGGTCCACTGCGCAACAATCTTCCCAACCTCCTCGTCCTTGCCGTGGAGCGTGGCGGCAAGCGCCTGCTCATGCGCAATGAGGTCTTCCTCCTGGTTGTTCATCAGAGCCTGCTGCTGCTGCCGGGCGGCTTCATCCTTGGCGGCCTGCTCCCTCACCGCCTCTTGGACCTTCTCGAGGTCGGCCTGCTTCAGGATGATCTCTCGCTTGCGCTTGTCCAGCTCATCCTAGTCAGTCCTCAACTCCTCTCGGGCCTCGGCGAACCATACCTATGTCTGGGCGACGCGCTTCCCAAAATCTACCTCCGCCTTGTCCACCGCCGCCATCCTGGACTTCACCTTGTCCTGGCGGGCACGGAGGAGCGCTTGGAGCTTCTGGAAGTTGGCACTCATGCCCGAAGAAGCTGCCCCTACTGGAAATCGCTGTCCCCATCGCTCGGTTCGTCGACAACCTGGAACCCGGCGGTGGCAAGCACCTCATCATCGAACACCTCCCCTTCGGTCGGTGCTCTGGTGCTCGCCGTCCCTGGGAGGTGGACAAACAAGTCGTCGCCCACCCTCAGGTACTTGCCCGGGGCAGGGCTGCAGGGGAGGAAGGTTGGTCATTGGCCACCTCCTCCTTGGCGGCCTCCGCGGCAGGCCCCTTGTCGGTCTCCTCGGCAGCGGCCTTGCCGGTCTCCTCAGCAGCTGCCTTGCCGGCCTCCCCGGCAGCGGTCCCACCGGTCTCCCCGGCAGGCCCCTTGCCGGCCTCCTCAGTGGCGGGCTTGGCGGCTTCCTTAGCCGCGATCTTGGCGGCCTCAGCTTCGGCGTCCTTGGCGACCTCCCCAATGACGATGTCGATATCCTCCTGGTCCATCGAGGGAGGGTCTGAAAACCAGAAAGGAGAGTGCAACAAGGCCAAGGCCAAGGTTCAGGACACAAAAAACAGAGGAAAAAGACAGGGACAGAAGGCAGACAGCTTACCCATGCCGTGCTACAGAGAAGTGCTCCCCTCCCCGCTAACATCCATTGGCGGGACAAAATCCCCAGTGCCCGTGCCTACCTCCTCCTCCTCCTCCTCCTTCGTGCGTGTGGGCTCGGCGGTGTTCGCCCTTGCCGGGGATGCCCCTCTGGGCGGCATGGTCGACGGGGGCAGTGTGTCAGGGGCGGCCCTCAATGGCTCCTCCTGTTGCCGCTCTCTCCTACGAGCCCGGCAAGGTCAGCACCAAGGCTTTACGCCCCAACGCTCATCGACGAAGAGTGAGTAATGAACTTACGTTGGGGGCTGAAGTGGGGGCTGCATCGAGGGCTGGCGTCTAGACTGATCTCCACCACCTCCGGCGTGCGCGAAGTGCTCGCCGGGGGCTTGCCGCCCATCGAGGCTTTGGCCCTCTTCGCTGCCCTCTGGGCCAGCGTCTCCGTCTCCCTGCAAAGACAAGGTCAAGTCAGCAGAAACAGCATGGGCTGAGAGTCAGAAATGATAAAGGGCGAGGTGCTTACTCCTCCTCCTCCTCTGGTCTCCTCTTCCTCTTCGAGCTGAAGGACCCGAGGTCGAAATCGGTCTCTGGATCGCTGTCCAAAGGGGAAGGAGAGGGGGATGGGGTCTTGCGCCGCTTGGAAGAGGAAGAGGCGGCGACCGCTCCCTTCTTCTTCGCTACCGCGGCCCTCGTCTGGCGCCCAGGCTGCGCCTGGGCCTGTTGTCGCTGCGTGGTCCTGCTAGGCCGGACCGGCTCGCTGGAGCTAGCCCGCCGCAGGACACGTTTTCTCCCCGAGGCCGGGGGATTGTCCGCCTCTGTCTCCTTTCTAGCCGACTCCTCGACGGTGTCTTCAACAAGGGGGGCCCTGGAGCCGGTGCCGCTGGCCGCCTCGGCAGAACCCGCCCATTCGATGAGCTCTGTCTCTTCTGCGGCCATGTCAGCCTCGTCCTGCACAGCGCCGATGCTGTCGGCCTCCCTGGAGAGTTCCGCCTCCTCTGCCCTGGCGGCAATGTATGCCAGCTCCGCCTTGGTGGTGTCGCGGATAAGCAGTGCCTCATCACGAACGTACCTCTCCGATAGGTTGTCGAAGAACTCCTGCACCTGTTCCGCTTTTGGCTCGGCCCAGCTTGGATCCAGGTCGTGCGCATTGAAGTCTGGTATCGTGGCGATGATGTCGGTCTGGTGAGAGTTGTTGCTCAATGGGACCACTCCCGCTGGCAACCCAAACAGAGACTCGCCGGCCTTCTCGGCCTTGCCGGTCCTCTCGACCCCGTCGTCTTCATTCACCTTGAGCTGAAAGAGCCTCTGGCAAAAATGGGCATGCCCGACCCCCGTGAAATTGTGCTCCAGGCCAGGGCGGAGCCTAATGATGTCAGCCGCATTCCAGAAATCCCAGGCCGGCCTCCCCTCGTTGTGCAGCGGGGCGATTCGGCGGCGGATGAAGTCAGCCCCAATCATCTCAAGAGTGAGCCCAGCCGAGGTGAGGCGATGGATCCTGGTGGTGGTGACCGTGAGCTTCTTGTCGTTGGCGTTGACATCGCTCCAGTCCTTGCCGCGGACCGGTGGCTTCCTATGGACCCGGCAGAACTCTTGCGTGTCCTCCTCCTCAATCCAGCACCATCAGTCCCGCCATTCTTCCCACCTCTCCTTCTGAGCACCCTCCAGGTACGTTCCCTTCTCCTGGGTCCTAGGGATCTAGGTGACGCAGCCCGAGATGGCGCCTCCTGGCTGGATGCGAGGGTAGAAGTAATGGCGGAAGAGCGCCGTGCTGGGGAGCACTCCGGCGAAGCCCTCGCAGAGGTGCGCAAAGAAAGCCATGCAAGCCACGGCGTTCGGCGTGAAGTCCAGAAGGTGGAAGTCGTAGGTGTGCATGACGTCATTGAAGAAATCCGAGAAAGGTAGGCAGAGCCCGCAGGACAAGTAATCGACGAAGAAGGGATACCGGTTTGGGCCGGCCTCGGCGAAGGTGGCGGGGATGATGCATGTGGCAGGGTGTCCCGGCCCCCACAGGGGCCTGAGGTAGTCCCTAAGGGTGACCGCATCGATCGTCGAGGGGAAGAAGACGCACTGCGTCCGGAGCGCAACCAACTCACTCTCTGGCGCCTCCTTCTCCATGATGTCCTTGGCCGCACCCTTACCCTTGCTCGTCTTGGGCGCCATGGCGGCTGGGAAGGAGTGGGGAATCAAGGGCAATGGGGGCGCGGTGGCAGCGAGCAGAGGCAAGAGCTTCGGCTCGCGCTTAAGGAAGAAGAAGAGGGGAACGGCGGTTCTAAGATTGGGAAATGCACAGAGGGTAAATGAGCAGCGCGCCTGCGGTTTCTCCTTTTTATGGGGAAGGAGCAGGCTGCCTCTTTACCATTTACCATGACGTGACACGAGCTTGCAGCAACCGCCCCACGGATGACCCCCACGTCGCGTATTCAACACGGGTCATGGGGAAGCGCAAACTAGCAAATGAGTTACCGCAGTAAAATTCTGCCACGC
The DNA here is from genome assembly GCF_056163025.1 of Triticum urartu. Classification (NCBI taxonomy): domain Eukaryota; kingdom Viridiplantae; phylum Streptophyta; class Magnoliopsida; order Poales; family Poaceae; genus Triticum; species Triticum urartu. The sequence continues at coordinate 335,057,510 of NC_141876.1, forward strand.
GTGCTCGCGCACCGTTCTGGGCCTGGCCCAACAACGCTCTACACTTATGTGTGACCCAGGCCCGGGGGCTCCTGTCGATGTAGAAAAGTAGGGGCCTTCTACACCCCTTTAATTGTGCACGGGAAGTTGTAGCCACACCTGCGGCCACGCTTGGCGAGGAAGAGGGAGCGAAGACACAAGGCTACCCGAGCAGCATTGAAGCCAGAGGCGCGAAGAGAAAAGTGACAAGATGGGTTTCCCTCGGCAAGAGCCTTGCCGGGGACGACCTACGCTGCCCCGACAAGAGCCTTGCCGGGGCAACTTACCTAACACCATCGAAACCGCCACCCTTGAGCCTGAGAGTTCCGACACCGTCGACAACATTGGGACCAAGGCTCGGGAGGCGCTTGCATGGTGGCATGCAGATCTTTGTGAAGACTGAAGGCCTGCAAGACCAGATAAGGACCAGAAAGACGAAGGCCCCCGGCAAGACCCTTGCCGGGGACGGTCTTGCCAGGGACATCTGCAGGGCCACAGCCAGGCCCATGCCTACCAAGGCCCCGCTGCCCCATGGCCATCCCGACATAGCAGCCAGCCTGCCAACTAGGCGCACACCTACGTGGCAGCATGCAGCTTCTAAGACAACCACGCAAGCACATGTGTGGTGGCATGCAAATCTTCAAGAAGACCCTGCCACCGCAGCAGCCAGCTAGCCAGCGTGCCGCTGCATGCCTCGTCAGCTTGGACGCGCGTCGAAGCGAGGCGAGGCAGCGACAGATGGGACGAGCTTCCTTGCCGTCCCCGATAAAGCAAGAGGACACGTCGGCGGCGCATTAAATGCATTTTGTCTCACGATCTCAGGGATAGACTTGTACACTGTAGACACTTTCCACCTCCTGTGTGCCGTTGTGGCTGCCCCTTCGACATATAAAAGGAGGCCCGAGGCGTACTGAGGAGGGATTCGGACTTTTTGGACCCTGCACGCCTTATAGCTGGTCCAAGAACATTAGATAAACACACCAAAGCAGGATTAGGGTATTACGCATCGTTTGCGGCCCAAACCTGGATAAAATTCCCCCACGTTGATCTTCTAATCCCGTTCTTTCCACAGCCCTGCGCCCTGTCAACCTTAGTAGGGATTCCCTGTGATCCCATAGGTGTCGTTCTTGAATCCCAACATACAGTATTGTTAATTATGTTCACAATATTCATTGTATGTGTATACTACTGCATACTCCTTGCGTATATATATTTCATACTACTACCACTCCTTTTTTTAGGATACTACCACTCTTTTTTTAGGATACTACCACTCCTTTTACATACTACTACATACATGCTGCTACAAAAAACTACTCCTACTTTTTACATGATCATTCCACTGATACTAATTAGATTGGGCATGGTCGTGGCTCCATCATTCCTGGAACAAAATATACTCTATACTCTAAAAATCCATTATCTAATTAAAACGTATACTGGGTTCTCTTTATTGGAAAAACTATATATACTTCACACTACATACTCCTTATTCAGCTTTAGAGAAACTACATACTACATACTCATTTTCTATAAAATATATACCCATACTCTTTTTATTTATGTCAGAGGATAAAAATACCACATACTCATTTTGTATAAACTATATACTTATACTATTTTCTATTTGAGAGGATATACTCAATATTCTACATACTACTATATACTTGGATCCTCAAAAAAATACTACATACTCATTTTCTATAAACTATATACTCATGCTTTTTTTTTTGAGAAGACATACTCCAAACTCTACATACTAAATATTCGGTTTCTAAAAAAATATACTACATACTCATTTTTTATAAACTACTCCATGCTCTTATTTTATTTGAGAGGATATACTCCATACTCTGCATGCCTTTTATAGGATTGTCCCTACTCTGCATGCTCGATGTGCATGAATAATGTGTACTTGATGTATAAGCTAGGAACCTATTATCCATCCAACCGGCCGGGTGATTAGGCGAAAGATTATCAGGTTGTTGACGGGAGGTGCCCTACTACCTAACTAATTAATTATTTCTTTAGGATAAGTACCTTCGTACCTAAAAAGTAGGGATTGCTTTCTCCAACTTCAAATTACTTACGGCAGCTAGCGGGTTAGAGGGTTCTGCCCACAATTGATACCCAGCACACCTGGTTGCCTCGCTGCTATGTTCGGGGACACGTGGAGGTTAATGAAGTAGGTGGTAACTACCGCTGCTTGTAGATAAAATTTGTCCTATTTTATCCCTCTACTTTACATAACATAACATTATATATTAGGCACCCCGTCGGCGGCCCCGTGGTGCACCTACGGCTAGTTAGGCCAGCCAAGGACGCAGCGAAGAATCTCGTCTCGTCGTCGTCGAACAGCTCGTCGACGCAGCAAGCTCGTCTGCGTCGCGACAACCGCCATCGGCTTGCTGCTTATTGGTGGACGCCACATCTAGTCTTTGTTGCTTGTTGCGGCTGCGTCATTCATCTTTTGTTTAGGATTTCAATCTAGACGTGTAGGTGGCTTATCCTCCCTATCAATGCGGAACTAACTTTTTGAACTCCACCGGTTTAGCAGGTAATTAAATAACCAATTAATTAAAGGATAAGAAGCATGCGTGGAGAACAAAAAAACGCCACAGTACACCCAGGAGTACATACTCCTATGGCAGGTGGTGTTTTTTTGTTCTCCATGCATGCTTCTTAGGAAAATGGGTCAGTACACCCAGGAGTACATACTCCTATGGCAGGTGGCGTTTTTTTGTTCTCCACGCATGCTTCTTAGGAAAATGGGTCAGTACACCCAGGAGTACATACTCCTATGGCAGGTGGCGTTTTTTTGTTCTCCACGCATGCTTCTTATCCTTTAATTAATTGGTTATTTAATTACCTGCTAAACCGGTGGAGTTCAAAAAGTTAGTTCTGTATTGATAGGGAGGATAAGCCACCTACACGTCTAGATTGAAATCCCAAACAAAAGATGGATGACGCAGCCGCAACAAGCAACAAAGACTAGATGTGGCGTCCACCAATAAGCAGCAAGCCGATGGCGATTGTCGCGACGCAGACGAGCTTGCTGCGTCGACGACGAGACGAGATCCTTCGCTGCGTCCTTGGCTGGCCTAACTAGCCATAGGTGAACCACGGGGCCGCCGACGGGTGCCTAATATGCAGGTTCTCCCATGGGCATTGATCTTGATAAGGTATGTTGGCTAATTCGTATGCATGCGTACATGGATTAATGGATGATGATGAAAGATATCAAGCATTCCCTACTCCATCGAGGGAGCCGCGTTGGTGTTTATATTGATGTGTAGCCGCAGCCCTTGGCTTGGCGTACAAGATAATACAAGAGGAGTTTGAGATGAATACAAGAGAGGGAAGGAGGTTGAGATTACAACACGTATATTCTAACAACCTCCCTTAATCTCAACTAACCTAAGTTAAGATTATTCTTGAATTCTTCAAATGGTCTTGCTGGCAAAGCTTTTGTAAAACCATCGGCCACTTGATCCTTGGAAGGAATAAACTGAATCTCTAGTTTCTTTGCTGCAACTCTTTCTCGCACAAAGTGAAAATCAATTTCTATGTGCTTTGTCCTGGCATGAAATACCGGATTTGCAGACAGATATGTTGCTCCCAAATTATCACACCACAAACATGAGATACGATTCTTCTTGATCCCCAATTCTTCAAGAAGTGATTCAACCCAAATGACTTCAGCAGTTGCATTTGCCAAAGACTTGTATTCAGCTTCTGTACTTGACCGTGATACAGTAGCTTGCTTTCTAGCACTCCAGGAGATAAGATTAGATCCAAAAAAACACTGCGAAACCTCCAGTTGATCTCCTGTCATCACTACATCCTGCCCAGTCATCATCAGAGAATGCACTCACGAGAGAGGAATTAGACCATTTGAAGTGAAGTCCTATTCCCATAGTATGTTTCACATATCTTACAATCCTCTTGACAACTGACCAATGTGCAGAAGTAGGTGCATGCAGATATTGACAAACCTTGTTGACAGCAAATGAGATATCTGGACGTGTAAGAGTTAAATATTGTAGTGCTCCCACAGTACTCCTATACCTTGTACTCTCCTCCTCTTGAAGTGGCTCACCCTCATATGCTGAGAGATTTTCTGAGGAGGATAAAGGTGTAGGCATTGGCTTACAATTTTTCATCCCCATGCGAGACAGAAGCTCAATGATATATTTCCCCTGATTTAACACAATACCATCTTGAGTTTTCTTGACTTCAATACCTAGGAAGAAATGCAAATATCCTAGGTCCTTCAAGGCAAATTCTGAACTCAGATCATGCAAAAGGGCATTAGTAGCATTTTGTGAAGAACTTGCAACTATGATATCATCAACATATATAAGCACAAAAATGACTACTCCTGCCTTGTTATAAATAAACAAGGATGTGTCAGCCTTGGAGGCAATGAAGCCAAGATATTTCAACTGTGAGCTCAATCTGGAATACCATGCTCTGGGTGCTTGTTTTAAATCATAGAGTGATTTATCAAGCTTGCAGACATAATGTGGCAATTTCTTACTCTCATAACCAGGTGGTTGCCTCATAAACACTTCCTCTTCCAGAACACCATGCAGCAACGCGTTCTGTACATCTAGCTGCCTTAGACTCCATCCTCTGGATACAGCAATAGCCAACACAAGTCTGATAGTTGCAGCTTTCACAACAGGACTAAAGGTGTCCTCATAGTCAATGCCATAACGTTGCTTAAAGCCCTTTGCAACTAGACGTGCCTTATATCTGTCAATGGAGCCATCTGCTTTCTTATTAATTCTATACACCCATTTGCAGTCAATGATATTTTTATCTCTCTGATTTGGTACAAGGTGCCAAGTTTTATTCCTCATGAGTGCAGAATACTCCTCATCCATTGCCTTCTTCCATTTAGGATCATCAAGTGCACTGTTTAATGATGTTGGTTCTCCTGAAATACACAACATTCCATATGGTATAGTTCCATCTTTCCAAATTTTAGGATTTCGTATACCTTTTTGTAGCCGGGTCATAACACGTGAAGAAACCTCTGGTTGTACCACTGGTATACTCGCCACAGAAGATCCAGGAGAATCTGCTGATGCAGTGGGCTGATTTGTCATCATGTGCGCAGGAGATCCTGTGCCTGCTGGTGTGGCTGCCCCTCTCATAGGCACATGGGCGTCGCCCGCCCGACCCGGCGCAGAAGATCCGCCACCCGACCGCGACTGGACGCGCGCGCGGTGCGAAGGGAATCTGTCCCCGCTGCTGGACCCACCTGGCGCTGGTGCACGGTGCGAGGGGGATTCGGCCCCGCCGCTGGCCCCACCTGAAGCTGACGCGGCCGCGCGGGAGTGGCCCTCCCTGGATCTGGAACTGGAGCCATCAGGGGCGCGATCCGAGGCGGATGCGCTCGCTCGATCCGAGGACTACACGCGTGCAGGGGTGGCAGGCGCCGCCGGATCTCCCTCGTCATCTGTGCCAGGTGCGTCTTCTTCCTCAGCATGCAATATTGGGTCAAAATCAGCCATATTTTCGAAATCTTGGTCATTTTGAGCACCGTTTTCTCTAGGGACCTGCACAGGCATAAGAGAGAGACCAGTACCAGCAGGAATATCATCACATTGGTTAGTACAATTGTTGCCCCCATGATCAAAAGACCGAAGATGTGAAGGAAGAAGAAGAATTTCCTTGCGGAGAAGTGCACTAGCATTAGGATGAAGAGAGGCAAAGGGAAACACGGAATCATCAAATACAACATCTCGTGATATATATACCCAGCCAGTAGGAACATCAAGGCACTTGACCCCTTTATGCATGGGGCTATAGCCTAAAAAGACACACCGTTTTGAGCGAAAAGCGAGTTTGCGTGTGTTGTAGGGCCTAAGATTGGGCCAACAGGCACAACCAAAGATACAAAGAGATGTGTAGTTAGTTGTGACACCAAGAAGTCGTGTAATAGGTGTTTCAAATTTGATAACTTTACTTGGAAGCAAGTTGATAAGATATGTGGCAGTTAAGAATGCTTCATCCCAGAATTTAAGTGGCATGGAAGCATTTGCTAGCAATGCAAGTCCCATATCAACTATGTGACGGTGCTTTCTTTCAGCATATCCGTTTTGTTGGTGAGCATGAGGACAAGAGACATGATGTGATATGCCAAGCTTTTGAAAGAAAGAATTTAATTTTTCATACTCACCACTCCAGTCACTTTGCATAGCAATGATTTTAGAGTTCAGTTTGCGTTCAACAAGATTTTGGAAATTGAGGAAAACTTGGAATACATCAGATCGTTTCTTCAGTAGGTAAATCCAAGTAAATTTACTATAGTCATCAATAAAACTTACATAATAGGAAAATCTACCAACTGAAGTAGGAGTTGGCCCCCATACATCTGAAAAGATAAGTTGTAAAGGGGCAGTAGACACACTAGTAGAAATTGGGTAAGGTAACTGATGACTTTTTGCTTGTTGACACGGATCACAAACTGACTCAACACTAGGCTCATAAGAGAGTTTATTTTTGCTAAGGACATATCTAACTATGACTGAAGATGGGTGACCCAAGCGACTATGCCTCCTTGATGTAGATAGCTTGGTGACAATGTTTGCTTGTTTATTGGACCATGAAGAAGATGATGATGATGATATGAGTGGGTAGAGGCCTCCCACGCACCGTCCTCTAAGAATGACTCTCCTTGTTCTCAAATCCTTAACCAAGAAAAAATAAGGATAGAATTCAATGAGAACATTGTTATCAAGAGTGAATTGATGAACGGAAACAAGATTTTTAGATGTTTGAGGAACATGCAAGACATTGGTCAAGTGTAAATTTTTCACGGGGTTTTTAACAATTGAACTGCCAATGTGTGTGATATCCATACCAGAACCGCTTGCCGTGCGAATTTTGTCGCCTCCATTGTACTTCTCCCGCATCGTCAACTTGTCAAGTTCACCTATGATGTGGTTTGTTGCTGCACTGTCGGCGTACCAGTTAGTGTCCACGCCATAGGAGACTGCATGCGCCTCTTTTTCTTCCTGGTCGTTTTCTTCATAACGCCACCAGCAAACTCGTGCACCTCCTGGATGATGTTTGTAGCATATCTGGCACTCTGAATAGTCATGATGTTGATCACGGACCTGCTGTTGCTGTTGCTGTCGAGGGCGGCCTCTGAATCCGCCGGCTCCATTGGAGGAAGAGGACTGGCGGTCACCGCGGTCACCACGATCACCATGGCCACGCGATCTTCCTCCGCGCCCGCGAGATCTGCCTCGTGACTGGCCACGGCCTCTGTAGACTGCATTAGCGGATGAGTGGAACCCGCCTGAAGATGAATCGCCTAGCATCTCCATCCTTTGATCAAAGGCAGAGATCTGAGCAAAGAGATCGTCGGCTGTGATGGTGTTTTTGACAGCGCCGATCGCCGCCACCACGAAGTCGTAGTCGCGGTCCAAACCGGCCAGGATATAGTCCACCATCTCCGGATCAGATACGGGACGACCGGCAGCAGCAAGTTCATCCCCAAGACTTTTCATCTTCGCCATATACGCCGAGCTTGACATGGAGCCCTTCTTGGTATTGGTGATGGCGATTCTCAGATTAGTAATCCGAGACTGAGATTGTGAGGCGAAGAGATTTGTCACCGTCGTCCAGAGCTCGAAGGTGGAATCTTTCCCAACAACTTGTGCAAGAATTTATGGAGACATGGAATTTAGAAGATATGATAGAACCTGCTGGTCTTTGGCGATCCAGGGTTCGTATAGGGGGTTCGGCTCTAGGGCCGTGGTCTTGTCTGCCTTTGTGACCTCCACCATCTTGGGCGGAGCGGCATCGGTGTTGTCCAGGAGCCCCGTCACCTGCGCGCCTCACAGGGCTGGGAGGACCTGCGTCTTCCAGAGGATAAAATTGCCTCTTGCGAGCTTCTCAGACGGCGACGATCCGAGGTTGAGGGAGACGCCGGCGGAGGAAGCCATGGAGACGATGATATGTGGTTTCTAGGGTTTTGGTGTTGTGGCTAGATGTATGAGAAGAGGTGGCTCTGATTACCATGAAAGATATCAAGCGTTCCCTACTCCATCGAGGGAGCCGCGTTGGTGTTTATATTGATGTGTAGCCGCAGCCCTTGGCTTGGCGTACAAGATAATACAAGAGGAGTTTGAGATGAATACAAGAGAGGGAAGGAGGTTGAGATTACAACACGTATATTCTAACAGATGAGACTATATGCATCTGTTCTAGTGTTCTATTGATTACTTTGTATCTTGCGCATGTTTGACCTACACAGCTCGTCTGATCCTGTACGGGAGTTGGGCTATCACGGCTGGCCGCGCGTCTTCTTCGACCAAGATGTGGATCAGGTTTTGAACGGTTGCGCCTACAAAACTCAAGGGATTCTGTTGGCAGCTCTAATCATGCGACACTATGATCTAGAACTGGAAGGATCAATTCATGCATGAAGATAGATGCGTATAAAAAAACAAGATGGTGTAATGACGCATGTACTGTATATAATTTCATTATTTGGGTCTTGTTATTTTTTCAAGTGGAAACATACCAACATTCGAAAGAAAAAATACCTCCATTTTATTCTTATATTCTAAATGATATACTCTTTTTTAGTTCATACTTATTTTTCGGAAAAAAATACAGTATGCATATACTCACAAAAAAGTCGCACTCAACAATTTAATATATGCACTAAAAACGAGTATATACCCTCTCTGCAAAATAATATGTACTCACTAAAAAAGTAGTATAATCCTTCCCAACACAATAATGGTATATACTCCTTGCAAAAATGCGGAATATATTGTATATACTCCTCACAAAAATCCAGCATATATCCTTTCAGCAAAACAAAGTAGATACTCGCTTAATTAGCCACGCCGAATAAAGCACCCTCCTGGCAAAATATGTGGTATGTACTCCTCACAAAAATGTGGAATATATGGTATATACTCCTCATAAAAATCTAATATATATCCTTTCAGCAAAATAAAGAAGAAACTCGCTCAATTACTCACACCAAATAATGCACCCTCCTGGCAAAATATGTGGCATATACCGCATCACAAAAAATTGTATATACTCGCTGAAAAATAAGTAATGTATACCCTATTAGCAAAATTAAGTATATATTCCCTTAGAAAAAGTAGACCTAGGTAAGTATATGGTATATACCCCTCATAATGAGAAAAAATATATATACTCAACCAAGTAAACAATTAGTATATACTTAGAGTTATGTTACAATACATCTGCGGTGGTAGCATGCATTGCATGGAAGAAAAACCAAAATTAAAAACGTCAGGTACAGCAGCGATTCAAAATTGGATAAGGTGTGGACGTTCCTAGCTTCTAGGCATTAGGTACGCATGCAAAGTATTTTTTTTTGTAACCACCACGGTTGGATAGTGCTCCTATTGGGTATATCGATCTCCACTAAGACTAGGAGTACATACTCTCGGGAGTATAAAAGAGGAGTCCTATATATATATATATACACACACACTATTCATTATTCTGGATGAGGAATAGTTATTCTTCACACTCCTATATTTAACATCAATGCACTGTAATTTTACGTTCCGTAAGTTTTTTCTTATTTTCGATGTAAAAAGAGACTGTAAGAAAATATATAATCGCCGTAAAAAATATTTTATGTTATGTAAAATTACAAACGTAAAAACATAGTGTAAAATATACATAAACTGCAAATTTTCTTGTCTTCTGACCTATATTTTGATCTTTTATGCCAAATTTTACATGGTGAATCAATAGAAATGTAACTATTTGAATTTCAAATGTCATTTAATTATGAAGTGATTGTAAGATTACCACGGGTAAAGAATAACTTATTCTGCACCATGTGTGTGTGTGTGTGTGTCCTCAACGGTATTCAGTTATAGCTATGTCTTCAAGTTGCTTTTCTGTGCTAAGTGAATGTGATCGGACTCTTACCCCATCTATGCTTATCTCTACCACTCTCTCCAAATCTTCATATGCATTCTATTAACACGCGTCGATTATCTTCACTATTTCCCTGACAGTCAAAGATTTTGAGACCAATATTTAAAACCTTTTTGTATCCTTATCCACTTTGTCGGTTGCAGCAGCCGGAACGACATCCTGCCAAAAATGCAAAGTAGAAGGGTCATGGAACAGCTGTAAAACTACGCATGCATGCCACACGTCGTGCAAATGCGAATCGCCAGGGGCAACTCAGTAAATTCATTGCGCCAAACTCCTCCTTATAAATACATCGGCCTGCGGTCATTCATTCCTTCCACACATGTCGCTCTCGCCTTCGTAACCCTAGCGACGTTGCTAGCTTCCATCATCACCAGAGAAGAAGCGCTTCACTGCCACGACCTCTTCGACGCCGTACTCACGCCGGTCGCTTACATCTTCGCCCCGTCGCCGCCATAGCTATCTTTCGCCGCCAAGTTAGGCATGGGAGATCGAATTGCTTGGCCTCCTTCTCATCTCATCATGTAGTTCTTCATATGTTCTTTGTGCAGTAAATAACACTCACTTTTTACCATTGGTTTGATCCGATAAGTTTTCAAATATCTTTAGAAGTTGTTCTTCCACTTCCAAATCTCTATCTTTAGTCATTCAAATATCACATCAAGAAAAGATACTTCACTTATGATCCGTGACTAGTATAATTCCTCACTTGTACTTATTTTCATATTCGTACAAATATATAACCAACATCTCTCTATAAGTGGCATTATGATGCCGTTATCTTCAAACTGATTTTAACTTCAAAATCCTCTGAGAATGCATATGGCCACTCCTTCTTCCCTCACATCTCTAATTCTTTCATAGGTACATGTCTGTGGGTGATTCTCTAGGTTCTCATAGTCTGAATTCATTTGCAGACTTCTTACAACTTCATCTTGACTCTCCTGAAGTTCCTGTCGAATCAGCAGAGCGAAGCTAGTCAGTCCTTTGAAGCCAATGGCCGGTGATAAATCTTCAAAGAAAGGGGGAATACAACGTTGTGCAAATACAGCTCTAGATCTTCCTCCAGATCTCTATGAAAAGTACAAGCCAGATCATGAAGAAACTTATGGAGGGCGCAAGTCTCGCGTACAATGGATTCGCAGATATTGAGCTGAAGACTGGTTCTACTATCATTTCGTCATGCCTGAATATGAAGTCAACAATGTTATAAGTCCATCATGGGCTAATCTTGTCTATAGGAAGCTTGTCCCAAAGACCAAGGCTGACGCCATCGGGTTAGGTTTCTACCCATGCATGGTGAGGTATGCTATTCCTCGTGATCCAGATCCATCCAGCATTTTCTGGTGTCGTGAAAACGATGAACTATTTGAAGACAATTACCATTTTGCAAGGGGGTTTAGCAGTTCAGAACAAGGACTATGGCAGTGACTTCAACCCTAGTCCAGCAAAACCAAGAACAGATGGCTCTTGCGAGGCTGAACCAAATCTGGTTGGCCCCTTCAATGACTTCGCCGTGTATCTTGCACACTATGCTGAACTCAAAGCAAGTGTTGCTGCTGCACAAGAAGGAAATCAACAAGCTGCTGCACTAGATTCACCGAAGCCAGTGAAGAAAACAAAGGCTTCAAAAGCTAGTACTGCCCCGAAAGCTTCAAGGGTGAAGCCAATGAAAACTGCACCTCCTGAAGTCAGTGTGCATTCTGAAGATATGTCTACGAATTCTCCGAAGACAAAGAAATATATAGGGAAAGGCCCTAAACCATCTAGCATCTTGAAATATGATGATGACATCATTGATCTGTCTGATGATGATGATCTTGACGAGGATGCCCTTGAGCTATTGATCAAGAAAAAGCAGGAAGAGGCTGATATCTTCAAGGACCTGCCTCTGTTCAGCCACAACTTCATAGATGAGTGGTTTTGTGATCCCTCACTCTCCCTTGATGATCTTCAATTTCCCATTGGCATCATTGTCATTTTCCAAGAGTTTGTTGCCAAGGAACTTGCTATTGCTCAGAAAGTTATTGAGCAAAAGAACAAGATAAATCACGCAAAAGTTGTCTTCAAGAAGCATATGAACAAGCTCGGCACCCGGGAAATCCAAAGCTTCAAACAGATGATGGCTCACATGAAAGAAGAGTTTCAAAAGTGTTGTGAAGATGCTAAGGGCGCTTGAGAGTGTCTGAAATATTATGCTGAGAAGTCTGTGCAGGCTCACAATGAGGGCTTGAAGAGAACTACGCTTGGTTGTCCTGCAATTGATCCATAGCTGGTCAAAAAGAAGAAGAAGCCAGTTCCTTCTACTGCTGAGGCTTCAAGGCAAGATGTGCCCAAGATTGTCTTCCCGCCAAATTTTGGTGGCTCGAAGCCATCTGCCCCCTAAGTTGCCTCAGAAAGGAAGAGGATGCAGCAAGCTAAAGTTGAAGCCAAAAACGCAAGCAACAGGAAGCCCCTGCTTCCACTCCTTCTCAGAAGCGAGAAAAGACAAAGTCTTCAAAGGCTTCACGTATGGTACAAGCACTCATTGCTCCATCCGCTCATCAAGAGCCACTGGTTGTGACGCCAATTTAAGTTGCTCCTCCTACATCCACAACACCGAGAGAAGAATTGTTGTGCGTGAACCTGCTCCCAAAAAGGTCCATGTCACTACAGATATTCCAGCTACTGACCCCACTGTAGCTGAAGACATTGGTCATGATGACAATGTAAGAAATGATGATGAAGTCCTTGTCGGGGAACGTAGCATAAATTCAAAATTTTCCTACGTGTCACCAAGATCTATCTATGGAGAAACCAGCAACGAGGGGAAGGAGAGTGCATCTACATACCCTTGTAGATCGCTAAGCGGAAGCGTTCAAGAGAACGGGGGTGATGGAGTCGTACTCGTCGTGATTCAAATCACCGATGATCCTAGCGCCGAACGGACGGCACCTCCGCGTTCAACACACGTACGGAACGGAGACGTCTCCCACTCCTTGATCCAGCAAGGAGGAGGGAGAGGTTGATGGAGATCCAGCAGCACGACGGCGTGGTGGAAGTAGCGGGATTCCAACAGGGCTTCGCTAAGCGCTGCGGGAGGAGGGAGATGTGTCACGGGAGGGAGAGGGAGGCGCCAGGCCTTAGGTTGGTTTGCTCCTCCTTTTTCCCCACTATATATAGGGCCAAGGGAGAGGGGGAGGCGCAGCCCTTGCCCCTTCCTCCAAGGAAGGGTGCGGCCAAGGGGGGGAAGGAGTCCATCCTCCCCAAGGCACCTCGGAGGTGCCTTCCCCCTTTAGGACTCTCCCCTTTTTCTCTTCTCTTGGCGCATGGGCCTCTTGGGGCTGGTGCCCTTGGCCCATATAGGCCAAGGTACACCCCCTACAGCCCATGTGGCCCCCCGGGGCAGGTGGCCCCACCCGGTGGACCCCCGGGACCCTTCCGGTGGTCCCGGTACAATACTGGTGACCCCGAAACTTGTCCCGATGGCCGAAATAGCACTTCCTATATATAATTCTTTACCTCCGGACCATTCCGGAACTCCTCGTGATGTCCGGGATCTCATCCGGGACTCCGAACAACATTCGGGTTACCGCATACTAATATCTCTACAACCCTAGCGTCACCGAACCTTAAGTGTGTAGACCCTACGGGTTCGGGAGACATGCAGACATGACCGAGACGTTCTCCGGTCAATAACCAACAGCGGGATCTGGATACCCATGTTGGCTCCCACATATTCCACGATGATCTCATCGGATGAACCACGATGTCAAGGACTTAATCAATCCCGTATACAATTCCCTTTGTCTATCGGTATGTTACTTGCCCGAGATTCGATCGTCGGTATCCAATACCTAGTTCAATCTCGTTACCGGCAAGTCTCTTTACTCGTTCCGTAACACATCATCCCGTGATCAACTCCTTGGTCACATTGCGCATATGATGATGTCCTACCGAGTGGGCCCAGAGATACCTCTCCATTTACACGGAGTGACAAATCCCAGTCTCGATTCGTGCCAACCCAACAGACACTTTCGGAGATACCTGTAATGCACCTTTATAGTCACCCAGTTACGTTGTGACGTTTGATACACCCAAAGCATTCCTACGGTATCCGGGAGTTGCACAATCTCATGGTCTAAGGAAATGATACTTGACGTTAGAAAAGCTATAGCATACGAACTACACGATCTAGTGCTATGCTTAGGATTGGGTCTTGTCCATCACATCATTCTCCTAATGATGTGATCCCGTTATCAATGACATCCAATGTCCATGGTTAGGAAACCATAACCATCTATTGATCAACGAGCTAGTCAACTAGAGGCTTACTAGGGACATGGTGTTGTCTATGTATCCACACATGTATCTGAGTTTCCTATCAATACAATTATAGCATGGATAATAAACGATTATCATGAACAAGGAAATATAATAATAACCAATTTATTATTGCCTCTAGGGCATATTTCCAACAGTCTCCCACTTGCACTAGAGTCAATAATCTAGTTCACATCGCCATGTGATTAACACTCACAGGTCACATCGCCATGTGACTAACACCCAAGAGTTTACTAGAGTCAGTAGTCTAGTTCACATCACTATGTGATTAACACTCAATGAGTTCTGGGTTTGATCATGTTGCTTGTGAGAGAGGTTTTAGTCAACGGGTCTGAACCTTTCAGATCTGTGTGTGCTTTACAAATCTTTATGTCATCTCCTAGATGTAGCTACCACGCTCTGTTTGGAGCTATTCCAAATAACTGTTCTACTTGGAGCTATTCTAAATTGTTGCTCCATTATATGCATCCGGTATCTCTACTCAGAGCTATCCGGATAGGTGTTAAGCTTGCATCGACGTAACCCTTTACGATGAACTCTTTTACCACCTCCATAACCGAGAAACTTCCTTAGTCCGCTAGTTACTAAGGATAACTTTGACCGCTGTCCTGTGATCCATTCATGGATCACTCTTGTACCCCTTGACTGACTCATGGCAAGGCACACTTCAGGTGCGGTACACAGCATAGCATACTGTAGAGCCTATGTCTTAATCATAGGGGACGACCTTCGTCCTTTCTCTCTATTCTGCCGTGGTCGAGCTTTAAGTCTTAACTTCATACCTTACAACTCAGGCAAGAACTCCTTCTTTGACTGATCCATCTTGAACACCTTCAAGATCATGTGAAGGTATGTGCTCATTTGAAAGTACTTTTAAGCGTTTTGATCTATCCTTATAGATCTTGATGCTCAATGTTCAAGTAGCTTAATCCAGGCTTTCCATTGAAAAACACTTTCCAAATAACCCTATATGCTTTCCAGAAATTCTACGTCATTTCCGATCAACAACATATATTCATCAGAAATTCTATAGTGCTCCCACTCACTTCTTTGGAAATACAAGTTTCTCATAAACTTTGTATAAACCCAAAATCTTTGATCATCTCATCAAAGTGTACATTCCAACTCCGAGATGCTCACTCCAGTCCTCAGAAGGATTGCTGGAGCTTTGCATCCTTATTAGCATCTTTTCAGGATTGACAAAACCTTTCGGTTGTATCACATACAACCTTTCCTCAAGAAAATCGTCGAGGAAACAATGTTTTGACATCCTATCTGCAAGATTTCATAAATAATGCAGTGACTACTAATATAATTCCAACAGACTCTTAGCATCGCTACGAGTGAGAAAGTCTCACCATAGTCAACTCCTTGAACTTGTCGGAAAACATCTTAACGACAAGTCGAGCTTTCTTAACGGTGATACTTACCATCATTGTCCGTCTTCCTTTTAAATCCATCTGTACTCAACAGCCTTATGACCATCGAGCCGTTCTGCCAAAGTCTACACTTTGTTTTCATATATGGATCCTCTCTCGGATTATATGGCCTCGAGCCATTTTGGAATCCGGGCCCACCATCGCTTTCTCCACAGCTCGTAGGTTCATTGTTGTCTAGCAACATGACTTCCAAGATAGGGTTACGTACCACTCTGAAGTAGTACGCATCCTTGTCATCCCACGAGGCTTGGGAGTGACTTGATCTGAAGTCTCATGATCAATATCATAAGCTTCCACTTCAATTGGTGTAGGTGCCACAGGAACAACTCTTTGTGCCCTGCTATACACTAGTTGAAGTGACGGTTCAATAACCTCATCAAGTCTCCACCATCCTCCCACTCAATTCTTTCGAGAGAAACTTTTCCTCGAGAAAGGACCCGATTCTAGAAACAATCCCTTATTGCTTTCGAATCTGAGACAGGAGGTATACCCAACTGTTTCAGGTGTCCTATGAAGATGCATTTATCCGCTTTAGGTTTGAGCTTATCAGCCTGAAACTTTTTCATATAAGCGTCGCAGTCCCAAACTTTTAAGAAATGACAGCTTAGGTTTCTCTAAACCATAGTTCATACGGTGTCATCTCATCGGAATTAGGTGGTGCCCTATTTAAAGTAAATGTGGTTGTCTCTAATGCTTAACCCATAAACTATTGTGGTAATTCGATAAGAGACATCATGGTATGCATCATATCCAATAGGGTGCAATTATGATGTTCGGACACACCATCACAGTATGGTGTTCCAGGCTGTATTAGTTGTGAAACGATTTCCACAATGTCTTAATTTTGTGCCAAACTCGTAATTCAGATATTCATCTCTATGATCATATCATAGATATTTTATCCTCTTGTCACGACGATCTTTCAACTTCACCCTGAAATTACTTGAACCTTTCAATAATTCAGACTCGTGATTCATCAAGTAAATATACTCAACATCTACTCAAATCATCTGTGACGTAAGAACATAACGATATCCACTACATGCCTCAGCACTCATTGGACTGCACACATCAAAAATGTTTTACTTCCAACAAGTTGCTTTCTTGTTCCATTTTACTGAAACCGGGGCTTTCAGTCATCTTGCCCATGTGGTATGATTTGCATGTCTCAAGTGATTCAAAATCAAGTGAGTCCAAACGCTCCATTTGCATGGAGTTTCTTCATGCATATACACCAATAGACATGGTTCGCATGCCTCAAACTTTTCAAAAACGAGTGAGTCCAAAGATCCATCAACATGGAGCTTCTTCATGCGTTTTATACCGATATGACTTACGTGGCAGTGCCACAAGTAGGTGGTACTATCATTACTATCTTTTGGCATGAACATGTGTATCACTACGATCGAGATTCAATAAACCATTCATTTTAGGTGTAAGACCATTGAAGGTATTATTCAAATAAACAGAGTAACTATTATTCTCCTTAAATGAATGACCGTATTGCGATAGGCATAATCCAATCATGTCTATGCTCAATACAAACACCAATCTCGATGGTAGAAGGAGCGTACGATATTTGATTATATCAACATTGGAAACACTTCCAACACATATCATCAGCTCACCTTTAGCTAGTCTCCGTTTATTCCGTAGCTTTTATTTCGAGTTACTAACACTTAGCAACCGAACCGGTATCTAATACCCTGGTGCTACTAGGAGTACTAGTAAAGTACACATCAACACAATGTATATCCAATATACTTCTACCGACCTTGCCAGCCTTCTCATCTACCAAGTATCTAGGGTAATTCTGCTCCAGTGGTTGTTCCCCTTATTACAGAAGCACTCAGTCTCGGGTTTGGGTTCAACCTTGGGTTTCTTCACTAGAGCAGAAACTAAATTGCCATTTCATGAAGTATCCCTTCTTGCCCTTGCCCATCTTGAAACTAGTGGTTTCACCAACCATCAACAATTGATGCTCCTTCTTGATTTCTACTTTTGTGGTGTCAAACATCGCGAATATCTCAAGGATCATCATATATGTCCCTGATATATTATAGTTCATCACGAAGCTCAAGCAGCTTGGTGGTAATGACTTCGGAGAACCATCACTATTTCATCTGGAAGATCAACTCCCACTCGATTCAAGCGATTGTTGTACTCAGACAATCTGAGCACAAGTTTCAACAATTGAGCTTTTCTCCCTTAGTTTGCAGGCTAAGAAAATCATCGGAGGTCTTATACCTCTTGACGTGGGCACGAGCTTGAAATCCCAATTTCAGCCCTCAAAACATCTCATATGTTTCGTGACGTTTCAAAAACGTCTTTGGTGCCTCAACTCTAAACGATTTAACTGAACTATCATGTAGTTATCAAAAACGTGTATGTCAGATGTTCGCAACATCCACAGACAACGTTCGAGGTTTAGCACACTGAGCAGTGCATTAAGGACATAAGCCTTCTAAGAAGCAATGAGGACAATCCTTAGTTTACGGACCTAGTCCGCATAATTGCTACTATCAACTTTCAACTAATTTTTCTCTAGGAACATAACTAAACAGTAGAACTAAAGCACGAGCTACGACATAATTTGCAAAATCCTTTTGACTATGTTCCGGATAATTAAGTTCATCTTATGAACTCCCACTCAGATAGACATCCCTCTAGTCATCTAAGTGATTACATGATCCGAGTCAACTAGGCCGTGTCCGATCTGTGCGTGAGACGGACTAGTCAACGTCGGTGAACATCTTCATGTTGATCGTATCTTCTATACGACTCATGCTCGACCTTTCGGTCTTCTGTGTTCCGAGGCCATGTCTGTACATGCTAGGCTCGTCAAGTTAACCCTAAGTGTTTTTGCATGTGTAAAACTGTCTTACACCCGTTGTATGTGAACGTAAGGATCTATCACACCTGATCATCACGGCGTGCTTCGAAACGACGAACTGTAGCAACGGTGCACAGTTAGGGGAGAACACTTCTTGAAATTTTAATGAGGGATCATCTTATTTACTACCGTCGTTCTAAGCAAATAAGATGTATAAACATGATAAACATCACATGCAATCAAATAATAGTGACATGATATGACCAATATCATATAGCTCCTTTGATCTCCATCTTGGGGCTCCATGATCATCTATTACAAGAACATGATCAATCTCATACATCACATATATCATTCATCACATCCTTTTGGCCATATCACATCACATAGCATACCCTGCAAAAACAAGTTAGACGTCCTCTAATTGTTGTTTGCATGTTTTACGTGGCTGCTATGGGTTTCTAGCAAGAACGTTTCTTACCTACGCAAAGACCACAACGTGATATGCCAATTTCTATTTACCCTTCATAAGGACCCTTTTCATCGAATCCGATCCGACTAAAGTAGGAGAGACAGACACCCGCTAGCCACCTTATGCAACTAGTGCATGTCAGTCGGTGGAACCTGTCTCACGTAAGAGTACGTGTAAGGTCGGTCCGGGCCGCTTCATCCCACGATGCCGCCGAATCAAGATAAGACTAGTAACGACAAGCATATTGAACAAAATCAACGCCCACAACTACTTTGTGTTCTACTCGTGCATAGAAACTACGCATAGACCTAGCTCTGATACCACTGTCGGGGAACGTAGCATAAATTCAAAATTTTCCTACGTGTCACCAAGATCTATCTATGGAGAAACCAGCAACAAGGGGAAGGAGAGTTCATCTACATACCCTTGTAGATCGCTAAGCGGAAGCGTTCAAGAGAACGGGGTTGATGGAGTCGTACTCGTCGTGATTCAAATCACCGATGATCCTAGCGCCGAACGGACGGCACCTCCGCGTTCAACACACGTACGGAACGGAGACGTCTCCCACGCCTTGATCCAGCAAGGAGGAGGGAGAGGTTGATGGAGATCCAGTAGCACGACGGCGTGGTGGAAGTAGCGGGATTCCAACAGGGCTTCGCTAAGCGCTGCGGGAGGAGGGAGATGTGTCACGGGAGGGAGAGGGAGGCGCCAGGCCTTAGGTTGGTTTGCTCCTCCTTTTTCCCCACTATATATAGGGCCAAGGGAGAGGGGGAGGCGCAGCCCTTGCCCCTTCCTCCAAGGAAGGGTGCGGCCAAGGGGAGGAAGGAGTCCATCCTCCCCAAGGCACCTCGGAGGTGCCTTCCCCCTTTAGGACTCTCCCTTTTTTCTCTTCTCTTGGCACATGGGCCTCTTGGGGCTGGTGCCCTTGGCCCATATAGGCCAAGGCACACCCCCTACAGCCCATGTGGCCCCCCGGGGCAGGTGGCCCCACCCGGTGGACCCCCGGGACCCTTCCGGTGGTCCCGGTACAATACCGGTGACCCCGAAACTTGTCCCGATGGCCGAAATAGCACTTCCTATATATAATTCTTTACCTCCGGACCATTCCAGAACTCCTCGTGATGTCCGGGATCTCATCCGGGACTCCGAACAACATTCGGGTTACCGCATACTAATATCTCTACAACCCTAGCGTCACCGAACCTTAAGTGTGTAGACCCTACGGGTTTGGGAGACATGCAGACATGACCGAGACGTTCTCCAGTCAATAACCAACAGCGGGATCTGGATACCCATGTTGGCTCCCACATATTCCACGATGATCTCATCGGATGAACCACGATGTCAAGGACTTAATCAATCCCGTATACAATTCCCTTTGTCTATCGGTATGTTACTTGCCCGAGATTCGATCGTCGGTATCCAATACCTAGTTCAATCTCGTTACCGGCAAGTCTCTTTACTCGTTCCGTAACACATCATCCCGTGATCAACTCCTTGGTCACATTGCGCATATGATGATGTCCTACCGAGTGGGCCCAGAGATACCTCTCCGTTTACACGGAGTGACAAATCCCAGTCTCGATTCGTGCCAACCCAACAGACACTTTCGGAGATACCTGTAATGCACCTTTATAGTCACCCAGTTACGTTGTGACGTTTGATACACCCAAAGCATTCCTACGGTATCCGGGAGTTGCACAATCTCATGGTCTAAGGAAATGATACTTGACATTAGAAAAGCTATAGCATATGAACTACACGATCTAGTGCTATGCTTAGGATTGGGTCTTGTCCATCACATCATTCTCCTAATGATGTGATCCCGCTATCAACGACATCCAATGTCCATGGTTAGGAAACCGTAACCATCTATCGATCAACGAGCTAGTCAACTAGAGGCTTACTAGGGACATGGTGTTGTCTATGTATCCACACATGTATCTGAGTTTCCTATCAATACAATTATAGCATGGATAATAAACGATTATCATGAACAAGGAAATATAATAATAACCAATTTATTATTGCCTCTAGGGCATATTTCCAACAGTCCTTCCTCAGCTCACCTAAGATGTGGTATCATCGCCTATTCCTACGAACAGTGAGAATGTGAGCATTGGTGATCCCTCGACACCAATTGTTCAAAATTAATTCTGGGATGAGCAGCATCCACACTCCCTGCTTCATGAAGTGATTCCCCCACCAGCTCAAGTTTCAACACCAGTGCTTGAGTCCCCTCAAGTCACCTTGAAGGACAAGGAGAAAACCTCACCATCTCCACAAGCATCACATATATTTCGTAGGCTTCACAAAGGCCCAAGGGCCTCCTCTTCCATAGAGCATTCCTGAAGAGGAAGTGCAACCTGCAACTTCTGTTGCACGAGAAGTTTTTCCTGAATCCATCCCCTCTAGTACTGCTACAGAGTCTGAAGCCAAACAGGCTGAAGGCATTCTGGCTACATCAACCGAAGAAAATCAAGCTGCCACTGTTGAAATCATTGTTGTACCTGTAGTGACTGAGACTATCCTGCCAGCCGCCACTGTGTCGGCCACTCCTGCAGCTGAAGTCAATACCATTGAAGTCAGTGAAGCTATTGTGGCTGAAGAAAATGCTCAGCCTAAAACCAATGATGGTCTTTTCATGGCTGAAGACAAATCTGGTCCTGAAGTCCTCCTAGTTCATGTCCCTTGGCCAAATCTCGTCCCTCCTGAAGTGCCTGGACCCCAGTATGAATTCAACATCAACAATAGGCCCCAGACTCAGAAGCCAATGCCTCAACTACCTAGGCTTCGCAATGCTACATCAATTGACTGCTCCTTCAGTGTGCTCAGCTTTAGAGAGCACAATACATTCTTCGACAGTACCAAGAACCCATACAAGAAGCCATGCATCTCGTCTGATAGGTTTTGGAGCCACATGCAACGCAGCTATTATATGTGTGTGATATATAATCAAGATCGGATTCATCCTCATAAGTGCCTCAATCTTGAAGCCATGTCAGACCTACCATGCTTCGATCAAGCGTTGGAATGCTTCAATGATGTTGGACTATTGCACTTTGTCATTGACAAGGAACATTGGAAAGAGGAGTTAATTCTCCAATTTTATGCAACACTTCACATCTCAGGCTACAACGGGGATCCAAACACTCGGGTTCTTGACTGGATGACAGGTTATGTACACCATGAGGTTCACTGTAGAGAGCTGCTTGAGCTCACCCCCCTGCCCACTCCTGGTGATAACTACAATCTAGGTTGTGATGCCTATGAAAGGGAAGTTGGGAGGATCTTCCACAAGCTAGAGCCCAATATGACTGAGATTTTCACTATGATGAAGCCAATGCTAGTTGAAGCTGATTGCCCCATTGCTTTCTTTGTGAAGGACCTTGAGTATCTACCTCGCACTATTTATCACATTCTTCGGCACACCCTATGGCCCATCAAAGGGCATTCATCTTCAGTCCAACTTGAAGGAGCCATGAAGACACTAGTCTACTATGTCGTCAATGGCATATGACTCAATACGCATGACTTCTTCATCAGGTGAACTTGCAGCTTATGGCATGGATCTTTTTGGCCTCAAGATCTACGCGCCATGGATCATGCGCCTCATAAAGACTCGATCATCTATGCGATATGAACCCTCTAGTCATACCCATCACATATTTCTGCCTGAAGTTGATGTTCCCCATGAAGTCGTATATCGTTAAGCAGACAAAGATACAAAACTTGTGGAGCCAAGCCACTCTGCGCACATAGAAGCCATTCATCTTCCCAATATGGCATCCACTTCTAGACTTGTTGGTCAAATTCGGCGACCGTGTTAAGCTGATACTGAAGCCACTACCAACACTGCTCCACAAAGGCCTTAGAAGCGCCCAAGAGTGATGATGGACAGAGAGCTTATTGTTTCTCTTCATCACAAGCAAGCCAAGCACCATTTATGGCAAAAGCGTCAGATGTAGAGTCTTCTCAGTGACATCAATCGCATCCGGAACCTCTCCACCAAAAATTCTTTTGTTGCTCATGAAGCCAATCACCGCGCTTGGAAGAGCCTCACACTTCTATGCTCTGAAGATGATCTTGTTGCCGATGGCATCAAGCAAAGCTTCAAATTTGGCTCCAAGCCCCTAGAATCTGCAAAGTGGCGTGCTACCCCGTCTATTGATGATTCATGGTACTCATCATCAGCACCAGCAGTCCATGCTCGTGTGATTGACGAGGAAGACGACACCACTTCACCAGCACTGACTTCACTACATCACGATGTTGCATCAGGCCCTTCTGCACCACCAAACACAGTCATCAACCTAGCTCCACCAACATCTTCACCACCACCGTCCCGGAACGCTTAGACACCCTATGGCTTCATACCTTTTTGGTCATTCGATGACTAAAGGGGGAGAAGCATATGGGTTGATAGTCTTCAAGTGGGAATTTTGGGTCGGGCGTGCTATATTTTGTTAAGTTTTACAACTATCATTCTTGAACATTTCTGGTTTTGGGTTGTAAACTTAAGTACAAATGGAGGTCTACTACATTTGCTACTTTCTGCATGTTACCAAACTTAATTTTGTGCGCATGAAGTCATTCTGCAGACATCCATTTTTCATTGTGCATGTCATTATCCTTATTCATGTATGCACTTCGATTTGACTTCATAAAAAGAGGAAGATCTCCACAAAGCAAAACCTACCATGTGCATTTGCATTCAAAGGCAAATTACTTATATGCACATCTTTAGGGGGGGCGCTCCAATTTCATGAAGCCAATGACCACATTCCTTAACTTTCACATATTTTATCCCCATTGAAAACTTAAACCAGTTTGTCATCAATCACCAAAAAGGGGAGACTATAAGTGCATCTAGTGCCACCCCTAGTAGGTTTTGGAGTATTGACGACAAACTTGGTTGAGGGACTAATGTGTTTGTGAGATTCATAGGAGAACACAGGTACACTACAAAAAAAAGACACTTTCATGATGATACGTGTTTGTCACAGTAGGTCACGTTTTTCTGTCATGCATGTACATCCATGAAAATTTTATGAAAGAATCAAGATAGTCATACATGTGATGTCGTAGAAGTGTTCCATGACATTACCAAAATTATCATCACGGAAGTGTCCACTTCCATGATGATAAATGGCGCGTCATGAAAGTGCTTTCGTCAAGGGTGACCGACACGTGGCATCCACCGTAACAGGTCGCCATTAAGCTATCGGGTCCGGTTTTGGATCCGATAACCCGTTAACAGCCTGGACCAATGAGGATTTTCCACGTGTAAAATTCTCATTGCCCGGAGGAAACACGTGTTGGCTCACCGTTGGGACAGATATCATCCACTCATTGGATAGGAGGCGCCTATGATAGGTCGACACATGGCACGGCCCAACAGTGGCCCATTCCGGTGAAAAAGGTCGGCCCAGTAAAAATTAGCAGGCTGGCCCATATAAGGCCTACTTGTGTCAGGTCCATTTAAGCCGACGGCCCATACAAGATGTGTCAATTCGGCCCGTCAATGGTCTGTTAAAGATTTGACACCATTGTAGCCCATCGTCAGTTCGAGCCCGTTAACAGCCCGCTATATATTTGGGCTCAATATCGGCCTGATGTGATTTCGGCCTGTTAACGGCCCATTCAAGGGATGGGCCAATTTTCAGGATGTACATCTTTCGGCCTTTTAGCGACCCATTTATGTGTTGGGCCAATTTCCGGCCCAGTGTGTCTTTCAGCCTGTTGTCAGCCCATAAATGAGTTGGGCCATTTGTAGTCGGACCTTAGTTTTGGCCTTTTAACGACCCATTTAAGTGTTGGGCCAATTCCCGGCCCGGTGTGTCTTTCAGCCTGTTGAGGGCCCATAAATGAGTTGGGCCATTTGTAGTTGGACCTGAGTTTTGGCCTTTTAACGACCCATGCTCTTCATGGTCCAATACAAGCCCGGTTTATCTTTCGGCCTGCTAAAGGCAACACAGTTGGGCTATTTATAGTACGACCTGACTTTCGGCCTCTTAGGGGCCCATGCTCTTCATGGTCCGGTATGAGCCCGCTGTCTCTTTCGGCCTGCTAAAGGCCCACAGTATAGTTGGGCCATATGTAGCCCAGCCTTAGTAACGGCCTGTTAACGGCCTGTGAAATCAAATGGGCCCACCTGTTTCCCGCTTCGATGTCGTCCTGTTAACGACCCGGGAGGTAAGAGAGCCGACTATTAACTTTCGGCCTGGTAATGGCCCATTAAATTAATGGTCCCACTAAAGTCCGTACATGTCTTTTGGCCCAATTAGATAATTTGAGCCCATTACGATGAGCAATTATGCACAGGACCAAGACCGATCAAGCAAAGGTACGGCATACAGGTAAAAACATTGCACATCCAGCATATATTATAGGAAATTACATCCACTGGGCAATCAAAGATTGATGCCAGTGCAAATAAATGAACAGAACCTAACGATATACAACGTCACAATCTGCAACCTCAGCGCGAATGACGCCCATAAGCATGTGGGCAAGTTCTTGCTGCATTGCTACACTTTCTCTGAAAACATTGATCAGTTGTTGTTGCGCATGAATGTGCAGCTCTGATTCCTCCATCATTTCCATCATTGCTTCAGCCATTAATTGGTTCACAAACATACATTTTTTCCATTGCATTCGAGATAGAGGGAACTGAACAGATTCAGATGGTGATTTTGGCAGGCTTGTATTATTGATAGCGGAGAGTGTGTCGACCACTGCATCATAACATAAATTAGGAGAGGAACCGAACAGATTAATCATGAGTTATTGCCATATTACCTGGCCTAGATTTATTGGAAAGAAACAATGGGGTTGCCTTGCTATTTTCAGAGTTTGTCTTCTTATCTTCAGTAGCCTGCACTAAATTAACACACTAGCATTGCTATCATTGGCCAGGTCGGATAATAGGAAAGCAACATTGACACAACGAACGTTTGGGCAACTAGACCACACCAGCCTACACCAAATTAACACAATATGGCACATCTATCATCAGCCAGGTAAGGTAATACGAAAGCAACATTGACACAATGAATGAATGGGCAACCAAAATAGCACTACAATTCAGTAATGTGCATGATATGAGATAGTACACTCATGCATCTCAGTATGCAAAACTACCAGGCAGTTTTCCTTACAAAAATCAACATTGTCGCCTTTAACATTTTGCTACAAACTGGATCAAATAAAGGTTGGAATCACACATTAACAAAATACATGCTGATGTAAAACTATAGTGATATACAGCAGGTACTTACATCAACATTGGAGCACAGAGAATTCCCGCAAGATACTTTCCTCGAATACGATCCCAGTACAGAAAGTCTTCTATTCTTTAAGCTTATTTTCTAAAAGAGAGATGGGTAAGAAACATGTAGAAAATATGATCAGAATGCTATAAAATTTCATGATGCGAGGATACGCACACGCTTCTTAGAATGGAGTTGACATATTTTTGCTGGACTGGAGCGGACTAGTTCTTTGGCCACTGGAATCTGCTTGTTATCAGTAGGAGTTGGGTTTCTCTATGCTGGAGCAGTATCTATGAAAACTGGAGTTGGTTTATTATCTCTTGGCGTTTGGATCTTTTGCAAAGATGGTTTGTAACCCTTCAGATTCTAACATAGTCATCTTCCCCTTGCATTGCTTATATAGAAGAATGGTGCTTCAATTATAAAACATGCTATAGTAGAGATGGAATAGGTACTGAGGAATAGAAAGGCATGACATATTGACATGTATTCCCTCCATCGGAAATAAATGGATGGGTCTAGGCATATTTCAGTTCTAGATACATCTAGTTTTATCCATTTCTGCGACATGTAATCCGGACGAAGGGAGTATGATGTAAGAGCTAGGGATACGATAGGACAACAGTGTAAAAAACACTACTTGAATGTAAAACTATATGCTAGCGCAATACATTACAGAAAAACACTAAGGCAACATATGCGTGAATGATTGGGAAACTAAGATGGCATTGCAAGAGACCAGTACAACAGCACTTCAATGTAAAAAAGAACATGGTATGGTAGACAGATGAAGTACATGCTAATGAATAACAATGCATAAGATATTGAGAAGTATGATGTCCAAACTAAGCAGGTGGCATTGCGATAGAGTAGAATGATAGTACTTGAATTTGAAAACATGTTATCATTAATGGAATAGGTACTGAAAAACAGGAAAGCATGCCATATTTACAAGCATGATCAGCAGGCGAAGCACAAGGCATTGCAACAGAGTAGATGCACTCCAGGACATTATATGCTTGTTGCACCCATATCAAGGGCCAAGTTAGAGCAAGGACCTTATGGGGTGAATAGGATTCATCATCTTTCTGCAAGTCTTGTGAAGAATTGCCTTTACATGTTCCATCATATTGGGTATCATTGACGTCAAGTTTGTTGGCCATTACATTGCTCCGTAAGGTTCTTGTGGATAAATCAATGTGTGCAATTATATCTGACATGCATAGAAGACAACTAGTAGTTAGATTTATGTAATGAGTGCCTGTAGGAGACGACATAAATAATAGGACTGGGGTTAACTAGCAGTAACAGGTCTCAAAAACTAAAGGGAGAACACAGATGAAAGCTATAGAATATGTATCGTTTGTACTCGAGATTAACTAGATGGCACACAAAAGTATTAAGGAACAACATAGGCTATACTAGAAGTGGTATAATACTATAATCACCAGCCTGTGGGATAGCATTGGCTGATGGACGATAACTATGGAACAACGTTACCTAAAGAACAAGTCTCTTAGCTGAACTATGGAACAGCGTTAACTCCTGAACAAGACACATAAGATATCAGCATGAATATACAGTGAAATGTGATAATCTATTTTCCATGCTTAGATGAATAACAAAGCCATAAATGTTGCACACAAGTAAGATGAGGGTACAACCTATCTGGCCGCCATCCATAGGAGTGAGCATCATGTGTTGACTTGTCGATGGCCCTGTAGTTGTTGTGGCTGTCCTTGTCGGGCACGCGCATTCGATGCAAGGAACTGTTGAGTGGGGACTATAGCTCCCTTCTGGTGTATGCTTCCCTTGTTGGAGCAGCTGCGGTGAGTCGGAAGACGGTGTGGCTGAAGATGCAGAAAACGCATAATGTTAAGAATGACACATCTCTCTGATCTGAAGAAATATCCAAAGAGATCAACAGCAAGGTACGAGAGTGGTCACACGATTTTATTTTACTTTGGTACTGTACGATCTACGCCGGATGGCTTGATGGCTGTCTTGTGCCTCCCGGCTGAAACTGTTCGGAATCTTCCCCGAAGAGCCAGCGACCACTAGTAGAGCAGCCTGTCTCCGCCGTCCGTGGCCCGGACCAAAACCCCGCTCCCCGCCCCACCGCACTGTCGTGGTTGCGCCGCCCCCAGGCCAATCCACAAAGACTCGCCGTCATCTAGATCCGGCGGCAGCAGTACCTTCAACCCACGCAACTCTATGATAGCCATCTAAGCGCTACTTCCACGGCGAACTTGAGCCCCCGCACCCTTACGTTAGACACTAGCCAACCGGCAGCCTAGGAGCTCCGCCGGCTTGAGGGGTGCTGCTTCCCATTGGGAATCGATTGGCCCGGCATAAAAATTCGAACAACTGACGCCTAAATAAAGTGATTTAAGATGAGGGTGTGACCTATCTGGCGGCCCGGCGAAGTAGGCAGCTCCAGCTGCCTAGTTGGTGAGGCCAGCGCGGTTGCGGTGGCTACCGGCGGCAGGGAAGCAGAGATGTCGTGATGGTCGACGACTACAGGGAAGCAGCGCCGGGGCTCTGGACGGGGCCAAAGTTGGAGCCACTCCGGCGCTGTGAACAACGGCGGGGGTGAATCGGCTCCGATACAGTTCACGTGGTCGTTGTCGAGGCAGCTCCAACAACACGGAGTAATAGGCACACGGCCCAGTGCACGACGGCAAATGGACAGCGTCTCCGGGATTAGAGAGGAGGGCGGCTGTGAATTTGGTGCGGTGGGGGCGCCACGGAGGAGGGGTTGAGGTTTCGTGGCTCGGGAGAAGGGAGCTTCCGAGGAGAAGGTGATTTGGCTCCTGTCGGTGTCAAAACCGGCGGATCTCGGGTAGGGGGTCCCGAACTGTGCGTCTAGGCCGGATGGTAACAGGAGACAAGGGACACAAAGTTTTACCCAGGTTCGGGCCCTCTCGATGGAGGTAAAACCCTACATCCTACTTGATTAATATTGATGATATGGGTAGTACAAGAGTAGATCTACCACGAGATTGAAGAGGCTAAACCCTAGAAGCTAGCCTATGGTATGATCGTTGATGTGTATGTCGTCCTATGGACTAAAACCCTCCGGTTTATATAGACACCGGATAGGGTTAGGGTTACATAGAGTCGGTTACAATCGTAGGAGATCTTCATATCCGTATCGCCAAGCTTGCCTTCCACGCCAAGGAAAGTCCCCCCCCCCCGGACGTGGGACGGAGTCTTCAATCTTGTATCTTCGTAGTCCAGGAGTCCGGCCAAAGGTATAGTTCGGCTATCCGAACACCCCCAAATCCAGGACTCCCTCAGTAGCCCCCGAACCAGGCTTCAATGACGATGACTCCGGCGCGCAGATTGTCTTCGGCATCGCAAGGCGGGTTCTCCTCCAAATTCAGTGCACCTGTTTGAATAAAGTCCGGTTTCTTGTAGATGTTGCGCTCCTCGGCTTCTACGCCCAATAATGGCCGCTTCCCACGTGTCAAACGAATATGAAAAGTCAGAGTGTTTTTACATTCACACCCCTAGCCACGTAAACAAGCCACCCTATTTAAGGGGACGAGGATTTAGATCCAATCCACACCTCCTCCCTTGCACGAGTGTTCATCAGAGCGCATCCGACAAAGGTCCATTCCACCATGGCCAGCCGTCGCAACTCCTCCCCTCGCCCTTCCAGCCCTAAGCCTGGATATTGGGAGAGATGTTCAACCCCGCATAGCGAGCTAGTGACGCTCCAGACCAAGGGATTTCTCCCCCCGGCCTATATGGTCCCGGTTCAAGCCGGTCTTGCCGACTACAACGGCGGAGAGCAAGCAGAGAATGCCCCTAATCCCTCCAAAGGAGAGCGGGTGTGCCTTGTCCCTTAAATAATAAGGGGGCTTGGATTTCCAATCCACCCGTTTCTCCGGGGGCTGCTGGAGTTCTACGACCTCCAGCTACATCATCTCACGCCTGCCTCAATATTGCACATCGCGGGCTTTGTGTCCCTCTGCGAGCTGTTCTTGGGTGTTGAAGCTCATTTCGGACTATGGAAGGAGCTGTTTTACCTGGTCAATGTATCAAGTGGGCGGAGCCGAAGTGTGGCTCATTGCCGGGACCGGATATCTGTCCGGAACCCCAAAGAAGGCGTTCGAAGACTGGCCCTCGGAATGGTTCTATATAGAAGATGTCCCGCTGCCGGATCCTGTCCGGATCGGCCTCCCTGAATTCAATGGTGCTCCCTTAAAGAAGCGCTTGAGCTGGCGCCCATGGAGCCCTCAGAGGGAAAGTGACAGGGACATCATTTACCTGATGGGCCGAATAAGATTGTTAGCTCATTCCGGACTAACCATGATCGGGGTCATGGCCGTGCATCATGCGAGGGGTGCAGCCGCTACAGTATAGAGGCCACCCCATGTGGGATTTCAACGGGGAGGACGACACCACCCGCTACGGCCGTAGGGGGCCGGATTCAGCTACGGCTCTAATAAAGACCTTGTCCGCTTTGTACAAGGGAGAAGAGGAGGATTTTCTCTGCGTCGACCCAAAGGGTGGATTTTCCATGTACAATCCTCCAAGCTGGGTGAGTGGTCACATCTTGCCCATCCGTTTTATATCCCCATTGTTAAATATTCAATCTTAGTGATTTCGACGCAGGAACTGCGCCAGGCCGTCAAAGACATAAACAACCCTCCTCCACAACCCGAGGACCCAGAACGGTCCCTCGAACCAGACTCTCAAGAGGATCCGGACCTTTCGGTGGATCTGATTGATGGAGTGTTCCATCAATTGAGCAAGGACAACGCCCTGGTGGCCATTACGGCTGATTATCCAAGGCTAATTCCGGCCTCCCAGAAACGGGAGGCCGAACCTGCGGCGACAAGCCAACGAGGGGCCGCAGGGCCCCGTGGGCAGAAAAGAGGTGCAGTCCGGACCGGAGCGTCAGCGCAAATGTATGGCGCACCCCCTTATTCCAGGTGTTATACCTTCAAGGCATATTAACACGTGTGCTCTCTTCAGGACAAAGAGACCTCGCTGATCTATATTCGGAGAGACCGCCAATCGCGCCTCCACCAGCCAGGCTCCAAAGCCTGGCCCGGAAGCGGGGCCGAACACAAGGCGCGCGCCGGACGCTCCTCCGATGGAGGATGTGGACGGATTGTCTGCCACCAACTCTGAGGTGGAGAGTGCCATGAACCATAGGCGTCGCCGGACAATTCTTCGCGACGCTTGTTTCTCCCAAGAGGCGTTAGATGCCTTCAAGTCGGGAGATGCATACCTCCGTGCCGCTCAAGATGGTCTAGCCAGAGCCATGGAGCAATATGTAAAAGACATACGGGTAAGAAAATTTTGGTAATTACATATATATATATATATATACCAGTAGCCCCCGAGACTTGAAACAATTAGAATAACTGATTTAAGGATCATTTGTGATGCAGGTTCTTACGGAAAAGAATTCCCTACTGTCCAAGGAGCTTGAAGAGTGCAAAGCCCAACTTGAGGCTGCACTAGCCGCGGCACGGGAGCCTAAGGAGACCCCCTCTGGTAATATACACTTCGAAAGATAGGTATTTTCCGAAGCACGACTTTGGTGTGAATCTGACAAATAAATTGCAGATGGCGCCGGATTGAATCCGGAAAGGCAACACCTCCTACGCCAGCTAAAGGCTGGTGAGAGGGTGCTGCTAAAGGTGATGGGGGAGAAGAACAATCTCCAAGATGCCAACACCAAGCTGGACGTCGAGCTGAAAGATGTTCGTCCCAGTTATCAGACTCCGTGAAGGAGAATCAGCGGCTTCGGCATGACATATTTAGTAAGTGCTTGAGCGAACCTTTTGAAAGAAAGTTCGGCGGGGAAGTCGACTAACAGAGCAATGTCTGTAGGTATGCTAACAGGTCGTCCTGCAGAGGAGATGCCCGGTTCGACGGGTGACCTTCTTCCCGAGCTCTCGCAACTGCTCGATCGAGTTCGGCAGGCGATGCGAGGCATCGCCCAGGCCCTGTGGCCATCCGTCCCCATGCCCGAAGGTATTGGAGAGCTTTCGGAGCAGCTAAAGGGAGCACGGCGGCGCTTCTGATTGTGGAAGATATCAGCCTGCCGTCAAGGCGCTAGGGAGGCCTGGGCCATGGTAAAGACGCGGTACGCAAAGGCTGACCCCAACCACATGGCCGAGGTCGGTCCTGTAGGGCCCGATGGGAAGGAGATCCCTGTAAGCTTAGTATATGGCTAAGTAGAGTTGGCCGCAAAGTATTCCCAGCAGGACTATAAATTAGACAGCCTATTAGATGGTATTGAAGAGGAATACAACCAGTCAAAATGACTATGTAATTTAATTGACATTTATAATGCCTTCTAGCCGGATTGTAGATCATTTGTCATGGCCGACCTTTTCGCTTCAGCCTCGGGACCTGACGGTCCGGAGTGTGTCCGAATTCCCATGCGGTTATATAGGAACCGGCGAATGCATGGAGACCAGGCGTAGGGGTCATTAGGGCGTGAACAGACAAGTGCCCGACTAGGTATGTTATATTACATGGTTAGTAAGAAACATCTTCCAGGGAGAATAGTTCCTTAGGGGTTCCTTTCCCTGGGAGGCATGCCCTAAGGTGCATGTCCAGGCTGCGAAAAGAAACCCAGGAAAAACATCTGGGGGTGTATAGATAAAAATAAAAAAGATCATTTTTAGTTCACCGACCGAATATTCCCTTAAGAATGCTAGCTTTCGGCTTCACCTAGTCTGAGGTACACGTCCGGCTGACCCGGCAGTAACAATCGCAGAGGTGCTCCCTTTACCACCTAGCCGAACAATCAAGAACGTAGGGGTAAGCATAGGAGCCAGGCAACCCAGCTTGGCCAAAACTTAAGTCATATCGATGCATATAATGGTGAATAAAAGGTACATGCGGAAGTGTGACACATGTGTTGGGCATGAAGCCCGCATGAATAAGCTTCTGTTTAAAGAAGCCCCCAGGTTTAATGAGCGCGGATAGCGCGTCACTGTATGAGCCTTTAGAGGCTATAAGAGAGAGAGAGAGAGAGAAAGAGAGAGAGAGAAGAGAAATGTAAGACAGAAAATATAAAAAATGGACAGAGGAAGGAGATGAACACAGAGTCCGGCGCTAGGCATAGAATCTTCGGAGACGGGCTGCGTTCCATGGGTTTGGCTCGAGTCGGTTATCCGATGCATCCCGCAGGCGGTACGCTCCACCAGTCAGGACTTGGTCAATTATGAAGGGACCTTCCCACTTGGGCTTGAGTTTGTCCTTTTTCTTGTCCGATAGTCGTAGAACTAATTCGCCAACGTTGTAATTTTTGGCCCGTACTTCTTTGCTTTGGTATCTTCGAGCCTGCTATTGATAGAATGCAGAACGGGCTTTTGCCACGTCACGCTCCTCCTCCAATGCGTCCAAGCTGTCCTGCCGATCGAGCTCGGCTTCTCTTTCTTCGTACATGCGCACTCGAGGTGAGTCATGAATTATGTCACAAGGCAAAACTGCCTCTGCGCCGTACACCATAAAGAATGGTGTGTATCCGGTGGTGCGATTCAGTGTGGTCCGCAGCCCCCAGAGTACGGATTCGAGCTCCTCTACCCAGTGCGTGTTAGATTCCTTGAGGGACCGCACTAATCTGGGTTTGATGCCGCTCATGATAAGACCATTTGCACGTTCGACCTGGCCGTTAGTTTGTGGGTGATAGACGGAAGCATAATCGAGCTTGATGCCCATGTTTTTGCACTAGAGTTTTACCTCGTCAGCCGTGAAGTTCGTGCCGTTATCAGTGATGATGCTGTGGGGGACGCCATAACGGTGTACAACCCCGGATATAAAGTCTATCACCAGTCCGGATTCGGCCGTCTTAACAGGCTTGGCTTCTATCCATTTGGTGAACTTATCCACCATGACCAGTAAGTATTTTTGCTTGTGGGTTCCGCCTTTAAGGGGTCCAACCATGTCAAGCCCCCAGACCGCGAAGGGCCAAGTAATGGGGATAGTTTGGAGGGCAGTGGGTGGCATCTGGCTTTGGTTTGCAAAGAGCTGGCAACCGGTGCATCCTTGGACTAAGTCCTGAGCGTCTGCCCGGGCCGTCGGCCAATAAAAGCTCGTACGGAAGGCCTTGCTTACAAGGGACCGGGCTGCAGCGTGATGACCGCCGAGTCCGGCGTGAATTTCAGCCAGGAGGTTCCGCCCCTCCTCTTCGGAGATGCACCTTTGAAGGACTCCGGTAGTGCTTTTCTTATAAAGCTCTCCCTCGTGGACTCCGTAGGCTTTGGATCGCCGCACTATGCAGCGTGCCTCATTTTGGTCCTCTGGGAGTTCTTGCCTAGTAAGGTAGGCGAGGAATGGTTCTGTCCATGGGGCGATGACGGCCATTATTACGTGGGCTGAGTGTGTTATTTCATTGGCAGAGCCTCCGATTGTGTCAGAATGCTCGTTGTCGGGCAGTGCGGTTGGGTCCGGGCTGTTATTGTTTGGCTCTCCTTCCCATACTACGGATGGCTTGAACAGCCTCTCCAAGAAGATGTTGGGGGGGACTACATCGTGTTTTGCGCCGATGCCTGCCAGGACATCTGCCGCCTGATTATTTTCCCGGGCTATATGGTGAAATTCAAGCCCCTCGAACCGAGCTAACATTTTTAGGATGGCGTTGCGGTAAGCTGCCATTTTTGGATCCTTGGCATCAAAGTCTCCATTTATTTGGGATATTGCGAGGTTCGAGTCCCCGCGCACCTCTAGGCGTTGGATGCCCATGGATACTGCCATGCGGAGACCATGTAAAAGGGCCTCATATTCGGCTGCATTATTGGAGTCCGTGTACATAATCTGTAGTACGTATTGAACTATGTCTCCTGTGGGGGACGTCAAAATGACGCCAGCCCCCCAGTCCGGCCAACATCTTGGAGCCGTCGAAATGCATGATCCAATTGGAATATGTGTCGTATTCTTTAGGGAGTTCGGCCTCCGGCCATTCTGCGACAAAGTCGGCCAAGACTTGCGACTTGATGGCTCGTCGTGGCTTGTAAGTTATGTCAAACGGGAGGAGCTCAATGGCACATTTTGCAATCCGGCCCGTTGTGTCACGGTTGTTTATAATATCGTTAAGTGGTACTTCCGAGGCTACTGTTATTGAACACTCTTGAAAGTAGTGTCGTAGCTTCCGGGACGCCATGAATACCGCGTACGCAATCTTTTGATAATGCGGGTACTGTGATTTGCAGGGAGTCAGGACGGTGGACACATAGTAGACCGGCTTTTGAAGAGGGAATTTGTGTCCGTCCACTTCTCGTTCGATGACGAGCACTGCGCTTACAACCTGATGTGTTGCTGGAACGTATAATAGCATTGGTTCGCCAATGTTTGGCACGGCCAGGACTGGGTTTGTTGCCGGTATGGCTTTTATTTCGTCGAGTCCGGCCGTGGCTGCATCCGTCCATTTGAAGTGTTCGATGCGCCGAAGGAGGCGGTAAAGGGGTAGGGCCTTTTCTCCCAAGCGGGACATAAAGCGGCTTAGAGCCGCCACGCATCCGGTTAACTTTTGTATTTGTTTGAGGTCCTTTGGGATATCCAGTTGCGACAGAGCTCGGATCTTGGCTGGATTTGCTTCAATTCCTCTACCGGATACAATGAAGCCCAAGAGCTTTCCGGCTGGAATGCCGAAAACACATTTTTTCGGGTTGAGCTTGATGTCGTATGTTCGGAGGTTATCAAATGTGAGCCTCAAGTCGTCTACTAGAGATTCAACATGTCTTGTTTTGACGACCACATCATCTACATATGCCTCCACTGTTTTGCCGATCTGGCTTGCCAGAGATGTCTGAATCATCCGCTGATATGTTGCACCGGCATTTTTGAGCCAGAAGGGCATCGTGTTGAAGCAGAATGGCCCGTATGGTGTGATAAATGCCGTTGCGGCTTGGTCTGGTTCTGCCATCTTGATTTGATGGTAGCTAGAATATGCGTCGAGGAAACACAACGAATCGTGTCCTGCGGTAGCGTCGATAATTTGGTCGATGCGGGGGAGGGGGAAGGGATCCTTTGGGCAAGCCTTGTTAAGGTCTTTAAAATCAACACACAGGCGCCAGGATTTGTCCTTCTTTGGTACCATCACCAGGTTTGCTAGCCAGTCCGGATGTTTTATATCTCTGATGAATCCGGCCTCCAATAGCTTTGCTAGCTCCTCTCCCATGGCCTGTCTCTTAGGTTCGGAAAAACGCCGAAGAGCCTGTTTGACAGGTTTGAATCCTGCTTGGATATTTAAGCTGTGCTCGGCCAGCCTGCGTAGGATTCCTGGCATGTCTGAAGGGTGCCAGGCGAAAATGTCCCAGTTCTCTTGTAGGAACTCTCGCAATGCGGCGTCGACATCAGGGTTTAACTGTGCCCCGATGGAAGCTGTTTTATTGGGGTCCGTTGGATGGACTTGGAATTTGACTATTTCGTCCGCCGGTTTAAAGGAGGTGGACTTGGATCTTTTGTCGAGTACCACATCGTCCCTGTTCACCGTAGAGCGCAGCGCAGTCAGCTCCTCAGCGGCTGGGGCTTCGAATAGTGCCTCAAGGGCCAGTGCGGCTGTCTTGTTTTCGGCACGGAGTGCTATGTCCGGATCACTAGCAAGAGTGATGATCCCGTTAGGCCCGGGCATCTTGAGCTTCATGTACCCGTAATGGGGTATTGCTTGGAAGATTGTAAATGCTTCCCACCCTAGCAGAGCATGATAACCGCTGTTGAACGGAGCCACCTGGAATGTGACCTCTTCGGACCTGTAATTATCTGGCGTGCCGAACACCACATCTAGTGTGATTTTTCCTGTACAGCACGCTTCCCGACTGGGGATTATTCCTCGAAAGGTTGTGCTGCTTCGCTCAATGTGGTTCCAGTCTATTTCCATTTTTTGAAGAGTCTCCTCGTAAATGAGGTTCAATCCGCTGCCGCCGTCCATGAGTACCTTGGTAAGACGAAAGTCGTCCACTATTGGACTGAGGACCAATGCGGCTGGTGCTCGGGCTGTTCGGAATTTAGGTTCATCACTGGCGTTAAAGGTAATAGCCGTGTCATTCCATGGGTTTATTGTTGCTACTTGGTAGACTTCAGCAAGGCTGCGGAGTGTCCTTTTTCGCATATTATTTGATGCGAATGTCTCGAAGACTGTTAATACCGTATTGGTGTCTCTGGGGTGGCTTTCTGTGGCCTTCGGAATTAGGAGATTTTCGCCAATTTTGGCCACCTGCCGGAGTATCCAACATGCTCTGAGGCTGTGAGTTGGTGTGTCGTCCTCTGTACTGTGAATTTTACAGGGTCCATTAAGCCATCCTTCCAGTACGGTTCCATGCCCTGTAGAGGGTTTTTGTTTTTTAGTGCTTGACCCGGGTGATTGGTGATGATGCACCCTTTTATTTCGGACTGGGTTTGTATTTAGGGCCGGATTGTCCCAAAATTTTATTTCGGTTTTCCAGGCGCTTTCCATCGCACAGTACTTTCGTACGATGGACGCCAAGTCAGCGAAGCGTGTAATATCACGGCGACTTATGGCATTGAGTATTCCCTTGTCCATGCAATTTTCGCAGAAGATTGAGATAGCATCTTCCTCATGGCAGTCCCTTAGCCTGTTCTTAACTAAGAGGAATCTAGCCCAGTAATGATGTACTGTTTCGTCGGGGTCTTGCCTGATTTTGGATAGATCGCATATGTTGGGGTGGGTGGGTGGAATTAAATCCGAAGCCTCACCCCATCTAAGGCTCAGAGGCCGAGGAATTTTTGAACTCGGCAATTTGGATTCCTGGATGTTGTCTAATGAATCCAGCCCATCGCCTGACTCTAAGTTCAGGTCTTGAGTGATATCCTCCCCTCCGCGGGTATCCGGCTTGGAGGGATCGGGAATCCGGACGTAGCGAGTCCTTAAGATAGATGAGGGGTCGCCGCACTGTCCCTCTACCACGGCAACGTGATGGGTGACTTGGGGAGAGTTAATCTCTCTCAGATCGGTTTTAGGCCCAATCTGGTCGTAATCCGTAGCGACTCCCAGGGCGGCGAAGCGATCCAAGAGCTCATTTATGGAGGAAAGCTCTATTGGATCTAACTGCTTGGCGAGTTCCGAGTTGACATGAAGATTGTTTTCGATGGCTCGAGAGGTCATCATCGGCGCAGAAGCCGAACAGGCGGTCATAAGAAAGCCACCTAACCAGAGGGTTTGGCCGACAGCCAAAGCTCCCTTAGCAACGGTGCCATCTTTAAAGACGGGGCGAGGCATCCTTCCTAATGGCGACGACACAGAGGAACTCTCAATGAAAGCACCAATGTCGGTGTCAAAACCGGCGGATCTCGGGTAGGGGGTCCCGAACTGTGCGTCTAGGCTGGATGGTAACAGGAGACAAGGGACACGAAGTTTTACCCAGGTTTGGGCCCTCTCGATGGAGGTAAAACCCTATGTCCTGCTTGATTAATATTGATGATATGGGTAGTACAAGAGTAGATCTACCACGAGATCGAAGAGGCTAAACCCTAGAAGCTAGCCTATGGTATGATCGTTGATGTGTATGTCGTCCTATGGACTAAAACCCTCCGGTTTATATAGACACCGGATAGGGTTAGGGTTACATAGAGTTGGTTACAATTGTAGGAGATCTTCATATCCGTATTGCCAAGCTTGCCTTCCACGCCAAGGAAAGTCCCTCCCCCGGACGCGGGACGGAGTCTTCAATCTTGTATCTTCGTAGTCCAGGAGTCCGGCCGAAGGTATAGTTCGGCTATCCGAACACCCCCAAATCCAGGACTCCCTCAGCGCCCATGAGGTATGAATGGGGAATTGGGAGGGGGAACCATGTCTTACGGACGCATTTGTCTGAAATGTAGGAGGGAGTTATAGTTCTATGCCTGCCTTTAGGCTTCTCGGCTTGGGTCTATGTACTGAGGGTCGGGGATAGTAGAGTAACTTTGCTTCTCCCAAATAGTGGGCGCGAGCGATTTCAGGTGAGGAGGGCGTGTTTTGAAATATAGTGGGCGCGAGTGATTTCGGGCGAGGAGGACGTGTTTTGAAATATAGTGGGGGTGAGCGATTTTGGGCGAGGAGAGCATGTTTTGAAATAGTGGGCGCGAGCTGTTTCGGGCGAGGAGAGGGTGTTTTGCTGACCATGGTTTATGAATTATTCGGCACATGTCATTTCGGTCAAGGAGAAGGCACGCTTGGATGAAGTTACGAGCCTACCCTCGATGTACAATGGGCCAATTGATGTGTGTCCCACATAGGCTGGTAATTTCGCGTCTCCCATTTATTTGCTCGGGCGAATTCCACCGAACAGAGGGTGTTTAACGGTTCGTTCAAATTTTGGGAGAACGAGCATCCACGTCTACCTTACCAAGTCGATTCGAATAAAATTTTGAAATATTAGCTTGCCACTTCTTTTTTAGATGGAGAGATGATGCTCAGGAGTAATGTGTTTTTACATGCTCGTTGCTAGTGATTTACTATATGACAAATAGTTGACCCACTCAAAAACGGGAATCAAACCCAAAATGAAATATCTCGATTCAATGAAATAGCTCGGTCACCAGGTCAAAATAGTGAACTAAATCTAAGATTGAACACCTCAATCGAGTAGCATGTTGTAGAGTATTTGTGACAGCCTGGTTTTTGCCCTCTTTTCTTTGCCTGGCTTTTAGTTGGTTTGAATTTGAAATTTTGAGTTTTGAATCTTTTCATATGGACTTAAACACTTGGGTACCCCTTGTCTTTCACCCAAGTGTCCCATTTCCCTCTCTAACCCTCATTCCCACTCTGGTTCATCTCAAAATCATTATTGGAATATTTTTCTTAAATGAAAAATATTCATTTTCCTCTCTTAAACCCTAGTCATCTCAATGTGCTCCAAAGCAACCCTAGTTTTTCTTGCCCACAAAAATCTGAGAAAATTCACAAATATTCTTTGAACCCTAGGTCACCTTCCTGAGAAAAAATATTTCATCATTTTTTGGAATACTTTTGCTACAGAAAATATTTTCTGTTCTGGACAGAAATGGTGGTTTCTACAGCAACTACCCTTTTACTTGCTCCAATGTGGCTGATTTTTCTTGTGCATTATCACCTTAGTAGATGATTTCTAACCTCCAAATCCCAGCTCCAAACTCCCAGCCGTTTGACCTCAGTAACCTCTCAAAGTTACTGATCAGAAACTTACTAGGCTTGTGAAATCTTTCCTGCTGCGTATGGATCCAAACCAATATTAGGTTATAGACTCATATTGCATTGGGACATGTGATGTTATAGTAACTAGCTAAGTTACTCAAACTACCTCTCTCCTCATTAACTCATTGCCACATAAGCAAATTTGTTGAATTGGACTCGATGTTACTGCTGAGGTTACTCCAACTGTGGCTAGTCTAAGTCATCTTAGAGCAAGTGAAAAAGAGGAGTGGGCTCTCATGCAAGAGCCGCTATATGCGGATTCCTAGGCTGATATACAATACATATGAATAAAGAGAGAGAAGATGAGAAAAGTAGTACTCTTATAGCCAGCCTTATAGCTAACCTTATTGTATGAGTGGCTACAAGTGATGGATATATATGACATGGAAACATCATATAGCCAACAGCTGGCTATACTATTAACCATGCTCTTGTGCGCTGTGACCAAGACGAAGGGGAAAGCGAGAGAACTTAATGTCTTTTTGCTAATTAATAGGATTACATGCAATGAACTAACCACTCCATGTCATGTTTGGTAGTCTCAAGTTATTGAAAGCATGCACGGCCCACATCTCTCATTGGTTGATATGTCACGAAATAAGAAACGAGGAGGGAGTTAATGTACCATGCCTAAGTGTTTTGGGACGGAGGGGACACAGCTTCATTGACTTACTGCACCTACGTTTGGGTGAATGACTCGTGGGCCCAACAGGTGGCTGGCCCACCTGTCATACAGCCAAAGGCATGTGCAGTAGAGGGCCGAGGAATAGATGGCCAACACACACGTGAATGCAACGCAGTGTGCACTTCTCATATAAAGGCTCCCCGCCAGTCCAATCTATGAAATCCTACGCACCTACGCACCATAACCAAGGGCAGGAGTGATCACTCCAATCGCAAGATGAGTTGACTAGAAGCTAGACCCATGGAGGCGATGAGTGCGAGCATCAGCCGGTTGTGCCAGATGGTCCATGACGTAGGCCTGCGGCCCGGCACCAAGGAACATCTCCAGGTCATGCTTGTGGCTGCCAGGGCGAGAGGCCGCTTGGACGACAGCTTCGTCTCCTTGTTCGACAAGGTCCTCGTCGACTTCCTCGACAAGTTCACCATCGTCAAGAAGCTCGCGGACGACCTTGACGTACACCTCCAGCCCATGCGCCCAGGCTTTTGATGCCCGCCACCCTCAACGGCCTCTATGGTGACAACCTCTTCGATGCACTAGTGGCCCTGCGACTGCCCGCCGTCGTGCTGGAGAATGTCCACCTCGAGGTCGCGCTCGCCGTGCAGCGCCTGGCGCAGCAAGACACCGTCGACATAATCACCCACGTCTACGCGCAAATCGTTCACAAGGACTTCTACGTGCCAGAGGAGGACGATAGGTCGCTGGCCTTCTTGAACCATAGGGCAACCTTAGACGGCATTGTTCAGAAGCATGTTGAGTTCGCCGCCAACGCCGCTGCTCGTCACACGTCGGTTGGTGACCGGCGCACTAGGGCGTGAGGATGTCGTTGATGGATCCATATGTATATTTATCTTTTCGTCAAATCCATGTAGTAGTATATGGTACTACTAGTAATTATCTTACCTTTCGCATCAACTTCATAATTTTCGTACGTACTCCATGCATGAACGCGCCAGAACCAAACTCCTCATTACTCTAGGGAAAATCATTATTTCTATATATCTGTCACGCCATGGAGCAAAACCAAATTTTACAAGTTACAAGTTCCAAATGAAAAGCCTGCCGTGTTCGTGTCGCACCCCCACACGGTTGGTCCGGCACGCCGCTCAAGGGGGAATGTGTTTTGTGTTGCATTTTCACTTACAAGTGGGACCGCAGTTGAGCAAACCAACTATCGGCAAACCCCCACCACTCCCACCGCACGATGGCTGAGAAAACAAGAGGGAGAAGAGATGGTTGTAGCATGGACTCCAAGAAAATTGGTGTCGGATGGGACTCGTGTGGGTGGCGTGTGCCACACTGGTAGACGTGAATGCTAGTTATGGCCCATGCCACCCCACTATATCGAGCCTATATCGAGGTGCTGGTTATGTAGAACAAATTTCCTGGAGTCCTTGCTCAACCCTTCTCTATCTCTCTTCTCAGCCCGCCAACAGACGCACGGAGCCCATCGTCTTTTTGCTCACATGTGGTCCCACATGTCAGTGAAAATGCAAGAGGACCCACTGAACCTGCACATCTTTCACCTCGACGTGCTAGTGATGAAAAACAAATCCAATAAAGATCTTCGGTAACCGCTTTTGGAGTTACTCAAGGGTAGCAAGATTCTATTTACAGTTTAACCCAAGATGCACATCACGTGGCTTCAACTACCACTCCATTTTCTTGCATTACACGACCTGGATGCTGGATGTCCTACGTGTCGGCAAAAGGAGGAAGAACTCAACCAAATCTTCTCCACATTTGGACCGGAGGAGTAGGAAACACGGCAAGCCCTATGCCTACATCATACTACGTACAAGCCCACCTCACGTAGTCACGCTATCACCATATTTCTCGGCCTCCGTGCGACACCTAGCTCTAGTTAATCTAACTAGAACTAACTATTGGTTGGCTCTATGTGATGTGGCAACTTCATACTACTACGGATGCTGGCTATACTACTACGGCACTAACACTCCAAGAAGTGAGTCGAAAACCATCTATAAGTTGAGTTTATGACATGCATATGCAAATGTACCATTCATTACATACAACAAGTCATCAACACACAATGACAACGAGGATACATGTTGGATTATAGATTAGTTCCAACAAAACATTATAGTAAATACTAAAGTTTTCATCACACAACAAATAACAAGCAATGAAATGAACTTCAGCTCAACCACTCCTCGGCGTTGGAAACGCTTGCTTTGAACCAGAAGAGTTTCTTTGGGAAGGGCCAACTACTGTCAATCTCAAGACCAACGCAGGACTGGTCATCCAGGCTGAAGCGGCCTATTTCATGACCCATATTGTGATAGCCATGATAGGGAAGCATAGCAATGCCCGAGGTATAGATACAATTGCTTCTCATAAATGGTAGTAATGTTGTGTCAATAGCATCTGGATCGCCTATCACCATGATTGGATAGTTTTGTCCAAGGAAGAGCGTGTTTCCTCCAAGAGTATCAATACTAAACTAGGGAGAAGGTGTTGGCACTAGCACAGTAGTATCCATCCCGAATACCCTGCAACGGATGTTGGA
Source organism: Triticum urartu (assembly GCF_056163025.1). Classification (NCBI taxonomy): domain Eukaryota; kingdom Viridiplantae; phylum Streptophyta; class Magnoliopsida; order Poales; family Poaceae; genus Triticum; species Triticum urartu. Next base: position 335,101,184 of record NC_141876.1, read on the forward strand.
ATAGGTCGGGAGAGTGTGACCATGGGAGACAATACATGCTTCCTTAGTCACATCAGTGGTACCCTGTATACAGACAAGAAGAGGTGATCCATCGGAATAAGTTGCTAGGCGCCACTGAGTACTCCTATATGGGTCCTCATGCTCGTGATCATCATCATCGTCATCTCCCCCTTGGTTATAAAAATTTTCAAGTATAGGTGGTGGAATGTTCACAAGACCTTGGAAACACAAGAAGGTTAATTAGTAAAGGGAAACTAGCTAACCCGCATGCATGTGGATGAAACAATTATAATTACGGTGGAAGACAAACGTACCGAAAGCATAAGGATTCCATGCAAAAACAGTGCCACGAGTGGTGGCAGCAAACACAAGACCCTCGTATTGAATTGCATCACAGTACTCATCCGTGTATAGAAACTGATTTTTGAGCAATATCCATCGAGTCGAACCTTGAAGGACGGCAACAAGCTTGTCGAAGATAGCGACAACACAAGCATTCCTATAACCCCAAGAGTGGTTGGGAACTCAACAAATTGCTATCTTCTGTAGACGACAGTCACCGTGATTGTGGTTGAACGTACGTAGAATACCGGTGTGCTCAACCTCTAGGCAGTCTGAGATTTTTGGAAGTGGAACCCGGTGACGAGTGTACACGTTCACAAGTTCCCACTCGCAGTTGTACCCAATATAAACAACCCAATCTCCATTTGCGCCTGCCCGAGCCTTACCCTCAAGCGATGGCATCTTAACATCACATGTATCATTATCAAGCGGCACCAACTTGCACAAGGCGAGGCCTCCATCGTCCGCACGCTAGTGAGCAGGGTCATGGTGAAGAAGATAGGGGATATCAAACTGCTCCTGGACCCTTGGGTTCATTGTAATGATGTTATTAGTTGAGTCGAGAATGGTCTTGAACAAACCTGCCATGCTAGCCGAGGTGATGACGTCGCACCGATCAATGAGTTCCTCCACCACGTCATCATTCAGATCGGGGCAAGAATAATGGTGTTGTTTCCGGTCTATTCCCTCCATGGAGAAGACGGTCGAACAATGGCAGAAGGAAGGGTGAAGGCAAATGGAGGAGGGAGGAAGAGCGCGCGACAGCAGTTCCAAATTGAGAGGGAAAGGCGAAGAGTCAGTGGACAGTTGCCACGGTAAATGAAGAGGTGCCCCGGCCTACATAGACATCTGTTTGGAAATTGTACAAAAGGACTCACCGTCGTCTCACTAACATGTTGGAACGGGACCACATGTCAAAGAAGAGGCTAGTGGGGAGCGGACGGTTACCACAGAGGTCACACACTGAAGACAAGGCCATCCTGTCAGACCTAGCATTGGAAATGCTTGCTTTGAACCAGAAGTGATTCTCTGGGAAGGGGCAGCTATTGTCAGTCTCGAGACCAACGTAGGGCTGATCATCCAGGCTGAAGCAGGCTATGTCAGGACCTATAGTGTGATGGTAGGGAAGCATAGCAATGACCGAGGTATAGATACAGTTTCTTCTCATAAATGGTAGTAACATTGTGTCAACAGCAGCTGGATCGCCTTTCACCATGATTGGATAGTTTCGTCCAAGGAAGAGAGAGTTTCCTCCAAGACTTTCAATACTGAACCAGGGAGAAGGTGTTGGCGCTAGTACACTAGTATCCATCCCGAATACCCTACAATGGATGTTTGAATAGGTCCGGAGAGTGCGACCATGCGAGACAACACCTACTTCCTTAGTAATATCAGCAGTGCCCTGTATACAGACAAGAAGAGGTCATCCATCGGAATAAGTTGCCAGGCACCACTGGGTATATGGGTCCTGCTCGTCCTCATGCTCGTGATCATCAGCATCGTCATCTCCCCCTTGGTTATAAAATTTTTCAAGTATAGGTGGTGGAATGTTCACAGACCTTGGAAACACAAGAAGGTTAATTAATTAGTAAAGGGAAACTAGATAACCCGCATTCATGTGGATGAAACAATTATAATTATGGTGGAAGACAAATGTACCGATAGCATGATGATTCCATGCAAAAACAGTGCCACGAGTGGTGGCAACAAACACAAGACCCTCGTATTGAATTGCATCACAGTACTCATCCGTGTATAGAAATTGATTTTTCAGCAATATCCATCGAGGCATCGAAGTAAGGAAGGAAACAAGCTTGTCGAAGATAGCAACAACTTCATAGTTCATGTAATCCCAAGAGCGGTTGGGAACTCGGCAAATTGCTATCTTCCGTAGACGACAGTTACCATGATAGTATTTGAACTCACGTAGATCATCTATGTGCTCAACCTCTGGGCAGTCTGTGATTTCTGGAAGTGGAACCTGGTGACGAGTGTACACATTCACAAGTTTCCACTCGCAGTTGTACCCAATATAAACAACCCAATCTTCATTTGCGCTTGCCCAAGCCTTGCCCTCAAGCGATCGCATCTTAACATCACACGTATCATTATCAAGCGGCGTCAACTTGCACAAGGCGAGGCTTCTGTCGTCCCCACGCCAGTCAGCAGGGTCACGACGAACAAGATAGGGGAGATCAAACCGCTACTGGACCCTTGGGTTCCTTGTAATGATGTTATTAGTTGAGTCGAGAATGGTCTTGAACAAACCTACCATGCTAGCCGAGGTGATGGCATCCCACCGATCAATGAGTTCCTCCACCGCGTCATCATTCAGATCGGGGCAAGAATAACAGGGTCGTTTCCGGCCTATTCCCTCCATGGAGAAGACGATCGAATAGTAGCAGAAGGAATGGTGAAGGCAAATGGAGGAGGGAGGAAGAGCATGCGACAGCAGTTCCAAATCGAGAGGGAAAGGCGAAGAGTCGGTGGACGGTTGCCACGATACACGAAGAGGCGCCCCGGCCTACATAGATGGACGTTCGGAAATTGTACAAAAGGACTCACCGTCGTCTCACTGACATGTGGGAACGGGACCACATGTCAACGAAACATGGTGTGTAATTTCTCGTGCAAAATGCGATCTGGCCGCGTTGGCCCGAGGTGCCGCATTAGTTATCGACCTTTATTTTTTTAATGGCGTGCCATTCAGTTTTGAAGCACAACTAACTGGTACTGTATGCAGAGAAAATATAAACTACTCTACCACTACTCCACCTCTAGTACTAGTAGTATAAAAAAGATATATAGGCTGGAGCTTCAGCACTTTCTTGCTCAGGGCTGCCCACTTGCTTCTCACACTATCACCCTCTCTCCAGATCTAAAAAAGACGTCCTCTCTCTCCCTCCTCACCGGTGGTTATAGATCCACCAGGTAAGAAAAGGACATGCAGCATTGATGCACTCGTCGTCGGCGAGCTAGGTCACGCACTAACGATAAGGCCGTCCTCTCAGACCTAGCGCCCGCGCGGGATGGCCTCCGTCCCCAAGCTCGCTGCCTCAGTGTGTGCTAAGGACGACGACCACGAGCGAAGCCACTTCCTGCCGACCCTCGGGTATGCTACCTCTTTTCGAACCATACCCTTGTTCTATTACCCCATCTGCCACGTCGCTGCATGTGGATCTTTTTCCACTCCAACATCTTCCGAATTTGCAATCCTCTGCTTTTTTGGTCACGCAGACGAAAACCTTAACTTGCACTATTAAAGGAAACCCTACTTCATGCAGACTAATCCATGTCTGGGTTGAATAAGGAAAGGAAGGGAGACTGCACTGTCCAAGAGACTAGGCATCGAACCCACATCTAGGTTGAAAAGGGGAAAATCAGTAGCTAAAGAGAACAAAAATGGAACGTAATCCACATATGCTGCCTGGATATTTGTTGCTGTGGGCAACCATACCTCCCTCACCACTCTGCGTCCGTGGAGGTACATGTACACGTGCGCCCACTATCCGAATGGGCCTCCCATGCTCTTATTGCCACTTTTTTGTTGTTAGTATAATGCCAGCGGTCAAGTCAAGCAATGCTAATGCTAAAGTGATGCCACATTTAACTAATGCCGCACTCAGTCTAATGCCACCGATAAATTTAAGCAATGCCATTTAATGTCACTAGATTATTTCAGGGTTAGTAGTTGATTGTCGATGTATTAAAGATTTTTCAGCTAAGGCATTCTAATGTTGTTGCACAGCCAGTATACCAACGATGAATCTTGTTACTACCTTCAGATTTTTGCACTGTTAATGCTTATAGATTACATACCTCACTTTCATGAGGTAACTTAAAAAAATTTGTACAATGTCAAGAGGAAAGGTCAAGAGTGGGCACCTCCTCCTCCGGTTGCTCTCTTGATTCATTCGATCAATTTTTTATGTTTGATCGATTATCAAGATTGGGATAGCAATTTTTAGGTCCCCTCAAGTTCGAAATGATATTTACCTTGAAGGTACATGGTTTGCAATTTTTTTATCCTGTCATTAGTTAATGCTAGTTACCTTCAGACTTTTGTATTTGGTTTAATGCTCTTGCACAGCTAGTATACCAACGCTGAAACTTGTTACGTTTACATTTTGTATTGTTAATTCTTATAGAAATCTTCCAGTGCTAGAGCTTATGGAAATTTGTTCAGTAAAACCATTGTACTGTACCCTGTAATAAAATAACTACTCGACTGTTGCACTAGCCACTAGATTAGTGTATATTTGTACTATTTGAATGGTGTTGCATTAGCGTATGGACATATATAAAGTGTGGCAAGCTTTCCCAGGTATGTGCTCAAGAAAACTACTACCTGTTTTTCTAAATACTAGACGTTTGGGTACTTTAAATTGAACTGCGAAAACGTCTTATATTAAGGAATAGAGGGTGTAGAGTTCGCTCAAATTATCCCGGTAAAGCTAGTCACACCTTTGTTAAGATTAATGTTCATTATGTTATCAGAGGAGGTCTATATGTTTGTCTCTAATGCCTGTCGACTACATACCTGACATCATGATGTAATGTTAAGTCATTTCCTTTTGTACAGTGTCACTGAATTGTCAAGGCGGTGATGGCATTTTATTTTATTTGAACTACACAAAATATGCTTAATAGAAGAGGAAAGGTCAGTAATGGCTCAATTTTTAAGGAAAAACTATGTATGCCTTCCTGACATCAGCCACTGTTGCCTTATTTATTCCTTCAAACAGGTGGTTAGAAACAGTCTTGCTACCTTTTCCCATTAAGAAATTGGAATGCTTATATTTGTGAGTCTATGCTTCAACTAGTGCCACTTTTATAGTAATCACACTTTCAATATCTATGCAAAAAAGGATGCTCGATTTTAGTGGAACTGCATAAAAAGTCCAAATGGTTCAACAATAGGAGCAAGTTTTGTTCCAAACCTTTATATCCAATTGGTGGCACTATGAGCTGTTCATTATGAAGGTACATGGTTTGCTACTATTTTTGTACTGTCATTAGATAGTAATACTAGTGGTTTGCATGTGAATTTATTGGCAGGGTGGACCTACATTGGAGGTGCAGGAGAGGATTCAATGATTGGATGCTCAATTTTGGTTGTATCGATTTCACCTCTTCCATCACTGCGAACATGGATATCCTTGGTCTAATGAAGAATAGGCGTTATATTTCCGCTCTGAACCAGCAAATCAATTCAGGATGAAATTGTCCAGGGCAAAACATGACTGTATCAAATTGTCCAGTGCAAAACATGACAGATGCTAAGCGGAAGAGACGTGTTTAAACCAAAAATACAAGGTGGGTATATGTTTACTAGCTGCTTGATATTTGTGCAGACAGAAATGTCTGCCCATTGCTATTTGGCAAATAAACAAAGTCGCCGCAATTTTGGTTGAACTACACAAGTGAATAGTATAGTCACTGCATGCAGTGCCATTTGAAAATAGACACAGAAAGATTGGATAGTCACTTCATGGACTGCAGAAAAGTAGTACTATACTATTTATTGGCCAACACTAGGTGCTTCATTGCTTTGGTCTGATTATACAATGGGCATCATTTTGCCCAAGTTAAAGTTTGTATTCCGAAAATAGTCTCGCCGTGTGATCGAGTGAATACCAAATCATATTGCAGTGGATGTTCCTCCATCATGTGTGGTTCATTCTCATGGTTCCAGCTGTTGGTGAAACTAGTTACGTTTGCAAGAGGAATTGTAGACTTCACAAACAAATTTGTCTTTCACTTTGTACTAAATGTTGGCCAAGAGAAGCATCCATGTTAGCAGGAAGAACAGATGTTTTTCTAGATCTTTGCTTTGGAGCTACATATTTGTATATGATCTGTGAATCATTGAGATGCATTAACATGTTGATCTTATGTATGTGAATCGTACTAGTTGGTTTTGAATTTGGGCTACTAATGTGAACATATTACAATGACAGGCCTGTGAGTCTCGTGTGAAGATTTCAAACGGATCGGCTCTTACTGCTGTCAACAGCATGATCCTTATTTCTGTGTTCTCAGTGTTTACAAGTTACTAACAGTTCCTTATTTCTGTTCACTCAGTGTTTATAAGTTACTGATCCATCACTAGCTAGCCTACTAATGCGCTTCTGGCAGTTTTAGTTGCGACGTAAGATCCGAAGTGGCAGTTTTTTGAATAAAAATGCCTACCTCTGAAAAAATTGACAAGTTGCTCTGAATAAAATGCCATGCGAATCTGAAGAAACTACCAGCAAAAACGTTCGCAAATGCCCTATCTCCCAGCGAACATTCATCGGCTAATGCGATTGTACACGTACACCATCCGACCTACTCGATCCTACACGTACACTATCCGACCTACTCAGTCCTACACGGATAAATAGCAGATCACACACGTACTACCTCCTTTCCGGTTTGTAGGGCTCAATTCAAAAGACGACCTACTCGATCCTACACGAATAAATAGCGGATCACGCACGTACTACTTCCTTTCCGGTTTGCAGGGCTTAATTCAAAAATCTCACCAACCAAGGAAGATGATGAGTGGTGGAATCATTTTTGACAAGGAGGGAGTACCTCATCTGGATGATTCAAGTGCACTCGCTTGACCGTCGTGTCAGCATGTGACCCAGCACGGACAGGACGCACCACTGACAGAATGGGACGGGATGGCACAATCATAATTTCAGTTTTTCTAGTTTTCCACGACAAGCTGGCGCGCTAAGCCATGCCTGCTTATGCATTGAATTCTGATGACCGCGATGACCGTCGCATTTCTCGCGACATGCTGGTTCGCCTACCTTCCGCCTATACTTACTATTTCCCGGGCTTCTCCGGTGGCACCATCACCCAACTCGCCCTATCCTCATAAGCCCCCACCGGCCCGACGTCACTCGCCACTTATCATCGTTCTCGCCACGTCCGCCATGCCCCCACCCGTCTGTGATAGGCGACGCCGGCGGCGGTCACCGCCGGAACTAGTGTTCAGTTTTTCATCGGAAGGCAGACGAAGGGAGGAGGCATTCTATCGGTCTTTAGATGGCAATGCGGAGTATGAGGAGTTATCGACCGCCTGGTGAAGGAGCAGCGTATCACCGATTTGCGCCGCCAGCGGGACATGGAGCAGCAGCGCACCGACGCTCTGAGTCGCGAGCAGAGCGCCCGCAACTGGGCCGACTACGTGGAGGCCGGCGCCCGGTAAATAGCCCTGGAGGTTGTCGGGCATGCACGTGTTCGCGATGCCAAATTTTACTACAAGCTCGTCAAGTGTGTTTCCCGCTTAGAAGCTGAAGCTTCGGTGGACCACGCCGGCATGGAAAGGGCTAATGCGCACGAGCAACGTGCCCTATCGCACCTCTGGCAAGTCCTAGGTGAGGCGGAGGACGCCGGTGCCGGCGTTTAGCGTGTACCGTAGATGGCCGCCGGCATCGTCTAGTTAGTTAAGAATAAGTTAGTACTTATACACTACTAGAGTATTAGTGGGAGTAGATAGTTAACTTGACTATGATGGTTGTCAACATGGAAGTTCAGTACTCTATATCTCAATCAGACCTATTAGTTTGCTCTGAATGTTGAACTTTCCGTTTGAACATATGGAATGGGTTGTTGTTTTTTTAAATGGGTTGTATTTGTCCGCCACGGGTTTAGAGGCTAACTTGTGGGTCTACCAGGTTGACGCGTACTCAATCAGGAGATGATTGTACGTGGAGAGGATGACAGCAGGGACCCACCAAGGTCATGGCAGTACGCAAGCAAGTGCCCCCTTATTTCAAGCCAATAAAAAAATGGCTCCTCCTAATGGATTTCTCACATCTGGGTCCCATGCCATTGTCAACATAGTCAATAAACGAGAGAATTGCACAATGAGCGACTGACACCAGGGACCCAGTAGCTCGCCCAGTTATTTTTGTTTTGGGTTAATTTGATAAATGCCACTCCAAATCTGGTGATTCTGAGAAATGCCACTATAATTTCCAAACTTTGAAAAATGCCATTTCTAGTGACATTTTTGAAGTCTGGAGTGGCGTTTTTCAAAGTTTGCAAAAATTGCAGTGGCATTTTTCAAAGTGTGCAAAAATTGCAGTGGCATTTTTCAAAGTTTGGAAATTGCAGTGGCATTTTTATGAATCGCCATAATTTGAGTGGCATTTATCTAAAAAAATTGAGACGGAAGTAGGGTGTCAACTGGGCAGTGCAGGGCACTCTGGCCTGTCTAGACAGCCTTTTCTTTTATGTTTACCACAGACCAACCCAGTAGTTTTTTTCTTTCTTTCTGAAAATGGCTAGCCCGCTTTTTTTGTGAGTTGTCAAGTAAGTCGCTTTGTCAGGCCTATTGGGCTATAAATATTTCAAGACGAGGAGAGCTTTATTTGGCTGGCCGAGAATATGGCCTATCAGCAATGAGAAATGGGTTGTACATTTTTAAAACACATCAAACCGGCAATTAGTTTCACATATTTTTTTATTTCGAGATTTTAAATTGCATTTATTTTTATGTGTGGACAATTTGTTGGATTTTATATTGATATACATTTATTTCAAAATTAGTTTGAATGTGACTCGAAATTTCGGGATTAAAAACAATTCGGACCGCACCAAAGTATGCAAAATTTCGTATAACTTTTTAACCTTGGCCACAATATGGGATGTAATGCTAACAAAAAGAATATGGGCTCCAAAAAAACCTTAAGAATTAGCAAATGGGCTGTAAATTATTAGAAATAATGGCAGATGGGTTATATGTTGTTTTTCATAGATTTGAGGCTTTCCTAAAAAAAGGTTGATGCACAAGCAGTGACTGTTGGATGTCCATCCAACGGCCATCGTGCTTCTTCAAATCTCTGCTCTTCCTGCTCCATCCGCTCAAATAAGCGCCGGCGGGACTGCCTGCTCCCTCCTCCTGCGGCCGGCTGTGCTGCCGCACAGGCGTCACTGCCCCACCGTACTCCCATCGCTGGCCTAGCCATCCCTCTACTCACCCACACCTGATGTTATTCTCGGGCGATGGGAGACGAACAAATAAACCCTCGTACTCCCCTCCGCGTGGGAAACAACTGCCGAGTCTTCCCTGGCTCCGTGTCGTTCCCTTCCTAGGCCTCGCCGTCGTCCACCGCCCTGGTGCTCTCGGCGCGGTGTGGTCAACATGGTTAACGAACGACATGCATCTAAAGTGGACTGTACGTGGAGAGGCTGACAGCTGGGTCCAAGGCCGCACGCGAGGTAAGGCCTCCTTATTACAGCAAAATAATGATTCCTCCACCTGACATCTGGGACCCATCGAAAGGACCTCTGTATTTTGCGAAAAAAGGTTCCCGCCACTGACAGCTCGGACCCACCAGCTATATCTTCGCATGCAAGGAAGTGCCTCCTTATTACGCACAAAAAATGAATACTCCCCCTGCTAGCTGGGATCCAGCATAATGGGAGGCTGACTTGTGGGCATAAGTTGACGGGGACGGAGGGCTTTGTCAACTTAGTCAATATGAATGATTCTAGCTCCAGTGACCATACGATGTCCATCCAACGGCCGTAGTGCTTCTTCAACCTCTGGTCTTCTTGCTCCAGCCGCCCAAAGCAGCGCCGGTCGTGCCGCCTGCTCCTGCCTCCCGTGGCCGGCTGTGCTACCGCGGAGGCCTCACCGCCCCCTACTACTCCCACCATTGGCCAGGCCCTACGGTGACGGCAGGCTCACACCATAGCTGAACCAGTGAACCCTCGTACTCCTGTCCGCATGGGCTTCCATTGCCACATCGTCCCCTTCCTAGGCCTCACCGTCATCCACCACCTTGGTGCTCTGCTACCTCTTGAGCATGCATTGGTTTTCCCTTGAATAGGAAAGGGTGATGCAGCAAAGTAGCGTAAGTATTTCCCTCAGTTTTGAGAACCAAGGTATCAATCCAGTAGGAGGTAACACGCAAGTCACCTAGTACCTGCACAAATAAACAAGAACCTCGCAACCAACGCGATAAAGGGGTTGTCAATCCCTTCACGGTCACTTACAAAAGTGAGATCTGATAGAGATGATAAGATAAATATTTTTGGTATTTTTATGATATAGATTGGAAAGTAAAGATTGCAAAATAAACTATGATAGAAATAGCAAATAGATATGAAAATAATATGATGGAAGATAGACCCAGAGGCCATAGGTTTCACTAGTGGCTTCTCTCAAGACAGCAGATTCTACGGTGGGTGAACAAATTACGGCCGAGCAATTGATAGAAGAGCGCATGGTTATGAGAATATCTAGGCAATGATTATGAAATATAGGCATCACGTCTGTGTTAAGTAGACCGAAATGATTCTACATCTACTATTATTACTCTACACATCGACCGCTATCCAGCATGCATCTAGAGTATTAAGTTCATAAGAACAGAGTAACGCATTAGGCAAGATGACATGATGTAGAGGGATAAACTCAAGCAATGTGATATAAACCCCATATTTTTATCCTCGATGGAAACAATACAATACGTGCCTTGCTGCCCCTGCTGTCACTAGGAAAGGACACCGCAAGATTGAACCCAAAGCTAAGCACTTCTCCCATTGCAAGAAAGATCAATCTAGTAGGCCAAACCAAACTGATAATTCGAAGAGACTTGCAAAGATATTTAAATCATGCATAAAAGAATTCAGAGAAGAATCAAATATTGTTCATAGATAATCTTGATCATAAACCCACAATTCATCAGATCTTGACAAACACACCGCAAAAAGAATTACATCGAATAGATCTCCAAGAGAATCGAGGAGAACTTTGTATTGAGATCCAAAGAGAGAGAAGAAGCCATCTAGCTAATAACTATGGACCCGAAGGTTTGTGGTAAACTACTCACACATCATCGGAGAGGCTATGGTGTTGATGTAGAAGCCCTCCATGATCAATTCCCCCTCCGGCAGAGTGCCGGAAAAGGCCCAAAGATGGGATCTTACGGGTATAGAAGGTTGTGGCGGTGGAAATTGGGTTTCGTGGTGCTCCTGGATGTTTTCGGGGTATATGGGTATATATAGGAGGAAGAAGTATGTCGGTGGAGTTGCGAGGGGCCCACGAGGGTGGGGGCGCGCCTACCCCCTGGGCGCGCCCTCCTGCCTCGTGGCCTCCTCGCTTCTTTCTTGACGTCCACTCCAAGTCTTTGGATCATGTTTGTTCCAAAAATAACTCTCCCGAAGGTTTCATTCTGTTTGGATTCTGTTTGATATTCCTTTTCTGCGAAACACTGAAATAGGCAAAAAAAACAGCAATTTGCACTGGGCCTTTGGTTAGTAGGTTAGTCCCAAAAATAATATAAAAAGGTATATTAAAGCCCATTAAACATCCAAAACAGATAATATAATAGCATGGAACAATCAAAAATTATAGATACGTTGGAGACATATCATGCTCTCGGCGCGGCGTGGTCAATGTGGTCAACGACCGACTTCCATCGGAAGAGTACTATACGTGGAGAGGCTGACAGCTGGGTCCATGGCCGCAGCAAGGAAGTGCCTCCTTATTACGCAGAAAATAATGATTCCTCCACCTAACAGTAGGGACCCACCAGACGGGCCACCGTATTTCGCGAAAAAATGTTTCCCCCTGACTGCTGGGACCCACCAGCTACATCTTCGCACGCAAGGAAGTGTGTCCATATTATGAGCAAAAAAATGATTTGCCCCCATGATTGCTAGGACCCACCAGCTACATCTTTGCACGCAAGGAAGTGCCTGACAGTAGGGACTCACCTGGTCGAAGTGTACGTAGCGTTCTCATTCTGGTCGCGAACGTGTACGTACATAGTGGTCGATGTAGAGGCGCGCACGTGTCGTAGTAGAGGCGCGCACGTGTCATAGTAGAGGCACACACGTGTCGTAGTAGAGGCGTGCACGTAGCATGTACATGTACGTACAGCGGTCAGGGTGCAAGAAAGTAAATACGGCCACGTACGTACATACGGGCGGGGTCTCGAATGCCTACTCGTGCATACGTACGGCCAGGGCTCCTGTACATGGTTGGGTCGGAATGGAGAAACTGCGTCGTTGTCGTGTTCATGGGGTGGCAACAGAATGCGCCGTGTTCATCGGGAGGCAACGGAACGCGTGCTATTCATCGGGTGCCAACCGGCTTGGACGGAACAGCCGATGGAAACGAGGCATGGCATACCGCGGAATGGAGGAAACGGCCTTGTGTTCGATCGGACACGGTCGAAACAGGATCTTGTTCATCGGGAGGGGTCTGGCGTACCGCAAAACGGAGCAAACGAACTTCTCTAGGACCTCCTACGGTTGAAACGAGGTCATTTTGATCGGCAAGGGTGTGGTGTACCGCAAAACGGAGGAAACGAACTTGTGTTGGAGCGCTACGGTCGAAACGGGGTCCTGTTCATCGGGAGGGGTGTGGCGTACCGCAAAACAGGACTCCACGGGATACTGTTCATCTCCACCGTCGACTGCCTCCACGAGCTACTGTTCATCCACCATCAACCTCCTCTAGCCTCCACCTGCGACTGTTCATCCAACGGCTCCTATTCATCCAGCCCCCATCGCGCGCGCCTCCACCGGCTATAGTTTAACCAGCCCTCTCCACGGGGTCCTGTCCAACCACCCCTCACGGGCTACTGTTCATCCAGCCCTCCACCAACTACTGTTCAACTAGCCCTCCATCGGCTACTGTTCAACCAGCCCTCCACGGGGTCCTGTTCATCCAGCCCTCCACGGGGTCCTATTCATCCATCGGCTCGATCGACCGGGGTCTTGTTCATCCAGCGGCAACGACCTCTACTACCACGGGTTCCTGTTCATCCAACCCCCCACCGGGAACTATTCCTCCAACCCCCCCCCCCAACAACGCTCCATGTTCATCCAGAGGCAGCATCGATCGGCTTCAATTAGCAGCAGTAGCGAAGGAATCACTCGGGTTCAGTTAACAGCAAGGGATCGATCGATCACTCGGGTTCAGTAACGTGTAGCCTGTAGTGCAATCACTCGGGTTCACTTAGAGCCCAACACCTCACTCGGGTTCAGTTAAAGCCCAACGCATCGCACACACACGCGTACGTACGAGAGAAACGCGCATCGCTCGGCCCCGACCACCCACCGTAACCAGGAACTCCCCGATATTTTCCTCACCCTCGCTTCTACCATGGTTTTTTCCGTCATGGACGGCCCAAAGAATGTCATGCATCTGCGTCTCTGGCCCGCCCAGGATGAAAAGCCCATTTCCTGTCATGATTTTTTGTCATAGAAGTAGGACCCCACCACATATATGATGATACCGGGTTTTGTCACAATTATCGTCATTGAAGTGTCATAAGTATGACAGGGAAAAAATTCGTTCGGCCCAAAATGTCACGGATGTGTCTTTTTTTTGTAGTGGTAGAAGTCCCTATTGATTCGGTTTACCCATTGAAGATGGACCCTAAAAATGAATGAAGACATTGAAGACAATGGTAGTTCGTGAAGACATTTGTGTCGAAGATAATGACACGTGAAGACATTTGCTTGAACACAGTGTAGTGCAAAGACATAGTTTCTTTCGCAGTATCATTTTCTTATTTCCTGAGTCGTAGGAACCATCGAACTATTAAGTGGGGTCGAGGTAAAGAAGTCAGAAAATTGACGTGATGCTCAACCTAAAATCCAATGTCTTTGAGCAAAGACAAATGAGAGGAAATCTATCATGTGTTGGATGAGTCAGCTTTACTTGGAGCCCAAGTCAACTTGTCGCGTGTTTTTGAAATCTGACCATTGTACACATGTCAGTTGTCCATTAGCCCAGGGTCCTTTCAGACATATCATATCGAGTTGCCTCCTGGCTATTAATAGCTCACCCCCTCCACCATAAGCTGGTGGCTGCTCCGAGTATTGTGTACGGCTTTTGTCCTTTGAGAGCAATCCACCTCTGAAGCCTTTGAGAGAGAATCCTTGCAAGGACAAGCCCAAAACACCCAAATCCCAAAGAGTTTTGAGCATCACTGAAGCCTTTCTGTTTCACGTGAACCGAAGACTTATTACACTTGAAGACTGTGATCTTCCAGTCGGTTGGGCGTCGCGTTCTGAGCATCCAAGAGACATTGTGGATTGCCGGTGAACAAAGTATATGAAGGTTTGGAAGTCTATCTTGAAGACTTACCCGAGTGATTGAGCGACATCTGCGGGTCTTAGCTCAAGGGGAATAAGGTGAAGATGTGGTCTTCTGAGTTCAATCTCAGCCTCCCTAACCAGATGTACAGTTGTCACAGCAACTGGAACAGGTCTACCAAATCCTTGTCTTTATCGAGCAACTGGTTATATGACTTCACTCCTTTACTTACAGTTTAGTTTCTTGAAGTCCTTGCTTGCTTCTTCTGTTCGAAAACATTGTGTGAAGACATTCACTCTAATTGCATATTTGTCTTCACACTATCTTTTACTTCTGATTTGTTCTACCTAGATGTTTCTTGTCTTCGTGTGTTACCTGTACTGAACCTTAACATCTTTCCATGGTTAGTGTAGTTTATCTTCTGTTGCATCCTGTTAGTTACTGTTTTACTTTCCCATCTTCGAAGACATTGTCTATTTTGAAGACTTTCATAAAAATCACCTATTCACCAACCCCCCCCCTCTAGTCGATAACTAGCACTTTCAGTGCCTCCAAAAATATGGAGGATGACCTTTTTACTTATGAGACATGCCAATAGCAATGGCCTTGAGCTACGCTACACATGGCAGAATGACTAGTGATGGGACCTTTCGGTTCTACTGTATATGGTGGCCCTTCGAGTTCGGTCAAAGTTGTCAGAACTTAACCTGACTGACACGCTAACTTCTCTGCAGGGAGATGTAGGAACGAGGCATGTGTACCAGAGGGGGTGAATGCGAGTTTTAAAATTTCTTTGGAAACTTCAAAACTCTCATAACCCAGCAGCGGAGCAAATGAAAATAGGTTACAGTGAGTGAAAACAAACTAGCGAACATGAACTAACTGCATGCACCTACGAGAATCCCATGATTGAAATTTATCATACAACACAGAATGAATGAAAACAAGTGTAGAGATAACCTGTGATGCTCGATGGCCACAAGGCATTTGGTAGACCAGTTTGCCCTTCTGCAAAAGGACTATGTCTCGTTGGAGGGGTTGTGACTTAACACAAAATATAAACTCTCTTCGCCCTATTCTCCTCGACAAATGGTTCGTCAACCAATGTCGATCACTCATGGTAGATGCTCAAGTTGATCTCCAAACCTTACAGACTTCTTCTTCTTCAAGAACCACAATTACTCTTGGTCTGTGAAGAAATTGACACCTAACTGTCTAGAGAGTTCGCGGCTCTCAAGATTAATAGGTGGAGCGTACTGGACTTAGATTCAAGTGATGCTAAACCACTATCTAATTTTTTAGCTCTAGGGTTTTTCTCTCGATGGGTAAACTCAAATAACTCTGGAGAGAGTCTTGGTCAATAATCTTCTCGGAATCAAATGGAGCAGCTACCGGACAAAGCCAGTGCGGGTGCCTATTTATAGTCACAGCCTTCCTTGATGGGAAATGGCCATTTTGGACACGCGGTCCAGCCAATGGCCAATCGACACGTTCTCAACGGTCATATTCTTGATGCAACGATAAGATTACTTGAGGAACAAGTAATGCTAACTCTTCGATTAGAGACAAGTATCTCGCGGCGAAGAAGATCATGGTCTCTTGCTAGCAGGTAGTCTTGAGGAGACACTGGAGATTTGCCCGAAGTAAAATATTCCATGATTTTAAATGTATCACGAATGGGAGGAATAAATCTTTCATGGCTTCCCTTCATAGATACACTGTGCCCATTGCATGATCAATGAACTTTTGGATCCATTGTGTGAAGACTTTGACGCGGAATGGATACTAAGCACAATCTTTCAGAATACGAAGAAACATGTCTTCAATGTGAAATATGTATCTTCCACAAATGGCATAGATGGCATTCCAAAGGACATCAGATATGTTCTTGTCAGCATTTATACCAGCCAATGGGTAGATGGTGTAGGAGAGCATATGGGACAGAGTCTGGTTCTCGCAAGTTAAATGCTTAGGGCGGGAGGACCAGAGTAGTCACAAATCTTGTCTTGGTCCATGGTACACCAAAAATATTCTTCAGAAATCACATCAATATTCTGCACTCAAATTTCATTGTCTCCATGCTCAAAGCGAGAGTGTGAGATGAAATCAGTTGAAGTAGATTTGATTTGTTTTCCTTTGGTCATCCCCTCTAAGATCCACTTGGAGTTGTCAAATTCATCACCAGTGATGTACAGAGTGGCATAGAATTGGAGGATTATCTCTCGGTTCCATGGATGCTCGAATCCCAATACCCTTGTCAGACAGAAATCATACAAGTCTTGAAGCAACTGATTGAAACATCCAATGTTTTGTATGGCAGGGATATTGGGATATTCATGAGGGAATATCTTTCTGCTTTCATATATTACACGATAATAATAGATCGCATGTTTCTTTGTCCGGAACCGAGGGGATTCTAAAGTGCGCAGTCCATCATGTGGGTTGTCCTGGAAGAATTGTGGATGTGCATTTCTGTTGAATAATGGGCATTTCGCGCCAGAACCAACGGGTAACATAGGTAGTTCCTCATGATGATTAGGGTACTTGAGTTCTTCCTCAGGTGAAAGAAAGTCATCGCCATACACAATAGTGTCTGGATGACAAGCAAAGACGGATAAAGATAGATAAGAGCGAAAACAGGGTCCTAGGTATTTCACTCAAACAAAGAAACACAAACACCCGAGAGAAAAGCTATGAGTGAATTACATTCTGATGAACAGAAATCTCCACGAAAGAAAGAGAAATCAACGAAGAAAAATTGTGGTGGCATGACCCCATTGTATAAGAATTGTATGACCCTGAGCGTTGCACAATTTGTCGTGGCACCCGGTTAGTCTAGTTCTTTGTTAATGTATTCATTCTCTGAAAGAAAATTTTACTTTGTCAAAATTTTCAAACTCTTCGAGTGTTATGCACCCATTCCATCTAAGATGTGGAAGTGTTGGTACGGGTACTTGATAACCCACAAGTATAAGGGATCGCAACAGTTTTCAAGGGTAGAGTATCCAACCCAAATTTATTGATTGGACACAAGGGGAGCCAAAGAATATTCTCAAGTATTAGCAGTTGAGTTGTCACTTCAACCACACCTGAAAGACTTAATATTTCTAGCAAAGTATTTAGTAGCAAAGTAGTATGGAAGTAACAGTAATGGTGACAAAAGTAACAGTAGCAGTCTTGTAGCAATCGTAACAGTGGCAACGGAAAAGTAACTTAGCAAAGATCAATATGAAACGAACTCGTAGGCAATGGATCAGTGATGGATAATTATCTCAGATGGCATTCATCATGCAACAGTTATAACCTAGGGTGACACAGAACTAGCTCAAATTCATCAATATTATGTAGGCATGTATTCCGAATATAGTCATACGTGCTTATGGAAAAGAACTTGCGTGACATCTTTTGTCCTACCCTCCCGTGGCACTGGGGTCCTAAAGGAAACTAAGGGATATTAAGGCATCCTTTTAATAGAGAACCGAAACAAAGCATTAGCACTTGGTGAATACATGAACTCCTCAAACTACGGTAATCACCAGAAAGAATCCCAATTATTGTCACCTTGGGGTATGCAGATCAAAACTCGTAATAGGTGTCTACAACTTGCAAGATCGGATCAAGAACACAAATATATCATGAAAACATAATAGGTTCAGATCTGAAATCATGGCACTCGGGCCCTAGTGAAAAGCATTAAGCATAGCAAAGTCGTAGAAATATTAATCTCGGAACATAGTGGATACTAGGGATCAAGCCCTAACAAAACTAACTCGATTACATGATAAATCGCATCCAACACATCACCGTCCATCAAGCCTATGATGGAATTACTCATGCACGGAGGTGAGCATCATGAAATTGGTGATGGAGGGAGGTTGGTGATGATGATGGCGACGATTTCCCCTCTCCGGAGCCCCGAACGGACTCCAGATCTGGCCTCCCGATGAAGAACAGGGGGTGACGGTGGCTCCGTATCGTAAAATGCGATGAATACTCCTCTCTGATTTTTTACTCCCCGAACGTGAATATATGGAGTTGGAGTTGACGTCGGTGGAGGTCCAGTGGACCCACAAGGCAGGGGCGCACCCTAGGGGGCGCGCCCCCACCCTTGTGGACAGCCGGTGGGTCCCCTCTGGTTGATTCTTTTGCCAGTATTTTTTATTTATTCCAAAAATATTCTCTATGAAGTTTTAGGTCATTCCGAGAACTTTTATTTCTGCACAAAAATAACACCAAGGCAATTCTGCTGAAAACAACATCAGTCCGGGTTAGTTCCATTCAAATCATGCAAACTAGAGTCCAAAACAAGGGGAAAAGAGTTTGGAAAAGTAGATACGACGGAGACATATCAGTGCTAAGTCCATCTTATTGCATGTTTGCAGAATCTAGGATATTTAGCTCACACTATAACACACAAAATCTTTTCTCATCGAGAGGCTTGGTGAAGATATCAGCGAGATTCTCCTTGATCTTGACATGACTGATCACAATATCCTCTCAAGCAACATTATCGCAAAGGAAATGGTATATGATCTCCATATGCTTGGTGCAAGAGTGTTGCATAGGATTGTGTGAAATTTTGACTGCACTCTCATTGCCGCACAATAGAAGATCTTCTTGACCTTGATGCCATAATCCTTCAGAGTCTGCTTCATCCACAATAACTGAGTGCAACATGCGCCGGCAGCAATATTCGACCTCAGCCATAGATCTACCGAGGAAATGGCATGTCCCTGAAGTAGATTTCCGTTCAGCCCGGTCACCTACATATTTTGAGTCTGAATATCCAACGAGATCAAACTATGATCCCTTAGGATACCATAAACCTAAGGTGGGGTGCGAGCCAAATATCTTAGAAATGCTTGACTGCTTGGTGATGCGATTCTTTTGTTGTAGATTGGAATTGAGCACACATACAAACACTCAAAATAATGTCAGGTCTAGATGCACATAGGTAGAGCAAAGAACCAATCATCGAACGATAAGCTTTCTGGTCATAATCTTTACCGTACACATCAGCATCTAGTTGACCATTTGTAGCGCTTATGACTGCAATCTTGCATTTTGAACTTTTTCAGGCAGTCTCTTGGATATTTCTCTTGAGAGATGAAAATGCTATTGCCCTGTTGATGAATTTGTGGTCTGAGAAAGAACTTGAGTTAGACATTTTATATTTCTCAGACATCATTCGCCCGAATTCCATGCCGCAAGCATTGTTAGTATAGCCGAAAATAATATCATCCACATATATTTGACACACAAATAGATCACCATTAATAGCACGTGTAAAAGAGTGGAATTAGTGGATCCTGGATTGAACCCTTTTTCAAGCAGAAACTTCTTCAGAGTGTCATACCAGGCCCGAGGGGCTTGCTTGACCCCATACAGAGCCTTTTCCAACCTGCAAACTTTGTTAGGAAACTGAGGGTTTTCAACGGTAGGTGGCTGCCTCACATGAACTTCCTCATCAATTTCACCATTGAGGAAAGCAATTTTCACATCCATTTGATAAAGCAGAATATCATTGTAATTTGCATAAGCGAGAAGAATGTGAATTGCCTCAAGGCGAGCAATAGGAGCATAGGTTTCACCAAAATATATACCATCTACCTGGGTATACCCTTGAGCAACAAGACGTGCTTTGTTTCTCACCACAATGCCATCTTTGTCTTGTTTGTTTCCAAAGATCCATTTGGTACCGATGATATTATGCTTCTTAGGATTCAGTCGATCGACCAATTTCCATACATCATTCAATTTGAATTGCACCAACTCTTCTTGCATGGCATTCATCCAATTTGGATCGTTCATGGCTTCTTCATACTTGATAGGTTCTGCTAATGAGATAAAGGAGAAACTGCCACAGTAGTTAGCCAAATGAGTGCGAGAATGAGTTGTGGGTCAATAACCTGGATTCTCCAGATCTTCATGAATTAATGCAGGATCAACTCGATTTACTACTCATGGATGAGGATTTCCTTCTGGATGCTCATTTTCATTTTCCTCGGTATCAGCATGTGGATTTGCATTGCCATTGCCATTTTCATCAGGATTGCCATTAAGTTCGGCATTTTCATTCGAATTGCCATTTATGTTCAGAGTGGCATTTTCTTCGGTGGTAGCTTGACGAGTTCTTCTTCAAACAGTAGGAGCATCATCATCAGAGGAGTCATGAGCATTTCCTTTGACTGGACTGACGTTGCCAATATGTAACACCCATGATGCGGCTATATCTCCCACGTGTCAGAGCACGACTTAGAGGCATAACCGCATTGTAGGCAATGTCGCAAGAGGGATAATCTTTACACATCCCATGTACTGAATAAGAAAAGAGGTACATAGTTGGCTTACAATCGCCACTTCACACAATATCATAAATAGCATTACAATCATCCAGATACAATCAAGGTCCGACTACGGTACCAAAATAAAGACAACCCCAAATGCATAATGTCCCCAATCGCCCCAACTGGGCTCCACTACTGATCGTATGGAAAGGAAACATAGTATCGTCCTGAGTCCTCATCGAACTCCCACTTGAGCTCAGCCGCATCTCCTGGAATGGTATCATCGGTCCCTGCATCTGGTTTTGGAAGTAATCTGTGAGTCACGGGGACTCAGCAATCTCACACCCTCGCGATCAAGACTATTTAAGCTTATGGGTAGGTAAAAGGTATGAGGTGGAGCTGCAGCAAGCATTAGCATATATGGTGGCTAACATACGCAAATGAGAGCGAGAAGAGAAGGCAAAGCACTTTCAGGAATCTATGATCAAGAAGTGATCCAAGTCTACTTACGTTCAAGCATAACCCGAGACCGTGTTCTCTTCCCGGACTCCGCCGAAAAGAGACCATCACGGCTACACACGCTGTTGATCCATTTTAATTAAGTTAAGTTTCAGGTTTTCTACAATCGGACATTAAAAAATTCCCATCTGCCCATAACCGCAGGCACGGCTTTCGAAAGTTCAAATCCCTGCAGGGGTGTCCCAACTTAGCCCATCACAAGCTCTCACGGTCAACGAAGGATATTCCTTCTCCCAGGACGGCCTGATCAGACTCGGAATCCCAGTTACAAGACATCTCGACAATGGTAAAACTAAACCAGCAAAGCCACCCGAATGTGCTGACAAATCCCGATAGGAGCTGCACATATCTCGTTCTCAGGGCACACCGGATTGTCCATGGTTCAGGTAGGCCAGCCCAGAGTTGCCCCTGGTGGCCACCGGCAGCTGACAGGTTGGACCAACACTCAGAGGAGCATTGGCCCGGGGGTTTAAAATAAAGATGACCCTTGAGTCCACGGAACCCAAGGGAAAAGAGGCTAGGTGGCAAAAGGTAAAACCAAAGTTGGGCCTTGCTGGAAGAGTTTTATTCAAGGCGAACTGTCAAGGGGTTCCCATTATAACCCAACCGCGTAAGGAACGCAAAATCAAGGAACATAACACCGGTATGAAGGAAACTAGGGTGGCAAGAGTGGAACAAAACACCAGGCATAGGGCCGAGCCTTCCACCCTTTACCAAGTATATAGATGCATTAAAGTAGACAAGATATAATAATGATATCCCAACAATAAACATGTTCCAACAAGGAACAAACTCCAATCTTCACCTGCAACTAGCAACGCTATAACAGGGGCTGAGCAAAGCGGTAACATAGCCAAACAACGGTTTGCTAGGACAACGTGGGTTAGAGGTTTGACATGGAAATATGGGAGGCATGATAAAGCATGTGGTAGGTATCGTAGCATAGGCATAGCAATAGAGCGAACATCTAGCAAGCAAAGATAGAAGTGATTTCGAGGGTATGGTCTGCAAAGTTCTCCGAGTTGACGTAAGCTTGATCCTCGTAAATGATCTCAACGAGTTCCTCGATCACGTACTCGTCTCCCGGCTCTACCCAAAGCAAGATCGTAAGCAAAGGGAGACACAATCAACCACGGTGCAATGCGCAAGCAACATGATGCAAAACATGGAATGATATGCGGGATGTGATATGCAATGCATATGCATGCTTTGGCAAGTAAAGATTGAACCAGGCCTCAACATGGAAAACCAAGAGTGCCGCTGGAAAGATGAGTTGATTTCGGTCGAAATTGATATAAAGATCGCCGGAATCGGATGCACGGTCTGCAAATGCCAAGCAAAACAAAAATGGCACAAATCTATGATTAACAGCATGATGCCATCTAAATGCATCAAGAAAAATAAGCTACTGCACTCTAACATAGCAACAAAGCACATGGCAGTGATCCACTCAAGATGCTTGACAAAAGATGAACACTGAGGTATGGCTAATTCACACAATAGCATGTTCAAACAAGCATGGCAAAAGAGCAAAAGATATCAGGTTCACAGACTTAGTGAAAATAACATGTCAGGATTTAACATCAGGAAGCAATGTTTAGAGCAAGAAAACAACATGCTACAGGAACATATCATGGCAAAGCAAGGCATGGCATGAAACTACTCAAAGCATATAACAAAAGTCTCTTACTGACCATAAGCCAAAAGGGATCAGAAAATACAATGACACCCATGTAAACATAGCAAGTTACGTTAACAAATCCAGACTTAGTAGAAAACTGGACATGGCAAAAACAGAGTTGCGTAGGCATGTTTGCGAGCTCGATGCACTCACCACAAGGCATTGCATGAAAAACTAAGCATACACCCAGCAAGAAGACATGATCAATAAGCTTACCATGGCAAGTATACTCTCATAGCATGCATGGATCAACTACAACAACCTCGGCAAAATTGATTAACATGTAAACAATCTGCCAGGAACATTTTAGAGCAAACGTAGAGCAAGATTGAGTCATGCTAGGGTACCCCATAATTGCAAACAAAGACATGGATGGATAGATCATAACAATATCTCAAAATCATCCTTACTGAACATGCTCAAAAGAGGCATGGATCACTCTGTAGCAACAAGAATACATGGCATAAAAATATCAACAGGGAAATGACTTAGAAGAATTCTAAGTCCTTGAAATCAGCAACATCACGAGAGTTACTTTGCATGCTTGTGCTAGTCACCAAATTGATCACAAAAACACATGGCATACACCCATGTAAAGATGACATGGCATAACCCAAAACACATGTAGGGCTCAAGTTCATAGGAGGCACACATTAAACATGGCAAAAATGACAAATGTCCATATTCTGATAAGAGGTAGACACTAACATTACATAGCACTCTTGCAACAGCATTTAGGGCATCAAGATGAACTAAAATGAACATGGTGCAATGCAGTTAAACAAAGTGCACATCCAGACAAACAATATGATATGCTACACGCCCAAAACGGAGCCACGGATGCAAAGTTATGATGCGATGAAAAATGCTAAAAATACTGGGGACTTGGGGGAGAAACGAGATCAACCCTAGGGTTTACTGTAGCCAGATCCAGATCGCACGCGGATCGAGGTTGACCGGGAAGTTCGCCGGAAAAGGAGGTGCGGCAGCCGGAGTTGGAGAAGCTCGCCGACGTTGCGGTACTTGCCGGATCCCGATCATCGGAGGGCGGCACCGGCAGGGGACGGCGGCGAAGACCGGCGAGGTGGCGCGGGCGAGGTCACCGGAGAAGCTCAGGCGGCGGACCTGTGCGGCGTCTCGCCGGAGCGACGGCGAAGGCGCGCCAGCGGCGAGGGAGACAGCGAGGCGGCACGAGAGGCGCGCACGTGCGGGCCAGGCAGTGAGCAGGCGCGGGCCGGGAGGCGCGGCGGCTCGGGCCGGAGAGGGCTTCCCTCGGGCCCCGGTGGGCCAGCGCGATTTGCGGCGAAGTGGGCGCAGGCTCAGGGACGCATGGTGGCCGAGGATTGGCTGGCGCGGCGGCGGTGGCGACGTGGCAGCGCGCTATTGGACGAGGCGACGTGGCGGCGGGAGGACGTGTCTGGCGCGGCGTGGACGCGTCCGGCGGCGCGAGGAGGAGTTTGCTAGGGTTTCATCTGGGATTTTGGGGGGAGATGTCTATTTATACATAGAAGGAGCTAGGAGGCTCCAAATTGAGCATGGTTTTCGGCCACACGATCGTGATCGAACGACCGAGATGATGTAGGGGGTTTAGGTGGGTTTTGGGCCGCTTTGGAGAGGTGTCGGGCTGCAACACGCACGAGGCCTTTACAGTTCCTCGGTTAACCATTGGAGTATCAAACGAAGTCCAAATGGCACGAAACTTGATAGGCGGTCTACCAGTAGTGAACGAAGGCCGCTTGGCAAGTCTCGGTCCAATCCGAGAACGTTTAACACCCGCACACGAAAAGAGGCAAAAGGGGACGCCGGAGGACAAAGGAGTGCCGAAATGCAAAACGGACAACGGGGAAATGCTCGGATGCATGAGACGAACACGTATGCAAATGCGATGCACATGTTGACATGATATGAGATGCATGACAAGGACAAAAGCAAAACGAAGACAAAACCCAACAACGAGGAAATATCATAACTTAGTGCCGGAAATGGCAAGAGTTGGAATACAAATATGGCAAGTTACATATGGGGCGTTACACAATAGCCATTTGCCGAATAGCATCTGAAATCGGTGGTTCATCTGTCACATTTGGCAGGTGCTCTTTTTGAGAGCCATTAGGTTCATCAAACCGCACATTCACCATTTCCATAACTTTCCTGTGGTGAGAGTTATAGACATGATAAGTATGCGAGTTTGAGCCATAACCATGAAGAAAGCCTTCATGTGCTTTAGGTGCAAACTTAGAATTGTGATTCATATCACGAATGTAGCAAGGTGCGCCCAAAACACATAAATAAGAAACATTCGATTTCTTGCCAGTGATAAGCTCATGTGAAGTTTTTTGAAGGAACTTGTGAATATAAACATGATTCTCAACATGGCAAGTAGTGTTAATAGCATTATTCTCGCCATTTCAATGAGAGTTCTATTGTTTCGCTCAACAACTCCATTCTGTTGGGGAGTGTATATAGTAGAGAACTCATGAGTGATACCATTTTCATCGAGAAAATCCTCGATAGGAGTATTTTTGAACTCAATACCACTGTCGCTTATGACATGCTTAATGCACACACCATATTCATTCTGAGATTTCTTGGCGAACCTTTTGAATACGTCTTGGATGCATGTCTTGTCTTCGAGAAAGAACACCCAAGTGTAGCAAGAGAAATAATCAACAATAACCAGACCATAATGACTGTCATCGAAGCTAGCATAGTTCTGAGGCCCGAATAAGTCCATATGAAGAATTTCCAGAGGTCTTGCCTGCATGGTCAGTAACACGGTAACAGGAAATGCCTCGATAGTTTACTTAGGCACCCAGATGATTTTCTTTGGGAGACCATTCCTACTGTTTGGTCCAACATAGCGAGCAACTGCCTCACCATGTTGGTTCTTGAACAAGTTGTGGTTGTCCATAGAATCATCATATGGGTATTCAGGAATGGTACATTCATATCCCGAGAGTAAAGTAGGGTCGAGAGTTTTGTTCTTGGCAGGCACCCACACAGTGCGAGGATATTGATCAGGTTCCCAATAAGAACCGTTTTCATTCAGTTTTCTCTCGAAACCAACACCTTCTTTTCTGTGAATTTTTGAAGAATGTATTTCTTCAGGATGTCACAGAGGGTTTGATGCCCTTTAAGACTTTTTAACATTCCTGTCTGAAGGAGATCGTTCAACCTAGCATTTTCATCAGACACAGATACATTTTCCTCGGCCAAGGGGTTAGCATTCACAGAGGATTCAGCATTTCTGCGTTCAAGACACTTTAAGCTAGGTGGTACAAATATTTTAGTTTTCTCCTTGAGTTGTTGGGTGAGAAGAGAATTTCTCTGATCAAATCATCATCAGCCTCTCTCGGCGACTCAAGTTCCTATTTCCTTTTCACGTAATCATAAGTTAGTCTCTCGTGGTCGGCCGAGAGAAAATCATGATGAATAGTCAGTTCTTCCATTCAAGACTCGAGAGCAGAGTGCTCTTCAGTCAACGACGGGTTTTTCTCTGTCTCCTCAACCAACAACCCTTCAGATTTATCTGATGGTTTTCTCAAATTTCTCGAGGGAGTTCTGCTGCTTCTTAGCAATTTCGATCAGTTTGGCATGGTCATCCTTATTAGAAGGAAATTGATTACTGGTGTAAACCTTGTGATGTTAGAGGGTACCTTTTCTATCGAGGCTTTGGACATAAAGCAAAAGGCAGGAGACTTGTTGTCGCTTGAATGATTCTCTAAGAAGTTTGTTGTTGGGGTAGAGGCAGATGCTATGTCGGCCATGCCAGAGTCTGAATCATCATCGGATTCAGCAACTTCTTTGGAGTAAGATGACTCCTCCTTGTTAGAGTCCATCTCCTTGTCGATGTACATCTTGGCCTTGCGAGAGGTATCCTTGAAGTTGGATGAGGACTTGGAGGGATTCCATGAAGAATATCTTGACGAGGACTTGGAGGAGGAACTGTCCTTTTTCAAGAACTTTTTCGTTTCTTCTCATCATCCAAGTCGTAGTTCTTGCTCTTCCCTTTTTCATGGTTGCTATTTCCTTAGTCAAATCTTCCACTGGCGTGAATCTCATCTTCCCAGAGAGGTGATAACCCACAAGTATAGGGGATCGCAACAGCTTTCGAGGGTAGAGTATTCAACCCAAATTTATTGATTCGACACAAGGGGAGCCAAAGAATATTCTCAAGTATTAGCAGCAGAGTTGTCAATTCAACCACACCTGGAAACTTAGTATCTGTAGCAAAGTAATATGATAGTGATGGTAACGGTAACAAAAGAGTAATGAAAGCAAAGTAATGTTTTTGGTGTTTTGTAGTGATTGTAACAATAGCAATGGGAAAGTAAATAAGCGTAAACCAGTATATGGAAAGCTCGTAGGCATTGGAACAATGATGGATAATTATGCCGGATGTAATTCATCATGTAACAGTCATAACATAGGGTGACACAGAACTAGCTCCAATTCGTCAATGTAATGTAGGCATGTATTACAAATATAGTCATACGTGCTTATGGAAAAGAACTTGCATGACATCTTTTGTCCTACCCTCCCGTGGCAGCGGGGTCCTAATGGAAACTAAGGGATATTAAGGCCTCCTTTTAATAGAGAACCGGAACAAAGCATTAGCACATAGTGAATACATGAACTCCTCAAACTACGGTCATCACCGGTAAGTATCCCGATTATTGTCACTTCGGGGTTAACGGATCATAACACATAATAGGTGACTATAGACTTGCAAGATATGATCTAGAACTCTCATATATTGATGAAAACATAATAGGTTCAGATCTGAAATCATGGCACTCGGGCCCTAGTGACAAGCATTAAGCATAGCAAAGTCATAGCAACATCAATCTCAGAACATAGTGGATACTAGGGATCAAACCCTAACAAAACTAACTCGATTACATGGTGAATCTCATCCAACCCATCACCGTCCAGCAAGCCTATGATGGAATTACTCATGCACGGCGGTGAGCATCATGAAATTGGTGATGGAGGATGGTTGATGATGACAACGGCGACGAATCCCCCTCTCCGGAGCCCCGAACAGACTCCAGATCAGCCCTCCCGAGAGGCGTTAGGGCTTGGCGGCGGCTCCGTATCGTAAAACGTGATGATTTCTTCTCTCCTATTTTTTTCTCCCCAAAAGCAGTTATATAGAGTTGGAGTTGGAGTCAGGGGGTCTCCAGGGGCCCACAAGGTGCGCGCCCTAGGGGGGCGCGCCCCCCACCCTCGTGAGAAGGGTGTGGGCCCCCTGGTCTTCATCTTTGGCGAGGATTTTTTATTATTTATTGTAAGATATCCCGTGGAGTTTCAGGTCATTCCGAGAACTTTTGTTTTCTGCACATAAAACAACATCATGGCAATTCTGCTAAAAACAGCATCAGTCCGGGTTAGTTCCATTCAAATCATACAAGTTAGAGTCCAAACAAGGGCAAAAGTGTTTGGAAAAGTAGATACGTTGGAGACGTATCAACTCCCCCAAGCTTAAACCCTTGCTTGTCCTCAAGCAATTCAGTTGACAAACTGAAAGAAATAAAGAAAAACTTTTACAAACTCTGTTTGCTCTTGTTGTTGTAAATATGTCAAGCTAGCATTCAAGTTTTCAGCAAAGATTATAACTAACCACATTTGCAATAATTCTCAGGTCTCATGATTACCCATATCAATAGCATAATCAACTAGCAAGCCATAATAATAAATCTCAGATGACAACACTTTCTCAAAACAATCATAATATGATATAACAAGATGGTATCTCGCTAGCCCTTTCTGAGACCGCAAAACATAAATGCAGAGCACCTTTAAAGATCAAGGACTGACTAGACATTGTAATTCATGGTAAAAGAGATCCAATCATAGTCAGACCCAATATAAACAAACAGTAATGAATGCAAATGACAGGTGCGCTCTCCAGCTAGTGCTTTTTAATAAGAGGGTGATGACTCAACATAAAAGTAAATAGATAGGCCCTTCGCAGAGGGAAGCAGGGATTTGTAGAGGTGCCAGAGCTCAGTTTTGAAATAGAGGTGAATAACATTTTGAGCAGTATACTTTCATTGTCAACATAACAACCAAGAGATGGCGATATCTTCCATGCTACACACATTATAGGTGGTTCCCAAACAGAATGGTAAAGTTTATACTCCCCCTCCACCAACAAACATCAATCCATGGCTTGCTCGAAACAACGAGTGCCTCCAACATACATCAGGTCCCAGGGGGAGTTTTGTTTGCAATTATTTTGATTTAGTTTGCATAAAGCATGGGACTGGGCATCCCGGTGACCAGCCCTTTATCTCATGAATGAGGAGCGGAGTCCACTCCTCTTGAGAATAACCCGCCTCACATGGAAGATACAGACAGCCCTAGTTGATACATGACCTATTCGAGCATACAAAACAGGATGATTATTTGAAGGTTTAGAGTTTGGCACATACAAATTTACTTGGAACAGCAGGTAGATGCCACATATAGGAAGGTATAGTGGACTCATGTGGAATAACTTTGGGGTTTAAGGAGTTTGGATGCACAAGCAGTATTTCCGCTTAGTATAGGTAAAGGCTAGCAAAAGACTGGGAAGCGACCAACTAGAGAGCGACAACAGCCATGTACATGCATTAAAATTAATAAACGTTGGATGCAAGCATGAGTAGGATATAATCCACCATGAACATAAATATCGTGAAGGCTATGTTGATTTGTTTCAACTACATGCGTGAACATGTGCCAAGTCAAGTCACTTAAATCATTCAGAGGAGGATACCACCCTATCATACCACAACATAACCATTTTAATAGCATGTTGGCACGCAAGGTAAACCATTATAACACATAGCTAATCAAGCATGGCATAAGCAACTATGATCTCTAATTGTCATTGCAAACATGTTTATTCATAACAAGATGAATCAAGAACGATGAATTCATCATATTTACAAAAACAAAAGAGGTCGAGTTCATACGAGCTTTTCTCATCTCAGTCAGTCCATCATATATCATCATAATTGCCTTTCACTTGCACGACCGAACGATGTGAATAATAATAAGAGTGCACGTGCATTGGACTAAGCTGGAGTCTGCGAGCATTCAATAAATAGGAGAAGACAAGGCAATATGGGCTCTTTTGTCAGATAAACAATAATGCATATAAGAGCCACTTCAACAATTTAATCAAGGTCTTCTCCTACTGACCCCCAAAGAAAAGAAAAGAAATAAAACTATTTACACGGGAAAGATCCCAACAAGCAAAAGAAGAACAGGAAATATTTTTGGGTTTTCTTTTTAATTACTATTACAGCATGGAAAGTAAATTAATTAAAAGCTACAACTAATTTTTTTTTGTTTTTTCTTAAGGTTCATCAAACACACAAAAGGAAAGCATAAAAGAAAATAAACTAGCATGGATGATACAATGAAAAAGTATGAGCACCGACATCTGGCAATGAGTGTGTGTGAACATAAATGTAATGTCGGTGAGAAATACGTACTCCCCCAAGCTTAGACTTTTGGCCTAAGTTGGTCTATGGCCACGGCTGGCCTGGCTGATATCCATAATAATAGTTGTTGGGGTCGTACTGCGATGAGGAAGATGAAGTGTGTGGCTGAAAGAATAAGTGGAGGAGGGCCACCGTGGACCCACGAGGAAGGGGGCGCGCCCTCCACCCTCGTGGAAAGGTGGTTGGCCCCCCTGGTGTGTTCTTTGTTCCATAAATCCTCAAATATTCTATAAAAAATCATATTTAATTTTCAGGGCATTTGGAGAACTTTTATTTTCGAGGTATTTTTATATTGCACGGATAATCAGATAACAGACAGAAAATTATTTATTTTTACCTTATTTCAACTAAATAACCGAAAGTATAGAGAGGGTACAGAAGGTTGTGCTTCTAGTTTCATCCATCTCATGCTCGTCAAAAGGAATCCACTAACAAGGTTGATCAAGTCTTGTTAACAAACCCATTCCGATTAATATGAAACCGGAGAAATTTCGAATAACACTAGGTTACCTCAACAGGGATATGCACATCCCCAATAATAAGTATATCATATTTCTTCTTGACGGTAGGAAGAGGAAATTCAAAACCTCCAAATATAATCGATGGAATTTTTCCAATAGAATTGATACTATGAACTTGAGGTTGTTTCCTCGGAAAGTGTACCGTATGCTCATTACCATTAACATGAAAAGTGACACTGCCTTTGTTGCAATCAATAACAGCCCCTGCAGTATTAAGAAAAGGTCTTCCAAGAATAATAGACATACTATCATCCTCGGGAATATCAAGAATAACAAAGTCCGTTAAAATAGTAACGTTTGCGACCACAACAGGCACATCCTCACAAATACCGACAGGTATAGCAGTTGATTTATCAGCCATTTGCAAAGATATTTCAGTAGGTGTCAACTTATTCAAATCAAGTCTATGATATAAAGAGAGAGGCATGACACTAACACCGGCTCCGAGATCACATAAAGCAGTTTTAACATAGTTTCTTTTAATGGAGCATGGTATAGTAGGTACTCCTGGATCTCCAAGTTTCTTTGGTATTCCACCCTTAAAAGTATAATTAGCAAGCATGGTGGAAATTTCAGCTTCTAGTATCTTTCTCTTATTTGTAATAATATCTTTCATGTACTTAGCATAAGGATTCATTTTAAGCATATCAGTCAATCGCATACGCAAAAATATAGGTCTAATCATTTCAGCAAAGCACTCAAAATCCTCATCATCCTTTTTCTTGGATGGTTTGGGAGGAAAAGGCATGGGTTTCTGAACCCAAGGTTCTCTTTCTTTACCATGTTTCCTAGCAACAAAGTCTTTCTTATCATAACGTTGATTCTTTGATTGTGGGTTATCAAGATCAACAGCAGGTTCAATTTCTACATCATTATCATTACTAGGTTGAGCATTAATATGAACATCATCATTAACATTTTCATTAGGTTCATGTTCATTGCCAGATTGTGTTTCAGCATCAGACATAGAAATATCATTTGGATTATCAGGTGGTTCAGCAATAGGTTCACTAGAAGTTTGCACAGTTCTATCATTTTTCTTTTTCTTCTTTTTAGAAGAACTAGGTGCATCAATTTTATTTCTCTGAGAATCTTTCTCAATTCTCTTAGGGTGGCCTTCAGGATACAAAGGTTCCTGGGTCATTCTACCAGTTCTAGTAGCCACTTTAACAGCATAATTATTTTTCTTACTATTCATTTCATTGAGCAATTCTTTTTGAGCTTTAAGTACTTGTTCTACTTGAGTGGTAACCATAGAAGCATGTTTGCTAACAAGTTTAAGTTCACCTTTAATATTAGCCATATAGTCACCCAAGTATTTAATCATATCAGCATCTTGTTTTGATTGTCTACCAAAATAAGCATTGAAGTCTTCTTGCTTAAACATAAAATTATCAAATTCATCCAAGCATTGACTAGCAATTTTAGCAAGAGGGATTTCAGCTTTATCATATCTATAGAGAGAGTTTACCTTTACTACATGTGTCGGGTTATCGAGGTTTGGAGGTTCTTCAATAAATAAAGGATTAAGATCATATATTTCTTCATCAGGCGGTAAATTAAGACCATGTATTTCTTCAATAGGAGGTAAATTCTTAACATCTTCAGCTTTAATACCTTTTTCTTTCATAGATTTCTTTGCCTCTTGCATATCTTCGGGACTGAGAAATAGAACACCTCTCTTCTTCGGAGTTGGTTTAGGAATAGGATCATTAATTGGAGCAGGAGCTGCCTCAGGAGCTGGCTTAGGAGGTGCCCAATTATTTTCATTTGTCAACATATTATTCAATAAGATTTCAGCTTCATCCGGTGTTCTTTCCCTGAAAAGAGACCCAAGCACAACTATCCAGGTAATCTCTGGAAGCATCGGTTAGTCCATTATAAAAGATATCAAGTATTTCATTTTTCTTAAGAGGATGATCAGGCAAAGCATTAAGTAACTTGAGAAGCCTCCCCCAAGCTTGTGGGAGACTCTCTTCTTTAATTTGCACAAAGTTGTATATTTCCTTT
The DNA here is from genome assembly GCF_056163025.1 of Triticum urartu. Lineage (NCBI taxonomy): Eukaryota > Viridiplantae > Streptophyta > Magnoliopsida > Poales > Poaceae > Triticum > Triticum urartu. Next base: position 335,134,102 of record NC_141876.1, read on the forward strand.
AAAGCAGCTTGTTTCTTATGAGCAGGGAAATATTTAGCAGAGAAGTAATAAATCATATCCTAGGGACTACGCACACAACCAGGATCAAGAGAATTAAACCATATCTTAGCATCACCCTTTAATGATAACGGAAATATTTTAAGGATATAAAAGTAGCAAGATCTCTCATCATTAGTGAATAGGGTGGCTATATCATTTAATTTAGTAAGATGTGCTACAACAGTTTCAGATTCATAACCATGAAAAGGATCAGATTCAACCAAAGTAATTATATCAGGATCAACAGAGAATTCATAATCCTTATCAGCAACACATATAGGTGAAGTAGCAAAAGCAGGGTCAGGTCTCATCCTAGCATTTGGAGATTGCTTATTCCAATTAGCTAATAACCTTTTGAGTTCATATCTATCTTTGCAGGCTAAAATAGCTAAAGAAGCATCTTGATCAAATAAATAACCCTCAGGAATAACAAGTGATTCTTCATCATCACTTTCATCTTCATAATCAGATTCAATATTTTCAATCTCTCTAGCCCTAGCAAGTCGTTCCTCGAGAAAATCACTAAGTGGCATAGTAGTATCAGGCATAGAGGTAGTTTCATCATAAGTATCATGCATAGCAAAAGTAGCATCATCAATAACATGCGACATATCAGAACGAATAGCAGAAGCAGGTGTAGGTGTCCCAAGCTTACTCATAACAGAAGGTGAATCAAGTGCAGAGCTAGATGGCAGTTCCTTACCTCCCCTCGTAGTTGAGGGATAGATCTTAGTTTTTGGATCTCTCAAGTTCTTCATAGTGTCCAACAGATATAAATCCCAAGTGACTCAAACAATAGAGCTATGCTCCCTGGCAACGGCGCCAGAAATTAGTCTTGATAACCCACAAGTATAGGGGATCGCAACAGCTTTTGAGGGTAGAGTATTCAACCCAAATTTATTGATTCGACACAAGGGGAGCCAAAGAATATTCTCAAGTATTAGCAGCTGAGTTGTCAATTCAACCACACATGGAAACTTAGTATCTGCAGCAAAGTGTTTATTAGCAAAGTAATATGATAGTGATGGTAACAGTAACAAAAGAGTAATGAAAGCAAAGTAATGTTTTTGGTGTTTTGTAGTGATTGTAACAATAGCAATGGGAAAGTAAATAAGCGTAAACCAGTATATGGAAAGCTCGTAGGCATTGGATCAATGATGGATAATTATGTCGGATGTGGTTCATCATGTAACAGTCATAACATAGGGTGACACAAAACTAGCTCCAATTCGTCAATGTAATGTAGGCATGTATTCCAAATATAGTCATACGTGCTTATGGAAAAGAACTTGCATGACATCTTTTGTCCTACCCTCCCGTGGCAGCGGGGTCCTAATGGAAACTAAGGGATATTAAGGCCTCCTTTTAATAGAGAACCGGAACAAAGCATTAGCACATAGTGAATACATGAACTCCTCAAACTACGGTCATCACCGGTAAGTATCCCGATTATTGTCACTTTGGGGTTAACGGATCATAACACATAATAGGTGACTATAGACTTGCAAGATAGGATCTAGAACTCTCATATATTGATGAAAACATAATAGGTTCAGATCTGAAATCATGGCACTCGAGCCCTAGTGACAAGCATTAAGCATAGCAAAGTCATAGCAACATCAATCTCAGAACATAGTGGATACTAGGGATCAAACCCTAACAAAACTAACTCGGTTACATGGTGAATCTCATCGGTTCATCACCATCCAGCAATACTACGATGGAATTACTCACGCACGCGGTGAGCATCATGAAATTGGTGATGGAGGATGGTTGATGATGACGACGGCGACGAATCCCCCTCTCCGGAGCCCCAAACGGACTCCAGATCAGCCCTCCCGAGAGGTTTTAGGGCTTGGCGGCAGCTCCGTATCGTAAAACGCAATGATTTCTTCTCTCCTATTTTTTTCTCCCTGAAAGCAGTTATATAGAGTTGGAGTTGGAGTCGGGGGTCTCTAGGGTGCCCACGAGGTAGGGGGCGCGCCCTAGGGGGCGCCCCCCGCCCTCGTGAGAGGGGTGTGGGCCCCCTGGTCTTCATCTTTGGCTAGGATTTTTTATTATTTATTGTAAGATATCCCATGGAGTTTCAGGTCATTCCGAGAACTTTTGTTTTCTACACATAAAACAACATCATGGCAATTCTGCTGAAAACAGCATCAGTCCGGGTTAGTTCCATTCAAATCATACAAGTTAGAGTCCAAAACAAGGGAAAAAGTGTTTGGAAAAGTAGATACGTTGGAGGCGTATCAAGAGGGCAGTCCCAGATGAAGTGTCCTAGTTTTTTGCACTTGAAATAGGTGTAAGCTCTAGTAGGTTCCGGTGAAGACTTTGAGCTACCAGAATTACTGGATCCTTTTCTCTGAATATGATTTTTCTTTCGGAAGCACTAGAATATTTTTGTGATCAATGTGAGAACCTTGTTGATCCTTCTTGGGTCATCAGAATTTTCCTTGGCATTATCTTCTGAGGAAGAATCAGCCACAGCCTTGAGCACATGACTCTTTCGGTGACTAGAGCCATAGAGGTCTCTCGTTTCTTCTTCCTGTTCCTCATGGGTGTTCAGCCTTTCCATGATATTAGCATAGTCAAGAACCTTGAAATAAGTTCATTCATGAATCATCAGAACCAAGATGTCGAAAGAACTGTGTAGAGATCGAAGCAACTTCTTTGCAACTTCGGGATTAGTGATGTCTTTGGCGCCGACACCTTGCAGCTCGTTAGCAATGTCACTCAGATGATCGAAGGTTTGCTGACAGCTTTCATTGTCAATTCTCTTGAATCAGTTGAACTTTGCATGAAGGGTATCAATGTGAGCTTCTTTTTGAGTTGAGACACCTTCACTGATCTTCTCTAGAATGTCCCATAATTCGTTTGGAATTTCACACTAGCGATAGTGAAGAAATTGAGCACGAGAGACATGGCCACCAATTTCATCTTTAGCTTGAGCATCAATCTGGATAACTTTCTTCTCGTGGTCTGTGGGAACTTGAGGCACTTCAGCTGAGAAACCATTCTACACAACATTCCACAAATCGTCATCAATTGCTTGGAGATTGATGGATCTTCATCTTCTCCTTCTAGAAGGGGTAGTCCGTCCCATCGAAGATGGGGATCTTGAGGTGGGATTTGTAACTCACTAAAGACATACTTAAACTACAAGGTTGTTAGACCAAAATGAGCAGAGTCAAGGAGTACCTTGCTCTGATACCAACTATAGGAATGAAGTATGTCGACCAGAGGGGGTGAATGGAGTCTTAAAATTTCTATGAAAATTCAAAACTGTCAGAACTAGCAGCCGAGCGAATGAAATTAGATTACAGTGAGCGAGAACAAACTAGCGAACATGAACTAACCACATGCATCTAAGAGAATCACGGGATCAAAATTTATCATACAACACAAACGAATGAAAACAAGTGTAGAGATATTCGGTGATGCTCGATGGCGACAAGGGATTTGGTAGACCAGTTCCCCCTTCTGCAAAAGGACTACGTCTGGTTGGAGGGGTTGTGACTTAACACGAAAGATAAACTCTCTTCACCATATTCTCCATGACAATTGGTTCATCACACAATGTCGATCACTCATGGTAGATGCTCGAGGTGATCTCCGAACCTTTACAAACTTCTTCTTCGAGAACCATAATTATTCTTGCTCTCTGAAGAAATTGACACCTAACCGTCTAGACAGTTCGCAGCTCTCAAGAGTAATAGGTGGAGTGTACTAGACTTAGATTCGAGTGATGCTAAACCACTATATAATTTTTCGGCTCTGGGATTTTTCTCTCGATGGATTTTAAACTCAAATCACTCTGGAGAGAGGGTTGCTCAATAATCTTCTCGGAATCAAATGGAGCAGCCATCGGACAAAGCCGGTGCGGGGTGGCTATTTATAGCCACAACCTTCCCTGATAGGAAATGACCATCTTGGACACGCGGTCCACCCAACGTCCTACTGACACGTTCTCAACGGTCGGATTTTGGATGCAACGGTAACATTACTTGAGGAACAAGTAATGCTAACTCTTCTATCAGAGATAAGTATCCCGCGTTGAAGAAGATCATAGTCTCTTAATGGCAAGTACTTGCTCAGAAAACAAAGATATTTCTCTCTCGACTCACATTGGATTGGGTTTAGCATAAGAGAATCAAAGTTTCGAACACTATACCCTCTTCCTAGTATGGTGGTCCTATGACTCAATATAGAGAAAGAAGAAGAACGAAATAAATGATTTGTGTTCAACTTCTCGGCTGCAGTAAATTCCTTCGGACGACACCGAACCAATTGATTCATTTGGGGGGGGGGGGTCACTCTAGCTCAACAGCATAATATTCGAGGATAATCCTCGCTGCTAGGCAGGAGATTATCTTTGGAGTTTGTATCAAACTCCCCATGACTCTAGGGACCTGTTACTCTGTGTGCACTAGCAAACACATTAGTCCCTTGCTGTTTATGTCAACAATCTCCAAAACATAAGGAGGCAAATTGTTGCACCAACAGAAGACTTCATCGTCAAGCTAACTAGATGAGGTAAGGGTCTTTAGAACCGACAATAATAACAATACTTCTCGGGAAGAGCTCGTTCGGGGCTCCTGGAAAGTCCAAGGTATATAACTCCTCAAACACAAATCCATGGTTGCATTGGAGGAAGTTGAACCAGTTTGCAAGACCGAAGACGAATGAAGGAGAACAAATCATCTAAGGATTGTCCTCGGCTTGGAAGACCATTTTAGGGGCTACTGATGGTGTCCTGGATAAGGGGGTGCTAAGCACTGGCTGGGCCGAGGACCCCCAAACTATCAACCAAGTTGGCCACGTTTGACAGGCCCCACGGCGTACTCAAGATGGAATCTTTCGAAGACTTGGCGCACACTCCAAGGCGTGATGTAATCCTCGGCATATTTACCCCCAATGTAACTGACCTAGATGTAACCCTAGGTACCCCTGGTGTCTATATAAGCTAAGAGGTTTAGACCATAGAGGTAGATTCATTCACACATACAATCTCGAGGTAGACAACCTATAATCTGTATCCCACCCACAATCAATACAATACAAGTAGGACGTAGGGTTTTACCTTTTCGAGAGGGCCTAAACCTGGGTAAATATTGTGTATTTTCTTTGTCCTGTTACCATCTAGCCAAGATCACCAGCTCGGCCCCCCGTACTCGAGATCTGTCCAGTTCAGCTCCATAAATCGGACCACCGCGACCTCATTGAGGCCATGATCGTTGTACCTTAGGGTTTTCATTGCTTTTGGTCAGCCTCGACATCCGAGCCCGATGGTATCATTTCTTTATTTTTTTGATTCGTCTCCCACCTGCTCCCATGAAGAATATTCACCGTTCTCATGTGTCCTTGGCGTCTTCTTATTCTTATCATTATATGGAGTACTCACACCACCTTTTCTCGCAGCAACCACTGTAAACGAAGGTTCAAATTTAACTAACATATTCGCCACCACCCCCACTCACTTCAAGTGTTTCTGCGGTTGAGGGTACAATTGTTCTGCCATCAGCTTGCCTTTTGCCCAACAAAGTTTGATTCTTTGTATATATCTTAGCACCATTAATGTACCATCATTCTTTTCCCCATCCTTTCGAGACCCATCTAGGTCCATACCCTCCAGATCATATGGGTTCTTTGTAGGTTCATAATTCCATCTGCAAGCTCTTTCACCAAATGGATGGTTCGTAATTCCATCGGCAAGATCTTTCACCAAATGGGTGGTTCATAATTCCATCGACAAGCTCTTTCACCAAATCTTCCATCCATGCCTCTTCCTGATCATCCACCCCTCTCCTGTTCATATCTCCACGGCCAGCACCCGATGAACGACCACCAGTAGCACCACGATCACCGCCTCACCCCCTTCTTGGAGCAAGAATAAAGGGACCCCATCCGAATTTTTATTCGCCGTGTTCTCCTGTACCACGCTCCTCATGCCAATGTCCCATCTTCCCATAGGTGTGAAAAAGCATCGGGAACTTCTCAAATTTAACTTGGAAGAATTCAGTCTCACCCTTTACTTTGAACCCACAAAACATGTGAGTTCCTTGTTAACATCAAGTTTAACTCCGAGTCGGATGAACTCGCCCACGAATCCATCAGGGAGTGTAATATGAATTTCTTGCACTTCCCCTATACGTTTCGCCAAGTTTTCCGAAAGGGGTTTGTTCTTCAAGACTCCATTGGGGAGTTTATGGATGCAGCACCATGTGTCAAGTGGATTCAACTTGACTCTCAGGGTTGTAAACCCATCATATTCAACCAACAGAGCACGACCTTTGAAATCCCATGGTCCTTGATGCATGGCCTTGTTCCAGTCCGCCAGGTAGTAAAATTGTGAGGAAAAGAGGTTTGAATTTATTCTCCTCCACACTACCTCCCGAGCGAGTTCCACGTTGCACGCATGTCGCCAATTAGCGCACTCTGACTGAAACTTCTCTTCATCCAAAGTTTTGCTAGGCTGGCCACTCGGGCTTCTCCTCCGTCGCATCAACCTTGTCTTCCCAAGTTAATTCATCAATCTCTTCATCCTGTAAGTGAAATCTCTCTAGAAGCTTGCTTGTATCCTCCACTACTAGGCCCTGCGACCCCGATCCTTCCATGGAGTTTGAGATCCCACTCAAAATCTTGGTATGTCTCCCAAAAGACCTCCAATCTCAGCGACCCGGGAGACCACCAAGGGCGGTTGTAGATCAGAAGGTCCACCAATCGTCCTTGTCGGCAGGGGCGGTTGTAGATCAGAAGGAAGTTGTAACACCCACAATGCGGCTATATCTTCCACGTGTCGGGGCATGACTTAGAGGCATAGCCACATGGTAGGCTTGTCGCAAGAGGGGTAATCTTCACACATCCCATGTACTGAATAAGAAAGGGATAAGGAGTTGGCTTACAATCGCCACTTCACACAATGCATAAATAATCCATACATCATCCAAGGTACATTCAAAGGTCCGACTACGGAACCAAAATAAAGGAAGACAACCCCAAATGCTAGATCCCCGATCGTCCCAACTGGGCTCCACTACTGATCATCAAGAAAGGAAACATAGTAACGGCCCGATTCCTTGTCGAACTCCCATTTGAGTTCAGTATCATCACCTGCACTGGTATCCTCGGCACCTGCAACTGTTTGGAAGTATCCGTGAGTCACGAGGACTCAGCAATCTCACACCCGCGAGATCAAGACTATTTAAGCTTATGGGTAGGAGAAGGTAGTGAGGTGGAGCTGCAGCAGGCACTAAGCTTATATGGTGGCTAACATACGCAAATAAGAGCGAGAAGAGAAGCAGCGGAACGATCGAGAAGCTAGAAATGATCAAGAAGTGATCCTGACACTACTTACATTCAGGCATAACACAAGACCGTGTTCTCTTCCCGGACTTCGCCGAAAAGAGACTATCACGGCTACACACGCGGTTGATTCATTTAAATTAAGTTAAGTGTCAAGTTATCTACAACCGGATATTAACAAATTCCCATCTGCCACATAACCGCAGGCACGGCTCTCGAAAGTTTATACCCTATAGGGGTGTCCCAACTTAGCCCATCACAAGCTCTCATGGTCAACGAAGGATATTCCTTCTCCCGGAAAGACCTGATCAGTCTCGGAATCCCGGTTACAAGACATTTCGACAATGGTAAAACAAGACCAGGAAAGCCACCTGATTGTGCCGACAAATCCCGATAGGAGCTGCACATATCTCATTCTCAGGGCACACCGGATTGTCCAAACTTCCGGTAGGCCAGCCCAGAGTTGCCCCTGGTGGCCACCGGCGGTTGACAGGTTGGACCAACACTCAGAGGAGCACTGGCCTGGGGATTTAAAATAAAGATGACCCTTGAGTCCGCGGAACCCAAGGTAAAAAGGTTTAGGTGGCAAATGTTAAAACGAAGCTTGGTCCTTGTTGGAGGAGTTTTATTCAAAGCGAACTTTCAAGGGGTTCCCATAACACCCAACCGCGTAAGGAACGCAAAATCAAGGAACATAACACCGGTATGACGGAAACTAGGGCGGCAAGAGTGGAACAAAACACCAGTCATAAGGCCGATCCTTCCACCTTTTACCAAGTATATAGATGCATTACAGTAAATAAGATATAATAATGATATCACAACATATCCATGTTCCAACATGGAACAAATTTCAACTTCACCTGCAACTAGCAACGCTATAAGAGGGGCTGAGCAAAAGCGGTAACATAGCCAAACAACGGTTTGCTAGGAAGGTGGGTTAGTGGCTTGACATGGAAATATGGGAGGCATGATATAGCAAGTGGTAGGTAGCGCGACATAGCGATAGAACGAACAACTAGCAAGCAAAGATAGAAGTGATTTCGAGGGTATGGTCATCTTGCCTACAAAGTTCTCAGAGTCGTCGAAAGCTTGATCCTCGTTAGCGTACTTAACAGGTTCCTCAGTCACGTACTCGTCTCCCGGCTCTAGCCAAAGCAAGACCACAAGCAAAGGACCAACAATCAATCATGGTGCAATGCACAAGCAACATGATGCAATACATGCATGATATGCGAGATGTGATATGCAATGCATATGCGTGCTCTGGAACAGAAAGAAAGATCAAGGCATCAACTTGGCAAACCAACTATGCCGCTGGAATGATGAGATGATTTCGGTTGAAATCGATATAAAGATCATCGGAAACGGATGCACGGTTTGCAAATGGCAAGCAAAACAAGAATGACACAATTCTGCGATTAACAGCACGATGGCACTTAGAATACAACAAGAAACTAAGCTACTGCACTCCAACATAGCAACAAAGCATATGGCAGTGATGTACAAGATATGCTTGACAAAACATGAACACTGAGCTACAGCTAAATCACACTAGAACAGGTTCAAACAAGCATGGCAAAAGTGCAAAAGATATCAGCTTCATAGACTTTGTGAAAATACTAACATGTCAAAAACAACATCAGGAAGCAATGTTTAGAGCAAGCAAACAACATGCTACAGGAACATATCATGGCAAACAAAAGCATGGCATGATTCTACTGAAAGCATAGATCAAAAATCCCTTACTGAACATGAGCCAAAAATGCACAGAAGATATGATGACACCCATGTAAACATAGCAAGTTTTATTAACAGTTTCAGACTTAGCATAAAAACAGAGCATGGCATAAACAGAATTATGATAGCAACTTTGCGAGCTCATGCCACTCACCACAAACCATCAAAAGACAACATAAGCATACCAATAGCAAGATGACATGTTCATGAAGCTAACCAAGGCAAGAGAAAGTTCATAGGATGCATGGATCACTAGCAACAACCATGGCAATTTTGATTAACATGTTAACATTCTGCCAGGAACATTTTATAGCAAACGTAGAGCAAAAAAAGGACATGCTAGACCACTCCATATTTGCAATAAGGGGCATGGATGGATAGAGCATAATCACATGCTCAAAACATCCTTACTGAAGTAACTCAAAATAAGCATGGATCTCACTATAGCATCAAGTTTACATGGCATCAAAATAATAGCAGGAAAAGGACTTAGCAAAATCCTAAGTCCCTGAAAACAGCAAGATCACGGAGCCTAATTTGCATGTTTGTGTTAGTCACCACATAGATCACAAAAATACAAGATAAGCACCCCTGTAAATATGGCATGTTGTAGTTCAAAACTCATGTAGACCTCATGTTCATATGATGCACACATCAAATGCAACAAAATGACAAAACACCATGATCTGATAAGTACCGGCAATTAACATTTTATAGCACTCTTGCATCTATGAAAATGGCATCATAATGGGCAGTAAAATGCATGGAAATGCTTCTAACATGAAGAGCCCAACGAGACAAACAATTTGATATATCATATGCATGATTTGGAGCCACGGTCACCTAGATAGGACATGATGAACAGGGGCATAAAACATATCAGGGGAAAAAGACTTGGGCAATTTTTACCCTTCGAAAAACAATCTAGGGTTTCGGTGGCGCGGACTTCGAGGATCGCCGGTGAGCTCGCCGGAGTTGGAGGGAGACGGCCGGAGCTCGGGGTCGGTGCCAGAGGGACGAGGTCGGCCGGATCCGGGGTCGCCGGCGTCGGAGCGGGCGGCGGCAAGGAGGTGGAGCCGGGGCGGCACGTGGCAGAGGCAGGCGGCGACGGGAGGACGAGGTAGCGACGCGAGCTTCGAGTGGCGGCGCGGGACGGCGAGCTCGGCGCGCGGCGGCCGGACGGGCGCGGGACGGCTGAGCGGCGATCGGGCGGCGTGCGCGCGCGGCGGGAGGAGGAGGCGGCGCTTCGGGCCGAGGGGGGAGACCTCGGGCCCCAGCGGGTCACGGGCGGACGGCGGCGGCGGCGTGATGTGTCGCGCCCCGATTGGCGCGGGTGGGCAGCGGACTTGTCTGGTCCAATCCGGACGTGTCCGGCGGTGGAGAAGGGCTAGTCTAGGGTTTGGACTGTGAGATTTTTGGAGGGGTGCACATATTTATAGGTAGGTGGAGTTTGTAGTGTCCAAATGATGTGCAGTTTTCGCTCACACGGTCGTGATCCAACGACGGAGGACATGAAGGTGGTTTAGATGGGTTATTGGGCTGATTTGGAGGGGTGTTGGGCTGCACCACACAAGGGGATTTTGCGGTTACCCGGTTAACCGTTGGAGCATCAAACGGACTCCAAATGGAACGAAATTTGATAGGAGGTATACCGGTGATGTACCAAGGCCACTTGGAAAATCTCGGTCTATTCCAAGAACGTTTAACTCCCTCTCACGAAAAGAGAGACAAGAGGGGTGCGCGGGTGCATGTGGGAGTGTCGGATTGCGAAACGATCAACGGGGAAAATGCTCGTATGTATGAGACGAACACGTATGCAAATGCGATGCACATGATGACATGATATGAAATGCATGACATGAACAAAATGCAAAACGAAGACAAAAACCCAACCACGAAGGGAATCTCATAACTTCAAGCCGAAAATGGCAAGAGTCGGAGTTACAAATATGGCAAGTTACATCTGGGGTGTTACAACACTCCACCACTACAAGAGGATCTCATCCCGAGATCTAGGACTGAAAGAACTCTGGATATTCGGAACGGAAGTGATCCTCACGCTCCCAGGTGGCTTCTCGGTCGAAATGGTGTGACCACTTCACTTTCAGGAATTTGATTGACTTGTTGCGAGTCTTGCGCTCGGTTTCTTCAAGAATAGCAACCGGATGCTCATGATAAGACAGATCTTCTTGGAGATCAATCTCTTCGAAGTTGATGGTGCGCTCAGGAGTCTTGAAGCACTTGCGAAGCTGTGACACGTGAAACACATCGTGCACATTTGCGAAGTTGGACGGAAACTCAAGTTGATAGGTGAGCTCGCCTCTTTTGCCAATGATCTTGAAAGGACCCACATATCTCGGGGCAAGCTTCCCTTTGATACCAAAGCGACGAGTGCCTTTCATTGGAGAGACGCGGAGGTAGACATGGTCTCCGATCTCGAAAGCCAAGTCATGGTGCTTGCTATCATAGTAACTCTTCTGGCACGATTGCGTGGCTTTGAGATTTTCACGGCTGACTTTACACATTTCTTCAGCTTCTGTGATTAAGTCGTTGCCAAGAAGTTGGCGTTCACCAGTCTCTGACCAATTGAGAGGAGTACGGCACTTTCTGCCATAGAGAATCTCGAATGGGGCCTTGCCCGAACTTGCTTGGAAGCTGTTGTTGTAGGAGAACTCGGCATATGGAAGACAATCCTCCCACTTCATACTGAAGGATACGACACAAGCCTTGAGCATATCTTCAAGATTCGATTGACTCGCTCGACTTGGACGCTAGTTTGAGGATGGAAAGCTGTGCTGAAGCGAATGTTGGTGCCCATAGCCTTCTGAAAGGAGTCCCAGAACTTGGAGGTGAAAATGCTTCCACGATCTAAGGATATCAATTGTGGAATGATGTGCAAGGAGACAATCCTGGAGGTGTATAGCTCTGCTAGCTGAGCTGCTGTGATAGATTCTTTGATTGGAAGGAAATGAGCCACTTTTGTAAGCTTGTCGATGACAACGAAAATATCATCATTCCCACGCTTGGACTTAGGAAATCAGTCACGAAGTCCATCTCGATACAGTCAAAACTTGCATTCTAGAATAGCAAGAGGTTGGAGGAGACCAGCTGGTCGTTGGTGTTCTGCTTTCACCCTTCTGCAGACATCACATTCATTCACGAATTGATCAATTTCTCGCTTCATTCGAGTCCACCAATACAACTGCTTGAGGTCATGGTACATCTTCGTACTTCCAGGATGAATGGATATAAGGGAATTGTGCGCCTTGTTCATAATGACTTTCCTTAGATCACCTTTAGGAACCACAATCCGGTCCTCGAAGAATAGAGTGTATTTGTCATCAATGTGATAGCACTTGTATTTGGGTTGGCTCTTGGCAATCCCATGTTTCACCTTCTTCACCATGGAATCCAGGAGTTGTGCCTCACGAATTTGATCTTCCAAAGTAGGAGAGACTAGGAGGTTGGCAAGAAAGCCTTGAGGAACAACTTGGAGGTTCAGTTTGCGGAAAGCTTCACAAAGGTCCGTGGAAGGGCTTGAGAATTAAGCTATTGCAGTAAGCCTTCTTGCTCAAAGCATCTGCAATGACATTGGCCTTGCCTGGAGTATATTCAATACTCGGATTGTATTCTTGAATCATTTCGACCCATCGAGTCTTTCTGGGGTTGAGGTTGGGTTGAGTGAAGATGTACTTGAGGCTCTTATGATCTGTGAAGATGTCCACTTTCCTTCCCAACAAGAGATGTCTCCACGTTAATAATGCATGGACAACTGCCGCCAACTCAAGGTCGTGAGTGGGGTAGTTCCTTTCGTTGGGCTTCAACTAACGAGAGGTATAAGCCATAACTTTCTTCTCTTGCATTAACACAGCACCGAGACCTTGCAAGGAGGCATCACAGAAAACTTCGAATGGCTTGGATTCATCAGGAGGAGTCAAGACAGGAACTATGATCAGCTTCTCTTTGAGGGTGTTGAAAGCAACGTCACACTCAGGCATCCAGACATACTTGACATGCTTCTAGAGGAGGTTGGAAAGAGGCTTTGTAATCTTAGAGAAATTCTCAATGAATCTTCGATAATAGCTTGCAAGCCCAAGAAAACTACGGAGCTGCTTGACATTCTGAGGAGGTTCCCAATTCACAGTTGCAGACACCTTCTCGGGATTAACAGCGATGCCTTTGGCGGAGATGATATGACCAAGGTAAAGAACTTCGTCAAGCCAGAACTCACACTTGGAAAACTTAGCATAGAATTGATGCTCTCTGAGTTTGTCGAGTACCAATCTCAAATGCTTGGCACGATCCTCCTTATTCTTGGAGAAGACCAAGATATCATCGAGATACACCAGGACGAAATCATTTGTGTAAGGGTTGAAGATGAAGTTCATCATGCGAGAGAACGTTGGAGGAGCATTGACAAGGCGGAAAGACATGACAATATATTCATAAGAACCATAGCTTGTTCTGAATGATGTCTTGGGAATATCTTGTTCACGAATGCGAATCTGATGATAACCCGTATGGAGGTCAAGCTTGGAGAATACTTTGGCACCTTTAAGTTGCTCGAATAGCTCATTGATGTTGGGAAGTGGATACTTGTTCTTTATCGTCTTCTTGTTCAATGGACGGTAGTCGACGCAGAGTCGTTCTGTTACATCCTTCTTATTGACAAAAAGAACACCACAACCCCATGGAGATGAACTCGGTCTGATCAGACCCATACGCTCATGTTCATCGAGTTGTTTCTTCAACTCCTCTGGTCCAAGCTTGTAAGAACGCTTGCAAACAGGTTCTGTGCCAAGCTCAAGATCGATAATGAATTCAACTGGCCAGTGAGGAGGCATTCCCAGAAGCTCTTCTGGAAAGATGTCTTGGTATTCACAAACGACTGGAATCTGAGAGATGGCATTCAACTCGCCCTTCTCATTGAGAGAAAACAGTCGAACGTTTTCGTCATGAGCGGCATAGATGATCACATCCTCAGAAGAGTGTGTCAATTGAATCTGCCTGGCAGCACAATCAAGCTGAGCCTTGTGCTTAGAAAGCCAGTCCATGCCGAGAATTAGATCAATATCCGAGTCACCAAGAACAATTGGAGAAGACACAAAATTTATAGTTTCCCATCTTGATAGAAACATCCCGAACCATGGAGCTTGCGTTCATGCATTTACCCAGAGAGACGACTGATAACGGTCTAGGCAAAACTTGGAAAGCCAACTCATGCTTAGATGCAAATGGTCTTGAAATGAAACTAAGCGATGCACCAGTGTCAAAAAGAACTTTTGCAGGAAAGTCATTAACAGGAAGATTACCCATGATCACTTCTGAAGAATCCTCTGCCTGAGCTGTGTTCATCATGTTCACCTTTGCAAACTTGGGATTGTGCTTGACTACTGCATTGCTGGAAGATCTCATAGGAGGAGGAGGCGGAAGGTGCCTTTGGTTGAAGCACTTATTTGCATAGTGCCCTTTCTGCTAACACTTGTTGCAAGTAGCCTCTGAGAGCGGGCGATGATAAGGAGCCTTTGACCTTGGAGTTTGAGATTGGGATTTGTTCTGATAGCCTGGGTTGGGTGGGTGGGAAGATCCATTGCCACCTTTGCTCTTCTGCTGGTAGGGCTAGCGAAACGGAGGAGGAGGCAACCAGAACTTCTGGTGCTTAGCTGCCACTTGTGATGAAGAAGAAGACCGAACTGCGTCCCTGACTCTCTTCTTAGATGCCTCACACTTGAGCTGAGCAGCTTCTTGCTTTAGTGTCATGTTATCGAATTGATCGAACTTAGTCGGCTCAAGAAGCACGAGAGCTAACTGCAGATCCTCTCTGAGGCCACCTCTGAATTGATAGATCATACTCTTTTCATCAGGAACGTCTTGTTTAGCGAAGCGAGCAAGTTTCTGAAACTAGATATTGTATTGATACATAGGCATGCTGCCTTGCTTGAGATTGCGGAACTCCTCAGCCACGCTTGGTGGGATGTGATGAGCTTTGAAGTCTCGGCGGAAATCATCTCAGGTAATCACACGACCTCCTCCGGAATCTCTGTATTGTTGATACCACTCAGCAGCTTGGTCCTTGAGTTGAAACGAAGCAAACTTGACAAAGTCCTCAGGTCTGACATTGCTACATTCAAAATGCTTGCAAATTTCCATGAGCCAATCGTCGGCGTATGTGGCCTCGGCACATTTGCTGAAAGACTTCGGTTGGTTTGCGAGGAACTGGTTGAGGGTAGCAAACTGAGGCTGATTGTTGCCTTGGCCTTGATTTCCTTGGTTGCCTTGACCTTTGTTGCGCTCTTGCAAGAGTTGCAAAAGCATCTGAGTGTTGGCGTTGGTGGATGCCATGACAGCTTGCCATGCCTCCGGAGGTGGAGGTGATGGCGGAGGGTTCGACTGATCCCCATCATTGCGGTTCGGATTCTGATGCGTTGGAGGAGCCATCCTGAAGAGGGTGACATCCGTTAGAATCTTGAAAGACAGATATTCAAGCTGAATCAATGGATAGAAATTGCAACAACCAGTTTACACAATAAACATTCGAACAAAGGATGAACGAATGAATTCCAAAGTAAATCATCACACGTCCATAAGGGTGAGAAGCCACTTAGATCAAGGTAGATGAATAAAGCAACAAGGTACGAATATGAACAAATAAGTGGTAAGGATTACCCAATCACAAACCAAATATCTGCGGGAAGAAAATACTAGAGCTACTTGAATTCCCACCTATAAAACTCCCGAAACTTTCTGGTTATGCAATCAGGTGTTGGGGATACAGGGGAAGCATAATATCTCACCCAAACTAACAATTCCTACATCCAGCTGTATCCATCCTTCAACACATAACGAAGAAACCTTCGGAAATCATGTACCTCAACCTTCAAAAAGCATTTGTTATACGAGTTATGGCAATACTCCCGAACTCCCGCCCTAGTACTGGGTGGCGTCGAGGTTATCTCACCAACAACTGCATAAAAGAGATTTTCGATGTCGGTGAACTTAGGTATTCCAGAACTGCAATGATAAAATTGTGACGACAACACCTCGGAGCTCAACTCCCCGGGACACTGCCACAACCCCTAAATGTCAGGAGGCACCAAGAACAATGTTCTCGTCACAAGACTATCGGAACGATTCCAAGATACCCGCGTGATCCTAAAAAATTCATGAAATTTGAGGACAGGAGAGTCAAAACTTCTACGTCAGGAGGCCTCACCAGAGCGACGAAGGGACTGGGGAGTAAAAAGAATCCTACTCTCCGATATATATAATCCTAAGACTCAAAACATTTTGTTCTAGACTCAACAACGCCAGCGATTCGATTAAGCAGGGGGCTCCTAAGTCGGGGATGGCTCTGATTACCAACTTGTAACACCCACAATGCGGCTATATCTCCCACGTGTCGGGGCACGACTTAGAGGCATAGCCGCATGGTAGGCTTGTCGCGAGAGGGGTAATCTTCACACATCCCAAGTACTGAATAAGAAAGGGATAAAGAGTTGACTTACAATCACCACTTCACACAATACATAAATAATCCATACATCATCCAAGGTACATTCAAAGGTCCGACTACGGAACCAAAATAAAGTAAGACAACCCCAAATGCTAGATCCCCGATCGTCCCAACTGGGCTCCACTACTGATCATCAGGAAAGGAAACATAGTAACGGCCCGATTCCTCGTCGAACTCCCACTTGAGTTCAGTATCATCACCTGCACTGGTATCCTTGGCACCTGCAACTGTTTGGAAGTATCCGTGAGTCACGAGGACTCAGCAATCTCACACCCGCAAGATCAAGACTATTTAAGCTTATGGGTAGGAGAAGGTGGTGAGGTGGAGTTGCAGCAGGCACTAAGCTTATATGGTGGCTAACATACGCAAATAAGAGCGAGAAGAGAAGCAGTGCAATGATCAAGAAGCTAAAATGATCAACAAGTGATCCTGAAACTACTTACGTTCAGGCATAACACAAGACCATGTTCTCTTCTCAGACTCCGCCAAAAAGAGACCATCATGGCTACACAAGCAGTTGATTCATTTTAATTAAGTTAAGTGTCAAGTTCTCTACAACCGGATATTAACAAATTCCCATCTCCCACATAACCGTGGGCATGGCTCTCGAAAGTTTATACCCTGCAGGGCTGTCCCAACTTAGCCCATCACAAGCTCTCACGGTCAACGAAGGATATTACTTCTCCCGGAAAGACCCGATCAGTCTCGGAATCCCGATTACAAGACATTTCAACAATGGTAAAACAAGACCAACAAAGCCGCCCGACTTTGCCGACAAATCCTGATAGGACCTGCACATATCTTGTTCTCAGGGCACACTGCATTGTACAAACTTCCGGTAGGTCAGCCCAGAGTTGCCCCTGGTGGCCACCGGCGGTTGACAGGTTGGACCAACACTCAGAGGAGCACTGGCCTGGGGGTTTAAAATAAAGATGACCCTTGAGTCCGCGGAACCCAAGGGAAAAAGGCTTAGGTGGCAAATGTTAAAACGAAGCTTGGGCCTTGCTGGAGGAGTTTTATTCAAAGCGGACTGTCAAGGGGTTCCCATAACACCCAACCGCGTAAGGAACGCAAAATCAAGGAACATAACACCGGTATGACGGAAACTAGGGCGGCAAAAGTGGAACAAAACACCGGGCATAAGGCCGAGCCTTCCATCCTTTACCAAGTATATAGATGCATTAAAGTAAATAAGATATAATAATGATATCCCGACATATCCATGTTCCAACATGGAACAAACTTCAACTTCACCTGCAACTAGCAACGCTATAAGAGGGGCTAAGCAAAAGCGGTAACATAGCCAAACAACGGTTTGCTAGGAAGGTGGGTTAGTGGCTTGACATGGCAATATGGGAGGCATGATATAGCAAGTGGTAGGTAGCGCGACATAGGGATAGAACGAACAACTAGCAAACAAAGATAGAAGTGATTTCGAGGGTATGGTCATCTTGCCTACAAAGTTCTCAGAGTCGTCGAAATCTTGATCCTCGTTAGCGTACTTAACAGGTTTCTCGGTCACGTACTCGTCTCCCGGCTCTACCCAAAGCAAGAACACAAGCAAAGGACCAACAATCAATCATGGTGCAATGCACAAGCAACCTGATGCAATACATGGCATGATATGTGAGATGTGATATACAATGCATATGCGTGCTCCCAAGGTAAAGAAAGATCAAGGCATCAACTTGGCAAACCAAGTATGCCGCTGGAAAGATGAGATGATTTTGGTTGAAATCGATATATAGATCACCGGAAACGGATGCACGGTTTGCAAATGGCAAGCAAAACAAGGATGACACAATTCTATGATTAACAGCACGATGGCACTTAGAATACAACAAGAAACTAAGCTACTGCACTCCAACATAGAAAAAAGGATATGGCAGTGATGTACAAGAGATGCTTGACAAAAGATGAACACTGAGCTACGGCTAAATCACACTAGCACAGGTTCAAACAAGCATGGCAAAAGTGCAAAAGATATCAGCTTCATAGACTTTGTGAAAATACTAACATGTCAAAAACAACATCAGGAAGCAATGTTTAGAGCAAGCAAACAACATGCTACAGGAACATATCATGGCAAACAAAAGCATGGCATGATTCTACTAAAAGCATAGATCAAAAATCCCTTACTAAACATGAGCCAAAAAGGCACAGAAGATATGATGACACCCATGTAAACATAGCAAGTTTTATTAACAGTTTCAGACTTAGCATAAAAACAGAGCATGGCATAAACAGAATTATGATAGCAACTTTGCGAGCTCATGCCACTCACCACAAACCATCAAAAGACAACATAAGCATACCAATAGCAAGATGACATGTTGATGAAGCTAACCAAGGCAAGAGAAAGTTAATAGGATGCATGGATCACTAGCAACAACCATGGCAATTTTGATTAACATGTTAACATTCTGCCAGTAACATTTTATAGCAAACGTAGAGCAAAAAAAGGACATGCTAGACCACTCCATAATTGCAAACAGGGGCATGGATGGATAGAGCATAATCACATGTTCAAAACATCCTTACTGAAGTAACTCAAAATAAGCATGGATCTCACTGTAGCATCAAGTTTACATGGCATCAAAATAATAGCAGGAAAAGGACTTAGCAAAATCCTAAGTCCCTGAAAACAGCAAGATCACGGAGCCTAATTTGCATGTTTGTGTTAGTCACCACATAGATCACAAAAATACAAGATAAGCACCCCTGTAAATATGGCATGTTGTAGTTCAAAACTCATGTAGACCTCATGTTCATATGATGCACACATCAAATGCAACAAAATGACAAAACACCATGATCTGATAAGTACTGGCAATTAACATTTTATAGCACTCTTGCATCTATGAAAATGGCATCATAATGGGCAGTAAAATGCATGGAAATGCTTCTAACATGAAGAGCCCAACGAGACAAACAATTTGATATATCATATGCATGATTTGGAGCCACGGTCACCTAGATAGGACATGATGAACAGGGGCATAAAACATATCAGGGGAAAAAGACTTGGGCAATTTTTACCCTTCGAAAAACAATCTAGGGTTTTGGTGGCGCGGACTTCGAGGATCGCTGGTGAGCTCGCCGGAGTTGGAGGGAGACGGCCGGAGCTCGGGGTCGGTGCCAGAGGGACGAGGTCGGCCGGATCCGGGGTCGCCGGTGTCGGAGCGGGCGGCGGCAAGGAGGTGGAGCCGGGGCGGCACGTGGCGGAGGCGGCCGACGACGGGAGGACGAGGTGGCGGCGCGAGCTTCGGGCGGCGACGCAGGACGGCGAGCTCGGCGCGCGGCGGCCAGACGGGCACGGGACGGCGGAGCGGCGATCGAGCGGCGCGGGCGCGGGGCGGCGCTTCGAGCCAAGGGGCCCGACCTCGGGCCCCGGCGGGCCACAGGCGGATGGCGACGGCGGCATGACACATCGCGCCCCGATTGGCGCGGGCGGGCGGCGGACTTGTCCGGTCCAATCTGGATGTGTCCGGCGACGGAGAAGGGTTAGTCTAGGGTTTGGACTGCAAGATTTTTAAAAGAGTGCACATATTTATAGGTAGGTGAAGTTTAGAGTGCCCAAATGAGGTGTGGTTTTCGCTCACACGGTCATGATCCCACGACGAGAGACATGGAGGTGGTTTATATAGGTTATTGGGCTGATTTGAAGAGGTGTTGGGTTACAACACACAAGGGGCTTTTGCAATTACCCGGTTAACCGTTGGAGCATCAAACGAACTCCAAATGAAACGAAATTTGACAGGCGGTCTAACGATGATGTACCAAAGCCACTTGATAAATCTCGGTCGATTCCGAGAACGTTTAACTTCCGTTCACGAAAAGAGACAAAAGGATGCGCCGGTGCATGTGGGAGTGTCGGATTGCGAAACGGACAACAAAAAAAATGCTCAAATATATGAGACGAACACGTATGCAAATGTGATGCACATGATCACATCTGAAAAAACACCTATCATCCTTAAAGTTAATAGATGGATAATACGGAGATAAAACCTAGGGATCAACATTCTGTACTGTGCCACCAAAGCGAGCTGTTGCATTCCACATCAAAACTGTTAGGAATATGCAACTTGTATTCCCATGAGGCCATAGGCCGATATATATATATACATGTACAGGTGTGGAACATATGCAAGAAACCCCTCATACAACGGGATAAATACAAAGGGGTACATGACTTATATTATAACTCTAACACCCCCCCTCAAACTCATGGTGGATGAACAACACTGAGTTTGGAGAGATAAAAGCCATGTTGTGCTCTAGTCTGAGCCTTCGTCAGGAAATCCGCCAACTGTAACTCGGAAGGCACATACTGAAGAGCAATAACCTGATCCTGCACAGCAGTACGCACATAGAAAGCATCAACACCAATATGCTTGGTGAGCTCATGCTTCACAGGATCGCGTGCAATGCTGAGAGCACCTGTACTGTCAGATAGAAGCAGAGTCGGTGTAGTGACAGAAACACCAAAATCCTGAAGTAACCACCGTAACCAAGTCACCTCTGCCGTCAAAAGAGCCATTGCTCGCAACTCAGCCTCGGCACTCGAACGGGAAACTGCAAGCTGTTTCTTCGTCTTCCAGGCAATGAGAGAACCACCAAGAAAAACACAGTAAGCAGAAAGTGAACGGCGATCGGAAGGATCACTAGCCCACGTAGCATCCGAATAGGCCTGGAGCTGTAAAGAACTGGAGCGACGAAAGAAG
This sequence comes from Triticum urartu, assembly GCF_056163025.1. Taxonomy (NCBI): domain Eukaryota; kingdom Viridiplantae; phylum Streptophyta; class Magnoliopsida; order Poales; family Poaceae; genus Triticum; species Triticum urartu. The sequence continues at coordinate 335,155,420 of NC_141876.1, forward strand.
AGACAGTGAGAGATCGTGCCTCGAAGATAGCGAAGAACACGAAGGAGATGACTATAGTGAATCGAGGTGGGGGCAGAGATAAACTGACTCAGAATATGAACCGGATAAGATATGTCCGGACGAGTGACAGCTAGATAGACAAGACTGCCAACAAGATGACGATAACGCGTCGGATCAGGGAGAGGATCACCATCAGTAGCACGGAGGTGAACATTGAGCTCCATAGGAGTCTCAACAACGCGCTCGTCAGTAAGAGCAGCATGAGCAAGAAGATCCTGGATATACTTTTCCTGGGATATAAAAAAGCCATCAGAGGTAGAAGAGACTTCAATCCCAAGAAAGTAGCGAAGAGGTCCAAGATCAGACATAAGAAACTGCTCACTAAGACGGGCCTTTACAAAGGCAATATAGTCGGGGTCATCCCCCGTGATGATCATGTCATCAACATAAAGAAGAAGAAGTGTCCGACCACGAGGAGAAAGGTGAATAAACAATGCGGGATCATGAGCACTTGCGAAAAAACCAGCAGCAGTGATCACAGAGGCAAAGCGCTCAAACCAGGCGCGGGGGGCTTGCTTAAGGCCATAGAGAGAGCGACGAAGACGACATACCATGCCATCAGGAACAGAATACCCAGGTGGTGGCTGCATGTACACCTCCTCACGCAGCTCACCATTAAGAAAGGCATTCTTAACATCAAGCTGAGATATAGACCAGTGGCGTGCAGAGGCAACGGCAAGGAGGGTACGAACAGTGGTCATATGAGCCACAGGAGCAAAAGTCTCGTCATAATCACGACCATGCTCCTGCTGAAAACCACGAGCCACAAGACGAGCTTTGTGACGCTCAAGAGAACCATCGGAGCGAGTCTTAACCTTGTAGACCCACTTACAAGTGATCGGACGGACTCCGGGAGGAAGAGAAACAAGATCCCAAGTACCAGTGCGTTCAAGAGCAGCAATCTCCTCTGCCATCGCAAACTGCCATTCAGGATGAACAACAGCCTGACGGTAAGAAGTTGGCTCAAGCACAGCAGCACCAGCGGTGGGAAAGCCAAAGCGATCAACAGGCGGACGAGGACGAGAACGCAAGCCATAAGGAGGCGGAGAGGAAGATGACGACCCATCCATAGAGGCATCAACTGGTCGTGGACGACGAGTGTAATGCCGAGGAAGAGATGGAATAATAGAAGGAGGAATCGGCAAGGTAGAATCAGGGGGTGGCGACGAAGAAGGCACCAGAGATGAAGGTGTAGAATCCGGTGACAGACTGGGAGAGGAGACCGGGGAGGAAGTCACCGGAGAGGAAGGTGGAGAACCCGGTGACATGCTGGGCGAGGAGACCGGGGAGGATGGTGGTTGCAAATCAACTAGATGTGGAGAAGAAGAGGAAGTGGAACGGAGAGGTACAGTCTCGGCGGGGATGATAGGTGAGTCAGGAAAAGTGAGGAAAGAGATATCCTGCACTGAAAAAGTCGAGGAAGATGAGCGTGGGTAGAAGGGACGAGACTCTTCAAAAGTCACATCTCGAGAGATACGCATCCGACGACCAATAGGATCCCAACAACGATAGCCCTTATGCTCATCACTGTAGCCTAAGAAGACACACTCAACAGACTGAGCGGTCAGTTTGGTGCGTTCGCGAGGGGCAAGAAGAACATAGCAAACACAACCAAACGAGCGAAGCATCGAATAATCGGGAGAACGATCAAAAAGTCGCTCGAAAGGAACACCACCCTGTAGAGCAGCGGAAGGCTATATATTGATAAGATAGGTGGATGTGGAGACGGCCTCAGCCCAAAAATGAGGCAGGAGAGAGGCAGCAATCATCAATGCACGAGCCGTCTCAAGAAGATGTCGATGCTTTCGCTCAGCCACACCATTCTGAGCATGAGCACCAGGACAAGAGAATTGAGAGAGAGTCCCGTGCTCAGCAAGAACACCACGCAACATCTTAGAGATATACTCGCCAGCGGAGTCAGCACGAAAAACACGAGTGGGTGAAGAGAACTGAGTATGAACCATGGCAGCAAAACGCTTATATATAGACAACACCTCAGAACGAGAAGTCATGAAATAAAGCCATGTGTAACGAGAGAAATCATCTATGAAAATAATATAGTATTTATGACCACCTTTCGAAGCGAAAGGGGCCGGACCCCAGACATCAGAATGAACTAAATCGAAAGGACGCTTAGACACTGACTCACTATGTGAATATGGTAACTGAATCTGCTTGCCAAGACGACAACCCTGACACTCTAAAGAGACATCTCCTGAGACAGACCCCAGAAGGCCTCGACGAACTAAAGAGGACAACCGAGAACCACACAGATGACCAAGTCGATGATGCCACTGCTGGAAGGAACCAGTGACGAAGGCAACAGAAGCAGAAGAACTGGCGATGGTGGTGGCAGCAGAAGGAACATGAAGCCAGTCCAACTCCCAAAGACCCTGAGAATCACGGCGGCGAGGGCCAGCCCCAACCAGAGTGTGCGTGTGACGGTCCTGGACAGAACAAGAGTCGACATCAAGGATGACGCGACAACCAGAATCCGTAAGTTGACCAGCAGAAAATAAATTCATGGTAAGTCGAGGAACATGAGCAACATCAGGAACAGAATAAGAAGGAGTAGTAAGATGGCCTCTACTAGCAACAGAAAGTGGAGTACCATCAGCAGTGAAGACATGAATAGGAGAATCCAGTGATCGAAGAGAGGACAAAGTGGAAGAATGAGAAGACATATGAAAAGAAGCTCCAGAGTCCAAAACCCATGGGGATGTACCTGACTGTGTAGAGGGTGATTGCTCAGTGCGGGAAGCATCAGTCACAGAACCGGCAGTACCCGTCGAGGAAGAACCTGAAGCCGCGAGCAGACGCTTAAGTCTCAGAATATCCTGCTCAATCAAAGCAATGGCGGAAGCTGTCGAGGTAGATGACGAAGTCCCTGAAGATGATGATCGAGCCTTGCGCAGGTGTTTCTTCTTCGTGTAGCACTGAGACTCAAGATGACCATCATTGTTGCAATAGGCGCAATGTGGACGGGGGCGACCTGAGCCTCCAGAAGGAGTGGGCAAAAGCGGCGGAGCACTTGAGCGAGAAGGGGTCGGTGAAGCAAGTGGCGTAGGAGCACGAGTAGCGAGCACAGAGGGAACCTCCAGCAAACCAGCACCACGTAAGCGAGTCTCCTCAGCACGAATCTCAGAAAGCGCCTCCATGAGAGAAATACGGCCACGAGCAAACAACTGAGCACGTCGGGGCTCAAACTCCTTACGGAGCCGAGACAAGAACTCATAGACATGATGAAACTCCAAATTGGCCTGGACAGCCTGGCAACAGGGGCAGGTACGACACCCAGCACTACGGAGAGAATCAAGCTGGCGCCAGATAGCAGAACTCTGTGCATAGAAGTCATCAACTGTAGAGTCACCCTGCTGAAGAGCATGCTCCTGACGGATCACAGAGAGGTATAATGCATCACCAGAGGGCTGATAGCGCTCACGAAGACGGGTCCACATCTCAAAGACAGTAGAAAGACCCAGAAATTCAGAAGCAAACTGAGGCAGAACACTAGCAGTGAGAACAGCTGCAGCACGAGCATCATCATCAAGCCACTGGGTGTAAACAGACAGAGCACCATGATACGTTTGAAGAGCCTCCTCATAAGCCAAAACCCTCTCATCATAAGCACGATCAGCAGCCTCATCAGCAACCTTAGCTGCATCCTTGGCGGCCTGATTAGCATCCGTAGGAAGAACCGATGGAGTTGGCGGAGTAGGGGCCACCGGAGGAACTGGACGTGGCGGACAGCAGACCTCGCCAGAAAGAACACCCCAAAGGCGGATGCCACGCATGTGAATGCGCATGAAGCCAGTAAACTCGGTGTAGTTAGTACCATCAAAGATCACCGGACAGCGAGGGACAGCAACATAGCCCGATGCAGCAGACATTTTTTTTTAATTTTTTTTTTTGCAGTAGAACGAAGGAAAGCTTCAGCCGAGAACGAAGGAAAGCTTCAGCCGAGCGACACCAGCACAGAACGGGAGGAGCGGGTGCGGCCAAGGGAGGAGGCGAGGGCGGCCTGGGAGGCAATCCCGCGGCGGATCCGCAGCGGCGGGGTCCGGATCCGAAGTGACAGATCGGGCCCGATCCGATGCGGACGGCAGCGACGGCGCGGCGCGGATCGCCCGATCCGACGCGGACGGCAGCGGCGGCAGGTTCCGGGGCGACGGCGCGATCCCTGGGCGACGGCGCGGCGCGGATCCTGTGGACGGGGAGGGAGGGGTGACACCGGGCGGCTGGGGCGATCGTCCAGAGCGTGCTTGGCACCGGGGAGGGAGTGGGCCGCCGATTCCGCCGTAGGGGAGGGAGACGTCCCGGCGTGGAAGTCGCGCCGGAGCAGGCTAGGATTCTGCCGGACGAAGATTGGGGAATCGGTGGGGATCTTAGCACGAGTTGCACGTGCAGAAAAAGAAACCTAAAGCTCTAATACCATGTTAGGAATATGCAACTTGTATTCCCATGAGGCCATAGGCCGATATATATATATATATACATGTACAGGTGTGGAACATATGCAAGAAACCCCTCATACAACGGGATAAATACAAAGAGGTACATGACTTATATTATAACTCTAACAAAAACAAGGACCTTTTTATCTCATGGAAGCTATTCCAAACGGTTACGATTCAAACTTCAACAAATTTAACTGAACTGTTGACGGCAGCCCCACCTGCTATCAATATAGGGGGTGGGAACATTTCGATGGCTTTCTGCAAAATCTCGAATTACGCGTTTAAGGGTTCTTCCACCTTTTCCTTGCATGTAACCAGGATGGTTTCTGCAATTGTCACCAGTCCTGCTGTGAAGATAGTCCGAGGCGGCATCCTGAAGCACCTTGAGCCACAATGGAATTATCATCTCGGCTTCCCCTTGCCTTAGGTACTCTGAGGGCAAAGAACTCACCTGATCAAGTTTTAAAACATTCAGCTAAATGAAACACATATGGCCTCTATATAACACAAGAACTCAGGAAGGTAGCAAAAAATCTTCAGTGCCAAGTTGCAGCATGCGACTAGACTACCATGACCACATTCTATGACTACATCGACAGATTCTCCTTGCATCAGATGTCAAGTATTGAACACCCTTAGTTAGGTTTAAACAGTTACGAAAAATAGTCTGCAAGAATAGCGCTGCTAAACCTTTCCAATCTGGAAGAGAGAAATGTACGGTAAGCGGATGGCACAAATTACAGCATATGATATTTTCAAAGTTATGGAACTAAAACGAAGATGAGAAAAGCATGAAGGCATGCCTAGCATAATTACAGCAAAACAGTGATCATGGAAATGGTACCGTTGTCTGCAGCCACCCACAAAGGGAATCCCAACAAAGTATCCCCCTCCACATTGTTCTCTCACAGAGGCTACACAATGCCGCCAACTGCTGCAGCATTGTTGCAGATTTATGTACCTGTTGAAGAAAAAATTCAATATTCTGAAACATTTCTATTATCACCTAATCTATCGCTGGTTAGAGCAAAATTAAGAAATATGTAGTATGTAGAACAACAATTAAATCATTAGTATGGCTGTAGTACTAAAATGGAAGAACAGAAGCAAGTTATTATAAGTAGCATCATCAATATGCTAAGGATTAATAGTCGACTTAGTAACAACAAGAGCATCAGTATGCTAGCTTATGCCATGGGAAAATGCAGATAATCTCCAGGTTCCAGAATTTATTGAAAGGCTTTGAGGTGCAAGCATAACACCATGGCCAGTTTTGACACCTCACATAACAAAATGGTGAGTTACAGCAAAAACTGAATGAGGACCAATAGTGCCAAAAAACAACTCGAAAAAGTATTCTTCAAAATCTACCTACCCTTGACAAGGCTGATACACCAAGTAGAGCATAAAATACGTTAGACATAAGACCTTCACCACAGCGTGCCAAAATTTGAACCAGCACCACACCACGTGATTCATCAGAGGGGCATTCTGGAGATTCCAGCACATCAGTAAGGCTAGCATCAAAAAAACCTGCAGGTGTGTATTTCCAAATATTACTTTGAAGTGATCGAATTAGCAACAAAAAAAGTGTTACGCCATGTTAAGCGCAATAGCATGTCATAAGGACTTCATCAGTCAATGATCCTCACTGAATACGAATAATTCAGCAAGTACAAATAGATTTTTAAAGTTCACATAAAAAAAGAAAACTGCCCAAGGTGCTTTCCAAGCTCTAAGTGATATACCAACTTGCTTCGCAAAAATCCTGTGCATAGTTGAAAGTACTACGAAAAATTTACTAAATGTGGTTAAATGATGCCCTACTGTTGCTATACAAATTGGCTGTGCTATCCAGAAGACAAGAGGGATAGAAACTTGTCGGTGCAACAAACCCTGGGTCTGTTGCCCAGATTATGCACAGGCACGAGATCAAGATTGAAGCACCAACCCAAGTCAGTGATTGAAGGACCAAGAGATTTGAAGAACCAACACGCGGTTCAGAGAGACCAAGATCGAGCCAGAAGAGCAAGATATCGGCAAGAGAAGGGCCTCCCTTACCGGGTAGGCGAGCCCGGCAAGGGGCAAGGCCACCGCAAGGAGCAGGCAACCGAGGCACCCCTGGAAGGTCTGTCGGGGCTCGCGGGGGCAGAACCACCCCACCAACCACTCAAGCGCGACCCACGTCATCAATCAGTGCGGTGTCAAGCCGCAAGATGATTCAGTGGCAGCCGTTCGCGACATGGCAGCCATTTCCTACAGAAGAAGTCTACAGATGACACCCGTCATGCGACGTGTCAAGGGAACAGGCGCGGAGCTGGCAAGATAGCCCGGCAAGCCTTGCCGGGCGACCAGTGATGTGACACCAAGCAGCGCATTTAATGCACCCTGTCAGCCCGCAGAGTTAGGTATGATAGCACTGTTTGCTATCATATCAGTGGATAATGACTACTTTGCCATTGTGGTGATCCCTTAATCTATAAAAGGAGGCCCATGGCACTCGTAGGAAGGGTTGGAAAGTTGAAGAACCCAAGCCACCATACGCGCGTAGTCGCCGCGGCCCCGAGGCAAACCCTGCCGGGCAAGTGTACTACGCATCACCACATTCACTCCACCATCAATCCACCAAAGCAGGAGTAGGGTCTTACGCCTCGCGGCGGCCCAAACCTGGGTAAATTGCGTGTGTGCTCTCCGCCGCGCTGCCGTACGTTGGTCTGCTCTTTGTGCAACACGACGTCCCCCTGCCGAATCAGCAAGGGGCCACCCGGTCCCATAGGTGGCCGCGGATATCCCGCGACAAAACTAGACAGAAGTACATTTATGCACTTGAAGTAAAAACACTAACTTGACACAATTGTGCTTCTACCAGCAGTCTGTCCCTTGCACTACTTCATTGGTCACAATTCCAAAAACACTCTGTCCCTACTTGTCTCTTGTACTTGTACATTCGCAGTAAATAAACTAACTTGTAAAGCTTATTCTTCTACCAGCAGTCAACACTCGACAGCCCACGCACTAGTTTATTGTGCACAAAGCATCAACCCTCCCTCATTCTGCGTATCTCGCACTCTTCTTTCGAATGCAACCGGCAAGTTTACTCATTGTACACCTATCTAGCGAACTATGGGAGTAATACGAACATTCAACTGATATATAGCAGAAGGCCATATACAAAAAGTGGTCAAGTGGGACTCACATGACATATATGAAATTGCTGCAAGTGCTGCTCCTCGGTGCATTGCTGTAGAGCATATAGCTGCCTTTTGAAATGACAGCTCGAGCAGCGAGCGAGATGCGACAATAGCTTCCTTGATTAATCATGCAATCAACAGAAGAATTAGTGTCATGTGACGATAGCTTCCTTAATTAATCATGCAATCAACATAAGAATCAGTGCCGTACTGTCAATCCATATTGTGCAACAATAATGAATGAGGAACCTTAACATAATATAAAATGGAACCTTTTGACAGCAGCGGATAAATGCAGATGTGAAGTTTGCATAGGCTTCAATAAGATCGGGTTCTTGATCACATGTGTAAGAAGAATTCAAATTTGATAGTGAAGCTGCAGAGCTAAACGTTTCAATAGTTCTGACACATACAACACTGTATTCTTCCTTGTGGCCAAATTCTTCAATCATGTTGGCAGCTGAAAATGTCGATAATGTCAATGTAGAGTAGACTTTCGAGATACTCCCTCCGTCCCAAAATAAGTGTCTCAGCTTTGTACTAACTCTAGTACAAAGTTGTATTAAGCTTTAGACACTTATTTTGGGACTGAGGGAGTATATTGGAAGAAGGTGCTGCAGTAGTAAGTACACTTGGGTGCTATCAGCCTATTGTATGGCACTGTTATTTCTTTTACAATGTAAAACTATAAAGTAGGTCAAAAATGAAGTCCTATGAGCATGGCATAGTCGTTTAAGTAATCAAGAGAACATAGGTAGGGGAATAAGGAAGTAGTAAGTGGTAGCCATTGATCTTCATGGACGCTCTAACTAAAGACAGGATTATGCAGGACAGCTAAGTTTATTCTTGTAGTTGTAGGTGCAAATTGCAAGCCAAACCCCCTTGTGAATAAAGTATCACCCATTACCTGTTCTTAAGAAGCAGTCATGCCTTTGATACAGCAAGAAATTCGTAGATAAGCATTCAAGAATTTTAGGTAACAAAATTTGGAAATGTTGTCCTGCAAAATGCTTGATCAGCATAATGATCTATATACCATACAGCTTGAAATTTAGCATTTTAGAGATCAGTTGAACTTACCACAAGAATGTATGGCCGAAGAAAGAGAACGACAAGCAGCAGTAGATAAACTAGTGTTCTCCATATGAGATGACTGTGAAAGTTTTTCAAGGAGTGGCCAGAATATACCGAAAAGAACCGAAATCGTATCATCATCAATTAGACCAGATGTAATTGACATCGCCAAATGACTGAACAATGCACCCATTCTGAAAACATAAAAGTATATTTGCTTATACTGTAGATCATATCGAATTTACAAAAACAGGACTTGGAGAGAGCATGCAAAAGATTTGCGTGAATTTTCTGTTAAGAAGAGAGCCAACAGAACCTACAACATATTGCCAACAAGTGGTAACAAATATGTTAGATTAGTAGCAAGGAACTTTAACTGTAATACCCCTTCTCATGTTCGAACTAGTCAAATTATATCAATACTGCCTCTGATAGTTATCAATGACCATTAGTTGAATGTGCCCACTTTCCCATGATACAAATTTTAGCTATGGTCGTTAGCAGAGATTCTATCTCTGCATTTCAACAATTTCACTTCAATGAATGACCGAGCATACATTCTTGACCATCACGAGATGCCTGCTACCATGCTTTTGCTCTTCCACTTTCTTGTTCTGTTCTTCACTTGTTAATCTCAACTGGTTTTAGTTTCTACAAACAAAGTTTCCCGCATGTCTACAGTAACTTTTCTTTTGATGATATTTCTTTTGATGATAGCGAGAAAACACACTACTCCTTTATGTACACACCAATGCCCACCATATATTTTCAATCATCTAGATCTTACCAACGTGTGCCATTTGCAGAGCTTATAAGTACATTAGTCTATACTTGTTGATGCAAACCATAATTGTACCCACATAAATATGATTTTCGTTTCTTCAAAAAAGGGCAGCCCGGTGCATGTAGCTCCCGCTTGCGCAGGGTCCGCGGAAGGGTCCGACCACTTTTTAAACTAGAAAAAAATCACTTTGAATTGGCAAACAAACTCGACCCACCATTAACTGGACCATGCTTGAAATAATACATCAAACTTGTAGCAGGAGCGCTGGAAAGTGTGGCACCCTTGAAGTATCATTTCTATTATTAAAATCTAAAAAAGAACACCAGGGCGGAGCATGCAAGAGTCAAACATTGTAAGCACCTGTGAAGTCCACGAACTGCGATGTTCAAGGCTTGTGCGTAAGCACTAGAATTTTGCCTTAGCAATTCATCTCTGTCTATGTCAATCTGCATAAGAGGAAAAGAAATGCATTGTGATTTTAGATAAGGACTTTAATAGAGAGCAAACGTGAGACCTACAGCACTGCGCGACCACAAAATCTCCTTCTCAGTTGCATGCATGTGAGGAGGACAAGGCAGATGATGTCATCATGTGACCCCAAACTTGAAATTTCAAAACAAAAAAAAACTCCCAAACCACAAGTCTAATTTACGATCCGTGAAGAGATCCGTCTTCACGGTTGGGTTTTCCACAACAAGGGCTTCGATAATAGATCACATGTGTATGTTTTAGCGAAAAAATTCAACTTAAAAGTTGCAGCCCAATGATTTTAAAGCTGCCACCCAATGATTTATAAAGTTGCCACTGTAAAAAGGGCAGCCCGGTGCACGTAGCTCCCGCTTGGAAAGGGTCCGGGGGAGGGTCCAACCACTTAAAAAGGTTGTCACTGTATTGGTGGTAAAGTTGCCACATGGTAACTTGTTGCAAAATAGGTTGGCAACTAATGCACTACTACTTGGTAACAAAAGAGTCCAAAAAATATTCATAGAAAGATTGCAAATCGAACATACGGTTTAGCCTACAACAGGGTCGTGGCCCATATATCCCAGTTCATTGTTGTTTATCCCCAATCTTTACAATATCTTGAACTCCATTTTGCTTGATTTTTGCCTACATATATATGCCTTGTGTTAGGTGTGTGAGCTCTCATACAAGGTTCATAACCAAGCCCCACTCATTTCCATAACAATTGTGAGGTATTGGTCCTTCAAATACATCAGAAAGAAGTAACTAGGCATATTTCATTTCCATTTAGCTGCTCACACCTTGCTTAGTGTCACAATGTCTAGGGAAAATGGATCTCATCCGGGCCTTCGCGACCAACTGCGTCTTCAAAGCCGTCAAAGATTGGGAACTCCAGCTTGTGAAATTTGGGTTTCCATTGTGGGAAGGTCATTTTGTGGTGTCCATCTTCATGCCCGTCCATGTACTGGCCCTTGCCGAAGTCACCCTGCTCCAGACACTCGATGGCCAGGCGATTGACTGCTGCTTGCTCCCAAACTTCTTCAATGTCCTCTTCAAATTTCTCGAAGACAGCGCCCTTCAGTTCATCCAGAAGTTCTTTCTGGTGGGCAGACAGCATCTCATCTAAAAGGTTGTTGGTCTCTGCGATGGTGGCCATGGAGGATGGTTGCGGGGATTGGCCAAGGATCAGTACATCGATAGCAAGTTGTCACGACCTAGATTACATAGGGGATAGTCGTTGTTGGAATTTCGCCCTCAGGATCGATCAGATCAAAAACATGACGAACGCGCGCACGCAAAAACTTGTAGCCGGGCCTTGTCATGTCCTTTTTTTCTTTATTTCCTTTACTCTTTTCCACGATACAATATTGGAGCCCTATGCATATGTATATATAAACGCACGTAGCCAGACTACCAACGGGACACGGACCGACTCAAATAACCTAGACGTACACGGACTCCAACTTAAAGCCTACCTGGACTAGTACTCGTACATACACAAATTTGCTTCCCTAATCTAATCACCGACAACGCTGATCACACTACTAATCCTAACTGGACTCAACACATATTTGCTGCAAGATGGCATGCAAGACAATCAAAGCACGTATGCCTAAACTTACCTAATCATAACTAGCACATGTTTGAATTATTCTGACAGTCGTGGGTGTTAGGAAGGCAAGGGGGGGTTAGGCTTGGGCGTCGTGATGGCTGGGGAATAAATTGGTTCTGGAGGTAAACTGATTATATGTGTGGTTACATGTGAACTGTCTTTGCTTTATAAGGCAGCTTGGCAGTAATTTAGCTAAGACTTGAACTGACTCCACTAACAAGGAAAGGCCTAAACAGAAACGGAAGACCCTAAACAGAATCCAAACTAACAAGACTAGGAAACCAAGGAAACATATTCGGCTGGGTCCAATACCCTATGACGTGACATAGATGACCATAGTGGCGCCACTAGTTTCTTCAAGATTGAGTTGAAGAGTGGTTATCCCCAAATCCATATGCAATTTGGCGATGAATGGAAAATGACTTTGAAAACCAATTTTGGGCTTTTTGGTTTTGCTTAATGCACACTTGCATGTGTCTCATGAATCATGTGCTTAGACACCTTACAAGAAAATTAGTTGTTGTGTACTTTGATGGCATCTTGATATATAGCAAATCTACTTATGATCATCCTATGCATGTTGCCTAAGTTCTTGAGGTGCTAAGAAATAAGAAACTTTGTGATAATCTTGAAAATGCACATTTTGCACAACTCAACTCATTTCTTAGGATCCATTGTTTCCTCAAATGGCATTGAAGACAATGAGTCTAAAATCGACTCGACTAAAAGTTGGCCTCAATCCACGAATGTGACGCAAGTTCGTAGTTTCCTTGGGTTCGCCGGATTTTACCATTGTTTAGTCAAAGACTTTAGCACTATTGCTTTAACTTTGCATCCTCTTCCAAACAAGGATATGACTTTTACTTGGGTCCATTGCAAGACAAAGCTCTTTTCTTGAACTTCAACACAACTTAAACTTTAGAGAGCTTTGCTCATCTATCTCCCTAAGGGGGGCAAGGCCTCCCTCTTATGTGAGAAGACTTCATTGGAGTTCAAGACCTCCCTTGTGGAGAAGATTGCTCCATTGGCATTCAAGACCTCCTGGAGATGAACTATATCTTGTTTACCTTTTCCCTTTGTTCTTTGGATACAAGATGCACCTCTTGTATTGACTTTTGCTTTATGAGATGAGTACTTGGTGCCTTGTGGTGAATCTAGCTTCCCTTGTGTCTTTCCTAGTGCTTTTCCCCTCTAGTTCTCCATTCTCTTGTGTTTTCCCCTCAAATCCCCATCCAATTGGTGAAGATCAGTCCACCCCTAAGCTTTGCCCTGCATCAAACTTCTAAGCATATGGAGAAAACCTCGTATAAACTAAGAGCTGAACATTCGGAAATCCATTTTGGCTCTAGGGAGCACATGCTCCTGCGTGCCAAAAATGGATTTTACAAATGTCAAAAAAAAAAGATGTGTTCATTGGCACACCCAAATGGTACATGCAAATTTCCGCGCGTGTGTGTGTGTGGGGGGGGGGGGGATGTAAGCATTTCGACCTGTGCAAAAGAAAAACAAGTCGAACGCCAAATGTTACACTTAATTTTGTTTTTTTCACGGAGGAAGCACTGCTATCCCATATGGCATAAAATTGCCAAGCACACTTGCTACACTAATACGAACATCAACAAAAAAAAAACCAGAAATTTTAAATTTATTTACTATTTATTTTGATTTTACTGTTCATTAGGGAGCATATGCTCCCCAGAGCCAAAAATCGGCGTCTGAACATTTATATTTTAAGTTGGAAAGATATGCTTAAAAATATTTCACATGAAAGCATCATCTAAAGTAAGAACTGCAATATTTTATATTGTATGGCCAGAAAGACACGCTTCAAAATATTTCACATAAAAATTCTATACTACCATAAAAACCTTCAGACCCATCAATGAAAAAATGATTCAACCACCTATAACATCTGACTCACTATTAAATTGCAGTAACATAACCGCTTCACTTGACCTTTGTAGGATCCTTTAGTATGTGGGGGGGGGGGGGGGGGGGGGGGTAGACTGCAAGCAAACCAAAGGGACGTTTCCCAATTTTAAGTTTCCTTGCCAATTTTGTGTTTTTCTATTGGTAATCTACCAACACCCTACACATGGATGTCTAATAGAGTACACCAACGAAAGACAACTTGCACAAGTAGAAGTAAAGGTAGAGTTGGAGTCATGCAAACACGCGATGGCTGGATGAAGATTTTTTAACCATGGTTTGGATAGTTGGCACTATCCTACTCCACGTTGATGGAGGTTGCTTGGTGATGAATCCCTTGCTCTTGTGCTTCAAAAGATAATCTCCTTCACACTTAAAACTCTCAAGATATGGCTTTGGATTGGAGAGGTAGGAATGGATCAGAGGCTTGGCTTGATAGTTAGAGTAGAAAGCCCTTTGAACTTAGCACAAGGAGGTGGGTTCTCTCTCAGAAAGTATGATGGGAGTAGAGTTTGTTTCGAGTGAACTAATGGGATGGGCAGGGGGTATAAATTGGAAGGACTGGAAATTTGACTGTTATACACTTTTTAACACTGCTCGAAGGCTCCTAGTGATCAGCTCGGAATCACCGAATGATGCTAAAGGTGGCAACGTTCAAACTACTCGAAAGGGCTGACCAGACATTGTTCGGAGGGTCTGACTAACCGACGTCACACTTGCACATGACTCTGTAACGCCTTTGAAAATTTCAAGCACGTATGTTCGAAGGTTAAAAAGAGGACGCAGAAGAGTATGTTCTAAGTAGAATCGTTCGAGAGCTTCGAGCAACGAGGGTTTTGCCACGGCTATATCTGGACAACTATTCGAAGGATCCGAAATGAAAGAGCTCGAAGGCTCCAAAGGAGTGAAAATAGGTCGATATAGTGGAGAAATGAAAGAAATTCAGCTTAGCAACCTCATTCCCCTTTTGATAGTATCGGCATACCTATGGACTCAATGTGATCTTGGATCACTAAAACGAAAAATCTAAGTCCTTAGCTTGGCTAACACTTATCTTCATGGAAATTTGAGAGGGTCACCAATCATTTCCTTGTTGCAACCTTTTGGAATTAACCTGAGATAAACTTGATAATTCCTTCAGATATGTTGACATTAATTACAAAATCCACCAAGTGAATTAAGATGCACATTCAACCTTAACAGCAATTTAAAAATAGAAAATATCCAAGCAAACGGTTTGAAGTGGGTCCACCACACCCGAGAGTTATGCTAGAGGCGATTGCGCTGGAGATCGGTAGGTGATCAAGTAACTAGGGTTTCTCGGGCGAGGGTAGCTTTCTCTAGTGGCGAGGGGACTTTGAACGTGTACTGCTATCATCAGCCGACTCAAGATGGCCCTACGGTGCATGCTTGATGTTCGGTTTGTGGAGGAGCGGTTGGGTGTTAATGGCCTGCCGACAGAAGGAGCACACGAAAGGTGGACCTCTAGATAGGATCCCATCTCGGTCCCCGACAGGGAGAATGTTGAGGAGGTTGACGCCAGCCTCTCGGCAACGCTGGGTGGACTGATCTTGACAAAGAAGGAAAAGGCTAGTATCTTTGAAGACGAGTCATCGGTCCGGTACAGGACAAGAACCTTAGATGGGATGTTGTTGGCAAGGTCAACACCAAAGCTCAATATTTATGTGTTGGGGAGAGCGAAAAATAGTGGGGGCTTCATAGTGTCGGACAGTACAGGAGGCAGTGGTGTCGTTCCACAGGACCATCATGACAATTTCCATGCAGGAGCATGCCATTTTTTTAGCTCATTGGCTGAACCACAGTGTGTAGAGCACATAATGGCACGAGCTTTGTACTTGGCAGAGGAGGTTGGGGTCACAAGGCTCGTCCTGGAGACAAATAGTGTTGGCGTTGCTGCTAAGAGCATCTCCACTCGCGCCCCCAACAGATCCCCCCCCCCCCAGGTCGAGATTTTTTCTCTGTCAGTGCTAGAAAAAAAACCTAGCCGGCCCCCTAGGACGCCGAATTCCGCCAGTTCAGCCCTTCTTTTGGCCCGGCGATCCCAGGCCGACTGGGGGGCGCTTGGGGGCTCCGGCGGAAGGAAAAACGGCGCATGGGCCACCACTGTCAGGCGAAAAATAATTTTTCCACGCCCAGACTCGCCCCCCGCGCGCACTACCCCTTCCTTCCGCCGCCGTGCCGATCCTGACGACGCCTACCTGCCCACCGCCGCTAGGAAGGCCATTTCCCCGCCGGAAAGAGAGGGTTCGCCGCTGCATCCTCCATCCCACTCCTGGGCGAGCTTTCCGGCGCTCTGGCCACACAGGCGGGGACGCGCCTACCATACCCGCCAGGTGTTCTGTGGTTTGTCTGCTCGGTGATTGACTCGGACGACGAGGAGGCGTTCGCTGCGCTGCTAGAGGAGGAAGTCCAGGCCAACGCCCAGGACGAAGAGCACCTCATGGTCCTCGCCGCTCTGGCCGGCCTGTTCGCGAGCAATGCAAAGCTGCGGCAAGGTCGCTCGGTGACGGGCCGACAGAAGAGCAAGCAGAGGCATCGTTTGGAGGGCTATTGCTTGCTCTACGCCGACTACTTCGCCGACGCTCCACTGCATGACGAGAGAGTATTTCGGCGCCGCTATCGGATGAGCCGAAAGCTCTTCCTCAGGATTGTGAATTCCATCCGGGAGTTAAACAGCTACTTCAAGTGCAAGAAGGATTGCACCAGCACACTTGGATTCACCTCACTCCAGAAGTGCACGACAGCTATGAGGATGCTTGCATACGGAGCTCATGGATGCATGGCCGAGTCCACCACCATCGAGTGTTTGTACAAGTTCTGTAGGGCAATGCTGGCAGTGTTTGGACCACAATACTTGCGATCATCCAATGCTGAAGACACTGCTCGGATCCTAGCACAGAATGCAGCAAAAGGATTTCCTAGGATGCTTGGAAGCATCGACTGCAAGCATTGGGCATGGAAAAACTGTCCATTTGCTTGGCAGGGGATGTACAAAGGCGCCAAAGGAGCTTGCAGTGTGGTACTTGAGGCAGTGGCCATACAGGACCTCTGGATTTGGCACTCCTTTGGTATGCCAGGAACTCACAATGGCATCAACGTATTGCAGTGCTCGAATGTCTTTGCCAAGCTTGTTGAAGGTCATGCTCCTCCGGTGAACTTCGAGGTCAATGGACGCCACTACAACAAGGGATACTACCTAGCAGAAGATGACATCTATCCGAGATGGTCCACATTTGTGAAGACTATCTCAAACCCTGTGCCAGGAGGCAAGAACTCTTACTTTGCCAAGTGTCAGGAGTCTTGCAGGAAGGATGTCGAGTGGGCATTTGGTGTGCTCCAACCTCGATTTGCTGTTGTCCGGTACCCCACTCTAACCTGGTCGAAAGATCAAATGTGGGAAATCATGACTTGTTGTGTCATCTTGCACAACATGATCATTGAGAGCGAGCAGGAAGAGCCAGCGTTTGACACTGAACCATATTACAGGCAGGGTCCTCTTGCCCAAGTTGATGACCAGCTACCGGCAACCTGGGCTGCCTTCCTCAATATGCGTCAGGAGATCCGAGACCCACAGGTACATCAAGAACTGCAACACGATCCGGTGGAGCACCTATGGAGGCTCAAAGGGCAATGCCTAGCTTGACGTGTGATGAAATATGAGTTTTTATTTGTGTTTGAATTATGAGTTTGATTCATTGAACTATTTGATTTGTATTGATTTATGTGATGAAATATGTGATAAAAATTAGTTTTTGTTGAATTTGTGCCAAAACACGCCGAATGTCGGCCGGATTTGGGCCACCAATTTGCGCCGAAATTGGCGGATGGGGGCGAACTTGGGGGGTCGGCTAGGAACCCGAGCCACCCCCCCCCCCACCCCACACCGATTTTACCACCGGTTGGCCCCCAAGCGACGCTATTTCAAGCCCCTGGGGGGCCGAACGGCTAGAGATGCTCTAAGTTGGTGTTACAAGAGAGGGTCAGGTCCTCGCATGGTCCACAGGCCGAGGAGGTTAAGGGTTTGCTACGTGGCTTTCAGGAGATCGCTGTCAAATCAATTAGGAGATCAGCGCATGAGGTAGCTCATTAAGTTAGCAAAGTATGGCTACATAAATAAAAGGTATTACCGCTTGGCTTAGGTTCCCACCAGATTGTATTGCCGACATGCTAGGCACGGAATGTATGTCCAAGGAGTCTTCATAAATTCCCAGCATGCTTTCTCTCATAAAATAGCAATTCAAACTTTTTGGCTTTTGGATTGGGAAAATATGCTGCTCAAATAGTCAAATTCAAAAAGAAATTGTTCGGATTACTTCACAAGAGTGAGTTTAGAGAAGATATGCTCAACATATATAAGTAAATCTGTTCATGAACATGTCACTAGTTATCATAATGTACACAACTACACATTCACCAACACAAACTAGCAGGCGCAAACAAAGACTGGCATCTGGTGGGATCTGCAAACATACTGGATATGGTTATATGATTATGATCCTCCAAATGAAGAAGATATAACTGAAAATATAGATTTCAGACAACACTCCAAGAAAGGCTGCACTAGGGAAAGAAAACAAAGAATCTTGTATGTGGTAATAAGATTATGAGCCCATAAATGAACATAATGTGACAAGATATAATTGAAAATATAAATTACAGACAACCATCCAAGAAAGGCTGCTAGGGGAAGAAAACATACAATCTTTTCAACTGCTGAGTAGCTTGAACAAAGTAGTCTGGCCAGTGAAGTTTTCCTCAATTCTTTGTCAAGAATAGAACATAGAGCATGTGTAATTGCACTAATGATCTCTTCCTCATCCTCTATCCGCAGGTTCCCCTCGCCCATACCCTAAAGAACACGGTTCTTTGAATACTACATTGGATACATTATACAAAGCCCAAATTGAATGTATATGCTAAATTGATAAGGCAGAGTGCCATGGCAAGTGGTAGACCATATTCATGGAACTAAATTAAATTAAACAGAGCTAAAACATGGAACTGCAGGCATTTTGCATGAACTGCATTGGCCCCTAGCCATCAAAGTATCATGCCAGATTAAATTCACTATGATAGAAGTATGTTTACCTCACTAATCCAGAAAAGAATTTCTAGAATCGGAGGCTCGTGGATGAATGACGAAGCATCCTCACAAAGTTTACGTAAAGCTACGGAGCAAGAGTTTGATGATATGGATTTTGAAATCCCTGAAGCGCAGAATAGGCTGTCCATGGTGGCAAAACATATTCAAGTATGTGTGGAAAATAAATAAAATTGATGTTAAACTTCATTACATACTGAACATACTTACAGTAATGGCTTAATATTACTTTTGGAAGATGATAACCACTTTGAATAAGAACCAATGACATCACCAAATGATTTGTATACCTAGAACAAATAGGAAAACACACAAGAGAACATTAGCTTCACAAGACACAATCAAGAAATATCCGATCATCTTAAGAAGCATATTGAGGAAGTCTTACCAAGAACTGGCATCCATTCAGTTCAGCAGGTGTTCTGCTGGACAGAATGTTCACAAAGTGCATTACAACTGAAAAATCGAAGGGGCTTCCATCTTGTAAAATTGTGTCAGCAACCTGAAATTTGGTAACTTATGAGAATGCCATGTAGATCCGGCAGACTAGTATACAGTTCTGTATGCTTATATCTAGCACCACAGGGCGGTGCATATGCCAACCCAAAAAATGGAAAAGGTAAGGCATTTTAACTCATAAATGAATCGATAGCACAAGAGTCCAAAACAGAACACGAGGAAGCAAGTAGAAGAATTTACTCAAGATAAGATCACAAGATTGATATGATCATTATTCATGTACATCACCAATAGATCTAAAGGCTAAAAAGACGAGATCATAGTAGTGGTAGCATTGGTCATTTCCAAAGCATGTGGTTTTTTCTGCCTAATGCCTATTTCTTATGACACTGTTTCAGTAGGAGGAAAATCAGGCATCCCCAAAGTAGACCGCTTTTCTAGTGGTGCTCTGAAAAAGCCTAATAAACCCCCAGCAAGATTATTATTTGCTTCTTGCACATTAAAATCATTTGTATTTGTAGTGAGAAGCTTAAAGGGGGCTATTTGCCAATGGACTAATAGACTTGTGAAACAACCATAAGCACCTCCGAACAGATCACATCATCCTAGAGACCAACTTAATGGTAAGCAATCAAGACTACTCCACATTTGAACAAAGTAAATGGAAGGACCTAGTGGATAAGCATATCAAGGTCAGCATAATCAACGTCAGGATCAAATTACATTACATCCTATAAGAACAACAAAATTATCATCTGCATTCTGTAGAAACTTATAAATCAAATTACCAAATAGATGTGGCACACTTACCATGCTAAGTGCGTACATTCTAACTTCTACCTCTTTCCAAGGTATTGATTGGCTAGCCAGTCCCCATCCGCTAGAAAGAAGCTACGTGGAATGCAAAGGTATGAGAATGAAAGTAATCCACATAATGAACACACAAAAAGGAGTAGAGAATAGGAAAAAACATTAAAACAATTGTCACAAGAGATTCAGTGCTCCCACATGACAGAAACATTGTCTCTACTATCTAGAAAGAACGTAAAGTCCCCTTTCCTGCCAGATAGAACGCGGTCTGCCCAACATTCGTCCGCCCTCCATTCTCCCACCGTTTTTTTTTTCGTCCACCCCACCACGGTTTAATTCCCTTGCGTGATCCCTCAGAACAGCCCGTCTCCCATGTTCGAGAAACAAGAACAACCTATCTCTTCCTCCCTGCCCATCTTGCCCTCACGAACCCTAGCCGCCGGCGGAAGTGCTTCTGCGTAAGTCATATCGCACGACTACGTCGTGGACTACCACCACAAACAACCATGCATCCTCTCCCACCACCAGCCCTGGCGACCACGGTACACAAACCGTCTCTCTTCCTCCCTGCCCATCTGGGCCTCACGAACCCTAGCCGCCAGCAGAAGTGCTTCGACATGAGTCATATCGCTCGACTACACCATGGAACACCACCTTGTAGAGCAGCGGAAGGCTGTATATTGATAAGATAGGTGGATGTGGAGACGGCCTCAGCCCAAAAATGAGGCGGGAGAGAGGCAGCAATCATCAATGCACGAGCCGTCTCAAGAAGATGTCGATGCTTTCGCTCAGCTACACCATTCTGAGCATGAGCACCAGGACAAGAGAATTGAGAGAGTCCCGTGCTCAGCAAGAACACCACGCAACATCTTAGAGATATACTCGCCAGCGGAGTCAGCATGAAAAACACGAATGCGTGAAGAGAACTGAGTATGAACCATGGCAGCAAAACGCTTATAAATAGACAACACCTCAGAACGAGAAGTCATGAAATAAAGCCATGTGTAACGAGAGAAATCATCTATGAAAATAATATAGTATTTATGACCACCTTTCGAAGCGAAAGGGGCCGGACCCCATACATCAGAATGGACTAAATCGAAAGGACACTTAGACACTGACTCACTATGTGAATATGGTAACTGAATCTGCTTGCCAAGATGACAACCCTGACACTCTAAAGAGACATCTCCTGAGACAGACCCCAGAAGGCCTCGACGAACTAAAGAAGACAACCGAGAACCACACAGATGACCAAGTCGATGATGCCACTGCTGGAAGGAACCAGTGACGAAGGCGACAGAAGCGGAAGAACTGGCGATGGTGGTGGCAGCAGAAGGAACATGAAGCCAGTCCAACTCCCAAAGACCCTGAGAATCACGGCGGCGAGGGCCAGCCCCAACCAGAGTGTGCGTGTGACGGTCCTGGACAGAACAAGAGTCAGCGTCAAGGATGACGCGACAACCAGAATCCGTAAGTTGACCAGCAGAAAACAAATTCATGGTAAGGCGAGGAACATGAGCAACATCAGGAACAGAATAAGTAGTAGTAAGATTGCCTCTACTAGCAACAGAAAGTGGAGTACCATCAGCAGTGAAGACATGAATAGGGGAATCCAGTGATCGAAGAGAGGACAAAGTGGAAGAATGAGAAGACATATGAAAAGAAGCTCCAGAGTCCAGAACCCAGGGGATGTACCTGACTGTGTAGAGGGTGATTGCTCAGTGCGGGAAGCATCAGTCACAGAACCGGCAGTACCCGTCGAGGAAGAACCTGAAGCCGCGAGCAGACGCTTAAGTCGCAGAATATCCTGCTCAGTCAAAGCAATGGCTGAAGCTGTCGAGGTAGATGACGAAGTCCCGGAAGATGATGATCGAGCCTTGCGCAGGTGTTTCTTCTTCGTGTAGCACTGAGACTCAAGATGACCATCATTGTTGCAATAGGCGCAATGTGGACGGGGGCGACCTGAACCTCCAGAAGGAGTGGGCAAGAGCGGCGGAGCACTCGAGCGAGAAGGGGTCGGTGGAGCAAGTGGCGTAGGAGCACGAGTAGCAAGCACGGAGGGAACCTCCAGCAAACCAGCACCACGTAAGCGAGTCTCCTCAGCACGAATCTCAGAAAGCGCCTCCATGAGAGAAATACGGCCACGAGCAAACAGCTGAGCACGCCGGGGCTCAAACTCCTTACGGAGCCGAGACAAGAACTCATAGACGCAATGAAACTCCAAATTGGCCTAGACAGCCTGGCAACAGGGGCAGGTACGACACCCAGCACTACGGAGAGAATCAAGCTGGCGCCAGATAGCAGAACTCTGTGCATAGAAGTCATCAACAGTGGAGTCACCCTGCTGAAGAGCATGCTCCTGACGGATCACAGAGAGGTATAAGGCATCACCAGAGGGCTGATAGCGCTCACGAAGACGGGTCCACATCTCAAAGACAGTAGAAAGACCCAGAAATTTAGAAGCAAACTGAGGTAGAACACTAGCAGTGAGAACAGCTGCAGCACGAGCATCATCATCAAGCCACTGGGTGTAAACAGACAGAGCACCATGATATGTCTGAAGAGCCTCCTCATAAGCCAAAACCCTCTCATCATAAGCACGATCAGCAGCCTCATCAGCAACCTTAGCCGCATCCTTGGCGGCCTGATTAGCATCCGTAGGAAGAACCGATGGAGTTGGCGGAGTAGGAGCCACCGGAGGAACTGGACGTGGCGGACAGCAGACCTCGCCAGAAAGAACACCCCAAAGACGGATGCCACGCATGTGAATGCGCATGAAGCCAGTAAACTCAGTGTAGTTAGTACCATCAAAGATCACCGGACAGCGAGGGACAGCAACATAGCCCGATGCAGCAGACATTTTTTTTTAGGAACCAACGAGAGCACCAGCGACAGCCGAGGACGCTAGCGATGGGATCCTAGCGGAAGAGAGCGCTGGGGGATCGAGGCCGGCCCGTCGATCGGGAAAGAGGGCAGTTGGGACCCGGCTATCTTGGGCAGCTCAGCTGGATCGCGGGCGGGACCTCGTGGCTGAAGCACGAGCGGAGCCGGGCAGGAATCGATCGGGAACCGGGCGCGGATCCTGGCGGCGGCCGCCGATTCCGCCGTAGGGGAGGGAGGCGTCCCGAGAGCAGTTGCGTCCCGGCGTGGAAGTCGCGCCGGAGCTGGCTGGGGAGATCCGATCGGGAGGGCCCAGGAGATCGAGGACGGGGGGATCGAGGACGGGGGCTTCGAGCGAGATGAGACAGGCGGCTGGGAATCGATAGCACGAGTTGCAACGTGCAGAAAAAATTACCCTAGCTCTAATACCATGTTAGGAATATGCAACTTGTATTCCCATGAGGCCATAGGCCGATATATATATACATGTACAGGTGTGGAACATATGCAGGAAACCCCTTATACAACCGGATAAATACAAAGGGGTACATGACTTATATTATAACTCTAACAGCATCCTCACCCACCACCAGACATAGCGATCGCGGTGCACACTGTGTGTCGCCTCCCTCTCAACCTCACGCCCACGCTCGTCCGTCCCTTCTGCGCCGCTGCCACCGCCCAGGTCGCCAAACGCATCGAGCTCGTTCTCGCCATCGCCCTGGACAGCAGGCACCGCAAGGTGATCAGCCCGCCCATCCCCCCCCCCCCCCCCGGCGGACGGTCATGAGATGCCCTACAGTGTTTAATTTTAGGGGATTAGTGTGCTATTATGAAGTTGCATAGGAGAATCGGCTGTGTAAGTGGAATATATACTCTGGTATTTTTGTTAGTTGGTATGGCATCCTTGATACTCCATATAGTTTATTTCTTTAACAAGACATGAACAATAGTATATACCATATATACTTTGATATTTTCGGTAACACATGATCATGGTGATGATTGAACTACAATAGTATATGAAAAAGAATGGCTTAACAATACTGTTATTAATGCGAGTAAAGATTTAAAATTATATCTCTATAATCTGAACTGAACTAAGCTTTCATTTCAATCAGCTATATCTTGTATCTTTGTATGTCCAAATCTCCATGTGTGAAGAAATAATTCCGATCAATGCATTAACTTGCAAATTCTCTGCTTGTATAACCTATTATGTTGTTCATATTTGGGCAGGCAACTCTGGATACTCAGCCAGACAGCCTTGCTGGCTCGCAAGACTCTGGGTGAGCGGCCCACGCCAAATATCAGCCCATTTGCTTTTCATCCATCAGTCACAGGTACATGACCTTTTGAATTTTGTGTTTTCCCACAATATAATAGAATTGCGCTCTCTTCAGATGTACTGTGATATAATACTCCTGCGATCCATATTAGGGAGTATCATGTTTGGAATAGATACTTCTAAATGACACCAATTATTTTACAGAGGAATCGTGAGTACAATTGAGCTAAGGAAATAGCAATGAAGCAGTGGCAGTGTGCAGTCCACAACTGGACAGACAAATATGACTCGCAGCAATCACATACACATGCTTATGGAATCTTCTCACTTATAGTGGGCTATAAGAGATATGATTTAATTACCACACTGCCTGATTTGGCTATGGAAGCACCACATGGATGTTGTGCTTGATGTGTGGGTTGATAAGAAAGAACAAAAATTCGATCAAGGGAAATACTGCATGTTGTTTTGTACCAATGCACGGGCGCCTTTTCCTCAGAAATATGATCAAGATCAACGGGCTACACTTTTTCTTGGACTGAATCGTGATAATAAACATGTCACTCGACATTTAAGTATTGAGTCACCTAAATTGTACTCCCTCCGTAAAGAAATATAAGAGTGTTGGGAGTACTTAATATGAGTATAATGTGATATTTATCGCAACACAATCATAAGCCCCATGTGATGTGCACGTTGTAAATTGAGATCTCTTGTAAATTGTAATGATGTATTGATCATTGTCTTTATTTCTAATTTTGTTATTCCATGGCAATGCACTGGCAATCACCTATATACTTTAAAAAAGGATAATGTTCTCGTTTCCCTCCTTCATTCCTCTTGAAATCCTTACATACAGACCGCCAAATATTGTAGATACTATGCCGGTGGATACTGATTTAGGAAATATCAGTAGGTTCTTCCTTCTCCCCACCCCCCCACACCACCCCCCCCCCCCCCTCCTATCATTGTTTTTTTCCAGCGGTTTTTCCAACCACCCAACCAAACATAATCACGTTTTTTTGTTAAGTCAATAAGTGATGATTCAATTGGCCGTTAAAACCCATTTTTTGTCTATACAATCACATTAACTCAGTAAGTATTTGTACTGAAGAAAAACCAGTAAAATATTTTGTGCCTCCCGTTGCAACGCACGGGCAATTACCTAGTAAGGAATCAATACAGGTTCTATAAAGCTACACCCATGAGCGGGGCACATTATCTGGACAGTACAAGACGATTTATTTTTTTCAGGAAAATGCAAAAACTTTGTGTTTTGATGCATTGATAGAAGCAGAGAGTAGCCATGGGAGGTAATGCCACCTTTTAGCAAAACAGACATACCTTATTAATGTATGCAGGAGCACCTAGAAGCAAACAAATATCAACAAGAAGCTCCTCCAGGTTCAGCCTGAACTGTACTAGTCCATCAGGTATGGAAGATACTCGGCCAGTGCAATGCTCATCGATATCAATAATCTGTGAATTACCAGAATTTAAAAGGCATAAGAAAATAGTTGGATCTCTAGAACTTCTGTACAAAAACGCCAGATATAGGAGAAATGTCGAATATATGAGAGGCAATAGGAAATTTTCTAGTATAATGATAGGTCAAACTGGAAATGATATTGAGGGAAAAGAGACAAACCTGAGCACGAAAAAGAAGAGCATCTAGCAGTGAAGAAAAAACAGGGAGAAACAACTCTTGTGTGGCACTCCTTTTGGATGTTTGCTCATCGATTCCAAGAATACAATGTGCCAAACTGCACCTACAAAATTTCGGTACTGTGTGTATAAATAATTCATTGATTAAGAACTTTGCTTCACTTCAGAAAAACAGTTGTGGAAATGATATTCAAATCTGAACACAAATACAAGCTAACACTTTGCCTACTAATTGATGCTCATATAAGCAACAGTAAGCCACAGCTAGAGCAACCAGCAGGTGTTTCATTCCATGTGTGTGTGCGCGTGCGCACACACCAGAGAGAGAGAGAGAGAGAGAGAGAGAGATGTTCCAAAGTACATGTGTATTACTTGCTCGCACACACACACACACACGCCAGAGAGAGAGAGAGAGAGATGTTCCGAAGTACATGTGTATTACTTGCTCGCACACACACACGCGCCAGAGAGAGAGAGAGAGAGAGAGATGTTCCGAAGTACATGTGTATTACTTGCTAACCCCAACCCAGGAAAGGAAGACATTTGTGATTCATGAAAATAGGTGGGAATTTACCAAAATTGCAAGGTGGATTCTGCGATCTCCCAGTCTTCACTAGAAAAAGCTATACATCTGCAATTGAGAGTAAAGTCCTTCAGGATCATAAGAGGTAATGAGTGAACTAAACTACAGTGTAGCATTAGCATCAAGTGTTAAAGCCAATAATTTCAAAACTCAGGGAAAAGTACCACATTGGCAGTGCAATAGATTGACCTCAAAAGTGCATCTGAAAGAGAAAGTGCTTCATTACTCCCTTCTGCAACCAAACCAGGTGCCTAGAAAATCGAATAATTATCAGCTTCTGTTCAACAAAGTCTCAAACAAAACAAAAAAACTGCATTTTGGAGATGAATAAAAAACATGACCATATGCGCGTTCGAGCAACTGGGACGAGCTCTGCCTTTTCATGAAGGAGAAGAATATTTCCAAAGTGGACATGTTCTGAAACAGGGACACACCAAAACCCCTAATAACAACTCCTCATGCCAAGTACTCCTGGTTCTGGTTAACTCTTGGCTGGAAAGCCATGCATGGCCCTCTGCATGATATCCTCAAATCCAAGGTGTGCCACCTTGATGTACATCAATCTCGTACCGTTGAAGATGTGGCGGTTTCTCAATCCAGGCGTTCCACATGATGTAGATAAGTAACCCACTACACGCCACCGCTTGTGGTTGTTGTCTATACCTCTCAAGGCCCCATCCCATCATGTGTCAATCGACGGGAAGGTGATTGTCGATGAAGCAGCACAAAGGTTGTGGAGGAGCAACTCCACCTTGCTGCTACAATGTGTACAGCACAAGTGTTGAAGGAACAACTTCATGTTGTGCTAGATATCGCTCTAGAGGCGAATGTAGGCCGATAGGGCAGCAAAAGTTCAATCCAGAACTCCTAGGGCACAAGATCTACTCCAAGATCTTAGATAAGAACAAGTTCTATTATAGGTAGTGGCTACATAGTCTCCGTTACAAAGTAGAGGTGAGGACTGAGGACCTCTATTTATAGGGCTTTGGGAAGCCTTCACATACTTCTACTTATAGTTGGAACACTCTAGAAAACATTATTTAGGATTCATCTCTCTACTCACAACTACTTATAACTAGAAAACTCTAGAAACAGCAGGTAGGGTAAAAAAAAGAAAAGAAATACTAGACCACAACAGAAGTATCTAGAAGTAGCCAGACAGATCTGGCATGTGTTTTTCTTTCTTCTCATCTAGTGTCCCTCGTCATTCTCCCCTGGTTGTTTGGAACTCGCCCTCGAGTTATCTTCATAGAGCGCTTCTTCTGGATGGTAGAGAGTCAAGTCCGCAACATTGAAAGTGTTGGAGATACCCATGTCGCTTGGAAGATCTATCACATAAGCATTATGATTTATCTTCTTCACGATAGAGAAGGGCCCACACTTCGCTGCCTAAGCTTTCCCTTAACACCTAAAGGCAGCCTCTCTTTTCGGAGGTAGACCATCACCAACTTGGAATGATTTCGGCCTCCTTTTGCAATCAGCAAGTTGTTTATATTTCTGATTTTGTGCTTCCAAAACGCCACGAATCTCTTCAAATAACTCAGTGTAATTATCAGCAAAGGACAATGCTGATTTTGAGTTTCCCCTTGATGGTAGCTTCACCAGGTCCACCACATGTGTTGGAACTTTAGTGTAGACAATGGAAAAAGGACTCCTTCCTGTGGATCTATGCTTGGAGTTATTGTAGAACTCTGCAAGAGATAGACTATTGTCTACACTAAAGCATAGATCCACAAGAAGTAGTCCTACAATAACTCCAAGCATAGATCCACAAGAAGTAGTCCTTATTCCATTGCTACACTAAAGGTCCAACACATGTGGTGGACCTGGTGAAGCTACCATCAAGGGGAAACTCAAAATAAGCATTGCCCTTTGCTGATAATTACACTGTTATTGAAGAAATTCGTGGTGTTCTGGATGCACAAAATCAGAAATATAAACAACTTGGTCTACATCTGAAAAGAAAGATTGCCTATTATGAGGGAGATAAATGATTATGGTTATGTGATAGGTTTTCCAAGCGAGATGGGTATATCCAACACATTCAATGTTGCGGACTTGACTCTCTATCACCCATAAGAAGCACTCTATGAAGATAATTCGAGGTCGAGTTCCAAACAGCCAGGGGAGAATGATGAGGAACAATAGAGGGGGAAAACATATGTCAAATCTGTTTAGCTACTTCCAGATACTTCTACTCTAGTAGTATTTCTTTTCTTTTCTTAACCCTACCTAGTGTTTTCTAGAGTCTTCTGGCTATGAGTAGAATGGTGAATCTTGAGTAATGTTTTCTAGAGTGTTCCAGCTATAAGTAGAAGTGGGATGTGAAGGCTTTCACCTCTAATTTGTAACCATACTACGTACCCCGCTACCTATAATAGAACTTGGTGTTCTTATCTAAGATTTTGGACTAGATCTTGTGCTCTAGGAGTTTCGGATTGAACTCATGCTGCCATATCGGCCTATGTTCGCCTCTAGAGCGATATCTAGCGCAATACATTTAAGTAGTTCCTTCAACACTTGTGTTGTACACTTTGTAGCAGCAAGGTGGAGTTGCTCCTCCACGACCTTGTGCTGCTTTAGTCACCTCCAAATCTCCAATCTCAGTGGTAGTGGTCTCTTTGTACCTCAGTCCATTTACGCTCTCCAACTCAGTAGCAATGGTCTCTTTGTCTCTCAGTCCAATTTACGCTTCCAAATTTCTCCAGCATGCAACCAGAGTGGAGATCAATAGACCAACTATAGTTGCCTGCTTATTAGTAGTTGCATCATAGCTCGATTTAAGTACGTATGACAAATCTATGAATTTTGTCATTCCATCTGGAGAGTTTTTTTTAATTTATCTTGCATAAGGTGTTGATCCAATTCATTTTTTTGCCCCATTCGCTTTTTAGATGATTTTTATCGCATTCATCATCTAGGAAAGACTAAATAGATCTCTAGATGTTGCTATCACTAGTGGTTGTGAACTACATTCAGTGGGTAGCCTAAAAATCTCATTTGTGATCACCAGTTAGGTCAAGAAAATGTGATTATATATGATAGTAATTTTTTTCACCCAAAACTCACAAGCTAGAATTAGTAGCTTGTTTTGGTTTGTTTGTGCCTGCTTGCAATAATACTTTTTGAAGCAATATTAAGAAGTTGGTCCATCACTAGAAACTAATTTCATTTGCTTGATGTATCTAACCTTCTGCACTATTTACTGAATGACAATTGTTACTTCAATCTTCAGCTTGCAAAATTAAATGGCTCTTATGAAAAACGCTCATGTTTAGCAATTCATCTTTAGTATTCTTGTATATAGAACGGATGCCCGATGGCATATGGCAATATGATCAATCTTCACAAAACAAATTGCATAGGTTCTGTTAGGAGCTAGGGTTCTGCCCGGTCTTGGCCGTAGGCAGTAGGGGAAGGAGGGGGCTGGGCGTGGCGATGAGCGGCCGCGCCGGCGGCTGGGCGCCGTCACGGGAGAGGAGGATGGCGGCGGCAGCGCAAGAGGCAGGGGGCGGCTAGGGTTCCGGCTCCTCTGGGAGCCGGGCAATAGAGATAATCTTCTTATTGCTTAATTCTAAAAAGAGTCTTACAGCCTATATTTATAACCTAGATAACTTGCAGAAGAATTAACCTAAGATAACTTGCATAAGAATTAACCTAAGATAACTTGTGGGCTAAGATTGCCCGGTGGGCCTAGCTAAACCGGCCATAACACTTCTCCCCGCCTGCACAAACAGCTCGTCCTCGAGCTGTAAGGTGGGGAAGCACTTGCGGAACTCCTGGAGGCGATTAACCAGCGTCAAACACCTTCTCGACAGCTGGGGCGGCCAGGTCGGCGGCGACGGTGTCCTCCGGAATGTAGTCTGCAACCTCCAGGTAGAAGAGTCGCGGGCAGGCATGGCCGGGCGTGTAGGGCTCATCGCAGTTGAAGCATAACCCTTGGCGACGACGCTCGAGCAGTTCGGCTGATGTGAGCCGGCGGAACTGCCGCACCGCGGTCGCGACGAGGGGTGTCGCAGAAGCCTGCGCAGGCCGACCCTGCGCGGAATCCGGCCTGGGTAGCAACCCGGCGGTCCGGGACGGTGATTCCTGCTGGATGGCCACCGCATGGCGCTCGAACGCGCGGGCGTAGTACATGGCCGTCTGAAGGTCTTGTGGCCCCTTCATCTCGACGTCCACGCGGATGTGGTCGGGAAGGCCGCCGACGAAGAGCTCCGCCCGCTGTAAGGCCGTCACACCAGGCGCGTGGCATGCTAGTGCCTGGAAGCGGTCGGCGAAATCCTGCACCATGGAGGTGAACGGTAGGCGGCCCAACTCGGCCAAGCGGCTCCCGCGTACCGGTGGTCCGAATCGAAGAAGACATAGCTCGCGAAAGCGATCCCACGGTGGCATGCCGCCCTCGTCCTGCTCGAGGGCGTAGTACCATGTCTGGGCGGCCCCGCGGAGATGGTAGGAAGCCAGCCAAGTGCGCTCCGACACGGGCGTGCGCTATCCACGGAAGAACTGGTCACACTGGTTGAGCCAGTTAAGCGGGTCGTCCGAACCGTCATACGTGGCGAAGTCGATCTTTGCGAACCGGGGCGGCTGCTGGTGTGGCGCGCCCTGGCCCACTGCCTCGGCGGTACGGAGGGCTGATGACGGAGCTCGGTCCAGGGTGGAAGGGCCGGCGTAGTCCCCTGTGGCTCCCGACGCCTCGGGCTGCAACTGGAACCCTGACGGCTGCCGGGCCTCCGTGGAAGCTGACGGCGGCCCGTGGAGCCAGCCAGGAAGTGGCGACGGTGACGAAGGGAAACGGACCTCCTGGATCGGAAGGCCGCTCGGCGAGGACCAGCCCAGGCTAGGGTTGGGCGGGGGCGGTGGTGGAACCTGCACCGTTGCCGCCGGGAGGGATGGCGCGGTGAGGGACGGCGCGGTTGGCGCCGCGAACGGCGTCAGCCACTGAGGCCAAGGCGGCGTCGAAGCCGCCAGTCGTGGCCGCCGGTACTGAGTACCATGGCAGCGCCTGCTGGCCCGCGGACGCGGCCGGATGAAGCGGTGGAGGCAGCCCATATGGGCCCGCCAAGTAGAGGCGGATGCCCTGGACCGCGACGACCAGGTCGTTGAGCACGCCGGCCATGGCCTCCGGTGTGAACTGCGGCGGCGCTGGGGGAGGCGACGGCGGTGGTTGCTGGAGGGGGGTTTGTGGCTGGCCCTGGCCCGGCGTGGTGCCGGGTGCGAGGGAGATTGGCGCCGATAGGGAGGCCGTGGTGCCCGACGACGCAGCGGCGGCGTTGGTGGGATTGGTGGCAGCGGCGGTGGGGGAGGCGTTGGGCAGCGGCGGCTGCGGTGGTGGCGGGTTTGGAGGCGGTGAAGACATGGTCGAAACCCAGGTACCTGATACCAAGGTGTTAGGAGCTAGGGTTCTGCCCGGTCTTGGCCGTAGGCAGTAGGGGAAGGAGGGGGCTGGGCGTGGCGATGAGCGGCCGCGCCGGCGGCTGGGCGCCGTCGCGGGAGAGGAGGATGGCGGCTGCAGCGCAAGAGGCAGGGGGCGGCTAGGGTTCCGGCTCCTCTGGGAGCCGGGCAATAGAGATAATCTTCTTATTGCTTAATTCCAAAAAGAGTCTTACAGCCTATATTTATAACCTAGATAACTTGCAGAAGAATTAACCTAAGATAACTTGCATAAGAATTAACCTAAGATAACTTGTGGGCTAAGATTGCCCGGTGGGCCTAGCTAAACCGGCCATAACAGGTTCTCTCCTATTTAGTGCGTACTTGACCACGTGCCAATTTTTTATAGCAATATCAATGCAGACAATCCAAAATATATAACAACAACAACAACAACAACAACAACAAAGCCTGTAGTCCCAAACAAGTTGGGGTAGGCTAGAGGTGAAACCCATAAGATCTTGCAACCAACTCATGGCTCTGGCACAACAACAACAACAACAAAGCCTGTAGTCCCAAACAAGTTGGGGTAGGCTAGAGGTGAAACCCATAAGATCTTGCAACCAACTCATGGCTCTGGCACATGGATAGCAAGCTTCCACGCACCCCTGTCCATAGCTAGCTCTTTGGTGATACTCCAATCCTTCAGGTCTCTCTTAACGGACTCCTCCCATGTCAACTTCGGTCTACCGAGAACGTATCTGGTGAAACGAGCAAACTGGTGCACAAGATGCTCCAGCCATACATGGGCCGTTGGATTCAAAATAGAGGGACAGGATTTAGTGCGAGGATGGGACTGCTGGCACATTTGCAGAATAGTCCTTGCAGTGCAGTTAAATGCAGCAATTTGACCTCACCGATCGTGTTCTTCCCCTTGCCAGATTCTGTACCAGTGCAGCCGCCTGGTGCTATTGTTAAGGTCCAGCGAGCTGAAGAACCGATCTCTCTCTCTCTCTTCTCTCTCTCTCTCTCTTCTGTACCACTCCAACAGGCGAAATAGGTTAGTAAATTTCGCTTGATCTCTCTCAATCATGTACCAATGGAGCGTCGTCTCACTGAAATCCAGATGGGTGACCTGATTTGTTGAAAGCAGTGCCTCGATTTCGTCTTCCGCAGCAGCGCCTCGTTGTGAGGGCATACTCAATCTACCACTAACGCCGCCGGTGGCACTATCCAACTACAGCAGCTCAAGGATCTAGATCTAGGTCTGTATGCTTTTTCTCAAAAGGCATGTTTTTATTGATTAAGATTTGGAATAGTGCGCTGTCAGCACAATATTTAGGTATGAGCTACGAGTATATTTCTACGATCTTCATGCAAATTACAAGGGATGCACTCCCTGTTTGGATCCTTTATTCGTAAACAATATTAAACAGAACTTGTACTTTACAATGTTCAACTGAACTTCGTGAAAGCATTAACAAGTTCATCTTCCTGATTTTATTATCTACAGTGGTTCATCTTTTGGACGAAACTGGTTTTTTTCAGTCTCCTATATACAATGTATACTAAATCATGACTTGCAGAATGTGGGTGTTCCTTACAATCCGTTGCAAAACCTCATATATTGTTCCCTATAATTTGTTTGAAAAACATGATATAGTAGTGAACTGACCTTTTTATTCTATAAATGTGATACTTTGGGATCCCTGTTTTATCTGGTAGCAAATTTTTAGTAAAAGACAATGCAATGTTAGTTTCACATAGAGGATAGAGCTGCCTATGATTGCTTATGTCTATGAGATTCATAACCTATGTTAGTTTCAATGGATTTGCAGGATGGGGTGTCACTCCAAAGTTTGGCTTGGCTCATTACTATGTTGGAAGGTCATTATGGAGTCTTATTGCCTGGAGCTAGTAAATCTGTTGAAGATGGGGACCGCGAACAGGGCTGCAATTCTTCATGTTCTTATGCAAATCAGAAGATGCATTTGACATTGACAAGGCAGGTAGCCAAAGTTGTTGCATCCAAGAATTATGCATAAAACGATGCATCGCCATTTCCTGCTCTTGGTTGCATAGGTGGCATGTCCCTGGTTTGGAAGCACACCCTTGTACCTTATTATCATCTTATTTAGGTTGTCAAATTGATTCCTTCAGTGGATAGAATTTCATGCTCACTTTATTTGCATGCCACTGGACTGGAGGATTTGTTTTAGTAAACTATAGTTGACTAGATATTGGTACTGATTTTAATCTGAGGTAATATCACAGCAACTTATTTCATATAATATTTGGGTACACTTTCACTTTATTGTTTTCATCTAATATGTTGGGGCTATTTTTGACAAAAAGATATGAGATAATTATCATATTTTTTTCAGAAATCAGAATGCAAACTTGTTGTACTTCTTTTTCTTCTGTTTTTCGTTTGAGTTATTGTCCCTTCCTCCATCTCACTATCCTTTGCTTCCCAATAACGACTGTTTATACTATATAGCTGCAGTGAAGAATGACATATCAAGATTACTTGCATACATATTGTCAGGCCACATAAGCCTCTTCGGCAACCACTCATTGGCAGGTAAATATTTCTATATCATGTTTTTTATGGTTGCTCCAGAACTGACTATTCGGTGATTATTCAGATTCAGGACCATCTTTCATGCTCCAACAATATTTTGCCTTTGATCTTCAAATCGATTAGTTGAAGGCATGACCGGACAATCTTCAAAGTAGGAGTCATCTTCATATGTCTCCTAGTTGGCAGCTCATGAAACTGATAATGTCACCTCCCATACTAGTACAGATCATGTCTGGTTGTCTCAGGCTCCGATTTTTTTGGAACCATGTAATCAGCAAGAAAGTACACTTGGTAACAAAATTTAGTATGCGGCTTGTTTGTAGTTTAGAAGGGTGGTTGCCGTACAATTGATGTGTATGCTTGTGATGTCTTAATGTAAAAGACGTGATGTTCTTCCATGGAAGCATCTAAAGATCTTTGGTTCAGTTGCAAAACAACATCTGCTTCTCTGAAACTTTTTTTAGGAAAGAGGCCACATCTGCTTCTCTGCTTATCTGATACAGTACTTCTTAATATTGTTGAGCTTTCCAACTGTGTGAAGAATCAATTTGAATTTTTTGTAATTTTTGCTAAAGTCAGCAATGAGCAATCACATAACAGTTAGATTAGCTGATACAAGAGCACACCTTGTCAAATTTCTCAGCTTGTTTAAAACAGTAGCTCGGTAGTACAGAGCGACCTGGAGTAGTAGTACAGAACAGAGGAAAAGCGAGGTAGACGAACTAGCCTTGGGAGGTCCATCCGATATATTTAGCTAGATTTGAAGGTCTGTTTTGCAAATGTACCAACAGCTCCCCTTGCAGATGCATCTTGCCCCTTGATTTCGAATCTAATGGCCCATAACCTGGTGGTGCACCTGGTGCATGAGTCCGTCCGTTTCACAGGATACGTTCTCTCGGTCTACCCCGCCCTCTCTTGACATTCTCTGCATGCTTTAGCCGTCCGCTATGCACTGGAGCTTCTGGAGGCCTGCGCTGAATGTGCCCAAACCATCTCAGACGATGTTGGACAAGCTTCTCTTCAATTGGTGCTACCCCAACTCTATCTCGTATATCATCATTCCGGACTCGATCCTTCCTCGTGTGGCCACACATCCATCTCAACATACGCATCTCCGCCACACCTAACTGTTGAACATGTCGCCTTTTAGTCGGCCAACACTCAGCGCCATACAACATTGCGGGTCGAACCGCCGTCCTGTAGAACTTGCCTTTTAGCTTTGGCACTCTCTTGTCACAGAGAATGCCAGAAGCTTGGCGCCACTTCATCCATCCGGCTTTGATTCGATGGTTCACATCTTCATCAATACCCCCATCCTCCAGCAGCATTGACCCCAAATACCGAAAGGTGTCCTTCCGAGGTACCACCTGGCCATCAAGGCTAACCTCCTCATCCTCACACCTAGTAGTACTGAAACCGCACATCATGTACTCGGTTTTAGTTCTACTAAGCCTAAACCCTTTCGATTCCAAGGTTTGTCTCCATAACTCTAACTTCCTATTTACCCCCGCCCGACTATCGTCAACTAGCACCACATCATCCACAAAGAGCATACACCATGGGATATCTCCTTGTATATCCCTTGTGACCTCATCCATCACCAATGCAAAAAGATAAGGGCTCAAAGCTGACCCCTGATGCAGTCCTATCTTAATCGAGAAATCATCGGTGTCGACATCACTTGTTCGAACACTTGTCACAAAATTATCATACATGTCCAAAATATATCAGTACTCCATTAGTACAAAAACATTTTAATGATTCCATTGAAACCAAGGCGTTCATAGCATTTAGAAATCTACTCGATGTCCCGCTGCAACGCTATGTTGCCTCAACATAGCCGGTCCCAAACCCAAGTAAAGGAGGAGGGTTGTGATAGGCTTGGCGAGCCAACATCAAAACTCAACCACTCTTATGGAGATGAAACCCAGAAGAACACTCAGCCACTCCTATATGATACTCCCTCTGGAAAGAAATATAAGAGCGCTTAGATCACTATTTTAGTGACCTAAACGTTCTTACATTTATTTACGGAGGGAGTACATCGTTGGGGCATAACCCTCTTAGCGACGCGCCATATGGGAACATGGGTGTGGTGTTAAATGGGCAAGGGACGGGCATCACGCCCTTGGGAGGCGTCGTATCTTGATTTGGATATGGTGATGAGTGAACAAGGATCGGGTCGATGCATCCTTAGTGGCGCTCTACATCAACGCCTGGGTGTAGTGAAAAATGAGCTAGGGCCTTCGCATTTGAAGTGTGAAGGGTAAGCAAGCTAGCCGAGCCTAGTCGGATCCGCTTAGGTGGTTGGAACAAAAGGGTCTGTGACAGGTAAGTTATGGGAGCTAGTTGATACAGCGGTGAGGAGAGGTGTTGATATCCCATGCGTCCAAGAAACCAAATGGAGGGGACAAAAGGCGAAGAAGGTGGAGTATACCGGCTTCAAGTTGTGTGGTGCACGGGGACAACTACAAACAAAAATGGAGTAGGCATCTTGATCAACAAGAGCCTCGAGTATGGAGTGGTAGACGTCAAGTGGCAAGGGGGCTAGATTGTCCTCGTCAAGCTAGTAGTTGGGGACTTGGTTCTCAATGTTATCAGCGCGAGAGCACCAAGGGGGAGTTCTGGGAAGGCCTGGAAGACATGGTTAGGGGTGTACCTATTGGCGAGACACTCTTCGTAGGAGGAGACCTCGAAGGCCACGTGGGTATATCTAACACGGGTTTTGAAGGGGCACATGGGGTCTTCGGCTATGGCATCAGGAATCAAGGAGAAGATGTATTGACCTTGACTATCCTATGACATGATTGTAGATAACACCCTCTTTTAAAAGAGAGAATTCCATCTAGTGAATTTTAGTAGTGGTCAATTCTAGCAAGATTGATTTCGTCCTCTCGAGAAGAGAAGACATGTGTGCTGCCTAGATTGTAAGGTGATACCAAGAGAGTGTTGTCACTCAACATAAGCTTGTGGTGGCTGACTTCCACTTTCGTATTCTTGTCCAGCAGGATAGGCGTGCCAAAGACGCTAGAACGAAATGGTGGAAGCTCAAGGGGGAGGCAGCACAGACTTTCAAGGACAGGGTTATTAAGGAGGGCCCTTGGGAGGAAGGAGATGATGCAAATAATATGTGGATGAAGATGGCGACTTGCATTCGTAAGGTGGCTTCAGAGTTTGGGGTGAACAGGGGAAGTAGAATCGAAGCTAACGATACCTGGTAGTGGAATAGATGTCCAGAAGGCTATTAACGGTTTCAGAAGCCTACACTTGGATAGGAGTGCAAACAACATAGATAAGTACAAGGTGGCAAAGAAGGCCGCAAAGCGAGCTGTGAGTGAAGCAAGGGGTAGGGCATACGAGGACCTCTACTAGCGCTTAGACACGAATGAAGGCGAAAGGGACATCTATAAGATAGCCAAGATCCAAGAGAGCAAGACGAGGGATGTGAACCAAGTCAAATGCATGAAGGACGGATAAGATCAGCTCCTGGTGAAGGACGAGGAGATCACATAGATGGTGGGCGTACTTCGACAAGCAATTCAATGAAGAGAATGAGAGCTCTACCATTGAGTTGGACAACTCCTTCGAATGATACCAGTAGGCATTTTGTGCGATGAATCCAGGAATTTGAGGTTAGTGGGGCTTTAAAATGATGAAAGGAGGCAAGGCAATGGGCCCTATTTTTATCCCCATTGAGGTTGGAGAGGCCTCAAAGACATAGCAATAGTATGGCTACTAAGCTTTTAAAACCTCATTTTCCGGGCAAACAAGATGCAACAAGAATGGAGGTGGAGTATATTAGTACCAATCTTCAAGAAGAGGGTGTTCAAAGTTGTAGTAATTACCGTGGAATTAAGCTGATGAGCCATACAATAAAGCTATGGAAGAGGGTCATTGAGCACCGCTTAAGAAGAATGACCGGCGTGACCAAAAATCGGTTTGGTTTCATGCCTCGAAGGTCGACAATGGAAGCCATTTTCTTGGTACGACAACTTATGGAGAGATACAGGGACCAAAAGGACCTGCATATGATGTTCATTGACTTGGAGAAGGCCTACAATAAGATGTCGCGGAATGTCATGTGGTGGGCCTTGGAGAAACACAAAGTCTCAACAAAGTACATTACCCTCATCAAGGACATGTAAGTATCCAAACAAGTGATGGCGACACTGATGACTTTCCAATTAAAATAGGTGCACCAAGGGTCACCTTTGAGCCCTTATCTTTTTGCTTTGGTGATGGATGAGGTCACAAGGGATACACAAGGAGATATCCCATGGTGTATGCTCTTTGCAGATGATGTGCTGCTAGTCGATCATAGTCGGGCGGGGATCAATAGAAAGTTAGAGCTATGGAGACAAACTCTGGAATCGAAAGGCTTTAAACTTCAGTAGAACTAAAACTGAGTACATGAGGTGCAGTTTCAATACAACTAGGCATGAGGGGGGAGGTTAGCCTTGATGGACAGGTGGTGCCTCATAAGGACACCTTTCGATATTTGGGGTCAATGCTGTAGAAGGATGGTAATATCGATGAAGATGTGAGCCATCGAATCAAAGTCGTATGGATGAAGTGGCGCCAAGCTTCTAGCGTTCTCTGTGATAAGAGAGTGCCACAAAAGCTAAAAGGTAGAATCAACAATATATTGTCCATCCAAAGCAAACCCTAACTGGGAAACTAATTTTGACTAGACATATTGTGAGTATCTAGACTACGGCTCTGTTTGTTTCAGCTTTAGGCAGCAGCTTCTCATAGGAAAAATCAGAAGCCGAAACAAACAGCTATCTGAAATCAGCTTTGCCAGTGAAGCTGAATCTGGATTCGGGCCATTTTCAGTGCAATTGCCTGAAGCACGTCCAGGTGTACTTCAGTGGCAAAGTTGATTCCCAATGAAGCGAATTCACATGTGATTTGAAGCCAATTGAAGCTGAAACAAACAAGGCCTGCCCATCATGCTAAAACACAAAAAACTTTACAAGAAAAAACTTACTGCTTGACCAACTTCGCACATCAAACTAGTAAGACCAGCAATAATCTTCTCACTTCTGTTGGCTAGAGCTGGCAAAAGAAGAACCTCTCTGATGTATGGCATCTTGCTTAGAAATGCCTGCGGTAATTCCTACAATCATACCAGCATACATCAGAATTCTCATTCATTATGAGTTGGAAGCACATTTGCTGAACGGTGCTTTGCTAGTCAGCAACCTCAACAGAAGGACAGTGGCTTTTTCTAAGAAACAGAAACAAAAGGGGGCGCAACATCCGCCATTTTATAACTTTACAGTACCATTGCATAGTCAACAACACTGCATGATACTTGGCTGGGCAATACATAGGCAAAACAACACATAATTGAACAGGAAAAATAAGGAACATTCAATTCATCAACTCAGGCTATGTACTCCTACTTCATACCATGACACGCAGGGGCGGAGCTGGGCCCCGGGCACCCAGGGCCCAGGCCTGGGGCGTGGAATTTTTACTAGGCTATTATATATGTATGTTTTTCTGTAGGCCCGGGGTGCAGCCCAGTAAAATGAAGAAAGCCCAGAGCGTCATGGGCTGTCTGACCTCATTAAACGGACATAACTACGAGGAAACCTCCAACTCGCGCACGCACGCAGCAGGTGAGTAGGAGACCTCCCCCACGAGCCACGATCTAACTTAACCTAGAAAAAATTCTAACTCGCACGCGACAGGAGACGTCAGCCTGGGCCGTCTCATCTCAAACTGACGGATGGACGCACGACACGAGTCTGTCAGGAGACGCCAGCGCTAGCGCGGCCCCCGCCGACCTAAATCGCAACGACGCACTCAAGATCAATCTCCAGTGTCCAGACTTCAGCGCTAGCGCCGGCCACCGGCGCCGCCGCCGTCCCGGCCACTCCGGACCGCCCTCCTGTGCGTCGTTCATCCAATCGCCCGCGTGGCGTGCCTGGCTGCTTGACTACCACACCTTGGTATTTTTTGTTATGCTTTCCCAATTTCCCCTTATGCTTCCACTTCTATCGTGTTCTACAATGTCAGTTTATAAACTGCTCCCAACTAAATTGCAATAATGTGTGTATGTATCCAGACATATATCTAGGGTATTGTTGAACTCAAATTGATGTAATCTGCCAATTTCATTTAATATTGTAGAAAAACAAGATGAAGAGATTTCATATTGAGCGAGATGTATTTGCAAGTATTGATGATAAGGTCTCGCAAAGGGCTTTTACCTCGTCGAAGTGGTAAGTTCTTATATTTGTATCAACGATAATTGTTTCACTTGACGTTTATGCATTCTCTTATGAAATTTTTCTTTTGATTTGGTACTCTTTTTCATCACATACTGTTCTTGGTAGTTTTTGACATGTTTTTATCCATTTTGTTGTATAGTTACACATTGAGTTTAAATTCTAAAATTTTCGTGCAATTGAGCCATATTTTGTATGGGGTATCTTTTACGATAGCTAAAAGCCCTATGGACGTTATTTTTTTCCCTTGCGGCAATTTTTTTTTGGGCCCAGGGCTTGCTCCAATCCTGGCTCCGCCACTGCTCGTGGGGGAGGTCTCCTACTCACCTGCTGCGTGCGTGCGCGAGTTGGAGGTTTCCTCGTAGTTATGTCCGTTTAATGAGGTCAGACAGCCCATGACGCTCTGGGCTTTCTTCATTTTACTGGGCTGCACCCCGGGCCTACAGAAAAACATACATATATAATAGCCTAGTAAAAATTCCACGCCCCAGGCCTGGGCCCTGGGTGCCCGGGGCCCAGCTCCGCCCCTGCCCACGAGCCACGATCTAACTTAACCTAAAAAAAATTCTAACTCGCACGCGACAGGAGACGTCAGCCTGGGCCGTCTCATCTCAAACTGACGGATGGACGCACGACACGAGTCTGTCAGGAGACGCCAGCGCTAGCGCGGCCCCCGCCGACCTAAATCGCAACGACGCACTCAAGATCAATCTCCAGTGTCCAGACTTCAGCGCTAGCGCCGGCCACCGGCGCCGCCGCCGTCCCGGCCACTCCGGACCGCCCTCCTGTGCGTCGTTCATCCAATCGCCCGCGTGGCGTGCCTGGCTGCTTGACTACCACACCTTGGTATTTTTTGTTATGCTTTCCCAATTTCCCCTTATGCTTCCACTTCTATCGTGTTCTACAATGTCAGTTTATAAACTGCTCCCAACTAAATTGCAATAATGTGTGTATGTATCCAGACATATATCTAGGGTATTGTTGAACTCAAATTGATGTAATCTGCCAATTTCATTTAATATTGTAGAAAAACAAGATGAAGAGATTTCATATTGAGCGAGATGTATTTGCAAGTATTGATGATAAGGTCTCGCAAAGGGCTTTTACCTCGTCGAAGTGGTAAGTTCTTATATTTGTATCAACGATAATTGTTTCACTTGACGTTTATGCATTCTCTTATGAAATTTTTCTTTTGATTTGGTACTCTTTTTCATCACATACTGTTCTTGGTAGTTTTTGACATGTTTTTATCCATTTTGTTGTATAGTTACACATTGAGTTTAAATTCTAAAATTTTCGTGCAATTGAGCCATATTTTGTATGGGGTATCTTTTACGATAGCTAAAAGCCCTATGGACGTTATTTTTTTCCCTTGCGGCAATTTTTTTTTGGGCCCGGGGCTTGCTCCAATCCTGGCTCCGCCACTGACACGGAGCTTCTTAGCCCACCAACCACACAGAAGCAGCAAAAATGCAGTGGTTGCACGTGCAAAGAGAAGCAAAAATGCATGTGTTGCACGTGAAAAGAGAACAGAACTGGAATCAACTGAAATGTCCAGACCCAGATTATTTCATGATGCTTCATAAAGATAACTACAATTTAACTGAAAGAAAGGCACTGCACGAAAAGTAAGTAGTACACTGAGAAGTTGGTATAGGGTCCATTTCAAGCACTATTTCATACAACAATTAAACAGTAGATGTTACTCAATGAGTCGATTGCACTAATGCAGTACAGAAGAACGGAACTTACTTGGTACTGGCTGACAAGTTCGGTCATAACCTCTATGGCCACTTCAAACGAGAAGAACGCCTTTATCAGCCACACAGGAATGAAACAACATGTGAGGACGTGATGAGTGAACAACCAATTGGTCGAAGTGGGTACACTGTTCGCACCTGCAGGGAGTTGAACGCGAACGTCAGAAGTGGGTGTGCGGCGAGGGCGGACGCCGGCGCTCCCGAGAAGCATCCCGCGCGAACCTACAACAATGCCGTTTCTCTTAGCACAGGGAGAGCGAGAGACGAACGCAATTGAAATATTGAGTTGAGGGTGAAGCAAGGAAGGACCGTACATACCCAGCTGAGTAGGCATCGCAGGAGTCTATGGTTGCGCTCGTGGAGGGGCACCCCGTCCGCGGCGGCCGGCTTCTCAGACTGCGCTAGCAGGAACTCAAGCACGGCGGGCGCGTGCGTGAGCAGCTCACGCGTGAACCTGCACCGCGTGACGGAGTCGACCCCCGTGTCACCGCTCTCATCCTGCGCCACCTCCTCGGGGAGCACGGTGAGCAGCTCCAGCAAGGCGGGGTCGGGTAGGTGCGGCATTCGAGCGAAAAGCCCGTCTACCCCTCCCTCCGCACGGAGCGCCAGCGCCGCGAGGGCCAGGCAGATCTGCGTGAGCAGCCGGGGAGGGGCAAGGCAGAAACGCCGGGCCGCGACAAGGAGCGCGTCGAGGAGCTGCGCGGCGTTGTTCGGGAGCGGGTAGTCGGGTGACTGAATCTTCCGGCGAAGCATCTGGGCGGCGAAGAAGAGTAGATCGGCGGAAGGGGCCGGATGATCCGCGCACGCGAGGAGCGAGGCCGCCAGCGCCCACGCCTGCGGCGAGCGCTGCAGGCCGAGGAGCCACTGGTTGGCGGCTAGACGTGCGGAGGGATGCGAGGCGTGATTAAGTGCGTGCACGGCCGCGGCCAGCTGCGCCTGGAGGTCCGGTGACTCGGCGACGTCCATCGCTGCCGCTCCGGCGGCGGGGAGGTGGGCGCGTGCGTAGGTGGATGGATTCGGGTGGGGAAGAGGGGTAAGAGGGGATTGACTGGGCCGAGTGGCACGCACGGCATGAGAAGATTTTTGGCCGCCTATTTCATAATTACATGCATATTTAAGCAAGGACCAACTTTAGTTGTGAAGCATAACAACTTTCTGTTTGAATAGTAAGTTTCAGTTTTTTGATTTTGTTTCTTATGGCAATTTAAGTTGTAAAAATATCAAAACGGTATTACTTCGTGCCATACATGTGGCATTCATTATTTGGGTTAAGCAAACTATAACATGATAATTAAAACTTTGCACTAATACAGCGATTAACAACATTTTAAATTCAAGTTCAAATTCAGTCTAAACCGCAAGCATTATGCACCAACAACACACAAAAAAGTCATAGAACACGAATACATATAGCTCTCAAATGGCATTGCCTCCATTACCATCGCTGGCATTTGCATTCTCCTCATCACGACCATTGTTTTCTATTGTCACATATGCCATCATCAAAAAAGTTTCAACATCCACACTACACGCATCAAATTTGAAGAAAATACCCCAGACATCATATCAAAATGCATACAAAATTTAAAGTCCCATAAAAATCAATGAAAATGAAAAACTAAATTTTGTATGTCATGGTCATTTCACCGAACATGTTGGGACGCCAGTTGTTGTGGCAGCGGCTCTGTTGGAAAAGGCAGTGCCTAGGAGGCGCTTAGGCACGCCTAGGCGCTAGGCAATGGTCCAACGCCTCGCCTAGGGCATAAGCAGAAGTCTAGACAGAGCAAGTAAGAAATTGTCTACCCAAGCGAGAAATCATGCCATATCGCACTGATATGCCAAAAGGGCCCCATTCCAATCGTAGTAGCTGATCGTTAACGTACTTATATGCCCTAAATTAATAGAATACACATATAATAACCACATATACACCCTAATAGTAAAAATTATATAATCGCCTAGGCTACGCCTAGGGCGTTTAAGCACCGCCTAGGCACTAGGCGAAGGACAACTAGGGATGGCAATGGATAGGGTA
This sequence comes from Triticum urartu, assembly GCF_056163025.1. Lineage (NCBI taxonomy): Eukaryota > Viridiplantae > Streptophyta > Magnoliopsida > Poales > Poaceae > Triticum > Triticum urartu. Next base: position 335,199,790 of record NC_141876.1, read on the forward strand.
TGGGCAGGTACAACCTCCTTCTGCCCAAACCCATACCCATAGAAAATTTCTATACCTACCCACTTCAATACCCATGGCGTAAATTGGTACCCACACCCATACCCATCGGGTATCCTATACCCAATGGATATCCAGTGAGTTCAATATATAACATTTAAATTTTTAACAGGTATAAAATGAGTTTAAAATTCAAGTGATGATGGGCGAGCAATATAGCACTAACGGGAGCTCCTCCGATGGGTGGCGCAAGCCCAACGCAGTGGGAGGCAGTGGTGGGAATGGGGGTTGCTGAATCGAGAGTTGGACAAGAGTCTGGTAGCGAGGAGTCGAGATTTAATCTTTTCGAGGAGTCCCATAAGACGTAGGAGGAGTGGTGGCCAGGTAATTACAGGCCTATGAGTCATGGCCGGTATAAGGAATACGAGATTTGGAGTGGGCCACAGGAGTTAGATGTTGATCCTACATGCCATAAGAGTTATTTCCATTAATAAAATTTTCATGGGTATCCATTGAGTTACTCGTGGTCAAAATTTCATACCCATACCCTACTCATATATATTGCGGGTATGGATACCCATTACCCGTGGGTACAAAATCTCTCCAAGTCTTGCCCATGCCCATTGTTTTCAGGTAGGGTACCCGCGGGTACCCATACCCATGGGCAAAACTGTCATCTCTAAGGACAACCGCCTCGCTTACGCCTACCGCTTTTTCCAACCTTGGGCAGCGGGTTGTGTCGGCTCATCCTCATGCAGTGGGGGGGGGGGTCCTAGGCGGTTGTAACACCCCCATGTACTAAGCTATAGTAATCCATCTTGATTATGCTATGACATTTTGATTTGCAGTGCTTAATTACTTGGGTTCAAATTTCATTTCAAATTTCACCTATGAATTCAGTTCAAATTTAAAGTGAGAATTTAATTCACAAACATGGTGGGAAAAAAGTTCACCATTTAGCAAAATATTCCAAAACAAATTATGGTTGAGGAAAACAACATCACTTGTTGCTCATTTGGGCTCTAGCATTTAAAACAGGGCCAAAACAATATTTTAAGTGCTATTCCAAGTTATAAAAAATCCATACTAATTTAAATAACTCCCAAACTTTTTGTGGCAGTGTCTAAAATTGCAATATAAATATTCGACCAAGTTTCATATTTTGTAAAACTCAAATGTTATTAAAAATTAAGGCAAAACAGAAAGTAATAAAGAAAACAGAAAATGAAATGAAATGGAAAAAGGAAGAGCTGGGCAGATTGGGCTCTAGTCCACAGTGGCCGGCCCAGCCCACCTCACCTTCTCCCTCCTCCATCTGTCGAGCCGCACCGCAACAGTGCGCTCGTCCCCGCCGCGGGAGGGGATAAGGGCGCCACCCCGTGGCCTCTCGGACTCCTCCCCTCCATTTTCTCCCACTCCCCCAACGCTCTCCCCTCTCCCCTCGCCTTCTCCGCCCATCACCGAGCGCCACCGTCGCCCTCGTGCCCCGCCAGCGAGTCCTGGAGCTACGTCAAGCTCCGCTACATCGTCTGCACCCTCGACATTAAGCTCAGGGCCACCACATTGCCACCACGCCCCCTTCTTCCTCCTCTGCCCCGCCGGTCGCCATCGTCAAAGGCTTCGACAAGCCCTCCCCGAGCCCGCTACCCTCCTCTACCGAATCACCATGAGCACACTCCCCTCTCGACCCCTTACCCCTTTGTTCCCGTGCTCCAGCGGCACTCAGATTGGCCAAGTTATTTTGAGAAGACATAATTGCTTTGTTAGTATGCTTGAAGTATTATTATTTTTATGTCAATATTAAACTTTTGTCTTGAATCTTTCGGATCTGAATATTCATACAATAATTAAGAAGAATTACATTAAAATTATGCCAAGTAGCAATCCACATCAAAAATTCTGTTTTTATCATTTACCTACTCGAGGACGAGCAGGAATTAAGCTTGGGGATGCTTGATACGTCTCCAACGTATCTATAATTCTTGATTGCTCCATGTTATATTATCTACTATTTTGGACATTATTGGGCTTTATTATCCACTTTTATATTATTTTTGGGACTAACCTATTAACCGGAGGCCCAGCCCAGAATTGCTGTTTTTGCCTGTTTTAGGGTTTCGGAGAAAAGGAATATCAAACGGAGTCCAAACGGAATGAAACCTTCGGGAACGTGATTTTCTCAACAAACAAGACCTGGGAGACTTAGACCCTATGTCAAGACACAAAAGAGGAGGCCACGAGGTAGGGGGGCGCGCCCACCCCCACCAGGCGCGCCCTCCACCCTCGTGGGCCCCATGTTGCTCCAACGACGTACTCATCCCTCCTATATATACCTACGTACCCCAAAACGGTCAGATATGGAGCCAAAAACCTAATTCCACCGCCGCAACTTTCTGCATCCACGAGATCCCATCTTGGGGCCTGTTTCGGAGCTCCGCCGGAGGGGGCATCGATCACGGAGGGCTTCTACATCAACACCATAGCCTCTCCGATGAGGCGTGAGTAGTTTACCTCAGACCTACCGGTCCATAGTTATTAGCTAGATGGCTTCTTCTCTCTTTTTGGATCTCAATACAATGTTCTCCCCCTCTCTTGTGGAGAACTATTCGATGTAATCTTCTTTTTGCGGTGTGTTTGTTGAGACCAATGAATTGTGGGTTTATGATCAAGTCTATCTATGAACAATATTTGAATCTTCTCTGAATTCTTTTATGTATGATTGGTTATCTTTGCAAGTCTCTTCAAATTATCAGTTTGGTTTGGCCTACTAGATTGATCTTTCTTGTAATGGGAGAAGTGCTTAGCTTTGGGTTCAATCATGCGGTGTCCTTTCCCAGTGACAGTAGGGGTAGCAAGGCACATATTGTATTGTTGCCATCAAGGATAACAGGATGGGGTTTTCATCATATTGCATGAGTTTATCCCTCTACATCATGTCACCTTGCTTAAGGCGTTACTCTATTTTTAACTTAATACTCTAGATGCATGCTGGATAGCGGTCGATGAGTGGAGTAATAGTAGTAGATGCAGGCAGGAGTCGGTCTACTTGTCTCGGACGTGATGCCTATATACATGATCATACCTAGATATTCTCATAACTATGCTCAATTCTGTCAATTGCTCAACAGTAATTTGTTCACCCACCGTAGAATACTTATGCTCTTGAGAGAAACCACTAGTGAAACCTATGGCCCCCGGGTCTATCTTTATCATATTAATCTCCTACTACTTAGTTATTTCCTTTGCTTTTTCCTTTGCTTTTATTTTACTTTGCATCTTTATGACAAAAATACCAAAAAATATTATCTTATCATATCTATCAGATCTCACTCTCGTAAGTGGCCGTGTAGGGATTGGCAACCCCTATCCGCGTTGGTTGCGAGGATTTATTTGTTTTGTGTAGGTATGAGGGACTCGCGCGTAGCCTCCTACTGGATTGATACCTTGGTTCTAAAAAACTGAGGGAAATACTTACGCTACTTTGCTGCATCATCCCTTCCTCTTCGGGGAAAACCAACGCAGTGCTCAAGAGGTAGCACCGAGAAACCTCTCTGGTCAATAACCAATAGCGGAACCTGGATGTCCATATTTGTTCCTACATATTCTACAAAGATCTTTATCGGTCGAACCGTTATGACAACATATGTAATTCCCTTTGTCTGTCGGTATGTTACTTGCCCGAGATTTGATCGTCGGTATCTTCATACCTAGTTCAATCTCGTTACCATCAAGCCTCTTTACTCGTTCCGTAATACATCATCGTGCAACTAAATCTTTAGACACTTTGCTTGCAAGGCTTCTTATGATGTGTATTATCGAGAGGGCCCAAAGATACCTCTCCGATACTCGGAGTGACAAATCCTAATCTCGATCTATGGCAACTCAACAAATACCTTCGGAGATACCTGTAGAGCATCTTTATGATCACCCAGTTACGTTGTGATGTTTGATAGAACACAAGGTATTCCTCCTGTATCCGGGAGTTGCATAATCTCATAGTTGAAGGAATATGTATTTGACATTAAGAAAGCTATAGCAATAAACTGAACGATCAATATGCTAAGCTAATGGATGGGTCTTGTCCATCACATCATTCTCCTAATGATGTGATCACGTTATCAAATGACAACTCATGTCTATGGTTAGGAAACCTTAACCATCTTTGGTCAACGAGCTAGTCTAGTAGAGGCTTACTAGGGACACGATATTTGTTTATGCATTCACACATGTATTTAAGTTCCCGATCAATACAATTCTAGCATGAATAATATACCTTTATAATGAATAAGGAAATATAAAATAACAACTTTATTATTGCCGCTAGGGCATATTTCCTTCAGTCTCCCACTTGCACTAGAGTGAATAATCTAGTTCACATCGCCATGTGATTAACATCCATAGTTCACATCGCCATGTGACCAATACCCAAAGTGTTTACTAGAGTCAATAATCTAGTTCACATCACCATGTGATTAACACCCAAAGAGTACTAAGGTGTGATCATATTTTGCTTGTGAGAGAGGTTTAGTCAACGGTTCTGTCACATTCAGATCTGTATGTATTTTGCAAATTTCTATGTCTACAATGTTGTGCATGGAGCTACTCTAGCTAATTGCTCCCACTTTCAATACGTATCCAGAATAAGACTCAAAGTTATCTGAATCGGTGTCAAAGCTTGCATTGACGTGACCCTTTACGACAAACTCTTTATCACCTCCATAACCGAGAAATATTTCCTTAGTCCTGTTAGGTAACTAAGGATAATTTTGACTGTTGTCAAGTGATCTACACCTAGATCACTATTGTACCCCCTTGCCAAACTCGTGGCAAGGTACACAATAGGTCTGGTACACAATATGGCATATTTTATAGGACTTATGGCTGAGGCATAGGGAATGACTTCCATTCTCTCTCTATCTTCTGCCGTGGTCAGGCTTTGAGTCTTACTCAACTTCACACCTTACAATACAGGCTAGAACTCCTTCTTTGACTGATCCATTTTGAACTCCTTCAAAATCTTTTCAAGGCATGTAATCATTGAAAATCTTAGCAAGCGTCTTGATCTATCTCTATAGATCTTGATGCCCAATATGTAAGCAGCTTCACCGAGGTCTTTTATTGAAAAGTTCTTATTCAAGTATCCTTTCATGCTATCCAAAAATTCTATATCATTTCCAATCAGCAATATGTCATCCACATATAATATCAGAAATGCTATAGAGCTCCCACTCACTTTCTTGTAAATACAGGCTTCACTATAAGTCTGTATAAAACCATATGCATTGATCACCTCATCAAAGCGTATATTCCAACTCTGAGATGCTTGCACCAGTCCATAGATGGATCGTTGGAGCTTGCACACTTTGTTAGCACCTTTAGGATCGACAAAACCTTCTGGTTGCATCATATACAACTCTTCTTCAAGAAATCCATTAAGGAATGTAGTTTTGACATCCATTTGCCAGATTTCATAATTATAAAATGCGGCAATTGCTAACATGATTTGGACTGACTTAAGCATCGCTACAGGTGAGAAGGTCTCATCATAGTCAACTCCTTGAACTTGTCGAAAACCTTTTGCGTCAAGTCGAGCTTTGTAGATAGTGACATTACCATCAGCGTCCGTCTTCTTCTTGAAGATCCATTTATTCTCAATGGCTTGTCGATCATCGGACAAGTCCACCAAAGTCCACACTTTGTTCTCATACATCAATCCTATCTCAAATTTCATGGCCTCGAGCCATTTATCGAAACCTGGGCTCATCATGGCTTCTTCATAGTTCGTAGGTTCGCCATGGTCTAATAACATGACTTCCAGGACAGGATTACCGTACCACTCTGGTGCGGAACATGCTCTGGACGACCTACGAGGTCCCGTAGTAACTTGATCTGAAGTTTCATGATCATCATCATTAGCTTCATCTCTAGTTGGTGTAGGCATCACGGGAACGGTTTTCTCTGATGTGCTACTTTCCAATTCGAGAGAAGGTACAATTACCTCATCAAGTTCTACATTTCTCCCACTCACTTCTTTCGAGAGAAACTCCTCTTTAGAAAGGATCCATTCTGGGCAAAAAAAGATCTTCCCTTCGGATCTGTGGTAGAAGGTGTACCCGATTGTTTCCTTAGGGTATCCTATGAAGACACACTTCTCTGATTTTGGTTCGAGCTTATCAGGCTGAAGCTTTTTGACATAAGCGTCGCATCCCCAAACTTTTAAGAAACGACAGCTTGAGTTTCTTTCCAAACCATACTTCATACGGTGCCGTCTCAACGGATTTAGATGGTGCCCTATTTAACGTGAATGCAGATGTCTCTAATTCATAACCCCAAAACGATAGTGGTAAATCGGTAAGAGACATCATAGAACACACCATATCTAATAAAGTACGGTTACGACATTCGGACACACCATTACGCCGTGGTGTTCTAGGTGGCGTGAGTTGTGAAACTATTCCACATTGTTTTAAATGAAGGCCAAACTAGTAACTCAAATATTCGCCTCCGCGATCAGATCGTAGAAACTTTATTTTCTTGTTACGATGATTCTCCACTTCACTCTGAAATTCTTTAAACTTTTAAAACGCTTCAGACTTGTGTTTCATCAAGTAGATATGCCCATACCTACTCAACTCATTTGTGAAGGTGAGAAAATAACGATACCCGCCGCGTGCTTCAACACTCATCGGATCTCATACATCGGTATGTATTATTCCCAATAAGTCATCAGCTTGCTCCATTGTTCTAGAGAACGGAGTTTTAGTCATCTTGCTCATGAGGCATGGTTCACAAGTATCAAATGATTCATAATCAAGTGATTCCAAAAGTCCATCCGCATGGAGTTTCTTCATGCGCTTTACACCAATATGACGTAAACGGCAGTGTCACAAGTATGTTGCACCATCATTATCAACTTTGCATCTTTTGGCATCAATATTATGAATATGTGTATTACTACAACCGAGATTCAATAAACCATTCACATTGGGTGTATGACCATAGAAGGTTTTATTCATGTAAGTAGAATAAGAATTATTCTCTGACTTAAATGAATAACTGTTGTAATAAACATGATCTAATCATATTCATGCTCAACACAAACCCCAAATAACATTTATTTAGGTTCAACACTAATCCGGAAGGTAGAGGGAGTGTGTGATGGTGATCGTATCAACCTTGCAATCACTTCCAACACACATCGTCACCTCGCCCTTAACTAGTCTCTATTTATTTTGCAACTCCTATTTTGAGTTACTAATCCTAGCAACCGAACCGGTATCAGAATACCCAGGGCTACTATGAACACTAGTATGGTACACATCAATAGCATGGGTTGTCTCATTGAAACCGTCCTCAGGAACTGAGTTTTGTGTTTGTGATCCATGAACAGCTACTACCACGCATTGGGCCCGAAACCAATGGACCCTCTCGACTTATTAACTGCCCCTGTCCTCTGTCCGGGAGTTGCAAGTAGTTTCTGGTGTTTGTAGTATACTGGAGGTCGTGCGCAGCACTGACCCTCAGGGTGGGCTGTGATGCGGTAGGTACGTGGCACGGTGTACCGGGCGCCCGTTTGGTGTCTCGGGAACCCTGCACACGTCGTTCGGGGCCGTATGTGGAAATTTCGGCCAGACTCCCTGTGGATGGAACCTGAATAGCCGATAAACATGGACTAGGGACTTGTGTGGTTAGTCAGGTCGCGGCCGACACCCTCGCTGGGCTTCCGCTTGAAGGTTGCCGAGTCCATGTCGTGTAAACGGCGATAAGTGGTGAGAGCGTGTGTGAAGAAGTACACCCCTGCAGGGTTAACATCATCTATTCGATAGCCGCATCCGCGGTAAAGGACCTCTGGGTTGCCTATACAGTTCATAGACAAGTGAAAGTGGATACTCTAAAATGCGCAAGATAAGCGTGAGTGCTATGGATGGCGTTCTTGTAGGGAGACGGGAGCGGATCCATAGTGGCGTATTGATTGGTGAATATGTGGACTCGTGTGCGCCACCTCAAAAGAGTTACTTGCAGTCGTAGTTTAGGATAGCCACCAAGTCAAAGCTGGCTTGCTGCAATTAAACTCCACCACCCCCTTTGTTGATACTGATGCATATGTAGCTAGTTTTGATGTAATTCTTGCTGGGTACATTTGTACTCATGTTTGCTTAATTTTTGTTTTGCAAAGAGACTTCAGTCTCACTAGTAGTTCCGCATGGACTTCGACGTTTAGCTTTTACCTCAGCTACGATCTTGTGCCCTCGGCGGGGTCTTGTAGATAGTCAGGCTTCTCAGCCTTTTCATTTGTAGTTGTCTGTACTCAGACAAGTTAAGCTTCTGCATGTGCTTGTTGCTTGTATGACTTGAATGTTGGGTCATCAGACCCAAGTTTGTAATATCTGGCTCCTCGAAGCCTAATGAATAAATACTTTAAGTCATAGAGTTATGTTGTGATGCCATGTTGTATTTGCACATATCGAGCATATTGTGTGTATGTTATTGAAATGCTTGGTATGTGTGGGATCCGACAACCTAGTTGTTTATACTTGGTAGCCTCTCTTATGGGGAAATGTCTCCTAGTGCTTCCACTGAGCCATGGTAGCTTGCTACTGCTCCGGAACACTTAGGCTGGCCGGCATGTGTCCTTCTTCGTTCATGTGTCTCAATCCACCCAGATGTGTGTTAGGTTGCCACCTTAGATAAACCATTAAAATTATCAATCTCACATCTGTCATGGATATCACTCACCCAATCCACGTCTACTAGCATAGCATGGCATAATAAGCAAACGTAGAAGTAACTCCCAAAGGTTTCATAATAATACAGGTAATAGGTACTACCTCATCTACTTCCCATCCCACAATTTAATTAGATCCTAATCATGCAATGTGGGAGGATTGATCTAATGCAATAAAAGTGGGTTGTAGAAAAGGTATGATCAAAGTGTTACTTGCCTTGCTGATGATCCGTGAGTCCTAGGGTTTTGAAGTAACAAGCGGCGCAATCCGGGTAATCTATCGCAGACAAACAACAAGCATACAATAAGTACTCATCTAATGCACAGGTAAAACTCGAACAAGAGATCGAACCAAGTAGTTCAACTTAAGAACTCCGGTTGCAAAGAAAGAACGAAAAACAAACGGCGGAAGAAAACAACTCGGTTCTAGCAAGTTGAATCTAGGTCAAAATTTTACTATAGCAAAAGCTTGTTCAAGTTGATTAGACGGAACGGCGGTTTCGAGACGAAACTCCAGGCGCTTGAATCACCTGATTCCGATAAACGAGCGAAAAGAAAGACTAGAAAGAAGATCGGATCTGAGATCGCGATCGCGGAATAAATCCGACGAAAAGAAAAAGAAGAACGGTTAAACGAACGGACGTCGTTAACCTAGAAGAATCCGGTGATCACGTTCGTTAGGACGAACGGTCCGGCGAACGGTCCAAAGGCAACTAAATCGGAGAAGAAAACGAATCCGATCTAGGGTTTCGGAGAAGAAAACCGATCTAGAAAACCGGAACGGTTTAGAGAAGAAAAGAATCGGAACGATTAGAAGAAAACGATCCGAGAAAAAGAATAGATGTAGCGCGGGGCTACCTCCGGCGAGGTCTCCGGTGAGGGGCTCCGGCGGCGTGGGGCGTAGGCGGCGGCAAGGTGTGGCGGCGGCGGTGACGCAGGGCGCGGCCGGGTGTGGGGTGGCGGCGCGGCAAGGTGCGGCGGCGGCGGTGACGCAGGGCGCGGGCGGCGGCTTAGGGCGGCGCGGCGCGGGGTGTGGTGAAGCTCTAGGCTTTGGGTTTGATGATTTAGAGGGGGGGTGCTTGGGTATTTATATGGGTGAGGGGAGACAAAACTTGGGGTAGGGGACAAGAATTAGACTAGGAATAGGAAAAGATCTAGAAATAGAAAAGGAATATACGGAAGTAGGACAAAAGTCCTACTAGGATTCGGTTTAGAGCAAGAGGCGGCGGCCTCCTGCGCCTGCGCCTGGCGCGCGGCTCCCTGGGGCGGTGGCCTTTGGCCGTGGTCTTGGCCGGCTGGGCCTTTGGCCCAAGGCGCTGGACTTTGATTTTTTTAAACGGTTCTGCGCTCGGAAAAACACAAAAAAACAAAATCTACCGGACTCCAAAACTAATAAAGTTAATTTTCCTCGACTCCTAAAAATGAGCCGAACAAAATGAACTTTTCTCCGGACCTAAAATGCAATTTTTGAAAACGCGCATTTTTCCTATCCAAATAAAATGCGAATAAACTCCGACAAACAAACTTTGATCTATTTATTAAATCTTCATTTTTCCTAAATTTGGGAAAGTCATATTATTCCCTCTCTCATATATTTTGACACCGGAAAAATTATTGAAGATCAAATAAATAAATCAAATGATCCTATTTTCAAAATTCGAGAAAACTCTCAAATATGAAAATAACGAAATCTCCAACTCTCTCCGAGGGTCCTTGAGTTGAGTGAAATTTCTAGGATCAACCAAAATGCAAGAAAAATATGATATGCATGATGATCTAGTGTATAACATTCCAAATTAAAATTTGGGATGTTACAAACCTACCCCCCTTAAGATGAATCTCGCCCTCGAGATTCAGGTCGGCTAGAAAATAGGTGAGGGTGGTCCTTGAGCAAATCTTCCTCTCTCTCCCAGGTGGCTTCATCCTCTGAGTGGTGGTTCCACTGAACTTTGCAAAACTTGATAACCTTGCTGCGAGTAACTCTACTGGCAAACTCGAGAATCTTGACTGGCTTCTCCTCATACGTTAGGTCATCCTTTAACTGAATCGCTTCAAGCGGTACGGTATCTCTTAGCGGTATCTCTGCCATCTCGGCATGACATCTCTTCAGCTGAGACACATGGAATACGTCATGAACTCCTGACAGTCCCTCTGGTAATTCCAACTTATAAGCGACTTCTCCCATACGTTTCACGATCTTAAATGGTCCAACGAAACGCGGTGCTAACTTTCCCTTAACTCCAAAGCGCTTAACTCCTCGAAGTGGGGATACTCGGAGATAAACTCTGTCTCCAGTTTCGTAAACTATCTCCTTGCGTTTTGAATCTGCGTAGCTCTTCTGCCTGGACTGGGCTACCTTGAGCCTGTCGCGAATCAACTTAACTTTCCGTTCAGACTCCTTAATCAAATCTGGTCCAAAGAACTGACGGTCTCCAACTTCGTTCCATGACAACGGTGTCCTGCACCTCCTTCCGTATAAAGCTTCGAAAGGGGCCATCTTCAAACTGGTTTGGTAACTGTTGTTATAAGAAAACTCCGCATACGGCAAGTTTTCGTCCCAACTTGATCCATAATCTAGTGCACAAGCTCTCAGCATATCTTCCAAAATCTGATTGACTCTCTCAGTCTGTCCATCCGTCTGTGGGTGAAAAGCTGTGCTGAACTCTAGTCTGGTTCCTAAAGTTTCATGCAACTGATTCCAAAACTTTGAGGTAAATTGGGTTCCTCTATCTGATACGATACTCCTCGGAACTCCATGCAAACAAACGATTTTAGTCATGTATATCTTTGCCAACTTAGCACTGGTGTAAGTGGTCTTAACTGGAATGAAATGTGCTACCTTCGTCAAACGATCAACTACTACCCATATCGAGTCATATCCTGCTTTCGTCCTGGGTAGTCCTGTGATAAAATCCATGCCTATCTTATCCCACTTCCATTCGGGTATCGGCAATGGTTGTAACAGTCCTGCTGGCTTTTGATGTCCTGCCTTTACTCTCTGACATACGTCACAAACTGCTACATAGGCTGCAATATCCTTCTTCATTCCGGTCCACCAGAATGTTTCCTTTAAATCCAAATACATCTTGGTATTCCCTGGGTGAATCGAATATGGTGAATCATGTGCCTCTTGCAAAATCAACTTCCTGATCTCCGGGTCATTGGGCACATAAACACGGTCCTCAAACCATAAGGTATCGTGCTCATCCTCACGAAATCCCTTAGCTTTTCCTTTGCTAAGTTTCTCTTTTATAGCAGCAATCTCCTTGTCAGATTTCTGAGCTTCTCTGATCTTATCCATCAATGTTGACTGAATCTCCAATGCTGCTACATAGCCTCTCGGAACTATTTCCAAACATAGCTCACGAAGGTTTTCTGCTAATTCCTTTGGTATTTTCCCCGTCACTAGGGTATTGACATGGCTCTTACGGCTCAATGCGTCAGCTACTACATTAGCCTTTCCGGGATGGTAATGCAATCTCATGTCATAATCCTTGATGAGCTCCAACCATCTCCTTTGTCGGAGGTTCAACTCCTTCTGCATGAAAATGTACTTCAAACTCTTGTGATCCGTGTACACCTCGCAATGATTTCCAATGAGGAAATGTCTCCACGTCTTCAATGCATGCACTACGGCTGCTAACTCCAAATCATGCATGGCATAATTCAACTCATGAGGCTTCAGTTGTCGTGAAGCATACGAAACAACTTTTCCTTCCTGCATAAGCACTGCTCCAAGTCCTCGACGTGAAGCGTCGCAATACACCTCATAATCCTTGGTCTGATCTGGCAAAATCAATACCGGTGAGGTAACCAAGCGTTTCTTCAACTCCTGGAAACTAGCCTCACACTCCTCAGTCCATTTGAACTTAGTATCCTTCTTCAACAATTCAGTCATAGGCTTTGCAATCTTTGAAAAGTTCTCAATGAATCTCCGGTAGTATCCTGCGAGTCCAAGAAAACTCCGGATCTCTCCAACTGTTGTTGGTGCTTCCCATTCGGTTACGGTCTCAAACTTTGTGGGGTCAACTGCTATACCTTCTCCGGATATAACGTGTCCGAGGAATCCAACTTCCTTCAACCAAAACTCACATTTGCTGAATTTGGCGTATAACTGATGTTCCCTTAGTTTCTCCAAAACCAAACGCAAATGTTCCTTGTGCTCCTCTTCATTCTTCGAATAAACCAGGATGTCATCAATGAACACTACGATGAACTTATCCAAAAACTCCATAAACACTTTGTTCATCAGGTTCATAAAATAGGCAGGTGCGTTAGTCAATCCAAATGACATAACGGTATACTCATACAGTCCATATCTTGTGGTGAATGCTGTCTTAGGTATGTCCTGCTCTCGAATCTTCAACTGATGGTACCCTGATCGCAAATCGATCTTGGAAAACACTTTAGCTCCTTGCAATCGATCAAACAGATCGTTGATCATTGGCAGTGGGTACTTATTCTTGATGGTTACTTCATTCAATCCCCGATAATCTACAACCATCCTTAATGATCCATCCCTCTTTTCCACTAGAAGTACGGGTGATCCCCAAGGCGAAGAACTTGGGCGAATGTAACCTTTATCCAATAATTCCTTAATCTGATTCTTAATTTCCACCAAATCCTTTGCTGGCATCTGGTACGGTCGCTTCGATATTGGGCCTGTACCTGGCAATAACTCAATCAAAAACTCAATGTCTCTATCCGGTGGCATGCCTGGTAATTCCTCAGGAAATACATCAGGAAAATCCTTTACCACTGGTACTTCCTCCTGCACAACTCCTGTTAGGCAATTCACTTGTGTCCTGTTTGGCACATGCCGGGATACATACTTGATCCTTCTTCCTTCTGGTGTGGTAAGCAAAATTGTCTTACTGGCGCAATCGATGTTTCCTCCATACATCGACAGCCAATCCATACCAAGAATCACATCCAACCCTTGGGATTCCAGAATAATTAAATCCGTTGGGAATACATGCCTTCCTATACTCAATGGTACTTGGAAACATCCTTGTCTGGCCATGTATTCTGCTCCTGGCGAGCTTACTAGCATAGGTGTTTTAAGAATCCTAGTGGGCAGGCTATACTTTTCCACAAATCCCCTTGATATGTATGAATGCGATGCACCAGTATCAAAAAGAACGAGTGCAGTAAATGACTTAACCAAAAACTTACCTATTACTGCATCGGGCTGATCTTCAATCTCCTCCACATTAACGTGGTTCACCTGTCCCCTATTGAAAGGGTTCGGCTTCTTCCCAGAGCTTCCATTGCCATTTCCATTCTGGCCTTCGGGACATTCATTGGCATAATGTCCGGTCTTCGAACACTTGAAACAGGTGACTTGACTCAGGTCTCTCTTGGTTGGGGTCGATGGGGTGGTCCGGTTCTGGCCGTTGCTTCCTCCATTCCCATTACCATTCTTGTGGCCATTATGGTTGTGCGAGCTACCTCCTCCATGGGTATGCTGAAACTGAAATCCCGGTTTAGGGGTAAAACGGGGCTTCTGCTGGGCTCCAGAGTTATACTTCCCCCGTCCATACTTCCTCTTACGGTTCTCAATCTGCTGTTGCTTCCCTTCTATCATGATGGCATGATCTACCAACTCCTGGTAGTTGTTGAAACTCGCTACCATCAACTGCATGCTTAGTTCATCATTCAGTCCTTCCAGAAACTTCTCCTGCTTAGCTGCATCCGTAGCAACGTCATCTGGGGCATAACGTGCTAACTTGCTGAAGTCGTCAACGTACTGACCAACTGTCCTTCCTCCTTGGCGTAAGTTGCGAAACTCACGCTTCTTTATGGCCATAGCTCCTGCTGAAACATGGGCAGTGCGGAAAGCTTGCTGAAACTGATCCCATGTGACAGTGTCAACTGGGTAAGTGGCTGTGAAATTCTCCCACCATGCTACCGCGGGTCCGTCAAGCTGGTGTGCGGCAAACTTCACTTTCTCACCATCCGTGCATCCTGCAGTGGTCAACTCCCTTCCTATCTTACGGAGCCAATCGTCTGCTACTATTGGCTCGGTGCTACTGGAAAACACCGGCGGGTTCAGCCTAAGGAAACGGGCTAAGTGGTCAACAGGTGGTGGTGGTGGTGGGTTGTTGTTGTTGTTGTTCTGCTGATTCTGGACTAACATCTGCATCAATTGATTCTGCTGCTGGATCAACTGAGTGAGCTCCGGTGGAAATCCATTGTCACGTCTCGGAGGCATCTGAGGGTTTAGAAAAGACGAGAATTAAGAATAGAGGGGGTCTAAAGGGAAAACACTACCCATATGCACATGAGGCAAATGCACACAAAATCACTTCAATCAATCAAACAAGGGCTTACAAACGGTCTAAAACTATCGCAAAAGTGCTCGACTATAATGTTTTACATGGGGGAATACTACTACTATCTGGTGGTCATCTAGAAATTTGAACCGGTGGAAGACTCCATGATATCTGCTCCAGCTTCGTCTTCAAAGCCGGGTTCACTTGGATCCGAATCGGTGTCGTCGATGATGATGTAGTTGTCCGGACATGCGACGTACTCGTCTTCTTCCTTGGATGCTAACTTCCTCTTGAGTTCTTCAATCTCCTGCTTAAGATCGCAATTGTGCCTTGCTAGAGCTACGATCTCGTCCATGTAGTCCTTGCGTGTAGACTTCAGTTCTCCTTCTAGCTCGATGATCCTTGCCTTCGCATTCTTCAACTCTATCATATCATTGCACATCTGGTTCTCGTGGCGTCGAATGTGCTGGTTTAACTCCTGGCTGAATGCTGCAATGGATCTATCCTTCTTGGTGCTGACTAACTCCCATTGTTCATCTCGGCGTCCGCAAATCTGGTAGATAGTGTCCTTGAGGTCTTCTTGATAAACTTCTCCAATGCGTCCTATGGTGATATGAGCTGCCATGCTCCTTCCCAGACTCCAGGTTGGTGCATTGAAAACACTATCTATGGGTTTCGTGATTGGCGCGAATGTCCTTCCCGGAACGTGAGCTTGAATCTTCCAGCGCTCCTCTTCAGGCAGAGTGGCGTTGAAGGTTCCCGTGAAGCTTGGTAATCCAATGTTCAGGTACTTGGTGACTTCCTTCAGGTGAAATCCAAAAGGTGTGCCTTCATCCGATTGAGCGTACTTAATCTTCGCGTGCGTCATCCTAATAGAGTAGAAAAGATGAGGAGTTAGAAAATGAGAAGAGAATGGTGATCTATGGCTTTAACTTAGTGGTCGTGTCCTACAGTCAGCGTGTGCTCTGATACCATCTCTGTAGCGACCTGACCCGAATGGATCACGTCTACTGTGCTACGGTGTCATCCCTGGATCAGTAATGCTGACACCACACAGTACATCGAGGTTTTATAGCAGAGTTGCAATCACACACTTATTACATCGATGGCTGAAAAAGAACTTATTACAATAAATATGGCTGAAGGCCATCTAATATCGATAACAGCGGAAGACTCGGAAGATAAATGGGTCCATCAACTCCAGCGGCATCACTGAGTATAGGGCCATGACCTAAAACACCTCAATCGTCGTCTGAAAAGTCTGCAACATGAGAAGTTGCAGCCCGAAAACGGGTCAGCACATGGAATATGCTGGCAAAGTAACACATAGAGAGTAATGGAATGAAACAGCTATACTATATGCATATATGGCTGGTGGAGAGCTCTATGGTTACAGTTTTGCGTAAAGCCAGTTTTTCCCTACTGCAAAGGAATAATTTTATTTAACTATCATGGTGGTTGTGAAACATTGAGAATGGTTGACAGCATTCTCAATCCCAATTAAAAATAATTAAAACCCAATAACATTAATTAGAGGTAACATGTTGAGATTCACTCGATATTCAAGTACTAGATACTCAAGTTGTCCATAACCGGGGACACGGCTAATCATGATTAGTTTGTACACTCTGCAGAGGTTTGCGCACTTTTCCCCACATGACTCGATCGCCTCCGTTTGTTTTCTCGCACTACATGGTGTTTGAGAAACGGATGACCGAGACATAGTCTTTCAGAAGCACTAGCACCTTACTTGTGGGGTAGACCGGTACACCTACTTCCCCTACATCTGCTAGTCCACCCCGTAAGAGTTCGCGCAACTTAGTCAACTATGCCAGAGCCCATAGTAGCATGTGGCTGCACACGAAAGTTTCTAGCATGAAAGATCTTATGATCCCTTTGAGCCTGGGTGGCGGTCCGAAAAAAAAACAGGCAAGTCCTGATAGACATCAGGTGCCTCAATCCACCCAGATGTGTGTTAGGTTGCCACCTTAGATAAACCATTAAAATTATCAATCTCACATCTGTCATGGATATCACTCACCCAATCCACGTCTACTAGCATAGCATGGCATAATAAGCAAACGTAGAAGTAACTCCCAAAGGTTTCATAATAATACAGGTAATAGGTACTACCTCATCTACTTCCCATCCCACAATTTAATTAGATCCTAATCATGCAATGTGGGAGGATTGATCTAATGCAATAAAAGTGGGTTGTAGAAAAGGTATGATCAAAGTGTTACTTGCCTTGCTGATGATCCGCGAGTCCTAGGGTTTCGAAGTAACAAGCGGCGCAATCCGGGTAATCTATCGCAGACAAACAACAAGCATACAATAAGTACTCATCTAATGCACAGGTAAAACTCGAACAAGAGATCGAACCAAGTAGTTCAACTTAAGAACTCCGGTTGCAAAGAAAGAACGAAAAACAAACGGCAGAAGAAAACAACTCGGTTCTAGCAAGTTGAATCTAGGTCAAAATTTTACTGTAGCAAAAGCTTGTTCAAGTTGATTAGACGGAACGGCGGTTTCAAGACGAAACTCCAGGCACTTGAATCACCTGATTCCGATAAACGAGCGAAAAGAAAGACTAGAAAGAAGATCGGATCTGAGATCGCGATCGCGGAATAAATCCGACGAGAAGAAAAAGAAGAACGGTTAAACGAACGGACGTCGTTAACCTAGAAGAATCCGGTGATCACGTTCGTTAGGACGAACGGTCCGGTGAACGGTCCAAAGGCAACTAAATCGGAGAAGAAAACGAATCCGATCTAGGGTTTCGGAGAAGAAAATCGATCGAAAAACCGATCTAGAAAACCGGAACGGTTTAGAGAAGAAAAGAATCGGAACGATTAGAAGAAAACGATCCGAGAAAAAGAATAGATGTAGCGCGGGGCTACCTCCGGCGAGGTCTCCGGTGAGGGGCTCCGGCGGCGTGGGGCGTAGGCGGCGGCAAGGTGTGGCGGCGGCGGTGACGCAGGGCGCGGCGCGGGTGTGGGGTGGCGGCGCGGCAAGGTGCGGCGGCGGCGGTGACGCAGGGCGCGGGCGGCGGCTTAGGGCGGCGCGGCGCGGGGTGTGGTGAAGCTCTAGGCTTTGGGTTTGATGATTTAGAGGGGGGGGTGCTTGGGTATTTATATGGGTGAGGGGAGACAAAACTTGGGGTAGGGGACAAGAATTAGACTAGGAATAGGAAAAGATCTAGAAATAGAAAAGGAATATACGGAAGTAGGACAAAAGTCCTACTAGGATTCGGTTTAGAGCAAGAGGCGGCGGCCTCCTGCGCCTGCGCCTGGCGCGCGGCTCCCTGGGGCGGTGGCCTTTGGCCGTGGCCTTGGCCGGCTGGGCCTTTGGCCCAAGGCGCTGGACTTTGATTTTTTTTAAACGGTTCCGCACTCGGAAAAACACAGAAAAACAAAATCTACCGGACTCCAAAACTAATAAAGTAGATTTTCCTCGACTCCTAAAAATGAGCCGAACAAAATGAACTTTTCTCCGGACCTAAAATGCAATTTTTGAAAACGCGCATTTTTCCCTATCCAAATAAAATGCGAATAAACTCCGACAAACAAACTTTGATCTATTTATTAAATCTTCATTTTTCCTAAATTTGGGAAAGTCATATTATTCCCTCTCTCATATATTTTGACACCGGAAAAATTATTGAAGATCAAATAAATAAATCAAATGATCCTATTTTCAAAATTCGAGAAAACTCTCAAATATGAAAATAACAAAATCTCCAACTCTCTCCGAGGGTCCTTGAGTTGCGTGAAATTTCTAGGATCAACCACAATGCAAGAAAAATATGATATGCATGATGATCTAGTGTATAACATTCCAAATTAAAATTTGGGATGTTACATCATGTCGGCCCCGGTTCTTTTTCATATGGATGCTAGCGACACTATCATATACGTGAGCAAAAAGGTGCAAACGGTTCCGGGCTAGGTAAGGTGGCACCCGTGGGAATACCGTGCGTGAGGCCGCAAAGTGATATGATGTGTTACATGCTAGATCAGTGTGACTTAGGATCGGGGTCTGTTCACTTTGCCATCCTTCTTATCCGCCAAGTATTTGGGCAGTTCCGCTTCCAGTGACCATTCCCTTTGCAGTAGAAGCACTCAGTTTCAGGCTTGGGTCTAGCTTTGGGTTTATTCCTGGGAGTGGCAACTTGCTTGCCATTCTTCTTGAAGTTCTTGTTCTTTCCCTTGCCCTTTTTCTTGAAACTAGTGGTCTTGTTAACCATCAACACTTGATGCTCCTTCTTGATTTCTACCTCCACGGCCTTAAGCATTGCGAATAACTCAAGAATTGCTTTATTCATCCCTTGCATATTATAGTTCATCACAAAGCCATTGTTGCTTGGTGGCAGTGATTGAAGAACTCTGTCAATAACACTATCAACTGGAAGTTCAACTGCCAGCTGAGTCAAGTGGTTATGATACCCAGACATTTTGAGTATGTGTTCACTGACAGAACTGTTCTCCTCCATCTTGAAGCTGTAGAACTTGTTGGAGACTTCATATCTCTCAAACCGGGCATTTTCTTGAAATATTAACTTCAACTCTTGAAACATCTCATATGCTCCATGACGTTCAAAACATCTTTGAAGTCCCGGTTCTAAGCCGTAAAGCATGGCACACTGAACTATTGAGTATTCATGAGATCGAGCCTGCCAGACATTCTGTCAGTGGACACATAATTCCTGCAGTAGCTGTCAATCACTATCATATTTGGAAGATTAACTCCCACTTGATTCAGGTGATTGTGGTAGCACTTGCTCACTGGTGAGCTATTCTCCTCCATCTTGTCAGCAAAGTATTTGTTAGAGGTCTCATACCTCTCAACACGGGCATGAGCCTAAAATACAATTTCAGTTCTTGGAACATCTCACATGTTCCATGGCATTCAAAACGTCTTTGGAGCCCCGATTCTAAGCCATAAAGCATGATGCACTAAACTATAAAGTAGTCATCATATTGATCTTGCCAAACGTTCATAACGTCTGCATCTGCTCCTGCAACAGGTCTGTCACCTAGCGGTGCATCAAGGACATAATTCTTCTGTGCAGCAATGAGGATAAGACCCAGTCCGCTTTATAGCTACCATCATCTTTCAACTTAGTTTTCTCTACGAACATATCAAAAATAGGGGAGATATATCACAAGCTATTGATCTACAACATAGATATGCAAAACTATTAAGACTAAGTTCATGATAAATTAAGTTCATTTAATCAAATTACTAATGAACTCCCACTTAAATAAACATCCCTCAAGTTATCCAACTGATACATGATCAAAACAACTAACCCATGTCCGATCATCATGTGATATGGGGTAGTCATCAATGGTGAACATCTCTATGTTGATCATATCTACTATATGACTCACGTTCGACCTTTCGGCCTCTAGTGTTCCGAGACCATGTCTGTACATGCTAGGCTCGTCAACTTTAACTCTAGTATTCTGCATGTGCAAAAGTGTCTTACACCCATTGTATGTGAACGTAGAGTCTATCACACATGATCATCACGAGGTGCTTCGAAACGCCGAACTTTGGCAACGGTGCATACTCGGGGAGAACACTATTATCTTGAAATTTAGTGAAGGGATCATCTTATAATGCTACCACTGTTCTAAGCAAAATAAGATGCATAAAGGATAAACATCACATGCAATCAAAATATGTGACATGATATGGCCATCATCATCTTGTGCTTTTGATCTCCATCTCCAAAGCATCATCATGATCTCCATCATCACTGGCTCGACACCTTGATCTCCATCATTGCGCCGGGGTCGTCTCGCCAACTATTGCTTCTACAACTATTGCTAACGCATAGTGATAAAGTAAAGCAATTACATGGTGCTTGCATTTCATGAAGGAAATATGCCCTAGAGGCAATAATAAAGTTATTATTTATTTCCTTATATCATGATAAATGTTTATTATTCATGCTAGAATTGTATTAACCGGAAACATAATACATGTGTGAATACATAGACAAACAAAGTGTCACTAGTATGCCTCTACTTGACTAGCTCGTTAATCAAAGATGGTTATGTTTCCTAACCATGAACAAAGTGTTGTTATTTGATTAACGAGTTCACATCATTAGTTGAATGATCTGATTGACATGACCCATTCCATTAGCTTAGCACCCGATCGTTTAGTATGTTGCTATTGCTTTCTTCATGACTTATACATGTTCCTATGACTATGAGATTATGCAACTACCGTTTGCCGGAGGAACACTTTGTGTGCTACCAAACGTCACAACGTAACCGGGTGATTATAAAGGAGCATTACAGGTGTCTCCAAAGGTACATGTTGGGTTGGCGTATTTCGAGATTAGGATTTGTCACTCCGATTGTCGGAGAGGTATCTCTGGGCCCTCTCGGTAATGCACATCACATAAGCCTTGCAAGCATTACAACTAATATGTTAGTTGTGAGATGATGTATTACGGAACGAGTAAAGAGACTTGCCGGTAACGAGATTGAACTAGGTATTGGATACCGACGATCGAATCTCGGGCAAGTAACATACCGATGACAAAGGGAACAACGTATGTTGTTATGCGGTCTGACCGATAAAGATCTTCGTAGAATATGTAGGAGCCAATATGGGCATCCAGGTCCCGCTATTGGTTATTGACCGGAGACGTGTCTCGGTCATGTCTACATTATTCTCGAACCGTAGGGTCCGCACGCTTAACGTTACGATGACAGTTATATTATGAGTTTATGCATTTTGATGTACCGAAGGTTGTTCGGAGTCCCGGATGTGATCACGGACATGACGAGGAGTCTCAAAATGGTCGAGACATAAAGATTGATATATTGGAAGCCTATGTTTGGATATCGGAAGTGTTCCGGGTGAAATCGGGATTTTACCGGAGTACCGGGAGGTTACCGGAACCCCCCGGGAGCTATATGGGCCTTAGTGGAAAGGAGAAAGGGGCAGCCCAAGGTGGCTGTGCGCCTCCCCCCCTTCCCCTAGTCCTATTAGGACTAGGAGAGGTGGCCGGGCCCCTCTCTCTCTTTCCCCCCTCAAGGAATCCTATTCCAACTAGGATTGGGGGGGGGGGGGAATCCTACTCCCAGAGGGAGTAGGAATCTCCTGGCGCGCCCTCCCTTGGCCGGCCAGCCTCCCCCCTCTAGTCCTTTATATACAGAGGCAGGGCACCCCAAAGAACACACAAGTTGATCCACGTGATCTATTCCTTAGCCGTGTGCGGCGCCCCCAGCCACCATAGTCCTCGATAATACTGTAGCGGAGTTTAGGCGAAGCCCTGCTGCTGTAGTACATCAAGATCGTCACCACGCCGTCGTGCTGACGGAACTCTTCGCCGACACTTTGCTGGATCGGAGTCCGGGGATCGTCATCAAGCTGAACGTGTGCTCGAACTCGGAGGTGCCGTAGTTTCGGTGCTTGATCGGTTGGATCGTGAAGACGTACGACTACTTCCTCTACGTTGTGTCAACGCTTCCGCAGTCGGTCTGCGTGGGTACGTAGACAACACTCTCCCCTCTCGTTGCTATGCATCACCATGATCTTGCGTGTGCGTAGGAATTTTTTTGAAATTACTACGAAACCCATCAGTGGCATCCGAGCCTAGGTTATTTATGTTGATGTTATATGCACGAGTAGAACACAAGTGAGTTGTGGGCGATATAAGTCATACTGCCTACCAGCATGTCATACTTTGGTTCGGCGGCATTGTTGGACGAGACAACCCGGACCAACCTTACGCGTACGCTTACGCGAGACCGGTTCCCCCGACGTGCTTTGCACACAGGTGGCTTGCGGGCGACTGTCTCTCCAACTTTAGTTGAACCAAGTATGGCTACGCCCGGTCCTTGCGAAGGTTAAAACGGAGTCTATTTGACAAACTATCGTTGTGGTTTTGATGCATATGTGAGATTGGTTCTTGCTTAAGCCCGTAGCAGCCACGTAAAACTTGCAACAACAAAGTAGAGGACGTCTAACTTGTTTTTGCAGGGCATGTTGTGATGTGATATGGTCAAGGCATGATGCTAAATTTTATTGTATGAGATGATCATGTTTTGTAACCGAGTTATCGGCAACTGGCAGGAGCCATATGGTTGTCGCTTTATTGTATGCAATGCAATCGCGATGTAATGCTTTACTTTATCACTAAGCGGTAGCGATAGTCGTGGAAGCATAAGATTGACGAGACGACAACGATGCTACGATGGAAATCAAGGTGTCGCACCGGTGACGATGGTGATCATGACGGTGCTTCGGAGATGGAGATCACAAGCACAAGATGATGATGGCCATATCATATCACTTATATTGATTGCATGTGATGTTTATCTTTTTATGCATCTTATCTTGCTTTGATTGACGGTAGCATTATAAGATGATCTCTCACTAAATTATCAAGAAATGTTCTCCCTGAGTATGCACCGTTGCCAAAGTTTGTCATGCCCAGACACCACGTGATGATCGGGTGTGATAAGCTCTACGTCCATCTACAACGGGTGCAAGACAGTTTTGCACACGCAGAATACTCAGGTTAAACTTGACGAGCCTAGCATATGCAGATATGGCCTCGGAACACGGAGACCGAAAGTTCGAGCGTGAATCATATAGTAGATATGATCAACATAACGATGTTCACCATTGAAAACTACTCCATCTCACGTGATGATCGGTTATGGTTTAGTTGATTTGGATCACGTGATCACTTAGAGGATTAGAGGGATGTCTATCTAAGTGGGAGTTCTTAAGTAATTTGATTAATTGAACTTAAATTTATCATGAACTTAGTCCTGGTAGTATTTTGCAAATTATGTTGTAGATCAATAGCTTGCGTTGTTGCTTTCATATGTTCCTAGAGAAAAATTGTGTTGAAAGATGTTAGTAGCAATGATGCGGATTGGATCCGTGATCTGAGGTTTATCCTCATTGCTGCACAGAAGAATTATGTCCTTGATGCACCGCTAGGTGACAGACCTATTGCAGGAGCAGATGCAGACGTTATGAACGTTTGGCTAGCTCAATATGATGACTACTTGATAGTTTAGTGCACCATGCTTAACGGCTTAGAATCGGGACTTCAAAGACGTTTTGAACGTCATGGACCATATGAGATGTTCCAGGAATTGAAGTTAATATTTCAAGCAAATACCCGAGTTGAGAGATATGAAGTCTCCAACAAGTTCTATAGCTAAAAGATGGAGGAGAATCACTCAACTAGTGAGCATGTGCTCAGATTGTCTGGGTACTACAATCGCTTGAATCAAGTGGGAGTTAATCTTCCAGATAAAATAGTGATTGACAGAATTCTCTAGTCACCATCACCAAGTTAGTAGAACTTCGTGATGAACTATAATATGCAAGGGATGACTAAAGTGATTCCCAAGCTCTTCGTGATGTTAAAATCGACGAAGGTAGAAATCAAGAAAGAGCATCAAGTGTTGATGGTAGACAAGACCACTAGTTTCAATAAAAGGGCAAAGGGAAGAAGGGGAACTTCAAGAAGAACGGCAAGCAAGTTGCTGCTCAAGTGAAGAAGCCCAAGTCTGGTCCTAAGCCTGAGACTAAGTGTTTCTACTGCAAAGGGACTGATCACTGGAAGCAGAACTACCCCAAGTGATTGGCAGATAAGAAGGATGGCAAAGTGAACATAAGTATATTTGATATACATGTTATTGATGTGTACTTTACTAGTGTTTATAGCAACCCCTCAGTATTTGATACTAGTTCAGTTGCTAAGATTAGTAACTCGAAACGGGAGTTGCAGAATAAACAGAGACTAGTTAAGGGAGAAGTGACGATGTGTGTTGGAAGTGGTTCCAAGATTGATATGATCATCATCGCACACTCCCCTATACTTTCGGGATTAGTGTTGAACCTAAATAAGTGTTATTTGGTTTTTGCGTTGAGCATGAATATGATTTGATCATGTTTTATTGCAATTCGGTTATTCATTAAAGTCAGAGAATAATTGTTGTTCTGTTTACATGAATAAAACCTTCGATGGTCATACACCCAATGAAACAAGTTCATTGGATCTCGATCGTAGTGATACACATATTCATAATATTGAAACCAAAAGATGCGAAGTTAATAATGATAGTGCAACTTATTTGTAGCACTGCCGTTTAGGTCATATTGGTGTAAAGCGCATGAAGAAACTCCATGCTGATGGAATTTTGGAATCACTTGATTATGAATCACTTGATGCTTGCGAACCATGCCTCATGGGCAAGATGACTAAGACTCCGTTCTCCGGAGCGAGCAACTGACTTATTGGAAATAATACATACTGATGTATGCGGTCCGATGAGTGTTAAGGCTCACAGCAAGTATCGTTATTTTCTGAACTTCACAGATGATTTGAGCAGATATGGGTATATCTACTTGATGAAACATAAGTCTGAAACATTTGAAAGGTTCAAAGAATTTCAGAGTGAAGTGGAAAATCATCGTGACAAGAAAATAAAGTTTCTACGATCTGATCGCGGAGACAAATATTTGAGTTACGAGTTTGGTCTTCAATTAAAACAATGTGGAATAGTTTCACAAACTCATGCCACATGGAACACCACAGCATAATGGTGTGTCCGAACGTAATAACCGTACTTTATTGGATATAGTGCAATCTATGATGTCTCTTACCGATCTACCACTATCGTTTTGGGGTTATGCATTAGAGACAGCTACATTCACGTTAAATAGGGCACCATCTAAATCCGTTGAGACGACACCATGTGAACTATGGTTTGGCAAGAAACCTAAGCTGTCGTTTCTTAAAGTTTGGGGTTGCGATGCTTATATGAAAAAGTTTCATCCTGATAAGCTCAAACTCAAATCGGAGAAGTGCGTCTTCATAGGATATCCAAAGGAAACTATTGGATACACCTTCTATCACAGATCCGAAGGCAAGACTTTTGTTGCTAAATTCGGAAACTTTCTAGAGAAGGAGTTTCTCTCGAAAGAAGTGAGTGGGAGGAAAGTAGAACTTGACAAGGTAACTATACCTGCTCCCTTATTGGAAAGTAGTACATCACAGAAAACTGTTTCTGTGACACCTACACCAGTTAGTGAGGAAGCTAATGATGATGATCATGAAACTTCAGAACAAGATACTACTGAACCTCGTAGATCAACCAGAGTAAGATCCGCGCCAGAGTGGTACGGTAATCCTGTTCTGGAAGTCATGCTACTAGATCATGATGAACCTACGAACTATGAAGAAGCGATGGTGAGCCCAGATTCCGCAAAGTGGCTTGAAGCCATGAAATCTGAGATATGATCCATGTATGAGAACAAAGTATGGACTTTGGTTGACTTGCCCGATGATCGGCAAGCCATAGAAAATAAATGGATCTTCAAGAGGAAGACGGACGCTGATAGTAGTGTTACTATCTACAAAGCTAGAATTGTCGCAAAAGGTTTTCGACAAGTTCAAGGTGTTGACTACGATGAGATTTTCTCACTCGTATCTATGCTTAAGTCTGTCCGAATCATGTTAGCAATTGCCGCATTTTATGAAATCTGGCAAATGGATAAACAAAACTGCATTCCTTAATGGATTTACTAAAGAAGAGTTGTATACGATGCAACTAGAAGGTTTTGTCGATCCTAAAGGTGTTAACTAAATATGCAAGCTCCAGCGATCCATCTATGGACTGGTGCAAGAATCTCGGAGTTGGAATATACGCTTTGATAAGTTGATCAAAGCATATAGTTTTATACAGACTTGCGGTGAAGCTTGTATTTACAAGAAAGTGAGTGGGAGCACTACAACATTTTTGATAAGTATATGTGAATGACATATTGTTGATCGGAAATAATGTAGAATTATTCTGCAAAGCATAAAGGAGTGTCTGAAAGGAGTTTTTCAAAGAAAGACCTCGGTAAAGCTGCTTACATATTGAGTATCAAGATCTATAGAGATAGATCAAGACGCTTGATAAGATTTTCAATGAGTACATACCTTGACAAGATTTTGAAGTAGTTCAAAATGGAACAGTCAAAGAAAAGGTTTCTTGCCTGTGTTACAAGGTGTGAAGTTGAGTAAGACTCAAAGCCCGACCACGGCAGAAGATAGAAAGAGAATGAAAGTCATTCCCTATGCCTCAGTCATAGGTTCTATAAAGTATGCCATGCTGTATACCAGATCTATTGTATGCCCTACCACTGAGTTTGGCAAGGGAGTACGATAGTGATCTAGGAGTAGATCACTGGACAGCGGTCAAGATTATCCTTAGTGGAATAAGGATATGTTTCTCGATTATGGAAGTGAAAAAAAAGGGTTCGTCATAAAGGGTTACGCCGATGCAAGTTTTGACACTAATCTAGATGAATCTAAGTCTCGGTCTAGATACATATTGAAAGTGGGAGCAATTAGCTAGAGTAGCTCCATGCAGAGCATTGTTGACATAGAAATTTGCAAAATACTTACGGATCTGAATATAACAGACCCGGTGACTAAAATTATCTCACAAAGCAAAACATGATCACACCTCAGTACTCTTTGGGTGTTAATCACACAGTGATGTGAACTAGATTACTGACTCTAGTAAACCCTTTGGGTGTTGGTCACATATCGATGTGGACTATGGGTGTTAATCACATAGTGATGTGAACTATTGCTGTTAAATCACATGGCGATGTGAACTAGATTATTGACTCTAGTGCAAGTGGGAGACTGAAGGAAATATGCCCTAGAGGCAATAATAAAGTTATTATTTATTTCTTTATATCATGATAAATGTTTATTATTCATGCTAGAATTGTATTAACCGGAAACATAATACATGTGTGAATACATAGACAAACAAAGTGTCACTAGTATGCCTCTACTTGACTAGCTCGTTAATCAAAGATGGTTATGTTTCCTAACCATGAACAAAGTGTTGTTGTTTGATTAACGAGGTCACATCATTAGTTGAATGATCTGATTGACATGACCCATTCCATTAGCTTAGCACCCGATCGTTTAGTATGTTGCTATTGCTTTCTTCATGACTTATACATGTTCCTATGACTATGAGATTATGCAACTCCCGTTTGCCGGAGGAACACTTTGTGTGCTACCAAACGTCACAACGTAACTGGGTGATTATAAAGGAGCATTACAGGTGTCTCCAAAGGTACATGTTGGGTTGGCGTATTTCGAGATTAGGATTTGTCACTCCGATTGTCGGAGAGGTATCTCTGGGCCCTCTTGGTAATGCACATCACATAAGCCTTGCAAGCATTACAACTAATATGTTAGTTGTGAGATGATGTATTATGGAACGAGTAAAGAGACTTGTCGGTAACGAGATTGAACTAGGTATTGGATACCGACGATCGAATCTCGGGCAAGTAACATACCGATGACAAAGGGAACACCGTATGTTGTTATGCGGTCTGACCGATAAAGATCTTCGTAGAATATGTAGGAGCCAATATGGGCATCCAGGTCCCGCTATTGGTTATTGACCGGAGACGTGTCTCAGTCATGTCTACATTATTCTCGAACCGTAGGGTCCGCACGCTTAACGTTACGATGACAGTTATATTATGAGTTTATGCATTTTGATGTACCGAAGGTTGTTCGGAGTCCCGGATGTGATCACGGACATGACGAGGAGTCTCGAAATGGTCGAGACGTAAAGATTGATATATTGGAAGCCTATGTTTGGATATCGGAAGTGTTCCGGGTGAAATCGGGATTTTACCGGAGTACCGGGAGGTTACCGGAACCCCCCGGGAGCTATATGGGCCTTAGTGGAAAGGAGAAAGGGGCAGCCCAAGGTGGCTGTGCGCCTCCCCCCTTCCCCTAGTCCTATTAGGACTAGGAGAGGTGGCCGGCCCCCTCTCTCTCTTTCCCCCCTCAAGGAATCCTATTCCAACTAGGATTGGGGGGGGGGGGGAATCCTACTCCCAGAGGGAGTAGGACTCTCCTGGCGCGCCCTCCCTTGGCCGGCCAGCCTCCCCCCTCTAGTCCTTTATATACAGAGGCAGGGCACCCCAAAGAACACACAAGTTGATCCACGTGATCTATTCCTTAGCCGTGTGCGGCGCCCCCAGCCACCATAGTCCTCGATAATACTGTAGCGGAGTTTAGGCGAAGCCCTGCTGCTGTAGTACATCAAGATCGTCACCACGCCGTCGTGCTGACGGAACTCTTCGCCGACACTTTGCTGGATCGGAGTCCGGGGATCGTCATCGAGCTGAACGTGTGCTCGAACTCGGAGGTGCCGTAGTTTCGGTGCTTGATCGGTTGGATCGTGAAGACGTACGACTACTTCCTCTACGTTGTGTCAACGCTTCCGCAGTCGGTCTGCGTGGGTACGTAGACAACACTCTCCCCTCTCGTTGCTATGCATCACCATGATCTTGCGTGTGCGTAGGAATTTTTTTGAAATTACTACGAAACCCATCATTTCATACAATAATTAAGGGACAACCCTAGGGCTCCTGCCGATTGTCGATATTACAAAACATGATCATCTCATACATCAACATATATCACATCATATCTTGACCATATCACATCACAACATGCCCTACAAAAATAAGTTAGATGTCCTCTAGTTTGTTGTTGCAAGTTTTATGTGGCTGCTACGGACTTCTAGCAAGAACCGTTCTTAACCATGCAAAAACCACAACGGTGATTTATCAAGTTTGCTATTTTAACCTTCTTCAAGGACCGGCCGCAGTCATATTCAATTCAACTAAAGTAGGAGAAATAGACACCCGCCAGCCACCTTTTATGCAAAACTAGTTGCATGTCAGTCGGTGGAACCGGTCTCATGTGCATGAACATGTAAGGTTGGTCTAGGCTGCTTCATCCCACAATACCGCCGAATCAAAATAAGACGTTGGTGGTAAGCAGTATGACTATCACTGCCCATAACTCTTTGTGTTCTACTCGTGCATATCGTCTACGCATAGACCTGACTTTGATACCGCTATTGGGAAACGTTGCATGGAAAACAAAAAAATTCTACGCACACGCAAGATCTATCCATGGACACACATGTTAATGAGAGGGGAGAGTGTGTCTACGTACCCTCGTAGACCATAAGCGGAAGCGTTTATTAATGCGGTTGATGTAGTTGAACTTCTTCGCGATCCATCCGATCAAGTACGGAACGTATGACACCTCCGCGTTCAGCACACGTTCAGCCCGGTGACGTCCTCGCCTTCTTGATCCAGCAAGACGGGCGAAGTAGTAGATGAGTTCTGGTAGCACGACGGCGTGGCGACGGTGATGGTGATGCTATCTCCGTAGGGCTTCGCCTAAGCACTATGAAAATATGTACGAGGGACAAAATCCGCACACGGCTAAGACAATGTTGTGTCCCATTGTGTGGTGCCCCCTCCCGCATATATATAGGTGGAGGAGAGGGGAAGTAGCCAAGCGCACCACAAAGGTGGCCGGCCAGCCCTAGGGCTCCTGCCCCGGCCTGCGCCCCTGCCATAATTTCCCTAAGGGGGAAGGAAAGAGGAGGATAGGGAAGGAAGGAGGAGGCCTACTCCCCTCTTTCCTTCTCTTCCCTAGAACTGGCTGCCATAGAGGGGCGCTGTAACACCCACGATGCGGCTATATCTCCCACGTGTTGGAGCACGACTTAGAGGCATAACTGCATAGTAGGCATGTCGCAAGAGGGGTAATCTTTACACATCCCATGTACTGAATAAGGAAGGGATAAAGAGTTGGCTTACAATCGCCACTTCACACAATACATGAATATAGCATTACATCATCCAGATACAATCAAGGTCCGACTACGGAACCAAATAAAGAAAGACAACCCCTAATGCAAAAGATCCCCGATCGCCCCGACTGGGCTCCACTACTGATCAACTGGAAACGAAACAACACAACAAACACGATCTTCATCGAGCTCCTCCTTGAGCTCGGTTGCGACACCTGCACGGCTATCATCGGCACCTGCAACTGTTTGAAGTAATCTGTGAGTCACGGGGACTCAGCAATGTCACACCCTCGCGATCAAGACTATTTAAGCTTATGGGTAGGAAAAGGTAGTGAGGTCGAGCTGCAACAAGCACTAGCATATATGGTGGCTAACTTACGCAAATGAGAGCGAGAAGAGAAGCAAAGCACGGTTGTGAACTAGAAGTGATCAAGAAGTGATCCTGAAACTACTTACGCCCAAGCATAACACAAGAACCGTGTTCACTTCCCGGACTCTGCCGGAAAGAGACCATCACGGCTACACACGCGGTTGATGCATTTGAATCAAGTTAAGTGTCAAGTTCTCTACAACCGTACATTAACAAATTCCCATCTGCCCATAACCGCGGGCACGGCTTTCAAAAGTTCAAATCCCTGCAGGGGTGTCCCAACTTAGCCCATCACAAGCTCTCACGGTCAACGAAGGATATTCCTTCTCTCAGGAAGACCCGATCAGACTTGGAATCCCGGTTACAAGACATTTCGACAATGGTAAAACAAGACCAGCAAAGCCGCCTGAATGTGCTGACAAATCCTAATAGGAGCTGCACATATCTCGTTCTCACGGCACACCGGTTGAGCAAGAGGTCGGGTTGGCATTGACCCTGGTTTCCCAGGGGGCGCCGGACATCGCTCAGGTCGGACCAACACTTAGAGAAGCACTGGCCCCGGGGGGGGGGGGGTTAAAATAAAGATGACCCTCGGGCTCCGGAAACCCAAGGGAAAAAGGCTAGGTTGTTAGTGCAAATGTAAAACCAAGGTTGGGCCTTGCTGGAGGAGTTTTATTCAAGGCGAACTGTCAAGGGGTTCCGATTATAACCCAACCGCGTAAGGAACGCAAAATCAAGGAACATAACACCGGTATGACGGAAACTAGGGCGGCAAGAGTGGAACAAAACACCAGGCATAAGGCCGAGCCTTCCACCCTTTACCAAGTATATAGATGCATTAATTAAATAAGATATATTGTGATATCCCAACAAATATCCATGTTCCAAACATGGAACAAACTCCAACTTCACCTGCAACTAGCAACGCTAAAAGAGGGGCTGAGCAAAGCGGTAACATAGCCAAACAACGGTTTCCTAGGACAAGGTGGGTTAGAGGTTTGACATGGCAATATGGGAGGCATGATATAGCAAGTGGTAGGTATCGCAGCATAGCAAAAGAGCGAGCAACTAGCAAGCAAAGATAGAAGTGATTTCGAGGGTATGGTCATCTTGCCTGCAAAGCTCTCCGAGAAGACGAAAGCTTGATCCTCGTAAGTGTACTCAATGGGTTCCTCGATCACGGACTCGTCTCACGGATCTACCCAAGACAGGAACACAAGCAAAGGAAACCACAATCAACCACGGTGCAATGCGCAAGCAACATGATGCAAAACATGGCATGATATGCGGAATGTGCTATGCAATGCATATGCGTGCTCCGGAAGGAAAAGTTAGAACCAGGCCTCAACTTGGCAAACCAAGTGTGCCGCTGGAAAGATGAGCTGATTTCGGTCGAAATCAATATAAAGATCATCGGAATCGGATGCACGGTTTGCAAATGGCAAGCAAAACAAGAACGGCACAATACTGCGATTAACAACACGATGCCATCTAGAATGCAACAAGAAACTAAGCTACTGCACCCCAACATAGCAACAAAGCACATGGCAGTGATCTACTCAAGATGCTTGACAAAAGATGAACACTGAGCTACGACTAAATCGCACAAGAGCAGGTCCAAACAAGCATGGCAAAAGTGCAAAAGATAACAACATCACAGACACGGTGAAAATACTAACATGCCAGGAATTAATATCAGGAAGCAATGTTTAGAGCAAGATATCAACATGCTACAGGAACATATCATGGCAAAGCAAGACATGGCATGAATCTACTCAAAGCATATAACAAAAGTCCCTTACTGACCATAATGTCGGCGTTCTGGGAACGGGGGTCCCCAGACTTGCCTGCCTGCGGCCTGTGGCGTGGCTCAAAGGGGGGCCCAGCACGGCCCATCTTCATCAACACAGACCCAAGACCCTCGCGAGGGGCCAAGCCTCGCGGGGCGGACGACACGGAGCTTCCTCAGGCACGGCCTCATCAGGCTGGCTCGCGAGGAGGCAGAGAGATCAAGGCGGGGTACCTCACGAGGTGCCCGTGAGGCAAGCCATGACGACCAAGGGTGCCAGGCGGGCGCCAGCCCGCGCAGTGTCCTTCTTTCCTCTTTGGTGCAAAGGGAGCAAGCGCAGGCGAGAGCATCAAGCAAAGGCACCTTTTTCGGTGCAATGAGACCAAGACCGGTCCAACGGCAGGGAGGAAGTCATTGTGGAGCCCAAGCCAGCGTCACCACCAGAGCCTTTGGCAGGCGAGGACCAACTTTAGTCAGGATAAGTGTACTAGATGTTCCCCTTCAAAGTGGCCAATTGTTGGCGCCCTTCCCGCTCAATATTTGGAAAGAGGCACAGGGCCTTTGCCTATAAATAGGACTAGCCACCCACAGGGTAGGGAAAAAATCAGATTGCAATCGAGAAGAGAGAGAGAGAGAGAAGGGTGACTGAACTCCTCCTAGCAGTTCGTCGCCCCAGCCAAGAGCAGACCCTCGCGAGGCTGTTCTTCCTTGTATTGCTCATCATCATCAGCCCAAGAGGCAATCCACCACACCACACACTGGAGTAGGGTTTTACACCACAACGGTGGCCCGAACCAGTATAAACCCTGTGTCTCTTGTGCTGTTCTTTCCATAGCTTAGATCTTAGCGAGGCGGAGGGGTGCAGGTAGGTAGAAGGCGAAATCTCCGCGCGCACCCCAGTGTTCGAACCTCAAGGGTCTACCGGAACCTGAAATCCGACATTTGGCGCGCCAGGTAGGGGTGCGCCGGAATTCGTCTTCCACCACCCCGCTCTCCTCCGACCATCGCGTCCATGTCTGACGCTCGTCGGGCCCGCGTCGAGCGCTGGCCGCTCTCGCCTCCCGCGTCGCCCAGACGGCTCCTGTCGGCGGGCGTCCTCGCCGTTTCCCGTCACCTGCCATCAACGCCGCCACCGGCCCGGCGGGGGACGAGCAGCAAGCGTCGTCTCAGCATCCGTCCGTGCAGCAAGACGGCCGCACCGCTACTCCCTCGCTCACCCCAGCTGGTTCTTCGTCCCGCGCGCTCCGCGCACCCATGGAGGCTTGAGCTGCGCTCATCGCAGCAAACAAGCTCCTGCGCTACCGTCCCGTGAACAACGTCTACGAAGAATGGCTCGACCGCGTCGCCGAGCTCGTCCGCGCCGCAGGGGGCTCTCCTGCGCCGTCCGTTCCGCTGCCCCGCACCCCGCCCCGCGCGGGTGACGAAGCTCCGGGGGCGCCCCAGCCGCCTCCTCCTCAAGAAGGCGCCATGGCTCCAAGGCACGTGGCCCCTGGGCGGAACCCGCTCCGTCAGGTGCCAGCGCGGCAAGAGCAGAGCTGCCAAGAAGTCCCTCGCCCGCAAGAAGCTGCCCGGGCGCTCCCTGCTCCAGCACGCCGCGACCATGCTCCTACTCCCGCACGTCAAGACCCTGCGCTACTCCCAGCTGCAGTGCGTGGGGACATGCAAGACCAAGCTCTCCGTCACCCAAGGCCTCCCGTGGCCACAACAGGCTGCCGTGCCTTCACCACCAAGCTACGCAGCGTCGCGTGGCCCGACAAGTTCAAGCCAGACCTCCCTCCTCGTTACGACGGCACGGCCGACCCTGCGGAGTTCCTCCAGCTCTATGAGCTGGGCATCGAAGCTGCCAACGGAGACGAGAAGGTCATGGTGAACTGGTTTCCCATGGCACTCAAGGACGGGGCCCGCACCTGGCTCCTGAACCTGGCTCCAGGCACGATCTCCTCCTGCGACGAGATGCGCACCCGCTTCATCGCCAACTTCCAAGGTACTCGCGACTGGCCACCCGCTGTGAGCGACATGCGCCGCATCAAGCAACAACCCGGAGAGACCCTGCAGAAGTACATCCAGCGCTTCAACAACACACGCCTCAAGATTCCCAAGGTGACCGATGAGGCCATCATCTCAGCCTTCTCCGACGGCGTGCGCGATGTCAAGATGAAGGAGGAGCTGGCGATGCATGAAGACATGTGCACTTCCTTGGAGTTGTTCAACTTGGCAACCAAGTGCGCCAGGGCTGAAGAAGGGCGGGCGTCTCTCCCTCCTCGAGCTGCCTGCCGCAGACCTAGAAGAGAAGAAGCCCAAGGCCAAGGATGTGAAGCGCAAGGGGGCTGCCGTGCTCGCGGCAGAAGCAGACACCAAGCGGGGCAAAGATCAGCCCGAATCTTCCAAGGGCAGTCGGTACTGTGTGTACCATGAACTCCACACCCACAACACCAATGAATGTCAAGAGCTCCGAGCCGTGCGAGAAGGAAGGATCGGCCGTCGCCCCGACCGCGGTGACCGGGGCTACGGTCGAGGAGGAGGAAGGAACGCAGGACGCTGGGAAGACCGCTGCCCGCGCCAAGGGTGGCGCGATCGACCTCGCAAGGATCGCTGGCAAGACCCGCCTCACGAGGGAGACTGGAGGGATCAGCCTCGCGAGGATCGCCCGCAAGGCAACACAGGCCTCCCTCCGCTGCCGCCGCAGCCAAGCAGAAACGAGGACCGCCATCAGGACGAGGGGGCTAGGGGCTTCCAGGAGCCGCGCGCGATCGCCTGCATCCTGGGTGGGGCTCAAGCCCCAGCCTCTCAACGCATCTTCAAGCAGTTCGCCCGCGAAGTGAATGCAGTCCTCCCCAAGCTCGAAGCCACGCGCCCTCTCAGGTGGTCGGCGTGCGCCATCACGTTCAGCTCAGCAGATCAGCTCAAGTGTGCGGCCACAGCCGGAGTCCTCCCGATGCTTTGTTCCCCAATCATCAGCAATGTGGTGGTCACGAGGACCCTCATCGATGGTGGGGCAGGGCTCAACGTCCTGTCCGTGGAAACATTCAACAATCTCCAAGTGCCCTACAACCAGCTTCAGCCAACCAAGCCTTTCTCCGGAGTCACCGACGGCTCCACGGTCCCGATTGGGCAGGTCCGCCTCCCTGTCACCTTCGGGGCACGCGACAACTACCGCACTGAGCTCATCGACTTCGACGTCGCCCACATTCGCCTGCCGTACAACGCCATCCTTGGGTACCCAGCGCTGGCCAAGTTCATGGCCGTAACTCACCGCGGCTACAACGTCCTCAAGGTGCCAGGAAGTAGCGGAGTCATCACGGTGCCCTATGAAGAGAAGGACGCGGTGTGTTCCCTGGAACAAGCCTTTCAAGCCGCATCACTGGAAGACCCGGATCGCGGAAGCAGGAGGCTTCCCGAGACCGCCCCCAAGAAGAAGAAGACATCGTCCGGCCCGGCCCCTCAGGAGGTAGGCCCCTTAGGGCCCGCGCCTGCCTAGGGGGAACCTCCTTCCATCGCATAGGAAAGCGCGCCCGGCGCCCTCCTCAGGCAGGGCTCGGGGGCTCTCCCCTGGAGGGCCACCGACCTGGCTAAGGTCACGAGGGAGGCGCTTGGGCACCACATGGAGGCGTGTTTCGAAGCACGTTTCCCTCAAGAAGGAGTAAGGCAAGGAGAGCCAGACCCTCAGGAGTTCGTCAGCAAGGCCATTCAGGAGCTACAGGAGTCAAGAGTCATGAAAGGCGGTCGCCACCTACCAGCTGTGGCTCCCCATCCAGGCGAGGATGGTGGGCTGCGGGTCTGCATCGACATACCAAGGCTCAATCGAGTCGCCTCTCTGGAGCACCTCTGGCCCTCGCGAGTGGGGCGCTGCGAAGGTCCACCCCACAACTACGTTCGCATGCCTTACGGCTTGCCGAACGCGGCTGCCACGTACCAGCGCCTCATGAGGGGTATCATGGAGGCTCAAGAGGCCAGGCGTTCCGCAGCTCTGGCGGAGATGGAGATGGTCCGCGAGGAGCCACCAGCGCCTCCGGAGCCTCCCGAGGCCCCTGGGCCTGGGGGCTCGTGAGGATCGGCTTCCGCAGCCCACCGAGTCTGCTACACCAACACTCCTTCGTCCTCAACATCATCAGGTGACATCTTTCAAGTCTCATTTCCAGCTGGGAGCGCCCCCCAGGGCTGCATTATTCCCAGGCCGCGTGGGTCCGTCCCTGCGGCACGTATCCCTTTTATTTCATGTTGTTAGCTTACTTTGTTGGGGGCGCCCCACGGGTTGCATCATCCCCCAAGTCGCTCGGGCCAGACCCAGGGACATGTATCCCTTTTGCGTTTATTTCCGGCTATGCGTTCGACCCACCATGCTTGATTATTTGATGCCTGTCCACGACACCTCTTCTTCTCCATGCCGACCACTTGCACGTTAAAGGGGGGTACCTAAGCATCGCGACTCAGGGCTCTTACTGGCTCTCCAGCCCTCACCCTCTGGCCTTGTCCACGACATCGCGACCTAGCATACCAGCGACGGCTGAGACCAGCTCAAGGGCTGGGACCCGAGGACGTAGAGTGCCGGCATCTAACCAAATTTGCAGGGACACATCACAAGATATGGCCCAGTGCCAGGTGCAACCCGCCTAGAGGTAGGGCCCCGTGAGTCCCGCGCTGGCTCACGGGTGCCCAGATACACCTCGCCAGGCCCTACCGTGCCAGCCACGTGTCAGGGCGGGGCTGTACACGCCCCAGGGGCTCCTCCCGGAGAGGAGCCCCCTCCCACGTACCAGTGGAAGCACCATGCTCCATGCTGGCTGACGACACTGCCGAGGAGCAGCTATGCCCGTACACATACGGAAGCGCTATGCTCCGCGCTGGTGATAAACAACTGAGGGCGGC
The DNA here is from genome assembly GCF_056163025.1 of Triticum urartu. NCBI lineage: Eukaryota > Viridiplantae > Streptophyta > Magnoliopsida > Poales > Poaceae > Triticum > Triticum urartu. The sequence continues at coordinate 335,237,507 of NC_141876.1, forward strand.
CCCCGGGCCACATCAACCTCAGGGAGCCCAGAGCTCAGTGTCTAGCCTCATCGTAACGCCTCCCCTTGGTAGTGCCGCGTGAGGGGGCTGGGCACGGGGGCTGCGCCTGGGTCACGCCCAGACGCACGCCACCCAGCCAGCCCCCCTCGGCCTGGTTCATCGCGCGTCTCTCCCCGAGCGGAGCCAAGGTACGAAGGCCGTTTGAGCGTCAAGGGGGACTCCTGAGCATCGCGACTCAGGAGCCTAACTGGTCACATAGCCCCTCACTCCTTAGTTCCGAAAGGCTAACGGCGGTTGAGGTATGCGCGCGGCCGGGCTCTGCAGACGTAGAACGGTAGATCCACCCACATCACACCTCCCTACTTGCTGTTCGTGCGCCAAGGAGGACTCCTGAGCATCGCGACTCAGGAGCCTAACTTGTCACGTAGCCCCTCACTCCTTGGTCCCGTCCTGGTTTCTGGTTGGGGCTAACGGCGGCTGAGGTATGCGCGGGGCCGGGCTCTGCCGGCGTAGAACATAAGCAAGTAGGAAGGAAAAGCGTAAATTTCAAGAAATTCAAAAGCAAATATTACAGTCCACACTGTTATCTCAATGCCAAACGCAATTTTAAACGCCTCCCCGAGGCATGATACATGTGCAGGAATTAAAGGCAGGACAAGAGCCACAACGGAGTCACTTGTTGGCGGTGGAGCAGCGCGGAGTGGGTTCGCCTCATGGAGCAGCGGGGTCGGTAGAGCCTTGCTTTGGCTTGGTGCTGAAGGCCCAGAACTTCCCCAGCAGAGCCTCCGCGTGACCCTTCACGGCCTCGGCAGCGGCAGCGGCACGCTCGCCGCTTACTGGCTCCAGTAGGCTGTCGAGGTCGACGCCGGGATCGCGAAGGTAGATGTGGGTGAGGACCCGCGTCAGCGCTGCAGAAGACAGGACACGCGCCTCGGCCTCGGCCGTGGGGCCAAGGCCAAGGGCGACATCTTCAAGAGCGCGAACCAGGAAGGGAAGCAGCTTGGTGGGGCCGTCCTCGGCGCCAGCCAGCGGGCTCTCCAGGCCGCTATCATAAAGCGTCCTCAGCGAGGAGCGAGACTTCGCCTCCATCTCTGCGAAGGCCACGCGGTCCTCGGCAAGAACCTGGGCCTTGTCGTCCAGCTCGACCTTCCTCGCCCCCAACTCCCGCTCCAGCGCGCCTAGGTAGTCACGGCGCCTCCTGAGCTTGACCTCACTCTCCTTGACGGCCGCCTCACGAGCCTTCACGCCTTCTTCCTGCTCTTGGCGAAGGCGGGCCTCTTTCGCGATCTGGTCCCGCAGGCCTTGCAGCTTGTCCTCCAGCGCCTTGCAGTGACCACGAACGTCGACCACCTCCCCTAGGGCTGCGTCACGAGCAGCCTTCGCCTCAAGGATGGCCTGCCTCTCCTCATTGCAAGCCGTCGAGGCCTGGACCAGCGCCGCCCGAATCGAAGCATCGGAGCGAATCCATCCTGAAGCCAGCTCCAAGTGCCCGGCCACCAAGCGAGGGTCGGCGCCAAGAAGATCCTGCTGCAGCCGGTCCAGCTCAGCAACAGCATGATCCAGGACGGCAGGAGGAGTCGGAGAGACAGCAGTCGGTGGAGTAGGAGGAGAAGGCGGCAGCGCGACCACAGCATCCTGAGGCGGAACTTGCTGCGCCCCAACGGTTGAAGTGGCGGCAGCAGGCAAAGGCACCTCGGGAGTCACTTGGGCCTTGGGAGCTGAGCTCGCCCCAGCCGGCTCAGCCAGGCCTCGCGAGGACGACCGGGAAGGAGAAGCCCGTGCGTCGCGGTCACCTTCCTTCGCGGGCAGAGGCGCTGCCACGAATGGAACCTCAGGAGCTCCCTTCGGCTTCTTTGCTACGGGCACCAGCCTATCCAAGAGATGCGGACGTCAAGCCTCAGAAGCAGAACATGAAATAAAGACAAGAATCAAGCGCTTACGGGTCGTCGCCAGTGAGCTCAAGCGGCCTCCGGCCAAATTTGAAGCCCGAAAGCCGGCTGGAAGGGTCAACCTCGGGAAGCTTGGAAGCGGAAGGCGTGTCTGCGGTCCGCCTCGGGGCCGGGACAGACCCGCGGGAGATCAGCCCGGTCCTGTCCTTCTTCGGGATCGGGGGCAAGCTCCCGCCGTCCTGCTCGTCATCATCCTCGTCGTCATCGCTCGGAGAGAGGCGGAGAATGCGGGACTTGCGTCGGGGGAGGGGAGCCCTCGACTCTCCGTCAGTCGCCTCGGAGTCAGGCCCTTTTTCCCGCTCCCCTCCTTCCTCCCCTTCGCTGGAGTCGTCGGAGGACACGTCCACCGATTCCCCGGGAGTTTCCATGGGCACGGGCCCGTCCCCGTTGAAGACGGGCATGGACTCCACTACCTGCTCCCAGTCATCGCGCAGGAACAAGGGCGTAGGAGCGCCCTCCAACCTCGCCACATCGCCCCCGACCAGAGATTGGAGGACCGCAGCCAGATCTTCGCCGGCCAAGGCCGCGGGGCTCGGATGGGGCCTCCACATCGGAAGTGAGTACTGCCGAAGCGGAGCCAGCTGGTGCTCCAGGAATTCCCTCAGCAGCGATGCGCCGGTCAGCTTCGCCGCCGCCATGTTGGCCGGCCTCAAATCCGCGTCCATCTTCTCCAACACCAGCTTCGCGCGGGGGTCCGCGAGCTCCGCTCGACCCCAATCGCTGGAGCTCGTGGGTTGCTCCGTGGGCAAGATCAGCCGAGGGTGGATGCCCCCAGCATCTGCCAAGACCCACTTGCTCCTGAAGCCCTCAATCCTTTTCCCGGGGTTTGAAATGGCAATGGCGCCACCGTACGCGATGAAGCTCGCGCACGCGGAAGCAGGACCGCGAGAGGTCTGGAGGTAGAAGTAGTGGCGCAGCAAGGCCACTGAGGGCTGCACCCCTACGTGAGCCTCGCAGTAATAGGCGAAGATTGCCAGGAGAAGGACGGAGTTGGGGTGGAGATGCAGAGCCTGTAGCTTATAATGGCGGAGGACAGAGAAGAAGAACTCAGAGAAGGGAGGCACCAGGCCAGCAGCAATGACGCTTACAAAGAACGGATAGAAGGTGCTCCCTTGGCCCTCAGGGGTGGCGGAGCCGGCCTTGAACACCTTCCCCCCCATCGATGCCCTGCGCCGCCGCCATCTGGCGCAACCGGGCGAGGCTCGCCTCCGACACGTTCGGCGAGTCCAGGGCAGACGAGTACCAAGCTCTGACCGGGGACTGACGAGGCGCCATGGCTTCCTAGGTCACGCGGTTGGAGTAGATTTGGAAATTTTGGAGGAAGGAAGGAGAGGCGCAAGAAAGGGGATCTGAGCAGCAACCGGAGAAAGCAAAAAGCAAAGCCTAGGCAGATGCCGCTCCTTTATCAACTCGCGCGGTTGCTGAGGCGCTCACGTCCAATCAACCGCCACGCGGCGCCCAAGGTCGCAGGCTGTTAGGGCCTGCGGCGCTTCGCTCTTGCCCTTTCGCCTCCCTGCACGGCCAAGTCCGGGCGCGCCTTGGGCCCGGGGGCTACTGTCGGCGTTCTGGGAACGGGGGTCCCCAGACTTGCCTGCCTGCGGCCTGCGGCGTGGCTCAAAGGGGGGCCCAGCACGGCCCATCTTCATCAACACAGACCCAAGACCCTCACGAGGGGCCAAGCCTCGCGGGGCGGACGACACGGAGCTTCCTCAGGCATGGCCTCATCAGGCTGGCTCACGAGGAGGCGGAGAGATCAAGGCGGGGTACCTCACGAGGTGCCCGTGACGCAAGCCATGACGACCAAGGGTGCCAGGCGGGCGCCAGCCCGCGCAGTGTCCTTCTTTCCTCTTTGGTGCAAAGGGAGCAAGCGCAGGCGAGAGCATCAAGCAAAGGCACCCGTTTCGGTGCAACGAGACCAAGACCGGTCCAACGGCAGGGAGGAAGTCATTGTGGAGCCCAAGCCAGCGTCACCACCAGAGCCTTTGGCAGGCGAGGACCAACTTTAGTCAGGATAAGTGTTCCGGATGTTCCCCTTCAAAGTGGCCAATTGTTGGCGCCCTTCCCGCTCAATATTTGGAAAGAGGCCCAGGGCCTTTGCCTATAAATAGGACTAGCCACCCACAGGGTAGGGAAAAAATCGGATCGCAATCGAGAAGAGAGAGAGAGGGAGAGAAGGGTGACTGAACTCCTCCTAGCAGTTCGTCGCCCCAGCCAAGAACAGACCCTCGCGAGGCTGTTCTTCCTTGTATTTCTCATCATCATCAGCCCAAGAGGCAATCCACCACACCACACACTGGAGTAGGGTTTTACACCACAACGGTGGCCCGAACCAGTATAAACCCTGTGTCTCTTGTGCTGTTATTTCCATAGCTTAGATCTTAGCGAGGCGGAGGGGTGCAGGTAGGTAGAAGGCGAAATCACCGCGTGCACCCCAGTGTTCGAACCTCAAGGGTCTGCCGGAACCCGAAATCCGACACATAAGCCAAAACGGATCAGAAGACATAATGGCACCCATGTAAATATAGCAAGTATCGTTAACAGATTCAGACTTAGCAGAAAAACTGGACATGTCATAAACAAAATTATGAAGGCATGTTTGCGAGCTAGATGCACTCACCATAAGGCATTGCATGACAAACTAAGCATACACCCAGCAAGTAGACATGATCAAGAAGCTAAACAAGGTAAGAACAATCTCATAGCATGCATGGATCAACTACAACAACCTTGGCAAAATTGATTAACACGTAAACAATCTGCCAGGAATATTTTATAGCAAAAGTAGAGCAAGATTGAGTCATGCTAGGGTACTCCATAGTTGCAAACAAAGACATGGATGGATAGAGCATAACAATATCTCATAATCATCCTTACTGAACATACTCAAAAGAGGCATGGATCACTCTGTAGCAACATGTACATGGCATAAAAATAACAACAAGAAAAGGACTTAGTGAAATTCTAAGTCTCTGAAATCAGCAACATCACGAGAGCTACTTTGCATGCATGTGCTAGTCACCACATTGATCATAAAAATACATGGCATACACCCCTGTAAATATGGCATGGCATAGCCCAAAACACATGTAGAACTCATGACCATATGCAGCACACAATAATCATGGAAAAATGACAAATGCTCAAGATCTGCTAATAATCAGGGACTAACATTTTATAGCACTCTTGAAACAGTCATTAGGGAATCAAGATGGAATCAAACAAGCATGGTGCAATGGAACAAAATGAATAGGACATCTTAACGAACATTTCGATATAATGCACGCGCAAAACGGAGCTACGGATGAGGAGTTATGACATGATGAATAGGGCCTGAAAACATGAGGGGGAAAAGACTTAGTGGATTTTTCACCTCACGAAAAAGTCAACGGGACGAGAGTATCCTGGACGAAGAGATCCGGGGCGCGGGGAGGGCATGTTTGGATCGAGGAGCGGGTGGATCTCGTCCACCCCGACGAGATCTCGCCGGAGTTGGCCGGAGGAGCTCGATCCGGCCTTGGGGTTGCCGGATCCGGCGAAGAGAGGCGCGGGGAAAACTACGGCGGGAGGCGGCGGAGGCTTGGCCGGTGCGGTGGCGGAGCACGGCGGAGGCGGCGAGGTCGGGCGTGGGCGGCGGCGGCGAGCGGGCCGGGAGGCGCGCCGGCGCGGAGCAGATCCGGGCCCCGCGGGCCTGACTCGGGCTGCGCGGTCAGCGGCGGTGGGAGGTTGGCAGCGGGACAGGTGGCGGCTCCGGATTGGCGCGGGGGCAGCGGCTGGACATCTCCGGTGGCGGCGCGGACATGTCCGACGTGGGGAGGAGGAAGAAAGCGAGGGTTATGGGTGGTTTTGCCCGAAATTTCGGGGGAGAGGAAGTTTATATAGGTAGAGGGAGCTAGGGGAGTCCAAATGGAGTGCAGTTTTCGGCCATGCGATCGTGATCGAACGGCCGAGAGGATGGAGGGGGTTTGGATGGGTTTTTGGGCCACTTTGGAGGGGTGTTGGGCTGCAACACACACGAGGCCTTTACGGTTCCTCGGTTAACCGTTGGAGTATCAAACGGACTCCAAATGGCACGAAACTTGACAGGCGGTCTACCGGTAGTGTACCAAGGCCGGTTGGCAAATCTCGGTCCAATCCGAGGACGTTTAACACCTGCACATGAAAAGAGGCAAAAGGGGGCGCCGGAGGACATATGAGCGTCGAATTGCAAAATGGACAACGGGGAAAATGCTCGGATGCATGAGACGAACACGTATGCAAATACGATGCACATGATGACATGATATGAAATGCATGACACGCAAACAAATGACAAGGCAACAACAGCGAATAACTGGAAGACACCTGGCGCAACGGTCTCGGGGCGTTACAACACTCCACCACTACAAGAGGATCTTGTCCCGAGATCTAGAATGGCACCGGAGGGAAAAACGGAAGAGGAAGAAAACAGGTAAAACTAAGTTGCTTCTTTGACAAACAAGTGAAACCAAAGAACCTTGAGAGGTTAGACAAATAGAAAGACAAAATACAACAAAGATGAACAAAGTTGAACACTCCGTTAGAAAAGAGGAACAAGGAACATTACTAGAACTTTGTAGGTTGAAAGACATGAGAAAAAGGTTGCAATGGGCAAGAAGTACATGCAAGCACTCCGGTAGAACGAGATGCAAGACTTGATAAGGCGAAAAGAACTTGAGCAGAGGGCAGAACACTCCGGTTAAATGGATAAGCACGAAAGAACACGATCCTAACAAAACAAGATGGGTTGAAGAGAGCCACATCACAATGCCTCCGGAAGAAATGAGAGGACGGAATGGAATGAACAGAGGAGAAAACAATATCTTCTACCTCGAATGAGCTTGAAAGCATCTTTAGGAGATGGGTCGAACGGAGTTGTTGGAAAAAACCAACAACGAGAGGATAAGCTTGATGTGAGCTTATGGAAGACATCTTAAAATTTTGAGGTGAAATTCTACCACTAACGGAAAACAAAAGATTGGATTGATATGAGCAAGAAGACGAGAAACTTATTTCACGGGGAGGATAAATGAAGAACTTGGGTCATTTATGAGCACCATAAATAGCAACAATCCTCAGGGAAGGCTTTAGGTGAAACATGACACAAGATAACTCCAATGAAGAGATTGATGGATTTAGAATATATCATTCTTGACAACATGAAAATCATGAAACACGAGCTCAAATTGTCGAGAATGACATAGCACCAGCTCAAAAGATAAGATAGAATGAACTGCACTTCGGAATGAAAGGTGAAGAATGCTTGAACTCCTGAAAACAAGACATGTTTTGAGCACCATGTTTGTTTTCAGAGTAAAGCTTGGTGGATCTTAACTTCGAGAAAAATCTTGAGGACAATTGGCGAATGAAAGGAATCCTTGACGAACCACCATGTAGAGCCTTCATGAAGAACTCCGGTAACAAAATGATGATAAAAGAAAGAGAAGTTGAAAACACAAGGTGAAGCCTCGCGATGATTTAGATGGAGCTTCGTGGTGATATAATTGAGAGACCTTGGAACTCCGAAAAGAAAGATGAACAAATGAAATCAAGAATTCTTCATGAACCTCCGGAATAAGGAATTAATCCCTTGGATGAAACAATAATAAGAATTACGTTATGTGTATCCTTTATCAATTAAATTGATGCCAAGCAACGGATTTGGCATACTACTTATTCTCGTTGAAAGGATTAAGAGAGAAATGGCGCAAACTTGGGAAATCTTCAACAAAGAACCACCAGTAGGATTGAAACAACGAATGAATTGATATGATAAACGAAGGAAGAAAAAATCTTTGAAGAACCACAGTAAGAATTAAAATGAACGTAGCATAGGCTCAATTCATCGGGAAGAATTGGAAAAAGAATGAAGCTACTTGCTAGGATATAGATACAAGTGAACGAAGAGATCATGAACTGATTAGGGGATACTTGAACGAAGCACCAGTAATATTTGGAGAATGAGAGCTGAAAGCTGAGAATGAATAAACCCGAAATGGTGGCCTTCAAAGAATCAAATTGAAAAGAATCTTCAATTGCTCCGGATAGGTGAAAAGAATTCTCACAATTGAAAACAATTATGAGAGGATGGCAACAAGCTAGAATGACGAATCTTTGAGAGAACGGATAAGATTTGAGAGAAACTCTTCTTCGGTCTTCAAGTGTTGAGAATGACAATGAGAAACACCACCATGAATTGTTGAGATACTCTGGGATGAATATTAGAAAGGTTGAACCGACGATGAAAGAATATGAAGGATCTTGGAGAAACACATATTACTGATGATAATTCATTCTTACATCAAACTTTAGAAAAGAATTTGAGAATAGCTCCGGGAAAATACAAGAGTCAGTTAAGATCCTGGGAAAAAACTTGTGGGTTAGGGCCCACTCAAAAGACAGACCGTTGGAATGATTTAAAAGAGAGAATGCGTCGGTTGAATTAAATGGCTTGAGTAAGATAACAACCTCGAGATAGGTTGAACGGTTCTTGAATGACAAGACGAGCCTTCTGAGATATCTTGAGCACTCCAGAACAAATGAATAGCGAGGAGTGAATGATAAAGATGTGCACCGACATGAGAGAAACATTGGACAAAATGAAAGGACCATGCTCAATACCAAAGCTTGAATTGAATCCACCAGAGAAGAATAGAAACAAAGAATGATAACTTGAAGCTCCGTTAGTATCTTCTTGAGAATCACCGGATAAGAACATTGACGGAAAAGAATGGGGAGACTTCACATCAATAAGATGGATACTTGATTAAGAAATCTGAGTCCTTGAAGAAACAAGGGTGGGAGGGCGGGAAAACAAAGACAACTTGGGACGAAATAAACAAACACCATTGATGAAAACTGAGTTGATCTTGCGGATGTTAAAAATGATCAGATCCACTTGAAGAGAAGCACGTCGGTTGAAAAGGACTGACATGACAATCTAGATTATCATGAAGGATTAGTACTCCCACAGAAATATGAGAACACCGCTTAGGAAAGGTATGGAATCAACACTTGACATTGAAGCAACTCGAATACCAAAACTCAAAACAAAACAAAACAAAACAAAGGATTGGCTTGCAGAATAAGCCGGAACAAACATATGATAGAGATTTCGTCCGAAGTTTCCGTGGTGGGGCCCACACGGGCTCGATCGTACAACACCATCATGTACAAGGCAGTGCACATGACACACGAAGCATCCCGAGTCAGCATAGCCAAGGACTCTTTAAGACACAACGAGACCACTGTAAAACTAACCGTGGATAGGCGGACCACTAGACGTCGAACCCCAATTTCATATCATACATCTGTCGGAAAGATATCCTAGGAGCTACTTGAATTCCCACTTATAAACTCCCGAAACTTTCTGGTTATGCAATCAGGTGTTGGGGATACAGGGGAAGCATAATATCTCACCCAAACTAACAATACCTACATCCAGTTGTATCCATCCTTCAACACATAACCAAGAGACCTTCGGAAATCATTTACCTCAACCTTCGAAAAGCATCCGTTATACGAGTTATGGAAATACTCCCGAACTCCTACCCCAGTACTGGGTGGCGTCGAGGTTATCTCACCAACAACTGCATAAAAGAGATTTTCGATGTCGGTGAAGCTCAGGTATTCCAGAACTGCAACGATAAAATTGTGACGACAACACCTCGGAGCTCAACTCCCTGGGACACTGCCACAACCCCTAAATGTCAGGAGGCACCAAGAACAATGTTCTCATCACAAAACCATCAGAACGATTCCAAGATACCCGCGTGATCCTAATTTTTTTAGTGAAATTTGAGAAGAGAAGAGTCAAAACTCCACGTCAGGATGCCTCACCAGAGCAACGAAGGGACTAAGGAGTAAAAAGAATCCTACTCTCCGATATATATAATCCTATAAGACTCAAAACGTTTTTCTAGACTCAACAACGCCAGCGATTCGATCAAGCAGGGGGCTCCTAAGTCGGGGATGGCTCTGATTACCAACTTGTAACACCCACGATGCGGCTATATCTCCCACGTATCGGAGCACGACTTAGAGGCATAACCTCATAGTAGGCATGTCGCAAGAGGGGTAATCTTTACACATCCCATGTACTGAATAAGAAAGGGATAAAGAGTTGGCTTACAATCGCCACTTCACACAATACATGAATATAGCATTACATCATCCAGATACAATCAAGGTCTGACTACGGAACCAAATAAAGAAAGACAACCCCTAATGCAAAAGATCCCCGATCGCCCCGAATGGGCTCCACTACTGATCAACTGGAAATGAAACAACACAACAAACACGATCTTCATCGAGCTCCTCCTTGAGCTCGGTTGCGACACCTACACGTCTATCGTCGGCACCTTCAACTGTTTGAAGTAATCTGTGAGTCACGGGGACTCAACAATCTCACACCCTCGCGATCAAGACTATTTAAGCTTATGGGTAGGAAAAGGTAGTGAGGTGGAGCTGCAGCAAGCGCTAGCATATATGGTGGCTAACTTATGCAAATGAGAGCGAGAAGAGAAGTAAAGCACGGTCGTCAACTAGAAGTGATCAAGAAGTGATCCTGAAACTACTTACGCCCAAGCATAACACAAGAACCATGTTCACTTCTCGGACTCCACCGGAAAGAGACCATCACGGCTACAGACACGGTTGATGCATTTTAATTAAGTTAAGTGTCAAGTTATCTAAAACCGGACATTAACAAATTCCCATCTGCCCATAACCGCGGGCACGGCTTTTGAAAGTTCAAATCCCTGTAGGGGTGTCTCAACTTAGCCCATCACAAGCTCTCACGGTCAACGAAGGATATTCCTTCTCCCAGGAAGACCCGATCAGACTCGGAATCCCGGTTACAAGACATTTCGACAATGGTAAAACAAGACCAGCAAAGCCGCCCGAATGTGCCGACAAATCCCGATAGGAGCTGCACATATCTTGTTCTCAGGGCACACCGGATGAGCAAGACGTCGAGTTGGCATAGACCCTGGTTGCCCAGGGGGCGCCGGACATCGCTCAGGTCGGACCAATACTTAGAGAAGCACTGGCCCAGGGGGGGGGTTAAAATAAAGATGGCCCTCAGGCTCCGGAAACCCAAGGGAAAAAGGCTAGGTTGTTAGTGAAAATGTAAAACCAAGGTTGGTCCTTGCTGGAGGAGTTTTATTCAAGGCGAACTGTCAAGGGGTTCCCATTATAACCCAACCGCGTAAGGAACGCAAAATCAAGGAACATAACACCGGTATGACGGAAACTAGGGCGGCAAGAGTGGAATAAAACACCAGGCGTAAGGCCGAGCCTTCCACCCTTTACCAAGTATATAGATGCATTAATTAAATAAGATATATTGTGATATCCTGTAAGTGCATCTAGTGCCACCCCTAGTTGGTTTTGGAGTATTGACGACAAACCTAGTTGAGGGACTAATGTGTTTGTGAGAATTGTAGGATAACACAGGTAGAAGTCCCTCATTGATTCGGTTTTACTACCAGAGATGACCCCTGAAAATGTATGAAGACATTGAAGCCAAAGGTGGTATATGAAGATATTCACATTGAAGACTATGACAAAAGAAGACACGTTATGAAGCCTATGGAGCTCGAAGACTTAGATCTTTCGTAGTTCTTTTTCTTTTGTGTTGAGTCATAGGAACCACCGTACTGTTAAGTGGGGTCCAGGAGAACCAGTCAGAATGACTGAAGTGATGCCTAAACCAAAAACCTATGTCTTCGAGTGAAGACAATGAGAGCGAATCTTGTCCAGAGCCGGACAAGTCAGCTTTGCTTGTAGCCCAAGTAAAGTTGCCATGAGAGTTTGAAATCTAACCGTTGAGACACGTGTCAGTTCCTTAGTGACCCATGGTCATTTCGGACAAATCAGGTCGGGTTGCCAAGTGGCTATAAATAGCCCACCCCCTACAACCATAAACGGTTGGCTGCTCAGATTTTGGTGCACGGCTTTTGTCGTTTGAGAGCAACCCACCTCGAAGCCTTTGAGAGAAAATTCCTAGCGAGGAGAAAAGCCCTAACCACCCAGAGCCAGAGAACATTGGGCATCACTTAAGTCTTCTTGTCTATGTGATCTGAAGACTTATTACACTTGAGGACTGTGCATCCCCAGACGGTTAGGCGTCGCGTTCAGAGCATCCAAGAGACATTGTGGATTGCCAGTGAACGAAGTCTGTGAAGATTTGGGAGTCTACCTTGAAGACTTACCAGAGTGATTGGGCGAGGACTAAGTGACCTTAGCTCAAGGAGAATACGGTGAGGACTTGGTGTCCTGAGCTGCGTGTTCAGGACTGGGTGTCCGGGACTGTGTGTCCTAAGGTTTAAATACCTAGCCGCTCCAACCAGACGTACAGTTGTCACAGCAACTGGAACTGGTCCAACACATCATTGTCTTCAACGAGTCACTGGTTTCATCTTCACTTCCTTTTACTTACTGTTACTCATTGTGAAGCCAATGCATGCTTGCTATACCTTTTGTCTTCACAACGTAACTGTATGATTTGTTTGGCTTCATAACTTCTTCCTACCTGATCCTTATTACACTGCAGCTACTTGTCATTGTGCTTTCACTCTATTGAATACTTGACCATGGCTTGCCTAGTGTAATCTAACTTCCGCTGCATAGTGATAGGCTTATCTCTACTGTTTGTCTTCATAACTTCCACGTTTTGAAGACTTTCATAAAAATCGCCTATTCACCCCCCTCTAGTCGATATAACGCACTTTCAATTGGTATCAGAGCGAGGTGCCCCCTTGTTCTGTGTGATTTGGTTTAACCACCTGGAGTTTTAGCTATGTCGACTGCAGGGATAATCAAAGTCTCCGCTGCGTGCCCCGTCTTCGATGGAACTGAATATCCCTACTGGAAGAATAAGATGCGCATGCATCTTGAAGCCATTGACGTCGACCTATGGTATGTCGTCGAGAACGGCGTTCCCAAGGCTGGAGAAGGTGTCACTGCTGCTGATGTCAAGAAGTTCACTCAACTGTACTCTATCAAAAATATCATCTGTGGTCATTTGACAAAAGGACAGTATGGCCGTGTGAGTGCCTTGAAGACATCCAAGCTGGTTTGGGACTGGCTCTCCAAGGTCAATGAAGGCATCTCAACCCAAAGAGATCAGAGAATCAGTGTTCTTCGCAACCTCTTCAACCGCTTCAAGCGAAATGACAGTGAGAATGTCCAGCACACATTTGACCGGCTCACTGACATCACAAATGAACTTCAAGCCCTCGGCGCCATTGAGATCACCAAACATGAAATCGTCAAGACGCTGCTGAGATCACTTGATAGTTCGTTTGACATCCTAGCCCTGATGATTCAAGAACGTCCTGATTTCAAGACACTCGATCCGTCTAACATACTTGAGAGGCTCAACACACATGAGTTCCAGCTTTCTGAGAAAAGAGATATCTACGGTCCAAACTATGGGCGAACTCGTGCCTTGAAGGCAAAAGCTGTTTCCTCATCTGAAGAAGAATCTGACAGCAGTTCTGATGATCCTGAAGACATTGGAAGGGAACTTGCAATGCTAGTGAAGAAGTTCCAAAAATTCACCAAGAAGAAAGGCTTCAGAAAAGCTTCACGATCAAGCTCAAGGAATGATGAAGCTTCTGCTCATGACTACAAGAAGAAAACATGTCACAAGTGCAAGAAAACTGGACACTTCATCTCTGAGTGTCCACAGTGGGACAATGAGAACAGAAGGAAGAAGAAGAGCAAGGAATATGATTCTGACGACAAGAAGAAGAAGAAATACTCAAAGTCTTCTTCCAAGTCTTCCTCAAAGTCTTCATCACACAAGAAGAGCTCATCTGGCAAGGCACGTGCGTTTGTTGGCAAGGAAATGGATTCAGAGGAGGATTCCGCTTCTGAGGAGGCAGAGGTGGAATCTGAGGAGGAGTCTGATTCTGGCATTGCGAGTCTGGCTACAGCATACGTCGCCAAGTCCATCTTCAACACTGAAGACAATGACTTCATCACCGACACTGATGCAAATGACAAGAACGACTCCACTCCTACCTACTGCTTCATGGCACGCGGTGCCAAGGTAAACACACGCACTACTCGCTATCAAACATCTAGTGACGATGACTCTGACTGTGATTCAAAACCCAGCTACAAAACACTTGCTAAAATTGCAACTGAACAACAGAAAGCTATGGAACATATTCAAAAACTGTTAGACAGAAGCGATGATCTGTTGGGCGCTGAAATGACTCGATCTGAATCCTTAATTGAAGACATAAAATATCTTCACGTTAAGTATCAGGAACTTGAAGATCGTCTTCATACTCTCTCAACAACTCATGAAAAGCTTTCCTATGATTATCTTCAAAGGAAGCAAGAACTTGAGAAATTGAGAGCGGCTCATGAAGATCTTCAAAAGGAAAACGAATCACTTCGCGCCGAACAAATCAGTTCCGCTCAGGAAGGATTTGAACCACCATGTCTTAAATGCATTGAGCATGATAATGCTACTTCTATTGCTGAATGTTCCACTGCTACTGCTGTTGCAATATCTTCAACTGTTGATGTGGTAACTAACCCCTCTGCTGAGGATACCACTGCTATTGCTGATGAGAATGCTAGGTTGAAGACATTGCTTGAAACAGGGATGTACAAAAGTCTTAAAGGACATCAGACATTATGTGATGTCCTCAAGAAGCAGATTCAGAACCGAAACCCTAGGAAAGAGGGTGTTGGGTTCGTAAGGAAAATAAATGCAGATGGCTCTTACTGGAAACCTGAGCAGTACCCCAAAACCACATGGGTTGCTGCAAAGGAACCTTCAGCAGATCCATCCAATTTATCTGGCTTCACATGTGCTAACCCCATTATCATTGATGAATCCTTTGATGCAAACTATAAACTGTTTAAGAATCATAATGGTGAAGTGTTTGCCAGGTACATTGGTACTAACTGCAGGAATGGACCGCCTATGAAGAAGATCTGGGTTCCGAAAAAGTGTCTGGAAAATCTTCCTGTGAATGTCTTCATGACACCTCACTTGAAGAAGACAAACCTCAGACCAAAGGCTTCATACGGTCCAAAGGCTTCATACAAACAGAGGACTCACCTGAGTCACACTAACGCAAATGTTTTGCAGGGAAACCATACTCAGGCATATGAATATGAGAGCGGTTCATCGAACCGTCATGTTCATATGACCAAAAATTATTCTGCTTATTCCTATGAGTATTATTGTCCACCTGCAAGACTGTTTGCTAAGGCTTCAAAGCCAAAATTCTCAGATGCTGCACTTAGACTTATTGCTTCTAAGCCACCCTTGAAGATGTGGGTGGTTAAGAAAGCTTAACTCTCTTTTGCAGGGAAAGGTCTCCAGCAGAAAAACAAAATCTTCTGACGCTATTGCCGGGGACCTTAAAAATCTTGTAGGGCGCAAGATAAAATGCCCGAATGGCATCATTATGTACTTCGTTCCTGAATCGCATGCTACTCTCCCTATTAGTCCTAATCTGGATCTAAGTTTTCATAACCCACTGGTTCGTCAAATGTTTTTGCTTCACAATTCTCTTCGTGAAGCCTATCCCCCTAACTGCACTGTAGGGTACGACACCAGCGTCTTCAAAGTCTTCAGAATGGATTATTGATAGTGGGTGTACAAATCACATGACTGGCAAAAGAAGCCTTCTTATGGACTCAACCTTACGTCCATCCGACAAGAGCCACATCACATTTGCTGACACTGGTAAGAATAAGGTATTGGGTCTAGGTAGAGTTGCAATCTCAAAGGATCAACACATGGATAAAGTCATGCTTGTTGAATCCCTTGGCTTCAACTTAATGTCTGTCTCAATGCTTTGAGATTTGAACATGATCGTAATGTTTGGAAAATATCGTTGCCTAGTACTAATGGAATCTGACAAGTCTCTAGTGTTTGAAGGGTATCGAAAAGATGATCTGTACGTGGTAGATTTCTCAGCAGGGCCACAACTTGCAGTATGTCTTCTTGCAAAAGCTTCAGAATGCTGGCTTTGGCATCGGAGGCTTGGGCATGCTGGCATGAGGAACCTCCACACCCTTGCGAAGAAGAAGCATGTCATAGGCATCGAGGGCGTCAAGTTCAAGAAAGATCACTTATGCGGTGCCTGTGAAGCAGGGAAGATGACAAGGGCAAAACATCCTTCGAAGACAATCATGACTACTACTCAACCCTTCGAACTGCTCCACATGGATCTTTTTGGCCCCACTCACTACTCAACTTTTACTACTACTGCTTGCCTCTATGGCTTCGTCATTGTTGATGATTACTCTAGATATACTTGGGTGCACATAATCCTTTACAAGACTGAAGTGCATGATGTCTTCAGATGCTTCGCCAATCGTGCTATGAACAATTTTGGCGCCAAGATAAAACACATCAGAAGTGACATTGGCACTGAATTCAAAAACACTGGCCTTGATACATATCTTGATACCTTGGGCATCACACATGAATTCTCAGCTCCGTACACGCCACAACAGAATGGCGTCGTCGAACGCAAGAACAGAACACTCATTGAGATGGACAGAACAATGCTAGATGAATACAAGAATCCAAGAAAATTCTGGACTAAAGCCATTGACACTGCATGCCATACAATCAATCGTGTTTATCTTCACAAGCTTCTGAACAAGACATCTTATGAACTCCTAACTGGCAAGAAGCCAAATGTCAGTTACTTCAGAGTATTTGGCGCAAGGTGCTGGATCAAGGACCCACACCACACCTCAAAGTTTGCACCAAAAGCACATGAGGGCTTTATGCTTGGATATGGAAAGGATTCGCACTCCTACAGAGTCTTCAATCTCTTTCATTACAAAGTGGTTGAAACAGTGGATGTGCGGTTCGATGAGACAAATGGTTCACAAAGAGAGCAACTGCCAAATGTGCTAGATGAGATTCCAGCTAGTGAATCAATCAAGCTTATGGGAACTGGAGAGATTATACCTTCTGAAGCTCATCCTGAAGAAGAACTTATCATCTCAGCACCTGATCAACATGAAGACAATGCTCAGTCTGAAGATATTCCTCCCAACAACAACACAGATCAGCAAGAGCAAAGTCTTTGCCCTGTACATCCTTGAGTTGCCAATGAAGTGCAGATTGACAGAATAATTGACAGCATCAATGCACCTGGTCCACTCACTCGTTCAAGGGCAACTCAGCTAGCAAATTTCTGTGGGCACTTCGCATTCGTCTCAATATCAGAACCCAAGAAAGTTGAAGAAGCCTTCATGGAACCTGAATGGATTCAAGCTATGCAAGAAGAGCTTCAACAGTTTGAGCTGAATAATGTATGGGAACTGGTTAAGCGTCCTGATCCACGGAAGCAGAACATAATAGGCACCAAATGGATATACTGCAACAAGCAAGATGAGCATGGTCAAGTTGTTAGAAACAAAGCTCGTCTCGTTGCTCAAGGATATACTCAAGTGGAAGGCATTGACTTCGATGAAACATTTGCTCCCGTGGCTAGGCTTGAAGCCATACGCATTCTGCTGGCCTACGCAAATCATCATAACATACTTCTATATCAAATGGATGTGAAAAGTGCCTTTCTCAATGGCAAGATTGAAGAAGAAGTGTATGTTGCACAACCGCCTGGCTTTGAAAATCCAAAACATCCTGACATGGTATACAAGCTCAACAAGGCACTGTATGGCCTCAAACAAGCCCCTAGGGCCTGGTATGACACACTCAAATACTTCCTGAAGAGAAAAGGCTTCATACCTGGTTCCCTGGATCCCACTCTTTTCACGAAGACATATGATGGTGAACTGTTTGTGTGCCAAATATATGTGGATGACATTATCTTCGGCTGCACCAATCAGAAGTACAGTGAAGAGTTTGGATATATGATGCAAGAGCAATATCAGATGTCCATGATGGGGGAGCTGAAGTTCTTCCTTGGTCTTGAAATACGACAACAACGCAATGGCATCTTCATATCTCAAGAGAAGTATCTCAAAGATTGCCTGAAGAAGTTCGGTATGCAAGACTGCAAAGGCTTCACAACACCAATGCCAGACAAACATCATCTAGGTCCTAACGACAATGGTAAAGAGTTCGATCAAAAGGTATACCGCTCCATGATTGGTTCTTTGCTTTATTTATGTGCATCTAGGCCAGATATTATGCTTAGTGTTTGCATGTGTGCTCGATTTCAAGCGGCACCAAAGGAGTTGCATCACTTAGCTGTGAAGCGAATTCTTCGATATTTGGCTCACACCCCAACTCTAGGATTATGGTATCCAAAGGGATCAGAGTTTGATTTGGTTGGATTTTCGGATGCTGATTATGCTGGTGACAAAGTTGATCGCAAGTCTACATCAGGCACATGTCACTTTCTGGAACGATCGCTTGTATGTTGGTCTTCAAAGAAGCAGAACTGTGTATCTCTCTCCACTGCTGAATCTGAATACATTGCTGCTGGATCTTGCTGCGCTCAGCTTCTGTGGATGAAGCAAACACTCAAGGATTATGGCATTCATCTGAAGCAAGTACCACTTCACTGCGACAACGAAAGTGCCATCAAGATTGCCAACAACCCAGTTCAGCACTCGAAGACAAAGCACATTGAAATTCGTCATCACTTTCTCAGAGATCATGTTGTGAAGGAAGACATTGATATCATACACGTCAACACTGAAGAACAATTGGCAGATATCTTCACCAAGCCCTTGGACGAGAAGAGATTTTGCAAGTTACGGTGTGAGCTAAATATCCTGGAATTCTCAAATGTCCTGTGATCAGGCACACATCCTAACACTTATGCATATGATGACTTAGATATGCAACGCACAAAGTAAAGTATATATTCAATCAATGAAGACATACATTCTAAGTGTGAATACATTAATGTGGAATTTGACTTCGGAGCGCCACGATAATTGTGCGCCGTGTCTGGGTCTAATACTTCCTATACGGTGGGTAATGCCACCACCAAACGTTCTATTTTGAAGTGTTTCACTCATGGCGTTACCTTGCAATATCTTCACATTTGGTTTGGCTTCGAACTCAACATGTCTTCATGATTATCTTCACTACGTTGATTATATAGATGTATACATACTAGTGTTCTGTCCTCTACAGCATTCACTTATAGCTATGTCTTCTTGGTTGAATCTTTTGAACTAAGTGAATGTGATCGGACCCTAATCTCTCTATGCTTTCTATCTCAAATTCTATCTCTCCAAGTCATATGCATTCTATTGAAACTGTCGAATGTCTTCACTGCGTCCTTGTCAGCAGAAGATATAGAGACAACCATAAAGTCCGTTTTCAATGCTCATTCCTCCACATAAAATCCGGAGAAACAGGAACGACCACCCGACAATCCAGGCGTGCGTGGGACGTGGAACAAACCCCAAACTTCCGCAAACAGGCCACGCGTTCCTCAGATGCGAATCGCCAGGGGCACCTGTGTAATAGCACAGTGCCGCCCCTGTGCCTATAAATTCACACTTACCGCGGTCATTATCTCCTTCTTCCACCCTTGCACGAACCCTAGCGCCACCGCTAGCTCTCGACGACGCCGGCGACGAAGCGCTTCGCTGCCGCAACCTCTCCGACGCCGTCCTCACGCCGACCGCGGACATCGTTCTCTCCGCCGTCGCCGTAGGTGTATTCCGTCGCCAAGTTAGGGCACAGAGGACTGAACTGCTCGGCATCATCTCCCACTTCCGTCTAGCAGTTCCAAGTGTGGTAAATAAGACTTCTTTTTACAGCCCCTTTTGATCTCATGGTTCTGTCACTTTCTACCATAAGAAGTTTATCTTCACACAAGTTAGATCTCTCAATCTGCATCTCATAACATGCCTAGTATATTCACTTGTGCTTCATGAAGTAGTTAGATTCCTCACTTGTACTGATCTGTGGGTTCGTACAAATCTGGAACCAACTTCTTATCTATGAGTGAATGTCTTCGCACGATGAGGTCAATGTCTTCTAAACTGATTAATCTTCAAAACCTTCTGAGAATGCATATGACCTCTTCCCCTTCCCTCGCACCTTAATGCTGTCACATGTACATGTCCGTGGGAGAATCCTTCGGTTCTCATAGTCTGCATTCATTTGCAGAATTCCTACAACATCACATAAATTCTCCTGAAGCCAGTTCCTGTTGGTCCAGCAAAAGAAAGCCTTTGAAGCCTTTGAAAGTTTTGAAGCCTTTCAAGTTAAAGTTTATGGCTTCAGAAGCAGCAGCAAGGAAGGGGGGCAGACAGCGACGTGAAGGAACTTCCAAAGATCTGCCTGAAGACCTGGCAGAAATGTATAAAACAGATCCTGAAGAGAATTATGGGCAGCGCAAGACCCGAATCCAATGGATTCGACGCTATTGGGCTGAACAATGGTTCAAATACCGCTTCACAACCCAAGAGTATGCTGAGAAAAGTGCCATCAAAAGACCGTGGGGAGACATCTTATACAAAAACCTTGTACCCAGGTCCAGAGACGAAGCTATTGCCCAAAGCTTCTATCCATGCATGGTTCGTGGGCCACAACCTGATGATGCACATCCGTCGTCACTACTCTGGTGTCATGACGACAATCTATTCAAGCGCAACTTCCAGTTTGCCCAACAATTAGCGAAGCAGAACAAGAAGAAGTTGGGGTTAGACTTCAACCCTGGTCCCTCAGCACCAAGGGCAGATGGCACACGCTACGCAGAACCCAATATCATCGGTCCGTATGCCAACATTGAGGGCCTCATCACCCGCATCTTAGTCCAAGGGACTGCCATGAATGACCCTCCAGCTGACTCTGAGTCTGATGAAGCTCCTGCTGTACCGAAGCCAAAGCAGTCGAAGAAGCCAAAAGCTTCAAAGCCAGCCCCTTCATCAAAAATCTCAAGGGCGAAGCCATTGGCAACTGCACCTCCTGAAGACAGTGTGCAGTCTGAAGACGTATCCCACGTCTCCAAGCCCCAGAAGGCCAAGGTGCCTCAGCCACACACCGGCAAAGAGCTCACAGCTGCTGCCATTCTGCGCAGCGAAGCCATTGATCTGTCAAGTGATGAAGATCTTGGAGATGACGCTCTAGAGCAGCTCATCAAGAGCAAAGAAGAAGCTGAAATCTTCAACAATTTGCCTCTCTTTGATGTCGCCATCATCCACAACTTCATCGACGAATGGTTTGCCACACCAAACATCAGCTTCGAAGATCTGCAGCTGCCTGTTGGCCTCAGCGTCGCCTTCCAAGGCGCAATTGCTTCAGAACTTGCCATTGCCCAGCGCATTGTTGAACTGAAGCAGAAAATTGATCATGAAAAGGCTCAGTTCAAGAAGAATATGGCCAAGATCAGCGTGCAAGAAGTGAAGAGCTTCAAGACCATGTTGCATGAGCTCAAGGAAAATTTTCTGAAGAAGCGTGCAGAAGCTCAGGGCTCACGTGAGCGGATGAAGTCTCTGGCTGAAAGATGTGTACAAGCCTACAATGAGGCTGAGAAGCGCAAGGCACTTGGGCGTCCTGGCATCGACCCCAAGATGGCCGTGAAGAAGAAGAAGAAGCCTGCTATGGCTGAACCAGAGGCACCTAGGCAAGAAGCAGTTCCAATTGTCTTCCCAACTGCAACGACTGGCTCGAAGCCAAAGAGCTGGTCAACAGCTTCAGAGCTCAAGAAGACAAGAACTGCTGAGGCTGAAGCCAGGAAGAGGAAAAGCTCTGAAGCCTCTCCTACTGCCCCCAGCAAGAAGAAGCGAAAGATCAAGAAATCTCGGGCTGCTCCCACAGAGCCCTTGATAGTTGAACCTATCTCTATGGTTCACCCCAACGCAGAACGACAACTGACAGTTCATGAGCCTGCTTCCACAGAGGCTCCTGAAGCTGAAGACATACCAGCAGCCGACCCCATTGCTGCTGAAGACATTGGTCATCAGGACAATGTACAAGATGATGCAGCCCTTCCTCAGTATGAACAAAGCGAGCTCATCAGCATTGGTCGTCCTCTGACGCCAATTGCACAAGATGCGTCATGGGCGGATCGCCCTCAAGAGGAAGAAGACAATGAGGCCCAGCCCACTCCAACCCCACAGGCATCGTCTGCATTCCGCAGGCTTCACAAAGGTCCAAGGCCTCAAGTCTATGCTGAAGACATTCCGGCTGCATCAGCCGCAGAAGACGCACCACAAGAGCCGACTCCTATGCTCCACCAAGAAGCAGTTCTCCAGGAGAACGTGCTTGTGACTGTCCCTCCAGCTAGTCAAGCGGAGGCTGAAGATGTTGAGGCTGCCACAACCAACACTGAAGCCAATGTGGAGCCCTCCCCACCAAAAGCTTCAGCAGACAGCGAAGCTACTGATCCAGACACTTCTGTTCCTGAGTCTGATGTAGGTCCTCAATTTGATTACCATGTTGAGCACATGCCTCATGTCCAGAAGCCAGTCCCAAGGCTGCCAAGGTTCCCAGGTCCTGCATCAGCACCTGGCTCCTTTGACATCAATAGCTTCAAGGCAGACAATACGTTCTTCAACAGCTCCAAGAACCCCTATTCAAGGGAAAGGATTTCATCAGATAGGTTCTGGAGCTATCCTCAGCGCAGCTACTATTCATGCATCCTATACAACCAAGGTCGCATCTTCCCGCACAAGCGCCTTGATGTTGAAGCCATTGCTGGTCTGCCCTGCTTAGAGGAAGCGCTGGATTGCTTCAAGCAAGTGGGTCTGCTGCAGTTTATAACTGATGAAGAGCACTGGAATGAAGAGCTTCTGTTGCAATTCTATGCCACCCTACACATCAAAGGATAAAACAGAGAACCGAAGACTTGGGCCCTGGAGTGGATGACCGGCAATGTCCATCACGAAGCCAATGCATTCGATATCATTGAGCTCACCGGCCTGCCCACTCCTGGCGAACTCTTCGAGGAAGGCTGTCCACTACACACTGAAGCTCTTGCGAGCATATTCCAGAGGCCTGAACCAAATATGAGTCAGATGCTATCCATGATGAAGCCATTGCCCCACGATGCTCCTTATCCAACAGAGTTCTTCGTTGAAGACTTTGAGTACCTGCCAAGAACCATCTATCACATTATCCGGCGGACTCTCTGGCATTAAAGGGCACTCTCCAAATGCCAAGATCGAGGGTGCAATGAAGACTCTGATATTCTGTATCCTTCATGGCAAATGCTTCAACGCACAGGATTTCTTCATACGCCAACTCGCTGCATCAGGCTCAGATCTGTTTGGTTTAAAGTTCTATGCTCCTTGGGTAATGAGACTGATCAAGCTTCACTCTGCGATCTCATATCAGCCCTCAGCCCGCAACCATCAGATCTTCTTGCCAGATGTGGATACCTCTGCTGAAGCTATATATCCTAAGCCTGCTAAGCAACCTTTGAGTCTTCAGAATGCAGAACACCAGAGCTTCACTCAAAACGATGAAGGTGTTGAAGCCATCTCCAGGGTGTATCCTTTGGCTGGCACTACACGTGCGCCACACCCTGCTTCAACTGAAGCCACTGATAGTGCAACTGCTTCCAGACCCAAGAAGCGCGCTCGTGTTCTCAATAACCGAGAGCTTCTTGTGGCCCTTCATCAAAAACAAGATAGGCATCACGACTGGCTAAAGCGTCAGATGAAAATCCTCTTGGTGGATGTTAATCGTCTTCGAAACCTTGCCACCAAGAATGCTTTCGTCACTCATGAAACCTGTCGTCGTACATGGAAAGGGCTATCAATGATGTGTACTGAAGCTGAACTTCAAGAGGATGGCTTCACTGAGCGATTCAAGTTTGACACCACACCTCCCAGAAGGGCTGTGATGCGCAACATACCATCACTTGAAGACTCTGAGTTTTCTTCATCTGCTGCCACAGTCACTGCCAGAATCATTGATGAAGAAGACGATGCTACATCACCGCCACCTGCTTCAGCACCTCCAAGCTCTTCTGCACCGCCAAACACCTCCAACGACCCTGCTGCTCCTGGGAACGAGTAGACACTCTATGTCTTCAAACCTTTTTGGTCCTTGCTGACAAAAGGGGGAGAAGCATATGGGTTGATAGTCTTCAAGCGGGTCCATATGGGCGGGTGCTTTATGTTTTGCTATATTTTGCTTTGTGCTTACAACTCTCGTTTTTGCTTCATTTGGTTCTTTGAGTTGTAACACTAAAACTCGATGGTCGTCTGCTACTTGTTTGCCACCCTGTTTGCGAAGATAAATTCCGCATGTGCGACGATAAATTCCGCACTTATCTCATTCTGCAGACATCCATTTTCCATTATGCATGTCATTATCTTCATATACTTTCACATGTATAGTGGATTGTCATCATAAGCTGAATTGAATCTCCACAAGTACAACCTGCCATGTGCATTTGCATTCCAAAAGCAAATTAACTTATATGCACATCTTCAGGGGGAGCCCTTGAAACTTATGAAGACAATTCCTTATCCTTTACAATTTCACAGACTATATTCCCCGTTGAAAACTTCAACTAGTTTGTCATCAATCACCAAAAAGGGGAGATTGTAAGTGCATCTAGTGCCACCCCTAGTTGGTTTTGGAGTATTGACGACAAACCTAGTTGAGGGACTAATGTGTTTGTCAGAATTGCAGGATAACACAGGTAGAAGTCCCTCATTGATTCAGTTTTACTACCAGAGATGACCCCTAAAAATGTATGAAGACATTGAAGCCAAAGGTGGTATATGAAGATATTCACATTGAAGACTATGACAAAAGAAGACACGTTATGAAGCCTATGGAGCTCGAAGACTTAGATCTTTCGTAGTTCTTTTTCTTTTGTGTTGAGTCATAGGAACCACCGTACTGTTAAGTGGGGTCCAGGAGAACCAGTCAGAATGACTGAAGTGATGTGAAAGCACAAGTGCTCCCCAGGTGGTTTTGATAATTGATGACAACATATCTCTTGTTGGACTAACACTTCTATCTAGCATGTTTCAGATAAGTTCAACAATGGAGTGGCATGGACTAAAGGATGTGAAAGTGGAACCCTCAAAATGCTAAGGACAAAGGATTGGCTCAAGCTCAAAAGCTCAAGACTCTTCATTTTATATTTTAGTGATCCAAGATCACATTGAGTCTTTAGGAAAAGCCAATACTATTAAGGAGGGATGAGGTGTTGCTTAATGAGCCTCTTGCTTCATGTGCTTAGTGATATGCTCCAAAACCCTCAACTACTTTCCCATATCCACATATGACCTAAACCCTAAGCCAAACTCGGTCCTACCGATTCTTCCTATCCGGCGCCACCGAGTTTCACTTGTCATTAGCCACTGCCAAACCCTAGCAATTCGGTTCTACCGATAAGGATCTCGGTCTCACCGAGATGGGGTTGCAAACTCTCTGTTTCCCTTTCGTAACTTTTCGGTCTTACCGAAAGAGCGAATCGGTCCCACCGAGATTGCAATGTAAATTCAGTGTTTCCTTTTTGTAACTTTTCGGTCTCACCGAGTTCCACTCGGTCTCACCGAAAGAGCAAATCGGTCCCACCGAGTTTGCCTGACCAACTCTCTGGTTAGCTAATTACCAAATTCGGTCTCACCGAGTTTGTTTAATCGGTCTCACCGAGATTACGTTATGCCCAAACCCTAACCGAATCGGTCCTACCGAGTTGCATGTCAGTCCCACCGAAATTCCTAACGATCACTAGGTTTACTATTTCGGTCAGACCGAGTTTTCTGATTCGGTCCCACCGAGATTGGTAAATTGTATGTAACGGTTGGATTTTGTGTGGAGGCTATATATACCCCTCCTCCTCCTTCTCATTCGACGAGAGAGCCATCAGAACACACACACACCATTCCAACTCATATGTTCCGAGAGAGAACCACCTACTCATGTGTTGAGATCAAGACATTCCATTCCTACCATATGAATCTTGATCTCTAGCCTTCCCAAGTTGCTTTCCACTAAAACCCTCTTTCCACCAAATCCAAATCCTATGAGAGAGAGTTGAGTGTTGGGGAGACTATCATTTGAAGCACAAGAGCAAGGAGTTCATTACCTACACACCATTTGTTACTTCTTGGAGAGTGGTGTCTCCTAGATTGGCTAGGTGTCACTTGGGAGCCTCCGACAAGATTGTGGAGTTGAACCAAGGAGTTTGTAAGGGCAAGGAGATCGCCTACTTCGTGAAGATCTACCGCTAGTGAGGCAAGTCCTGTGTGGGCGATGGCCATGGTGGGATAGACAAGGTTGCTTCTTCGTGGACCCTTTGTGGGTGGTTGCTTCTTCGTGGACCCTTCATGGGTGGAGCCCTGTGTGGACTCGCGCAACCGTTGCCCTTGGGTGGAGCCCTGTGTGGACTCGCGCAACCGTTACCCTTCGTGGGTTGAAGTCTCCATCAACGTGGATGTAGGATAGCACCACCTATCTGAACCACGGGAAAAACATCCGTGTCTCCAATTGCGTTTGATCTCTCCAAACCCTTCCCTTTACATTCTTGCAAGTTGCATGCTTTACATTCCGCTGCTCATATACTCTTTGCATGCTTGCTTGATATGTATTGTGTGTGTTGAAATTGTGCCTAAACTCCACTTAAACCGAAAAGGCTTAAAAATTGCAACTTTAGCACTAAGTGTCTAATCACCCCCCCTCTAGACACATCTACTTCTAGATCCTACAAGTGGTATCAGAGCTTTGATCTCCATTGCCTTGGTTTAATCACCATTGGAGGAAGATGGATGTGTCTACTCTAGGGAGTCTTAGACATAGAGTGCCTATTCTTGATGGAAAGTATTTTCATGAGTGGAAAAATGAGATGCTTGTAATCTTCAATCAATATCATTTGAACAAGTATATTGCTAGCCCTTGTGCACCCCATATCGATCCCTTGCATCCTACCCTAGATGAAGATATTGACATGATTCGCAATCTTAGAACTATTGAGCTCATCATTAGAGGATTGCCCAAAAATTTGATTGCTAGTTTACCTACTCAAAATTGCGCCTATACTATATGGAAATTTCTTGAGGAACGGTTTCCCAATCATTCCTTAAAAACTTTGGATGAAATTCTCCATAAATCTATTGCCTTGAGTAAGATGAACTCTAGTGATCCTAGTTTTGGTAAATGTCTTCTTGAACTTGCCAATCTTAAGCATGCTAAAGGAGATGTTGGAATCATTAATGATATCATATTCAAAGCTATAAGAATTCATAAAAGTAACCACTTTGATCATTTATCTAATGAATTGCCCTCTCTAGGAAATGATGAGTCACAAGATCATGATGAACATGAATATTATGATGATGCTGATAG
The DNA here is from genome assembly GCF_056163025.1 of Triticum urartu. NCBI lineage: Eukaryota > Viridiplantae > Streptophyta > Magnoliopsida > Poales > Poaceae > Triticum > Triticum urartu. The sequence continues at coordinate 335,264,711 of NC_141876.1, forward strand.
TGACTTCGATCTCGATGATGCAATGAGACATTTTGGTCTTATGGCAAATCTTCGGGGATATGAATCAGGAGGAAAGGAATGGGTTCTTGATAGTGGATGTACTGATCATATGACCGGAGATGAAGAGATGTTTCGTGAGCTTGCTGAAAACAACGGCCCTCGAAAATATGTCACCTTTGGTGATAATTCAAAGGGTAAAGTGGTTGGCCTTGGTAAGGTGGCCATATCACATGATAGTTCCATTCAAAATGTCATGCTCGTTGAATCTCTTGGCTACAACTTACTTTCAGTATCTAGACTTGCTGATTTCGGTTTGAATGTCCTATTTACTGAGGTAGATTGCCAAGTATTTCGTCGAGACAATCATAAAATGGTCTTTACGGGTATGCGTAGAGGTGATCTTTACATTGTCGATTTCTCTAAAAAGGCACAACCTAAAACTTGCTTTGTTGCTAAATCCTCAAAAGGTTGGTTGTGGCATAGACGTCTAGGTCACGTTGGCATGAGAAACCTTGACAAGCTTATTAAAGGAAATCATATCCTTGGAGTTAACGATGTCATATTTGATAAGGATAGACTTTGCAGTGCTTGTCAAGCAGGTAAACAGGTTGGAGGAAGACATCCCGTGAAGAACATCATGACCACAAGGAGGCCACTCGAGCTACTTCACATGGATCTTTTTGGTCCCAACGCCTACAAGAGTCTCGGTGGAAATTCTTTTGGTCTAGTTATAGTTGATGATTTTTCAAGATTTACGTGGGTGTTCTTTCTTAATGACAGTCGCAGGTCCAGAAGATCTTCAGAAACTTCGCTAGGAAGGCCCAAAATCAGTTTGATGTGAAGATCAAGAAGGTTCGGAGTGACAACGGAACGGAGTTCAAGAATGCAAATGTGGACACCTTTCTTGACGAAGAAGGGATTTCACACGAGTTCTCGGCCACGTACACACCTCAAAATGGAGTTGTTGAGAGGAAGAACCGGACGCTCATCGAAGTGGCAAGAACGATGCTTGATGAATACAAGACGCCAAAGCACTTTTGGGCAGAAGCAGTCGAGACAGCTTGTCACGCAACAAATCGCTTATATCTTCACAAGCTGCTCGGCAAGACGGCATACGAGCTTCTCACCGGTAACAAACCCCAAGTTGGATACTTTCGAGTATTCGGCTCAAAGTGCTACATTCTTGATAAGCATCGTCGTTCAAAGTTTGCTCCTAAATCTCATGAAGGTTTTCTACTTGGTTATGGATCAAACTCTCACACTTACCGTGTCTACAACAATTTCACCCGAAAGGTTGAAGAGACGGTAGATGTGAAGTTTGATGAATCTAATGGCTCGCAAGTAGAGCAATTGCCAATTGATGTAGGAGACAACGACCCTTCAGAAGCAATTCAAGACTTGTCCATTGGCAAAATTCGTCCAACGGAGGTGAAGGAGAGTACTTCATCCGTCCAAGTGGAAGCTTCTACTTCACTACAAGGTGAACCAAGAATCGACACGGAAGCATCCACAAGTGGGACACATCAAGATGAAGAAAACGAGGAAATACGTCAAGATGAACATCAACAACCTCCTTCTCCACCACGACAAGAGAACGACGATGTCAACAATGAAGAAGGCCAAGAAGAAGAACAAGATGAAGAAGATGTTCAACGAAGACCCAAGCAAAAGCTCTCACGAGTTCGAGCAAGAATTGCCAAAGATCATCCCGTCGAGAAAATCCTCAATGATATACAAACCGGGAGAATCACTCGCTCAAAAACTCGTTTAGCTAACTTTTGTGAAAACTATTCATTCATCTCTAGCATTGAACCAATGAAGGTTGAAGAAGCATTGGAAGATCCGGATTGGATAAACGCTATGCATGAAGAGCTACATAATTTCGAGAGAAACCAAGTTTGGACATTGGTTGAGAAGCCCGACAACAACCACAACATCATTGGTACCAAATGGGTGTTTCGCAACAAGCAAGATGAAGATGGACAAGTGGTCCGCAACAAAGCACGTCTCGTCGCCCAAGGATACGCACAAGTCGAAGGTATGGACTATGGTGAGACGTATGCTCCCGTTGCTAGACTTGAGTCCATTCGCATCTTACTTGCCTATGCTAATCACCATAATATCACCTTGTACCAAATGGACATTAAGAGTGCTTTTCTAAATGGAGAAATAGAGAGGAAGTTTATGTCAAACAACCTCCCGGCTTTGTCAATCCTAAGAAACCAAATCATGTTTACAAACTTCACAAAGCTCTTTATGGTCTTAAACAAGCTCCTAGAGCATGGTATAAATGCTTGACCAAGTTCCTTACTACAAGTGGTTTTGAAATTGGTAAAATTGACTCTACTCTTTTTACTAAAAGGGTTAATGGAGAACTATTTGTATGCCAAATTTATGTTGATGACATCATATTTGGTTCAACTAACCCTCTCTTCAGTGAAAAGTTTGGAAAGCTAATGTCAGAGAAGTTTGAGATGTCTATGATGAGTGAACTCAAATTCTTTCTTGGGTTGCAAATCAAGCAAACTAAGGAAGGTACATTTGTCTCTCAAACAAAGTACACCAAGGACTTATTCAATAAGTTCAATATGCAAGAATGCAAAGGTATGTCTACACCCATGCCTACTAGTGGACATAATGATTTAACCAAAGATGGTGAACCAGTTGATCAAAAGGTTTATCGCTCTATGATTGGTTCATTGTTATACCTATGTGCTTCACGTCCCGATATTATGCTAAGTGTGTGCATGTGTGCACGATATCAAGCTGCTCCTAAAGATTTTCATCTTAAGGCTGTGAAAAGGATAGTGAGATATTTAATCCATACACCAAATTTTGGCATTTGGTATCCTAAAAGGTCTTCTTTTGATCTTGTTGGCTATTCTGACTCGGATTATGCCAGAGACAAGGTTGATAGAAAGTCCACTTCGGGTACTTGTCAATTTCTTGGCAGATCTCTTGTGTCTTGGTCTTCCAAGAAACAAAACTCGGTATCCTTATCCACCACCGAAGCGGAATACATTGCCGCTGGTTCATGTTGTGCTAAATTACTTTGGATGACCCAAACTCTTAAAGATTATGGGATTTATGTGAAACATGTTCCACTGCTTTGTGACAATGAAAGTGCTATCAAAACTGGTCATAATCCTGTACAACATTCTCGAACTAAGCATATTGAAGTTCGTCATCATTTCATTCGAGATCATGTTGCTAAGGGTGACATCAATCTTAAGCATGTTCGCACCGATAAGCAATTAGCGGATATATTCACTAAACCACTTGATGAGAAAGTGTTTTGCAGGTTGAGAGGAGAATTGAACATCATTGATGCTTCGAACTTGGAGTAGAAACTCCATTGGATACATGCAAGACATGAGCTTATGACTAATCCATGATGTATCTCTTATGATAACCATCTTATGTCTTGGATATATTTGCACCTTGCATGTTGTCTAACCCATGTAGGTGCTTGGTTGAATCTAATTACATGAGATTGCGACTCACTCACATCTTGAGCAATCTCTACAAGACCAAGACTCTACACAATAGTGGTTGAAGACAAGGAAGCACAAAACCATTCAAACATATCCTTTGACAAATTCTATATTAAGCTTCATGATTGTCATTTTTGGATACACAAGTGCTCTTCCTTGCAAGAACTAACCCATGTAGGTAGATGAACTCAAACTCCAAGTGGTGCTCCCAACTCTTGATGAACTACATCAACCTTGAGCACCCACACAAGTTCAACTACATGAGCAAGAACTACATCACTACCCAAGGTATGTTATTCCATCTTTGAGAAGCTTTACTCCAAGACATGAGTCAAAGCAACTCAACAAGATGTGAATACAACAAAATGCTTAAACGAAAAATGGTAACCCCATTTTGAGCTTAAACGATGAGTATGACCTATGATCAAGTGCTCTAACTTGACTCCTAAGTCAATATACTCTAACATAGGTGACTATGTCACCGCCCAATTCTAGATGAAGTTCTCTTGTGTTCCTTTCTGAGTTATTGCATTTGTCCCTTGCATATTTGTTTCTTTATTTTTCAATAAAAAAAACTTCATCAAGAAACCTTTTACCCTTTTTGTTCTGCATATTTCTGCATCAAATTCCCTGCAAATCCTTCAGCTAATTCATTGCAAATCTTTGTGAGATCTTACCTGACTAGTGAGCTGAGGTGACAAGTGTTTTTCTCTGTGATGAACTCGGTTTCACCGAATTGCCATTTTCGGTCCAACCGAATCCCTTCGGTACTACCGAAATATGCCATTCGGTGCCACCGATTTCGCAACAGGAAAAACAGTCTGCCACATATTCTATATTTCTTCTGATCCAGCTCCACTCAATGAATCTTGTCCTCTACAAGCATCACAGGTTTATTCCCTGCTTTGTACTGAATCTCAAGGACCAAACCTATTCGACGGATTCCAGGAGAAACCTTCTTGGAAATTGATGTCAAAGGGGGAGAGAGAGATCGCATCAAAGCTTGTAGGAGAGAGAGATCACATCAAGGGAGAGAAACAGTCTCAAGGACCAAACCTACAAGAGAAACCTCAAGGGGGGAGAGAATACTCAAGGATCCCATATATCAAGGGGGAGAAAGAAATCTCCAAGGGGGAGAGAATACTCAAGGATCCCAGATGCTTGATGTTCAAGAGGAGAGATGCCACATGTTTTTTTTGGGGGAAAGACATGTTCATATGAACTCATTTGAATTTAGTTCTATTCATAACCTTCAGCTCTGATTTTCTGTTTCCTATCTTCTCCCAATAACCCATGTAAGATTCAGGGGGAGCAAGACACCTAAGGGAAAAGAAATCAGCCAAATTCATTGCATATCTTTATTCTTGGGGACATGTTGAATCCAATGTGGTACCTTGTACTCACTCTCTACATGTCATCCCAGTCTTGGTATTCTTGTGGTTTGTTTTGTTTGCTCTGGCTAGTGGACGTACCTGTGTTATCTAACCTTGTTTGTGCAGGTTCATTCCATCCTAAGCCAACTCGAGACCACAAGGTAAGTATATGCATCAAAATCATGAGTATGAGGAGTTCTTGCTTATGTACATACTGTTTGCAAGAAGGACTCATGAGCATGAAGGTATTTTCCTTGATAATCTTTTGCTCTGATGCATATGGCCAAGATACATGTAACACATTGCCTACTCTGTCATGTTTATGCTCTCACATGCCTCTATATTTCATATTTACATGAGTGCATACATGTAGGGGGAGCCTATGCTTGCACATGTTCTTCCAAAGCTTTACTTGCTGTTCTTTATATCTTTATCTAAAGCTTTGATGTATGTTGCCATCAATTACCAAAAAGGGGGAGATTGAAAGCACAAGTGCTCCCTAGGTGGTTTCGATAATTGATGACAACATATCTCTTGTTGGACTAACACTTCTATCTAGCATGTTTCAGATAAGTTCAACAATGGAGTGGCATGGACTAAAGGATGTGAAAGTGGAACCCTCAAAATGCTAAGGACAAAGGATTGGCTCAAGCTCAAAAGCTCATGACTCTTAATTTTATATTTTAGTGATCCAAGATCACATTGAGTCTTTAGGAAAAGCCAATACTATTAAGGAGGGATGAAGTGTTGCTTAATGAGCCTCTTGCTTCATGTCCTTAGTGATATGCTCCAAAACCCTCAACTACTTTCCCATATCCACATATGACCTAAACCCTAAGCCAAACTCGGTCCTACCGATTCTTCCTATCCAGCACCACCGAGTTTCACTTGTCATTAGCCACTGCCAAACCCTAGCAATTCAGTTCTACCGATAAGGATCTCGGTCTCACCGAGATGGGGTTGCAAACTCTCTGTTTCCCTTTCGTAACTTTTCGGTCTTACCGAAAGAGCGAATGGGTCCCACCGAGATTGCAATGTAAATTCAGTGTTTCCTTTTTGTAAATTTTCGGTCTCACCGAGTTCCACTCGATCTCACCGAAAGAGCAAATCGGTCCCACCGAGTTTGCCTGACCAACTCTCTGGTTAGCTAATTACCAAATTCGGTCTCACCGAGTTTGTGTAATCGGTCTCACCGAGATTACGTTATGCCCAAACCCTAACCGAATCGGTCCTACCGAGTTGCATGTCAGTCCCACCGAAATTCCTAACGGTCACTAGGTTTACTATTTCGGTCAGACCGAGTTTTCTGATTCGGTCCCACCGAGATTGGTAAATTGTATGTAACGGTTGGATTTTGTGTGGAGGCTATATATACCCCTCCTCCTCCTTCTCATTCGACGAGAGAGCCATCAGAACACACACACCATTCCAACTCATATGTTCCGAGAGAGAACCACCTACTCATGTGTTGAGATCAAGACATTCCATTCCTACCATATGAATCTTGATCTCTAGCCTTCCCAAGTTGCTTTCCACTAAAACCCTCTTTCCACCAAATCCAAATCCTATGAGAGAGAGTTGAGTGTTGGGGAGACTATCATTTGAAGCACAAGAGCAAGGAGTTCATTACCTACACACCATTTGTTACTTCTTGGAGAGTGGTGTCTCCTAGATTGGCTAGGTGTCACTTGGGAGCCTCTGACAAGATTGTGGAGTTGAACCAAGGAGCTTGTAAGGGCAAGGAGATCGCCTACTTCGTGAAGATCTACCGCTAGTGAGGCAAGTCCTGTGTGGGCGATGGCCATGGTGGGATAGACAAGGTTGCTTCTTCGTGGACCCTTTGTGGGTGGTTGCTTCTTCGTGGACCCTTCGTGGGTGGAGCCCTGTGTGGACTCGCGCAACCGTTGCCCTTGGGTGGAGCCCTGTGTGGACTCGCACAACCGTTACCCTTCGTGGGTTGAAGTCTCCATCAACGTGGATGTAGGATAGCACCACCTATCCGAACCACGGGAAAAACATCCGTGTCTCCAATTGCGTTTGATCTCTCCAAACCCTTCCCTTTACATTCTTGCAAGTTGCATGCTTTACATTCCGCTGCTCATATACTCTTTGCATGCTTGCTTGATATGTATTGTGTGTGTTGAAATTGTGCCTAAACTCCACTTAAACTGAAAAGGCTTAAAAATTGCAACTTTAGCACTAAGTGTCTAATCACCCCCCTCTAGACACATCTACTTCTAGATCCTACATGATGCCTAAACCAAAAACCTATGTCTTCGAGTGAAGACAATGAGACCGGACAAGTCAGCTTTGCTTGTAGCCCAAGTAAAGTTGCCATGAGAGTTTGAAATCTGACCATTGAGACACGTGTCAGTTCCTTAGTGACCCATGGTCATTTCAGACAAATCAGGTCGGGTTGCCAAGTGGCTATAAATAGCCCACCCCCTACAACCATAAACGGTTGGCTGCTCAGATTTTGGTGCACGGCTTTTGTCGTTTGAGAGCAACCCACCTCGAAGCCTTTGAGAGAAAATTCCTAGCGAGGAGAAAAGCCCTAACCACCCAGAGCCAGAGAACATTGGGCATCACTTAAGTCTTCTTGTCTGTGTGATCTGAAGACTTATTACACTTGAGGACTGTGCATCCCCAGACGGTTAGGCGTCGCGTTCAGAGCATCCAAGAGACACTGTGGATTGCCAGTGAACGAAGTCTGTGAAGGTTTCGGAGTCTACCTTGAAGACTTACCAGAGTGATTGGGCGAGGACTAAGTGACCTTAGCTCAAGGAGAATACGGTGATGACTTGGTGTCCTGAGCTGCGTGTTCAGGACTGGGTGTCCGGGACTGTGTGTCCTAAGGTTTAAATACCTAGCCGCTCCAACCAGACGTACAGTTGTCACAGCAACTGGAACTGGTCCAACACATCATTGTCTTCAACGAGTCACTGGTTTCATCTTCACTTCCTTTTACTTACTGTTACTCATTGTGAAGCCAGTGCATGCTTGCTATACTTTTTGTCTTCACAACGTAACTGTATGATTTGTTTGGCTTCATAACTTCTTCCTACCTGATCCTTATTACACTGCAGCTACTTGTCATTGTGCTTTCCCTCTATTGAATACTTGACCATGGCTTGCCTAGTGTAATCTAACTTCCGCTGCATAGTGATAGGCTTATCTCCACTGTTTGTCTTCATAACTTCCACGTTTTGAAGACTTTCATAAAAATCACCTATTCACCCCCCCTCTAGTCGATATAACGCACTTTCATATCCCAACAAATATCCATGTCCCAAACATGGAACAAACTCCAACTTCACCTGCAACTAGCAACGCTATAAGAGGGGCTGAGCAAAGCGGTAACATAGCCAAACAACAGTTTGCTAGGACAAGGTGGGTTAGAGGTTTGACATGGAAATATGAGAGGCATGATATAGCAAGTGGTAGGTATCGCAGCATAGCAAAAGAGCGAGCAACTAGCAAGCAAAGATAGAAGTGATTTTGAGGGTATGGTCATCTTGCCTGCAAAGCTCTCTGAGAAGACGAAAGCTTGATCCTCGTAAGCGTACTCAACGGGTTCCTCGATCACGGACTCATCTCATGGATCTACCCAAGACAGGAACACAAGCAAAGGAAACCACAATCAACCACGGTGCAATGCGCAAGCAACATGATGCAAAACATGGCATGATATGTGGAATGTGCTATGCAATGCATATGCGTGCTCTAGAAGGAAAAGTTAGAACTGGCATCAACTTGGCAAACCAAGTGTGCCGCTGGAAAGATGAGTTGATTTCGGTCGAAATTGATATAAAGATAACCGGAATCAGATGCATGGTTTGCAAATGGCAAGCAAAACAAGAATGACACAATACTGCGATTAACAGCATGATGCCATATAGAATGCAACAAGAAACTAAGCTACTGCACCCCAACATAGCAACAAAGCACATGGCAGTGATCTACTCAAGATGCTTGACAAAAGATGAACAGTGAGCTATGGCTAAATCGCACAAGAGCAGGTCCAAAGAAGCATGGCAAAAGTGCAAAAGATAACAGAATCACAGACATGGTGAAAATACTAACATGCCAGGAATTAATATCAGGAAGCAATGTTTAGAGCAAGATATCAACATGCTACAAGAACATATCATGGCAAAGCAAGGAATGGCATGAATCTACTCAAAGCATATAACAAAAGTCCCTTACTGACCATAAGCCAAAACAGATCAGAAGACATGATGGCACCCATGTAAACATAGCAAGTATCGTTAACAGATTCAGACTTAGCAGAAAAACTAGACATGTCATAAACAGAATTATGAAGGCATGTTTGCGAGCTAGATGCACTCACCACAAGGCATTGCATGACAAACTAAGCATACACCCAGCAAGTAGACATGATCAAGAAGCAAAACAAGGTAAGAACAATTTCATAGCATGCATGGATCAACTACAACAACCTTGGCAAAATTGATTAACACGTAAACAATCTGCCAGGAACATTTTATAGCAAAAGTAGAGCAAGATTGAGTCATGCTAGGGTACTCCATAATTGCAAACAAAGACATGGATGGATAGAGCATAACAATATCTCAAAATCATCCTTACTGAACATACTCAAAAGAGGCATGGATCACTCTGTAGCAACATGAATACATGGCATAAAAATAACAACAGGAAAAGGACTTAGTGAAATTCTAAGTCTCTGAAATCAGCAACATCACGAGAGCTACTTTGCATGCATGTGCTAGTCACCACATTGATCATAAAAATACATGGCATACTCCCCTATAAAGATGGCATGGCATAGCCCAAAACACATGTAGAACTCATGACCATATGCAGCACACAGTAATCATGGAAAAAATGACAAATGCTCAAGATCTGCTAATAATCAGGGACTAACATTTTATAGCACTCTTGCAATAGTCATTAGGGCATCAAGATGGACTCAAACAAGCATGGTGAAATGGAACAAAATGAAGAGGACATCCTAACGAACATTTCGATATATTGCACGCGCAAAACGGAGCTACGAATGAGGAGTCATGACATGATGAATAGGGCCTGAAAACATGAGGGGGAAAAAGACTTAGTGGATTTTTCACCTCGCGAAAAAGTCAACGGGACGAGAGTATCTGGGACGAAGAGATCCGGGGCGCGGGGAGGGCGTGTTTGGATTGAGGAGCGGGTGGATCTCGTCCACCCCGATGAGATCTCGCCGGAGTTGGCCGGAGGAGCTTGATCCGGCCTTGGGGTCGCCACATCCGGCGAAGAGAGGCACGGGGAAAACTCCGGCGGGAGGCAAGCTCGCACGCAGGAGGCGGCGGAGGCTCGGGCCGACGCAGTGGTGGAGCACGGCGGAGGCGGCGAGGTCGGGTGCGGATGGCGCACGGCGGCGGGGCGGCGCGGAGGCGGCAGGGGCGAGCGGGCCGGGAGGCGCGCCGGCGCAGAGCAGATCCGGGCCCCGCGGGCCTGACTCGGGTTGCGCGGGCCACGGCGGTGGGAGGTTGGCAGCGGGATAGGTGGCGGCTCTGGATTGGCGCGGGGGCGGCGGCTGGACATGTCCGGTGGCGGCGCAGACATGTCCGGCACGGGGAGGAGGAAGAAAGCTAGGGTTAGGGGTGGTTTTGCCCGAAATTTCAGGGGAGAGGAAGTTTATATAGGTAGAGGGAGCTAGGGGAGTCCAAACGGTGTGCAGTTTTCGGCCACGCGATCGTGATCGAATGGCCGAGAGGATGGAGGGGGTTTGGATGGGTTTTTGGTCCACTTTGGAGGGGTGTTGGGCTGCAACACACACGAGGCCTTTACGGTTCCTCGGTTAACCGTTGGAGTATCAAACGGACTCCAAATGGCACAAAACTTGACAGGCGGTCTACCGGTAGTGTACCAAGGTCGCTTGACAAATCTCGTTCCGATCCGAGAACGTTTAACACCCGCACATGAAAAGAGGCAAAAGGGGGCGCCAGAGGACATAGGAGCGCCGGATTGCAAAACGGACAACGGGGAAATTGCTTGGATGCAAGAGACGAACACGTATGCAAATATGATGCACATGATGACATGATATGAAATGCATGACACGCAAACAAATGACAAGGCAACAACAGTGAATAACTGGAAGACACCTGGCGCAACGGTCTCGGGGCGTTACAGACGCACCAGCCCCTTGTGGGCTAGTGTGCTCCCTTCTCTTGGCCCATATGGCCCATAGACCTCCCGGGCTTTACCGGATCTGGTGACCCGATGATTGCCTGGTACGCCCCAAAACTCTTCCGATGTCCAAATAGTATCATCCTATATATATCAATCTTTACCCCTGGACCATTCCGGAGCTCCTCGTCATGTCCGTGATCTTATCTAGGACTCCGAACAACATTCGGTCACCAAATCACATAACTCATATAACACTATATCATCAACAAACGTTGAGCGTGCGGACCCTACGGGTTTGAGAACTATGTAAACATGGTCGAGACACCTCTCCGGTCAATAGCCAATAGCGGATCCTGGATGCCCATATTGGTTCCTACGTATTCTACGAAGATCTTTATCGGTCGAACCATTATGACAACATACATAATTCTCTTTGTCTGCCGGTATGTTACTTGCCCGAGATTCGATCGTCGGTATCTTCATACCTAGTTCAATCTCGTTACCGGCAAGTCTCTTTACTCATTGTGTAATACATCATCTTGCAACTAACTCTTTAGTCACTTTGCTTGCAAGGCTTGTTATGATGGTATTATCGAGAGGGCCCAGAGATACCTCTCTGATACTCAGAGTGACAAATCCTAATCTCGATCTATGCCAACTCAACAAATACCTTCGGAGATACCTGTAGAGCATCTTTATGATCACCCAGTTACGTTGTGACGTTCGATAGCACACAAGGTATTCCTCCGGTAACAGGGAGTTGCATAATCTCATAGTCGAAGGAATATGTATGTGACGCCCCAAGACCGTAGCTTCAGATGCCTTCCATGTTTTCCGAGATTCATGGTGTGATTTGTTTTTGCCTGTTGCATTCATCATTGCATATTTTGCATGGCATCATGTCATCATGACATTTTTTTCTTAAAGCTAACTAAAACTCACTTAAATAAATTGCATGGATTTCTGATCCATTTAAATCGAGGGAGTTCACATGGTGAAATTCTCTTTATAACATATGAACGTCTCCTAATATTTAGGGAGCTATAATAAATATTCCATTCTTTTGGAATTAACCATAACACACGTGCAAAATATTTTCCATGTCTATTCCTCTTCGAGATTGACCTTCAAACCTTGCCAATATTTCTCATCTCTTTTATCGAGGCTCCTCTAAAAATCTCAGCCCATTTAGAGTCCTTTCGAATGGGTTTCAAAATTCAAACATGGTGAATTAAATTCAACATGTGCGGACCTTTTTTCTCCAAAAATCCTCTTACCATTTTATTGTCATCCTTCACATTTTTGTGAGTCCAGAAAGATTTTTTCTCCCTACCAAACTCCATTGCTACTCCTCTGTTCATTTCTTTTATCTCCTGTGTTTTTTTCTTATGAGAAATAAAAAAATGGAGGGGGAAGCCCAGCTAGGCCCATCCATCCCCGTAGCACACTTGGGTCCACCTGCGGCCTGACCTAGCCGGCCCAAGAGGCCTGCCCGATCTCCTCTTACCCCCTGCTCGCTGGCCTTTCCTCCTCGACCTCCCCATCCCCATCCTCCTGCCGCCGCCATGCACCACACAGGGAGAGGAGCTCCCCACGCCAGCACCTCCACTCCGCCGCCTCGCTCCCTTTCCCCGTCCCTCTCCTGTGCGTGCCACCTACCCCGCCGGCGACCAAAGCCGCCGGAGCGCCTCCCGCCTCGCCCTCGCGTCTCCGGCCTCCTCGTCGTCCTGCCATGGACGCCGAGCTCGAAGCTCCAGCCGACCCCGCCTCCATGGCCTTTGCCACCGCTGTCTCTCTCCTGCCTCGCCGGACCTGCTCCGTCCTTATTGGGCTTTATTATCCACTTCTATATTATTTTTGGGACTAACCTATTAACCGGAGGCCCATCCCAGAATTGCTGTTTTTTGCCTGTTTTAGGGTTTCGAAGAAAATGAATATCAAACGGAGTCCAAACGGAATGAAACCTTCGGAAACGTGATTTTCTCATCAGATAAGATCCAGGAGACTTGGACCCTCCATCAAGAAAGCCACGAGGCGGTCACGAGGGTGGAGGGTGCGCCCCCTGCCTCGTGGGCCCCTCGAAGCTCCACCGACGCACTTCTTCCTCCTATATATATACATACATATATATATATGGCTTCTTCTCTCTTTTTGGATCTCAATACAATGTTCTTCCCCTCTCTTGTGGAGATCTATTCGATGTAATCTTCTTTTTGTGGTGTGTTTGTTGAGACCGATGAATTGTGGGTTTATGATCCAGTCTATCTACGAATAATATTTGAATCTTCTCTGAATTCTTTTATGTATGATTGGTTATCTTTGTAAGTCTCTTCGAATTATCAGTTTGGTTTGGCCTACTAGATTGGTTTTTCTTGCCATGGGAGAAGTGCTTAGCTTTGGGTTTGATCTTGCGGTGTCCTTTCCCAGTGACAGAAGGGGCAACAAGGCACGTATTGTATCGTTGCCATCGAGGATAACAAGATGTTTTTTTATCATATTGCATGAAACTATCCCTCTACATCATGTCATCTTGCTTAAGGCGTTACTCGGTTTTTAACTTAATACTCTAGATGCATGATGGATAGCAGTCGATGAGTGGAGTAATAGTATTAGATGCAGAATCGTTTCGGTCTACTTGTCACGGACGTGATGCCTATATACATGACCATACCTAGATATTCTCATAACTATGCTCAATTTTGTCAATTGCTCAATAGTAATTTGTTCACCCATCATAGAATACTTATGCTCTTGAGAGAAGCCACTAGTGAAACCTATGGCCCCCGGGTCTCTTTCTCATCATATCAATCTCCATCACTTTATTATTGCTTTGCTTTTACTTTTTACTTTGCATCTCTATACCAAAAATATTATTTATCATCTCTATCAGATCTCAGTTTCGTAAGTGAGCGTGAAGGGATTGACAACCCCTAAGCGCGTTGGTTGCGTTGAGGTATTGTTTTTGTGTAGGTACGAGGGACTCGAGCGTGGCCTCCTACTGGATTGATACCTTGGTTCTCAAAAACTGAGGGAAATACTTACGCTACTTTGCTGCATCATCCCTTCCTCTTCGGGGAAATCCAACGTAGTGCTCAAGAGGTAGCAAGAAGAATTTCTGGCGCCGTTGCTGGGGAGTCTGCGCAAAAGTCAACATACCAAGTACCCATCACAATCCCTATCTCCCGCATTACATTATTTGCCATTTGGCTCTCGTTTTCCTCTCCCCCACTTCACCCTTGCCGTTTTATTCGCCCTCTCTCTCTATCCTCCCTCTCTATTTGCCTCTTTTGCCCATTTTCTTTTTGTTTGCCTGTGTGTTAGTTTGTTTGCTTGTCGTTATGGCTAGTCTCATATCTTCTCTGTTGTCTCCCGAGAATGAAGCTCTAAATTTTAAACAAAGGGAGGGAGAAAAACTAAAAGATGCTTGGTATAGAATTTGCAATGCTCAAAATATATCTACCAGGAAGCAATCTACTTCAGTTCTTCTCTGCAATTTTTATGTAGGTGCTAATCCTTGGTATAGATATATCCTTGATACCATTACCGGACGGAATTTCTTGGGTAGCCATACTTTTGATTCTTATAATGCTATGTTAGATTTATTTGGCTCACCACCTCTTTTGGTCAATGGAACTATGTTAACTTTGGAGCATGTCATGCAAAGACTTGAAATTATTGAAAATAAAGTTGCTACTATTGAATTAATTGAAAATCTAGATAAAAAGATCCACAATAAAATTACCCAATATGGATCTAAGGTAGGAATGACTTTGAAAAATATTAAGGAAAAGGGACCCATAGTTAATGAGAAAATAAACTTATTCTACTAGAATCGATAAACTTGAGGGTATCATTACGAACTTGCGAACTTCTTTTTCTTCCATAAAGAATACTCCAAGTCCTCCTACTAAAATTGCCAAGCTTATGTATGTTCCTAAAAATAAGGGTGAATCATCTAGTAAGGAAACTGCGGATCTTAAATCTATAAGTATTCATCCCAATCTTCTTGCTATCATTAAGGAACCAATTGCTACAAATCAATTTTTCGATCTTGTGCCTAAGAGTTTGATAATCACTAGAAAGAAAGAAATTCCTAAGGGAGGTAGATGCCTCATTGAAGAATTGCCTACCAAATATGGCAATACCTAGATCTATTCTTGCTTGTTATGCCTAGCTATAAGGCTTTAAAGAAAAGCGCTTGTTGGGAGTCAACCCAATATTTATCCTTGCTGTTATTTAATAAATAAATTATCTAGACTCTGTTTTGGTTGTGTTTTTTGTGTTTAATTAGTGTTTGTGCCAAGTAGAACCGTTGGGAAGACTTGGGGAAAGTCTTGTTGAACTTGCTGTAAAAAACAGAAACTTTAGCGCTCACGAGAACTGCTGTCATTTTTATTTGGAGAGTGCTATTTAGTTAATTCTTTTTGCAGATGATTAATAGATAAATTCCTCACGTCCAGAAATTTATTTTAGAATTTTTGGGGTTCCATATCTTGCGCTAGCTACAGATTACTACATACTGTTCTGTTTTTGACAGATTCTGTTTTTCATGTGTTGTTTGCTTATTTTGATGAATCTATGGCTAGTAAAATAGTTTATAATCCATAGAGAAGTTGGAATACAGTAGGTTTAACACAAATATAAATAAATAATGAGTTCATTACATTACCTTGAAGTGGTCTTTTGTTTTCTTTCGCTAATGGAGCTCACGAGTTTTCTACTTTAAGTTTTGTGTTGTGAAGTTTTCAAGTTTTGGGTAAAGATTTGATGGATTATGGAACAAGGAGTGGCAAGAGCCTAAGATTGGGGATGCCCATGGAACCCCCAAGATAATCTAAGGACACCTAAAAGCCATAGCTTGGGGATGCCCCGAAAGGCATCCCCTCTTTCGTCTACTTCTATCGGTAACTTTACTTGGAGCTATATTTTTATTCACCACATGATATGTGTTTTGCTTGGAGCGTCTTTTATGATTTGAATCTTTGCTTGTTAGTCTAACACAATCATCCTTGCTGTACACACCTTTTGAGAGAGCCATACATGATTTAGAATTTGATAGAATACTCTATGTGCTTCACTTATATCTTTTGAGCTTTATAGTTTTGCTCTAGTGCTTCACTTATATCTTTTAGAGCACGGTGGTGGATTTGTTTTATAGAAACTATTGATCTCTCATGCTTCACTTAGATTATTTTGAGAGTCTTAATAGCATGGTAATTTGCTTAAAATCCTAATATGCTTGGTATGCAAGATTAATAATAAAACTTTCGTATGAGTGTGTTGAATACTAAGAAAAGTTTGATGCTTGATGATTGTTTTGAGATATGGAGGTAATAATATCAAAGTCATGCTAGTTGAGTAGTTGTGAAATTGAGAAATACTTGTGTTGAAGTTTGCAAGTCCCCTAGCATGCATGTATGGTAAACGTTATGCAACAAATTTGAAACATGAGGTGTTATTTGATTGTCTTCCTTATGAGTGGCGGTTGGGGACGAGCGATGGTCTTTTCCTACCAATCTATCCCCCTAGGAGCATGCACGTAGTGCCGAGGTTTTTGATGACTTGTAGATTTTTGCAATAAGTATGTGAGTTCTTTATGACTAATGTTGAGTCCATGTATTATACGCACTCTCACCCTTCCATCCTTGCTAGCCTCTTCGGTACCGTGCATTGCCCTTTCTCACATTGAGAGTTGGCGCAAACTTCGCCGGTGCATCCAAACCCCGTGATATGATACGCTCTTTCACACATAAACCTCCTTATATCTTCCTCAAAACAGCCACCATACCTACCTATTATGGCATTTCCATAGCCATTCCGAGATATATTGCCATGCAACTTTCCATCATTCCGTTCATCATTGTCATATTGCTTAGCATGATCATGTAGTTGACATAGTATTTGTGGCAAAGCCACCGTTCATAATTCTTTCATACATGTCACTCTTGGTTCGTTACATATCCCGGTACACCGCCGGAGGCATTCATATAGAGTCATCTTTGTTCTAGTATCGAGTTGCAATCATTGGGTTGTAAATAAATAGAAGTGTGATGATCATCCTTATTAGAGCATTGTCACAAGTGAGGAATAAAAAGAAGAAAGGCCATAAAAAAGAGAAGGCCAAAAAAATAGAAAGGCCATAAAAAAAGAGAAGGCCCAAAAAAAATGAGAGAAAAAGAGAGAAGGGACAATGTTACTATCCTTTTACCACACTTGTGCTTCAAAGTAGCACCATGATTTTCATAGTAGAGAGTCTCTCATGTTATCACTTTCATATACTAGTGGGAATTTTTCATTATAGAACTTGGCTTGTATATTCCAACAATGGGCCTCCTCAAGTGCCCTAGGTCTTCATGAGCAAGCAAGTTGGATGCACACCCACTTAGTTTCTTTTGTTGAGCTTTCATACATTTATAGCTCTAGTGCATCCGTTGCATGGCAATCCCTACTCCTTGCATTAACATCAATCGGTGGGCATCTCCATAGCCCATTGATTAGCCTCGTTGATATGATACTTTCTCCTTTTTTGTCTTCTCCACATAACCCCCTCATTATATTCTATTCCACCCATAGTGCTATGTCCATGGCTCGCACTCATATATTGCGTGAAAGTTTATAGGTTTGAGATTACTAAAGTATGAAACAATTGCTTGGCTTGTCATCGGGGTTGTGCAGCGTTCTTGTGTGACGAGAATGAGACATGATTAAACTATATGATTTTGTAGGGATGAACTTTCTTTGGCCTTGTTATTTTGAGAAGACATAATTGCTTAGTTAGTATGCTTGAAGTATTATCATTTTTATGTCAATATGAACTTTTGTCTTGAATCTTTCGGATCTGAATATTCATACCACAATTAAGAAGAATTACATTAAAATTATGCCAAGTAGCACTCCGCATCAAAAATTCTGTTTTTATCATTTACCTACTCGAGGACGAGCAGGAATTAAGCTTTGGGATGCTTGATACGTCTCCAACGTATCTATAACTTTTGATTGCTCCATGCTATATTATCTACTGTTTTAGACATTATTGGGCTTTATTATCCACTTTTATATTATTTTTGGGACTAACCTATTAACTGGAGGCCCAGCCCAGAATTGTTGTTTTTTGCCTGTTTTAGGGTTTCAAAGAAAAGGAATATCAAACGGAGTCCAAACGGAATGAAACCTTCGGAAACGTGATTTTCTCATCAGATAAGATCCAGGAGACTTGGACCCTCCGTCAAGAAAGCCATGAGGCGGTCACGAGGGTGGAGGGTGCCCTCCCTAGGGTGCGCCCCCTGCCTCGTGGGCCCCTTGAAGCTCCACCGACGTACTTCTTCCTCCTATATATATATCCACGTACCCCCAAACGATCGGGGACGGAGCCAAAAACCTAATTCCACCGCCGCAACTTTCTGTATCCATGAGATCCCATCTTGGGGCCTGTTCCGGAGCTCCGCCGGAGGGGGCATCGATCATGGATGGCTTCTACATAATCATCCAAGCCCCTCCCATGAAGTGTGAGTAGTTTACTTCAGACCTACGGGTCCATAGTTAGTAGCTAGATGGCTTGTTCTCTCTTTTTGGATCTCAATACAATGTTCTCCCCCTCTCTTGTGGAGATCTATTCGATGTAATCTTCTTTTTGCGGTGTGTTTGTTGAGACCGATGAATTGTGGGTTTATGATCCAGTCTATCTATGAATAATATTTAAATCTTCTCTGAATTCTTTTATGTATGATTGGTTATCTTTGCAAGTCTCTTCGAATTATCAGTTTGGTTTGGCCTACTAGATTGGATTTTCTTGCCATGGGAGAAGTGCTTAGCTTTGGTTTCGATCTTGCGGTGTCCTTTCCCAGTGACAGAAGGGGCAGCAAGGCACGTATTGTATCATTGCCATCGAGGATAACAAGATGGTTTTTTTTATCATATTGCATGAAACTATCCCTCTACATCATGTCATCATGCTTAAGGCGTTACTCTGTTTTTAACTTAATACTCTAGATGCATGCTGGATAGCGGTCGATGAGTGGAGTAATAGTAGTAGATGCAGAATCATTTCGGTCTACTTGTCACGGACGTGATGCCTATATACATGATCATACCTAGATATTCTCATAACTATGCTCAATTCTGTCAATTGCTCAACAATAATTTGTTCACCCATCGTAGAATACTTATGCTCTTGAGAGAAGCCACTAGTGAAACCTATGGCCCCCAGGTCTTTTTCTCATCATATCAATCTCCATCACTTTATTATTGCTTTGCTTTTACTTTTTACTTTGCATCTCTATACCAAAAATACCAAAAATATTATTTATCATCTCTATCAGATCTCAGTTTCGTAAGTGAGCGTGAAGGGATTGACAACCCCTAAGCGCGTTGGTTGCGTTGAGGTATTGTTTTTGTGTAGGTACGAGGGACTCGAGCGTGGCCTCCTACTGGATTGATACCTTGGTTCTCAAAAACTGAGGGAAATACTTACGCTACTTTGCTGCATCATCCCTTCCTCTTCGGGGAAATCCAACGCAATGCTCAAGAGGTAGCACCGCATCGCGTCTGCTTCGCAGCGAGCCTCCCCTCGCGTTGACCTCCTGCTCTGCCCTCGTTCGAGGAGATGACGACAGGCATCCCGTGCCGTTCCCGACCCTGCCAAGCTCTGCCTCGTCTGCAGCAACAACCAGAGCACCAAGCGGTCACCGCGTGCCTCTAGCGAAGCTCCGGTGAGCCAAGCTACCTGCTTCGCCAACCGGCCATCTCCAGCTCAAGCCGCCAAAAAACCGCAGCTACCATTTTCCATGGATTCGCCAAGTACCTCTACTGACGACACAGAACCTTGTACGACCACTATCTGAGGCAAGAGATCGACAAGTACCACAACATTGAATGCACGATTACTGTCGACCCTCAAGACCACAAGTACCCCTTCGGATACGCCAAGTTCGACAACACTGTAAGACCCGGAACGCCAATACCGCCTTCGTGGATTTGTTTGAAGTACCACGACGCCCGGAGCCCTTGGATTCATCAAGTTCCCACAATGACTTAAGTGTATCCCTCTGGTTCACCAAGTTCGGCTACCGTCGATACCTTGAACAACTACTTCCACTACGCCGCCGTGTACCACTGCTGTCGAACCGTGAAGACCCCGTGGGCGTCAAGTTCCGTGTCGTGACCCCGAACCTCTACGAAAACATTGTACATCTACTTTCGTGGCCGAAGACCCGTGTACAACTACCGTCGCCAAGTTTGACTACCGATGACATATACCACAACCGTCGCGAGAACGTCTACTTCCATCTACACCGCTTTGAACTCGATCCACTCTGAAGATGCAAGCTTCGAAAGGTATAACCATCAAGACGACCGCCCGTGGACCGAATGCATGCGTGTTGAATGAGATGTACCCCGCGTTTGCACCGTGTCTGAAATTGTTGCTTGCATGGTCCTCCTCATTGCCATGCCGTCCACCCGTGGGAACCCGGTAACCGGGATCACCCCATCATCTTGCATGACACGCTCCAGTCACACTTCCTTTTGCACCGGCATCTCAATCGAGTTACAGGAACCGGAATGTTGCCGTGGCACCATTTCCGTTGTCGTTGCCGTGGCACCCTTTCGTTTCTGCCACGGTAACAAATGCTTCATAATATGATCTTCTTAACATTTTCATAAAACTTGCACATGTCATCCGCATCATGATAATAACATTTAATATGTTTAAAATTGTTGTTTGCATTAAATTGCTAAATGCATATGGGGATTTACCGGAATTGTTGTTTGATGTTTCCGGCCTCATTTAAAATGCCTAACTGTGTATTTTTACTCATGTGTCACCTCTTGCCATGTATAACAACATTTAATATTGTTGAGTACATAACCGAGAGAGAACTAAATAAGTCATGTGGTGTTTCGTCAATATGCAACTCGTTGCATATTGAGCTCCACTTAATTTGTATTTTTGTTTGTGCACTTTGCCATGCCATGCCTCATTAAACCGGACATGCATCATACTTGGTTGTGCATCATACCATGTTTATGTGATGGTTGTTTACTATGTTGTTTGCTTCTTTCCAGTGTTGCCTCTTCGGGTTAGTTCCGATAACGCGTTTGTGAGGATCCGTTCGACTACGTCTGTTTGTCTTCTTCATGGACTCGTTCTTCTTCCTTGCGGGATTTCAGGCAAGATGACCATACCCTCGAAATCACTTCTATCTTTGCTTGCTAGTTGTTCGCTCTATTGCTATGCCACGATACCTACCACTTGCTATATCATGCCTCCCATATTACCATGTCAAGCCTCTAACCCACCATTTCTAGCAAACCGTTGTTTGGCTATGTTACCGCTTTGCTCAACCCCTCTTATAGCGTTGCTAGTTGCAGGTGAAGCTGAAGTTTGTTCCATGTTGGAACATGGATATGTTGGGATATCGCAATATCTTTTATGTTAATTAATGCATCTATATACTTGGTAAAGGGTGGAAGGCTCGGCCTTATGCCTGGTGTTTTGTTCCACTCTTGCCACCCTAGTTTCCGTCATACCGGTGTTATGTTCCTTGATTTTGCGTTCCTACGCAGTTGGGTGTTATGGGAACCCCTTGACAGTTCGCTTTGAATACAACTCCTCCAGTAAGGCCCAACCTTGGTTTTACCATTTGCCACCTAAGCCTTTTTCCCTCGGGTTTCCGAAGCCCGAGGGTCATCTTTATTTTAACCCCCCGGGCCAGTGCTCCTCTGAGTGTTGGTCCAACCTGTCAGCCGCCAGTGTCCACCAAGGGCAACTCTGGGCTGGCATACCGGAAGTTTGGACAATCCGGTGTGCTCTGAGAACGAGATATGTGCAGCTCCTTTCGGGATTTGTCGGCACATCTGGGCGGCTTTGCTGGTCTTGTTTTACCATTGTCGAAATGTCTTGTAACCGGGATTCCGAGTCTGGTCGGGTCTTCCTGGGAGAAGGAATATCCTTCATTGACCGTGAGAGCTTGTGATGGGCTAAGTTGGGACACCCTTGCAGGGTTTTGAACTTTTGAAAGCCGTGCCCGCGGTTATGGGCAGATGGGAATTTGTTAATATCCAGTAGTAGAGAACTTGACACTTAACTTAATTAAAATGCATCAACCGCGTGTGTAGCCGTGATGGTCTCTTTCCGGCGGAGTCCGGGAAGTGAACACGGTTCTTGTGTTGTGCTCGAACGTAAGTAGTTTCAGGATCACTTCTTGATCACTTCTAGTTCACGACAGTTGCTTTTCTTCTCTTCTCACTCTTATTTGCGTATGTTAGCCACCTTATATGCTAGCGCTTGCTGCAGCTCCACCTTACTACCATTTCCTACCCATAAGCTTAAATAGTCTTGATCTCGCGGGTGTGAGATTGTTGAGTCCCCGTGACTCACAAATACTTCCAAACAGTTGCAGGTGTCGATGATACAGTGCAGATGACGCAGCTGAGCTCAAGTGGGAGCTCGATGAAGATCGTTTTTGTTGTGTTGTTTCGTTTCCAGTTGACCAGTAGAGGAGCCCAGTTGGGGCGATCGGGGATCTAGCATTTGGGCTTGTCTTTCTTTATTTTGGTTCCGTAGTCGGACCTTGATTCTATTCTGGATGATGTATGTTTAACCTGTATTTGTGTCAAGTGGCGATTGTAAGCCAACTCTTTATCCCTTTCTTATTCAGTACATGGGATGTGTAAAGATTACCCCTCTTGCGACATGCCTACCATGCGATTATGCCTTTAAGTCGTGCCCCGACATGTGGGAGATATAGCCGCATCGTGGGTGTTACAATGTATTTGACATTAGGAAAGAAATAACAAGAAACTGAACGATCAATATGCTAAGCTAACGGATGGGTCTTGTCCATGACATCATTCTCCTAATGATGTGATCCCGTTATCAAATGACAACTCATGTCTATGGTTAGGAAACCTTAACCATCTTTGATCAACGAGCTAGTGTAGTAGAGGCTTACTTGGGACATGGTATTTGTTTATGTATTCACACATGTATTTAAGTTTCTGATCAATACAATTCTAGCATGAATACTAAACCTTTATCATGAATAAGGAAATATAAAATAACAACTTTATTATTGCCTCTAGGGCATATTTCCTTCAATCCGTTCTCGCTCAAAACCTGGTCGGCAGGGGCCGAGATTTGCGAGAAGGCCATGGTACTGACATATCGAGTGGTTCCATACCCTCAGGCCCTGAGTGTTTCAGCCGATACATACGGGCAAAGATTCCTAGCAACTTCAGGCTGACCACGGAGATCAGCAAGTTCGCCGGTGAATCCAAGCCAGAAATCTGGTTAGAAGATTACCGGGTGGCAGTCCAGATCGGCGGCAACAACAACAACGTACCCATAAAACATCTGCCGCTGATGCTTGAGGGCTCTGCTCGGGCATGGCTCACGCAGCACCCGCCAGGAAGCATATACTGCTGGGTGATTTGGCGAGAGTGTTCATCAAGACCTTTGAGGGCACTTACAAGCGTCCGGGTGGTTTGG
The DNA here is from genome assembly GCF_056163025.1 of Triticum urartu. Classification (NCBI taxonomy): domain Eukaryota; kingdom Viridiplantae; phylum Streptophyta; class Magnoliopsida; order Poales; family Poaceae; genus Triticum; species Triticum urartu. The sequence goes on from NC_141876.1 coordinate 335,288,221, forward strand.
CCGAGTTGCAGTACTGTGTGCAGAGACTAAATGAGACTCTCCGTGAGTACATTCAGTGGTGGACCACCCTACACAACACGGTGGAGAATGCCATCGTACACCAAGCGATCTGCGCCTTCAAGGCTGGAGTCAGGTACCTCGAGCTGAACATGAAGTTTGACCGAACTAAGACCCCGACTCTTAGTCGGGCTATGGGATAGTCAATCGTTACTCCAACGATGAAGAGGAAGACCGACTGAGAAGCGGAAAAAGCCGAGAGGGCGACACTCATCGGTCAAACAACAACAAGGGAAAGAAGCACAAGCGGAAAGCCGAGGCAGGAGGGAGTGATGAGGCTGTGGCCCTAGTCGGCCAAGGCAAAGGCTCCAAAAAGAAGAAAAAAGACTGGAAGGGAAAGAAGCAAGTCCGCCCGAAGAATGACATCCTCGATGAACCCTACCAGATCCATATGAAGAAATACGAGGAGTGCAATTTGATTTTGCCCAAGCATACCACTCAGGAATGCTGGCTCCTAAATCAAGATATGCGGTAGGTGTCGGATCACGGGTTCTGGCAAAACCCTCAAGGTTCGAACACTGGGGTGTGCGCGAAGATCTCCCCCTACTGATCCACGTCCTGACTCAGCTAAGATCTTACGAACTAACTCGACGAACTCGCAATGCAAAGGACACAAGATTTATACTGGTTCAGGCCACCGTTGTGGTGTAATACCCTACTCCAGTGTGGTGTGGTGGATTGCCTCTTGGGTTGAGGATGAATAGTACAAGGGGAAGAACAACCTCCCGAGGAGAGGTGTTCTTGTGCTTGGTGGATGTGGTTGTGGGGATGAACTAGTTTTAGTCTAAGATGAGGTCGCCCCCAGCTACGTTGGTGGCTAGTCCTATTTATAGTGGCCTTGGTACTCTTCCCAAATATTGAGCGGGAAGGGATCACACAACGACCAATTTGAAGGGGGACAACTAGTACAAGCTATCCTGACAAAAGCAGTGTTCGCCTGCCAAAGGCTCTAGTGGTGACGCTGTCTTGGGCTCCACTATGACCTCCGTCCTGCCGTCCTGCTGGTCTTGGTCTCATTGCACCAATATGGAAACCTTTGCTTGACTCCTCAGCACTCCGCGCCTGCGCCTGCTTCCTTAGCACCAAAGAGGAAACAAGGACACTATGCGCGCTGGCGCCCTCCTGGCCCCCGCTTGTCCTTGGTTGTCATGGCTCACATCACTAGAACCTCGCGAGGTTTGCCTGGCCTTGAACTCTCCGCCCCTCGCGAGCCAGCCTGGCGAGGCCACTCCTGAGGAGGTCTTGTGTCGCTTGCCTCGCGAGGCCTGACCCCTCGCGAGGGTCTTGAGTCTTTGCTGGTGAAGATGGGTCGTACGGACCCGCTCGCAGAGCCACGCCGTGGGCCGCAGGCAGGCAAGTCTGGGGACCCCGTTCGCAGAACGCCGACAGTTGCCCCCGGGCCCAAGGCGCGCTCGGGCTTGGCTTCGAGGCGAAGCCAAAGGCCAAGTGCGGAGCGCCGCGGGCCCCAATAGCCTGCGACCTTGGTCGACGCGTGGCGGTTTATTGGACGTGGGCGTCTCCGCTTCCCCATGCTGCGTCGACAACTGCTCGACTGGACTAGTCCCCGCGACATGCAAGGAAAACCATCATTACCTGTGATCATGGGGGGTGCTGGTTGGCCTTCTCCTGATATAAATGGGAGGGGGCGGAGCCCCCGTCGCCCATCTTTCCTCTGCCTCTCCCGCTTCTTCTCCGTCGAGATGCTGCCGAGGGGCCTTCGCGAGCTTTGGCTGCAACATGCCAACTGCGACGCCCCAGCGACCGGAGCGGAGATTGGAGCCGTTGTCTCCGGGAAGATCTTCATGACCCAAGGCTGGGGCGAGATTGCCCGGGTCTGCCGCGCGGAGGGCGCCCTCACGATCCACTTCGAGTACGACGACGCCTCTGTGCTGCTCTTCAAGGTCTTCGACAAGGAGGGCCGCCACCTGGAGTGCTGCCCTGAAGGAGGTCACCAGGTCAGCGCAACGGCAGGCGCTGGGCCTGCCGCAGGCCTCGCCTACAGCTCCTCCAGTGACAGCGGTGACTCCTGGTGGTCCAGCGACTCTCCCGAGCTCGTGGAGTCTTTGGAGACGAGCGACGACAGTTACATGCCCCGAGCTCCCGCCGAGCCCGGAGTAGAGCTGCAGCGTCAGGCCGCCGCCGGCGCTGATCTGGATGAGGTTGGCGCTGGCCTCGGGTGGCCCACTGTTGATGATGGCGTCATCCACAGGGGCACACGTAGTTAGGACTCCCTAGGTTCTTGTCTTTTGTTCCCTACGAGGAATCAGGAAATGGACCCCGCTGGGGCTTGTAAGGCGTCTGTAGTGTCCTTTGTTGACATTATCCTTATCATGAAATCGTGCGTGTGCGTGCTCCGTTCTGGCTCGGTTTCCCCTTTCCATCCTTGCGATGGCGAGGTGCTCTATGCCGACAGGTCCCGGTCCCCAGGCAGGCTTCAGCCGTCGCTGGTATGCCAGGTCGCGTGCCGTGGTCAAGGCCAGGAGGTGAGCGGCCCGTGGTCCAGTAAGATCCCCTGAGGCGCGATGCTTAGGAGGTCCCCTTTGGCGCGCAAGCGACCGCCGAGAGGTAGGAGAGGGAGACTACGTCGCCGCAGCGGGGCTACACAAATGAGAACTCTGCGCTGTAGCGGTTGATTGAGCGCGAATCTTATCTTGGCAATCTGGGTTTGGTTCCTCGCGAGACACCAGGCTTGGGCGTCGTCCACTGCTGAGTAGCTAGGTTAGACCCGTGTGGGCCTCCCCTTCCTCCCCATGTTCTTCGTGGTGCTCTACGTCCTCAGGTCCTGGACCTCGAGCGAGCTCAGCCGCCGCTGGTATGCCAGGTTGCGTGCCATGGTCAAGGCCAGGGGGTGAGGGCTGGAGAGCCAGTAAGAGCTCCTGAGACGTGATGCTCAGGAGCCCCCCTTTCAACTCGCAAGCGAATCGCATGAGAGAAGAGGGAGAGTCCGCGGCACCACCTGCCATAGCCTCCAGGAAGTTCCTGCAAGTTAACGCGAGGGAGTGCCCGAGCCGCCGTGGTGATTGCTGATTCGCCTCCAATACGTGGGAGGGGGCTCCCTGCTGCGGAGAGCCCCCGGGGCGTGTACAGCCCTCCCTGACACGTGGATTGCACGATAGGGCTAGACGAGGTGTGTCTGGGCACTCATGAGCCAACGCGGGACTCATGAGGCCCTACCTCAAGGCGGGTTGCGCCTGGTCTTGGTTCTTGTATGCTGTCTTGGTCCTGCGAGGTGGTTAGACAACCTGCACCGAACGAATCTCCTGAGGTTATCGCATGAGAAAGCCAAGCACCAACGTCCCCTGGAGGTGACGTGCACGGGACCGGCCGCTAGACAGAGCTCGGCCATTGGATTTATCAACGCTGCAGGGACGGGCCCGAGCACAAACGCCGTGCCTAATCCTGTCACGCGAAGTGTCCTGAAGAAAGACGACCGGCGCGCGGCTCCCGCGATGGGTGACAATCAAGCAGGTGATAGTCATAGATAGATTAAGCATGAAAGGCAACCTAGCTCAGGTAAATGCATAAACGATACGCGCCACTGGGTCCGGCCCGAGCGGATTGGGGATGATGCAGCCCGAGGGGCGCCCCGAGCAAGGTAAGCTAAAGAAATAAACAAGGAAAGATACATGCCATAGGGACGGACCCACACGTCCTAGGAATAATGCAGCCCCCTGGGCGCTCCCAGCTAAATGAACTTGGAAAATGTCACCTGGTTCCATTGATGAAGGGGTGTTGAGGTAGCTGAAGGTATGCGGCGAAGGGGTTGCCCCTCACGAGCCACCGAGGCCCTGAGCCTCGGGAGGCTCTGGGGGTCCCGGTAATTCCTTGAGGACCGTCTCCATCTCCGCCAGGACTGCGTGGTGCCTGGCCTCCTGACCTGCCATGACGCTCCGCAGGTTGCACTGGAAGGCAGCGGCCATGCTCGGCAGGACGAACGGCATGCAAACATAGCTGTGAGGTGGACCTTCGCAGCGCCCGACACGCGAAGGCTAGACGCGCTCCTGAGATGCGGCTCGGTTGAGCCCTGGTATGTCAATGCAGACGCGCAGCTCACCACCCTCGCCTGGGTGGGGAGCAGCACCAGGTAGGCGGCGGTCTCCGCGTATTGCTCTTGCTTCCTGAAGCTCCTGAGATACCTTGGTGATGAATTCCTGAGCACCGGGTGCTACTTGCCCAGTGTCCTCTTGAAGGAAATGTGCCGTGAAACACGCCTCCAAGTGGTGCCCGAGCGTTTCCCTCGTGATGTTGGCGAGGTCTGAGGCCCTCCAGAAGAGAGCCCCCGAGCCCTGCCCGAGAAGGGCACCTAGCGTGCCTTCCTATGCGATAGAGGGAGGCGCCACAGGTGCGGGCGCTGATCCTGGCGAGGTGCCACTTGCGGTGCTTCCCTCCTGAGGTCCGGCACAGAGTTGCTACTTCTTCTTCTTGGGACGACCTCCGGAGGGTACCGAGCTGCATTGTGTCCGGGGCCTTCGATTGACGCTGCTTGGAAGGCGCGCTCGAGGGAGCACACCGCATCTCTTTCTTCGCAGGGGACTGTGATGATCCCGCCGCTTCCTGGCATCTTGAGGACGTTGTAGCCGTGGTGCGTCACGGCCATGAACTTGGCCAGGGCCGGATACCCAAGGATGGCATTGTATGGTAGACGGATGTGGGCGACGTCGAAGTCGATGAGCTCCATGTGGTAGTTGTTGCGCTGCCCGACGGTGACTGGGAGGTGAACCTGACCGATCAGCATGGTGGAGCCGTCGGTCACTCCTGAGAAAGTCTTGGTGGGCTGAAGCTGATCGTACGACACTTGGAGGCTGTCGAACGTCTCGACGAACAGGACGTTGAGCCTTGCGCCGCCGTCGATGAGGGTCTTGGTGACTTGCACGTTGCTGATGACGGGTGAACAAAGCATCGGGAGGACGCCAGCAGTAGCCACGCACTTGAGCTGGTCTGCTGAGCTGAATGTGATGGCGCACTGGGACCACCTGAGCAGGCGCGTGGCCTCGAGCTTGGGGAGGACTGCGTTCACCTCGCGAGCAAACCGCTTGAAGATACGCTGTGAGGCTAGGGCTTGAGCTCCGCCCAAGATGCAGGCGATGGCACGCGGCTCCTGGAAGCCCCCAGCCCCCTCGTCTTGGTGGTGGTTGTCATTCCTTCTTAGTGGTGGCGGTAGCGGAGGAAGACAGACATTGCCCTGAGGACGATCCTCACGAGGCTGATCCCTCCAGGCGCCCTCACGAGGCTGATCCTGCCAGTGGTCCTCACGAGGCCGGTCGCGCCACTCCCAGCGCGGGCCACGGTCATCCCATCGTCCGCCACCACGTCCTCCTCCTAGGCCGTAGCCCCGGTCATTGCGCTCGGGGCGTCGACCGAAGCGTCCTTCGTGAATGGCTCTGAGCTCTTGATAGTCGCTGGTGTTGTGGCTATGCAGGTTATGGAAGGTGCAGAACGGTCGGCTGCTCTTGGATGACTTGGGCTGGTCCCTGCCGCACTTTGTGTTCAGCTCCGCCGCGAGCACGTCTGCTCCCTTGCGCTCCACGTCTTTGGCCTTGGCTTTCTTCTCCTCCGGGTCCGCAACTGGGAGCTCAAGGAGGGAGAGGCGCCCCTCCGCAGCTCTTGCGCACTTGGTCGCCAGGTTGAACAGCTCCAGAGATGTGCACAACTCCTCGTGGATGGCGAGCTCCTCCTTCATCTTGACGTCGCGGATGCCATCGGAAAACATAGAGATGATGGCCTCATCCGTCACCTTGGGGATCTTGAGGCGAACGTTGTTGAAGCGCTGGATGTACTTCTGGAGGGTCTCTCCTGGTTGTTGCTTGACATGGCGCAGGTCACCCGTAGCCGGTGGGCGGTCGCGAGTGAAACGGTTGCGCATCTCGTCCCAGGAGGAGATCGAGCCTGGAGGCAGATTCAGGAGCCAGGAGCGGGAACCATCCTTGAGAGCCATGGGAAACCAGTTCGCCATGACTTTCTCGTCATCGTTGGCTGCCTCAATGCTCAACTCGTAGAGCTGTAGGAACTCCGTGGGGTCAGGGGTGCCGTCGTAGCGAGGTGGCAGATCCGGCTTGAACTTGCCCGGCCAAGCGACGCTATGCAGCTCAGGGGTGAAGGCGCGGCAGCCTGCCATGGTCACCGGGACTCTGCGCTGGTGGAGAACTTGTCCTTGATGGGGTCCGCGCACCGCCGCCGCAGGCGGCACGTGGTTTTGCCGTGGTGGCGCAGGGAGCGCGGGGGTGTTTTCTCGCAGCCGAGGGACTTCTTGGCAGCTTCTTTCTTCTTGCGCGGACGCCGGACGCGGCAGGTCACGCTATGGGGCCGCGCGCCAAGACTCCGTCTTGGGGCAGAGGTGGTGGAGGCGATTCTTGGGCCATGCCGCCCGCGGCTGGCGGAGGGCGAGGCAGCGAGAGGGATGACACAGGGGAGCCCCCTCCGGCGCTGACAAGCTCGGCGATGCGGTCAAGCCAGTCCTCATAGAGGTCGTCGATTGCGCGATAGCGCAGGAGCTCGCGCGCCATGCAGAGAGCGGCCTGCGCATCCACGGCAGCGTGACGAGCGCAGGACGATGAACCGGCCGGGGTTAGCGATGGAGTGGCGGTGCGGCTGTCCCGCCTCACCGAGGGGTGCATCGAGGATGCTTGCTGCTTGTTCCCCGCCGGGCCGGTGGCGGCGTTGGCAACAGGCGACGGAGAACGATGAGGCAGCCCGCCGACGGGAGCCGTCTGAGCAACGCGGGCGGTGAGGGCAGCCTGACGCTCAGCGCGAGCGCGGCGAGCGTCTGACATGGAGACGATGAGACGACGGGACGCAGAGCGACGAAAGGGAAGCTTCGGCGCACCCCTACCTGGCACGCCAAATGTCGGATCACGGGTTCCGGCAAAACCCTCAAGGTTCGAACACCGGGGTGCGTGCGAAGATCTCCCCCTACCGATCCACGTCCTAACTCAGCTAAGATCTTACGAACTAACTCGACGAACTCGCAACGCAAAGGACACAAGATTTATACTGGTTCGGGCCACCGTTGTGGTGTAATACCCTACTCCAGTGTGGTGTGGTGGATTGCCTCTTGGGCTGAGGATGAATAGTATAAGGGGAAACAGCCTCCTGAGGAGAGGTGTTCTTGTGCTTGGTGGATGTGGTTGTGAGGATGAACTAGTTATAGTCTAAGATGAGGTCGCCCCCAGCTACGGTGGTGGCTAGTCCTATTTATAGTGGCCTTGGTCCTCTTCCCAAATATTGAGCGGGAAGGGATCCCACAACGGCCAATTTGAAGGGGGACAACTAGTACAAGCTATCCTGACAAAAGCAGTCTTCGCTTGCCAAAGGCTCTGGTGGTGACGCCATCTTGGGCTCCACGGTGACCTCCAGCCTGCCGTCCTGCTGGTCTTGGTCTTGTTGCACCAATATGGAAACCTTTGCTTGACGCCTCGGTACTCCACGCCTGCGCCCGCTTCCTTAGCACCGAAGAGGAAACAAGGACACTGTGCGTGCTGGCGCCCGCTTGGCGCCCGTCTATCCTTGGTCGTCATGGCTCACGTCACTAAAACCCCGCGAGGTTTGCCTGGCCTTGAACTCTCGCCCCTCGCGAGCTAGCCTGGCGAGGCCGCTCCCAAGGAGGTCTTGTGTTACCCGCCTCGTGAGGCTTGGCCCCTCACGAGGGTCTTGAGTCTTTGCTAGTGAAGATGGGCCGTACGGGCCCGCTCGCAGAGCCACGCTGTGGGCCGCAGGCAGGCAAGTCTGGGGACCCCCGTTCCTGGAACACCGATAGTAGGATTCCTCTAGGGATAAGGATGAAGACGATGATGACGATGGTGGCAAGGGTGCCACCAGGCACCCCAACGTCGAGAAAGTCTTGATGATCTTTGTCGACGCCGAAAGCAAGAGTCGCCTCAAGGTTATATAAACCGAGAGGTCAACATGGCAGTTCCGACTACCACTAAATACCTCGACTGGGCCAAGATGCCTGTGACCTTAGATCAACTGGATCACCGACCCCATATACCGACCCCGGGTGACAAGCTTTGGTGGTTGACCCGGCCGTTAGAGGCGTCTGATTGCGCAAAGTCCTAATGGACGATGACAATGGGCTCAACATTATCTATGCCGATACTCTGGAGGCGGTGGGCATTCCGATGTTACAACTCAGCAAGAGCAACATGCAGTTCCACGGGGTAATCCCCGGGAAGAAGGCCACGTCACTCGGGCAAATTGCCCTCAATGTCGTCGTTGGCAAAAAGTGGAACTTCAGAAAGGAGCGGCTAACTTTCGAAGTGGTGGACTTCTGGAGTGCATACCACGCCGTCCTGGGTAGGCCAGCCTACACACGTTTCATGGCCCGTCTGTGTTACATGTATCTTAAACTCAAGATGCCGGGGCTGAGTCGTGTGATAACTATCACATGCAATTGGAAGTTAGCCGACGAGTGTCTCTAGAAGGGCTCCCAGATCACCGATGAGTAGATGGCGATGATTGAGTTGGATGAGTACAAGAAAGTGGTGGATTCGAGTGATCTGCTGAACTCAAACAAGCCGACTGTGGAATCCGCTTTCTAGTCGACCGGAGAGATGAAACCAGTGCACGTTCGTCCCAAAAATCCGAATGCCGCCCCAAACAACATCTCCACCACCCTTGACATCAAATAGGAAGGCGAGCTCATCTAGTTCCTTCATGAGAACTAGGACATCTTCGCATGGAAGCCTTCTGACATGCCGACTGTGTCGAGGGGACTTGTCAAGCATAGACTCCGCGTCGACCCGAAGATGAAGCTTGTCAAAGAGCACCTTCGACGATCTTCCACAGAGAAGTGGAAGGCCATTGGCGAGGAGATCATGCGGCTCTTAGCCGTAGAGTTTATCCGAGAGGTGTACCACTCCGAGTGGCTAGTCAACATCGTCATGGTGCCGAAGAAGAATAACTCTCTCCAAATGTGCATCGATTTTACGCACATAAATCAGGCCTTCCCAAAGGGTCATTTCCCTCTCCCTCGCATAGATCAGATAGTAGACTCTACTGCCGGGTGTGAGCGGTTATCGTTTCTGGATGTGTACTCCGAGTACCGCCAGATCTGAATGTATGGTCCCGATGAAATAAAAACAACGTTCATCACCCCATTCGGGTGTTTTTGCTATATCACTATGCCATTCGGGTTGAAAAATGTTGGGTTTACATTCCAGTGAATTCTTTAGAAGTTCTTGCAAAAGTAGATCAGTCGGAATGTGGAGGCCCATATGGACAACATCATGGTCAAGTCTAGGAAAGGTTCCAACCTCCTGACTGACCTCGCCGAGACCTTCGCGAATTTGCGCCTTTTGGCATAAAGCTCAATCCAGCGAAGTGTACCTTCGGTGTCCCTGACGGCAAGTTACTCGATTTCCTCGTTTCCGAATGCGAGATCGATGCAAACCCTGAGAAGATCAAAGCGATTGTCCGAATGAAACAACCAGAGCGTCTCCATGACATAGAACGCCTCACACGATGTCTGGAAGCCCTAAGTAGGTTCATCTCAAGACTCGATGAAAAAGCCCTGCCGCTTTACCAATTGATGAAGAAGTCTATCAGGTTCGAGTGAATCCCCGAAGCGCAGGTTGCGTTCCAGGAACTCAAAGCCCTGGTTTCCACCCAATCAGTGCTGGCTACTCTGAGTAGCAAAGAGCCCTTGCTCTTATACATCGCGGCCACGAGCCAAGTTGTTTGCACTGTGCTCAGTGTGGAGCGGGACGAACAAGGTAAATCCTTCAAGCTCTAGCGACTAGTCTACTACATCTATGAAGTTTTGACCCCTTCCACGCAAAGGTACCCACATTACCAGAAGTTAGTGTATGGGATCTATCTGATCGCAAAGAAGGTGGCACATTACTTACAATAGCACTCGGTCATAGTGATAAGTGACGCCCCTTTGTCTGAGATCATGAACAACAGAGATGCTAAAGGCCGAGTGGTGAAGTGGGCCATCGAGCTCCTTACGTTGGATATCAAGTTCAAATATAAGAAAGCCATCAAGTCGCAAGCCCTAGTGGATTTCCTTGCCGAGTGGATGAAACAAGAGCAGCCTGTCGCGAGTCTTCTCGAGCACTAGAGAACGTTTTTCAACGGCACTAAGATGCTCCATGACTTCAGAACTGGGGTGGTCTTGGTGTCTTCCAAAGGCAACCGACTCAACTATGTGCTTCAGATTCACTTCGACTCCTCCAATAATGAAGCCGAGTATGAAGCTCTCCTCTGTGGGTTACATAAGGCAATTTCTCTGGGAATTCGCCGATTGATGGTCTATGGTGACACAGACCTAGTAGTAAACCAAGTGATGAAGGAATGGGATATCCGTAGTCTGGCAATGACAATATATTGCAATGCCGTCAGAAAGTTGGAAAATCATTTTGAAGGATTGGAGCTCCATCATGTACCACAGCTCAAGAACCAAGCAACTGATGATCTGGCCAAGACGGGTTCCACTCGGAAGGTGATTGATGAACCACAAGTATAGGGGATCAATCGTAGTCCTTTCGATAAGCAGGAGTGTCGAACCCAATGAGGAGCAAAGGAAAGGACAAGTGGTTTTCAGCAAGGTAATTTCTGCAAGCACTGAAATTGTGGGTAACGAGTAGTTTGATAGCAAGGTAATTTGTAACGAGCAAGTAACGATAACAGTAAATAAAGTGCAGCAAGGTATTCCAATCCTTTTGTGGCAAAGGAAAGGACAAAACGGTTTCTTATAATAAGCAAAGCGTTCTTGAGGGTACACTGGGATTTCATCTAGTCACTTTCATCATGTTGGTTTGATTCGTGTTCGCTACTTTGATAATTTGATATGTGGGTGGACTAGTGCTTAGGTGCTGTTCTTACTTGAAAAAACCTCCTACTTATGATTAACCCCCTCGCAAGAGTCCGCAACTACGAGAAAAGTATTAAGATAAAATCTAACCATAACATTAAACTTTTGGATCCAAATCCACCCCTTACGAAGTAGCGCATAAACTAGGGTTTAAGCTTCTATCACTCTAGCAACCCATCATCTAATAACTACTTGACAATGCATTCCCTTAGGCCCAAATATGGTGAAGTGCCATGTAGTCAACGTTCACATGACACCACTAAGGGAATCACAACATACATATCGTCAAAATATCGAACACATACCAAGTTCACATGATTACTTGCAGCAAGATTTCTCTCGTGACCTCAAGAACAAAAGTAACTACTCACAAATGATAATCATGCTCAAGATCGGAGGGTTATTAAATAGCATAATGGATCTGAAAAATATAATCTTCCACCAAATAAACCATATAGTAATCAACTACAAGATGTAATCAACACCACTAGTCACCTACAGGTACCAACATGAGGTTCCGGTACAAAGGTTGAACACAAGAGATGAATTAGGGTTTGAGAGGAGATGGTGCTGTTGAAGATGTTGATGAAGATTGTCCTCCCAAAGATGAGAGGGTGTTTCTTGATGATGATGACGATGATTTCCCCCTCTGGGAGGGAAGTTCCCCCAACGGAATCACTCCGCCGGAGGGCAAAAGTGCTCCTGTCCAAGTTCCGATTCGAGACGGCGGCACTCCATCCCGAAAGTCCCCCTCTTATTTTTTCTAGGTCAAAAGGACTTATATACCAGAAGTTGGGCACTAGAGGTGGGCCAAGGAGGGCACAATCCACCAGGGCATGCCTGGGGTGCCTGGCGTGCCCAGGTGGGTTGTGCCCACCTGGTGGGCCCCCTTTGGTAGTTATTTGCTCCAGTGTTTTTCATATATTTCAAAACAATTCTCTGTAAATTTTCAGCTCATTTGGAGATGTGCAGAATAGGTGACTCTGATGTAGCTTTTTCAGGTCCAGAATTCCAGCTGCCGACATTCTCCCTCTTTGTGTAAACCTTGTATATTATGAGAGAAAAGGCATTAGAATTACTCCATAAAAGATTATTACGCATAAAAACATCATAAATAACAGTAGGAAGACATGATGCAAAATGGACGTATCAACTCCCCCAAGCTTAGACCTCGCTTGTCCTCAAGCGAAAACCGAAATCGAAAAACATGTCCACTGATACGTCTCCGTCGTATCTATAATTTTTAATTGTTCCATGCCAATATTCTACAACTTTTATATACTTTTGGTAACTTTTTATATTATTTTGGGACTAACATATTGATCCAGTGCCCAGTGCCAGTTCCTGTCTGTTGCATGTTTTATGTTTCGCAGAATATCCATATAAAACGGAATCCAAACGGGATAAAAACGGACGGAGCTTATTTTTGGAATATTTGGAAAATCTGGGAGAAAGATCAATGCGAAACGGTGTCCGAGGTGGGCACGAGGTAGGGGGTACGCCCCACCCCCCTGGGCGCGCCCCTGACCCTCGTGGTCCACCCGTAAGGCGATTGATGCCCTTCTTCGGCCGCAAGAAAGCTAATTTTTGGTTAAAAAATCACGGCGAAGGTTTGGGTCCAATCGGAGTTACGGATCTCCACACACACACACACACACACACACACACACATATATGAAACGGTGAAAGGGTAGTAGAACAAAACGCAGAAACAGAGAGAGACAGAGAGACAGATCCAATCTCGGAGGGCACCGGGGGCCATCATCATCACCACAATCTTCACCAACAACTTCACCGCCATCATCACCAACTCTTCCCCCCTCTATGCAGCGGTGTAACCCCTCTTTTAGCCGCTGTAATCTCTACTTAAACATGGTTCTCAATGCTATATATTATTTCCCAATGATGTATGGCTATCCTATGATGTTTGAGTAGATCTGTTTTGTCCTATGGGCTATTTGATGATCAAGATTGGTTTGAGTTGCATGTTTTATTATTGGTGCTGTCCTATGGTGCTCTCCGTGTCGTGCATGCGTGAGGGATCCCCACTGTAGGGTGTTGCAACACATTCATGATTCGCTTATAGTGGGTTGCGTGAGTGACTGAAACACAAACCCGAGTAAGGGGGTTGTTGCATATGGGATAAAGAGGACTTGATGCTTTAATGCTATGGTTGGGTTTTACCTTAATGATCTTTAGTAGTTGCGGATGCTTGCTAGAGTTCCAATCATAAGTGCATATGATCCAAGTAGACAAAGTATGTTAGCTTATGCCTCTCCCTCATATAAAATTGCAATAATGATCACCGGTCTAGTTATCGATTACCTAGGGACAAATAACTTTCTCGTAACAAAAAGCTCTTTACTAAAACTAAATTAGTTGTGTCTTTATCTAAACAGACCCTACTTTTTATTTACATGCTCTTATCTTGCAAACCTATCCAACAACACCTACAAAGTACTTCTAGTTTCATACTTGTTCTAGGTAAAGCAAACGTCAAGCGTGCGTAGAGTTGTATCGGTGGTCGATAGAACTTGAGGGAATATGTGTTCTACCTTTAACTCCTCGTTGGGTTCGACACTCTTACTTATCGAAAACCGTTGCGATCCCCTATACTTGTGGGTTATCAAGACCTTTTTCTGGCGCCGTTGCCGGGGAGCAATAGCGTGGGGTGAATATTCTCGTGTGTGCTTGTTTGCTTTATCACTAAGTAATTTTTATTTGCTGTTCTTAGTTGTTCTTTATCTTTAGTTATGGATATGGAACATGAAATACCAAAAAAAATAGGTGTACTTGCTACTCATGGAGATGAGGAACCTCCTAAAACCCTCGATGCTCGTTATGTGACAGAAATTATGTACTACTTTGATAATCCCGAGAAAACCCCATTCAATCTGGTAATGGGAGTAACGTTGGATCAACATGAATACTTTAGGGATTATCGCTTGACTCAAAAAGGGAAGCTATTATGGGATCAAATTTATATGTTGTACTGGTATGCTAGGCAACTATGCTTGAGATATGATTATACTTGTTGCTCTAGGGTGAAGGCTCCACACCTTCCCTTTTCATGTGAATTTAATGATAATGAAACCTTGGCTTCTTATGCTAGAGGTATATATGATTACTATGATGTGGAACAAATAGAAGAATTTGTTGCTTTTAAGGGTGCTTATGAAATTGAATCTTTGTTTGAAAAGTATGAAGCTTTTGATGATGATGTTTATAGGCCTGGAAATTTAGCTATCCTAAAATATTGCGATGATAATTATGAATATAATTCCTATATTAATGCTCTTATTGAGAAAGTCTCCGCTGTCCAAGAAGAGACTAATATTTTGCAGGAATCTATGGAAGAAGAAGTTGATGAAATTGTGAGCTCATTGGATGAAAAAGATGAGGAAGAGAGTGAAGAACAAAAGGAGGAAGAGCGGATTGATCACCAGTGCCCACCTTCTAATGAGAGTAACTCTTCAACTCATACATTGTTTAAATTTCCTTCATGCTTACCGAAGGATGAATGCTATGATAATTGCTATGATCCCGTCGATTCTTTTGAAATATCCCCTTTTGATGATGCTTGCTATGCTTGTGGACAAGATGCCAATATGAATTATGCTTATGGAGATGAACTTTCTATAGTTCCTTATGTTAAACATGAAATTGTTGCTATTGCACCCACACATGATAGTCCTATTATCTTTTTGAATTCTCCAAACTACACTATATCTGAGAAGTTTGTGCTTATTAAGGATTATATTGATGGGTTGCGTTTTACTATTACAAATGATGATTTTGATAGATATAATATGCATGTGCTTGCTGCTCCTACTTGCAATTATTATGAGAGAGGAACTACATCTCTGCCTCTTTATGTTTCCAATACAACAAAATTGCAAGAAACTGTTTATACTATGCATTGGCCTTTACTATGTGTGCATGAATTGTTCTTTTATGACATGCCGATGCATATGAAGAGATTTAGACTTCGTCATTACATTATATATGTTACTTTGTGCTCACCACTAAATCACAAATCATTGTTAATTAAAATTGGCTTCGATGTACCTTGGGATCCGGGTGGATTCATTACTTGAGCACTACATGCCTAGCTTAATGGCTTTAAAGAAAGCGCTGCCAGGGAGACAACCTGGAAGTTTTAGAGAGTCATTTACTTCTGTTGAGTGCTTTTATATAGTTTAAAAACAACAAAAATAAAGAGGGGAACCTAAATCTTTTTCAAAAAGGAAAGTGAAAGTGAGAAAGACAAGCATTGTTGAAGTGGGAGACCTCCTTGAACTTTGTTCATGCTCATGGCAACTTTGTGAATCTTGATTACAGAAACTTTTCAACAAAAATAATTATCCCCTTGTACAATTCCATTG
Organism: Triticum urartu; assembly: GCF_056163025.1. Lineage (NCBI taxonomy): Eukaryota > Viridiplantae > Streptophyta > Magnoliopsida > Poales > Poaceae > Triticum > Triticum urartu. The sequence goes on from NC_141876.1 coordinate 335,303,476, forward strand.
TATTATAAAAATAATGTGCCAAGGTTTGCCTTTAGGATGTTTACAGTGCTTGTTGGTTTGTACGGTGCAGGACAGAAAACTTTGGCTGTAGTGCGCGATTTTACATTTTTTACTGGAACGTCAAATGGTTCTGATTATTTTTGCACTGTCTTTCTATACAAATTTTTTATTTTTCATAATTTTTGCAGAATTGTTCAATTATCATAAGTATGGTGAATGTTCAGATTGTTACAGACTGTTCTGTTTTATACAGATTCTGTTTTTGATGCATAGTTTGCTTGTTTTGATGAAACTAACAATTTATATCAGTGGATTAAGCCATGTAAAAGTTATATTAAAGTAGACACAATGCAAAAAACAAATATGAATTGGTTTGCAACAGTACTTAGAGTAGTGATTTGCTTTATTATACTAACAGATCTTACCGAGTTTTCTGTTGAAGTTTTGTGTGGATGAAGTGTTCGATGATCGAGAAGGTCTCGATGTGAGAAGAAGGAAGAGAGGCAAGAGATCAAGCTTGGGGATGCCCGAGGCACCCCAAGTAAATATTCAAGGAGACTCAAGCGTCTAAGCTTGGGGATGCCCTGGAAGGCATCCCCTCTTTCTTCAACAAGTATCGGTATGTTTTCGGATTCATTTCGTTCATGCGATATGTGCAATCTTGGAGCGTCTTTTGCATTTAGTTTTCATCTTTGTTTTATGCACCATGATGGTATGAGATAGTCCTTGGTTGATTTATATAATGATCTACCCACTTCACTTATATCTTTTGAGTATGGCTTTATAGAATGCTTCATGTGCTTCACTTATATCATTTGAAGTTTGGATTGCCTGTTTCCCTTTACATAGAAAACCGCCATTTGTAGACTGCTCTTTTGCTTCACTTATATTTGCTAGAGCATGGGCATATCTTTTGTTGAAATAATTAAACTCTCTCGCTTCACTTATATCTATTTAGAGAGATGACAGGAACTGGTCATTCACATGGTTAGTCATAAAATCCTACATAAAACTTGTAGATCACCGAATATGATATGTTTGATTCCTTGCAATAGTTTTGCGATATAAAGATGGTGATATTAGAGTCATGCTAGTGGGTAGTTGTGGATTAGTAGAGATACTTGTGTTGAGGTTTGTGATTCCGGTAGCATGCACGTATGGTGAACCGTTATGTAACGAAGTCAGAGCATGAGGTATATATTGATTGTCTTCCTTATGAGTGGCGGTCGGGGACGAGCGATGGTCTTTTCCTACCAATCTATCCCCCTAAGGGCATGCGTAGTAGTACTTTGCTTCGAGGGCTAATAAAATTTTGCAATAAGTATGTGAGTACTTTATGACTAATGTTGAGTCCATGGATTATACGCACTCTCACCCTTCCATCATTGCTAGCCTCTCTAGTATCGCGCAACTTTTGCCAGTACCATAAACCCACCATATACCTTCCTCAAAACAGCCACCATACTTACCTATCATGGCATTTCCATAGCCATTCCAAGATACATTGCCATGCAACTTCCATCATCATCATATACATGACTTGAGCATTCATTGTCATATTGCTTTGCATGATCGTAAGATAGCTAGCATGATGTTTTCATGGCTTGTCCGTTTTTTGATGTCATTGCTACGCTAGATCGTTGCACATCCCAGTACACCGCCGGAGGCATTCATATAGAGTCATATCTTTGTTTTGGATATCGAGTTGTAATACTGAGTTGTAAGTAAATAAAAGTGTGATGATCATCATTATTAGAGCATTGTCCCAGTGAGGAAAGGATGATGGAGACTATGATTCCCCCACAAGTCGGGATGAGACTCCGGAAAAAAAAGAGAAAGGCCATAAAAAAGGGAAGTCCCAAAAAAATGAGAGAAAAAGAGAGAAGGGACAATGGTACTATCCTTTTTCCACACTTGTGCTTCAAAGTACCACCATGTTCTTCATATAGAGAGTCTCTTGAGTTATCACTTTCTTATACTAGTGGGAATTTTCATTATAGAACTTGGCTTGTATATTCCAACGATGGGCTTCCTCAAATGCCCTAGGTCTTCATGAGCAAGCAAGTTGGATGCACACCCACTTAGTTTCAGTTTGAGCTTTCATATACTTATAGCTCTAGTGCATCCGTTGCATGGCAATCCCTACTCACTCACATTGATATCTATTGATGGGCATCTCCATAGCCCATTGATACGCCTAGTTTATGTGAGACTATCTTCTCCTTTTTGTCTTCCCCACAACCACCATTCTATTCCACGTATAGTGCTATATCCATGGCTCGCACTCATGTATTGCGTGAGGGTTGAAAATGCTGAAGCGCGTTATAAAGTATGAACCAATTGCTCGGCTTGTCATCGGGGTTGTGCATGATGTGAATATTTTGTGTGGTGAAGATGGAGCATAGCCAGACTATATGATTTTGTAGGGATAACTTTCTTTGGCCTTGTTATTTTGAAAAGACATGATTGCTTTATTAGTAGGCTTGAAGTATTATTGTTTTTATGTCAAATGATAGACTATTGCTTTGAATCACTCGTATCTTAATATCATGCCATGATTAGATATGTGATGAAGATTATGCTAGGTAGCATTCCACATCAAAAATTATCTTTTTCATCATTTACCTACTCGAGGGCGAGCAGGAATTAAGCTTGCGGATGCTGATACGTCTCCATCGTATCTATAATTTTTGATTGTTCCATGCCAATATTCTACAACTTTTATATACTTTTGGCAACTTTTTATATTATTTTTGGGACTAACATATTGATCCAGTGCCCAGTGCCAGTTCCTGTCTGTTGCATGTTTTATGTTTCGCAGAATATCTGGATCAAACGGAATCCAAACGGGATAAAAACGGACGGAGCTTATTTTTGGAATATTTGGAAAATCTGGGAGAAAGATCAACGCGAAACGGTGTCCGAGGTGGGCACGAGGTAGGGGGGTGCGCCCCTAACCCTCATGGTCCACCCGTAAGGCGGTTGATGCCCTTCTTCGGCCGCAAGAAAGTTAATTTTTGGTAAAAAAAATCACGGCGAAGGTTTCGGTCCAATTGGAGTTACGGATCTCCTTATATATATATATATATATATATATATATATATATATATATATATATATATATATATATATATATATATATATATGAAACGGTGAAAGGGCAGCAGAACAAAACGCAAAAACAGAGAGACAGATCCAATCTCGGAGGGGCTCTCGCCCCTCCCATGCCATGAGGCCAAGGACCAGAGGGGAAACGCTTCTCCCATCTAGGGAGGAGGTCAAGGAAGAAGAAGAAGGAGGGGGATCTCTCCCCCTTGCTTCCGGTGGCACCAGAGTGCCACCGGGGGCCATCATTATCACCGCAATCTTCACCAACAACTTCACCGCCATCATCACCAACTCTTCCCCCCTCTATGCAGCAGTGTAACCCCTCTTTTACCTGCTGTAATCTCTACTTAAACATGGTGCTCAATGCTATATATTATTTCCCAATGATGTATGGCTATCCTATGATGTTTGAGTAGATCTGTTTTGTCCTATGGGCTATTTGATGATCAAGATTGGTTTGAGTTGCATGTTTTATTATTGGTGCTGTCCTATGGTGCTCTTCGTGTCGCGCATGCGTGAGGGATCCCCACTGTAGGGTGTTGCAACACGTTCATGATTCGCTTATAGTGGGTTGCGTGAGTGACTGAAACACAAACCCGAGTAAGGGGGTTGTTGCATATGGGATAAAGAGGACTTGATGCTTTAATGCTATGGTTGGGTTTTACCTTAATGATCTTTAGTAGTTGCGGATGCTTGCTAGAGTTCCAATCATAAGTGCATATGATCCAAGTAGAGAAAGTATGTTAGCTTATGTCTCTCCCTCATATAAAATTGCAATAATGATCACTGGTCTAGTTGTCGATTGCCTAGGGACAAATAACTTTCTCGTAACAAAAAGCTCTTCACTAAAACTAACTTAGTTGTGTCTTTATCTAAACAGCCCCTACTTTTTATTTACATGCTCTTTATTTTCTTGCAAACCTATCCAACAACACCTACAAAGTACTTCTAGTTTCATACCTGTTCTAGGTAAAGCGAACGTCAAGCGTGCGTAGAGTTGTATCGGTGGTCGGTAGAACTTGAGGGAATATTTGTTCTACCTTTAGCTCCTCGTTGGGTTCGACACTCTTACTTATCGAAAACTGTTGCGATCCCCTATACTTGTGGGTTATCATACACATGCTTAGAGACAGAGAGAGAGAAAGAGGTGTCGATAAAAACAAAATACGGACATAGAAGCATCACACATATTATTATAACAGCAACAAACTTTATCACATAACATTTATCATATAACTTCTCATGAACAAGTAACAATTCATCACAACATCAAAGTAAAAGCATAAACTCCATTGAAAACCAACAAACTACTTTGTTAGTCTACTTTGCAACTACAATTAATCATCTTTTCAGGAAGGGTCTCGTATCGGAGCCTTTTGTCAAGTCCACATAATCAAGCATCATATAGTTTTCTATGATTGCTAATACTCACCACATACACATGAGCAAAACGTTTCAACCAGGCACATAGAAAGATAGGGGAGTATAGTTTTTGCCTCCCAATGTATTCACCTCAAGGGTGATGTCAACAATAATAACTCATGCTCACCCATATCCAACTGGATATATGTGCCTAGATCTTTCCTCACCATATGATGCTTGCAAAAAGAGAAAATAAAAAGGAATAGGAAAGACTAATTTGACTTTTGCATAAAAGTAAATACATAAAAGTAAAATATAGGCCCTTCGCAGAGGGAAGCAAAGGTTGCCATGCGCTTTTTGTTTGTATGCTCAATCTCTTAGTGTAAAAGAACATCACATTATATTTCCCCTTGTGATAGCAACCTTTATTATGTATCCTGTCACTTTTATAATTTTGCCATCACAAGTTTGTACAACACTCAATTTTCTCTTACACTAAATGATCTAACACATTTAGAAGCAATTTTTATTGCCTTATTGCACCAATGACAACTTACTTGAAGGATCGTACTCAATCCATAGGTAGGTATGGTGGACTCCCAAAATAAGATTTTGGGTTTAAGGGTTTTGGATGCACAAGTAGTATCTCTACTTAGTGCAGAATTTTTGGCTAGCAAAGATATTTAGCAAGCACCACATGTTAAATGATCTATGACAATATAACTTCTATGTGAATATGAACAAACAGAAATCATTACGTTGTCTTCCTTGTCCAATGTCAACAATTTTGGTATATAATATTTTGATGGGGGCTCACAATCATAAAAGATGTCCAAGATAGTGTATTTGCATGTGAATCTTCTCTTCCCTTATTAATTCTTTCATGAATTGCATCATTGACCAATGCTATGTTTATCCATCTCCAATAAATTTTATCACTTATGCTTTTCCTTATGTGATGTTATTACTTACCATGAGATTAGTATATGATCCTTTTCATTTATTTTCCTTTCTTTTTATTGGAACATAACAGTAAAGAAAGAAAAACTCAAACTACTCTTTATTATATATCTCGCACACGATTACATAGGTAGATCACTAAGCAAACACTCGAAGAAAGATCAAACTAAACTTTTATTCAACTAATTCAAAAGATAACTAAAGATCAAACTAAGATAAATAAAGGCAAAGATAGTGGTGGTCATACGATACAGGGGCACCTCCCCAAGCTTGGTACAAGCCAAGGGGAGTGCCCATACCATGAACTCAAGTCTCCTTCGGTTATGAAGAAGGTGGTGGTGGTGATGAGGTAGTAGCGAGATTGTCCTCCGATTTCCATGGTAGTGGCTCACCATCATAAGAGGAAGAACGAGTCTCATGAGTCCTGGAACTGGCAGCCAAACTCATACCTTTAAACCTTGCCTCATATTCAAAGACTTGGTTTTGGAGATCATAGATTTGGCTTTGCAGAAAGTTGATTTGCTCGTTGAGGGTGAAGATGACGTCCTTCATGGACCAGCCATCCACCTTGAGATCACGGGTGAAATCCGTAATCATGAGGTTATTGGCATTGAGTCCGCGCTCCACCATCCCCTTGCACTTGAAGACCTCTTGCTCCATGGCTTCAAGCCTGGCCTCCACGGTATTGTTCCCTTTGGGTCCCTGAACATCTCGGATGTGGAGCACCCCCTCACGCATCTCGATGGTTTGAGGGTGCTTCACCACCTCCGACAAGTAGGGGTTGATTACCCTCTCGAAGAACTTGTCCTTGGAGGAGCTCGGAGCGGCCATGGCGATCTAGATTTTCAAGTAAATAGCAAGAAAGAAGAACAGAAGATTTCTCTGCGATACAGTGGTCAATACGTTCAGGGTGTATACAAAGATTTTTTTATCATGGGAAACAAGCAAAACGAGGGGAAACAAAGTCGGGAAGATGCCCGAGGTGGGCACAATCCACCCGGGCGCGCCAGGCAAGCCAGGCGCGCCCTTGTGTCTTGTGCCCTCCTCGGCTGCCTTCCGAGTTGTTTCTTATTTTCCTTTTTTTGTAATATTCCAAAACTAATAGAAAATATTTTTCTGGATTTTTTGAAGTCCATTTACTTATCGTATCACGTACCTCCTCTTTTTTCACGATTCTAGAGTGTTCCAGAAGGTTTGTTTTATGTGTTCCTCCAGTGTCATGGTTTGAATAATATTGCTTTCAACATTAATAGGTGTACCCAAGATATAGTGTTTAATTCTTTGCCCATCGACCACCTTCGGGTTTGTACCTTCGACATTATTTATTTTGATAGCTCCAAAACGGTAAACCTCTTCGATAATATATGGCCCTTCCCATTTGGAGAGAAGTTTTCCTGCAAAGAATCTAAAACGAGAGTTGTACAAAAGGACATATTCCCCCACTTTGAATTCCCGCTTTTGGATTCCTTTGTCATACCATCTTTTAACCTTTTGTTTAAATAATTTGGCATTTTCATAAGCTTGGTTTCTCCATTAATCTAGCGAGCTAATATCAAATAACCTCTTTTCACCAGCAAGTTTGAAGTCATAGTTAAGTTCTTTAATTGCCCAATATGCTTTATGTTCTAACTCAAGAGGCAAATGACATGCTTTTCCACAAACCATTTTATAAGGAGATATACCCATAGGATTTTATATGCTGTTCTATAGGCCCAAAGTGCATCATCCAATTTCTTAGACCATTTCTTTCAAGACATATTGATAGTCTTTTGTAATATTAATTTTATTTCTCTATTGCTAAGTTCCACTTGACCACTAGATTGAGGGTGATAGGGTGATGCAATTCTATGGTTGACATCATATTTAACAAGCGGTTTACGTGTCAGAGTAATTGGCCATGGGTAGCCTCAACGGCTCCCCGTGGCGTTTCAAGGCATCGGGGCCGACTGCGCCCCTCAAGAATCCAAGACCAAGGCGCCGCCTTCTCGCTGCCGGTTCGTCCAGGCGGCCGGTTGCTGGAAGGCGGCATGGCCCAACAGGTGGCATCAAGATGGGCCGACTCCTGGGAGGCGGCCTCTGGAGAGGCCGGCTCCCAGCAGGCGGCCCCAAGCGCTCTCAGAGTTTGCGCCCTCATAAATGTGACGAGACGGGGCATGGCTACAACATGCCACGCCGCCCCTAGTCTAGGGCATATCAAGGCCACAATGCGCCATACCGAGCGGGGCTCCTCCGTTCGACGCAACATTGTTGCCATGCTGACCCTGATGTCACCCCTGTCAGAGGGGGCTGTGCTCCCACGACGGGCTGTCGGTACGGCCCGCAAGCGGCGGGCCCCACTCAACATCGGAAAGACCGGAAGGCGGCCTTCCCTGGCTAGTCGGCTCAGTAGAGGCCGGCAGATGACCAGGCGGCCCTCCCCCTCTTGGGGGCCAGTGCGCCATTAACCAGACGAGACGGGGAATGGCTACAGTGAACGCCCGCCAGGCGGCAACACTATAGCCATGCCTCCCCCGACAAAGCACGCATCATTAGCCGCATCGCTACAGTAATGGGCAGCCGGCAGGACCCGCAAGCGGCTGGTACGGCATGTCAGCCAAGTACAGGATGGACAACAGTACCCACCAGGCGGCGGGTCCCATTGGCTAGCAGAGAAGCCGGCGACCAGAGACACTGACAGCTCGGGCCTTACCATTGTACCCCTGGGGGGTAGGCCTATATAAACCCCCCAGGGCACCCATGCAAAGGGTTTAGCCTCTTGTTTACCCACACACCCATATAGAGAGAAGAAGCTAGGGCTAGACTTGCTCTCCTTCCTCCTCTAGAGAAACAACTCAAGGAGCAAGCTTGTAGCCACCATTGTTGCTTGAGTGATCATGCGGAGACCCCGCAGAGCCGGACTAGGGGCGTTATCTCCACGGAGAGCCCTGAACCTGGGTAAGATTCGCCGGCGTGCATGTCTTCGCCTCATCCCGTTTCCTGGCACCGGCGACGTCTTACTAGCCCCCATCATGATTATCCATCCTTTGGCATATGTCGCACCAAACCCCCGACATTTGGCTCCCACCATGGGGCTAGGTGCATCGTCGTCCGGAGATCTGTTATGGACAGGAACCATCTTCCTCCGTGGCGAGCGCAGCCAGCCAGGCACGCTGAACGGCGTTTGCGCCGACGCGTTTCTTGGCGCGGAGGTTGCTTACGCGACAAGCTGCCTTACTGACCTTGTTGGCGAGATCCGCCTCTCCGACGAGCCTGCGTCCGACACAGGCGCTGACGGCCCCGAGAGCTGCCTCGTCAGCTTCCTCGACCAGCTCCATGTTGCCAACGAGCCGGCCGTCGACTTGGAGTCAGTTGGCTCCACCGACCCGATGCTCGTCAACTCTGACACGGTGTCACTCGACGCATTCCCTACCAACGTGGTGATCATTGATGATCCTCTTCCCCACGCCGACAGTGGCGACAGCACCGTCACGGAGGTGCTCGTCATCGGCCACGATGGAGTTCCTGGTAACGGTGCCCAAGACCCGCTCGAGGCAGCGCTGCAAGACCTGTCTGCACCCATCGCAGAAGATGCCGACGCCGAGACGTTGGAAGCCCGCCGCGTCCAGCTCGTCGAGAGCGCCAAGAAGCTAGCTAGCATGAGAAGCCTTTCGGAGGCTTACTAGCGCGAGATGGACCGCACCGTTGGCGGCACGCCAGCTCCTGGCGGGCCCAGCCGCATCGGCACGGTCCGACAGCGCGGCGCGACCATTGCCAGCTTGTTCGGGGCCGATCGCCCCGTCTACGCCAAGGGAGAACATACGAGCCGCCAAAGCGGCAGCAGATGAGATGGACAACCTCGAGGGTGATGGGCGTCGCCATATGACGGAGTGCGTCCAGCAACTCATTGACGCAGCTGCCGAGCAGCAAGAAGCCGACTGCCGCGCCGAGGAGCTCAACCGGCGGAACGATGACCCGCCTCCCTGCCAAGAGCACAGCGCAACGTCCCAAACGCCGACTGGTGGCGCCCGCGGGCGACGAGACAAGGAGCCGGCTGCCAGCCGCAGCCGGACGCACATCATCATCGAGCGCGACCAAGACGGCTGCCCAGGAGCGGTGGAGCGACCAGGCGACTACCAACCTCCCTCGCGCAGAGAAAGACGCGTCTCCCCGCCGCCTGTTGATCATCCGAGTCTCGGCGGCTAGCTTGGCCCCCAAGAAGGAATCAGAGAAAACGATGCCCTCCACCGGATCGACCGCCTCAACCGGTCCCTGGCACTAGAAGAAGAAGACGCGCTGGGCCCGCCCTGTTTCGGCCCTCGCATTCGTGACGATCCCTTCCCCAAAGGGTTCACACTCCCAAGAGATACACCCAAATACACCGGCTCCGTGAAGTCGGAAGACTAGCTGGTCGACTACTCCACAGCCGTCAGCATTGCGAACGGGAACAAGCGCGTTGCCATAAAGTATGTTCCGCTCATGCTCTAGGGCACCGCCGGACATGGCTGAACAACCTGAAGCCCTGCAGCATCAACAGATGGGTAGATTTCACTGAAGCCTTCGTCCGCAACTTTACCAGCACGTACAAGCGGCCGCCCAAGCCTCGCCAGCTCTCCTTGTGCGTCCAAGGCCCCAACGAGTCAACTCGCGACTACCTCACGCGCTGGGCGAGCTGTGCAACTCTTGTGAAGGCGTGCACGAGGTGCAGGCTATCGAGTACTTCACAGTCGGGTGCAGAGAAGGCACTCTGCTCAAGCACAGACTCCTCTGTGACGAGCCGGCGACCCTCGACAAGCTGCTGATCATAGCAGACAAGTACGCCACGGCCGACTCCTCCATGAAGACGGAGATTCAAGTTGACGCATCTGGCAAGGTGGCTCCTTAGGCTCCTCGGACTCCGGCTGGTGATACCAGTCGGCGCCAGCAGCAGAACGACAACAAGCGCAAAGCCCTGATGCCGACTTCCACCAGCCGGCAAGTGGTAACAGTTGAAGATCAGCAGCCAGAAGGGCTACCCCAGCCCAAGCATCAGAAAGGCGGCAAGCTGAATTGGTTGCCCGCCTTCTCCTATGAGCAAACCCTTGATGCTCCCTGCAAATTCCACAGCGCCGCGAAGCCGTCAAACCATACCACTCGGAAGTGTCACTGGCTCGCGCAAATCTCCAAGGGCGAAGGGCTGGTACCTCCGCCGCCTGCTGGCCAGCCTCCCCCGCCCCTCAACAGCCGGCGGCTCACCCAGCAGTCGGCGCCGTTCAAGATGAATTCCCTGAGGAGCACGGAGCATATGTTGTTTTCACCAGTGTGGCCGACGACAGGCGCAGCCGGCGCCAACAGTCCCGAGAGGTGAATGCCGTAGCCATTGAAGCACCAAAGTTCATGCACTGGTCAGAGAAGCCAATCAGTTGGAGCCGAGCTGACCACCCGGAAGTAATGCATTCTCCGGGTTCTTACACTTTGGTGTTGGAGGCCACCTTTGCCACAGAGAGGCGAGCTGCTCGTTTCTCCCGAATCCTGATAGATGGCGGCAGCAACATCAACATCCTGTACCGCGATACCATCGAGAAGTTGAAGATCAAACCCAAGCATCTCCCGCCCAGTCGGACTATCTTCCATGGCATAGTTCCTGGCCTTTCTCACTCACCAATCAGCAAGATCCAGATAGACGTCCTCTTTGGGGAAAAATACCATTTCCGCTAAGAGCCCATCTGGTTTGAGGTAGTTGACCTAGAAATCCCGTACCATGCACTGCTTGGCCGACCTGCCTTAGCGAAGTTCATGACGGTGCCACACTATGCCTACCTTAAGATGAAGATGCCGAGTGCCAAGGGAGTCATTACCATCTCCGAAGATTATCAGAAGTCGTCCGATTGTGCGGCTGCTAGCAGCCGGCTGGCCGAGTCGCTTGTGATCATTGCCGAGAAGCGGCTCCTTGACCGGGTGGTGGCCATGGCCGGCAAGCAGCCGGACATGTCCCACGATCCCAAGGAGTCGGAAGCCGAAGGATCCTTCAAGCCGGCCAAGGAGACAAAGAAGATACCGCTGGACCCAGAGCACCTGGAGAGGTACGCTGTCATAGGTGCAAATCTTGACAGCAAATAGGAAAGCGACCTCATCGATTTCCTCCATGAGAATCGGGACATCTTTGCATGGTCTCCCAAAGACATGCCGAGTGTTCCAACGTATTTCGCTGAGCAAAAGCTACATGTCACAGAAGATGCCAAGCCAGTCAAGCAACCCCTCCGCCGACTGTTGGAGGAGAAGAGAAGAATCGTTGGAGAAGAGATCACCCTTATGTTGGCAGCCGGCTTTATCATGGAAGTTTTCTTCCCAGAATGGCTTACCAACCCAGTCCTTGTACTAAAGAAGAATAACAAGTGGCACATGTGCATTAATTACACCAGCCTCAACAAGGCCTGCCCAAAAGATCCGTTTGCTCTGCCACGGATAGACCAAGTGATAGACTCCACAGCCGGATGCGAGCTATTGATTATTTGTATGCCTACTCAGGATACCACCAGATCAAGCTGAACCCGCAGACCGCCTGAAGACTGCCTTCATCACACCATTCGGAGCCTTCTGCTACCTGACCATGACATTCGGCCTGAGGAATGCCGGTGCCACTTTTCAGTGTTGCATGCAGAAATGCCTCCTGAAGCAACTCGGAAGAAATGCCCATGTCTACGTAGACGATATTGTGGTGAAGACGGAGAAGCACAACACACTCCTCGAAGACCTCAAGGAAACCTTTGAAAATCTACGCCGATTTCAAATCAAGCTCAACCCGGAAAAGTGCGTGTTTGGAGTGCCAGCCGGCCAGCTCCTTGGCTTCCTGGTCTCAGAACGCGGCATTGAGTGCAACCCTGTGAAGATCAAAGCAATCGAGAGGATGGAGAAGCCCACCCGACTGCGAGACGTCCAGAAGTTCACCGTCTGCTTGGCGTCCATCAGCCGGTTCATCAGTCGGCTGGGCGAGAAGGCTCTTCCCCTGTACCAGCTCATGAAGAAGACCACTCATTTTGAGTGGAATGACAAGGCAGATGACGCTTTTCTCCAACTGAAAAAGACGCTGACCATGCCGCCTGTCCTAGCGGCTCCGACCGCTAAAGAGCCCATGTACCTGTACATCGCTGCCACCACCCGGGTGGTCAGCACAGTCATAGTGGTGGAGCGCCCGGAGGACGGCAGGGCACATCTGGTCTAGAGGCCGGTCTACTATTTGAGCGAGGTGCTGTCAACTTCAAAGCAGAACTACCCTCACTATCAGAAGATGTGCTACGACATGCACTTTGCCGCCAAGAAGCTAAAACCATACTTTTAAGAGCACCCGATCACGGTTGTCTACACTGCCCCACTCGCTGAGATCATTGGCAACAGAGATGCTTCTGGCCGAGTGGCCAAATGGGCCATCGAGTTGGCCCCCTACACCATCTTCTACTAGGCCTGCACCGCCATCAAGTCCCAAGAACTGGCCGACTTCCTCATCGACTGGGCCGAGACCCAGTACCTGCCACCAGCGCCGGACTCCACCCATTGGCGGATGCATTTTGATGGTTCGAATATGCGCACTGGTTTGGGAGCTGGCATCATCCTCACCTCTCCCAAAGGCGACAAGCTCAAATACACATTGCAAATCCACTTTGCCGCTTCCAACAATGTGGCCGAGTACGAAGCACTAATACACGGCCTCCGATTGGCCAAAGAGATCGGCATCCGTCGGATCCTATGCTACGGCGACTCCGACTTGGTGGTCCAACAGTCTTCTGGTGACTGGGACACCAAGGATGCAAATATGGCAAGCTACTGCTTCCTCGTCCAGCAACTCAGTGGATACTTCGAGGGGTGCGAGTTCCTCCACGTGCCAAGAGCCGACAATGAGCAAGCACATGCCTTGGCACGAATCGGCTCCACCCGACAATCAATACTAGCCGGTGTCTCCCTTCTGCACCTCCTCAAGCCATCGATCAAGCCTTCCCTAGAATCTGAGTCCATCTTTGTGCCGGCTCCTCCCGAAGCAGTCGGATCCAACTCTAGGGCCGCGGTAGCCGGCTCACGGACCTCAGCAGGCGGCACGGGGACCGTGGCAGTCGCACCCGGCCCGAGGAATTCACAACCCGGCCCGGGGACTGTCACAGTCGGCCCAGGGACTTCACCAAGCGCCCCAGGGACTTTGCCAAGCGGTTCAAGGACTGCAGCATTCGCACCCGGCCTAGGGGCCGCGACGGTCAGCCCGGGGACTTCAGCCACGTAGCAAGCGACAATCAACGCCGACCCGCCGCCTCCCGGCCCAACCGCCCTCGTGCTAGTGGCTGTCGTGACAATAGAAGAGATTCAAGCACCATCATGGGCAGAGCTCATCCTCAAGTTTTTGGTGAATAGAGAGCTGCCGACTGATGAGATCTCGGCCCGGCAAGTACAGCGCCGAGCAGGAGCCTACACAATAGTGAACAGAGAGCTCGTCAGGCGCATCGTGGCTGGAGTTTTTCAGCGCTGCGTAGAAGCAGAAAAGGGCCAGGCAATCCTCAAAGATATCCACCAAGGCGAGTGCGGCCACCACGCAGCTTCCAGATCACTCGTGGCCAAAACTTTCCGCCATAGTTTCTTCTGGCCGACCGCCTTGGAGGATGCAAAGGATCTAGTCAAGCATTGCAAAGGGTGTCAGAAGTTCAGCTCGCAGCAACATCTACCGGCTTCTGCACTCAAGACCATTCCCCTAGCATGGCCCTTTGCCGTTTGGGGCTGGATATGGTGGGACCATTCAGGACAGCACGCAGCGGCATGACCCATCTGCTTGTCGCCGTGGACAAGTTCACCAAGTGGATTGAAGCAAAACCAATCAAGAAGTTGAATGGGCCTACTTCCGTGACTTTCATTGCAGACATCACCACTCGGTACGGAGTACCACACAACATCATCACTGATAATGGCACAAATTTTGCCAAAGGAGCCTTGGCCCGTTTTTGCGCGACGCAGGGCATCCGACTAGACCTAGCGTTCGTTGCATATCCATAGTCAAACGGCCAAGTTGAGCGAGCAAACGACCTCATCCTTTCCGGCATCAAGCCCCAACTGGTCGAGCCTTTGGAGCGGTCAGTCGGCTGCTGGATTGACGAGCTAGCGGCCGTCCTTTGGAGCCTCCGCACCACTCCGAACAAGTCAACCATCTTCACTCCATTCTTCCTCATGTATGATGCTGAGGCCTTCATCCCAACTGACATTGAGTTTGACTCACATCGCGTCACCATGTACACTGAGGCGGAAGCGAAAGAAGCAGGAGAAGACGACGTCGATCTGCTAGAGGAGGGCCGGCTGTTAGCACTCAGCCGGTCCGCCATCTACCAGCAGAGTCTGTGCCGCTACCACAGTCGGAAGGTCAAGCCAAGATCCTTCCAGGAGGGAGACCTTGTGCTCCGGCTGATCCAGCGAACAGCCGGCCATCACAAGCTCTCAACCCCTTGGGAAGGCCCCTTTATCATCAGCAGGGAATTGGGGAACGACTCCTACTACCTCATCGACGCCCAGAGCACGCAAGAGAGACGACTCGGGCAAGGAATCAGAGCGCCCGTGGAATGCAAACCTCCTCCGAAGATTTTACAGTTGATTCAGTATGTATCACGCTGCCTTTTGTATTAAAGCACTAAGTCATCGGGGCCCTTGAGGAGCACTCAAGGGCTACCACCTTTATCTATATGATAAGTTCTATGCCTATGGATGTATTATTTCACTATTCTGCTTTGCACCGGGTTCGACCAGTCAGCCCAGGGGCTTGCCGTCTCGTACTATGCCAATGTTACCTGCAGTCGGACAAGTAGTGTGCCGACACCTAAGCCCTCTCTTGCCACAAGCCACAGCTCGCAGAGCGGCTGTTCGGCCGGCAAGAGATGAAGGCAGGAGTGCCACACGAAAAATGGCTAAGGACTAAAACATTTTGCGTAGGCCGAGTCGACTCCTCCCTCGCCGACCGATTGCCGAGCAGCCGGCCGGCCGATTTCTAACATAAAATTGCTACATTCTACCGAATGGCTGAAGTACTTGTTCTTCCCAAATGGCCAAGTACTTGATCCAGTCACAGATCGCAGAGCGGCTGTTCGACTGGCAAGACGACAACCAAGGGAAGGCGGCAAAGGAAAAAGACAAAGAAGTAGAAAAGCAAGACAAGTCAGAAGTCGGAAAAGATTACTTTTTACAGCAAAAGGTCCTTCGCCAGCATTCAACAGAGTTTGAACACACCCCCAGCGGGTGGAATTGCGTGAACTTAACAAATTTTGTTCGAGAACTACAAAACAGGGAAAAGAAAGATAACTTGGCCGCCCAGGCCAAAGGAGTAGCAGCCGGATTGGAGAGGCCGACAGAGGTAGAGGCTTTGGGTGGTGGAGCGGCCGCTTGGTGGGTCTCGGCCTGGTCAGCACCGGCAGCAGTCGGTTCACCGGCGTCTCGCGCGTTGGTCAAGACCTGGTCAGGCTGAGGCCGGCCGTCATCTTCACCACCCGGCGCGTCGCCTTCCCTGCCCTCGTCCTCATCCTCCTCCTCTTCGCCTTCATCGCTGGAGGCAATCTCCTCCACCGAGTCTTCGTCGTTTTCTGGGTTCAGCCTGAACCAGTTGGGCGGCACTTCGGCGCCCGCTTCATCCAGATCGGGGTGGAAGACGCCGGTGTCCGTATACTCGACGAGCGCCGCGGCGCGATGGCGAAGCTGAGGCGCCACCGCTTCCAGCTCCGCGCCGGCTTTGACTCGAAGGGTTGCGAGCTAGTCCAAATTCAGTCCAGGGTACCACCCCTTGACAAACTCCAAAGCTCGACGCGCACCCGCCTGAGTAGAGGAGCCCTTCCATGCCTCGATGCGGCCGATAGCCGCCTCCAACCAGTCAGAGGTCCGGCTGGCGGTGCGCAGAATAGGAGCTCGTGCCTATTCTGAAGATGGCGAAGAGCCCAATGCGCCAGCTGGAGACGAGCCTCGATGGCGACCATCTCCTCGGCAAGAGTTCGGGGGGCGTTGGGCGCGACCACCACGCCAGCCTGCCTCCGCTCTTCACGGTGGGCCTCGACGGCCTGGTTGGCAGCGGCGGAGTAGCCAGGGAAGTACTCTGCTCAGGAAAAGAAGAAAGAAATGAGAAGGCGGAGGAAGGCATGCAGGACAAGTCGGCAGGCAGAACAAGGAAAGAGCAACGTACCGTCGAGCAGATCCTCAATCTCGATGTAGCCGGCCTCCAGGGCTTCCTGCGTGTCAACCTAGTTCGAGCGCTGACTCTCGAACTCGGCTGGAGGGCCTCCTCCGCGTCCTTGAGCTTCTGCAGCTCCGCCTTATGGGCGTTCGCCTGGTCAGCCAGCTGCTTGGCCAGGCGGTCACACTCCTGCTCCGCCTCGAGGCACGCCGCCTCCCTGGCGCGTAGCGCGGATTGAGCCTCGCCGAGTTGCTGCTGCAAGGTAGCATTGGCGCCTACGAAGGAAAAGAAGAAAAACAATCAATGATCAACAAAGACAAGCAAACACCGGAAAGATCTGGCCCAACTGCTCAGCAGTCGACCCGAATCTCGGGCACTACACCCCGCGGGTGCGATGACGCGCCCCGCTGATGGATTGAACAATTCAACAAAGAAGCAAGAGGGTGGAGTGCTTACTCCAGCTCTCAACCATGTCCGCGGTCCGCTTGTCCAGCTCCTTGGTCTGGGCGTTGAAGGTGACCGCGCGGACATTGTGGCAGCCCTACAACGAAGCAACAGAAAGAAAGGGGAGTCATAACTTAGAACCCGCTAGGAAGTTCCCACCCGACTTGTCAGCAGTCGGACCAGAACTCGGGGGCTACACCCAGCGGGTGCGCTGGCACGCCCCCGCCGAAGATCCCAAAAATAAAAGGCAAGAAGCAAGAAACATACCCGAACGGTGGCCCGCGTCTTCATGAACTCCTTCATAACTTGCTGAAGGGCGGCGGCTTCGGCCCTAAAGTCGGCCTGGACGTCCTGCGTCGCCCTGATCAGGGTGCCCGTCCCGCCCCCGTGCAACCACTCTGTCGGCGCGGAGCTGGTAGCTTTGGCATCAGGAAACGACGAGCTCGAGGCTCCAATATCTTGGGGCAGGGGAGCCGAGATCGCCTTTCCTGTGCGCCGGCGTGTCGGGGAGTGAACGACGGAAGTCGCCCCCACCACCAGCTCGCCACCGCCTTGAGACGCTGGCGGCGCGTTGGGCCGACTGTCTTGGGCCTCGGTAGCCGGCGCCTGTGGAGGCACCTACGGCCTTGGGACGATGGCGTCTCCCCCTCCCTCTCCATGACCGGCTGGTCGATGTTGGCCCCTCCAGTCGGCGCCACGACCTCTGGCGCTGGCGGCATGGAGCGCAGCGGAATGATCAGTAGTGGGGCCTGGCCATTCGTGGCTAGCCCCGCTTGCGCCCCGATGGCTGCGTCCGCCTGGGTCTTGGCCGCCTCCTCCGCCTGGGCCTTTGCTGAGGCATCGACCAGGGCCCTGGCTGCCACATCGGCCTCCTCCTGCGCTGCCCTAACAGCGTCCGCCTTCGCTCGGTCCGCCCTCTCCTTCTCATCGCGCGCTTCCCACGCGTTCCGCTCCGTCGCCGCCTGGAGCTCGGCGCGTTGGTCCACGCGGCAGGTGTTGGTAGAGCCCTCCGGCCCTCCGACGATCGATGCGGAGGTCGACTGCTCAAGAGAGAGCGGTGCCCTGATTAGCGCGAGTTGAAGAAAATTTAGCAGAAGTCTACAAAAAACAAGAGAAAACAAGAAGAGGAGCAAGCACTCACGCATGCACCATCGGCGGCTGCTTCGTGGCCCTCTGGAACTGGAAGGCCTTCGTGGCGGCCTCCTCTCATTTGGTCACTGCAGCCGAGCCCTTGGGCTTCTTCGTCCGGGCGCCATGCAGCTGCGTGCTGGCTCAGCGTTTCGGCGCGCCGCCTGGTGTGGATGGCGCTACTGAGGAGCTCGTCCTCTCCTTGTTACCAGCCGGCTGGCGGCGCCGCCCGACCTCCTCTGTGTCATCGTCCGACCACGCCTTAACGCAGCCTACTCCTCCGGAGCCGCCTGCCCCATCGCCACCACCCGTGGCATCATCTTCCAAGGCGGCCGCCCCCAAGTCGGGGTCGTTCGCATCATTCATCGCCCGGTCCGACAGGAAGTCCTGGCCTTGCGCCACGGCGTCGGCCGATTGCTCGGTCGGAAGGAGCTATGACGCATCTTACTGTTCAGTTTGCAAGCCAGAACTCAGCAGAAGAAATGAAGATCAAAAAGAGAGAAGATCAGGAACTTACGGCAGGAGGCAGATTAGCGCGGGAGTACGGCGGCTTGCCAAACCGTCAGTCCGTCGCAAGCTTGAGGTTCGCGATCTCATTAACCATATGGGCCACCTCCGCGACCGACATCTCGCGGGCGGACAGAAAGCATGGGTCCTGGTGACCACTCATCTGACAAATCATGTGAGGCCGGCCTTGGAGGGGGAGAACCCGACGCGTCACAAAAGCCGTCAGCAAGTCGGCCGCCTGGAGGCCCTCCAGGTCCATAATCTCCTCGAGCCTAGCGACTGCGGTGGCAGCAGCGGCCGACAGGTGCTTCGGCTTGTACGTCTAGCCGGAGCGAGGTTCAGCCGGTGGGCCGGCTTCGTAGGGCGGCAAGTTGAGGAAGTCCACCGCTGGGTCAGCATGCTTCATGTAGAAGTATGATTTCTTCCACAGCTTGATAGACTGGATCAGAGTGATGGGGGGAAACGGTTGCCGGCTCCTAGGCGCCGCACCGCGATGAAGGCACTGCACTCGGCTGGCTCGTCCTTGACGGCGACGCCGATCTTGGTGTAGAAACGCTCCCCCACAGCTCGAGTTTGGGGCGAATGCCGAGGTAGCCTTCACACATCGTGACAAAGGACGACAAAAGCACCATCGTGTTGGGCGTTAGGTGGTGCGGCTGAAGGTTATAGAACTCGAGGAAGGAGCGAAGAAAACCGCTGATCGGCAAGCCGAAGCCGCGGAGGAAATGCGTCCGGAACACGACGCGCTCACCATCTTTCGGCGCCGGCGTGATTTCTTTCGCCGACAGGACGCGCGCCTCAACCTGGCCCGCGTCGGGCAGCCGCCTTGTGTCACGCAAGAAGTCAAGGTGGTCCTGCTGGATGTTGGAGCCATCCCAGGCACCGGAGTTCACCTTGTCGCGCGCCATGGATGTTGAAGGCTCGATGGAGGCGCGACACGGTGGAGGAGGAGCGGATCCACGGTGGAATGGCAGCGCTGCGGGGAGAAAGGCTGTGCCACGAGAAGCCGCGACGGCACTCCGACGAGACTGCGGGGGAGCGGTGGCGGCGGAGAGAAGGAAGAAGAAGAGGAAGGAGCAGGGGGAGATGGGCGCACGTGCTAGTGCCGCCCCTCCTCCTATTTGTAGCCTAGGGCTGCGAAGCTGAGGGGGCGGAGCGTGGGGTTCGTGGGATTAACTGCGCCCACCACCGCATGTCCCTGCACTAACTGCGCAGTAAAGAGCGTGGGGTAAAAGCGCCCAGAAGCCCAACCGCCCGCCTCGGCCACAGTGGATCCGCACGCGGGCCGAGGCCCGGTAGTGGCGGGCCCTAGCCTGCGGCCACGTCCCATCGGACGCGTGGGCTGGCAGGACCCCTGGCCTGCTGGCGCCACATGGCACACGAATAGCTGGCGGCTGGCCGAGGACTAGGCTAGCGCGCCGTTTGGTTCCCGCCTCGATGTTTCGAAAACCACCAGGTAGCCGCCTGGTTGTGTCCGACTCCAGGCAGTCGGCGCCCCGGAAGACGGATGAAGCGAGATCAACAGAATTACTCATGGTAGGAAGCTGCTGCGGCTCCATGTCACTTTCAGCCGCGGTGCCACACCAGCTTCGGGGACTACTGTCGGAGTAATTGGCCACGGGTAGCCTCAACAGCTCCCCATGGCGTTTCAAGCCATCGGGGCCGACTGCGCCCCTCAAGAATCCAAGATCAAGGCGCCAACTTCTCGCTGCCGACTGGTCTAGGCGATCGGCTGCTGGAAGGCGGCATGGCCCAGCAGGCGGCCTCAAGATGGGCCAACTCCTGGGTGGCGGCCTCTGGAGAGGCCGGCTCCCAGCAGGCGGCCCCAAGCGCTCTCAGAGTTTGCACCCTCATAAATGTGACGAGATGGGGCATGGCTACAACACGCCACGCCGCCCCTAGTCTAGGGCATAGCGAGGCCACAGTGCACCGTACCAAGCAGGGCTCCTCCGTTCGGCGCAACACTGTTGCCACGCTGACCCTGATGTCACCCCTGTCAGAGGGGACTGCGCCCCCATGACGTGCTGTCGGTACGGCCCGCAGGCGGCGAGCCCCACTCAACATCGGGAAGACCGGAAGGCGGCCGTCCCTGGCCAGTCGGTTCAGTAGAGGCCGGCAGATGACCAGGCGGCCCTCCCCCTCTTGGGGGCCAGTGCGCCATTAACCAGACGAGACGGGGAATGGCTACAGTGAACGCCCGCTAGGCGGCGGCACTGTAGCCATGCCTCCCCCGACAAAGCACGCATCGTTAGCCACATCGCTATAGTAACATGCAGCTGACAAGACCCGCAAGCGGCGGGTACGGCCTGTCGGCCAAGTACAGGACGGACGGCGGGACCCACCAGGCGGCGAGCCCCATTGGCCAGCAGAGAAGCCGGCGACCAGAGACACTGACGGCTCGGGCCTACACCCGCCCGGATTACCATTGTACCCCTGGGGTTAGGCCTATATAAACCCCCTAGGGCACCCATGCAAAGGGTTCAACCTCTTGTTTACCCACACACTCATATAGAGAGAAAAAGCTAGGGCTAGACTTGCTCTCCTTCCCCCTCTAGAGAAACAGCTCAAGGAGCAAGCTTCTAGCCACCATTGTTGCTTGAGTGATCATGCGGAGACCCCGCAGAGCAGGACTAGGGGTGTTATCTCCACGGAGAGCCTTGAACCTGGGTAAGATTCGCCGGCGTGCATGTCTTCTCCTCATCCTGTTTCCTAGCACCAGCGATGTCTTACTAGCCCCCATCATGATTAGCCATCCATTGGCATATGTCTTACCAAACCCCCCACATTATGGGAAGCACCATGAATAAAGTGTCAACCACCATCAGTCATTAAATATCTAGGGACTCCAAACCTTGGGAAAATAACTTCTTTAAGCATTTTAATGGAAGTGTTATGATCAACACTACTAGTTGGAATAGCTTCTACCCACTTAGTAACATAATCAACAACAACCAAAATATGAGTGTACCCATTAGAGGAAGGAAAAGGTCCCATATAATCAAAACCCCAAACATCAAATGGTTCAACGACAAGTGAATAATTCATAGGCATTTATTGACGCTTATCGATATTGCTAATTCTTTGACATTCATCACAAGATAAAACAAACTTACGGGCGTCCTTGAAGAGAGTAGGCCAATAAAAACTAGATTACAATACCTTGTGAGCAGTTCTATCTCCCGCATGATGTTCTCCATAAGCTTCAGAATGACATTTCCGTAGGATTTGTCCCTGTTCATGCTCAGGTACACAACGTCTAATAATACCATCTACCCCTTCTTTATAAAGACGTGGGTCATCCCAAAAGTAATGTCTTAAATAATAGAATACTTTTTTCTTTTGTTGGTATGTGAAACTAGGTGGTATGTATTTAGCAACAATATAATTAGCGTAGTCAGCATACCAAGGAGTGTTATGAGAAACATTTATTGTAGCTAATTGTTCAGCAGGAAAACTATCATCAGTAGGTAGTGGGCATCAAGAATATTTTCTAACCTAGACAAGTTGTCAGATACGAGGTTCTCAGCTCCTTTTCTATCAGTAATATGTAAATCGAATTCTTGTAGGAAGAGAACCCACCTAATGAGTCTAGGTTTAGCATCTTTCTTTTCTGTAAGATATTTTATAGCAGCATGATCAGTGTGAACAATTACTTTGGAATCAACAATATATGATCTGAATTTATCACAAGCAAACACAACTACTAAAAAATCTTTTTCAGTAGTAGCACAATTTCTTTGGGCACTGTCTAGAGTTTTACTAGCATAATGGATAACATTTAATTTTTTTATCAACTCTTTGTCCTAGAACAACACCAACAACATAATCACTAGCATCACACATAATTTCAAAAGGCAAGTTCCAATCAAGTGGTTGTGCTATAGGTGTAAAAGTTAAAGGCTTTCTTAAGTGTTTCAAAGGCTTCTACACAATCATCATAAAATACAAATAGAATATCCTTTTGTAAAAGATTTGTAAGAGGCCTAGAAATTTTAGAGAATTCTTTAATAAACCCCTATAGAAACCAACATGACCGAGAAAACTACGAATACCATTAATATCTCTAGGACATGGCATTTTCTCAATTGCATCAACTTTAGCTTTATCCACCTCAATTCCTCGTTCAGAAATTTTATGTCCCAATACAATATCTTCATTAACTATAAAGTGACACTTCTCACAATTCAAGATGAGATTAGTTTGCCCACATCTCTGCAAAACTTGATCAAGGTTGCTTAAGGAATCATCAAGAGAAGTTCCGTAAATTAAAAAATAATCCATGAAAACCTCAACAATCTTTTCACAAAAATCAAAGAATATAGCATTCATACATCTTTGAAAGGTAGCAAGTGCATTGCATAAACCAAAAGGCATACGTCTATAAGCACAAGTTCCAAAAGGACAAGCAAAGGTGGTTTTCTTTTGATTAGGTTGTGAAACAGGTATTTGACAAAAACCAAAATATCCATCAAGAAAACAAAAGCGTGTATGCTTAGATAGTCTTTCTAGCATTTGATCAATAAAAGGCAGAGGGTAATGATCTTTTCTAGTTGCTTTATTTAATTTTCTGAAGTCAATTACCATTCTATAGCCAGTAACAATTCTCCGTGGAATAAGTTCATTTTTATCATAAGGAACAATAGTAATACCTCCCTTCTTAGGGACACAGTGAACGGGACTTACCCATCTACTATTAGCTCTGGGATAGATTATACCTACTTCCAGAAGCTTTAGTATTTCAGTTCTTACCACTTCTTTCATTTTAGGATTCAAACGTCGTTGGTGACATAGAGTGGGACTAATGCCCTTAAGATCGTCAAGAGTATATCCAATAGTAGCTCGATGCTTCTTCAGATTTTTAAATAGTATTTCTTCTTCATGCCCTGAAAGGTTAGCACTAATTATAATAGGATATATCTTTTCTCATCAAGATAAGCATATTTCAAAGTGTCAGGCAATTGTTTTAATTCAAACACAGGATCACCTTTAGGTGGAGGAGGACCTCCTAGAGTTTCAATAGGCAAATTGTGTCTAAGCAAAGGTCGTTGTTCAACGAAGATTTTATCTATTTCATTTCTTTCATGCATATGAATATATTTTCATGGTCTAGCAAATATTGTTCTAGTGGATCAGTAGGAGGCATGACAATAGAAGCAAGACCAATTATTCCATACTTACTAGGTAATTCTTTCTTATGAGGTTGTCTACTAAACTTGGAGAAATTAAATTCATGAGACTCATCACCAAAGCTAACACTAACAGTTTGTTTATGACAATCTATAGTAGCATTGACAATGTTCAAGAATACTCTACCAAAGATAATGGGAAAAAGTCATCTTGTGGGGAACCAAGAACTAGAAAATCAGTAGGATATTTTATTTTCCCACACAAGACTTCAACATATCTAACAATACCAAGTGGTGTGATAGTGTCTCTATTAGCAAGTTTAATAGTAACATCTATGTCTTCTATTTCAGCGGGTGCTATGTCATTCATAATTTCTTGGAAGGTAAAAGGAATAGCACTCACACTAGCACCTAAATCACATAAACCATGATAACAATGATCTCCTATTTTGATTGGGACAACAGGCATGCCAACAACATGTCTATGCTTATCTTTTTCATCAGGCTTGGCAATTCTAGCAGCTTCATCACAGAAATAAATAACATGCCCTTCTATATTTTCTACCAGAAGAGCTTTAACCATGGCAGTACTAGGTTCTACTACGATTTGTACATTGGATTTGAGTGCTCTGATACTACCTTTGCGAACCATAGTTGAAACCTTAGCATGTTCCTTTATCCTAACAGGGAAATGTGGTTTTTCAATATAAGCAGTAGGCACAACTAGATCAACATTGTAAATAATTGTTTCATCTTTAACTACGACTGGTTCTTTAATTTATTCTTTAATAGGGGGGGTGATATTTAAACCACTTCTCCTTAGGGAGATCAACATGAATAGAAAATGATTCACAAAAAGAGGCTACTATCTCAGAGTCAAGTCCATATTTAGTGCTAAACTTTTGAAATGCATCGGTATTCATAAAAGATTTAACACAATCAAACTCAAGATTAATACCTGAATCTTTACCTTCGTTGAGTTCCCAATCTTCAGAGTTGCGTTTAATTCTTTCTAAAAGATCCCACCTGAAAATAGTCTTATTCATAAAAGAACCAGTACAAGAAGTATTGAGCATGGATTGATCATCACGAGAAAGCCGAGCATAAAAGTTCTAAATAATAATTTCTCTCGAGAGATCATGATTGGGGCATGAATATAACATTGACTTAAGCCTCCCCAATTCTAGAGCGATACTTTCTCCTTCACGAGGCCAAAAATTATATACGTAATTCCGATCACGATGAACTAGATGCATAGGATAATTTTTTTTGTGAAATTCCAATTTCAATCGATTCCAATTCCAAGATCCAATGTCATCGCATAGCCTATACCATGTCAATGCTTTTCCATTCAAAGATAAAAGGAAAATCTTCTTCTTAGTTTCATCTCTGGATATACCTACAAGCTTAAATAATCCAGAAGTTTCATCCACATATATCAAGTGCATATCATGATGTTCAGTTCCATCTCCTGCATAAGGCTTAGCTAGCAGTTGTTCTATCATACCCAAAGGAACTTCATAACCAATATTTTCAGTAGGTGCAGTAGGTTGAGGGGCAACTAATTGTGGTTCTAGTCGAGGTGAAGATACTCCGAACAAACACCTCAAAGGATGATTCTCCATAGTAACAGGTGACAATAAATTTCAGCATGTAGTAATAATTTTTCCTCACCAATTTCCACTTCCCAAGAGCGCTTCACTCCCCAGCAATGGCACCAGAAAAGAGACTTGATGACCCACAAGTATAGGGGATCAACCGTAGTCCTTTCGATAAGTAAGAGTGTCGAACCCAATGAGGAGTAGAAGGAAATGACAAGTGGTTTTCAGCAAGGTAATTTTTGCAAGGACTGAAATGGTCGGTAATGAGTAGTTTGATAGCAAGGTAATTTGTAACGAGCAAGTAACGGTGTCGGTAAATAAAGTGCAGCAAGGTAGCCCAATCCTTTTGTCGCAAAGGAAAGGCCAAAACGGTTTCTTATAATAAGCAAAGGTTCTTGAGGGTACACGGGGATTTCATCTAGTCACTTTCATCATGTTGGTTTGATTCGTGTTCTCTACTTTGATAATTTGATATGTGGGTGGACTAGTGCTTAGGTGCTGTTCTTACTTGAAAAAACCTCCTACTTATGATTAACCCCCTCGCAAGTGTCCGCAACTACGAGAAAAGTATTAAGATAAAATCTAACCATAGCATTGAACTTTTGGATCCAAATCTGTCCGTTACAAAGTAGCGCATAAACTAGGGTTTAAGCTTCTGTCACTCTAGCAACCCATCATATAATAACTACTCCACTATGCATTCCCTTAGGCCCAAATATGGTGAAGTGCCATGTAGTCAACGTTCACATGACACCACTAAGGGAATCACAACATACATATCATCAAAATATCGAACACATATCAAGTTCACATGATTACTTGCAGCAAGATTTCTCCCGTGACCTCAAGAACAAAAGGAACTACTCACAAATGATAATCATGCTCAAGATCAGAGGGGTGTTAAATAGCATAATGGATCTGAACATATAATCTTCCACCAAATAAACCATATAGTAATCAACTACAAGATGTAATCAACACTACAGTCACCCACAAGTACCAATCTGAGGTTCTGGTACAAAGTTTGAACACAAGAGATGAACTAGTGTTTGAGAGGAGATGGTGTTGTTGAAGATGTTGATGAAGATTAGCATCCCAAAGATGAGAGGGTTGTTGGTGATGATGATGACGATGATGATGATTTCCCCCTCCGGGAGGGAAGTTCCCCGGCGGAATCACTCCGCCGGAGGGCAAAAGTGCTCCTACCCAAGTTCCGCCTCGAGACGGCGGTGCTTCATCCCGAAAGTCCTCCTCTTATGTATTTTTCTAGGTCAAAATGACTTATATACCAGAAGATGGACACTTGAGGTGGGCCGAGGAGGGCACAACCCACCAGGGCGCGCCTAGGTGGGTTGTGCCCGCCTGGTGGGCCCCCTTTGGTAGTTATTTGCTCTAGTATTTTTTATATATTCCAAAACAATTCTCCATAAATTTTCAGCTCATTTGGAGATGTGCAGAATAGGTGACTCTGTGAAAGTGCAACTATCCCTGGGTGGTTTTGGTAATTCCTAACAACATATAGCTCATTGAGCTAATGCTATTTCAAGATAAACTTTTCAGGAAAGCTCAATGATTGGCATGGCATGGATGAGAAAATTGGATCCCTCAAAATTCTAAGGACAAAGAATTGGCTCAAGCTCAAAGCTCAGGACTCTACATCTTTTCATTTTAAGTGATCCAAGATCACATTGAGTCCATAGGAAAAGCCAATACTATTAAGAGGGGATGAGGTGTTGCCTAATGGCTTGCTTGCTCAAAGTGCTTAGTGATATGCTCCAAAAGTCCTCAACTACTTTCTCACATCCACATATGTCCCAAACCAAAAGTCAAACTCGGCCCCACCGAAACTTTCTATCCGGCGCCACCGAGTTCAGTTGACATAGCCACTGCCAGAAACCCTAGTATTTTTTATCTAACCGATAGGGATCTCGGTCTCACCGAGATGGGATTGTAATCTCTCTATTTCCCTTCAAAATGTTTTGGTCAAACCGAGATGAGCGATCGGTCCCACCGAGATTGCAATGCAAACTCTATGTTTCCCTTTTGTAACGTTTCGGTCCAACAAAGATGAGCGAGTCGGTCCCACCGAGTTTGCCTGACCAACTCTCTGTTAGTCCATAACCAAAATCGGTCTCACCGAGTTTGTGTAATCGGTCTCACCGAGTTGACATGTCGGTCCCACCGAAAATCCTAACGTTCACATTTTGAACTAAATCGGTCTGACCGAGTTTCATGATTCGGTCCCACCGAGTTTGGTGATTTGTGTGTAATGGTTAGATTTTGTGTGGAGGCTATTTATACCCCTCCACCCACTCTTCATTCATGGAGAGAGCCATCAGAACATGCCTACACTTCCAACATACATTTTCTGAGAGAGAACCACCTACACTTGTGTTGAAGTCAAGATATTCCACTCCAACCATATAAATCTTGATCTCTAGACTTCCCCAAGTTGCTTTCAACTCAAATCATCATTCCACCAAATCCAAATCCTGTGAGAGAGAGTTCAGTGTTGGGGAGACTATCATTTGAAGCACAAGAGCAAGGAGTTCATCATCAACACACCATTTGTTACCTCTTGGAGAGTGGTGTCTCCTAGATTGGTTAGGTGTCACTTGGGAGCCTCCGTCAAGATTGTGGAGTTGAACCAAGGAGTTTGTAAGGGCAAGGAGGTCGCCTACTTCGTGAAGATCTACCCAAGTGAGGCAAGTCCTTCGTGCGCAACGGCCATGGTGGGATAGACAAGGTTGCTTCTTCATGGACCCTTCGTGGGTGGAGCCCTCCGTGGACTCGCGCAACCGTTGCCCTTCGTGGGTTGAAGTCTCCATCAACGTGGATGTACGATAGCACCACCTATCGGAACCATGCGAAAATCTCCGTGTCTCCAATTGCATTTGCACACTCCAAACTCCTCCCTTTACCTTCATATGCAATTGTTTTACTTTCCGCTGCTATACTCTTAGAATTGCATGTGTAGGTTGATTGCTTGACTTGTGCTAAGTTGCTAAAATCTGCCTAGAACTAAAATTGGGAAAAGGCTAGATTTTTATTTTGTCAAGTAGTCTAATCACCCCCCTCTAGACATACTTTCGATCCTACAAGTGGTATCAGAGCTTTGGTTTCCATTTGCTTTGATTTCCATAGCTTTTGGTGGTCATAGCCTTGGTTGCACAACCTAGGAGAGTATGGCGTCTAGCGAGGGAAATTACCACCGTAGAGGTCCTTACTTTGATGGTACAAATTTTGCTAGTTGGAAGCATAAGATGAAAATGCATATTCTTGGACATAACCCCGCCGTTTAGGCTATTGTGTGTATTGTCTTGCAAGGTGATTTCTTCGATGGGAGAGAACCAAACCATGAAGCTACCACGGAAGAATTGAAGATGCTACAATACAATGCTCAAGCTTGTGATATTCTCTTCAACGGATTATGCCCCGAAGAATTCAACAAAATCAGCCGTCTTGATAATGCAAAGGAAATTTGGGATACTTTGATTGATATGCACGAAGGTACCGAATCTTTCAAGGAATCCAAATTGGATGTGCTTCAAAGTCAGCTTGACAAGTTCAAAATGAAGGATGGTGAATGTATCGCTGAAATGTACTCTAGACTTGCTCTCATCACAAATGAGATTGCCGGCTTAGGAAGTGAAGAGATGACCAATAGATTCATCATCAAGAAGATCCTAAGAGCCTTGGATGGAAAATATGATACCGTGTGCACATTGATCCAAATGATGCCCAATTACAAAGATCTCAAGCCAACGGAAGTTGGAAGAATTGTTGCTCATGAGATGTCACTCAAGGATAAGGAAGAGCTTCACAACAAGTCAAGTGGTGCTTACAAAGCCTCTTGTGATGCTCCCACATCATCAAGTGAGAAGCAAACCTTCAATGAAGAATTGAGTCTAATGGTGAAGAACTTCAACAAGTTCTACAAGAGAATATGGAGATAGTCTGATCCATATGCTGTCAGGAGGAGAACTGCTGTGGACTACAGGTTTCACACTAAGGAACATCAGGACTTCTATGAGACAATTCTGCTTGATAAGAAGCCCATAGTGTGTGACATCAGATGGGTTGATTGGGAGTTCATTAAGGAGAATTGATGGGCATCTCCATAGCCCATTGATACGCCTAGTTGATGTGAGACTATCTTCTCCTTTTTGTCTTCTCCACAACCGCCACTCTATTCCACCTATAGTGCTATATCCATGGCTCACACTCATGTATTGCGTGAAGACTAAAAAAGTTTTGAAAAAGTTAGAGTATGAAACAATTGCTTGGCTTGTCATCGGGGTTGTGCATGATTTAAATATTTTGTGTGGTGAAGATAGAGCATAGCTAGACTATATGATTTTGTAGGGATAACTTTCTTTGGCCATGTTATTTTGAGAAGACATAATTTCTTTGTTAGTATGCTTGAAGTATTATTATTTTTATGTCAATATAAACTTTTGTCTTGAATCTTTCTAATCTGAATATTTATACCACAATTAAGAAGATTTGCACTGAAATTATGCCAAGTAGCACTCCGCATCAAAAATTCTCTTTTTATCATTTACCTACTCGAGGACGAGCAGGAATTAAGCTTGGGCATGCCTGATACGTCTCCAACGTATCTATAATTTTTCGTTGCTCCATGCTATATTATCTACTGTTTTGGACTATATTGGGCTTTATTTTCCACTTTTATATTATTTTTGGGACTAACCTATTAACCGGAGGCCCAGCCCAGAATTGCTATTTTTTTGCCTATTTCAGTGTTTCGGAGAAACAGAATATCAAACGGAGTCCAAAAGGAATAAAACCTTCGGGAACGTGATTTTCTCACCGAACGTGATCCAGGAGACTTGGACCCTACTCCAAGGAGTCAAAGAGGAGGTCACGAGGGTGGGTGCGCGCCCCCCCAAGGGCGCGCCCCCTGCCTCGTGGGCCCCTCGGTGCTCCACCAACGTACTTCTTCCTCCTATATATACATACGTACCCCCAAACGATCAGAACATGAGCCAAAAACCTAATTCCACCGCCGCAACTTTCTGTATCCACGAGATCCCATCTTGGGGCCTGTTCCGGAGCTCCGCCTGAGAGGGCCGTCATCACGGAGGGCTTCTACATCATCATAGCCTCTCCGATGAAGTGTGAGTAGTTTACCTCAGACCTTCGGGTCCATAGTTAGTAGCTAGATGGCTTCTTCTCTCTCTTTGATTCTCAATACAAAGTTCTCCCCTCTCTTGTGGAGATCTATTCGATGTAATCTTCTTTTTGCGGTGTGTTTGTTGAGACCGATGAATTGTGGGTTTATGATCAAGTCTATCTATGAATAATATTTGAATCTTCTCTGAATTCTTTTATGTATGATTGGTTATCTTTGCAAGTCTCTTCGAATTATCCGTTTGGTTTGGCCAACTAGATTGGTAGTTCTTTGAAGGAAATATGCCCTAGAGGCAATAATAAAGTTATTATTTATTTCCTTATAATCATGATAAAAGGATTATTATTCATGCTAGAATTGTATTAACCGGAAACATAATACATGTGTGAATACATAGACAAACAAAGTGTCACTAGTATGCCTCTACTTGACTAGCTCGTTAATCAAAGATGGTTATGTTTCCTAACCATGAACAATGAGTTGTTATTTGATTAACGGGATCACATCATTAAGAGAATGATCTGATTGACATGACCCATTCCATTAGCTTAGCACCCGATCGTTTAGTATGTTGCTATTGCTTTCTTCATGACTTATACATGTTCCTGTAACTATGAGATTATGCAACTCCCGTTTACCGGAGGAACACTTTGGGTACTAGCAAACGTCACAACGTAACTGGGTGATTATAAAGGAGTACTACAGGTGTCTCCAAAGGTACATGTTGGGTTGGCGTATTTCGAGATTAGGTTTTGTCACTCCGATTGTCGGAGAGGTATCTCTGGGCCCTCTCGGTAATGCACATCACATAAGCCTTGCAAGCATTGCAACTAATGAGTTAGTTGCGGGATGATGTAATATAGAACGAGTAAAGAGACTTGCCGGTAACGAGATTGAACTATGTATTGGATACCGACGATCGAATCTCGGGCAAGTAACATACCGATGACAAAGGGAACAACGTATGTTGTTATGCGGTCTGACCGATAAAGATCTTCGTAGAATATGTAGGAGCCAATATGGGCATCCAGGTCCCGCTATTGGTTATTGACCGGAGACGTGTCTCGGTCATGTCTACATTGTTCTCGAACCCGTAGGGTCCGCACGCTTAACGTTACGATGACAGTTATATTATGAGTTTATGCATTTTGATGTACCGAAGGTTGTTCGGAGTCCCGGATGTGATCACGGACATGACGAGGAGTCTCAAAATGGTCGAGACGTAAATATTGATATATTGGAAGCCTATGTTTGGATATCGGAAGTGTTCCGGGTGAAATCGGGATTTTATCGGAGTACCGGGAAGGTTACCGGAACCCCCCGGGAGCTAAATGGGCCATGATGGGCCTTAGTGGAAAAGAGAAGAGGCAGCCCTACATGGGCTGCGCGCCTCCCCCTTCCCCTAGTCCTATTAGGACTAGGAGAGGTGGCCGGCCCCCTCTCTCTCTTTTCCCCCTCCGCGAATCCTATTCCAACTAGGATTGGGGGGGGGGGAATCCTACTCCCAGAGGGAGTAGGACTCTCCTGGCGCGCCACACCTTGGCCGGCCAGCCTCCCCCCTCTAGTCCTTTATATACTGAGGCAGAGGCACCCTAGAACACACAAGTTGATCCACGTGATCTATTCCTTAGCCGTGTGCGGTGCCCCTAGCCACCATAGTCCTCGATAATATTGTAGCGGAGTTTAGGCGAAGCCCTGCTGCTGTAGTACATCAAGATCGTCACCACGCCGTCGTGCTGACGGAACTCTTCCCCAACACTTTGCTGGATCGGAGTCCGGGGATCGTCATCAAGCTGAACGTGTGCTCGAACTCGGAGGTGCCGTAGTTTCGGTGCTTGATCGGTTGGATCGTGAAGACGTACGACTACTTCCTCTACGTTGTGTCAACGCTTCCGCAGTCAGTCTGCGTGGGTACGTAGACAACACTCTCCCCTCTCATTGCTATGCATCACATGATCTTGCGTGTGTGTAGGAATTTTTTTGAAATTACTACGAAACCCAACAGTGGCATCCGAGCCTAGGTTATTTATGTTGATGTTATATGCACGAGTAGAACACAAGTGAGTTGTGGGCGATATAAGTCATACTGCCTACCAGCATGTCATACTTTGGTTCGGTGGCATTGTTGGACGAGACGACCCGGACCAACATTATGCGTACGCTTACGCGAGACCGGTTCCCCCGACGTGCTTTGCACATAGGTGGCTTGCGGGCGACTGTCTCTCCAACTTTAGTTGAACCAAGTATGGCTACGCCCGGTCCTTGCGAAGGTTAAAACAGAGTCTATTTGACAAACTATCATTGTGGTTTTGATGCGTAGGTGAGATTGGTTCTTGCTTAAGCCCGTAGCAGCCACGTAAAACTTGCAACAACAAAGTAGAGGACGTCTAACTTGTTTTTGCAGGGCATGTTGTGATGTGATATGGTCAAGACATGATGCTGAATTTTATTGTATGAGATGATCATGTTTTGTAACCGAGTTATCCGCAACTGGCAGGAGCCATATGGTTGTCGCTTTATTGTATGCAATGCAATCGCGATGTAATGCTTTACTTTATTACTAAGCGGTAGTGATAGTCGTAGAAGCATAAGCTTGGCGAGACGACAACGATGCTACGATGGAGATCAAGGTGTCATGCCGGTGACGATGGTGATCACGATGGTGCTTCGGAGATGGAGATCACAAGCACAAGATGATGATGGCCATATCATATCACTTATATTGATTGCATGTGATGTTTATCCTTTTATGCATCTTATCTTGCTTTGATTAACGGTAGCATTATAAGATGATCTCTCACTAAATTATCAAGAAGTGTTCTCCCTGAGTATGCACCGTTGTGAAAGTTCTTCGTGCTGAGATACCACGTGATGATCGGGTGTGATAGGTTCTACGTTCAAATACAACGGGTGCAAAACAGTTGCACACGCGGAATACTCAGGTTATACTTGACGAGCCAAGCATATACAGATATGGCCTCGGAACACGGAGACCGAAAGGTCGAGCATGAATCATATAGTAGATATGATCAACATAACGATGTTCACCATTGAAAACTACTCCATCTCACGTGATGATCGGTTATGGTTTAGTTGATTTGGATCACGTAATCACTTAGAGGATTAGAGGGATGTCTATCTAAGTGGGAGTTCTTTAATTAATTTGATTAACTGAACTTAAATTTATCATGAAACTTAGTACCTGATTAGTATCTTGCTTGTTTATGTTTAATTGTAGATAGATGGCTCGTGCTGTTGTTCCTTTGAATTTTAATGCGTTCCTTGAGAAAGCAAAGTTGAAAGATGATGGTAGCAATTACACGGACTGGGTCCATAACTTGAGGATTATCCTCATTGCTGCACAGAAGAATTACGTCCTGGAAGCACCGCTGGGTGCCAGGCCTGCTGCAGGAGCAGCGCCGGATGTTATGAACGTCTGGCAGAGCAAAGTTGATGACTACTCGATAGTTCAGTGTGCCATGCTTTACGACTTAGAATCGGGACTTCAACGACGTTTTGAACGTCATGGAGCATATGAGATGTTCCAGGAGTTGAAGTTAATATTTCAAGCAAATGCCCAGATTGAGAGATATGAAGTCTCCAATAAGTTCTATAGCTACAAGATGGAGGAGAACAGTTCTGTCAGTGAGCATATACTCAAAATGTCTGGGGTATAATAATCACTTGATTCAATTGGGAGTTAATCTTCCAGATGATTGCGTCATTGACATAATTCTTCAATCACTGCCACCAAGCTACAAGAGCTTTGTGATGAACTATAATATGCAAGGGATGAACAAGACTATTCCCGAGCTCTTCGCAATGCTGAAAGCTGCGGAGGTAGAAATCAAGAAGGAGCATCAAGTGTTGATGGTCAACAAGACCACTAGTTTCAAGAAAAAGGGCAAAGGGAAGAAGAAGGGGAACTTCAAAAAGAATGGCAAGCAAGTTGCTACTCAAGAGAAGAAACCCAAACCTGGACCTAAGCCTGAAACTGAGTGCTTCTATTGCAAGCAGACTGGTCACTGGAAGCGGAACTGCCCCAAGTATTTGGCGGATAAGAAGGATGGCAAGGTGAACAAAGGTATATGT
The DNA here is from genome assembly GCF_056163025.1 of Triticum urartu. Lineage (NCBI taxonomy): Eukaryota > Viridiplantae > Streptophyta > Magnoliopsida > Poales > Poaceae > Triticum > Triticum urartu. The sequence continues at coordinate 335,338,094 of NC_141876.1, forward strand.
GATATACATGTTATTGATGTGTACCTTACTAATGCTCGCAGTAGCACCTGGGTATTTGATACTGGTTCTGTTGCTAATATTTGCAACTCGAAACAGGGACTACGGATTAAGCGAAGATTGGTTAAGGACGAGGTGACGATGCGCGTGGGAAACGGTTCCAAAGTCGATGTGATCGCAGTCGGCACGCTACCTCTACATCTACCTTCGGGATTAGTATTAGACCTAAATAATTGTTATTTGGTGCCAGCGTTAAGCATGAACATTATATCTGGATCTTGTTTGATGCGAGACGGTTATTCATTTAAATCAGAGAATAATGGTTGTTCTATTTATATGAGTAATATCTTTTATGGTCATGCACCCTTGAAGAGTGGTCTATTCTTGCTGAATCTCGATAGTAGTAACACACATATTCATAATGTTGAAGCCAAAAGATGCAGAGTTGATAATGAGAGTGCAACTTATTTGTGGCACTGCCGTTTAGGTCATATTGGTGTAAAGCGCATGAAGAAACTCCATTCTGATGGACTTTTGGAACCACTTGATTATGAATCACTTGGTACTTGCGAACCGTGCCTCATGGGCAAGATGACCAAAACACCGTTCTCCGGTACTATGGAGAGAGCAACAGATTTGTTGGAAATCATACATACAGATGTATGTGGTCCGATGAATATTGAGGCTCGTGGCGGATATCGTTATTTTCTCACCTTCACAGATGATTTAAGCAGATATGGGTATATCTACTTAATAAAACATAAGTCTGAAACATTTGAAAAGTTCAAGGAATTTCAGAGTGAAGTTGAAAATCATCGTAACAAGAAAATAAAGTTTCTACGATCTGATCGTGGAGGAGAATATTTGAGTTACGAGTTTGGTGTATATTTGAAAAATTGTGGAATAGTTTCGCAACTCACGCCACCCGGAACACCACAGCGTAATGGTGTGTCCGAACGTTGTAATCGTACTTTACTAGATATGGTGCGATCTATGATGTCTCTTACTGATTTACCGCTATCGTTTTGGGGATACGCTCTAGAGACGGCCACATTCACGTTAAATAAGGCACCATCAAAATCCGTTGAGACGACGCCTTATGAACTGTGGTTTGGCAAGAAACCAAAGTTGTCGTTTCTAAAAGTTTGGGGCTGCGATGCTTATGTGAAAAAGCTTCAATCTGATAAGCTCGAACCCAAATCGGAGAAATGTGTCTTCATAGGATATCCAAAGGAAACTATTGGATACACCTTCTATCACAGATCCGAAGGCAAGACTTTTGTTGCTAAATTCGGAAACTTTCTAGAGAAGGAGTTTCTCTCGAAAGAAGTGAGTGGGAGGAAAGTAGAACTTGGCGAGGTAACTGTACCTGCTCCCTTATTGGAAAGTAGTACATCATAGAAAACTGTTTCAGTGACACCTACACCAGTTAGGGAGGAAGCTAATGATAATGATCATGAAACTTCAGATCAAGATACTACTGAACCTCGTAGATCAACCAGAGTGAGATCCGCACCAGAGTGGTACGGTAATCCTGTTCTAGAAGTCATGCTACTAGATCATGATGAACCTACGAACTATGAAGAAGCGATGGTGAGACCAGATTCCGCAAAATGGCTTGAAGCCATTAAATCTGAGATGGGATCCATGTATGAGAACAAAGTATGGACTTTGGTTGACTTGCCCAATGATCGGCAAGCAATTGAGAATAAATGGATCTTCAAGAAGAAGACTGACGCTGACGGTAATGTTACTGTCTACAAAGCTCGACTTGTCGCAAAAGGTTTTCGACAAGTTCAAGGGGTTGACTACGATGAGACCTTCTCACCTGTAGCGATGCTTAAGTCTGTCCGAATCATGTTAGCAATTGCCGCATTTTATGATTATGAAATTAGGCAGATGGATGTCAAAACTGCATTCCTGAATGGATTTCTGGAAGAAGAGTTGTATATGATGCAACCAGAAGGTTTTGTCGATCCAAAGGGAGCTAACAACGTGTGCAAGCTCCAGCGATCCATTTATGGACTGGTGCAAGCCTCTCGGAGTTGGAATAAACGCTTTGATAGTGTGATCAAAGCATTTGGTTTTATACAGACTTTCGGAGAAGCCTGTATTTACAAGAAAGTGAGTGGGAGCTCTATAGCATTTCTGATATTATATGTGGATGACATATTACTGATTGGAAATGATATAGAATTTCTGGATAGCATAAAGGGATACTTGAATAAGAGTTTTTCAATGAAAGACCTCGGTGAAGCTGCTTACATATTAGGCATAAAGATCTATAGAGATAGATCAAAACGCTTAATTGGACTTTCACAAACAACATACCTTGACAAAATTTTGAAGAAGTTCAAAATGGATCAAGCAAAGAAAGGATTCTTGCCTGTGTTACAAGGTGTGAAATTGAGTAAGACTCAATGCCCGACCACTGCGGAAGATAGAGAGAATATGAAAGATGTTCCCTATGCATCAGTGATAGGATCTATCATGTATGCAATGCTGTGTACCAGACCTGATGTGTGCCTTGCTATAAGTCTAGCAGGGAGGTACCAAAGTAATCCAGGAGTGGATCACTGGATAGCAGTCAAGAACATCCTGAAATACCTGAAAAGGACTAAGGATATGTTTCTCGTATATGGAGGTGACAAAGAGCTCGTCGTAAATGGTCCGGACGATTCTAAATCGCAAACCGGATACGTGTTTACATTAAACGGTGGAGCTGTCAGTTGGTACAGTTCTAAACAAAGCGTCGTAGCAGGATCTACATGTGAAGCGGAGTACATAGCTACTTCGGAAGCAGCGAACTAAGGAGTCTGGATGAAGGAGTTCATATCCGATCTAGGTGTCATACCTAGTGCATCGGGTCCAATGAAAACCTTTTGTGACAATACTGGTGCAATTGCCTTGGCAAAGGAATCCAGATTTCACAAGAGAACCAAGCACATCAAGAGACGCTTCAATTCCATCCGGGATCTAGTCCAGGTGGGAGACATAGAGATTTGCAAGATACATACGGATCTGAATATTGCAGACCCGTTGACTAAGCCTCTACCACGAGCAAAACATGATCAGCACCAAGGCTCCATGGGTGTTAGAATCATTACGGTGTAATCTAGATTATTGACTCTAGTGCAAGTGGGAGACTGAAGGAAATATGCCCTAGAGGCAATAATAAAGTTATTATTTATTTCCTTATAATCATGATAAAAGGTTTATTATTCATGCTAGAATTGTATTAACCGGAAACATAATACATGTGTGAATACATAGACAAACAAAGTGTCACTAGTATGCCTCTACTTGACTAGCTCGTTAATCAAAGATGGTTATGTTTCCTAACCATGAACAATGAGTTGTTATTTGATTAACGGGATCACATCATTAAGAGAATGATCTGATTGACATGACCCATTCCATTAGCTTAGCACCCGATCGTTTAGTATGTTGCTATTGCTTTCTTCATGACTTATACATGTTCCTGTAACTATGAGATTATGCAACTCCCGTTTACCGGAGGAACACTTTGGGTACTAGCAAACGTCACAACGTAACTGGGTGATTATAAAGGAGTACTACAGGTGTCTCCAAAGGTACATGTTGGGTTGGCGTATTTCGAGATTAGGTTTTGTCACTCCGATTGTCGGAGAGGTATCTCTGGGCCCTCTCGGTAATGCACATCACATAAGCCTTGCAAGCATTGCAACTAATGAGTTAGTTGCGGGATGATGTAATACAGAACAAGTAAAGAGACTTGCCGGTAACGAGATTGAACTATGTATTGGATACCGACGATCGAATCTCGGGCAAGTAACATACCGATGACAAAGGGAACAACGTATGTTGTTATGCGGTCTGACCGATAAAGATCTTCGTAGAATATGTAGGAGCCAATATGGGCATCCAGGTCCCGCTATTGGTTATTGACCGGAGACGTGTCTCGGTCATGTCTACATTGTTCTCGAACCCGTAGGGTCCGCACGCTTAAGGTTACGATGACAGTTATATTATGAGTTTATGCATTTTGATGTACCGAAGGTTGTTCGGAGTCCCAGATGTGATCACGGACATGACGAGGAGTCTCGAAATGGTCGAGACGTAAAGATTGATATATTGGAAGCCTATGTTTGGATATCGGAAGTGTTCCGGGTGAAATCGGGATTTTACCGGAGTACCGGGAAGGTTACCGGAACCCCCCGGGAGCTAAATGGGATATGATGGGCCTTAGTGGAAAAGAGAAGAGGCAGCCCTACATGGGCTGCACGCCTCCCCCTTCCCCTAGTCCTATTAGGACTATGAGAGGTGGCCGGCCCCCTCTCTCTCTTTTCCCCCTCCGCGAATCCTATTCCAACTAGGATTGGGGGGGGGGAATCCTACTCCCAGAGGGAGTAGGACTCTCCTGGCGCGCCACACCTTGGCCGGCCAGCCTCCCCCCTCTAGTCCTTTATATACTGAGGCAGAGGCACCCTAGAACACACAAGTTGATCCACGTGATCTATTCCTTAGCCGTGTGCGGTGCCCCCAGCCACCATAGTCCTCGATAATACTGTAGCGGAGTTTAGGCGAAGCCCTGCTGCTGAAGTACATCAAGATCGTCACCATGCCGTCGTGCTGACGGAACTCTTCCCCGACACTTTGCTGGATCGGAGTCCGGGGATCGTCATCGAGCTGAACGTGTGCTCGAACTCGGAGGTGCCGTAGTTTCGGTGCTTGATCGGTTGGATCGTGAAGACGTACGACTACTTCCTCTATGTTGTGTCAACGCTTCCGCAGTCGGTCTGCGTGGGTACGTAGACAACACTCTACCCTCTCGTTGCTATGCATCACATGATCTTGCGTGTGCGTAGGAAATTTTTTGAAATTACTACGAAACCCAACATTCTTGCCATGGGAGAAGTGCTTAGCTTTGGGTTCGATCTTGCGGTGTCCTTTCCCAGTGACAGAAGGGGCAACAAGGCACGTATTGCATCGTTGCCATCGAGGATAACAAGATGGGGTTTATTTCATATTGCATGAATTTATCTCTCTACATCATGTCATCTTGCTTAAGGTGTTACTCTATTTTTAACTTAATCCTCTAGATGCATGCTGGATAGCGATCGATGAGTGGAGTAATAGTAGTAGATGCAGAATCGTTTCGGTCTACTTGTCACGGACGTGATGCCTATATACATGATCATACCTAGATATTCTCATAACTATGCTCAATTCTGTCAATTGCTCAACCGTAATTTGTTCACCCAGCATAGAATACTTATGCTCTTGAGAGAAGCCACTAGTGAAACCTATGGCCCCCGGGTCTATTCTCATCATATCAATCTCCATCACTTTAATCTTGCTTTGCTTTTTTACTTTGCTTTTACTTTACACTTTGCATCTTTATACCAAAAATACCAAAAATATTATATCTATCAGATCTCACTCTTGTAAGTGACCGTGAAGGGATTGACAACCCCTAATCGTGTTGGTTGCGAGTAGCTATCGTTTTGTGCAGGTACGAGGGACTTGAACGTGGCCTCCTACTCGATTGATACCTTGGTTCTCAAAAACTGAGGGAAATACTTACGCTACTCTGCTGCATCATCCCTTCCTCTTCGGGGAAAACCAACGCAAGCTCAAGACGTAGCAAGCATCCACATCTTCAACACCTACATGAAGTCATCATCAACAAAACCCAAGGTTAGTTGATCCCTCTTAGTGGGGATATCACATCTAGGGGGAGCTTTACTCTAATCAATTGAGCTAAAGAAACTCTAATGGTGTGAACACAACAATGCTTTATGTAAAAGTGGTAACCCCACTTGTGCTTAAACGATGAGTATGACCTATGATCAAATGTTCTAATTTGACTCCTAAGTCAATATACTCATATATAGATGACCTAGTCATCGCCAATTGCTTGATAGATGCTAGAGTGTTTCTGCATGATTCGTCACATGTTTCTTTTGCCATCTTATTGTGTGAGCATGTTGGTTGCATATTTTACTCATTCGAGGACATCCATTTGTTGCTTTGATTGTTTGGCCTTTTCTCTTTTGCCAAATGGATGGACACGAATGCCTAAGAACTCCCTCTAGCTATCTATGCTTTTCTCGTCTCAAACTCTATTCATGCTACATCACAAAGTTTTAACAAGTCAGATTCGAACCACTCTGTGTGAGGAGCACTCAGAGTTCCCGATTTGTCATGGACTTAAACTTCCAAAACCTCTTTTTGTATTTCGGTCTGACCGATTCATCCTTTTCGGCCCTACCGAGATCACTTAGTTGATCTAGGTTTTCAATCTTGATGCAACCGACTAGAACCTTTCGGTCACACCGAGTTGCAGTAATTGCCTGCAGTTTTGCATCTCGGTGCCACCGAGTTGTTCCACTCGGTCACGCCGACTGGGTTAGGTTATATATACTGACGGGTCAAATTTTGGAAAAATTTCCGATACCTCTTCGCCCGCGCATAACCTACTCTGCCTCTTTGGGTCTCCGGATCATCCTCTCGTCGCTAGTGACCTCATGCCGCTGGTCTCCGCCGCCGTCAACGGCAATCTGCCCCTACGTTGTCACCGTAGCAAGTTCGCCACCGAACTAGGGTATGAACTTGATCTTTGTGCTAATACATAACTCTGATTCTTAGCACATTGCTTTGCCATGATTCTTGCCACGAATGAAATCATCCTGTCCAGCGAAAATGTCCCGTAGATTAGTTTTGATTTAAAAATTTAGGGTTAGGTCTCCGCCGAATTCATCTCGGACCGACCGAGTTGTAGAAATCGGTCTCACCGATTTGGCTTAGGCCATTGCACATGCATTTTCGGTCTGACCGAAAATTGCAAATCAGTGTGACCGAGTTCAATTCTCTGTGAAACCCTAGGAGTCTCGGTGGCACCGAACTATGACTCGGTCTGACCGAGCTCACTAGTTTAGGTTCCGAAAGCTGCTTCGGTATCACCGAGTTTACAAATCGGTAGCTCCGAAATGCTTTCTATGAAGAACTAAAACTAAGTTTTTAAGTCATCTGTTTTGCAAAACTCCTGTACTTTGTGATGCTCATCTTCTCTACCTCATCTATAATCTATTCACAGGATCTGCTGATAGTTTGCCTGCAAGATGTCTGACCAAAGTGACAGCCATAACAAGTCTGAATAGCAGGTGCAGATGAGTGAGGGCACTAGTCCCTCCAGCTCCTCTGATGATGGAAGCAGGAGCTCTCCAAGTAACTTGCCAAAGGCAGCTACTAGGACAAGGAAGAAGAGAACTTCTGATTCAGAGGATGAAGATTATGTGGATGTTGAGGACGAGGCCACTTCAAAGAAAAAGGTACTGAAAAAGGAGTATGGCTCAGCTTCCACAGTTAAGCTAGAGATGCATAAGAAGGCACCAGCAAAGAGAGTCCCCATGTCTAAGGCCAGAGCATCCACTGCTGAAACCTCCAAGCCATCCGAAGAGGCTGCTGGAGAAGGAAAGAAAAGGAAGGAAATGGTCAAGAAGACCATTGCGAGAGTGCTTGGCAGATCATCAATTATGAGAGATGATGATGAAGAGGAAGAGGATGCTGCACCGGCACCCAAAGCTCAAAAGCTCATGGGAGATGCAATCAGATCAGGGGCTGCTCCATCTAAGCCCAAAGTTGCTCCCAAGGCTACTGCTCCAGCTCAGAAGCCTAAACCCAAGAGAAGCACTAGAGACATTCCTACCGAGGAGAAAAACAATGCCCTAGTGCCTGAAGCTGCTGAAGAAGAAGATGATGACTCAGTTGTGTTGAGGAAGCTGAAACCCAAGATCCCTGACCACAATGATGCACATCTAGTTGCAGAAAACATGAAAATCAGGAAGGATGCAGGACTGAGACTATGGAGACAGTCTGATCCATATGCTGTCAGGAGGAGAACTGCTGTGGACTATAGGTTTCACACTAAGGAACATCAGGACTTCTATGAGACAATTCTGCTTGATAAGAAGCCCATAGTGTGTGACATCAGATGGGTTGACTGGGAGTTCATTAAGGAGAATGACGATCACTTCCCAGGTGTGTATGATAGCTTCCAGGCATGTGGAGTTGACACATTTGTTGCCCAGAAGCTCACCAAATGGAACGATGAGTTGATCATGCAGTTTTACTCCACTGCTCACTTCTATCCAGATGGAAGGATAGTATGGATGTCTGAGGGTACTAGGTACCAATCCACTATTGAAGAATGGGCTCAGTTGATCAATGCCCTAAAAGAAAGTGAGGATGACTTGGATATTTATGCTGCGAAGAAGAAAGACCACAACACAATGTCCAACATATACAAAGAGATCCCAGATGCTGCTTTGGATACACATAAGTTTGGATCTGTCCACTACTTGTTGTCTGGTCTGCCTACCATAAACTGGATTCTAAGGCACACACTGCTACCCAAGTCAGGTGATCACAAGATGATCAGAGGACATGCTATAAGCTTGCTGCACATATTTGATGTCCTACAGAAGTTCAAGGTCATGAGTTTGATTGTTGAGACAATCAAGAGGACTGCTGCTGACCAGAAGAGAAGCTGTGGGTATGCCCCACAAATTCAGGAGCTCATCAAATCAAAGATGGGCACAGGCACATATCTTTTGGATAAGGAACACCTACCCATATATCCTGAATTTGAAGACAACACTGTTGTCATGGATGAAAATGAACCATCTTCAGCTCAAGCACATGAAAAGAGAGAGAGAAGGTAAGGGCAGAGAAAGCTGCAAAGATGCCAACTATAGAAAAGGCATCTCATGTATTCTTGAAGAGCAAGCAAGACCAACTTGGATATCTGATCCAATCCACCTTGAGGATTGAGAAGGGCTTGGCCACGCTGACTCAAAACCAGGAGAGTTTGGAGAGGATCGTTGAGCAAAATTTCTATGATCTGGATGTCAAGGTAACTGAGATCCAAACTGCAGTTGAGCAGCTACAAGAGGAAGTAGAGGAAAAGAAGGGCAAATCTACCACTGATGCTTTCAAGCGAGTACCACGAGGTCCAAGGTCTGCTGCACTGCCCGTGACAGATAATCGAGCTTCAGTGTCAGCACCAGCAGCCACAACTCCAGTGCCACCTCCAGCACCCACTCCATTAGCTCCAACTACTTCATCGTAAGCCTTCGTCCTTGGAGTTCTCTCTACACCACCTCCCGAAGATCAAGCCTGATAGTCGTTTAGCACTATGCATTTTTGAACTCTTTGGTAACTTGTTGCCAAAGGGGGAGAAAAATGTATAGATCATAGGCTTCGAGAGAGTGTTGTTCTTTTTATCTCTCCTGCTATTTTGGTTGACCTTCTTTATTGAGTGCTTGTGTGAGATACTTTATGTCCTTGTGAGATACTTGTTGATCATGTGTTTGATCATATGCTACATTAATGTTTGGTTGAATGATGCTATCTTTTATATTTCTTATATGATCATTCACTTGCTTGGTGATGAGTGCATGCTTTTAATCTCTATCATTTTGAGCGCTCCACCAAGATGTATGTGACATGGAAGAGAAACCCATGATCCTAATCGATTGTGCATTTGCATTCAAAAGAAAATTTTAAATAATGCACAAATTTAGGGGGAGCTCTTGCTTATCACATACTTCTCAAAACGAGGATGTTTTTTAATCTTTATCTCTTTGTCGAAGCTTTGATCTATATGTTTTCATCAATTACCAAAAAGGGGGAGATTGAAAGTGCAACTATCCCTGGGTGGTTTTGGTAATTCCTAACAACATATAGTTCATTGAGCTAATGCTATTTCAAGATAAACATTTCAAGAAAGAACAATGATTGGCATGGCATGGATGAGCAAAGTGGATCCCTCAAAATTCTAAGGACAACGAATTGGCTCAAGCTTAAAGCTCAGGACTCTACATCTTTTCATTTTAAGTGATCCAAGATCACATTGAGTCCATAGGAAAAGCCAATACTATTAAGAGGGGATGAGGTGTTGCCTAATGGCTTGCTTGCTCAAAGTGCTTAGTGATATGCTCCAAAAGTCCTCAACTACTTTCTCACATCCACATATGTCCCAAACCAAAAGTCAAACTCGGCCCCACTGAAACTTTCTATCCGGCGCCACCGAGTTCAGTTGACATAGCCACTGCCAGAAACTCTAGTCTTTTCGGTCTCACCAATAGGGATCTCAGTCTCACCGAGATGGGAGTGTAATCTTTATGTTTCCCTTCGTAACATTTCGGTCAAACCGAGATGAGCGATCGGTCCCACCGAGATTGCAATGCAAACTCTCTGTTTCCCTTTCGTAACGTTTCGGCCCAACCGAGATGAGCGAATCGGTCCCACCGAGTTTGCCTGACCAACTCTCTGTTAGTCCATAACCAAAATCGGTCTCACCGAGTTCGTGTAATCGGTCTCACCAAGATTACATTATGCCCTAACCCTAACAAAATCGGTCCCACCAAGTTGACATGTCAGTCCCACCAAAAATCCTAACGTTCAGATTTTGAACTAAATCGGTCTGACCGAGTTTCATGATTCGGTCCCACCGAGTTTGGTGATTTGTGTGCAACGGTTAGATTTTGTGTGGAGGCTATTTATACTCCTCCACCCACTCTTCATTCATGGAGAGAGCCATCAGAACATGCCTACACTTCCAACATACATTTTCTGAGAGAGAACCACCTACACTTGTGTTGAGGTCAAGATATTCCACTCCGACCATATAAATCTTGATCTCTAGCCTTCCCCAAGTTTCTTTCCACTCAAATCATCTTTCCACCAAATCCAAGTCCTGTGTGAGAGAGTTGAGTGTTGGGGAGACTATCATTTGAAGCACAAGAGCAAGGAGTTCATCATCAACACACCATTTGTTACCTCTTGGAGAGTGGTGTCTCCTAGATTGGTTAGGTGTCACTTGGGAGCCTCCGTCAAGATTGTGGAGTTGAACCAAGGAGTTTGTAAGGGCAAGGAGATTGCCTCCTTCGTGAAGATCTACCCAAGTGAGGCAAGTCCTTTGTGGGCGATGGCCATGGTGGGATAGACAAGGTTGCTTCTTCGTGGACCCTTCATGGGTGGAGCCCTCCGTGGACTCGCGCAACCGTTACCCTCCGTGGGTTGAAGTATCCATCAACATGGATGTACGATAGCACCACCTATCGGAACCACGCCAAAAATCTCCGTGTCTCCAATTGCGTTTGCACAGTCCAAACTCCTCCCTTTACCTTCATATGCAATTGTTTTACTTTCTGCTGCTATACTCTTAGAATTGCATGTGTAGGTTGATTGCTTGACTTGTGCTAAGTTGCTAAAATCTGCCTAGAACTAAATTGGGAAAAGGCTAGATTTTTATTTTGTCAAGTAGTCTAATCACCCCCCTCTAGACATACTTTCGATCCTATACTCTGACGTAGCTTTTCCAGGTCCAGAATTCCAGTTGCCGGCATTCTCCCTCTTTGTGTAAACCTTGCATATTATGAGAGAAAAGGCATTAGAATTACTACATAAACCATTATTATGCATAAAAACATTATAAATAACAGTAGAAAAACATGATGCAAAAAGGACGTATCAGCGATACCTAAGAATGTGTTCCTAGAGCACTTGCACTCGCCTACTATCAAAGAAGACCCTTTTGTGGAGGAGCCCCCGTAACCAGTCGGTCCATCAGATATGACCGAGGTAGACATTCCAGCAGTGATCAATTTGGTCCAGGAAATCCTTGTAGGGGTGGAAATTGGTAGCGGATAATCCGAAATATCCGATATTCGTATTCGAGAAAATGCCTATTCGTATCCGAAACATCACATCCAAACCAAAATGGAAATGGAAATTATCCGTATCCGAATTTATTAAACAAATAAAAAATAAAATATGGTAGGATATTTTGAGACAAATATGGATATGGAAGTGGCTATATCCGTATCGGAATAAGATTATGGGAGGTAATTTTCAAAATTCTAGACCCAATATTCCAATTATCCAACATAAAAGCCAAATAAGTGGTCAAATTTTACTCTTTATATGATTAAAATTATAAATTATTATGCATTACAATAGTATTTATTCACAAACCTATTTATCATTGACTTATTATATGTCACAAGTTGATTATTTCAGGTCACATAGGTATCGACTAATTTACTTAAGCAATATGTTGATATTTTTCGTATCCGTTCCGAATCAAGAAAATATCCGATACGTATCCGTATTCGAATAATATCCGAGCCGCATCCGTATCCGATAACATCCGTATTTGGATTCATATTCGTTTTGAAAATATGAAAATGGAAGTGGCAAGAGCACTATCCGATCCGCATCCGATCCGTTTCCACCTCTAAATCCTTGTGATCAGTCCCGAGTGGACCGAACCATTTCCAGCTTACTTTCTTAGGCATGAACTTCTAGAGGATGAGGCTGAGGTTGATCAGATCGTCCGTTGATCTAAAGTCTACACTGATAAACTCTCCAAGAAAAGCGACACTAGAGTCACTCAGTGCATATCACAAGAAGAAGAGCAACAGATCTTGCAAGAGATCTATTCGGGAACCTGTGGGCACCACGCGTGCTCTCGGATATTGGTAGCCAAGGCGTTCAGGGCTGGTTCCGATTTGTCCCGTGCCAATGAGGCCGCCCGAGACATAGTAGATCAATGCGTCGGGTGCCAATTCTATGCCAAACAGTCGCACAAGCTGGTGTCCGCTCTGAAGAAAATCCCCCTCACCTAGCCGTTCACTGTCTAGGGGCTCTACATGGTCAGCCCTCTCCAGACCAGGGAAAGTGGTTTCACACACCTGTTGGTGGTGGTCGACAAGTTCACTAAGTGAATTGAAGCAAAGCCCATAAAGAAGCTAGATTCGACAACTGCATTTGGTTCATCAAGGAAATAGTCTTCAGATTCAGAGTCCCCCATAGCATCATCACCGACAATGGATCTAATTTTGACTCGGATGAATTCCGCAAGTTCTGTTATTCCCAAGGCACTCAGGTCGATTATGCCGCCATGGCATACCCGCATTCGAATGGGCAGGCAGAGCGCGCGAATGGGTTGACACTCCAAGGATTGAAGCCTCGCCTTATGCGCGACCTAAAGCACGTGGCAGGGGCTTGGGTCACGGAGCCGCCGTCTGTGCTCTGGGGCTTGCGGATGACCCAAACTGGTCCACCAAGTGCACTTTGTTCTTTATGGTGTATGTCTCAGAAGCGGTATTCTCGAGTGATTTACTTCACAACCCCCTGAGTGGATCTTTATTCAGAAGCCGAAGTTGAGGAAGCAAGACAAGATGCCTTGGACCTCTTAGAGGAGGAGCGTTAGTTGGAGCTCATAAGGTCGACATTGTATCAATAAGACCTACGCCACTACCACAACAAACACGTCAGAGGAAGAGCCTTTCAGGAAGGAGATCTGGTTCTCCGAGTGGATCAGCAGATGAAAGCACAAGTGCTCCCTAGGTGGTTTTGATAATTGATGACAACATATCTCTTGTTGGACTAACACTTCTATCTAGCATGTTTCAGATAAGTTCAACAATGGAGTGGCATGGACTAAAGGTTGTGGGAACTCCTTCAAGATGCTAAGGACAAGGGATTGGCTAAAGCTTCAAGCTCAAGACTCTTCACTTTTACATTTTAGTGATCCAAGATCACATTGAGTCCATAGGAAAAGCCAATACTATCAAGGAGGGATGAGGTGTTGCTTAATGAGCCTCTTGCTTCATGTGCTTAATGATATGCTCCAAAATCCTCAACTACTTTCCCATATCCACATATGACCTAAACCCTAAGCCAAACTCGGTCCTACCAATTCTTCTTATTCGGCGCCACCGAGTTTCTCCTGTCATAAGCCACTGCCAAACCCTAATCAGTTCGCTCTCACCGATGGGATCTCGGTCTCACCGAGATGGGCTTGCAAACTCTCTGTTACCCATTGCATTATTCTCGGTCCCACCGAGATATGCAATCGGTCCCACCGAGTTTGCTTGACCAAATCTCAGTTTCACTTATTACCCAAATCGGTCCCACCGAGTTTGAGTAATCGGTCAAACCGAGTTTTGGATTTACCCTAACCCTAGCACATCAGTCCCACCGAGTTGATCCAGTCGGTCCCACCGAAATCACTAACGGTCACTAGGTTTACATTTTCGGTCCGACCGAGTTTATTGATTCGGTCCCACCGAGATTGGAAAACTGTGTAACGGTTGGATTTTGTGTGGAGGCTATATATATACCCCTCCACCTCTTTCTCATTCTATGAGAGAGCCATCAGAACACACACATCATTCCAACCCATATGTTCTGAGAGAGAACCACCTACTCATGTGTTGAGACCAAGACATTCCATTCCTACCATATGAATCTTGATCTCTAGCCTTCCCAAGTTGCTTTCCACTCAAATCTTCTTTCCACCAAATCCAAATCCTATGAGAGAGAGTTGAGTGTTGGGGAGACTATCATTTGAAGCACAAGAGCAAGGAGTTCATTACCTACACACCATTTGTTACTTCTTGGAGAGTGGTGTCTCCTAGATTGGCTAGGTGTCACTTGGGAGCCTCCGACAAGATTGTGGAGTTGAACCAAGGAGTTTGTAAGGGCAAGGAGATCGCCTACTTCGTGAAGATCTACCGCTAGTGAGGCAAGTCCTTCGTGGGCGATGGCCATGGTGGGATAGACAAGGTTGCTTCTTCGTGGACCCTTTGTGGGTGGTTGCTTCTTCGTGGACCCTTCGTGGGTGGAGCCCTGTGTGGACTCGCGCAACCGTTGCCCTTGGGTGGAGCCCTGTGTGGACTCGCGCAACCGTTACCCTTCGTGGGTTGAAGTCTCCATCAACGTGGATGTAGGATAGCACCACCTATCCGAACCACGGGAAAAATATCCGTGTCTCCAATTGCGTTTGATCTCTCCAAACCCTTCCCTTTACATTCTTGCAAGTTGCATGCTTTACATTCCGCTGCTCATATACTCTTTGCATGCTTGCTTGATATGTATTGTGTGTGTTGAAATTGTGCCTAAACCCCACTTAAACCGAAAAAGTTTAAAAATTGCAACTTTAGCACTAAGTGTCTAATCACCCCCCTCTAGACACATCTACTTCTAGATCCTACAAGTGGTATCAGAGCTTTGGTCTCCATTGCCTTGGTTTAATCACCATTGGAGGAAGATGGATGTGTCTACTCTAGGGAGTCTTAGACATAGAGTGCCTATTCTTGATGGAAAGTATTTTCATGAGTGGAAAAATGAGATGCTTGTAATCTTCAATCAATATCATTTGAACAAGTATATTGCTAGCCCTTGTGCACCTCATATTGATCCCTTGCATCCTACCCTAGATGAAGATATTGACATGATTCACAATCTTAGAACTATTGAGCTCATCATTAGAGGATTGCCCAAAGATTTGATTGCTAGTTTGCCTACTCAAAATTGCGCCTATACTATATGGAAATTTCTTGAGGAACGGTTTCCCAATTATTCCTTGAAAACTTTAGATGAAATTCTCCATAAATCTATTGCCTTGAGTAAGATGAACTCTAGTGATCCTAGTTTTGGTAAATGTCTTCTTGAACTTGCCAATCTTAAGTATGCTAAAGGAGATGTTGGAATCATTAATGACATCATACTCAAAGCTATAAGAATTCATAAAAGTAACCACTTTGATCATTTATCTAATGAATTACCCTCTCTAGGAAATGATGAGTCACAAGATCATGATGAACATGAATATTATGATGATGATGATAATGACTCCGATCTTGATAACGCAATGAGACATTTTGGTCTTATGGCAAATCTTCGGGGATATGAATCAGGAGGAAAGGAATGGGTTCTTGATAGTGGATGCACTGATCATACGACCGGAGATGAAGAGATGTTTCGTGAGCTTGCTGAAAACAACGGCCCTCGAAAATATGTCACCTTTGGTGATAATTCAAAGGGTAAAGTGATTGGCCTTGGTAAGGTGGCCATCTCACATGATAGTTCCATTCAAAATGTCATGCTCGTTGAATCTCTTGGCTACAACTTACTTTCAGTATCTAGACTTGCTGATTTCGGTTTGAATGTCCTATTTACTGAGGTAGATTGCCAAGTATTTCGTCGAGACAACCATAAAATGGTCTTTACGGGTATGCGTAGAGGTGATCTTTACATTGTCGATTTCTCTAAAAAGGCACAACCTAAAACTTGCTTTGTTGCTAATTCCTTAAAAGGTTGGTTGTGGCATAGACGACTAGGTCACGTTGGCATGAGAAACCTTGACAAGCTTATTAAAGGAAATCATATCCTTGGAGTTAACGATGTCATATTTGATAAGGATAGACTTTGCAGTGCTTGTCAAGCAGGTAAACAGGTTGGAGGAAGACATCCCGTGAAGAACATCATGACCACAAGGAGGCCACTCGAGCTACTTCACATGGATCTTTTTTGTCCCAATGCCTACAAGAGTCTCGGTGGAAATTCTTTTGGTCTAGTTATAGTTGATGATTTTTCAAGATTTACGTGGGTGTTCTTTCTTAATGACAAGTCGCAGGTCCAGAAGATCTTCAGAAACTTCGGTAGGAAAGCCCAAAATCAGTTTGATGTGAAGATCAAGAAGGTTCGGAGTGACAACGGAACGGAGTTCAAGAACGCAAATGTGGACACCTTTCTTGACGAAGAAGGGATTTCACACGAGTTCTCGGCCACATACACACCTCAACAAAATGGAGTTGTTGAGAGGAAGAACCGGACGCTCATCGAAATGGCAAGAACGATGCTTGATGAATAGAAGATGCCAAAGCACTTTTGGGCAGAAGCGGTCGAGATAGCTTGTCACGCAACAAATCGCTTATATCTTCACAAGCTACTCGGCAAGACGGCATACGAGCTTCTCACCGGTAACAAACCCCAAGTTGGATACTTTCGTGTATTCGGCTCAAAGTGCTACATTCTTGATAAGCATCGTCGTTCAAAGTTTGCCCCTAAATCTCATGAAGGTTTTCTACTCGGTTATGGCTCAAACTCTCACACTTACCGTGTCTACAACAATTTCACCCGAAAGGTTGAAGAGACGGTAGATGTGAAGTTTGATGAATCTAATGGCTCGCAAGTAGAGCAATTGCCAATTGATGTAGGAGACAAAGACCCTTCTGAAGCAATTCAAGATTTGTCCATTGGCAAAATTCGTCCAACGGAGGTGAAGGAGAGTACTTCATCCGTCCAAGTGGAAGCTTCTACTTCACGACAAGGTGAACCAAGAATCGACACAGAAGCATCCACAAGTGGGACACACCAAGATGAAGATAATGAGGAAGTACGTCAAGATGAACATCAACAACCTCCTTCTCCACCACGACAAGAGAACGACGACGTCAACAATGAAGAAGGACAAGAAAAAGAACAAGATGAAGAAGATGTTCAACAAAGACCCAAGGAAAAGCTCTCACGAGTTCGAGCAAGAATTGCCAAAGATCATCCCGTCGAGCAAATCCTCAATGATATACAAACCGGGAGAATCACTCGCTCAAAAACTCGTTTAGCTAACTTTTGTGAAAACTATTCATTCATCTCTAGCATTGAACCAATGAAGGTTGAAGAAGCATTGGAAGATCCGGATTGGATAAACGCTATGCATGAAGAGCTACATAATTTCGAGAGAAACCAAGTTTGGACATTGGTTGAGAAGCCCGACAACAACCACAACATCATTGGTACCAAATGGGTGTTTCGCAACAAGCAAGATGAAGATGGACAAGTGGTCCGCAAAAAAGAACGTCTCGTCGCCCAAGGATACACACAAGTCGAAGGTATGGACTATGGTGAGACGTATGCTCCTGTTGCTAGACTTGAGTCCATTCGCATCTTACTTGCCCATGCTAATCACCATAATATCACCTTGTACCAAATGGACATTAAGAGTGCTTTTCTAAATGGAGAAATAGAGGAGGAAGTTTATGTCAAACAACCTCCCGGCTTTGTCAATCCTAAGAAACCAAATCATGTTTACAAACTTCACAAAGCTCTTTATGGTCTTAAACAAGCTCCTAGAGCATGGTATAAATGCTTGACCAAGTTCCTTACTACAAGTGGTTTTGAAATTGGTAAAATTGATTCTACTCTTTTTACTAAAAAGGTTAATGGAGAACTATTTGTATGCCAAATTTATGTTGATGACATCATATTTGGTTCAACTAACCCTCACTTTAGTGAAAAGTTTGGAAAGCTAATGTCAGAGAAGTTTGAGATGTCTATGATGAGTGAACTCAAATTCTTTCTCGGGTTGCAAATCAAGCAAACTAAGGAAGGTACATTTTTCTCTCAAACAAAGTACACCAAGGACTTATTCAAGAAGTTCAATATGCAAGAATGCAAAGGTATGTCTACACCCATGCCTACTAGTGGACATAATGATTTGACCAAAGATGGTGAACCTGTTGATCAAAAGGTTTATCGCTCTATGATTGGTTCATTATTATACCTATGTGCTTCACGTCCCGATATTATGCTAAGTGTGTGCATGTGTGCACGATATCAAGCTGCTCCTAAATATTGTCATCTTAAGGCTGTGAAAAGGATAGTGAGATATATAATCCATACACCAAACTTTGGCATTTCGTATCCTAAGAGGTCTTCTTTTGATCTTGTTGGCTATTCCGACTTAGATTATGCCGGAGACAAGGTTGATAGAAAGTCCACTTCGGGTACTTGTCAATTTCTTGGTAGATCTCTTGTGTCTTGGTCTTCCAAGAAACAAAACTCGGTATCCTTATCCACCGCCGAAGCGGAATACATTGCCGCTGGTTCATGTTGTGCTCAATTACTTTGGATGACCCAAACTCTTAAAGATTATGGGATTTATGTGAAACATGTTCCACTGCTTTGTGACAATGAAAGTGCTATCAAAATTGGTCATAATCCTGTACAACATTCTCGAACTAAGCATATTGAAGTTCGTCATCATTTCATTCGAGATCATGTTGCTAAGGGTGACATCAATCTTAAGCATGTTCGCACCGATAAGCAATTAGCGGATATATTCACTAAACCGCTTGATGAGAAAGTGTTTTGCAGGTTGAGAGGAGAATTGAACATCATTGATGCTTCGAACTTGGAGTAGAAACTCCATTGGATACATGCAAGACATGAGCTTATAACTAATCCATGATGTATCTCTTATGATAACTATCTTATGTCTTGGATATATTTGCACCTTGCATGTTGTCTAACCCATGTAGGTGCTTGGTTGAATCTAATTCCATGAGATTGCGACTCACTCACATCCTGAGCAATCTCTACAAGACCAAGACTCTACATAATAGTGGTTGAAGACAAGGAAGCACAAAACCATTCAAACATATCCTTTGACAAAATCTATGTTAAGCTTCATGATTGTCATTTTTGGATACATAAGTGCTCTT
Source organism: Triticum urartu (assembly GCF_056163025.1). NCBI lineage: Eukaryota > Viridiplantae > Streptophyta > Magnoliopsida > Poales > Poaceae > Triticum > Triticum urartu. The sequence goes on from NC_141876.1 coordinate 335,357,428, forward strand.
CCTTGCAAGAACTAACCCATGTAGGTAGATGAACTCAAACTCCAAGTGGTGCTCCCAACTCTTGATGAACTACATCAATCCTGAGCACCCACACAAGTTCAACTACATGAGCAAGAACCACATCACCACCCAAGGTATGTCATTCCATCTTAGAGAAGCTTTACTCCAAGACATGAGTCAAAGCAACTTAACAAGATGTGAATACATCAAGATGCTTAAACGAAAAATGGTAATCCCATTTTGAGCTTAAACGATGAGTATGACCTATGATCAAGTGTCCTCACTTGACTCCTAAGTCAATATACTCTAACATAGGTGACTATGTCACCGCCCAATTCTAGATGAAGTTCTCTTGTGTTCTTTTCTGAGTTATTGCATTTGTCCCTTGCATATTTGTTTCCTTCTTTTCTCAAACAAAACAAAAAAAACTTCATCTAGAAACTTTCACTTCTTTTCTTTTTGTTCTTGTTCTGCATATTTCTGCATCAAATTCCTTGCAAATCCTTCAGCTAATTCTTTGCAAATCTTTGTGAGATCTTACTTGACTAATGAGCTGAGGTGACAAGTGTTTTTCTCTGTGTAAACTCAGTTTCACCGACTTGCAAATTTCGGTCCAACCGAATCCTTTCGGTACCACCGAAATATGCCACTCGGTGCCACCGACTTTGCAATCAGAAAACCAATTTGTCACTTGTTCTACATTTCTTCTGATCCAGCTCCACTCAATGAATCTTGTCCTCCACAAGCATCACAATTTTATCCTCTGCTTTGTGCTGAATCTCAAGGACCAAACCTATTCGACGGATTCCAGGAAAAACCTTCTTGGAAATTGATGTCAAAGGGGGAGAGAGAGATCACATCAAAGCTTGTAGGAGAGAGAGATCACATCAAGGGGGAGAAACAGTCTCAAGGACCAAACCTACAAGAGAGAAAGTATTAAGGGGGAGAGAAAGTCTCAAGGATCCCAGATGTTGTTAAGGGGGAGAGAGAGATTTCCAGGGAGAGAAAAATACTCAAGGATCCCAGATGCTTGATGTTCAAGAGGAGAGATGCCACATGTGTTCATATAAACTCATTTGAATTAAGTTCTATTCATATCCCTCTGCTCTGATTTTCTGTTTCCTATCTTCTCCCAATATCCCATGTAAGATTCAGGGGGAGCAAGACACCTAAGGGAAAAGAAATCAGCCAAATTCATTGCATATCTTTATTCTTGGGGACATGTTGAATCCAATGTGGTACCTTGTACTCACTCTCTACATGTCATCCCAGTCTTGGCATCCTTGTGGTTTCTTTTGTTTGCTCTGGCTAGTGGACGTACCTGTGTTATCTAACCTTGTTTGTGCAGGTTCATTCCATCCTAAGCCAACTCGAGACCACAAGGTAAGTATATGCATCAAAATCATGAGTATGAGGAGTTCTTGCTTATGTACATACTGTTTGCAAGAAGGATTCATGAGCATGAAGGTATTTTCCTTGATAATCTTTTGCTCTGATGCATATGGCCAAGATACATGTACACATTGCCTACTCTGTCATGTTTATGCTCTCACATGCCTCTATATTTCATATTTACATGAGTGCATACATGTAGGGGGAGCCTATGCTTGCTACATGTTCTTCCAAAGCTTTACTTGCTGTTCTTTATATCTTTATCTAAAGCTTTGATGTATGTTGCCATCAATTACCAAAAAGGGGGAGATTGAAAGCACAAGTGCTCCCTAGGTGGTTTTGATAATTGATGACAACATATCTCTTGTTGGACTAACACTTCTATCTAGCATGTTTCAGATAAGTTCAACAATGGAGTGGCATGGACTAAAGGTTGTGGGAACTCCTTCAAGATGCTAAGGACAAGGGATTGGCTAAAGCTTCAAGCTCAAGACTCTTCACTTTTACATTTTAGTGATCCAAGATCACATTGAGTCCATAGGAAAAGCCAATACTATCAAGGAGGGATGAGGTGTTGCTTAATGAGCCTCTTGCTTCATGTGCTTAATGATATGCTCCAAAATCCTCAACTACTTTCCCATATCCACATATGACCTAAACCCTAAGCCAAACTCGGTCCTACCGATTCTTCTTATTCGGCGCCACCGAGTTTCTCCTGTCATAAGCCACTGCCAAACCCTAATCAGTTCGCTCTCACCGATGGGATCTCGGTCTCACCGAGATGGGCTTGCAAACTCTCTGTTACCCATTGCATTATTCTCGGTCCCACCGAGATATGCAATCGGTCCCACCGAGTTTGCTTGACCAAATCTCAGTTTCACTTATTACCCAAATCGGTCCCACCGAGTTTGAGTAATCGGTCAAACCGAGTTTTGGATTTACCCTAACCCTAGCACATCGGTCCCACCGAGTTGATCTAGTCGGTCCCACCGAAATCACTAACGGTCACTAGGTTTACATTTTCGGTCCGATCGAGTTTATTGATTCGGTCCCACCGAGATTGGAAAACTGTGTAACGGTTGGATTTTGTGTGGAGGCTATATATATACCCCTCCACCTCTTTCTCATTCTATGAGAGAGCCATCAGAACACACACATCATTCCAACCCATATGTTCTGAGAGAGAACCACCTACTCATGTGTTGAGACCAAGACATTCCATTCCTACCATATGAATCTTGATCTCTAGCCTTCCCAAGTTGCTTTCCACTCAAATCTTCTTTCCACCAAATCCAAATCCTATGAGAGAGAGTTGAGTGTTGGGGAGACTATCATTTGAAGCACAAGAGCAAGGAGTTCATTACCTACACACCATTTGTTACTTCTTGGAGAGTGGTGTCTCCTAGATTGGCTAGGTGTCACTTGGGAGCCTCCGACAAGATTGTGGAGTTGAACCAAGGAGTTTGTAAGGGCAAGGAGATCGCCTACTTCGTGAAGATCTACCGCTAGTGAGGCAAGTCCTTCGTGGGCGATGGCCATGGTGGGGTAGACAAGGTTGCTTCTTCGTGGACCCATTGTGGGTGGTTGCTTCTTCGTGGACCCTTCATGGGTGGAGCCCTGTGTGGACTCGCGCAACCGTTGCCCTTGGGTGGAGCTCTGTGTGGACTCGCGCAACCGTTACCCTTCGTGGGTTGAAGTCTCCATCAACGTGGATGTAGGATAGCACCACCTATCCGAACCACGGGAAAAATATCCGTGTCACGAATTGCGTTTGATCTCTCCAAACCCTTCCCTTTACATTCTTGCAAGTTGCATGCTTTACATTCCGCTGCTCATATACTCTTTGCATGCTTGCTTGATATGTATTGTGTGTGTTGAAATTGTGCCTAAACCCCACTTAAACCGAAAAAGTTTAAAAATTGCAACTTTAGCACTAAGTGTCTAATCACCCCCCTCTAGACACATCTACTTCTAGATCCTACAGCAGAAGCCTCACAAACTGGTGCCCCCATGGGAAGGGCCATTCTCCATATCGAAGGTCCAGCATAATAGAGCCCACAGACTCTACAACTTCAGCAAAGAAATGGAAGAGCCCAAAGCTTGGACCGTGGACCTGCTCTGCAAGTTTTACACTTAGAATAAAAATCCTCTGTTGTAATAGTTTCCTGAATGAACTTAGATGAATAAAAGTCTTACTTTTTTGTATATAAGTGAAGCAAGAGAGTTTTAATTCTTTCTACAAAAGATATGCCCACTCTCTAACAAATATAAGTGAAGAAAAATAGCATTCTACAAATGGCAGTTTTCTATGTGTAGGGAAACAGGCAATCAAAACTTCAAAAGATATAAGTGAAGCACATGAAGCGTTCTATAAAGCCATACTCAAAAGATATAAGTGAAGTGCAAAGAGCATTCTATAAATAAACCATGGACTATCTCATACCAGCATGGTGCATCAAAGAAAAGTGAAAACTAAATGCAAAAGACACTCCAAGATTTTCACATATCACATGAACGAAACAAATCCGAAAACATACCGATACTTGTTGAAGAAAGATGGGATGCCTTACGGGGCATCCCCAAGCTTAGACGCTTGAGTCTCCTTAAATATTTACTTGGGGTGCCTTGGGCATCGCCAAGCTTGAGCTCTTGCCTCTCCTTCTTCTCCTCATATCGAGACCTCCTTGATCTTTGATCACATCATCCACACAAAACTCAACAGAAAGCTCGGTAAGATCCGTTAGTATAATAAAGCAAATCACTACTCTAAGTACTGTTGCGAACCAATCCATATTTTGTTTTTTCACTGTAGCTACTGTAATATAACTTTTCCATGGCTTAATCCATTGATAGAAATCGATAGTTTCATCAAAACAAGCAAACGATGCATCAAAAATAGAATCTGTCTTAAACAGGACAGTCTGTAGTAATCTGAACATTCACCATACTTCTGTTACTCCAAAAATTCTGAGAAAATTAGGAAAAATAAAACATTTGTATAGAAAGACAGTGCAAAAGGTTTCAGAACCGTTTGATGATCTAGTAAAAAAATGTAAAATCGTGCACTACAGCCAAAGTTTCTGTTTTGCACCGCACAAACCAATAAGCAATGTAAACATCCTAAAGGCAAATCTTGGCACATTATTTTTATGATACAATGGATTTGTACAAGGGGATAATTATTTTTGTTGAAAAGTTTCTGTAATCAAGGGTCACAAAGTTTCCATGGGCATGAAGTTCAAGGTTAGCTCCCACTTTAACAATGCTCATCTTTCTCGCTTTCGCTTTTCTTTTTGAAAAAGTTTTAGGTTCCCCTCTTTATGTTTTTTGTTTTTAAACTTTATAAAAGCACACAACAGAAATAAATGACTCTCTAGAACTTACGGGTTGTCTCCCTGGTAGTGCTTTCTTTAAAGCCATTAAGCTAGGCATATAGTGCTCAAGTAATGGATCCACCCGGATCCCAAGGTACATCAAAGCAAATTTTAATTAGCAATGATTTGTGATTTAGTAGTGAGCACAAAGTAACATATATCATGAAACAACAAAGTCTATCTCTCTTCCTATGCATCGATATGTCATAAAAGAACAATTCATGCACACATAGTAAATGCCAATGCATAGTATAAATAGTTTCTTGCAATTTTATCATATTGGAAACATGGAGAGGCAGAGATGTAGTTCCTCTCTCATAATAATTGCAAGTAGGAGCAGAAAGCACATGCATATTATATCTATCAAAATCATCATGTGTAGTAGTAAAATGCAACCTATCAATATAATCCTTAATAAGGGCAAACTTCTCTGATATAGTGTAGTCGGGAGAATTCAAAAAGATAATAGGATTATCATGCGTGGGTGCAATAGCAACAATTTCATGTTTAACATAAGGAACTATAGCAAGTTCATCTCCACAAGCATAATTCATATTGGCATCTTGGCCACAAGCATAGCAAGCATCATCAAAAAGGGATATTTCAAAAGAATCAAGGGGATCATAACAATCATCATAGCATTCATCCTTCGGTAAATTCGAAGGGAAATTAAACAATGTATGGGATAAAGAGTTACTCTCATTAGATGGTGGGAATGGGTGATCAATCTGCTCTTCCTCCTTTTGTTCTTCGCTCTCCTCCTCATATTTTTCTTCCAATGAGCTCACAATGTCATTAATTTCTTCTTTCATAGGCTCCTGCAAAATATTAATCTCTTCTTGGACAACGGATGAGTCCTCGATATATGGTTTAATATAGGGATTAGAAGCATAATTATCATAGCAATATTTAAGTATGGCCAAATTTTTAGATTTGTAGAGAGTAGTATCACACTCTTCAATAAAAGAAGCAATTTCACAAGTACCCCTAAAAGCAACAAATTCTTCAATTTGTTGAACATCATAGTAATTATAAACACCCTCAGTATACGAAGATACGATCCATTATCACTAAACTCAATTTGTTAAGGTAGGTGTTTCTTATGGTCTTTAGAACAACAAGTTGATAACCCACAAGTATAGGGGATCGCAATAGTTTTCGAGGGTAGAGTATTCAACCCAAATTTATTGATTCGACACAAGGGGAGCCAAAGAATATTCTCAAGTATTAGCAGCTGAGTTGTCTATTCAACCACACCTGGAAACTTAATATCTGCAGCAAAGTGTTTAGTAGCAAAGTAATATGATAGTGGTGTTAACGGTAACAAAAGGTAACAGTAGTAAAAGCAAAGTTTTTGGTATTTTGTAGTGATGATAGAAATAGCGACGGGAAAGTAAATAAGCGAAGAACAATATATGGAAAGCTCGTAGGCAATGGATCGATGATGGAGAATTATGTCGGATGCGGTTCATCATGTAATAGTCATAACCTAGGGTGACACAGAACTAGCTCTAGTTCATTGATGTAATGTAGGCATGTATTCCGAACATAGTCATACGTGCTTATGGAAAAGAACTTGCATGACATCTTTTGTCCTACCCTCCCGTGGCAGCGGGGTCCTTACGGAAACTAAGGGATATTAAGGCCTCCTTTTAATAGAGAACCAGAATAAAGCATTAACACATAGTGAATACATGAACTCCTCAAACTACGGTCATCACCGGTAAGTATCCCGATTATTGTCACTTCGGGGTTAACGGATCATAACACATAATAGGTGACTATAGACTTGCAAGATAGGATCAAGAACACTCATATATTGATGAAATCATGAAAACATAATAGGTTCAGATCTGAAATCATGGCACTCCTCAAACTACTGGTTCATCTGCCGTAGCCGGAGAATAATAGCAGGTGTGGGTGAGTAGAGGGATGGCTAGGCCAGCGATGGGAGTACGGTGGGGCGGTGAGGCCTGTGCGGCAGCACAACCGGCTGCGGGGAGGAGGGAGCAGGCAGTCCCGCCGGCGCTTGTTTGAGCGGCTGGATCAGGAAGAGCAGAGATTGAAGAAGCACGATGGCCGTTCGATGGACATCCAACAGTCACTTCTTGTGCGTCAACCTTTTTTAGGAAAGCCTCAAATCCGTGGAAAACAGCATACATCCCATCTGCCATTATTTCTAGGGTCTTTTACATCTGTGTCCCTAACTCGAACCCACTACTCACATTTGCCCCTAATTCGAAAGCATGCTCAAAAAAGCCCCTCCGCCGTTACGTGCCCTTACAGAAATGCCCTTTTGCGCCGTTACCGTCCGGTCAATGCCGGTCAAAGGGCATTGACCGGCCCCAAAAAAATAGCAAAAAAAAATCTAAAAAATCTGAAAATTTGTGAGATCAAAGATACTCAGGTTCACAAGGTGCGTGCAATTTTTCATGCTGTTTGGGCATTCCAGGAGCTCGTGTCAAAGGAAAAACAGTAAATATGTAAGCCCGTGAACAGTAAATTCAAAAAAATAGCAAGAAAATTCAAAAAAATATGAAATTTTTTGGCATCAAAGAGGCTATGGTCTAAAAGCTGCGTGCCAATTTTTGTTGTGTTTGGACATTGGAGGGGCTTGTGGAGAAAAAAACAAAATCTGGCCCGGGAAAAAACTTGGGAAAAATGACTATTTTGTTTTTTCTTGCGAGAGCTCCTCGCAAGTCATTTGATCACAAAAACTTGCAAGCACCTTGTGCACCCAAGCCTCTTTGATGCCAAAAATTTCATATTTTTTTGAATTTTCTTGCTATTTTATTTCAAATTTACTGTTCACAAGCGTGCATATTAACTGTTTTTCCTCGCCACGAGCTCCTGGAATGTCCAAATAGCACAAAAATTTGCACGCACCTTGCGCACATGAGTATCTTCGATCTCACAAAATTTTAGATTTTTTTAAATTTTTTTGCTATTTTTTTCAGGACGGTCAAAGTTGTTTGACCGGACGGTAACGGCGCAGAAGGGCTTTTCTGTAAGGGCACCTAACGGCGGAGGGGCAAATTTGAGCAGGCTTTCGAATTAGGGGTATATCTGATTAGGTGGTTCGAGTTAGGGATAGAAATGCAAATGGCCCTTATTTCTAATAATTTACAGTGCATTTTCTAATTCTTAAGGTTTTTTTGGAGCCCATATTCTTTTTGTTAGCATTACAGCCCATATTTTGGCCACGGTTAAAAAATTAACGAAATTTTGCATATTTCGGTGCGGTACGAACTGTTTTTAATCCCGAAATTTCGACGCACATTCAAACTGATTTTAAAAATAAATGTATATCAATATAAAATCCAACAAATTCTCCACGCATAAAAATTAATGTAATTTAAAATCTCGAGATGAAAAAAAAAGATATTTTAAACTAATTGCCGGTTTGATGTGTTTTAAAAATGTACAGCCCATTTCTCATTACTGATGGGCCATTTTCTCGGCTAGCCGAATGAAGCTCTCCTCGTCTTGAAAGATTTGCAGCCCAACAGGCCTGACAAAGCGACTTACTTGGCAAATCACAAAAAACTGGGCTGTGGCCATGGACCCAGCTGTCAGCCTCTCCACGTACAGTACTCTTCCGATGGACGTCGGTCATTGACCACATTAACCACGCCACACCGAGAGCACCAAGGCGGTGGACGACGGCGAGGCCTAGGAAGGGGACGACGCGGAGGCGGGGAAGACGCGGCAGTGGATGCCCACGCGGAGAGGAGTATGAGGGTTCACTGGTTCGGCTGCGGCGTGAGGCTGCCGTCGCCGCAGAATAACAGGGGGGTGTGGGTGAGTAGAGGGATAGCATGGGCCAGCGGTGGGAGTAGTAGGGGGCGGTGAGGCCTCCGCGACATCACAGCCGACCACGAGAGGCAGGAGCACGTGGCACGACCGGCGCAGCTTTGGGCGGCTGGAGCAAGAAGACCAGAGGTTGAAGAAGCACTATGGCCGTTGGATGGACATCGTACGGTCACTGGAGCTAGAATCGTTCATAGTGACTAAGTTGACAAAGCCCTCCATCCTCGTCAACTTAGTAGGCCCACAAGTCAGCCTCCCACCAGGTTGGGTCCCAGCTAGCAGGGGGAGTATTCATTTTTCTGTGCGTAATAAGGAGGCACTTCTGGTGGGTCCGAGCTGACAGCGGAGGGGAAGGGGGGGGACATTTTTTCGCGAAATACGATGGTCCGTCCGGTGGGTCCCAGCAGTCAGGGGCAAATGTTAAATTCGCGAAATACGGTGGCCCGTCCGGTGGGTCCCAGCAGTTAGGGGGGAAATGTTTTTTCCATGAAATACTGGTGGCCCGTCCGGTGGGTCCCTGCTGTTAGGTGGAAGAATAATTATTTTGTGCGTAATAAGGAGGCACTTCCTTGCGGCTGCTGTGGACCCAGCTGTCAGCCTCTCCACGTACAGTACTCTTCCGATGGAAGTCGTTCGTTGATCACATTGACCATGCCGCGCCGAGAGCACCACGGCGGTGGATGACGGCGAGGCCTAGGAAGGGTACGATGCGGAGCCGGGGAAGACGCGGCAGTGGATGCCCACGCGGAGAGGAGTATGAGGGTTCACTAGTTCGGCTGCGGCGTGTGACTGCCGTCGCCGCAGAATAACAGGGGGTGTGGGTGAGTAGAGGGATAGCATGGGCCAGCGGTGGGAGTAGTAGGGGGCGGTGAGGCCTCCGCGACATCACAGCCGGCCACGAGAGGCAGGAGCACGCGACACGACCGGCGCAGCTTTGGGCGGCTGGAGCAAGAAGACCAGAGGTTGAAGAAGCACTACGGCCGTTGGATGGACATCGTACGGTTACTGGAGCTAGAATCGTTCATATTGAGTAAGTTGACAAAGCCCTCCATCCTCGTCAACTTAGTAGGCCCACAAGTCAGCCTCCCACCAGGTTGGGTCCCAGCTAGCAGGGGGAGTATTCATTTTTCTGAGCGTAATAAGGAGGCACTTCCAGTGGGTGCGAGCTGACAGCGGGGGGGGGGGGGGGACGTTTTTTTCGTGAAATACGATGGTCTGTCTGGTGGGTCCCGGCAGTCAGGGGCAAATGTTTTTTTCATGAAATACGGTGGCCCGTCTGGTGGGTCCCAGCAGTCAGGGGGGAAACATTTTTTCCGTGAAATACTGGTGGCCCGTCCGGTGGGTCCCTGCTGTCAGGTGGAGGAATAATTATTTTGCGCGTAATAAGGAGGCACCTCCTTGCGGCTGCCGTGGACCCAGCTGTTAGCCTCTCCATGTACAGTACTCTTCCGATGGAAGTCGGTCGTTGACCACATTGACCACGCCGCGCCGAGAGCACCACGGTGGTGGACGACGGCGAGGCCTTGGAAGGGGACGACACGGAGCCGGGGAAGACGCGGCAGTGGATGCCCACGCGGAGAGGAGTACGAGGGTTCACTGGTTTGGCTGCGGTGTGAGGCTGTCGTCGCCGCAGAATAACAGGGGGAGTGGGTGAGTGGAGGGATGGCCTGGACAGCGGTGGGAGTAGTATGGGGATGGTGAGGCCTCCGCGGCAGCATAGCCGGCCACGGGAGGCAGGATCATGCGGCACGACCGGTGCTGCTTTGGGCGGCTGGGGCAAGAAGACCAGAGGTTGAAGAAGCACTACGGCCGTTGGATGGACATCGTTGACCACGCCGCGCCAAGAGTACCAGGGCGGTGGACGACGGCGAGGCCTACGAAGGGAACGACACGGAGCCGGGGAAGACACGGCAGTGGCTGCCCACACGGTGGAGAGTACGAGGGTTGACTGGTTCGGCTGCCGTCGCCGGAAAATAACAGGATGTGTGGGTGAGTAGATGGATAAACAGGCCAGGGATGCGAGTATGATGGGGCCGTGAGGCCTTCCCGGTAGCACTGCCGGCCATGGGAGGCGGGAGCAGGCGGTTCCGACAGCGCTGGTTTGGGCGGCTGGGGCAGGAAGATTAGAGACTGAAGAAGCACAATTGCCGTTAGATTGACATCTAACGGTCTGACGCTGGTAGAGTCGATTGTTGACTAAGTTTTTTTTGAGAAACCTTGTGTACACATGAACTTAGTAGGCCCACAAGTCAGCCTCCAAATCTGTGGTAGACAACATAAATCCCATTTGCTATTTTTTATAATTTGCAGCCCATTTGCTAATTCTTAAGTAATTTATTACAGCCCATTTTTTGCCCAGGAACACGGTCAAAAAGTCCAACCTTATTTTGCATATTTCGGTGGAGTCCGAACGGTTGTAATCCCAAAATGATAAACATTTTTTAAGAACTTATTGATTTGCCAAAAAAATCGTTTTGTTTTTGTAAGAAAATAAGACGTGGGGCAATTTAGTTGGTTTAAGGGAAAACCAGTGGTAAAAAAATCAGCGCTGGGTGGGAAAAAACAACAAAAATAAGGATGTAAATATGAAAAGGGAATTTTATGTGTTTTCAATATAATGATACGTGTATATGAACTAGTAAAACTATAGGTAGAGATTAGAAAACAGATGTAGGACATGCGTTTCAAGAGGAAAATAGAACTGGGCTGTGTGTTTGATTCAGTAAAAAAACTACCTGTGGATGTTGTAAGACAAAATATAACTAATGCTGGCGGGCCAGAGGCCAGTAGATACCTGCTGGATCTTTGTGCCCCGTTGTCGTCATGGGCTGGGCCTATTAAAAACAAAACAACCCTGGGCAATCTACAACCCAGTTGAAACTTGCTCGACCTGAAAAAACAATATACGTGCTCAATAAACGAGAGAATTTTGCAAGTACAGACTGATAACTGGGATGCAACACGGATATTGTTTTTTTATCATGATAATAAGTGCGTGCACTTGTTTCGAAAAAATTGGAGAACTGGGAATTTGAACGGCGGGTGCTTATGCTACCCATCAAATAAAAATCAGGTGCCTGAAAATTCGTTTCGAAACAAATGATTCAGCTTTATATCCACGTCGACCCTCGGCATGATGGTTGAAAGCAAATGCAAGTTCATAACAAAAGATTGTTAACAACAATACCAACTTGCGGGCGACAAGGTAGTACAACTACCCATACCAAACTAACTTATAATCTTTTTACTCCTGGCCCTAGTGTTCGTCTGGTAGAAAATCTTGCAGAGGACCAGCTCCCGCTCCTTCTCTTGCTCCAGGTCCCCGAGGTGGTACTGGTGCATCACCCAGTTGGTCCTCTGCTGGTCGAAGTTCTTGTTCGTGTGCAGCACCAGAACCTTTTTTGCTGCCCATCTGCCGGCCGTTGACCATCACCGGCAAGGTATTGCCGGTCTTGTGCCACATCGC